>NC_140988.1:167130210-168330210 GCF_052327205.1 Somniosus microcephalus
CCACAAGAGCGAATCCGAATAGATAAGGGAGAACCAGTGGATGTGGTGTATTTGGACTTTCAGAAGGCTTTCGATAAGGTCCCACATAAGAGATTAGCGTGCAAAATTAAGGCACATAGGATTGGGGGCAAGGTATTGACTTGGATAGAGAACTGGTTGGCGGACAGAAAGCAAAGAGTTGGAATAAACGGGTCATTTTCCAAGTGGCAGGCAGTGACTCGTGGGGTACCACAAGGATCGGTCCTAGGACCCCAGCTGTTCACAATATATATTCACGATCTGGACGAGGGAATTGGATGTAATATCTCCAAATTTGCAGACGACACAAAGCTGGGTGGGAAGGTAAGTTGTGAGGAGGATGTCGTGAAACTCCAGTACGATTTGGACAGGTTGGGTGATTGGGCAGAAACATGGCAAATGCACTATAATGTGGATAAATGTGAGGTTATCCACTTTGGTGGCAAAAACAGGAAGGCAGATTATTTGAATGGCAATAGATTGGGAGAAGGGGAAGTGCAGAGACCTGGGTGTTCTTGTGCACCAGTCGCTGAAGGTAAGCATGCAGGTGCAGCAGGCGGTTAAGAAGGCAAACGGTATGTTGGCCTTCGTAGCAAGAGGGTTCGAGTACAGGAACAAGGATGTCTTGCTACAGTTGTACAGGGCCTTGGTGAGACCGCACCTTGAGTATTGTGTGCAGTTTTGGTCGCCTTACCTGAAGAAGGATGTGCTTGCCATGGAAGGAGTGCAGCGAAGATTCACCAGGCTGATACCTGGGATGGCAGGAATGACGTATGAGGAGAGATTGTGTCGATTGGGCTTATACTCACTGGAGTTTAGAAGATTGAGAGGGGATCTCATCGAAACCTATAAAATTCTGTCAGGCCTGGACAGACTAGATGCAGGAAGGATGTTTCTGATGGCCAGGGAGTCCAGAACCAGGGGTCATATTCTAAGGATAAGGGGTAAGCCATTTAGGACTGAAATGAGGAGGAATTTCTTCACCCAGAGAGTGGTGAACCTGTGGAATTCTCTGCCACAGAGGGCGGTGGGGGCCAGTTCATTAAATATATTCAAGAAAGAGTTGGATATATTTCTTAAGGCTAAAGGGATCAAGGGATATGGGGAGAAGGCAGGGACAGGGTACTGAATTTGGATGATCAGCCATGATCTCATTGAATGGCGGAGCAGGTTCGAAGGGCCGAATGGCCTACTCCTATCTTCTATGTTTCTATGACTCCTCCTGCTGCAGGCTGGTGTGCATACCACGCTCGCTTCGGCGCGAAGGACAGAAATTGCAGTCCGCCCTGTAGTTTCTCACCAAAAAAAACCTACCTCAAACCAGTGGTTTCTGAGAAGATCAATAAGGCCTAAGGGACGCGCCGGAGTTGCGACGGCCATGGGGTCCGCAGGGAAACTCCTATACATTAGAGACTCCCTGTCAGGGCGACGTTTTCTCTGTGATACTGGCTCCCAGTGCAGTATCCTACCAGCGTCGAAGCTAGATCTTCAATTCGGCGGTCAAGGTCCCCCCCTCGAGGCAGCCAATGGTGCGGCCATTCGCACGTTCGGAAAGCGTAGGGTCCAGTTGAGTTTTGGCGGCCAACGTTTTGTTTGGGAGTTCATCACGGCGAAAGTCTCACAGGCCATCCTGGGGGCAGATTTCTTCTGCGCAAACGCGTTTCTCGTCGACGTCCGACACTGCCGGCTAATCAGTGCCTCCACTTTTCACTCGGTCCCCTGCCACCGAAGCACCGCGATGTCTTGGTCAGTTGCCTGTGCAGTCCCATCTCCAAATGAGTTCTCTCGTCTTCTCAGCGAGTTCCCTGAGCTCACCAGGCCCACATTTTCTTCTTCAGTCGCGAGGCACGGTGTGGCGCACCACATTACCACGACAGGATCCCCCGTTTATGCGAGAGCTTGAAGGCTGGGACCTGGTGAACTCGCGGCCGCCAAGGCGGAGTTCCATACAATGGAACGCCTGGGTATTATTCGACGTTTGAATAGTCCTTGGTCCTCGCCATTACACATTGTTCCTAAGCCGGGCGGCGGATGGCGACCATGCGGCGACTACAGACACCTGAATGAGGCTACCACACCGGATCGGTACCCAATTCCTCACATTCAGGATTTTTCGGCCCATCTGGCAGGGAATTCCATCTTTTCCAAAGTAGACCTCGTCCGAGGCTATCAAGTGCCCGTGCATCCTCAGGACGTCCCCAAAACTGCCGTTATCACACCTTTCGGGCTCTTTGAGTTCCTTCGTATGCCGTTTGGGCTGAAGAATGCAGCACAAGCCTTCCAACGTCTCATGGATTCCGTGTTGCGCGATCTGCCGTTCATCTTCGTCTACCTAGACGACATCCTTATTGCCAGTAACAGCACGAAAGAACACATTACGCACTTGCATACCCTTTTTTCTCGTCTCAGCCAACATGGCCTTATTATCAACCCGGCCAAGTGCCAGTTTGGGTTGCACAGCATTGATTTCCTGGGACACAGAATCACCTGAAAAGGTGCCGTCCCGCTGGCCACGAAGGTGGAAGCAGTCACCTCGTTACCTCTTCCCCAGACCATCAGGGCCCTCCAGGAATTTCTGGGAATGGTCAATTTTTATCATCGGTTCGTCCCCAAGGCAGCATTGTTGATGCAACCTTTGTACGAGGCCCTCAGAGGTAAATCGGGCAAAGACCCGATCGATTGGACACCCCAGATGGACCAGGCTTTCCTCGACATTAAGAACGCTTTGGCTGCTGCGACCATGTTGGCACATCCCCTTCCGGGCGCAACCATTGCCCTTACCACCGACGCATCTGATTATGCCATCGGGGCAGTACAGGAGCAGTGGGTCGACGGCACATGGCAACCACTGGCTTTCGTCAGCCGCCAACTGCGGAAGAACGAACGCTAGTATAGTACTTTTGATAGGGAGTTGTTGGCATTGTTTCTGGCCATCCGCCATTTTCGCTTCCTACTGGAAGGACGCCCATTCACGGCTTTTGTAGACCACAAGCCACTTACTTTTGCGATGGCCAAGACAGCGGAACCATGGTCGGCACGGCAACAACGTCATCTTACGCACATATCTGAATTTACAACCGACATACATGTCTCGGGCAAAGACAACCTGGTGGCGGATTGTCTTTCCCGCGCCCAGCTCCACGCAGTACACCTGGGAGTCGACTATGTTGGTTTGGCAAAAGAACAGAAGGCAGACCCTGAAGTGCAGGCATACCGGACCGCACCTTCCAGCTTACAAGTGGCTGATGTCAGTTTCCAGGCCGCAGGGACCACACTCCTGTGTGACATCTCGATGGGCGTCCCACGTCCAATCGTTCCAGTCGAATGGCGCAGGAGAATTTGACACTATCCACGGGTTGTCACACCCTGGCATGAAAGCGTCACAACGACTTATGGCAAAGAAATTCGTCTGGAAGGGCATGCATCTCGACGTCAGTGACTGGACCAATACCTGCGTGAGTTGCCAGAAGTCCAAGATACAACGCCATGTTAAGGCCCCAGTCGCCACTTTTCCGGCTCCACAGCATCGATTCGACCATGTGCACGTGGACGTGGTTGGTCCTCTCCCTTCCTCTCGCGGGTACACTCACCTCACTGTGGTAGACCGCACCACCAGGTGGCCAGAGGCAATTCCTTTGGTTGCCACCACAGTGGCAGACGTCTCCAGAGCCTTCATCTTGGCGTGGGTAGCTCGGTTCGGGGTACCGGCTGACATCTCCTCCGACCGGGGGCCTCAATTTACCTCCGAGCTTTGGAACGCTGTAGCTCAAGGTTTGGGCACCAAGCTTCATCGTACCACCACCTACCATCCACAGGTGAACGGTCTGTGTGAAAGATTCCACAGGTCCCTTAAAGCCGCACTGCGTGCTAGTCTCCGTGGGCCTAGTTGGGTGGGCAGGCTCCCTTAGGTGCTGCTAGGTCTTCGCACGGCGCCTAAGGACGACCTGCATTCTTCTTCAGCAGAGCTGGATTATGGCCAACCACTCAGAGTGCCTGGTGATTTTCTTCCTCCTCACACGGAACCCTGGTCCCCAGCTCAGCAGCTCGTCAGCCACCAGGAAGCGGTTAGGAATTTCATCCCAGTGCCTACGTCGCATCATGACCTGCAGCGCTCCCATGTCCCGGTGGATCTTAAGAGCGCAGAATACGTGTTCATTCGGCAGGATGCTCGCAAAAACCCGCTCAAACTGCCTTACACAGGTCCGTTCCGCGCCATCTCGTCAGGTGACAAGTCCTTCACAGTCGACGTCGGCGGTAAGCCTGACCACATCTCCATCGACCGGTTGAAACCGGCGCATCTGGATCTGAGCGAACCAGTCACCGCTCAGCCGCCTCGTCGTGGTCGTCCACCATCAACTGCCGGTCCAGTACACCCACAGTCATCCGCCGAGTCGCCAGTGCCCGCCTCGCCGGGTCGACCACAGCCGGCCTCCTCTTCTCCTCCGCCTGCGGCATCATCCCAACCACAGCCAACGGCCAGTTCGTCTTCTAGCGCTCCGTTCCAGCTGCCGGGGTATCGCAGTCGGTCGGACAGACTCGTCAGACCCCCTTCTCGCCTTACCTTGTCTGTTAAAAGCAATTCTGGGGGGGGGGGGGGGGGGGCGCATGTGGCGGAACCACCAGAGGATTACGGACAATTGTATATAGTTCCTTTTACAGCAATGTAGTACAGCTGGGGGCTGCACCTTTAATGTATCTGTTAACTGTACTAGGGCTTCTTTCCTGTACTCCAGGTGATGACGTCATGCCGTCCGTCACGTGATCTCTCAACGGCGGGAAGAACGTGATGACGTCATAGCTCGGAACTTGCTAGCAGTAGAGCTCGGAACCTGCTGGCAGTTGAGCTCGGAACCTTCTAGCAGTTTCCAGAGAGGCTTTCAAGCAGACCAGACCCATTTGCATTGTATCCTACAGTTTCCTGTACAGCTTCGTTTGTTCATTAAATTTTATTGTTTTTGATTTTCTGAGTCGATCTCAATTCTTTGGCTAGGAACCCCAGTTCCTACAATAGCCTATTTAACAGTTGTAAACCGTATAACAAACAAGTAAATTAAACCAAAACCAAACTATCCCCAAAAAATCTGTAAAAAGTTAACTTTATAAACATCCTGGGCATTGCATTCTGGAGATATTTTGTTCAGACCAGCTGAAATGTCTCAAGAGGAAGATAATTAAATATGCACTCATTTCCAACAAGAGGGATAAATAGATCAGTACAAAATGAACATGTGCTTTGTGGCCTTACCTTGTGACCAACACCGTTGCTGGAGATTTCCGAGCCTTTGAATCAGATGTTGGTTTCTCTTTTGCTGAAGTTGATGAACGCCGTTCTCGTTCAGTTACTGGCACATGCTCAGGACTGCTTATTTTTTTGGCTGCACGAGTGGTTGGTTTATTCTGAACGCTTGAATCAGATGTCTGGCTTCTAAAAAATGGATAAAATATCAGAACTGTATGTACTGAACTTGCACGGTGAATAGTCTGTCCCTTCGTAGTTAAGATTCTGAAGGTCAAGTATGATGCAAAGTTTTGGTTATAACATTTTTACTTTTTGCTGTTACTGCCAAAATCCCAGCAGTAACATGGACAACTAATCCCTTCATTACTATGTAATTATAGTCATTCCAACAAGGTACTCATGAATTTAACCGAAGGTCACTTATGCAACTGAGCCCAAAATGGATTAGCCTATATACAGATGCAAGAACAATAATGAAAGAAACATCACAAACTGATTTCTGGAAAATGTTAAACTTACACAAGGAGTTGGTAGCACTCTCATCTGAGACAGAAGGTTCTAGGCACAAACCTCACCGCAGGATTCTGAACAAAGCTGTGGGTGTGTTGCAATGTCGGAGGTGCAATATTTCATATAAAACATTAAACCAAGACAATGCTTGCCTTTTCAGCTGCATGTAAAAGGCACTACTGGAAGAGAAGTAGAGCTTGCCTGGTGCCCTGATCAACATTCTTCTCTCCATCAAAACCAGATCAACTGGTCAATTATTTCATTTATAATTTGTAGGACCTGCTGTGTTAAAATTTGCTACTGCACTTGCTTACATAACATTAGATGCTAAGTGTTTTGGGATGCGCCAGGAACATTTTAAAATTCACTCCTGGGATGTGGGCGTCGCTGGCAAAACCAGCATTTATTGCCCATCCCTAATTGCCCTCGAGAAGGTTGTGGTGAGCCACCTTCTTGAATCACTGCAGTCTGTATGGTGAAGGTACTCCCGCAAGGAATAGAAAGGAGTTTCTGCGCCCGCAAACGAGACTCCAGGATGGTGTGTTGCCTCCCTGGTGCAAGGGTCAAGGATGTCTCAGAGTGGCTGCAGAACATTTTGGAAGGGGAGGGTGAACAGCCAGTTGTCGTGGTGCATATAGGTACCAAGGATATAGGTAAAAACCAGGATGAGGTCTTAAAAGCTGAATATAGGGTGTTAGGAGGTAAATTAAACAATAGGACCTCAAAAGGTAGTAATCTCAGGATTGCTACTTGTGCCACTTGCTAGCCAGAGTAGAAATAGAAGGATATTTCAGATGAATATGTGGCTAGAGGAATGGTGCAACGGGGAGGGATTCAAGTTCCTGGGACATTGGAACCGGTTCTGGGGGAGGTGGGACCAGTTCAAACCGGACAGTTTACACCTGGGCAGGGCTGGAACTGACGTCCTAGGGGGAGTGTTTGCTAGTGCTCTGGGGGAGGGTTTAAACTAAGATGGCAGGGGGTTAGGAACCTGAGCAGGGGGACAGAGGAAAGGGAAACAAGGATAAAAGCAAAAGGAAGGAGAAAAACCAAAAGTGACAGAGAAAGCAATGGTTTAAATTAAACATGGCCACAGTAAATAATAATTCTAATAGGTCTAAGAGCATTAATAAAACAAGCCTGAAGGTTTTGTGTCTTGATGAGAGGAGCATTCGTAATAAGGTGGATGAATTGGCTGCGCATAGAGGTAAACGAATATGATTCGGTTGGGATTACGGAAACGTGGCTCAAGGATGGCCAAGGCTGGGAACTCAACATCCAGGGGTATTCGATATTCAGGAAAGATAGGCAAAAAGGAAAGGGAGGTGGGGTAGCATTACTGGTTAAAGAAGTGATCAACACAATTGTAAGGAAGGGTATTAGCTCTGATGTGGAATCTGTATGGGTAGAATTGAGAAATACCATGGGGCAGAAAACGTTAGTGGGAGTGGTATATAGACCTCCAAACAGTAAGGCGGAGGTTGGGGATGGCATTAAAAGGGAAATTAAAGAAGCGTGCAATAAGGGCACAGCAGTCATCATGGGTGACTTTAATCTACATATAGATTGGGCTAACCAAATTAGTAACAATATTGTGGAGGAGGAATTCCCGGAGTGTTTACGGGATGGTTTCCTGGACCAATATGTCAAGGAACCAACCAGAGATCAGGCCATCTTAGACTGGGTATTATGTAACGAGAAAGGATTAATTAGCAATCTTGTTGTACGAGGCCCCTTGGGTCGGAGCGATCATAATATGATCGAATTCTTCATTAAGATGGAGAATGAAGTAGTTGACTCAGAGACTAAGGTCCTAAATTTAATTAAAGGAAACTACGATGGTCTGAGGCGCGAGTTGGGTAGGATTAATTGGGGAATGTCACTCAAAGGGTTGACGGTGGATAGGCAATGACAAACATTCAAAGACCGCATGGATGAACTACAGAATTTGTTCATCCCAGTTTGGCATAAAAATGAAACAAAAAAGGTGACTCAACCGAGCCTAACAAGGGAAATTAGGGATAGCATAAGATCCAAGGAGAGGACATATAAATTGGCCAGAAAAAGCAATAATCCTGAGGATTGGGAGCAATTTAGGATTCAAAGGAGGACAAGGGGATTAATTAAGAAGGGGAAAATAGAATATGAGAGTAAGCTTGCAGGGAACATAAACACTGACTGTAAAAGCTTTTATAGGTATGTGAAGAGAAAAAGATTGAAGTCAAGCTTAGGTCCCTTGCAGTCAGAATCAGGGGAATTTATAATGGGGAACAAAGAAATGGCAGACCAACTAAATACATATGTTGGTTCTGTCTTCACAAAGGAGGACACAAATAACCTCCCAGAGATGTCAGGGAACATAGGGTCTGATGAAAGGGAGGAACTGAAAGAAATCAGTATTTGTAGGGAAATGGTATTAGGGAAATTGACGGGATTGAAGGCCGATAAATCCCCAGGGCCTGATAATCTACATCCTAGGGTACTTAAGGAAGTGGCCCTAGAAATAGTAGATGCATTGCTGATCATCTTCCAACATTCGATGGAATCTGGAACAGTACCCATGGATTGGAGGGTAGCTAATGTTACCCCACTATTCAAAAAAGGTGGTAGAGAGAAAACAGGGAATTACAGACCGGTAAGCCTGACATCGGTAGTGGGGAAAATGCTAGAGTCCATTATAAAAGATGTAATAGCAGAGCACTTGGAAAACAGTGACAGGATCGGACAAAGTCAACATGGATTTACAAAAAGTAAATCGTGATTGACTAATCTACTGGAATTTTTTGAGGATGTAACTGGTAAAATAGATAAGGGAGAACCCAGTGGATGTGGTGTATTTGGACTTTCAGAAGGCCTTCGATAAGATCCCGCATAAGAGATTAGCGTGTAAAGTTAAGGCACATGGGACTGGGGGCAAGGTATTGACTTGGATAGAGAACTGGTTGGCAGACAGGAAGCAAAGAGTTGGAATAAACGGGTCTTTTTCCAAGTGGCAGGCAGTGACTAGTGAGGTACCGCAGGGATCGGTCCTTGGACCCCAGCTATTCACAATATATATTAATGATGATCTAGACAAGGGAACTAGATGTAATATCTCCAAATTTGCAGACGACACAAAGCTGGCTGGGCGCGTATGCTGTGAGGAGGATGTCGAGAAACTCCAGGATGATTTGGACATGTTGGGTGATTGGGCAGAAACATGGCAGATGCAATATAACGTGGATAAATGTGAGGTTGTCCACTTTGGTGGCAAAAACAGGAAGGCAGATTATCTAAATGACAATAGATTGGGAGTAGGGGAAGTGCAACGAGACCTGGGTGTCCTTGTGCACCAGTCGCTGAAGGTAAGCATGCAGGTGCAGCAGGCGGTTAAGAAGGCAAATGGTACGTTGGCCTTCGTAGCGAGAGGGTTTGAGTGCAGGAACAAGGATGTCTTGCTGCAGTTGTACAGGGCCTTGGTGAGACCACATCTTGAGTATTGTGTGCAGTTTTGGTCGCCTTATCTGAGGAAGGATGTTCTTGCCATGGAAGGAGTTCAGCGAAGATTCACCAGGCTGATACCTGGGATGGCAGGAATGACGTACGATGAGAGATTGGGTCGATTGGGCTTGTAGTCGCTGGAGTTTAGAAGAATGAGAGGTGATCTCATTGAAACTTATAAAGTTTTGACAGGACTGGACAGACTAAATGCAGGAAGGATGTTCCCGATGGTCAGGGAGTCCAGAACCAGGGGACACAGTCTAAGGATAAAGGGTAGGCCATTTAGGATAGAAATGAGGAGGAATTTCTTCACCCAGAGAGTGGTGAACCTGTGGAACTCTCTACCACAGAAGGCGGTGGAAGCCAGTTCATTAAATATATTCAAGAAGGAGTTGGATATATTTCTTAAGGCTAAAGGGATCAAAGGGTATGGGGAGAAAGCAGGGACCGGGTACTGAATTTGGATGATCAGCCATGATCGCATTGAATGGCAGAGCAGGCTCGAGGGGCCGAATGGCCTACTCCTGCTCCTATCTTCTATGTTTCTATGTGCTGTTAGGGAGGGAGTTCCAGGATTTTGACCCAGCGACGATGAAGGAATAGTGATATATTTCCAAGTCAGCATGGTGTGTAACTTAGAGGGGAACTTGCAGGTGATGGTGTTCCCATGCACCTGCTGCCCTTGTCCTTCTAAATGGTTGAGGTTGCGGGTTTGGGAGGTGCTGTCGAAGAAGCCTTGGCGAGTTGCTGCAGTGCATCTTGTACATGGTACACACTGCAGCCACGGTGCAGGGAGTGAATGTTTAAGGTGGTGAATGGGGTGCCAATCAAGCGGGCTGCTTTGTCATGGATGGTGTCGAGCTTCGAGTGTTGTTGGAGCTGCACTCATCCAAGCAAGTAGAGAGTATTCCATCGCACTCTTGACTTGTGCCTTGTAGATGGTGGAAAGGCTTTGGGGAATCAGGAGGTGAGACACCTGCTGCAGAATACCCAGCCTCTGACCTGCTCTTGTAGTCACAGTATTTATGAGGCTGGTCCAGTTAAGCTTCTGATCAATGGTGACCCCCAGGATGTTGATGGTGGGGGATTCGGCAATGGTAATGCCGTTGAATGTCAAGGGGCGATGGTTAAACTCTTGCTTGTTGGAGATAGTCAGTGCCTGGCACTTTTGTGGCGCAAAAGTTACTTGCCACTATTCAATCCAAGCCTGAATGTCATGCTGCATTCGGGCATGGCCTGCTTCATTATCTGAGAAGTTGTGAATGGAACTGAACACTGTGCAGTCATCAGCGAACATCCCCACTGCCGACCTTATGATGGAGGGATAGTCAGTGATGAAGCAACTGAAGATGGTTGGGCCTAGGACACTGCCGAGGAACTCCTGCAGCGATGTCCTGGGGCTGAGATGATTGGCCTCCAACAACAACAACCATCTTCCTTTGTGCTAGGTATGACTCTAGCCAGTGTAGAGTTTTCCCCGATTCCCATTGACTTCACTTTTACTAGGGCTCCTTGATGCCACACTCTGTCAAAAGCTGCCTTGATGCTAAGGGACATGCAGCTGCAAGTTCATTCTTTCTATTGTAAAAGCCAAGGGAAACTTTACTACATAATAGGTGCCTCTCAAGTCACTAAAGCACTTCCAATTGGCAGGCTATGATGTAATAATATATACCAGCCTTCTTCAGGGCAGTCACTTCACAGAAGCTATATTTTGAAAAAAAACCATAATTGCAATTGTACAATTATTAACTGCAGAATAGTGTTAAGAGTTTACTAAATAAAATTTTAATACAATAGAAATGGATTAAGTCAGTGGAAGGGATACATTAATTGGATTTTTCCCTTTTTGAAATGTATTATAGGTAACTGAAAGGTAACAGTCTTTAAATTATGATAGCTATAGAGCAGAAATCTACCTTGCTTTTTCTTCAAGCTTTGAAGTAATTTTGCCTCGAGACTGTGTTGGCCTTTCTTCATCTTGTACTTGAACTAGCACAGCTTCTTCAACAGGTTTGGGCATATCTTTGTTCTCTACTGCAGATTTCTCCTCTTAAGGTATAAAAAATGCAACAAGAAAATATTTTAATATTGGTAGCTAAAGGCTTAAATTCTTACAAGACATTTTTAATCAAAAAATAGCTCCTTGCTTTACCCCCACCCCTTAAAGAAAAAAGTGAAAAGTGGAGATTACTTTGTATGTACCTGAATGAAGATGCCTCCGCTTAGAGGGATTTTCTACTGGAGTATATGGACGCTTGGTTTTTTTTTCTTTTTGAGAGGAACTTTGCTCTTCAGCACCTTTGACAGATTGCTCCTCCTACATTGGGAGGAACATTTGTATTAATACATTATATTTAATAATTCCTTTAAAAAACAAGATATACATCTGAGCAGAAAAAGGAGTTGCAAAAATCATCCTTCCGGAGTCCTCTCAAACATTTTCACCTGCACAGGACATATGTAGGGAATTAATGAAGTTCATTAGAAAGTGCTATTGTTACAATGCACTAGTTTGCCTATATAACTGTCATACAACTTCAGAAGTAATTCATTGTGCAAAGCACTGCTAGTTTTAGATGTAAAAGGCATCATGTAAATTCAAGTATTCTTTACTCCAAGGAACAATTTTAGTGAGTTTACACAGTGATCCATATTAGTAGTGCATATGTGTGGATGTTGGTTGAACAGAGGATTGAGATCAGCTGTTGAATAGCCTGGCAACACTCACTGTCTAGGCTGCCATTAGGAATGGTCACTTTGGTGATGTAAGGGATAGCTGCTAGTGACCATCAAATTATATCTCAGCATGGGTTAGGGCCTTGAGAAGGGTGAAAATTAGAAAAAGGTAGGCACAAGTATTTGGCATGTGCAGCATAATGAATGAAAACAATGGCTGGCAGAAATCAAAGATTCATGTGTAATCACGCCATAAGCATTTACAAAAAGATATACACTTTCAGACCCAGTATTACATGAATTTTACTGAAGCAAAAAACACATTACATCTTACTTTAATTAACAGAATACCTAACCCTCGATATTGCTTGTCTAAGACTGATTTTGTTCAGTCTTGTAATTGTGCAACATGAGACCAAAAGCAGCAAACTTAAACAGAAAACCAGTTTTCAAGTTCCCCCAGATCATACACAGATTATTGGAAATAACCTTATAAAGCAAAAATCTATACAGTAAAATGAATGAGGCTCAGCAAAAGAGGCCCTCCTACTTGTGATGACCAGATCGGTCCAGGTAATCCAACAACAAATACAAATGTCATGAAACATTTTAAACATAAAAAGCTGACCCCTAATAAAAACAATTATTTCCATTAATGATAATTAATGGCAAAACAATTAATGTAAACACCTACGAAAACAAGAGCAATTTCCACTGCTTGGTAGTGATCCTGATCTGAATTTCATTGCGTGGAGAGGGGCGGTATGCATGGAGACGAGGTGGGACAAAGGAAATCTTTGCCTAGAAAGGAGCCAAGACACTGTTCCGATAATGAGGGGTGAAACAGGGGAGATGTGCAGACTCACGCAGTGCTGGCATATGCAAGTGGTAACAGAGGGCAGCAGAGAAATGGCTTACTTCCTAACTAGCTGGGATTAAGTCCATCTTTGTTGGCAGTTTACTTCAGAAATACACTAGGATTACTAGTCAAATCAATGCTACAACAACTTATACTTTAATGTAAATAAAAGTGTTTCAGGGATGAAAATAACCAGAACAGAGAAGTGAATTGTGAAGGATTAGAGGGTTGGGATTCCAGGCAAGATCAAATAGGC
Organism: Somniosus microcephalus; assembly: GCF_052327205.1. Classification (NCBI taxonomy): domain Eukaryota; kingdom Metazoa; phylum Chordata; class Chondrichthyes; order Squaliformes; family Somniosidae; genus Somniosus; species Somniosus microcephalus. The sequence goes on from NC_140988.1 coordinate 167,143,252, forward strand.
AGATTTTGAGGAAGCCTATAAAGGAGGCGAGAGAGAGCAGAGTGTGGCCTACACGTGACTCTGGTCCACACTTTGTGGTTGACTCTTTATGCCTGAGCAGTCACTCAGTTGTACAAACTAGAGACGAGCAATGAATGCAGTGTTGCCAGCATCACCCACATCCCGAGAACAAAAAAAAATTAGAGCCGCGCCTATGATAGAGGCTGGTTCTCTATCATTGCCTGCTCGTCGGATCTACTTGCTTGAGCCTCTTCCTCAATTTCACGAACAGCAACATTCCCCCTCCCCACACAGCATCAACTATTATTGGTCAACATTCCCTCAACAACACTCAAAATGGATTCAAACTTCCTGTCTAACAGTTGCAACAGAGAACTCGCGCTCAAAGAGGTTTCCTGCTTCAGCATCGGCTGTCTGTTCCCATGTGGAATCCATGACGGTCAGATGCAGCTGGTGGGTTGAATTTACAGTGGAGAAAGCTGTTGCCAATGGATTCTGCTTTTAGACGCAGGCACTTCATGTAAGCCTCACAGTTGTTAACCATCAACATGACTTTTCTGCCTTGAAATACTATGCTCTGGACAAAGTGACAGCGCTGCTCCTCAAAAAGCACCACCATTCATACACGCCTTTTTGTTGTTTCTTTAGGTTACACAGGCAGACTAACAGCAGCATAAAAACAATGGGGGGGGGGGGGTGGACTGAACTCCCAGTCAGCAGCAGCTTTCTTCCCCCGCCCCCCCAACCATGCTAGTACAAACCATGACAGTAATTTGCTGCTCAGCTTTCCTCTCATCTGAACATTTTTGGTTGATGAAAGTTAGCATTCCATTTGGATGCAGCTTCTGTACAAGGCCAGTTTCATCACCATTAAAGATGCCTTTGGGTTTATGAGATAGCAATTCAGGAATTTTATTACTTACCCAGTTGCTGATGCTTTCTGTGGAAATGTTGCTTGCTGGCCCAAGTGTCAAATTCTTCAGTGAATTCATTCACCTTTTCCTGCAAGGTGAGGTTGGGTGGCCCAGGGATGTTAGTTGCTCTGGCCTGCTTGAACCAGGTTGCATTCAATTAAGCTGTAAATTTTACTTTTTAGGAGCCATTTGGGGATTTGGGGGGGGGGGGGGGGTGGGGGGGACAGATTTGAATGAACCAATAATTTGAAGAGGTTCAAAGGAAGCAACAAATTTTCATTAGGAGATTTTTTTTCCCCAATTTGAATTAAGCAACTCCGAATTAAGAGTAGACTGTGGTTATAAAAGCTTAAAAATTGTTTCATCCTCCTACTGGAACAGAGAAGGGGTGATTAATATGTTTTTAAAATTATGAAAGGTTTCGAAAGGATAGTGAAAGATTGCTTTCACTGGCTGGTAAATAGATAAGAGTTAGAAGATTAAAAAAACAGAATGGAATGCTTTACCACAACTGGCTACTGACTGAGACCGCACATCATTTAAGTGCGAATTGGCGAAGTATTTGAAAAAGAAACATATAAAAGGGTGTGGGGGAAGGATACGGATATGCAATTATAGTACAGTATGTAGTTCCAGTTAGCACCGGCACAATGTGTTAAATGGCCTCCTGTTACTGAATATCTATGGTTCTGTTACATAAGCAAAATACATGCCAGATACTTTGTCAAGGGCAGAGGAAAGAGCATGGAAGAGGAAGCACACTCAAGTCACCCCCGATAGCTGAACCATTTGGTGTTTTTCCACTGATATGTACCCTTTCTATAAAGCTACTTACCACATCATCTTTCCACTCACAACTGGCACTCGTGTTTATTTCTGATACAACATCCTGCTGAACTGGCAACTCTACATGAATGGGTAAAGAAATTTAGTAAGAAAAACTCTGCAAGATTGTTTTATCAGTTTTGTCATTATTAGCATAAATTTATTCAAAGCAAGCAACTACCTATAGGAACACTGCAAAGGAAATGTTCTGCATTTGTGCACTCTTATCCATGTCTATTAATACACGTGTAATTAACATTCAGGCAAATGAAGTTGTTCTGTCAAAACAAAATAGTTATATGTACACATTTGAAATTACAGCGATATCAGTCAGTAACTTCAAGGCCAGATATCCTAAACTAAGGGTGAAACTCAAGCACATATCTGAACCTCACTATAAAATTATAGTCTTGAAATCACTCTCAGCTATCCACTGTTTTGTAATCTATACTGTGCAGATCATGTGGATGCTTCCCCCACCATCAGGTTTTTAGTTCTTTTTAATGGCAACCAGTGGGCTCGACATGACAAGGAATAGGGAAAGAACACAAATGTTCCTACTTGGACAGCCACAGCAAGACACTGCTGCTGATGATAAAGCAAACAGAACTGGTTGAAGGCTTGTCCTAAATAACACTGGAGGGAAATCAAGTGGCTCTGAAAAGGTTACAACACACAAAAACGCTAAAGCTATACTCCACTGTAATTTCCCACTATTGGATGAATATATATCCTAATTCCAAGAATACTAAAAAAACTCAAATTAACCATTTCTGTGAACTAGGAGCTACACTGCATTTTCTTCTTACCTGGTGTCTCCACTTTTGATGGGTCACATTTGGTATCTAGTCCTTCAGCTTGCAGTTCATCGTGCAAATCCTCTTTAATGTTTTCTGAACGATGAGCCTCTTGCTTTCCAGAACCTTCCACAGAAGGTTCAACTACGTCTTGGGCAAGAGAGGATGCCTCATAGCTAAAATTTTCATCAAGTGTTGGAGTAGCTGGTGAAGATGGATCATAATGAACAAACTGCGCCAAACCTGCAACTGGATGTAGAAGACCTGCATCCTCCAAGGTTGGAGTATCAGGAGAAATGGCCTCATAAGGAGAAAGTAAAGATCCACGTTGTTCCACATTTAGAGGAATATTTAACTCATTTGGCCTTGCTACTTGGTCATGAGCTGGTTCCTCCGTTTTTTCTTTTTCTAACAGAGCTGCTCTACAATCACCAATTTTGTTCTGTACACCTTCAAATTCTTTTTCACCTATAGACATGCCCTTCGTATGTCTGGCTTCACTCCCTTCACTTTCAAAGGTTTCCTTTCTCTCCTCTAACTTATCTTCAGTTTTCACTGACTTTTCTGTTTCCATCTTTAAGTCTCCTGTGCTATTGTGTGCAATTTCTTTTGTATCTGGCACGCTCTCTTTTGTATCAGGCGTGCTTTCTTTTGATTTTAACTGCGAGTTTTCCACATCAGTTCCCTTTTTAGCATCATCTTGCACTTCTTCCTTTGACGGTGAGTTTTTGGATTTTTTCTCAGTATCATTTGTTTCGTCAATGTCTTTCATATGCCGTTCATTTAATTTTGATTCAGAATTTTCAGAACCATTTTTCTTTTCTTTTTCTGTCTCATTACTTTTAATATCTTCCTGCAGGTGAGCTTTAGATTCTGACTGACCATTTTCAGGTTCATTTCTCTCTTCTGTTCCATTGCCTTTAGCAGTTTCAACATTTTCCTCAGACTTTGACACAAAGTTTTCCAACTTACTCTGCCTCTCACTGCTTTGAACATCTTCATGATCTATTGCTATGGGTTTGGACAGAGAATGTGGTGACTCGCTCTCTTTTTCTTTTAGTTTTTCATTGCCATGAATATCTTGTATTTTTTCCCTGGATCTTGATCGAATGTTTACAAAATTACCCTTCTTTTCTATTCCTTTCTCACTACCTTGTGGTTTTTCTTTGGATTTTGCTTGCACATTTTCAGAGTATTCTTTGGATTTTGACTGAATACTTTGGAAATCATTTTTCTTTTCCTTTCCTTTTTCACTGTCTTGAATGTTTTCCTGCCCCTTTTCCTTCGATTTTGATCGAGATCTTTCGGAGCGTTCTCTGGATTTTGAATAAGTGTTTTCAGAATTATGTTTCCTGTCTATTCCTTTTTCACTGTTTTGAATATCTTCCTGCACTTTTTCTTTGTATTTTGAGCGGGAGCTTTCAGAATGTTCCTTAGATTTTGACCGTGAATGTTCAGAGTGTTCCCGGGATTTTGACCGTGAATGTTCAGAGTGTTCCCGGGATTTTGACCGTGTATTTTCAAAATCATGCCTTTTCTCTATTTTTTTCTCATTAACTTTATCTTCCTGCAAGTCTTCCTTGGACCTTGACCGTGAATTTTCAAAATGCATGTTTTTAGAATCATGCCTCTTTTCAATTCCTTTCTCCTTGCCTTGAACATCATCCTGCACTTTTTCCTTGAATCTTGATTGAGAGCTTTCTGAATGATCCTTGGGTTTTGACCCAGTGTTTTCAGAAATATGCTTCTTTTCCATTCCCTTTTCATTGTCTTGAACAACTTCCCGCACTTTTTCCCTAGATTTTGATCGAGAGGTTTCTGAATGTTCCTTGGATTTTGACCGAGTATTTTCAGAATCATGCCTTTTTTCTATTCCTTTCTGATTATATTCAAAATCTTGCTTGGATTTTGAACGAGAGCTTTCAACACTTTCCTTGTATTTTGACCGAGAGCCATCAACACTTTCCTTAGATTTTGACCGAGAGCTTTCTGAATCGTGTCTCTTTTCTATTCTCTTCTCGTTGCCTTTATCTTCCTGCAAGTCTTCCTTGGACCTTGACTGCGAATTTTCAAAATTCTTTCTTTTTTCTTTACTTCTGACATCTTCCTGCAAGTTTTCCCTTGATTTTGACCGAGAGCTTTCAGATTCATTTCGAATCTCTTTGACTCTCTCATGACTTCTTGTATCTTCCTGCATTTTCTCTCTGGATTTTGACCGAGAACTTATAGAATCACCTCTCCTTTCTTTGCCTTTCTCATGGCCTTTCACATCATCCTGCAAGCTTTCCTTGGATCTTGACCGAGAGCGTTCAGACTCATTTCTCTTTTCTTTGCCTTTTTCATGGCCTTTATCATCTTGTACATTTTCCTTAGATTTTGATCGACTATGTTCAAATTCATTTCTCTTTTCTTTGCCTCTCTCATGGCTTTTATCATCTTGTGCATTTTCCTTAGATTTTGTTCGATTATGTTCTGATTCATTTCTCTTTTCCTTGCTTTTCTCATGGCTTTTAGCATCTTCATGTGAATTTGCCTTGAATTTGGAACGAGGATTTTGAGAATCATTTCGTTTCTCTTTCCCTTTTTCACTGGATTTAGCATCTTGTGTGTTTTCCTTGAATTTTGGTCGCATGCTTTCAGATTCATTTCTCTTTTCTTTGTTTTTTTCATGGGTTTTTGCATCGTCCTGTATATTCTCCCTGGATTTTGGCCCAGAGCTTTCAGCATCATGTCTCTTTTCTTTCCCTTTCTCATTGCCTTTTTCTTCCTTTACTTTTGAGTGCTCTCTAGATTTGGCATCTTGGCTGTACTCTATTGTAGATGAATCTGCAGAATTTGTTGTAGAAACCAGTGCTTTGCTGTCACTCTTCGACAAGATAACATGATGGCAATTGGTCATGGCTTCCTCCTCTGAAGGGTTTCCCAGCTTCTGATCAGCATCTATATGAATATCCTGCGTCCTTGGGCCACTCTCAGACACCATCACTTTCCCATCACTTTCTATTGCATGCTTTATTTCATCTTTCTGCTTGGATGACTCCTTATTACCCATATTTTCTTCTATCCCAAAGTCATTAAGTTTATTAACAGCAGTCACTTCCAATGCTTCCATAACTGAAGCTTGAGATGAGGAATTGCTTCTTAGCTGCTTTCGACAAGGCTCATGATCCATTTTTAATTCATTTCGGCACTCATCATTTGATTGAATGGACTCTGAAAGTCTCCTAACAGGCTTTGGTGGCAGATTAGTGGACTGTGCACTCTTGGAATCTTTAGAAGTAGAGGAAGCAACAGCATTTTCTTTGTTCTGAAAAATAAACTTTAGGTAGAATTTTAGTGGTTAAATTATAAGAAACAAAGTGTTGCTTCAAAATAATCAGTCCAATTTTTATGATCACTGTGTGGAACAGAAATACCTCACAGAAACCCCACAGTGCAGATAGAGGCCATTTCGGCCCATCGAGCCTGCACCGACACATATCCCACCCGATCCCCGTAACCCCACACATATCCCACCCTATCCCTGTAACCACACGTATTTAACCCCCTAACACTAAGGGTCAATTTATCATAGCCAATCAACCTAACCCGCACATCTTTGGACTGTGGGAGGAAACCGGAGCACCCAGAGAAAACCCACGCAAACACGGGGAGAATGTGCAAACTCCACACAGACAGTCGCCCGAGGCCGGATTCGAACCCGGGTCTCTGGCGCTGTGAGGCAACAGTGCTAACCACTATGCCATCGTGCTGCCCTTTACTTGCCCTTTACCAAATACCTGCCCATCTTCTACAGTATAATAAACAAGGATAAGCACTGAACTGAAAAACGACTTCCTTCAGACGACTGAGCACAATAGTACAGAAAAATATTTATGCATCACTCTGACCATTTACTCTGGTTGAATTCCTGTAAGCCATTGTCTTCGGTCCCCGGCACAAACTCCATTCCCTAGCCACCGACTCCATCCCTCTCACTAGCATCTGTCTGAACCAGATTGTTCACAACCTTGGTGTCATATTTGACCCTGAAATGAGCTTCCGACTACATATCTGCACCTATTTCCACCTCTGTAACATCACCTGACTCCGCCCCTGCCCTGCCTCAGCTCACTGGTTACCGAAACCCTCATCCTTTGTTACCTCTAGACTTGATTATTCCAATGCACTCCTGGCTGGCCTCCCACGTTCTACCCTCTGTAAACTTGAGGTCATCCAAAACTCTGCTGCCCGTGTCCTAACTCGCAACAAGTCCCGTTCACCCATCACTCCCGGTTAAGCAACGCCTCAATTTTAAAATTCTCATCCTTGTTTTCAAATCCCCCCATGGCCTCGCCCCTCCCTATCGTTAATCTCCTCCAGCCCCACAACCCACAGATATCAGTGCTCCTCAAATTATGGCCCTTTGAGCATCCCTGATTTTAATCACTCAACCATTGGTGGCCGTGCCTTCAGCTGCCAAGGCCCCAAGCTCTGGAATCCCCTCCCTAAACCTCTCCGCCTCTCTTTCCTCCTTTAAGACGCTCCTTAAAACTTACCTCTTTGACCAAACTTTCGGTCATTTGTCCTAATTTCTCCTTATATTGCTGTCAAATGGTGTCAAATGCTCCTTGTGAAGCACCTTTTACTAGGTTAAAGGCGCTATATAAATACAAGTTATTGCTGCTATGTTAGAAATATAAAAACAGATTGCAAGATCTTTTACAAGCATGTAAAAAGGAAGAGATTAGCAAAAGTAAATGCAAGTCCCTTATAGGCAGAGAGAAGAGAAATTATAATGGGGAATAAGGAAATGGCAGAGAGATTAAACAAATATTTTGTATCCGTCTTCATAGTTGAGGACACAAAGAATATACCAGAAACAGTGGGGAACCAAGGGTCTAATGAGAGTGAGGAACTTAAAGTAATTAATATTAGTAAAGAAAAAGTACCTGAGAAATTAATGGGACTAAAAGCCGACAAATCCCCTGGACCTGATGGCCTACATTCCAGGGTTCTAAAAGAGGTGGCTGCAGAGATAGTGGATGCATTGGTTGTGATCTTCCAAAATTCCCCAGATTCTGGAATGCTCCAAGTGGATTGGCAGGTAGCAAATGTAACACTGCTATTCAACAAAGGAGGGAGAGAGAAAACAGAACTACGGGCTAATTAGCCTGACATCAGTCATCAGGAAAATGTTGGAGATCCATTATTAAGGAAGTGGTAACAGGGCATGTAGAAAATCATAATATGATTAGCCAGAGTCAACATGAAAGGGAAATCGTGTTTAACAAATCTATTGGGCCGTATTTTGCGACCCCTATGGGCACGTACGAGGTGCGCAGGGGCTGCCAAGTGCCGGGTTTAGGCATGCGAAGCGCATGCGCTGAAACCCGGCACTTGGGATCTGTCAAGAATCTTCTTGACAGATCCTCCACATACCCAGGAAAAGGGCCTCTGCGGGTGGAGAGTTGTGCTATTTGCCCAACTTCCGCCCGCTGAAAGGCCGTGGAATTCTTATGCCTGGTAAAAGTAGGCGTAAGGCCTGCTTTTACCAGCATAAGAATTTTAAAAAATAGAAAAATAAAATGTTATCACTCACTTATACATTAAAAACCCTGTCCAATAAGGTAAAATTTTTTTTTTTAAAGTCATTCCCATTCATACTTATGACAATTCCGTACGTACAGAACTCGCATAAGTATGAATGGGGATTCCTTTCTTTCATTGGTTGAGCTGGGCGCCGTGATCCCGGGGCGCTTGCAAACCACATGTGCCCCTGGGATGCATGGGCCTCTATGCATTTCTACCAGGAGGCGCCCAGGATCGTAAGCCTCCGTATCCCGCGGACCACAAGGTAAATGCGTAGATTTTTTTATGATTGGTGTCATCTGCCTGCGGGAAGCCTCCGATCGCAAATTCAAGCCTATTAGTTTTTTGAGGATGTAACTAGCAGGGTAGATAAAGGGGAACCAGTGGATGTAATATATTTGGATTTTCAAAAGGCATTCAATAAAGGTGCCAAACGAAAAGTTGTTACACAAGATAAGGGCACATGGGGTTGGAGGTAATGGGCCAGAAATTCGGGTCCAAATGCGTGAGTACGGTCTGGGTACTCACGCATCTGGCCGGTGGAAATGCCAGCGTTCAGCATGCACAGTGCATGCGGGGAACGCCGGCATTTCCAGTCCTCTGAACGAAGGGGTTCAGAGGCACAGCGCGTGCGACTGCACAGGCAGCGCTTGCACAGTGAACTTCGTCGATTTCATTCATGGATTCAGTGAGGGTAAGTCCTTACAAGTTACACTTGAAAAAAGCATGTGTAAAGTTGTTCCAAGGCTGCGGAGGAAGATATATTTTATCGTGGAGCTTCTGAAAGGCAATATTTTTGTTTGGGAAAGGGAGGGAAGTTATTTTAAGAAATTTTAAGTAAGTTTTAAAGTTTAAATTTTTTTTTTTTTTTTAAAAAAACGGGTTTTCGGAACGGTAGGTAGAAGGAGCAATTGTGGCTGTGTGAATTGAATGTGAAAATGAGTGTTCTAAAATGAGTAATGTAACATTTCCAGCACTTTTAAGAAAGAAACTTTTCATCAGTAATAAGTAATTATGTATGTATGTCCGCATATATTCCGTTACGTATATGTATGTATGTTTTATATTCCTTTACTTATGTGTATGAATGTATGTTTTTAATTATGATTTTCCAATAAGTTACTTTCTCTGAAAGTCATAATTAAATAATACATTCATACACATAAGTAAAGGAATATATACATAACACGCAAAGGAATATATACAGACATACATACTTTCAGAAGCTCCACGATAAGAAATATCTTCCTCCGCAGCCTCTGGAGCAACTGTACCCATGCTTTTTTCATGTGTAAGTTGTAAGGACTTGACCTCACTGAAAGCATGAATGAAAGCGGCAAATTTTACTGCGCACGCGCTGCCTGTGCAGTCGCACGCGTTCTGCCTCTGAACCCCTTCGTTCAGAGGACAGGAAATGCCGGTTTTCCCCGCATGCGCTGTGCACGCTGAAAACCGGCATTTCCTCCGGCCAGACGCGTAAGTACCCCGACCGTACTCGCGCATTTGGAAGGGAATTACTGGGCCAACATTTTACGTCAATAAAATGAAAAATTTAACAATTGCACGATTTGCCCCCTCGCATCTGCGACTGAGGGTCCAAGGAGGTGCATTGCGCAAGAGGTCATCGTCGTACGTATCCTCACACTGTTCCCTTTCGGGAACTGTATGAAGTGGTGGAAGGATTTATGGCCGTGATTAACGCTCATTCCGTGACCGTAACCATCTTTGAACCAGCCATTAGGGTGGTTAGTCCTATGGCGTGAGGGTTTTACGGGCACCCACAACCCATCTGGGGGGGGGGGCCACCCACACCCACGGACGCAAGTATCCCGCTGGATGTCCACCCAGAATTTATAGTTGGAGCTCCGACTCCACTTGCCGGGACTGTCTGGAGTGGGGTTCGAAACCCTACTCCTTCTGGCCCAGCGGCGGGGATGCTTACTGCTACGCAAAAGGCCCACTCCGCACAAAAGGTGACACCCATACGTTTCCTGCGCCTTTTCCCTCCCCGTGACTGGAGCCCTATGCTGCCACTTGAAAGACCAAGCTATCATCTGCCCTTTTTGCGGCGCCTTTGACTTCTCATTACCAATAATGAGCAGACGCTGCGCCTCCACCTCCTTGAGGAGATTGCTGAGGTCATCATCAGTTCAATTGTGAGTTCTTTTAATGCCGTGAATTGTGCTCATTCCAGCCATTTCACGTTGCTAATCGGATTGGGCCTTTGGCATAGTGGTAGGATCCCCGCCGCTGGGCCAGATCAGGGTAGGGTTTCGAACCCCGCTCCAGACAGTCCCGGCAAGTGGAGTCGGAGCTCCGGCTCTAAATTCTGGGTTGACATCCAGTGGGATATTTGCGTCCGTGGGTGTGGGTGGCCCCCCCTCCTTGTATAGCTTGTGGGAGCCCGTAAAACCCTCCCGCCATAGGACTAACCGCCCTAATGGCTGGTTCAAAGATGGTTACGGTCACGGAATGAGCGTTAATCATGGCCATAAATCCTTCCACCACTTCATACAGTTCCCCAAAGGGAACAGTGTGAAGACACGTATGACGACGACATTGCTAAATAAATAAATGGAATTTAAAAAATTCTTTTGGGCTTTTAAAAGTCTTTAAATTGCTTTAATTCTGTTTAAAACTACTTCAGATTCTTCAAAATAATGTAAACGTTTTTAAAAGTTACCAAAATCTTCAAAAAACTACCAAAAACCTATTTAAACTGCTGCTTTGCATGTAAAAATGCTTAGCAGCTTGTCAGAAACATTGGGGGCGTGTCCTGTTAAACTGAGACCTCAAGGGGCGTGTCTCAGTTGCACAGCGCGCTACAGGCTTCGCGCTGGCTGCACTCCTGGGCGGCGTGACGTCATACGCTGCCCGGGATTCTTCTTTTTCAAAATCGAATTCCAGGCGTCCTTGGAGGTCAACGGCCAGCGCGTCGGGTAAGTGCATATCGGGGCCTTGTACGTGCGGCAAGCCCCCGATCTGAATTTCTGGCCCAATATATTAGCATAGATAAGAGGATTGGTTAAAGGACAGAAATAGGAATAAACGGATCATTTTCAGGTTGGCAGGCTGTTACTAGTGGGGTGCCGCAAGGATCAGGGCTGGGGCCTCAGTTATTTACAATTTATATGAATGACTTGGATGAAGGGGCCGAGTACAATGTATCCAAGTTTGCGGACGATGCAAAACTAGGTGGGAAAGTAAGCTGTGAGGACACAAAGTCTGTAAAGGGATGTAGACAGGTTAAGTGAGTGGGCAAGAAAGTGGCAGATGGAGTATAATGTGGGGAAATGAGGTTATTCACTTTGGCAGGAATGGAAAAACAGAATATTTGTTAAATGGTGAGAAACTATTAAACGTTGGTGTTGAGGGATTTGGGTGTCCTCGTACACGAAACACAAAGTTAACATGCAGGTACAGCAAGCAATTAGGAAAGTAAATGGTATGTTGGCCTTTATTGTAAGGAGGTTGGAGTACAAGAGTAAGGAAGTCTTGCTGCAATTGTACAGGACTACGGTGAGACCACACCTAGAGTACAGTGTACAATTTTGGTCTCCGTACCTAAAGAAGGATATACTTGTCTTGGAGGCAGTGCAACAAAGGTTCACTAGATTGATTCCTGGGATAAGAGGGTTTTCCTATGAGGAGAGATTGAGCAGATTAGGCCTATATTTCCGTGGAGTTTAGAAGAATCAAAGGTGATCTCATTGAAACATACAATATTCTGAGAGGGCTTGACAGGGTTTATGCTTAGAGGTTGTTTCCTTTGGCTGGAGTGTCTAGAACTAGGGGGCACAGTCTCAGGATAAGGGGTCAGCCATTTAGGACTGAGATAAGGAGAATTTTTTTCACAGAGGGTTGTGATCTTTGGAATTCTCTACCCCAGAGCGCTGTGCTTAGTCGGCGAGTCTCAGTCGGCTGCAATCAATAAGAATTTTGGACTCTAAGGAAATCAAGGGATATGGGGATAGGGTGGGAATGGTGGTGCAGGCTCAAGGGACCGCATGGCCGACTCCTGCTCCTATTTCTTATGTTCTTAAATTATATACAAATGAGACACTTCAAGTGATATCCTTGGAAAGGTACCTAAAATTAAGATTCAAATATATATTTATCAATTTACAGCGAAATTTACTCCATTTTGAGTACCAACATAATATTTTATCCTTTTAGGTTCTATCAAAATCAATTTCTATATTGTTAATGAAACAAGTTTTCCCTCCATTTAACAAGTAGTACTGGGTATATGCTCCTTGATAAGAGAAATAGTATTAAAAATTTAATTTGAGCTAAAATTATTTTATAATTGCTATTCGCTGTACATTAGAAGAAAACTGGTTATTTCTTATCTGCTACTGTAAATGAATATGCAGCAAACTCTAGTAAGCTGAAAGGACAGTTTTTAAATTATCTACCTCAGTTTTAATCTGTGTCTCTTGAAGTTCTTCTGGCTGTTCACGCTTCCTTTTTCGATCTTCGTGGTGCAAAGCTACTTCCTCTGATACAGTTCTGAAAAATATGGATAATAAAGTGGACTATAAAAACATGGCCCCCATACATGTAAAAATTTCATTATTCTGTTATTTTCCAATATAAAGTATTACAATAGCAAACTTAAATTTCTATATGAAGAATGCATCCAAAACCAGGGCACATTGACCACAGCACATGTGAATGATGGGACATGGGTTTTGTATCTGCAGTCCCCAACACCACTGAGCTGTCAATCTTAGTTACATCAATGTGGAAGATTTGTTGCAGGCCACTCTTAAACATCTAGCACCCAGCCGAAGAACAAACAAACATGCTTGGCTGCCCTCCCTCAACTTCAGTTGGAGCGTTGCCTAGGAATGCCAGAAAAAAATGACATTAAAACAGATGATATACATCATTACAAAAAAATTTCAAAAATATACAGTACTCAGATTCTCTTTTCAGCCAAAGATAGTATGTGGCCAAGGGAGACAAGAGATCGAGGAATGAGAGTCAAATAAACATGCAAAACAAGTTCCGTTCTGCCATTTTATTTTTAAAACCTAGAAGTCTATTTAAAAAAAAAATCTAAATGTTTAACACTACATGGCAATTAAAAAAAGTCTCATCAGTATTAGACCATAACAGTAAATTGGAAGAGGGTTAGTAAATCAATATAAATAAAAAGCAAAGAATTGCAGATGCTGGATATCAAACAAAAAATAGGAAATGCTGGAAACACTTGGCAGCTCAGCAAGTGTCTATGGAGAGATTCAATGAGTTAGTGTTTCAGGTGTGTATGCTTCTCACAGCTTCAGGAAGTTTGGAGATCTCAGCAGCAGACTTTTTAAAGCCATTTCAGTGCACAGTGGAAAAACTGCATTACAGTAACAATGTTGTGCAGATGCAAGGAGCAACTTAATACTGTAATTCTTGAACTACTAAATTATACATTTAAATAATTCCCAAACTAAAAATTAAACCTTTTCCAATTTTACTTCTGCCCTCACCAGCGGCCAATCTGTGATCTATTTTTACTATTTTAACTTTATATTTCTAACTAGAATTCTGCATTCTTACCAGCCTTTCCTTTGTGCCTCCAATACTCCATGTTGCCTAGTGGCGTGATTTACATCTTTAAAAGCTAGTCTCTGATCAGTTTAAAGCCCAATTCAGAGACTTTTTTTTTTAAAAAGAGGGACAATGTCGTTTGACCTAATTATTGGTATGCCCTGGTCAAACCTTTTGACTTTTTACCAACTATGTCTAAGCATTCGATGAGCCGTTTTATCAGCTGCCTAAGAAAATATAATTTACCTAAACAAGTTCACTCATAGGCAGTGTTAGAAGAATTAATAATTATACCTTGAATCTCCTTTTCTTTTTCTTCTTAACGCTACTTTTTTCTCCAAGACTTTTTGTTCTTTCAAGGTTGCTTTGTTTACTTTTGAAATTAGGGCTGTTGGTTGTTGCATTTTCCTTGAATTCATTTTAACATCTGAATTACTGTTAATACCTGAAATAAAAATTAAGGTAGAGAGGCGTATAAAAAATAATTAAGATTCAATCTTCAGGCATTTTAAAGAAATAAGCCTCACTAAGATCTTGCATCACAAAATTTAACATTTATGCAGGCATAAATATTGACATTGAAGAATCACAAATGAAAAGGACCAAATCCTAGTTCTTAGCTTATAAAATCTCACATTTGCTTTTCAGCTAAGAGCATGCAAATCCATTGCCTAATTCCATTTAAAAGAAAAGCTCTAAACATTCTAAAATATCCTGTTTGCACAGGCTTATGATTGGTGGAATTGGACAAACATCTACATGCCTAAGAGGAAAGCACCACTGACAAAGGAATAATCTGTTCAAACTAACAGCATCAAGTAATGCAAATGATAACTAGCAAATCTCGATCGACAGGACAATAAATTGACATCCATACAGTTCTAAATAACCAGCACGGTCAGTATATGTTTTCAACACTGGAAGGGGCACTCAAACGTATTGCAAAACCTTCAGCCAGACTATTTGGGTTATTGGTTTCAGAAGTTGGTGTGTGGAGGGAATTCTCTAATAAGGGGGCAGGCAAATGGGTATGGGAAGGTGCACATTCTGGAGGAAGAGAAACCTTTCAAATCTGACCATATAGATTGTAACTTGGCTGAAAGCTTTATAGTTAGAAAAAACAAATTTAGACTTAATGGTTAGGGAACACGCTATACCCATTTAAAAATGTGATGGGGTAAATACATAGCAATTACCTCGCTTTGCAGCTTTGAACTCAAGACTTAACTACCTTTTTCCAGTGTTTGGAGATATTTTTCATCCCTCTGAGTCTCTTCTGGTGGTCTGCCTTTTTCAGTTTCCACATGTTTGTGCTTGTCCTCTACCCTTTCCCTGTTCCACTGCCGCCTGAGTAACCGTTCTGCTTTTTCTTTTGCCTATGTAAACAGATGGTAAAAGCATCACAACTTCACTGTGAAACCTTATACCTAGCATACCCGATACATAGCTATGTGTACAATAGCAAAATACTGTGGATGTTGGAAACCTGAAATAACAACAGAAAATGCTGGAAACACTCAGCAGGTCAGGCAGCATCCGCGGAGAGAAACAGAGTCAACGTTTCAGGTCTGTGACCTGATGAAGGGTCACAGACCTGAAACGTTAACTCTGTTTCTCTCTCCATGGATGATGCCTGACCTGCTGAGTGTTTCCAGCATTTTCTGTTGTTATTTTACATAGCTATGTGTGTTGGCTGTGAACTGCAAGCCAATTCTATTGTTCCCTCATCAAAACTCTGTTCATAACAGCACTTGTTACATGTTTGACGTCTGGTTTTTATTATCTTCTGTTTGGATATTTTGGTGCTTGCTTTTCAGAACAAAAGCTAAATATGATTCATACCTTGCACAGTAAGTAGACAGAACAATGCATTCTATTATGGATGGATATGGACTTGTATTCCATATTTGCAAAGGTGAAACTAATAATGCTGCTTCCTTGTGAGTGTGAAGCTCAACAATAAATTTGTTCTGAATTAAATATACCTGGTACGATTTAACGGGTTCCAGAAATTGTGATATTGGTATCAACAAACATCTATTTCAATCTTGGCTCTTTTACTTCAGTTTACACAATCCCAGATTAGCATCTAGGCATTCCTCTCCAAATATTTCTCAGTTATGCAACCAGAAATAGGTCACAGACCATGAGTGGAGTTCAAGAAGCTCATAACTGTCACCCAAACACAGATATTAAATTGCAATCCCTGGTATCAAAGAAACTGGCTCAGAGAATTATTAAACCTGGCAGTGCAAGAGTTGAATTACCATATGGATAAAATGGTAAATTAATGAAGTATTCTAGGTCTGCAATAAATTGAGCTCTCACATTGCCAGACCCAGTAATTTCGCCAAGCCAATTTCCTAATATACCAGTACCACAAAAATACAATACAAATGTCAAACATTTCTTGTAATTGTCCCATTCACTCCCCACCCTCAAATTCAAAGTCTAAACTTTTAAAGCAGTCACAGGAGTTCTAACTTACGATCGACTGCCGACGCTGAACTACAGTTTCTTCATCATCTGAATCACTATAGTACTTCGAATATAGAAACGGTTTGTGGACGTATGGATGTCGCCCAGGTTTCGTTTTGCCTTCCTTTTGCTCTTCCTCATTTGTTTCCAATTTGGTATCTTTTTCTAAATAAAAGTACAGGGTAATTATTTAATCAAAACCTGGCTTTTTCCTGCCAAAATACTTCCTGACCCCAGCAGTTTTTTAGTCCAATATACTGTACTCATAAGATGGGTGAAACAGCAAGCATCACTCTACTGTATTTTATTAGACTTTCACCTAATTTAACACATTCATCAGACTTTGTTTGAGTGGGTGAGCTGAAGACCGCGTGGTCCCTGCCTAATTTCATGTGTTCCCTAGCTGTTGACTTGTGATCTCAAGTCATTCATTTGCTTTTAACGCAACTTGAAACGACTTCTTCTCATATGCTGGACTAATTTCTGACAATGGCAGCTTTCTTATATGTGTGATTACTGATATAGCCTCTCTAAAATGCACTATGTTATTATGCCACAAGGTCTTTATTCAAGTACATTGATGCCACATTAAATTAAACTAGCACTATATAATGTGTAAATTGATTTTTTTTTAGTACAGTATGCTGCATTCTCAATATTCATGCCCTTTTGGTTTCCACTGACACAATTGTACATTCAACAGTCTGACTGTGCTTAAAGTTCACAACCAACTCAATAGATGGTTTTTGAGTGGAGAGAAACATTGTACATATGTATATAGTTAAAATTCATATAGTTTCACATTAAGCTTCTTAAATAAGTTTGTTATTGAAGACTTATATGTAACCTTTTTACTACAAGAAATACTGAAACATTGCCAGTTTATTTAGTCAATATCAAATGAGCAAAAATATTCCTTAATTGTGTATTTCACTGTTTATATAGTATTCTCCATCAAGAATTTTCTCAAATACCATGTTATATAGGGTTATAAAACTCTTATTTTCCTTTGAAAAAAACTCGGCAGAGGCAAGATGGGTCGAATGGCCGCCTTCTGAACTAAGGTTTCATGGGTAACAGCTCTTTTCCTATAAGGATCTTAATGCTCTAATGAATTGCGCCACAAAGTGATTGAATGATCGTCACACGGACATGTCTTAACAAGTTTTCAATGTCAATGGGAATCAGCTCTTTTCCTATAAGGATCTTAACATGAAGCAGTAACAGTAGGCTAGCTTCTCCATCAGGAGATGAGGAGCAATATGGCAAAGGGATAAAAGATCTTAAAAAAAATCTCCTGATGACTCAACAGGTTTACCCAGCAAGTATCTGAACCATGCAGACCAGAAGGTCCATGTTCAATCAGCAGTCTGTGATGGGTTAGTTTATCCAAGCCAAGGCAGCAAAAAGCCCACCACAAATGGACTCAAACCATCTAGGTTACAGACAGGAAGTTGGCCATGTTCTGCTCCTCACTTATCAGCGCCGTTGGTTTGACCTCTACACCTGTGGATATCAGATTAAGACAGAATCAGACTTGACTACGGGGGTCACCTGCTGGCTGCTATTGCCTCCCATACTCCGCTGTGCTCTATGGCCTCACTTGACCTCATCACTCCCCCTTGGCTCTGCTCCATCACCTTTTCTTTGGCCCTCATGGCCACTTCAATTATTTTTCAGCACCCCACTGCACTCTGAAGCCTTCTTCCCTTCCCCCATTGCTCCTAGCCTTGCTCTGCCACCTGTTCTTCAGCAATAAAGGGCACTTAATTTTTTTTCCCCTGCAGCCTGCTTCTGCCCTTCCACTCCCACTGTCCCAACAGAACAAATACACGGGGTGCAGGGCCCCAGTGCCCTGCAGCGCTGCAGTGAAAAATCAGCCTAAAATAAGACATGAATGGAGTCCCATACAAAGGTATGGTAGACAGACACAAGACTCATGCTGCCAAAAACACACCCAACAAAACACAGATGCAGGAATAAATCGAAGAAATGTCAGGAAATACACACTTTGCACAAACATGATCACAGACAAACAGGTCACAGGTCAAGATATACAAAGAAAATATCGCACCAGAAATACAACTTGAGACATAAGCAGAGAAGCAAAAGTAGAAATACAAGTCATACACAGGTGGAGAAATCAGAGGAAACAACATATGAAAAGACAGCACATAAATCTACACACCTATCAAAAACACAAATAAAGAACCCTATCAAAGATGTTCAGCAGAATAAAACACAATCAGATTATGAAGAGATCGCTTCAAAGAAAGATTAAAGAGAAATAACATCACAAACATGTAACCATTGCACTAAGAAATAAAGGTAAAGACAGATTAGGGACAAACGGAACACAGAGATAGACACAGACACAGGCAACAGATACAGACACATCAGAAGGGCAGAATCAGAGGCAGAAAGGTCAAGGAGATAGACGACGCACTGTGAGCAACAGGACGGGAGATCTATTAGCACTGGCTAAAAATAAACTTACAAACTAAAGAGCTACTTTGCAAAAACAACATTTTGGGCAGCTGTATCCCCCCAGCTAAATAATTTAAATTTTGCTTTTGTTTTCAATTAATGCTGTAAAGTCTCATTTCACTTCCACTGAGCAGCTGAATATGGCAATACTCTAGCTTCCAACTTATCATTACTATATAGGTTTGGTGATAATCAATAAAAATATAATTTCGAGAGCCTCCCCCTTAATTTTCTCACTTATTCCAAGAACCAAGGAAGCCAGATTTTTAAAAATTCTGAAGACAATTTAGACGAAGTATTTACTGGAGTTGATGACAAGAGAAATACTTCAGATATAAAATGTTCTACTTATTTATACCCCAAAGCCGTATTTTTCAAAGCAACCAGTAAGGGCTTCTAGATTTAAATTGTTTGCGATGCAACGTTTACTTAAAGACTCTCGTATTAGCAAAACTTTTCTGCTATTTTAACCCAAACGGTGAATTTAAGCACAAAGTGTGTAAGGCATTAAATGGCTTCTGCAACCTAAGTGAGATTACATAAAGTTATAACCAAAAATAACAGGAAAAACATTGTTATTGGGAGGAAGTAATAATTAAAAATAAAATAACAAAAGGTGGTAACACGAAAAATTTCTTACAGCAGATCATCAAGAACACAATAGCAGCTCCTTAACCGGAATTTACAGAATCTAACATGTTTTTAAAGTATTTTATAAGGAAACTTTTAAACCAGTATTGCAACCTCACTTCAATTTTATACAGTTATGTGAAACAACTTTCGTGCAATAAAAACAGAAAATGCTGGAAATATACAGCAGTACCATCAGCAAAGTCAGGTTATGGTTTGTGTAGTCCCTGTATCAAAACTGAAAAATACAAACAAAAGAACAGAGCAGAAAGAAACAAGATACTCCAATCATGACAGCAAGTTGTGACTAAAGCATCTATTATTTAACCCCTTGCTTATCTATTAATTTTCAGTTCTGAAGAAAGGTCTACAGCTAAAACATTAACTTTTGGAGGCAGGCTATCTAGAACCAGACACTAAATATGGAGTAAATTATCTCCTTACACTTATGCCATCATCCTTTGACTACACAGCCTAACATGTTTATCTTCATATATTGGCTCACATTAAATCATGCAAAAAAAACAGGTTATTGAAGACAGATGTAGTACCTTCTGAACTTTGTTCTTGGTCTTCTTCAGTGCTGTCAGAAGCTGGAACTTCACCCTCCTCCTCTTCATCATCATCCTCATCAAAAGAGGAAAGGTCACTGGTATGGACGGAACTAACGGTGATGTCGCTCAGGCCTTCAAAATCAGAATCCTCCAAAGAATATTCTAAAGAACGACAGTGCAGATCAGGGGTGGGCAATTATTTGGGTTGGAGGGCCACTTAACAAGTTTTAGTGATCTGTTCAGGGCCCCACACCAATGTCCCCCCTAAGATGCGCGGCTGCGCACCAATTGCGATATCCCGCACAGGCTGCTCACCAGCTCCTGCCACTGGAAAAGATGTTGCACGCGTGCGACCACGCAGCAAATTTAAAGGGACCGCACACAAAAAAAATTAGAGGGAACATTGCTTAAACATAAATTCAGATAGTCAGATACTATCTTAAATACACAAAATGCAGTGTAAAATAGCAAAATCTATTACTAAAAGAATGAAATGATTGATCAATTACACGTTGCACTGAAAGGCCTTCTTCCGTGTTGTAACGATTCTTTGATTTTAAGTCTACGTGGCTCGAGTCTGCGGGGCCTACGACGCGGGAGGTGTTCTCTTTATAGTGTGCTGAGTACGGGAGCCTGAGGCTTTGCCAGTTCTGAACTACAAACGCTTGCCATTACCTAGAGTCCTTGTGCTCTGGGATCCACTCCCGTGTCTAAGACGGCAATGAGAAATTGGCTGCCGTTGTACTCTGGGTACCGGGAAAGGAAAGATGCTCCTCTTTTTTTAGGTAGAGCGGGGTGAGGGCTGGGCTCGGGGAGCGGGCTGAGCGGCGGGCTCGGGGAGCGGGCCGAGGGCTGGAGAGGAAAGACGCAGTGCTGCTCTCTCTCCAGTAAAACTAAGGGTGGTCGAGATGAGCAGCTATGACTCAATGAGGAGGAGCCTCCAGTGCACAAGCGCCTCCACCAGCCAGCGAGGAGTGACGGATTTGGTGGGATTTTGAAAAGTGGTTCACGGAGCCAGAGCGGGAGAGAGCCACAGACAGATGTTAGGCCAGCTCAGAGCAACAAAAGGGAAGCAGATCTGCATCAGACATATAGCTGCAGTCGCAACAACTATTTTTTTTTTTTTTTTTTTTTATAAATTGCCCGGTTCAGGCCACAGTAACCCTGAGGGAGCTCTCCTCGGGGGGGCCCCCTCTTGCAAAACTCAGGTAAATTTGCAGCTCGAGCTCCAGCGGGCCAGAAAAAATGAACTGGCGGGCCGGAAATTGCCCGCGGGCCATATTCTGCCCACCCCCCGGTGTAGATTAACCTTTTAAGTACAAATAGCAGATCAAACAAAGAAAAATTCCAACAATGTGACATTTCATTTAGAAACCAGTTTCCAACAAAGTTAACTGTTTAGCTTTATATTTATCTTGTTCCATGTTTTATCTTTCTTATACAGACTTAGAAAAAAACATTAATCAAACAAAACACCTTCTAGAGAGACAGATTGTAGAGAATGTATTGTACTGGTGTTGCAAACAGTTAGTTTATTGTTCTGAACTACTAAATATTTTATAATATAGTACTTTATTAATTCTACAAAGTAACAGAGCTATTCATAGGATATTTAACATTAGGGTACGGCAGTTAAAAAACAAACAATGGAGGCAAACAGAGTAGAGAGTGAAGGAATGGCAGATACTAAACACATTGGCCCAGAAATTCGGGTCTCCACGGGTGAGTACGCATGGGGTACTCACCTGTAAGCCCAATGGAAATGCCGGTTTTGTGCATGCACTGCGCATGCGCGGGAAACCGGCACTTCTGTTCCCCTGAAAGAAGGGGATCAGAAGTCGAACGCGCGCGCAGAAGAGGCAGCGCGTGCGCATCGAACTTACGTTTTTTTTTGCAGGTTTTCCCAGGAAGGCAAGTCTCCAGAAGTTAGACATGTAAAAAAGTCGCAAGGCCTGCTTTTTACAAGGTAAGTGGTGAATTAATTAAAATTAAAACATTTTTTCCACAGGTTTGTTATCTTTAAATACTTTAAAGAAAGGTAAGTTTATTTTTAGCCCTGTTAGAAAATGTAATTAATTTTTTCAAAAATTTAAATTATTGTTTAATAGTTATTTCATGTAATTTATAGTTTATTTTAAAAATGTGATTTAAAAAAAATTTATTTGAAGATTTAGAGATGTTTTGGGGCTTATAGTATTTATAGGTTTGACAGGTCTAACCTATAGATTAGACCTGTCAATTTTATGAATGAAGCATTCCCTGCTACTATTGGCTCTCTATGGCCCACGTGATCCCAGGGGACGCTTCGAACTAACTGCGCCCCTGGGATATGCAAGCACTGCGCGCTGGCAGTTGAAGGAGGCCCAGGATCGGAATTCCACGGGGGCCCACAGCTCAACGGCCGGCGCGGTAGGTAAGTGCAGGTCGGGGGCTTGCACCCACTGGAAGCCCCCGACCCGAATTTCTGGGCCACATGGATTGCTATGGTTGGAGGATAGAAAGAGACAAGTGTAAAAGGAATTGTCTCAGACCGGAAAGATGTGAGCAGTGTTCTGTTCAGCCACTCTTATTTACTACATACACATATAAAGTGAACTGGATTTATGAATTGAGAGAAAATTGTAAAAGATTTGCTAATTACACCAAATGGGGGGGAGGGTATGGCAAATTGTGAGGAGGGCTGTGAAAGATTGCAAGAGGACATAGATAGGCTATAAGGTTGAGCAGTTAGGTGGCAGATTCAGTTCAATGTAAAAAGAATGTGAAGTAATAGATTTTGGAAGCAAGAACAGGAAAAGAAGTGCACCTTCAATAGTAACATTTTAAATGGAGTAGAGGAGCATAAGGACCTTGATGTGCAGATATAACGCTCTATAAAATGGCAGCAAAAGTAGATAAGGATGCAAAAAAGGCAGTTTACAGGAAACTCTCAATTTACCGCCACCTAAATAACGAAATCTGTTAACAGGCAAAATTCAGGAGTAGGTTCAGGTAAGTTTTACTTCATATTAGTGGCCGTTCCTGGATCTGTGGCCATGTAACCGGGGTTCCTGCACTTGTTGTTAAGCAACAGGGATTCTTGGTCTGTGGCCAGAGTTCCTGCACCTGTTGCTAAGCAACAGGGAAGCCTGGATTTGTTGCGGTGTACAGAGCTCTCGTACTTTTTAACTATACCTCTCTGTAATCCGGACTTTTTGATAAACCAGCACCACGCCGGTCCCGTCGGTGACGGATAAAAAAAGAGTTTCCTGTACTTAGGAGAGAACACAAAAGCAAGGAAGTAATGTTGAACTTGTGCCTTAATAAGGCCATTATTGGAGTATTGTGTATAGTTTTTGGCACTCCAGCATAGCTAAGATACTAACGCAATAGAAAATGTTCAGTATAGATTCACTAGGATGTTATCAGGGATGAGAGGTTACGTTATGAAAAGAGACCTGAAAGGTTGGGGCTTTATTTTAATTAAAGCTGTGAAAGCTAAGAAGTGACCTGATAGAGGTTCTGCAAAATTATAAATGGTTAGATAAAACAAATAATGAGATTATTTCACTAGTTGGTGAGACAGTAGCGAAAGCAGGCAATTTTAAGTTTATCACAAAAAGGGTTAAAGGGAAGGATAGAAAAGATTTCATCACCGAGGTTGTTTAGAATATAGAATTCGCTGTCACTAACTATTGTTGCAGCAGAGCACATAGATTTTAAAAGAGAATTAGATAGTTGCTTCAGAAAGAAGCATACTGAAAAAGAAAAAAAAGACTTGCATTTATATAGCGCCTTTCATGACCACCGGACGTCTCAAAAGCGTTTACAGCCAATGAAGTACAATTAAAGGGTACAGAGAGAATGGGATTACACTAGGTGGGTCAGGCAGAGAAAAACACCTGCAGTGTGCTGAATGGCTTGTTTCTTTACTGTAATATTCTACGATTCTAAACTACAGTAATTTAACAATTATAGCAAAGCAACTTCAGGGGGAATAAAACTATATTCAAATGATGGGTTCAGTGACATAATTTGACTGAACAAAGAAAATAACTTACAAATTAAAAACATGCAATAATGGTTAGAGGGACCAAATTAAAGCTTCTTTAGCTTTAGAAGTTAATTGTAAATATAACAGACTATTACAAATATCTGAATAGTCTACTCTTCATTTGAAATTGCTCAATTTGAATTGAAATGATGCAAAAAATTCTGTTACGTTGTTTTGTTAAAATTGCCAGTCAACAAAAATATTTTACAGAAAGTGGCCATTCAGCCCACTTCTTCTTAGGCAGTGCTGGCTCTCTGAAAGAACTGTCTACTTAGTCCCATTCCCCAAAGATTTATCCACTTCCCTTTTAAAAGTTATAATGGATTCTGCTTCCAGCAGTTTCTGCTAGGGTATTCCATGTCCAACAACCCTGTGTTAAAAAAAATACTAACTGCACCCATCATTCTTTTGATGATCTTAAATCTTTCTGACCAGTGGCAATACTTCTAATTTACCTCATCAAAACCCACCAATTTTGAACATCTCTAAGATCTGATTTTAACCGTCTTTGTTCGAAAGGAAAGAGCCCCAGTTTCTCTACTCACAGTCCACTTTACAGTTAACCACACTTACCTGCAAATTTGAATCTTGTGCCCCCTATACCAAAGTCCAAATCATTTATATACAAGAGAAATGATTCCAACACTGACGGCTGGGGTACATCACCTTTACATCTCTCCAGTCTGAAAAACATCCATTAATCACTAGTCTGTTTTCTGTCCTTTAACCAGCTTCCGATCCAGGCTGCTGTCACACTCCCTTTAATACTGTGCACCTTAATCTTTAACCAACAAGCTTCATAGTCGGCACTTCATTAAAAGCCCTTTAAAAATCCATATGCATGTCATCCACAGCATTTCCTTTATCAATAGGTTATTTCCTCAAAGAACACCATTAAATTTGTCACAACTTGCATTTCACAAATCCATGTTGGCTGTCCTGAACTAACTCATGAACAGAGGTGTTACATTGGCAACCTTCCAGTCATCTGGCACAACGCTCACATCAAAAGATGCTTGAAAGATTATGGTCAGAGCCCCCGTCCATTTCCACTCTAACTTTCCTCAGTATTCTATGATGGATGCCATCAGGGCCCAATGTCTTTTCCAGAGTTCATTAATTATTTTCAGTTAGTTCAATTTGTGCCGCTAGCTAATCAATTTTATTCATATTTTGTGTTGTTACATGTATACAACTTAAATTCCCCTCTGTCTGTTTGGCAATCTTATTTTACTGTAAAAATAAACTTATTTTAAAAATAATTGGTGCAGGTTTATCAGCACTTACCATCAACATAGAAGTCAATAATTAACAATTTTGCTTGCAGCACTTAGTAAAGCTATATTATGCTACAAGGAAAAAGGAAGTTTTGTGACACATTTCAGCAGTGCAGAGTTCCATGTTACAGTTAAAAAGGAAAAAGACTCACTTAAATATTTAAGCAGGCTAAAGGATACGTACAGAATGATTACGATGTGACATTGACTATAAATACATTTTTTTCTGTACACATCAACTCAAACTTTTAGAAAATTTCCACATATTCTAGAAAACACTACTGATGAAAAATAAGCCGTGCATTTTGTTGTATTTTATCAGCATGTTTTAGTTCATAGACACTTCACTGGTATTTTACTGATTAGCTACTATAACTCTGCACATGTATCACAATCCAGAGTTATAAAAATGTCTGCTTACTGAAAACCAGAACAGCAAAGCAGTCTCAGTACCTTGCTTTAAGTTTTCCTTGGCTGCCTGTTTAATGGTTAGAGCCGCAGTGATGTGTTTCACAGAATCATATTCTTTTCTCTTTCCTCTTCTCTCCTCCTTTGAAAATTCAACGTGTTCATCTCTTCTTAATAGAACTAGATCTTTCTTATCCATTTTTTTCTCATCAATTTTGTCCTTTTTTCCATTCATATCTTCAACACTTTCCTCTACATTCTCAGTTTTTTCATCCTTTTCCTCGAAATCCTTCACAAGTATTAAGGCATTAACTGACCCTTCTGGCTTAGAATAAAACTTTCCATCATCCACTTTGGTTTCTAATACAAGATTTTCTGTTTCTTCAGTAGTGCAGTCTTTCTCCATTCCCAGATCAAAACTTTGTTGAGACTTGCTGGTTTCTGAAATAAGGTTTTTCTTGGAGCTCTTTTCACCATTTTTACTGGATAAATTCTCTACTGTCGATCTGGCAGCACTGGCTTCCTGATTAAGAGAGGTTATTGTGTCCAGGATAGAAAGAGCATCATTAGCTTTGCTTGTACTTGGACCACTAGATGAAAGGCCTGCAAGTTGAAAACACAAAATGTAATGCAATGGTATTGAAAATGAAATACTATATATTACTGATCCATGCAAATCATTTTAACAATTAGGAATATAGGGGGAGAAATTGGGTACCTTTGTGCCCCCCGTTATCGCCTCCGGGTACCATAACGGGGGCGCTAACCACTTACCACCCGGGCGCGGCAAGAATATCGCCTCCTGCTAAAATCGGCAGGAGGTTTGCAGCGGTGGTATGGCTTTGCGCCCCAATCTCCTGGAGATCGTGACATCATCGCCGTGGTAATGCCCCGGACCCGAAATTGACTTCTGCCCCCTACAGCAGTGCCGGTCGAAAACAACAGCAGCTGCAGGAGGTGTGCATCGGGCGGCCAGCCGCTTGTGGTGATTAAAGGCGAGGTGGCCAAGGTAAGTGGAAAAAAAAATTACCTTTCCAGTTCTAGTTTTTTTTTTTTTTTTTGCAGTTTCCTGCCCGCGATTGATCAGCCCGGCACTCTGCTCGAGTGCCAGGTTGATTGCGTGGGATCGCGGCTGCCTTGGTGGTCCAGGTAGGTACTTTTTAAATTGCAGCAATGGCCCGTCCCTTTAGGGGAGGGAGGGAGCCTTCGAATGTGGCAGTGCTGCACGGCCCAGTGTGCAGCGCTGCTGAAATCTCCGCCCCGCTCTCCGACGTTGGCGCCCTAAGGAGGAAGTGGAGCGCTTGATTAACGCTCCACTTCCCTCTTGTGGCACTAAAACTCAATTTCGCTGTCACCGGCGCTGAAGTTAGCGCCCCAAAATGATCACTACCGAATTTTCCCTCCATAGTGCATAACATATAATGCAGTGACTGGAAATACAGCATTTGGGTTTGTATACTGCACAAACTTGATTAAAGTCCTTCAGAGCGTCAGCAACAAGAAAGAAATACTTTCTACCATAGTCTAAGCAAAAATTCTGAAAGCTGCAATAAAAAAAAACAGGAAAAAATGGTGTCAAACAGTCCGATATATAGTGCTGACACTGCCGGGTGTGTCAAGCTAGCAGACTGACCAAAGGACATAGCCAGTACAGGTTGTTAACCATTTAAAACTCTTTCAAAAATATGTAATTGTATTCCCTGCCTAGAAAGGTAGATGGGTAACTGTGCTTTACAATGGCCCGGATTTTGCGGTCAGTGGCAAACAAACAGTGCCAGCTGTTCATTACACTTACACACAGACTTTAAGGGCTTTTACACTGGAACTAGCGGTTTTTAGAAATCTACAACAGCGCGTGCCCTCTACAGGGGATCTGGGACCTGTGTGAACAGGGCAACCAACTGCATATCTCCTTAACCAATCATATTGAAGAATCATTACTGAAACACACAGGCCGTAATTTTGCCGGCGCTCAGAGGGCGGGTCCGCTGTCAAAATCGAAAAGATTGACAGGTCGGGATCCCACTGTCAACCCGCTTCCGTGTCAATTTCCCAAGACCCGACACCAAGTGGTGGGTGAGCCAATTCAGATTCTTAAGAGCTTGTTAAAATGTTGTTTAAGTACCTTTTACCATGTACTTATCATTTTACCAGCTTTTTCACGAGGTACCCGGCACTCGGGGATCACGTCAGGCAAGTAGGTCGGGTTGTCAATGACTCTCCATTCCTCTGAATAGTTGACAGCTGCAAAAGTGGTATAAAAGCTACCATTTCACAGCTGTTCACTTTCCAATCTGAGAAGCTGGAGCCTTCAGGATTTGGAACACACTTTTGAGCTTTATGCAGTTTGGAAGCATTTGGAGTAAACTCTCTATCCACTGTCACCTCCTTGGAGCAACCTCCCTTACCACTGACAGATCGCTTCTGTCATCTCAACTTCAGCTGCCATCTATTCCAGCAACATCGATGCCCTTCAGAAAATCTCACCTTGGTTCTCTGAATCCCACCATGATCAGCCCCAGTACCAACATCACCAGGTACACCAGCAGCACCACCAACCTTCTCCGCAATCACCTGATGCTGGACAGGACACAGGGCATCAGCACCCAACCACATTGCTGCCCAGGAGGCCAGGGATGGCCTCACCATGGCCACATTTACTTCACTTGACGCTGTACACTCTGGCTGCCACATGATGTGCCACGTTAGCATCACCCCACACCAACACCGTAAAGCATCCCTATAATGCCCAAGCCACTCCTTTCACACTCATCACCATTGCAGTAAGTTGCCCTTATCATCATCTTCTTAGGCAGTCCCTCAGAACCGAGGATGGCTTGCTTCCACACTAAAAATGAGTTCTCAATGACTGATTATTCCATGCGAGATCTACAGTCTCTGTCACAGGTGGGGCAGACGGTGGTTGAAGGGGCAGGTCGGTGGGGTGCTTGGGTTGACGTGCACTCCTTCCGCTGTTTGCGCTTGGCTTTCGCTTGCTCCTGGCGAAGAGACTCGAGTCTTCGGCGCCTTCCTGGATGCTTCTCCTCCACTTTGTACAGTCTTGGGCCAGGGATTCCCAGGTGTCGGTGAGGATGTTGCACTTTTTCCAAGGAGGCTTTGAGGGTGTCCGTGAAGCGTTTCCTCTGCCCACCTGGGGCTCTCTTGCCATGTCGGAGCTCCTAGTAGAACGCTTGTTTTGGGAGTCTCGTATCGGGCATGCGGACGATGTGGCACGTCCATTGGAGCTGATCGAGCGTGGTCGAAGCTTCGATGCTGGCCTGAGTGAGAACACCGATGTTGGTGCGCTTATCCTGCCAATGGATTGGCAGGATCTTGCGGAGTCAGCGTTGGTGGTACCTCTCCAGTGCTTTGAGGTGCCTGCTGTACATGGTCTATGTCTCTGAAGCATACAGGAGGGCGGACATCACTACTACTCTGTAGACCATGAGCTTGGTGCTGGGTTTGAGTCCTGGTCTTCAAACACTCTCTTCCTCAGGCAACCGAAGGTTGCACTAGCACACTGAAGGCGGTGTTGGACTTCGTCACTGATGTCTGCCCTTGTTGACAGTAGGCTCCCGAGGTATGGAAAGTGGTCCACGTTGTCCAAGGCCTTGTCATGGATTCTTTGACCTCAGAAAGGCCTTAAACACCGTCAACCGTGAGGGATTATGGAGTGTCCTCCTCAAATTCGGCTGCCCTCAAAAGTTCGTCACCATCCTCCGCCTGCTTCACGACGACATGCAAGCCGTGATCCTGACCAACGGATCCACCACAGACCCAATTCACGTATGGACCGGGGTCAAGCAAGGCTGTGTCATCGCACCAACGCTCGTCTCGATCTCCCTGGCTGCAATACTTCATCTCACCCTCAGTAAGCTCCCTGCTGGAGTGAAGCTAATCTACAGAACAAATGGGAAACTGTTCAACCTCCGTCGCCTCCAGTCCAGATCCAAGGTTGTCCCATCTTCTGTCATCAAATTACAGTATGCAGACGACACCTGCATCTGCGCACATTCTGAGATCGAACTCGAAACTATCGTCAACACCTTCACTGACGCGTATGAGAGCATGGGCCTTACACTAAACATACCTAAGACAAAGGTCCTCTAGCAACTTGCCCCCGCCACACAGTACTGCTCCCCGATTGCTCCCTAGGGGGGAGTGTTTGCTAGTGCTCTGGGAGAGGGTTTAAACTAAAATGGCAGGGGATTGGGAACCTGAGCAGGGAGACAGAGGAAAGGGAAACAAGGATAAAAGCAAAAAGATACGAAGGAGAAAAACAAAAGTGGCAGTCAGAGAAATCAACGGTTTTAATCAAACATGGCCACAGTAAATAATAATTCTAATAGGTCTAAGAGCGTTAAAAAAACAAGCCTGAAGGCTTTGTGTCTTAATGCGAGGAGCATTCGTAATAAGGTGGATGAATTAGCTGCGCAAATAGAGGTAAACAAATATGATTTGATTGGGATTACGGAAACATGGCTCCAGGGTGGCCAAGGCTGGGAACTCAACATCCAGGGGTATTCAATATTCAGGAAAGATAGGCAAAAAGGAAAGGGAGGTGGGGTAGCATTGCTGGTTAAAGAAGGGATTAACACAATTGCAAGGAAGGATATTAGCTCTGATCATGTGGGTAGAACTGAGAAATACCATGGGGCAGAAAATGTTAGTGGGAGTGGTATATAGACCTCCAAACAGTAATGCGGAGGTTGGGGATGGCATTAAAAGGGAAATTAGAGAAGCGTGCAATAAGGGCACAGCAGTCATCATGGGTGATTTTAATCTACATATAGATTGAGCTAACCAAATTAGTAACAATACTGTGGAGGAGGAATTCCTGGAGTGTTTACGGGATGGTTTCCTGGACCAATATGTCGAGGAACCAACCAGAGATCAGGCCATCTTAGACTAGGTATTATGTAATGAGAAAGGATTAATTAGCAATCTTGTTGTACGAGGCCCCTTGGGTCGGAGCGATCATATGATAGAATTCTTCATTAAGATGGAGAATGAAGTAGTTGACTCAGAGACTAGGGTCCTGAATTTAAATAAAGGAAACGACGATGGTCTGAGGCGCGAGTTGGGTAGGATTGATTGGGGAATGTCACTCAAAGGCTTGACGGTGGATAGGCAATGGCAAACATTCAACTACAGAATTTGTTCAGCCCAGTTTGGCTTAAAAATAAAACAAAAAAGGTGACTCAACCGTGGCTAACAAGGGAAATTAGGGATAGCATAAGATCCAAGGAGAGGACATATAAATTGGCCAGAAAAAGCAGTAAACCTGAGGATTGGGAGCAGTTTAGGATTCAACAAAGAAATTAATTAAGAAGCGGACAATAGAATATGAGAGTAAGCTTGCAGGTAACATAAAAACTAACTGTAAAAGCTTTGATATGTGAAGAGAAAAAGATTGGTGAAGTCAAGCTTAGGTCCCTTGCAGTCAGAATCAGGGGAATTTATAATGGGGAACAAAGAAATGGCAGACCAACTAAATACATATGTTGGTTCTGTCTTCACAAAGGAGGACACAAATAACCTCCCAGAGATGTCAGGGAACATAGGGTCTGATGAAAGGGAGGAACTGAAAGAAATCAGTATTTGTAGGGAAATGGTATTAGGGAAATTGACGGGATTGAAGGCCGATAAATCCCCAGGCCCTGATAATCTACATGCTAGGGTACTTAAGGAGGTGGCCCTAGAAATAGCAGAGGCATTGCTGATCATCTTCCAACATTCGATGGAATCTGCAACAGTACCCATGGATTGGAGGGTAGCTAATGTTACCCCACTATTCAAAAAAAAGGTGGTAGAGAGAAAACGAGAAATTACAGACCGGTAAGCCTGACATCGGTAGTGGGGAAAATGCTAGAGTCCATTATAAAAGATGTAATAGCAGAGCACTTGGAAAACAGTGACAGGATCGGACAAAGTCAACATGGATTTACAAAAAGTAAATCGTGATTGACTAATCTACTGGAATTTTTTGAGGATGTAACTGGTAAAATAGATAAGGGAGAACCCAGTGGATGTGGTGTATTTGGACTTTCAGAAGGCTTTCGATAAGGTCCCACATAAGAGATTAGCGTGTAAAGTTGAGGCACATGGGATTGGGGGCAAGGTATTGACTTGGATAGAGAACTGGTTGGCAGACAGAAAGCAAAGAGTTGGAATAAACGGGTCTTTTTCCGAGTGGCAGTCAGTGACTAGTGGGGTACCGCAGGGATCGGTCCTTGGACCCCAGCTATTCACAATATATATTAATGATCTGGACAAGGGAACTAGATGTAACATCTCCAAATTTGCAGACAACACGGAGCTGGGTGGGCGCGTGTGCTGTGAGGAGGATGCCGAGAAACTCCAGGATGATTTGACAGGTTGGGTGATTGGGCAGAAGCATGGCAGATGCAATATAACGTGGATAAATGCAAGGTTATCCACTTTGGTGTCAAAAACAGGAAGACAGATTATCTGAATGGCAATAGATTGGGAGAAGGGGAAGTGCAACGAGATCTGGGTGTCCTTGTGCACCAGTCGCTGAAGGTAAGCATGCAGCTGCAGCAGGCGGTTAAGAAGGCAAATGGTACGTTGGCCTTCGTAGCGAGAGGGTTTGAGTACAGGAACAAGGATGTCTTGCTGCAGTTGTACAGGGCCTTGGTGAGACCACACCTTGAGTATTGTGTGCAGTTTTGGTCGCCTTATCTGAGGAAGGATGATCTTGCCATGGAAGGAGTCCAGCGAAGATTCACCAGGCTGATACCTGGGATGGCAGGAATGACGTATGAGGAGAGATTGGGTCGATTGGGCTTATACTCGCTGGAGTTTAGAAGAATGAGAGGGGATCTCATTGAAACTTATAAAATTCTGACAGGACTGGACAGACTAGATGCAGGAAGGATGTTCCCGATGGTCGGGGAGTCCAGAAGCAGGGGTCACAGTCTAAGGATAAGGGGTAAGCCATTTAGGACAGAAATGAGGAGGAATTTCTTCACCCAGAGAGTGGTGAACCTGTGGAATTCTCTACCACAGAAGGCAGTAGAGGCCAATTCATTAAATATATTCAAGGAGTTGGATATATTTCTTAAGGCTAAAGGGATCAAGGGGTATGGGGAGAAAGCAGGGACAGGGTACTGAATTTGGATGATCAGCCATGATCACATTGAATGGCAGAGCAGGCTTGAGGGGCCAAATGGCCTACTCCTGCTCCTATCTTCTATGTTTCTATGATTATCAAAATCCATGACGAGTTGCCCTTATGTCTCACCATTCACTGCAACTCACTAAGCCACTTCCAAAAGGTACACACAAATCTGTACAAGGCGGCAAATTGTTCAAAATAAAGGTTTCAATGTTTGACAACACATTAGCAGAAACTCTACATGAACATTGGCTAAAAGACTCAAGTGCATACCCTTGTGTGTTGTTAGTTGGTATGATTGGACATGGATGAGGGTGAGTGTGAGGGGTGGCTAGTGAGATGCGGAAGTGATAATGTAGATAGAGAGGGATGGGTGGAGGTGCAAGGTAAGTTGGTGTGAGTAAGGATGTGCAGGAGTAGGGTAAGGAAGGCAGTGACGGGGATGTGATGAGTGGCACAGTAGGATGAGGCGGAGTGTGGCTTTGCAGTAACGTTTCGTGATCTACTGAGATCATTGAAAGGTTTACAGCACTGCAGCCTGGTCCTCATGTGCAATGTGCAACCAGACTGCATTGTTCTCCTGGGGAGGTCTCTTCTGCCCATGGGAAGGGAAGAGAACCTCCCTGCATGCTGTGACTCCCTCCATAAGCATATGGAGGGAGCCATGGGAGAGCCTGGCTGCAGCACCTCAAGGCTGCAGAACACGGACAGTCAAAATGCATGAGGACATGGTCCCTTTAAGACAACCGGCTGATGACGCATCATCAAATGATGTCATCAGGCCTGCTTCCTTGTAATTGACTCGGTACCTTGCAGGCCGGTCTTAAAGCGCCCAATCCGGGCAAAATCCCTTCAACAGAGCACGATGGAACCATGAGCGGGGTCGCCGTCCGCCACCTACCTTGGCCGCACTTAACCCGCCTCGGTAGGCGAAATCGCGGCTGCAGAGTCTGAACCAGGAAGTGCAAGTTAGAATACTTAATTCAATGCCAAATCACGTACAAAAAGCAAAATAAAAAAGGGACGCACAGGAAGATGAGTTGAGAGATATATAAGAGACTGAAAGCAAAAGTAAAAAAAAAAATTAATTTCATTTTTTTTTTTAAAAACTCCAACAATTAAAATCTGAAGGAATGAGACTTCACACTTGTAAATGTGAATTTTCAGTGCCAGAGAGGTTGTTTGACATAATTAAGGCTTATCACACCATTACAAGCCCTAACTTTTTCTGCCGTGTTTAGTGGGTATCTATGACACAAGTACCCCAATTTCATGTCCTTCCATGTACAGGAAACTTTGTGATATCCGGCACCGACGTGTTGCCAATCTATCAAAACTGCCGGACATACAAAGTTAATGTTGAAGCATACGGAGGTTTTCATCTCCGTATCTGACAACAAACACTGTTGCTTAGCAACAGCTTCTAAAGAGTCGGCTGCAGCTGCAAGCGTCTCTAGCTGAAGCTGCTGCTATAGCTACAGACCTTGCAGTCGCTGACTGGGGAAAAAAAGAACAAGATCTAAAAAAACTTACAGAAAACGGCTCCTGATTTTTGCCGTTAGATCGAGTATTCCGGACATACAACCTCCGGATAAACCAAAGTTACCTGTATTTGAATGCCGAGTCTGTCAGCAAGATACTATTATAGTGAAACTTCTGGATAAACAGGGCAACACTGACAGTAACTTCCTGAATTCAGCGTTTAACTGCGCATGTGCGGTTGCTGGAAGTTGCTGTCCGATTTACTCTTTAATAACGGTGAGCAGCGATAATCTCACCATTATTTTTAATGCAAAATCCAGGCCAATCTGTCTTTCTGACTCAAAAGTAGAAACAAACGGTCTGTAATTAGACCAAGACCATAGCAATACTCATGCACAGGATTCTGAAAGATGCTCTGAATTCCTCCAAATGGACAATGCCATCTTTGTAAAATGCTGCAAATGAGGTAAGATTGGTTTTGTACACAAACACCACAAGTAATGGAGATACAAACTAATCTATCTATCTATATATATAAATCGGTACTTCTGTCTGTCATCGCGTGTGCGTCTGTCGGGCTATGCGCTCGAAAGTTACAGGGCGTACCTACGCGCGCGTTACCTCCAAAGAAAGCTTACGCTTCCGAGACGGTTTTAAGCGTATTTACGTTTCGGCCGGGCTAAAATCGCGCCCGCGGTATCCCAAAAACATTCAACGTTCCGCTCATTAGCATCTCATTATCCGCTCATTAGCGACAGAGTGACCTCGAGGTCGACCAATCGTACGGCGGCTTGCTGCTGCGTGCGGCCGGGCCCTCCTACGGTCGAGTGACGGGACGATTGACCAATCCTACGCTTTGGTGACCTGACGGTCGACCAATCGGTGCGTGTGTGGGCGGGCCTTATCGTTCTGAACCGAGGTGAGTCGCCGCCATCTTGCTTCCGTTCTTTTTCCTGCTTTCTGCGTCTTTCGTTTCAAATATACATTTCCAGCAAAATAAAATTGAATTTATTAAATTGTTTTAAAAAAAACTTCATTCATTTGTAAATATTTTTTCTAACCTCAACATTCTTTTTGCTACCTTTCCCCGTTTTTTGGTTAGGCCCTGAAAGCCTGGGCCTTTCTTGCCCAGCCAGGCCCGAGCTAGGGCTTCTGCTAAGCTCCTCACCACCCCCCCCCACCCGTCACGTTACCCGGGGCAACGGCGTCAGCCACGAGGGTCAGGGTGCGCGCGCAGTAGGAGCAGGTGAGACGCGGCGTCTCTGTTCCGTGCTCGGCCGGGGGGGGGGGGGGGGGGGCGGGGCTCGGAGAGCAGGGCTCTTGGCCTGGGTCCCTCCCCTCCCGCCCCTCCCCCCCACCCCCCTCCCTGCCCCTCCTCCCCCCCCGCCCTCTCTCTCTTCCCCCCCAGTCGCGCTCTCTCTTCCCCCCCAGTCGCGCTCTCTCTCTCTCTTCCAACAACATGCCCTCGAAAAAGCCGCGGCACCGCCGGGCACTTCAGCTAGTCACTAATACAACACTTTGCTCAAAAGTTGGTATACGTTTGTTTTTATGGCATTATACAATCTCTGATCATCAGAAATATGATGGACTCGTCATTTTTTCTATAATTTGCAGCTTTTAGAATTCATTTTTCATCTACTTGTAATAGCTTATACAAAATCCATAAGTCTCGACTCACTGACTATCAGTCACAATGCATCAAAATGACAGACAATAATATAGCACGTGCTTGTTTTAAACTATAGTAATATATCCTACAATCAATCCTTTTATATTTTTTAAAACTAGATATCAAAGATATTTGAAATATACTTTTTAGATAAACAACAGAACATAAAGAATCAGTCAGATTAGTATTTCAGGTAGTACCTGGAGTTGTTGGCTCTTGTTTCTCAGAGTTTTGTACACAGCTCACAGCAGCAGGCTCTTCTTTCCGATCCAAAGTTGCTAAAAACTCATGAACGGCTTTCTCAACCTGAGGCCGGAATATGTGATTAATCTTTGGATCCACAACCTGAGAAATGATCCTGTCAACGCCTACCTCCAGCATACCTGATCTGCAAATGCATCAAAGGTCATTTCCTACAGTACACATGTTACATATTTTTAGAATAATGGCCACTGTTTTCACATTTTTTGTTTTAATAAATTGAAGAGTATTTAATTTTTCAAACCACGTGTTTGCTAAATGATGAAATAAAAACATCACAATATATCTGTCCTCATTAAACACTAGCAATGCATGACATACACTTTTATGCTTCAATTTGTTTTGTTATAGATTACTTTAGTCTCCAGGCTACAGTGTGAAATTTTAAGCAAATCACAGCGCTATTATGTCAACAGGCATTTATATAGTGCCTTTAATATAAGGTCCACAGTACATTTAAGATAGAGGCATAAGAAAGGTAGAGATTTGGAGGCATAACTAAATGCTTTGGATTTTAAAGGGTGAGAGATGGAGAAGCGAGAGGTTTAGGGAAGAAAGTCCAGAGAGTAGCACCAGGTAGCTGAAGGCTTTGCCACCTAGAAGAGTTAAAGGGGCAGAGAGAGGGGAATGCACAAATGGCCAGTCAGAGAAACAAAGTGTTCATGGAGATGTAGGTGTGGAGGATATTGCAGAGGTACAGTGGTGTAAGGCCATGAAGGTATTCAAAGATGACAATGACAGTTTTAAGTTTAATGTGTGGGGACAGAGAGATAATATACACCACTGCAGCTGTGGGGGGGGGTAGTGGAATGACCAAGTAGAATTTTGCCAGGAGGATATGTGCAGCAGAGATTGGCGTCTGTGCAGGGTGGAGGCCCACAATGGAAAACACTGGCGTGGTGAGTTTGGATGTGACAAGGGCAGTGTAAGGATTTCAGCAGTGAAAGAGCTAAGGTAAGGGGGTTGGGGCAGAGGCAGAAGTAAACAGTCTTTGTGATGGGTAGAATATGGGATCTGAAGTCGTGATCAGAAATGAACAAGATGCCAAGATTGTAAAGTGTATTTCTGCCTGGGTCAGTGGTTGGGAAGCAGATGGAGTCAGTAGCAAGGGAGCAGTTTGTAGCGGGTGCCGAGGACAATGGCTGCAGCCTTCCCAATGTTGAGCGGTAGAAGTTATAACACACCCAAGACTGGATCTTAAACAATCAGTCTGACAGCAGAAACAGTCAAGATGTTGAGGGGTGTTGAGAGGTAGAGCTGGGTATAACTGATGTACATGTGGAAGCTGATGATGTTTCCGAAGATCAGCATGTAAATAAAGATGACAGAACCAAGGTTAGGTCCTTCTGGAAATAAAGAGCAGCCATTGCTTGAAATGCACCGGCTAACATTCAGATAAGTAAGAATAGAACTGCACGAGCAAATCTGCAGAACTGGATGAGAGGAGACACTTGGAGATAGCATGGTCAATTGTGTCGAGTGCTGCAAAGGTTAAGAAGGGATAATGCAATTCAGTCACAATCACAGGATGTCAATTATGACTTTAGCTAGGCTGTTTCAGTGAGAATAGCAGAAACCCTTCCTGGTAGAAAAGTTTTTTCCATGGCCAATTGGTGAAAAGTAATGGGATTAAATAGGGATGTGGATGATGGGGATAAGGAGGGCGATGAAGTGGTCAGAGACAGCCTTTTCAGAGATCGAAACCACAGGTGCAGAGGTCACAAGAGAAGGCAACGGATGTGGATAGGGGAGTTTATATGAAGGATGAAAATAAAAAAGCACAAACTTAAAAAAATATCATGCTTTTAAAAATTAAGACTACTAATGGATTTCTTTTCAAAATGATTAGGTTCAAAGATTTAGATAAATGGCTACAATAAATTCAGGTTTATTATGTTTATGTTGCTGCCACAGTTCTGAACAGACTGTCCCAGTAGTAATGGCCATAGGGTATATCTCAGCTCGACAGTTATCTGCTCAACCTGCAACATTTGGTGGAGCAGTTCATATGAAAAGCAGAACTTTGACAGTAATATTTAAGTTATAGATAGATTTAGGAGTTTGAACTCTTGCACCCTAAATTTTGGTAACTTACATAGAAAAGCAGTTTTAAAATATTGAAAGTAAATTTTAAATATTGACCTCTGAAGCTCCTAACAAAATCTAACTTATCCAAAGCTCCACCATCCACTTCCTATCCTGTGTTAACTCTTGTTCACCCATCAACCCATCCTCATCAACCTCCACTGGTACTGTCTCTTCATGCAAACAATTCAAAATACTGGTTTACAAAACGCTCTTACGTCCTCACCTTATCTCTGCAACCTCTTCCAGCCTCAAGTCCCAGCTTGCACCACATAGTCCTCCAGCTCAAACCCATTATGCATCCCCCCCCTGCCACATCCCTCACTTAGTGGTAGAGCTTTCAGCTGCATTGGTTCTACCACCTGAAGTCCCTTCTTAAATTTCGCCACCTTGCTACTTCCCTCCCATCTTAAAAGCCTCTTGAAACCACACCTTTGGTAACCTCTTCTAATTCTTA
This sequence comes from Somniosus microcephalus, assembly GCF_052327205.1. Classification (NCBI taxonomy): domain Eukaryota; kingdom Metazoa; phylum Chordata; class Chondrichthyes; order Squaliformes; family Somniosidae; genus Somniosus; species Somniosus microcephalus. Next base: position 167,181,865 of record NC_140988.1, read on the forward strand.
TAAAGAAAAAATCTGCATTTATGTACCACCTTATCATATCCTTAGGATGCGCCAAAGTGCTTCTCAACAAATGAATTACTTCTGAAGTACAGTCAACTGTTATGAAGGCAAACATGGCAGCCAATTTCTGCAAAGTCCCACAAACAGCACAAGACACAAATAATCTTCTTTTGGTAGTGTAAAGAAAGGTTTGCATTTATATAGCACCTTTCAGGACCACCGGCGTCCCAAAGCGCTTAACAGCCAATGAAGTACTTTTTTTTTTATAAAGTGTAGTCACTGTTGTAATGTAACAAACACGGCAGCCAATTTGCACACAGCAAGCTCTCACAAACAGCAATGTGATAATGACTAGATAATCTGTTTTAGTGAAGTTGATTGAGGGATAAATAATGGCCAGGACACCAGGGTAACTCCCCTGCTCCTCTTCGAAGTAGGGCCAAGGGATCTTTTAATGTCTACATGAGAGAGCAGATGACTGGAGTGGGACTTGAACCCAAAACCTTCTGACAGAGGTGAGGGTGCTATCAACGGAGCCATGACTGACACCAAGGGAGAACTATTGACCAGGAAAACACTTTGCTCTTCTTTTGAGTAGTGCATTACGTCCACCTGATCAGGCAGATAGGTCTCAGTTTAATATCTCACCTGAAAGACAGTACCTCCAACAATGCAACAGTTCCTCAATACTGTATTGACAAGTCAACCTAGATTATGTGCTCAAAGTCCTGAAGTACTATTTCTCTGTGAAGCAGCTTGAGACACGTTATTACATGAAAAGCACTACACAAACACATAATTGTTTATCTTGCGAAAATATGTAATTTGAATTAATGGGGAAGAAAAGCACATTCTAAAAATAAATGCCCCTTGTTGTCTTGGTGCTTTTAATAAAAACAAACCTATAATCACCTCATTAAAAAAAACTATTTGTGTGCGTCAGGAAAACATGTTGCCATAACTTGGCGCAGCTGTTCTGCCCAACACTAAAATCACACTACAATTGATTTTCTCTGTTGGATTTATCTTGAAGTGCTTCAACAGCTTATCAGCATTATTACTGATTGTAACATTTCCCCCCAAAAAATCCAAGGGCATTCTAATAGAATGTTATTAAATAAATCAAAATCTTATACAGCAATTATTCTTAAAAAAACCTGAGAGAAAACAACACTTTTGCTGCTTTCTGAAACTTACTGTAGGACCATCTGTCTAAGACTATTCCTCAGCTGATTCTTGTTGAGATGAGGGCTCCACGTGTGACTTGCAAGATGGTTGGACACAAAGTTATCCACTCGCTGTCGTAAGTTCTGGTAAGCAGGCTAAAAAGAGAAGAAAACCAATATACAACCTTGCTCTGTGTATATGTAAACTTTTAGCTTGGACCAAGAGTAGTACAGACGTTAATGCTCAAAAGACAATGTTAAAATAGATCAAATAAGTTTAAGTTATACTACTGGTACTGGTTTAATATCCAAAATCTACTTTTAGAGCAACACAGGCATGCAACACTGCTCAGGGTTCACCGGCATCATATGCCTGTGAAAATTTTAATTATAGCCCGATTTTTACCAGTATACTTAAAGGCGGTCAGATGGACTGCCTCAACATTTTCCAATTTTGATATAAAGTTTTGAACAAAACCCAGCTTCTAAGATTTCACAGTAATAGTAAAGGATGCTGCTCAGGGATATTTAGAACAAATGCATTACATTAGGAAGGGGTGAAAACCTAGTTACTTAAAGGAAAAAGATGAACAATCCCAAATGTTTATCATAGCGGAGACAAAATTAATAGATGCTATTCCAAACACATGAGCTGTACGGCAGAGCTGAGAGAATCCATTAAATGGAGTGGCTTGCTAAATATAGTGGCAACAGAAAGTGGGGGAATTCTGCGCAGTGGGGGTAGGAGGTGCTAAGTGCTTTAAACCAAGGGGCAACAGTAAAGAAGTAAATAATCGCACCGGAGGAAACAGAAAAAGTGACGTCATAATCAACATAGAGGAGCGGCTGAACCCAAGGAAATGAAGAAAAGAATGAAAAATAGGTAAGTAACTAGATATCCTTTTGTGTGTTTAGTATCTTTTGCGGCTAGTGTTAAGTTTGAGGTAGTATGAATTTAGTGTTAGTGCAAGTGTAAGTCAAAGGAAAACGAGCCAAGCGATTAAATTTTAACTACATTTAAAGATGCAAATAACTGATACAGCTCAGTAATTAATCACAGTAACTAATTACTAATTTATTTAACACAAGTTAAATCCATCTATTTAATAAATCTAGAACTCAAGTGACCAACTAGCTCAAGAAATAAACTACAGATGACCAGCAAAGAAATTAATTAATGAAGACATAACAGTGCAGGCAGTGTCGGGATTGTCGTATGTGGGAGTTTGTGGACATCGAGATTGTCCCAGACTGCCACATCTAAAAGAAATGTCTCTGTCTCAAAACACTCCGGCTCAGAGTCGTTGAGCTGGGGTCAGAGCTAGAAACACTCCAACACATTAAAGGAGGAGGAGGAATTACTGAATAATTTACTCCACACACCAGTGGAAAGCACAGGTGCAGGAAGGGGAGAATATGACAGTCAGTCAGCCAGGTAGGGGAACATAGGAGGTAGTGGAGATGGTCCAGCAGACACTGCTCCTGTCCAACAGGTATAAAGTACTCGCTACTTGTAAGGATCAGGAGACATGTGGGAAGAACAGCCAGAATGCAGACCAAGGCACGGTGGAGCAGGAGGCTGTTGAAGGGGTGGACCCCAGAGTGGAAAGGTTGTAGTTATAGGGGATTCTAGAATTGGGGTGATCGATAGTATTCTTTGCAGGCAGTAGCGAGTGTCTTGAAGGGTGTGTTGTTTACTCGGTGCCAGGGTAAGGGACATCTCGAAACGGCTGGAAAATAATCTGGAAAGGGAGGGGGGAGAATCCAGTTGTTGTGCTCCACGTCAGAACCAACGGCATAGGAAAGAGTAAGGAAGAGGTTCTGCTAAGGGAGTATCAGGAGTTATCAGCTAAATTGAAAAGCAGGACCTCATGAGTCAGGATTATTAACCAAGCCAGGTGAAAATTTGCATAGGGACAAACAGATTAGAAAAGTGAACACGTGGCTAAAGGAGTGATGTGGGAAAGAGGTGTTCCATTTCATGGGACTCTGGTACCAGTACTGGGACAGGAAGGAACTGTACCATTGGGGTGGGCTGTACATAAATCGGGCTGGGACCAAGGCCTAATGGAAAGGATATCTAGACTTTATAAACCAGATATAGATAAATAAGACTTTAAACTAATAACATGGGGGGAGGGATCTGGTAGAAATTACAGAAACCGAACAATAAAAGAATCGGGAAGAGCGAGTAAAGGACAAACTAAAGGAAGGAATAAAGATAAAACAAACGGCCATTGATCAGACAAAGTCATAAGAGCATAAAGGTAAAATAACTACTAAAAACAAAGAGAATAATAATAAATAAAAACAATTTATACTGTTGGTACAGCAATGTACGTAGTATTCAAAACAAAATGGATGAACTGGAGGCAATAATTTGTAGCGAGGATCCGGATATAGTCGGGATGACTGAAATATGGCTACATAGAGAACAAGAGTGGCAAATAAATATTGCCGGATATAACACATTTAGGAAGGAAAGGGAGGAGGGGCAATGGAGTAGCTGTACTAGTTAAAGGTAACGGCTTACCTCCGGAGTATGCCTCCGACCCACAGAATAGTTCCGACTTACCTCCAGGCTCTCAAGCTGCGGAGAGTTCGGGTCTCGGGCCTCCAGGCATATGCCTGCGAAAAGGCTCACGCATCCCAGGGACACAGGTGATTCGGAAGCATCCCTTGGATCACATGGTCCCAGTTCTCCAATCACAAAGGAGGATTCCATTGCAGTCATTTCCGAACAGAATCCCCATATGACATGCAATGGAATCCCCAAATAATTAAACAATTCTAATAAATATAAATGTTCAGAATTTCAATTTTATTCATAAGTTTTCATATTCATTACACCAAATACAATAAAAATTGCATTTTTAGAAAAATAATTTAAAACATTTTAATCCAAGCCAATATTTGCATAAACGAATTTAAGTGTTTGTGCATCATTTTTTATTTTCTAATTTTTAAATTAAGATTTATAATAACCCATACGCTGATGAAAGCAGACCCTACACCTGCTTTTACCAGCCATAAGAGTTCCATGGGTAATTGTTGGGCAGTTGTTGGCCAGCGAAAGTGATTTTCCACAGTCAGTAGTTTGTATGATTTGTCAAGGCGTACCTTGACAGATCGCAAGTTCCGGGTTTTCGCGCATTCGCAAGCAGAAACCGGAAGTTGCGGGGCCTTTCAGAAGGATTAGGACGGCGTACATCAAAGACACCACAATTTCTGCCCCAACATAATGGCAGTAGAAAAAAAAGAATGTAACTATCAGTAAGATAGATACAGAATCCGTATAGATTGAGTTAAAAGATAAGGGATCCATCACCCTACTGGGGTATACTATAGGCCACCAAATAGTGCAAGAGAATTGAAGGAAGAAATATGTAGGCAAATAACAATCATGAGATTTAAACTATCAGGAATAAACTGTCAGGAAAATGCAGCAAAGGAGACAAGGGAATGGAGTATTGACAATATATACAGGGTACAGGGCTCCTTTCTCACTCAATGGAGTATTGACAATATATACAGGGTACAGGGCTCCTTTCTCACTCAATGGAGTATTGACAATATATACAGGGTACAGGGCTCCTTTCTCACTCAATGGAGTATTGACAATATATACAGGGTGTGGTAAACCACTGTTATACCTGCCTGCATGTGTGTGTGTACTCCACTAGGTACAGGTCTGTACATGCCTCGGCTGACTCCTCCCACTATTCCAGGTATATAAGTGACTGCCTCTCAGTCCCTTGGTATTCTGGACGGGTCGACCACTCGAGGCAGGACCTTCATTCTCTAGTTAATAAAAGCCTGATTGTTACTCACTTAACCTCAGTCTTTTGAGTAATTGATGGCGCATCAATTTTATTAACGATTTTTTATAATGGAGAAGATCCTCACACCAGCATGCCTGGACCTGGACAGTCGGGAAGCGGACGCTTCCACCAAGTTTGCTCACTGGCTTCGAGACATTCCTGACTGCCTCCACTGCGGTCGTAACGGATGCGGACAAATTGTCTGTCCTGATCTCCAAGGTGAACCACCGAGTGTACTCAGTCATCCGGGACGCGACCTCGTACAGAGCCGCCCTCCAGCTCCTCAAGGCCCAGTACGTGCGCCCTGTGAACGAAGTGTACGCCAGGCACCTCCTGGGGAGTCGCAAGCAACAACCTGGGGAATCGACTGAGGAATACCTCCAAGCACTGTCCGTGCTTGGCCGGGCCTGTGGGTGTAAGGCGGTAACGCCCGCTAAGTACACGGAGGAACTGATCCGGGACGCCTTCGTAGCGGGCCACAGGTCCAACTACACCAGACAGCGACTGCTGGAGCAGAGCGACCTCACCCTCAACAAAGCCTCCGAAATCGCACTAACGCTGGACGCAGCCTACCGGGGTATGGATGCCTACTCCTTTGCACCGTGGGGAACGACAACCTGGGACACGGTAGGACAGCCCCATAGCACCGTACCACCCCAGCCACATCCCAACAACGGCCCAACTACCGCAGCAGTGTCCCAAGGCCAGAAATGCTACTTCTGTGGCCAGGCCAAACACCCCAGAGCGTGCTGCCCGGCGAAGAATGCGACCTGCTCGGGCTGCGGGAAAAAGGGACACTACGCCAGCGTCTGCAGGGCCAAAAACACCCTGAACGCCAGCAGCGCCGCGTGTGGGCCGTGCGAGCCGCCATCTTGGGCCCCCAACAGCGCCGCGTGTGGGCCGCCATCTTGGGCCTCCCCAGCCATGTGCGAACCACCGCAACAGCAGCCATCGTGGACGACTCCAGCCACATGAAGATCATGGATGCCGCCATCTTGGACACCAGCCAGGACGCAGCAGGCCGCCAACTCCCCCCATCTGATACCCGCAGCGACACACCGACCCCTATGCTGGCCTCTGTTACGCTGGACCAAACGAGACCGCACCAACTAGCTCGGTCCAAAATGGACATGAAGGTAAACGGCCATGCAATAAACTGCCTTTTTGACTCCGGGAGCAGAGAGCTTCATCCACCCCGACACGGTGCGGCGTTGCTCTCTCCCAGTCCTGCCTGCGCGCCAGCGGATTTCTATGGCCTCCGAGTCCCAGTCAGCGGACATTGGCGGCTACTGCGTGGTGACACTAGTAGTAGACGGGACTGTGTTCAATAATTTTAAACTCCTGGTCCTGCCCCAACTTTGCGCTGCCGTTCTACTGGGGTTGGATTTCCAGTGCCACCTCAAAAGTGTTACGGTGGCATACGGTGGACCCCTCCCCCCACTCACAGTCCGCAGCCAGCAGCTTCCAAATTGCCCGCCGCGCACCAGATGCAACCTCTCCACACTCAGAGTCCCCCCCCCCCCCCCCACTATTTGCTAACATCACCCCCAACTGTAAGCCCATCGCCACAAAGAGCAGGCGATACAGTGCTGGGGACAGGGTTTTCATCAAAACCGAAGTGGAGCGGCTCCTGAAGGAGGGGTTTATCGAGGGCAGCTCCAGCCCCTGGCGAGCCCAGGTTGTGGTCGTTAAGACCGGCGAGAAACAACGCCTGGTCATCGACTACAGCCAAACAATTAACTGCTACACCCTGCTGGACGCCTACCCACTCCCCCGCATAGCTGACATGGTCAACCAGATCGCGCAGTACCGCGTCTTTTCGACCATTGACCTGAAATCAGCGTATCACCAGCTCCCCATCCGCCCTGAAGACCACCAGTATACTGCCTTTGAGGCAAACGGCCGCCTCTATCACTTCCTTAGGGTTCCCTTCGGCGTTACCAACGGGGTCTCCGTCTTCCAAAGGGAGATGGACCGGATGGTCGATCAAAACGCGCTGCAGGCCACTTTCCCTTACCTGGACAATGTGACCATCTGCGGCCATGACTTGCAGGACCATGACGCAAACCTCGAGAAATTCCTCCGCACCGCCGAACTCCTGAACCTGACATATAACAAGGAGAAGTGCATATTCCGCACAGACCGCCTCGCCATCCTTGGCTGTGTTGTGGAACACTGTCATCGGGCCCGACCCGGACCGGATGCGTCCCCTTATGGAACTCCCACTGCCTAAAAGCTCTGAAGAGGTGCCTAGGATTTTTTTCCTACTATGCCCAGTGGGTCCCCTACTATGCAGACAAAGCCCGTCCGCTGATCAAGTCCACCTCTTTTCCCCTGACGGCAGAGGCCCGCTTGGCCTTCCACCGTATCAAGGAGGACATTGCCAAAGCCACCATGCACGCAGTGGACGAATCCATCCCCTTCCAGGTGGAAAGCGATGCGTCCAACTTCGCTCTGGCCGCCACCCTTAATCAGGCGGGGAGACCTGTGGCCTTCTTCTCACGAACCCTCCAGGGCCCGGAGACCAGACACTCCGCGGTCGAGAAGGAGGCCCAGGCCATTGTGGAGGCTGTGCGCCATTGGAGGCACTACCTGGCCGGAAAACGATTTACCCTGCTCACTGACCAGCGTTCAGTTGCTTTTATGTTCAACAACAAGCAGAGGGGCAAAATCAAAAATGACAAGATCTTGAGGTGGAGAATCGAACTTTCCACCTACAATTACGAGATCTTGTACCGGCCCGGGAAGCTCAATGAACCCCCGGATGCTCTATCGCGTGGCACCTGCGCCAGCGCGCAGATCGATAGGCTGAGGGCCCTCCACAATGACCTCTGCCACCCGGGGGTCACCAGGTTCTTCCACTTCACCAAGGCCCGCAACCTGCCTTACTCCATCGAGGAGGTCAGGACCATGACCTGCCAAGTCTGCGCTGAGTGCAAACCGCACTTTTATAGACCAGAGCCCACCTGATAAAAGCCACTCGCCCTTTCGAACGCCTGAGCGTCGATTTTAAAGGGCCTCTCCCCTCCCCCGACCGCAATGTGTACTTCCTCAACATCATTGACGAGTACTCCCTGATATACCTCTCAATTCATTCCATAAAAAGCGACGAGTTAAGATAGTAACTATAGGTTATTATTGGCTAAATAACAGAGGAAGTACACATTACGGTCAGAGGACGGGAGGGGCCCCTTAAAATCGATGCTCAAGCGCTCGAAGGGGCGGGTGGCCTTGATCAGGCTTGCTCTGTCCGGCCTATAGAAATGCGGTTTGCATTCGGCACAGACTTGGCAGTTCCTGGTCATGGTCCGGGCCTCCTCGATGGAGTAGGGCAGGTTGCGGGCCTTAATGAAGTGGTAAAGTCTAGTGACCCCGGGGTGGCAGAGGTCATTGTGAAGGGTCCGCAGTCTATCAACTTGCGCGTTGGCGCATGTACCTTGTGATAGAGCATCTGGGGGCTCGTTGAGTTTACCCGGCCGGTACAAGATATCGTACTCGTAGGTGGAGAGCTCGATTCTCCACCTCAAGATCTTGTCGTTCTTGATTTTGCCCCTCAGCTTGTTATTAAACATAAAAGCAACCGAACGCTGGTCGGTGAGGAGGGTAAATCGTTTGCCTGCCAGGTAATGCCTCCAGCGTCGTACCGCTTCCACAATCGCCTGGGCCTCCTTCTCGACAGAAGAGTGTCGGATCTCAGGGCCCTGGAGGGTCCTTGAGAAGAAGGCCACAGGTCTCCCCACCTGGTTAAGGGTTGGGCGAAGTCGGATGCATCGCTCTCCACTTGGAAAGGGATGGACTCATCCACTGCGAGCATTGTGGCCTTCGCAATGTCTCCTTTTATGAGGGAGAAGGCTGCGCATGCTTCTTCTGTCAGGGGGAAGGAGGTGGACTTCATGAGGGGTCTGGCTTTGTCCGCATAATTGGGCACCCATTGGGCATAGTAAGCGAAGAGCCCCAGGGTTCTTTTCAGTGCCTTTTGACAGTGGGGAAGGGGAAGCTCCATGAGGGGGCGCATTCTTTCGGGGTCGGGGCCGATGACTCCGTTCTCTACTACGCAGCCGAGGATGGCAAGGCGCGAGGTGTTAAATATACATTTCTCCTTATTGTAAGTGAGATTCAGCCGTTGGGCCGTACGGAGGAATTTCTCCAGATTAACATCGTGGTCCTGCTGGTCGCGGCCGCAGATGGTGACGTTATCTAGATAAGGAAACGTGGCCTGCAGCGCGTTCTGGTCAACCATCCGGTCCATCTCCCTTTGGAAGACCGAAACCCCGTTGGTGACGCCGAAGGGAACCCTAAGGAAGTGGTAGAGGCGGCCATTCGCCTCGAAGGCGGTTTACTGGCGGTCCTCAGGGCGGATAGGGAGTTGGTGATTGGCCGACTTAAGGTCGATGGTGGAGAATACCCGGTACTGTGCAATCTGGTTGACCATGTCAGATATGCGGGGAAGGGGATATGCGTCCAGCTGGGTGTACCGGTTTATGGTTTGGCTGTAGTCGATGACCAGGCGGTTTTTATTGCCGGTCTTAACGACTACGACCTGGGCACACCAGGGGCTGGTGCTCCCCTCGATGATGCCCTCCTTCAGGAGACGCTGCACCTCAGAGCTAATAAAAGCTCTGTCCCCGGCGCTGTACCGCCTGCTCTTGGTAGCGACGGGTTTACAGTCGCGGGTGAGGTTAGCGAACAAGGAGGGGGGCGGGACTTTGAGAGTGGAGAGGCCGCAGGTGGTATGTGGCGGGCGGTTTAAAAACTGCTGGTTGTAGACTGTGAGTGGGGGGAGGGGTCCACCGTATGCCAAAGTGACACTTTGGAGGTGGCATTGGAAATCCAGCCCTAGTAGGGCGGCAGCGCAGAGCTGGGGCAGGACGAGAAGTTTAAAGTTTTTATATTCCGTGCCCCTAACCGACAGGGTCACCACACAGTATCCGCTGACGTCTGTTGAATGGGACTTCGACGCCATCGAGATCCGATGGCGCGTTGGCCGGACAGTGAGGGAGTAGCAGCGCACTGTGTCTGGGTGAATAAAACTCTCCGTGCTCCCGCTGTCGAACAAGCAGGTCGTGGCGCGGCCGTTTACCTCGATGTCCATCATGGACCTAGACAGATGATGCGGGAGAGCTTGGTCCAGCGTGACGGAGGCCAGTGTATGGCTGAGTGTGCTGCTGTCGTCGGCAGGTGAGGCGGTGGTCGGGTCTGGAGACAACATGGCGGCCGAGTGCGGCGAACAAAATGGCGGAGAAGATGGCCGCCCCCACGACTCACATGAGGCACTGCTGGCGTCTGTGGCCTTGATCAAAGATGGCCGCCCCCACAACTCACATGAGGCACTGCTGGCGTCTGTGGCTTTCCCTCTGCAGGCGTTCGTGAAGTGGCCTTTTTTTCTGCAGCCGGAGCAGGTCGCGTTCCTTGCAGGGCAGCGCGCCCTTTGATGTCTCGCCTGGCCACAGAAATAGCAGCTGGCGGCCCGATCGCGGGGCTCCGCTGCCGCAGCAGGTCCCGGGGGTGGCGGTCCCGATCGATTCCGGGACACCGACGCCGTAGTAGGTCCCAGGAGCGGCGGTGCGAGGGGTATTGCGGCCGGAGTCGGGCCCGAGTCCCACGGTCGCGCAGCACTGTACCCGGAGTACGCCTCGAGGTCCCGATGGGCCACTTCCAGGGAGCGAGCGAGGGCTGTAGCTGCTTTCAAGTCGAGGTCCTTTGATTCAAGCAGTCTTTGCCGTGAGTAGTCGGACCGAAGGCCTTTCACGAAGGCATCACGGATATTTCCTTCAGCATGTTGTGCAGCCGATACAACTTTAACGTCACAGTCCCTGCCGAGTGTTTGTAGCGCCTGTAAAAATTCATCTAGACTCTCCTGGCTGTTGCGAGCGGGATCTTCGGAGATGTCTGGCATACATTGAATTTACTGGGCTCCGGTACTGCTCTTTTAGCAGGTCGAGGGCCTCCTGGTATGTAGTAAGGTCCCGGATGAGTGCAAATACTTTAGGGCTCACCTGGGCGGTCAGAACTCTTAGCTTGTCGGCTTCCGATGGCACGCCGGAGGCTACCAGGTAGGATTCAAAGCAGCTCAGCCAGTGGTCGAAGTAGAGGGCTGAATTCGCTGCCTGTGGATTTAGATCCAGGTACGGCAGTCGGAGGGCTCGCAGCCAAGTCGGCTGCTGGGGCTGGTCAGTCATTTCAAAATTTAGCCAATAAAATTGATATACCTATCAATTCATTCCATGAAAAGCGACGAGTTAAGATAGTAACTATAGGTTTTTATTGGCTAAATAACAGAGCCCACCCTCGTGGGTGATCGGTTCCAGCAAGGAAGAATACTAGCCAAGCAATCACCTTTATACCTGGGCAAGCAGGCGGAGCCATGGGCGGAGTCAGCTGAGGTATGCCTAGGTATAACAGTGTGCAAGGCAAGAGGTAACCTTGTGTAGGTGATAACAACAGTGTAACAATAACAGTGGTTTACCACACTCCCGTTTCCCGTTCGCTATCCCCTGCCCGGAAATGACCAGTGCCACGGTCATTAAATGTCTGAACAACCTCTTCACCCTGTTCGGTTTCCCCAGCTATATCCATAGCGACCGGGGCCCATCGTTTATGAACGACGAACTCCGCCAGTACCTGCTTGCTAGGGGTATAGCCACAAGCAGGACCACCAGTTACAACCCCCGGGGGAACGGACAGGTGGAAAGAGAGAATGCGACAGTTTGGAAGGCCGCCCTACTAGCCTTAAAGTCTAGGGGCCTTCCGACCTCCCGCTGGCAGGAGGTGCTCCCCGATGCGCTCCACTCGATTCGGTCACTGCTCTGCACTGCCACCAATGCCACCCCTCACGAGAAAATGTTTGTCTTCCCAAGGAAGTCCACATCGGGGACATCGTTACCACCATGGCTGACGTCCCCAGGGCCGGTACTACTGAGAAGACACGCGAGGACCCATAAAACGGACCCCCTGGTCGAGAGGGTCGACCTCCTCCACGCCAACCCCCAGTACGCTTACATTGCGTACCCGGACGGGCGGGAGGACACAGTCTCCATAAGAGACCTTGCACCCTCGGGGGCCGCAGAAACACACTACCCATTACCACCCCCCCCCACGACCCGATATCCAACCCCAGCAGCCGGCACGCCTGGGCCCGTCACCCACGAGGACTACACTCCAGTGCACCAGCCTACACGGGATGCGACGCCAGAAGCTCCACCACCCCTGCCGTCGCCACGTCGATCACAGCAGCAGACAAGACCTCCGGAGAGACTCCAATACACGAACTTCTAAATACACTTCACCCCGCCGGACTCATTTTAAACAAGGGGTGAATGTGGTAAACCACTGTTATACCTGCCTGCATGTGTGTGTGTACTCCACTAGGTACAGGTCTGTACATGCCTCGGCTGACTCCTCCCACTATTCCAGGTATATAAGTGACTGCCTCTCAGTCCCTTGGTATTCTGGACGGGTCGACCACTCGAGGCAAGACCTTCATTCTCTAGTTAATAAAAGCCTGATTGTTACTCACTTAACCTCAGTCTTTTGAGTAATTGATGGCGCATCACAGGGTGTATACAGGGCTCCTTTCTCACTCAATGGAGTATTGACAATATATACAGGGCTCCTTTCTCACTCAATGGAGTATTGACAATATATACAGGACTCCTTTCTCACTCAATGGAGTATCGACAATATATACAGGACTCCTTTCTCACTCAATGGAGTATTGACAATATATACAGGACTCCTTTCTCACTCAATACGCAAGAAGTCCAACAAGAAAAGAATCACTGCTAGATCTTGAAATGGGTAATGAACCAGAACAGATAGAAGAGTAGAGAGCATCTTAGTGGTAGTGATGTAAAGGACAAAGACTAAGGTAATAGTTTGGAAAAGAGCAAATTATAAGGAAACCAGGGTGGAACTAAAGAAGGTAAACTGGGAGAAAATCTTGCAAAGACCGAAAAAAGTGGGAAATCTTTAAAAGGGTAATCGGTAGAGTTCAAGAGAAATGTATTCTAATAAAAGCCAAAACAAGCAAGCTAATTATGGAGCACTGTGGATGAATAAAGAACTAAAGGAAACATTGAATCTAAAGAAAAATACGTACAAGAAGTACTTAAATACTAAAGGGAATATGAAGAACTTAGGAGTGAAATTAAAAAGCCAAAATCAGGAAGGCCAAGAGAAATTACAAAATCAAATCAAGTTTTTACTAAAGATAAGGGAGAATAGAACAAAACCTGAGAACTATAGACCAGTCAGCTTATCAGTGATAGGAAAGGTGCTGGAATCTATACTAAAAGAAGTGATAGAAGAACATCTAGCGACAGAAAATATAATAAAAATAGTCAGCATGGATTCCCAAAGGCTAAGTCAAGCTTAACTAACCGGACAGAATTCTTTGAAGAGGTAATGGAAAGAGTAGACCAGGGTAATGCAATATATGGCATACAGGAAACTTTGTGATATCTGGCACCGACCAGACCGGCATGTTGCCGATCTATCAAAACTGCTGGACATACAAAGTTAATGTTGAAGCATACGGAGGTTTTCATCTCCGTATCTGACAACAAACACTGTTGCTGCTAAAGAGTCAGCTGCAGCTGCAAGCGTCTCTAGCTGAAGCTGTTGCTATAGCTACAGACCTTGCAGTGCCTGACTGGGAAAAAAAAACAAGAACTAAAAAAACGGCTCCTGATTTTTGCCGTTAGATTGAGTATTCCGGACATACAACCTCCGGATAAACCAAAGTTTCCTGTACTTGGATTTTCAAAAGGCCTTCGATAAGGTACCACACGGTAGGCTCATGACAAAGGTTAGGGCATGTGGAGTCAGGGGACAATTAGCTGAATGGATAGCAAATTGGCTAAAAAAAATAGAAAGCAGAGAGTAGGGATAAAGGGTAGTTATTCAGATTGGAGGAAGGTCGAAATCGATGTTCCACAAGGATCAGTGCTGGGACCACTGTTACTCATAATTTACATTAATGATTTGGACTTAGGAATAAGTAACTCAATATCAAAATTTGCAGATACCACCAAATTGGGGGTACTGCTAACACAGGAAGAATGCAACGTAATACAAGACGACATTAGAAAACTTGCACACTGGGCAGTTAACTGTCAAATGAACTTTAACATAGAAAAATGTCAGGTGATGCACTTTGGTAGGAAAAATAGAAACATCACCTATACCTTAGAAAATAAAAACTAAATGGGGTAGACGAACAAAGGGATCTAGGGATACAGGTGAACAAATCATTAAAAGCAGCACCGGTCAGCAAAACAATTAAAAATGCTAACAAAAGCACTGGGATTTATTTCTAGAGGCATATAATTCAAAAGTAGTGAAGTTATGTTAAACTTGTATAGGACCCTGGTTAGGCCACACAGAGTACTGTGCACAATTCTGGTCCCCATACTATAAAAAGGACAGAGAGGCACTGGAGAAAGTGCAAAAAAGATTTACAAGGATGGTATCGCAACTGGGGTTAGAAAAAACATGGAGGAGACCTAATAGAGGTGTCTAAAATGATGAGTAGGTTGGACAGGGTAGATGTAGAGAGAATGTTTCCACTTGTGGGAGAATCCAAAACGAGGGGCCATAAATACAAGATAGTTACTAATAAATCCAATGGGGAAATAAGGAGAAATTTCTTCACTCAGAGTGATTAGAATGTAGAACTCGCTACCACAGGAAGTGGTTGAGGCAAATAGCTTAGATGCTTTCAAAAGGAAACTAGACAAGTACATGAGAGAAAAGGGAATAGAAAGATACGCTGAGCGGCTGAGATGAGGCAGATGGAATGGGAGGAGACTGGTGTGGAGCATAAACACCAGCACAGACTAGTCGGGCCGAATGCCGTATAGTCGATAATTCTATGTAACTCTTATACATCATTAAGAGTGCAAAAACTTTGAAGCAATCACATCTCTGATCTGATAATCTTTGTGAAATTGTCATTAAACCATTTTTTGGGGGAGGGGAAGGAAGCAAGAATACCTTCTCCTTTAACATGCTCCCTATGCTATTCCATCTGTAGCAAATCTACTGAATATTAATTTCACTGAGTTAGAGTAGGAGAACTGCTTAGCTACAGTACATTTACTAAAGTATTTTCTTATCTCAGCAATCATGCAAAGTGACAATACTTCCAGAGCAACTCCATCTTTGCACAAATTTGGATTAATTTCAGAAGAAAATGAACAGAAAAAGTAAAAGATTAAATGTGTGCATGATCATTCCAAAAGTATTCAGCAGATAATCGTACTTTTCAGTACACAGTACAGGTAATGTTTTAAGTACACAGTCACTAGGACAGCAATAGGGTATATGAAATACAACACTAATTATTACCAGTGATATATAAGGCTGTCATGAGTGGTATAACTTTCATGCATTGTTTTTAAATTTAACGATATTGGGCCAGACTTTCTTGTCAAAAATAACAGTGAGGTTAATGGCCGTTTATTTATTCATAAATAGCACAGCAACTTCAGATGAGGAGCAGATGCGCAGTTAAATGTCAATATCCAAAAGCTGCTGTTCGAGTTGCACCACTACACAAACGACATTTCACTGACTGCCTCACCACTGACATGCACTGAATGTCGTGAAGTTGCTGTACATACGAACTAAACTTGCCACAGAAAGCTAAACCTGGTCATTATAAGAGTGAACACCAAGATTGGAGACACCAGCGGCGGCGGACCATAAAACAGCACCGACCTGATTGGAGACACTAGTGGCAGCCGAACCATCAACGATTTCCAACAAAAAATGAAGTGTGACGCCACAGGACAGCAGGCAGGTGATTGGTTGGTGAGTATTAAGGTTTTTTATTCTCTCTAACCAAGGACGGTGGTTTAAACTAGGCACAGGAAATTATAACGTATTAAATTTATAGCTTAACTAGTTAAACTATTTAATATAACTATAAATGATCGTTGAGTAAAGATTTTAACTAATTAAATAAATAAAATAAGGCTAGACTAAGATATGGCAGGGCAGACTGTCTGTCTGTCTGGACTGCAGTATGTGGGAGGCGAGACTGTCCCAAGCAAACACGCTGCAGGAGATGTCTCCGTCTTGAATCTCTCCGGCTCAGTCATTGAGCTGGAGTGCGAGCTAGAGACACTCCGACACAAAGGAGGGGGAGGAATTTCTGGACAGTTTTATCCAAAATACAGTCATACCCCAGAGGAAAGCACAGGTTCAGGAATGGGAGGGTGTGACTGTTAGGGAGATGGGTAGCGGGGATTTACGGGAGGTTGAGAAGGAGGTCCCACAGACACTGGCCCCGTCCAACAGGTACAATGTACTTGCTATCTGTGAGGACAAGGAGAAAGACTGCAGGGAAAGCAGCCACAATGCAGACCAAAGCACCGTGGTTCAGAGGACTGTCCAAGGGGTTGGGGGGGGGGGGGGGGGGAAAAGAGCAGAATAGAAATGTGCTAGTAATAGGGGACTCTATAATTAGAGGGATAGATAGCGTCCTCTGCAGCAGAGAACGAGAATCCTGAAGGGTGTGTTGCCTACCTGATGCCAGGGGAAGGGATAACTCACGGTGGCTGGAGAGGAACTTGCAAAGGGAGAGGGTAAATCCAGTGTCGTGGACTATATTGGAACAAACGACATAGGTAGGAACAGGGAGGAGGTCCGGCTGAAAGAGATTCAGGAGTTAGGCTCTAAATTAAAAAGCAGGACCTCGAGGATAATCATCTCTGGATTATTGCCCGAGCCACGTGCAAATTGGCACAGAAGGAGACAGATCAGGAGAATTAACACGTGGATATAGGGCTGGTGTGGGAAAGAGGGGTTCCTTTTCATGGGACACTGGCACCGGTTCTGGGACAGGAAGGAGCTGTACCGATGGGACAGGCTCCACCTGAACCGGGACAGGACGTGTGTCCTAGTGGAAAGGGTAAATAGGGAGGTGGCAAAGGCTTTAAACTAGTAAGAAGCGGGGAGGGATCTACAAGAAACATAAGCAGCCTAAATATTAACAAAACAGGAAAAGTGAGCATAGGAAAGAATAAAGTAAGGGAGGACATTGACGGCAAGGGAGAAAATAAGAGTTATAGAACAGGAGTCTAAAAAGATGGTTAAACATAAAGCGAGAGGAAATACTATTAAAAATGAATTAAACTGTCTGTACAGCAATGCACACAGTGTCCGTAATAAAACAGGGGAGCTGGAGGCAATCATGCTTTGTGAGGAACCAGACATAGTAAGGATTACTGAGACATGGCTACAGAAAAATCAGGACTGGGAATTAAACATTGCAGGGTATACCATATTTAGAAAAGA
The DNA here is from genome assembly GCF_052327205.1 of Somniosus microcephalus. Lineage (NCBI taxonomy): Eukaryota > Metazoa > Chordata > Chondrichthyes > Squaliformes > Somniosidae > Somniosus > Somniosus microcephalus. The sequence continues at coordinate 167,199,152 of NC_140988.1, forward strand.
TAGGGAAGGAAAAAAAAGGGGGGTGGAGTAGCTGTACTTATTAGGGATTACATAATGGCAGTAGAAAAAAGGGATGTAGATATCAGCAAGATAAAAATAGAATCCATATGGATAGAGATAAAAGATAATAAAGGATCAATCACACTAATAGGAATAGCCTACAGACCACCTAATAGTGGAAGGGAGGTGGAGGAAGAAATATACAGACAAAAATTAGAGAAATGAGTAAAAAACATAGAATAATCATCATGGGGAATTTCAACTACCCCAATATTAATTGAACAGAAGAGGTAGGTAAAAGGGATAAGGGAATGGAGTTCCTAAAATGCCTACAGGACTCCTTTCTAAACAAATATGTAAGAAGCCCAACAAGGGAGGATTCGCTGTTTGATCTAGTTATGGGAAATGAGTCAGAGCAGATAAGAGAAGTAAAAGTAGGGGAACATATAGGCAATAGCGACCATAATATAATACGCTTTAAGGTGATAATAGAGAAGGACAGAAGTATAACTAAAACCAGGTTAATAGATTGGAGAAAAGCTGATTGAGGGCCTGAGAATGGAACTTGGGAAGATAAAATGGGCAACAATATTGGCAAATAACAATGTAGAACGACAATGGGAAACATTTAAAACGGTGTTCAACAGAGTGCAGAAAAAATACATTCCGCTAAAAGGAAAGAACAAACTAAACACTAATGAGACTCCATGGATGAATAAATACATAAGGAAACAATTGAGAGTAAGGAAAGAGGCATACATTAAGTACATAGACAGCAGAGGAGTGCATGATAAGAGAGAATATGAAGGGATTAGGAGAGAAGTAAAAAAAAAATTAGGAAGGCAAAGAGGAACTATGAAATTAAATTATCAAGGAACATAAAACAAAATAGTAAAATATTTTACAGGCACATCAATAAAAAAGGTTGGGATGGGAATCGGGCCACTAAGGGATAGAGTGGACAATACCACAGGTAACTATAGGGAGATGGCAGAAATATTAAATCATTATTTCACTTCTGTATTTACCAGGGAGATATAACAGATGGACATGACATTGGATATCAGATGAGTAATGAGATAAGTGCATTTAGAATAAAAAAGGGGATATATTAAATAAATAAACTAATCAAACTCAGACGATTAAACCTCTGGTTCGGATGGATTGCACCCACGCATTTTAAAAGAATCTAGGGAAGAGATAGCAGAGACATTACTACGCATATTTAATAATTCGTTAGAAAAAGGTGTAGTGCCAGAGGACTGGCGGATAACTAACATAATACCGATATTTAAGAAGGGGGATACAACATGTCCAGGGAATTATAGACCAGTCAGCTTAACATCGGTGGTAGGAAAAGTAATGGAATCCCTACTAAAGGAGAGAATAGAAGAGTCTAGAAATGAAAAATAATAATGAATAGTCAGCATGGATTTCAAAAGGGAAAATCTTGCTTGACCAATCTTATTGAACTTTTTTGAAGAGGTAAGAGAGAGTAGACAATGGTAATGCAGTAGGTGTAATTTATCTAGATTTTCAAAACGCATTCGATAAGATACCCCATAATAGACTAATGAATAAAGTCAGAGAATGTGGAGTCAGGGGACAAGTAGCAGAATGGATTACTAGCTGGCATCAAGATAGAAAGCAGAGTGTGGAAAGAAATGGTAGCTATTCACAGTGGCAGAAGGTGGGTAGTGGTGTTCCACAAGGATCAGTGCTGGGACCACTGCTGTTCACAATTTACATTAACGATTTAGACTTTGGAATCAAAAACACAATTTCTAAATTTGCGGATGATACCAAATTGGGGGGGATAGTCAATACTGAGGAGGACTGCAACAAATTACAGGAGGACATTAATAAACTTGCAGAATGGGCAAATAATTGGCAAATGAAGTTCAACACAGATAAATGTGAGGTATTACATTTTGGTAGGAAGAATAGGGAGGTCACTTATCACTTGGAGGGTGCGAGTCTAGGTGGGGTAGAGGAACAAAGGGATCTCGGAGTACAGGTACACAATCACAAAGTTGCGCCACAGGTTAGCAAGGCCATAAAAAAAAAAGCAAACCAAGCACTAAGGTTTATTTCTAGAGCAATAGAACTGAAAAGTAGGGAAGTTATGCTAAACCTGTATCGAGTTCTGTTCGCCATATTATAAAAAGGATATAGGGGCACTAGAGAGGGTGCAGAGAAGGTTTACAAGGATGATACCAGAAATGCGAGGGTATACATATCAGGAAAGAATGAACAGGCTGGGTCTCTTTTCTCTTGAAAAAAGGCTGAGGGGTGACCTAATAGAGGTCTTTAAAATTATGAAAGGTTTTGATAGAGTGGGTACAGAGAGAATGTTTCCACTTGTGGGGAAGAGCATAACTAGAGGCCATCAATATAAGATAGTCACCAAGAAATCCAAAAGGGAATTCAGAAGAAACTTCTTTTCCCAAAGAGCGGTGAGAATGTAGAACTTGTGGTTGAAGCAAATAGTATAGATGCATTTAAGGGGAGGCTAGACAAGCATGTGAGGGAGAAGGGAATAGAGGGTTACGCTGATAGATTTAGATAAGGAAAGACGGGAGGAGGCTCGAGTGGTGCACAAACTGGTTGGGCCGAATGGCCTGTTTCTGTGCCGTATATCCTGTGCAATTTTAAAATTCTCATCCTTATTTTCAAATTGTTCCATGCCCTCACCCCTCCTTACATTTGCAACTGCCTCCAACCCTCCAAGAACTCTGCACTCCGCCAATTCTGGCCTCTTGCACGTCCGTGACTTTAAATCGTTCTACCATTGGTGGCTGTGCCTTCAGCTGTCGAGGACCTAAGCTCTGGAATTCCCTCCCTATACCTCTCCACCTCTCGGACGCTCCTTAAAAAGTACCTCTTTTGCCCTAAAATTTCCTTATGTGCCTTGGCGTCAAATTTTGTTTGATAACGCTGTGAAGTGCCGTGGTATGTTTTATGACTTAAAGGTGCTATATAAATGCAAGTTGTCGTTCACTCAGGTCCCAAATGCCATGTTTCCCTCATTGCGCTGTTACCAGTTTGCACTTTCAGCAAAGTGGGCAAAAATTTTGAGCTAAAGGGTGACGGGGTAAGTCGAACTAATGGCAGACGCCTTACTACAGCAAAATCTATCCCATCATGATTAAAATAATTTTTTTACTAGGACACAGTCTCCATCTAGTGGCAATTGCACCCACTTTCACTAGATCACAGATTTTGTTACAAATGATACTGCAATACACTTCATGTGGCCGATATATTTGTGAACCTTAACGTAATCTAGAAAAAAGACCGCTGTGGTAAATTATGCACTAAAACTTCCAACACACCTCAAATCGGGACTGGTACAGCACTAAATCAATAGTTTGCAACATTGTTTAGATCATCTAAATAAATAGCCGCAGTGGCAGTGTTTTGGAGCTCCAATGCCCCACAGACACCTTCAACTTTTCGAACTGTTTCGTAGTTCTCCTCTATATATTGTCGATATTTTTTCTGGCTTTTTTTATTTGCACTGTAAGCACCAAATATGTTTTTTTAGTTCCAAACTTGATCTAAACTCCATGGTACCCGAGTCTTCAACACATTCCATTTTTCCATACTGGAAGCAGCTCGATTTGTACAATTTCCATATTTTTTCCCTTTCATTTAATCTAGGTGTGGTTTATTTTAACTCATTTTAATTTGCTTTTTTTAGGCAAGTATTCTTAGCCATCAACTTTATTTTTCCTTTTCTATCCTTACACTATACAGGGAACTCTCTTTAAACCGGCACCTAAATATCCGGAAATCTCTCTTAACCGGCAAAATTCAGGAGTAGGTTCGGGTAAGTTTTACTATATATTAGTGGCCGTGTAACCGGGGTTCCTGGATCTGTGCCTGTGTAACCGGGGTTCCTGCACCTGTGGCCGTGCAACAGGGACTCCTGGATCTGTGGCCGCGTAACCGGGACGCCTGCACAAGTGCCGTGTAACCGGGGTTCCTGCACCTGTGGCCGTGCAACAGGGACTCCTGGATCTGTGGCCGCGTAACCGGGACTCCTGCACAAGTGCCGTGTAACCGGGGCTCCTGCATCTGTGGCCGTGTACAGGGCTCTCGTACCTTGGTAAGTATACCTCGCTGTAATCCGGACTTTTTGATCAACCGGCACCACGCTGGTCCCGTCGGTGCCAGATAAAAAATAATTTCCTGTACCTAATTATATTGGCCCGTATTTTCTGACCTCCACGGGTGTGTACACACCCGTAGGGGGCGAGCAAGTTAGGGCTGCAAAGGGGTGGAACGTTTCCGGTAAATTTCCGGAAATTTTCCACGGGAAGTTTAACTTGGGAATTTTGCCCAAAAAAGCACATGCTAGCATAATATTGTTTTTTTTGTATTTCTTTCTTTTTCTTCCCCCCACAGGTCCTCTCTTAAAATTACTAAGAGATGGAATCTTAATTATTAAGGAATTTCTTAATATATGTTTATCTTCTTACTTGGCTTGTTTTAATAATTACAAGTTGTGTGTGACTGTGAACAAATGTGTCCTGATTGGTTGGATGAGTGGATGAGCGATTAGCTCCCTCTATTTGTAATATTTGCATATCGAATTGTGATTGGCCTGCAGGCATCTGTAAGACTGCTATAGTTTTTTTAAGATCCAGGTTAGGGGTCCTGAGGGAAGTCATTTTGTTTTCTGCTGATGTTGTGATGATGCAGTAAGTAAATCAGACTTTATACCAAATAAACCAGTTACTTGTTGAACTCTGTTGTCCTTCAATTTAAAATATACAAAATAATACACTATTAGTGATGTAGCGTCGTGTGTGTACAGGTCATGCTTCCATCACATGGAGCATCAGCAAAAATGTACTCACCCTGTTGCAATCGTGCTGATCGACCGCAGTTCGACACAGAGATGAATGCCCTTTATTTCTCTGCATAGAACAATGCCACATTTACCGTCGGATGTGTGGAAGCATTTTACCCCAGGCATTAAAGATGGAAAGACTGTGTACATGTGCAAACACTGTAGAAAGCCATATGTAAAGAATGCCACAAAGATGCAGCAGCATTTATCCAAATGCAACAACTTCACTCAAAGCTCACAGCAGTCAGCCCAGAGTTCCTCTGCTTCCATTCAAGAAGATGATGGTTCTCATTCAGCATCAGGCTCCTTATCATCAGCAACTCCTGGCCCACTTGGAAGGTTCTTTGATACAATGGATAACCATAGCCAGAAGAATGCAGATGAGTGCCTTGCTCGAGCTGTATATGCAACAGGCTCACCCCTCATGCTCACAGCCAATGTGTACTGGAAGAGATTTTTCAATGTTATTCGCCCTGCATACTGTCCTCCCACCAGACATGCTTTGTCTACTTATTTGCTGGAGGCCGAGTATAACAGAGTCCAAGGAAAGCTCAAAGAAACGATAGCGATGGCAGACTGTGTTGCAGTTATCTCAGATGGGTGGTCAAATGTACGAGGGGAGGGCATCATAAACTACATCGTCTCCACTCCTCTCCCAGTGTTCTTCAAGAGCACAGACACGAAGGACAACAGACACACACATTGCTGATGAGCTGAAAGCGGTCATCAACGATCTTGGATCACAAAAGGTCTTTGCAGTAGTTACTGATAATGCTGCGAATATGAAGGCTGCTTGGGCTCAAGTGGAGGAGGCCTACCCTCATATTACGTCTATTGGGTGCGCAGCTCATGGGCTTAACCTGCTCAAGGACATCATGGGTTTGAGAACCATGGAAGCACTGTACAAGAGAGCCAAGCAAGTTGTTAAGTATGTCAGGGGAAAACAGGTAGTTGCAGCAACCTACAACTCCAAGCAAATGACAAAGAACAAGAACACCACACTGAAGCTGCCCAACAACACTAGATGGGGTGGTGTTGTCATAATGTACAACAGCCTTCTGGAGGGTAAGGAGTCGCTGCAAGAAATGGCAATATCCCAGTCTGGGGATATGGAAACCACCATCAAGAAAATACTGCTGGATGGTGTGTTTTGGGAGAGAGTGGTTAGCAGCCTTAAACTACTCTCACCAGTAGCATCTGCAATTGCTCAGATTGAAGGAGATGACGCTGTCTTGTCAGATGTTCTCAGGCTTTTTACTGATTTAAAAGAACAAATCAGCATTGCCCTACCCACATCCCTGCTGCTCAAAGCAGAGGAGAAGGCAATTGTTCAATTCATACAGACGCGTCAAGAATTTTGTGTCAAGCCGATTCATGCTGCAGCATACATGCTGGACCCAAAGCATGTTGGGAGACCAACACTTTCTGGAGAACAGATCAACAGCGCTTACAGTGTGATTTCTACCCTCTCACACCATCTCAATCTGGATGTGGGCAAAGTTCTGGGAAGTCTGGCAAAGTTCTCTACCAAGCAAGGTCTTTGGAATGGGGATGGGATATGGGAATCATGCAAGCATATCAGTGCACATACCTGGTGGAAGGGACTTTGTGCATCTGAGGCCCTGTCACCTATTGCATCGGTGATACTCCAAATCCCACCTTCATCAGCGGCCTCTGAACGAAACTGGTCACTTTTTGAGAATACGCATACAAAGGTGCGCAACAGGCTGACTAACAAGAGAGTGGAGAAACTGGTGGCTATCTGGGCGAACCTACAACTTATTGAGCCAGATACAGAAGTGTCCACCACACAGCTAGACACTGACACAGAGGAGGAAATGGACACGTCAGAGCCAGAGAATCAGGAGGAGCAATGAGGAGTAGAAGACTCAGAAGACTCATGAGTAGAAGACTCAAAGGGACAAAATCAGGACAAATTACAGGCTAAATAAGCTGACGCTCTTTTTATTTTATTTTAGATGGGTCTTTTTTGTGGGGGTTCAATAAAGTTCAAAATTATAACCTAAATAAAGTTTGGAAAGCCTGTTTTTATTTGTATGGAACAGTATGTCTATTTTGATGACAAAAATATAAGGGTCAGAGACAAAAACCATCAGTGTGCAAAAAAACTCAAAATTCCCATAAATTCCCATGGAAAGTTTCCTCTTTTAAAAATTCCCAGAATTTTGCAACCCTAGAGCAAGTGCTGGTTTCAGGCATGCACAGCGCATGCGCTGAAAACCGGCACTTCCGATCTGTCAAGAATGCACTTGACAGATCATCCGCCTGCCCTGGAGAAGGGCCTCCGCGGGTGGAGAGTTGCACTTTCTGCACAACCTCCACTCGCTGAAAACCTTTAAAAATCTTACGCCTGGTAAAAGCAGGCATAAGGCCTGCTTTTACTAGCAAAAGAGTTTTTAAAAAGTTTTTAAAAATTACTCATTTATAATTAAAAAAAACTTTTAAAAAAGTTTATTTTTAGCCCCGTAAAAAACTTTAATTATTTTCAAAAACTAAATTAAATATTTTAAACAAAAATTTTAATGTAATTTTAAATACGTGATAAAAAGTATGTATTTAATGTTTGTGTGTTTTTTGAGTGATCCCCATTCATATTTTTGACAGGTCTATCCGGAGAGAACTGTCAAAAGTGTGAAGGGGGATTCCCTTCTTTGATTGGTTCCCCATGGCCCACATGATCCCAGGGACACTTGCGAACAGCTTGTGCCCCTGGAATACCTGGGCCTCTGCCCACGTGAACCAGGAGAGGCCCAGGATCGAAGTCTCGGGACCTAAGGAGCCAGCATGTAAGTTCGTAGATTTTTCCAGATCAGAGGCATCCGCACGCAGGAAGCCTCCGATACGAAAATCCGGCCCATTGTTAACTTCTTCTCAAATACTCCTTCACTTTTTAAGTCAACTATTTACTCTGCTTCATTGCCCAGAACTAGTTCAAGTAGTGTTTCCTTCTTTGTTCGATAAGGAACATTCTGACTGAGCAAATAGTGGTGAACACATCCCATATACATTTTCCTCACTGTTTTAGATGATTAAAATTTTAGTTATAGTTCTATTGCTGGTACACACTACTCTTGTCTACAGATTTTATCCTTTTTACTATCCAGCAGTCTATAGCATATGCCCAGTAGTGACTGACCAATCACTTGGTTTTCCAAGTACATTTCATCACACTAACTGGGGTATATTGCAGACCACCTAATAGCGGAAGAGAAGTGAAATAAGCAAATCTATGAAATGAGTAAACGGTGTAGAATAATAATCATGGAAATTTCAAATACCCCCAAATAAACTGGCTAGAAGAGATAGTGAAAGGAGAAAAGGGAATTAAGTTTTTACGGTGTACAGGATTCCTTTCTTACCCAGAACGTAATAAGCACGAGAGGATTCACTGCTAGATCTAGTAATGGGAAATGAACCAGGACAGATAAGAGAAGTAAGCATAGGGGAGCGTATAGGCAATAGTGATCACAACATAATGGCCCGTATTTTCCACGATCTGGGAAAATCTGCGCCCTTACCTGAGGGCTCCCGGGACGCACACAGTTCCGCTCCTAGGCCTCACCAAACTTGATGTGCACAGGGCCCACGTATCCCAGGGGCGCAAGTAGTTCGCAGCGTCCCTGGGATACGTGAGCTATGGGGAGCCAATCACAGAAGGGAATCTCCCTTCATATATTTGACAGGTCTTCCCGTCAAGTGTATGAATGGAGATCAATGAAAAAACATAGTAAAACTTTAAATAAATTTTAAAAAACATAATATTTTTTAAATGACTTGAAATTACAATAAATTAAGTATTTTAAATAAAAATTTAATTTTTTGAAAAAATAATTAAAGTTTTTTTATGGGGCTAAAAATAAACTTACCTTTTTTTAAAAAGTATTTTTCAATGATAAATCAATGCACTTTTTTTTACTTTTTTTCAAACTCTTATCCTGGTAAAAGCAGGCCTTATGCCTGCTTTTACCAAGTGTAAGAATTGTAAGGGTTTTCTGCGGGTGGAGGGTCTCCAAAAAGCGGAACTATCCACCCGCAGAAGCCCTTCTCCAGGACAGCCGGAGGATCTGTCAAGACCATTCTTGACAGATCGGAAATGCCGGTTTTCAGCGCATGCGCTGTGCACACCTGAAACCGGCATTTCTGATGTCTCTTCGGGTGGGTACACAGCCGTAGGGATCAGAATATCCGGCCCAATAAGGTTTAAGATAATGATCATAGAAACACAGAAGATAGGAGTAGGCCATTCGGCCCCTCGAGCCTGCTCTGCCATTTAATGAGATCATGGCTGATCATCCAAATTCAGTACCCTGTCCCTGCTTTCTCCCCACATCCCTGGATCCCTTTAGCCTTAATTAAGAAATATATCTAACTCCTTCTTGAATATATTTAATGAATTGGCCTCAACTGCCTTTTGTGGTAGAGAATTCCACAGGTTCACCACTCTCTCGGTGAAGAAATTCCTCCTCATCTCTATCCTAAAAGGCTTATCCTTAGACTGTGACCCCTGGTTCTGGACTCTCCCGCCATCGGGAACATCCTTCCTGCATCTAGTCTGTCTAGTCCCGTTAGAATTTTATAAGTTTCAATGAGATCCCCTCTCATTCTTCTAAACTCCAGCGAGTACAAGCCTAATCAACCCAATCTCTCCTCATACATCATTCCTGCCATCCCAGGTATCAGTCTGGTGAATCTTCGCTGCACTCCCTCCATGGCAAGAACATCCTTCCTCAGATAAGGCAACCAAAACTGCACACAATAGTCAAGGTGTGGTCTCACCAAAGCCCTGTACAACTGCAGCAAGACATCCTTGCTCCTGTACTCGAACCCTCTCGCTATGAAGGCCAACATACCATTTGCCTTCTTAACTGCCTGCTGCACCTGCATGCTTACCTTCAGCGACTGGTGCACAAGGACACCCAGGTCTCACTGCACTTCCCCCTTCTTCCAATCTATTGCCGTTCAGATAATAATCTGCCTTCCTGTTTTTGCCACCAAAGTGGATAACCTCGCATTTATCCACATTATACTGCATCTGCCCAATCACCCAACCTGTCCAAATCATACTGGAGTTTCTCAGCATCCTCCTCACAGCACACACGCACACCCAGCTTTGTGTCGTCTGCAAACTTGGAGATGTTACATCTAGTTCCCTCGTCTAGATCATCATTAATATATAATGTGAGCTCGAGAGCCAAGTAAGAAAAAGACCAAAATAACCGATTGGAAATAAAGCTAATTATGAGGGGATGAGGTTGGAACTAGGGAAGGTAAACTGGGAAAAAATGACAAACATGAGATATAGCAGCAGGGGGAAATATTTTACAGTGATCAAGAGAATTCAAGAGAAATATATTCCACTAAAAAAAAACAAGGACAAATTAGTCAATAATGCAATGAATAAATATATATGGGTAAAATTAAATCTAAAGAAAGGCATTCACCTAGTACAGCCACAATAAAGGTGAGGGTGACAAAAGGAAATACGAAGAGGTTTGGAAAGTTAAAAAAATTATGAGGGCAAAGAGGAATTACAACATAAAATCAAAGAAGATCAAAATAAATAGTATTCTATAGACACAAGTAACAAAAGGAAAATTAAGATAGGGATAAGCCCACTGATTGATGCACCGCATAAACTGACAGGTAATGAGTGAATCATAGAATTATACAGCACAGAAGGACCCACGCCAGCTCTTAAGAGCTACCTAGTTAATCCCACTGCCCTGCTCTTTCCTCATAGCCCTGCAATTGTTCCCCCTTCAAATATTTATCCAATTCCCCATTGAAAATTATTGAATCTGCTTCCACTACCCTTTCAGGCAGTGCATCCAGATCATAATGGGTGGCATAAAAAAATTCTCATCTCACCTCTGGTTGTTTTGCCAACTATCTTAGATCTATGTCCTCTGGTTGCCTACCCTTCTGCCACTGGAAACAGTTTCTCCTTATTTACTCTATCAAAACTCTTCATGATTTTGAACACCCCCCCTTTAACCTTCTCTGCTCCGAGGAGAAAAAACACAGCTTCTCCAGTCGCTCCACGTAATTGAAGTCCCGCATTCCTGGTTCCATTCTAGTAAATCTCCTCTGCACCTCCCTAAGGCCTTGACATCATTCCTAAAGTGTGGTGCCCAGAATTAGACAATACTTCAGCTGGGGCCTAAACAGTGATTTATAAAGTTTGAGTACAACTTCCTTGCTTTTGTATTCTATGCCTATAATAATAATAATAATAATAAAGCCAAGGATCCCATAAGCTTTTCTAACAGCCTTCGCAACTTTCTCTTACTGCAATGATATAGGGCCCTGGTGAGACCATACCTGGAGTATTGTGTACAATTTTGGTCTCCTTACCTAAGGAAAGATATATTTGCCATAGAGGGAGTGCAACAAAGGTTCACCAGACTGGTTCCTGGGATGGGGGGAATTGTCCTATGAGGACAGATTGAGTAGACTAGGCCTATATTCTCTAGAGTTTAGAAGAATGAGAGATGATCACAGGGTAGATGTAGGGAGGATGTTTCCTCTGGCTGGGGAGTTTAGAACCAGGGGTCACTGTCTCAGAATAAGGGGTCGGCCATTTAGGACTGAGATGAGGAGAAATTTCTTCACTCAGAGGGTGGTGAATCTTTGGAATTCTCTACCCCAGAGGGCTGTGGAGGCTCAGTCGTTGAGTATATCCAAGAGAGAGATCGATAGATTTTTGAATATTAAGGGATATGGGGATAGTGCAGGAAAGTGGAGATGAGGTAGAAGATCAGCCATGATCTTATTGAATGGCAGAGCAGGCTCGAAGGGCCAAATGGCCTACTCCTGCTCCTATTTCTTATGTTCTGCCTCCTTCAAAGATTTCTGTAGGTACACCCCCAGATCTCTTTTCCTGCACCCTTTTTGAAACTGTACCATTTAGTTTATATTGCCTCTCCTCATTCTTCTGATCAAAATGCACCACTTCACATTTCTCTGCATTAAATTTTATTTGCCATCTGTCTGCCCATTTCACTATGTCCTCCTGACGTCTGTTACTATTCTCCTCACTATTTACATTTCCGAGTTTCGTGTCATTTGCAAACTTTGAAATTATGCTCTGTATACCCAAGTCCAGGTCATTAATATATATCAAAAGCAGTAGTGGTCCTAATACTGGCCCCTGGGAGACACCACTATACACTTTCCTTCAGTCTAAAAAAACAACCATTCACCACTATTCTTTACTTTCTGTCCCTTCTTTCCCACAACTCAGTGTTTGAACACCTCCAATCAGGTTTCTACCCCGCCACAGCACTGAAACAACCTTTATCAAAGTCACAAATGACATCCTATGTGACTGCGACAGCAATAAACGATCCCTTCCCATCCCGCTCAACCTGTCTGCAGCCTTTGACACAGTCGCCCACACCATCCTCCTCCAATGCCGCTCCTGTCATCCAGCAGCATGATTCTGTCTGATTCCATTCCTAACTATCCAATCGCATCCAGAGAATGACCTGGAATGGCTTCTCTTCCAGCTGCCGCACTGTAACCTCTGGAGCCCCCAAGGATCTATGCTTGGCCCCTTTCCATTTCTCATCTACTTGCTACCCCTCCGTGACATCATCGGAAAACACAACTTCAGGTTCCACACGTATACAGACGAAACACAGCTCTACCTCACTACCACCTCTCTCGACCCTCCACTGTCTCTGATTTGCCACGCTGCATAACCAACATCAACTACTGAAATTTCCTCCAAATATTGGGAAAGAATGAAGCCATTGCTTTTGGTCTCCACCACAAACTCTGTTGCCTAGCCACTAACTCCATCCCTCTCCCTAACCACTGTCCGAGGCTGAACCAGACCATTCGCAACCTTGCTTTCCTATTTGATCCCGAGATGAGTTTCCGACATCATACTTCAGTGGGGAAGTTATGTTCAACTTGTATAAATCCTTGGTTAGACCACACTTGGGAGTACTGTGCAGTGTTCTGGTCTCTGTATTACAAAAAAGATATAGAAGCACGGGAAAAAGTGCAAAAAAGATTCACTAGGATTATACTAGAACTGAGAGGAAAGACTGAACGTGCTGAAGCTCTTTTCTCTAGAAAGACTGAGGCAATTTATATAGCGCAGTTAATAGAGCAAAAACGCCCCAATGCGCTTCACAGGAACGTTATCAAACAAAACTTGACACCAAACCACTAGCAGATATTAGGACAGGTGGCCAAAAGCTTGGTCAGAGATAGGTTTTAAGGTCCGCCTCTGCTGAATAGCCGATCTCTAATGTTATTATGACGCCTGGTTCGGGACTCCTGCTCCCACTTGCTCTCGTCATTGAATCTCCCACAACTCCAAATCCGACTGTTCCCGCCGCTGGGCGGCCCCACACCGTTGCTTCGCGCCTCTCGGACACAATGGGACGGGTCAAGCCCCAGAGTGCGCTGCACCGTTCGGCGAATACTTGACGCGGTCAGTCACTTCACCGAGGGGCCGGGGCCACCGCGCTGCGGGCGAACTTGCCGCGTACCCGCTGCCCACAGACCAGCTGGGTTCCCACTCCATCGCCCGCCGTCAATCCAGCAGCGGGCCCGGGGCTCCAGGCCGCAAGCCCTGCTCCTTCCTTTTACCTTGGTGTCCACGTCGGCTAGGCAGTCGCGGCGGAACTGATCGAAGAGGCCCTGGTTTTTAAGGTGGTTGACGATCATTGCCACCAGTTTGGGGTCTCCCGGCGCCAGAGCCGCCATTGCACGGACTCACGTCACTGCCTCCGCAACCAGGCGGCGCGCGCAGCTGCAAACACTGCCCGGGAATCCTGGGGCGGTCGGCGTCACTTCCGGCCTCGGGTCACCTGACTACTGGGCGACTATGTTCCCCCACCCCGCGTCCTCTCAGAAGGGGGAGCGGACTGGTACAAAAGATCAGAAAAAGTAACCAAATTAGAGACATCATAAACAGAGCATGTAGATCAAGAACAAAGAGGGAATGGGGAAAGAGACGGAATTACACAGGAAGGAGGCAATAAAGGAGAAGGGAAATGAGAAGAGTGGCAATAGAGGAGCGAGAGATAAAGGGAATGGGGAGAGAGAAGAGGGAATGGGGAAAGAGAGAAGAGATGGAATGGGGGAGAGAAGAGATGGAATGGGGAGAGAGAAGACATGGAATGGGGAGAGAGAAGAGGGAATGGGGAAAGAGAGAAGAGGGAATGGGGAAAGAGAGAAGAGATGGAATGGGGGAGAGAGAAGAGATGGAATGGGGGAGAGAGAAGAGATGGAGTGGGGGGAGAGAGAAGAGATGGAATGGGGGAGAGAGAAGAGATGGAGTGGGGAGAGAGAGAAGAGATGGAGTGGGGAGAGAGAAGAGATGGAATGGGGAGAGAGAGAAGAGATGGAATGGGGAGAGAAGAGAGAGAATGGGGAGAGAGAAAGAGGGAATGGGGAGAGAGAAAGAGGGAATGGGGAGAGAGAGAAAGGGAATGGGGAGCGAGAAAGAGGGAATGGGGAGAGAGAAAGAGGGAATGGGGAGAGAGAGAAAGAGGGAATGGGGAGAGAGAAAGAGGGAATGGGGAGAGAGAGAAAGGGAATGGGGAGAGAGAGAAGAGGGAATGGGGAGAGAGAGGGAATGGGGAGAGAGAGAAAGAGGGAATGGGGAGAGAGAGAAGAGGGAATGGGGAGAGAGAAGAGAGGGAATGGGGAGAGAGAAGAGAGGGAATGGGGAGAGAGAAGAGAGGGAATGGGGAGAGAGGAGATGGAGTGGGGAGAGAGGGAATGGGGAGAGAGAGAAGAGAGGGAATGGGGAGAGAGAAGAGAGGGAATGGGGAGAGAGAGAAGAGATGGAGTGGGGAGAGAGAGAAGAGATGGAATGGGGGAGAGAGAAGAGATGGAATGGGGAGAGAGAAGAGATGGAGTGGGGAGAGAGAGAAGAGATGGAGTGGGGAGAGAGAGAGAAGAGATGGAGTGGGGAGAGAGAGAAGAGATGGAGTGGGGAGAGAGAGAAGAGATGGAGTGGGGAGGGAGAAGAGATGGAGTGGGGAAGAGAAGAGATGGAGTGGGGGGAGAGAGAAGAGATGGAGTGGGGAGAGAGAGAAGAGATGGAGAGGGAAGAGATGGAGTGGGGAGAGAGAGAAGAGATGGAATGGGGAGAGAGAGAAGAGATGGAATGGGGAGAGAGAAGAGATGGAATGGGGAGAGAGAAGAGATGGAATGGGGAGAGAGAAGAGGGAATGGGGAGAGAGAAGAGGGAATGGGGAGAGAGAAGAGAGGGAATGGGGAGAGGGAGAAGAGGGAATGGGGAGAGAGAAGAGGGAATGGGGAGAGAGAGAAGAGAGGGAATGGGGAGAGAGAAGAGAGGGAATGGGGAGAGAGAAGAGAGGGAATGGGGAGAGAGAGAAGAGGGAATGGGGAGAGAGAGAAGAGGGAATGGGGAGAGAGAGAAGAGGGAATGGGGAGAGAGAGAAGAGGGAATGGGGAGAGAGAGAAGAGGGAATGGGGAGAGAGAAAGGGAATGGGGAGAGAGAAAGGGAATGGGGAGAGAGAAAGAGGGAATGGGGAGAGAGAAAGAGGGAATGGGGAGAGAGAAAGAGAGAATGGGGAGAGAGAAAGGGAATGGGGAGAGAGAGAAAGAGGGAATGGTGAGAGAGAAGGAATGGGGAGAGAGAGAAGTGAGGGAATGGGGAGAGAGAGAAGAGATGGAGTGGGGAGAGAGAGAAGAGATGGAATGGGGAGAGAGAAGAGATGGAGTGGGGAGAGAGAGAAGAGATGGAGTGGGGAGAGAGAAGAGATGGAGTGGGGGGAGAGAGAAGAGATGGAGTGGGGGGAGAGAGAAGAGATGGAGTGGGGGGAGAGAGAAGAGATGGAGTGGGGGGAGAGAAGAGAGGGAATGGGGAGAGAGAGAAGAGGGAATAGGGAGAGAGAGAAGAGGGAATGGGGAGAGAGAAAGAGGGAATGGGGAGAGAAGAGAGGGAATGGGGAGAGAGAGAAGAGATGGAGTGGGGAGAGAGAGAAGAGATGGAGTGGGGGGAGAGAGAAGAGAAGGAGTGGGGGGAGAGAGAAGAGAGGGAATGGGGAGAGAGAGAAGAGGGAATAGGGAGAGAGAGAAGAGGGAATGGGGAGAGAGAAAGAGGGAATGGGGAGAGAGAGAAGAGAGGGAATGGGGAGAGAGAGAAGAGAGGGAATGGGGAGAGAGAGAAGAGGGAATGGGGAGAGAAGAGAGGGAATGGGGAGAGAGAGAGAAGAGAGGGAATGGGGAGAGAGAGAAGAGAGGGAATGGGGAGAGAGAGAGAAGAGAGGAAATGGGGAGTACCAAATGAAGTAGAAAGACTGTTTAAAATTAATATTGTTTAAAAGTAATATTGTATATACCCAACAAATGTCAAATCGATTGACACCTACAGAATGTTGGAAAACTGTACCTTTTTGCTATGTAAGCTTTGGCAATATGGTTCTCTGTAAACTTTCATGCCAATAAAGCATTTGAACTGAACTGAACTGAAGAGGGAATGGGGAGAGAGAAGAGGGAATGGGGAGAGAGAAGAGAGGGAATGGGGAGAGAGAAGAGAGGGAATGGGGAGAGAGAAGAGAGGGAATGGGGAGAGAGAAGAGTGAATGGGGAGAGAAGAGGGATTGGGGAGAGAGAGAAGAGAGGGAATGGGGAAAGAGATGGAATTATACAGGAAGGAGGCAATAAAGGACAGGGGAAATGAGAAGAGTGGCAATAGAGGAGCGAGAGAGAAGAGGGAATGGGGAGAGAGAAGAGGGAACGGGGAGAGAAGAGGGAAAGGGGAGAGAGAAGAGGGAACGGGGAGAGAGAAGAGAGCGAATGGGGAGAGGTAATAGGGAGAGAAGAGACAGCGAATGGGGAGAGCGAAGAGGGAATGGGGAGAAGAGGGAATGGCTGGAGAGAAGAGAAGGAATGGGGAGAGAAGAAAATGGGGAGAGAAGAGAGGGAATGGGGAGAGAAGAGAGGGAATGGGGAGAGAAGAGCGGGAATGGGGAGAGAAGAGCGGGAATGGGGAGAGAAGAGCGGGAATGGGGAGAGAAGAAGGAATGGGGAGAGAAGAGAGGGAATAGGGAGAGAGAAGAGGAGATAGGGAATGGGGAGAGAGAAGAGGAGATAGGGAATGGGGAAAGAGAAGAGGAGATAGGGAATGGGGAGAGAGAAGAGGGGATTGGGAGAGAGAAGAGGGGATTGGGAGAGAGAGAAGAGGGGATTGGGAGAGAGAAGAGGGGATTGGGAGAGAAGAGGGGATTGGGAGAGAAGAGGGGATTGGGAGAGAAGAGGGGATTGGGAGAGAAGAGGGGATTGGGAGAGAGAAAAGAGGGGATGGGGAGAGAGAGAAGAGGGGATGGGGAGAGAGAAAAGAGGGGATGGGGAGAGAGAGAAGAGTGGATTGGGAGAGAGAGGAGGGGATGGGGAGAGAGGAGGGGATGGGGAGAGAGAGGAGGGAATGGGGAGAGAGAAGAGGGAATGGGGAGAGAGAAGAGGGAATGGGGAGAGAGAAGAGAGGGAATGGGGAGAGAGAAGAGAGGGAATGGGGAGAGAAGAGAGGGAATGGGGAGAGAAGAGTGAATGGGGAGAGAGAAGAGGGATTGGGGAGAGAGAGAAGAGAGGGAATGGGGAAAGAGATGGAATTATACAGGAAGGAGGCAATAAAGGACAGGGGAAATGAGAAGAGTGGCAATAGAGGAGCGAGAGAGAAGAGGGAATGGGGAGAGAGAAGAGGGAACGGGGAGAGAAGAGGGAAAGGGGAGAGAGAAGAGGGAACGGGGAGAGAGAAGAGAGCGAATGGGGAGAGGTAATAGGGAGAGAAGAGACAGCGAATGGGGAGAGCGAAGAGGGAATGGGGAGAAGAGGGAATGGCTGGAGAGAAGAGAAGGAATGGGGAGAGAAGAAGGAATGGGGAGAGAAGAGAGGGAATGGGGAGAGAAGAGAGGGAATGGGGAGAGAAGAGCGGGAATGGGGAAAGAAGAGCGGGAATGGGGAGAGAAGAGCGGGAATGGGGAGAGAAGAGGGAATGGGGAGAGAAGAGAGGGAATGGGGAGAGAGAAGAGGAGATAGGGAATGGGGAGAGAAGAGGAGATAGGGAATGGGGAAAGAGAAGAGGAGATAGGGAATGGGGAGAGAGAAGAGGGGATTGGGAGAGAGAAGAGGGGATTGGGAGAGAGAGAAGAGGGGATTGGGAGAGAGAAGAGGGGATTGGGAGAGAAGAGGGGATTGGGAGAGAAGAGGGGATTGGGAGAGAAGAGGGGATTGGGAGAGAGAAAAGAGGGGATGGGGAGAGAGAGAAGAGGGGATGGGGAGAGAGAAAAGGGGATGGGGAGAGAGAGAAGAGGGGATGGGGAGAGAGAAAAGGGGATGGGGAGAGAGAGAAGAGTGGATTGGGAGAGAGAGGAGGGGATGGGGAGAGAGGAGGGGATGGGGAGAGAGAGGAGGGAATGGGGAGAGAGAAGAGGGAATGGGGAGAGAGAAGAGGGAATGGGGAGAGAAGAGAGGGAATGGGGAGAGAGAAGAGTGAATGGGGAGAGAGAAGAGGGATTGGGGAGAGAGAAGAGTGGGAATGGGGAAAGAGATGGAATTATACAGGAAGGAGGCAATAAAGGACAGGGGAAATGAGAAGAGTGGCAATAGAGGAGCGAGAGAGAAGAGGGAATGGGGAGAGAGAAGAGGGAACGGGGAGAGAAGAGGGAAAGGGGAGAGAGAAGAGGGAACGGGGAGAGAGAAGAGAGCGAATGGGGAGAGGTAATAGGGAGAGAAGAGACAGCGAATGGGGAGAGCGAAGAGGGAATGGGGAGAAGAGGGAATGGCTGGAGAGAAGAGAAGGAATGGGGAGAGAAGAAGGAATGGGGAGAGAAGAAGGAATGGGGAGAGAAGAGACGGAATGGGGAGAGAAGAGAGGGAATGGGGAGAGAAGAGCGGGAATGGGGAGAGAAGAGCGGGAATGGGGAGAGAAGAGGGAATGGGGAGAGAAGAGAGGGAATGGGGAGAGAGAAGAGGAGATAGGGAATGGGGAGAGAGAAGAGGAGATAGGGAATGGGGAAAGAGAAGAGGAGATAGGGAATGGGGAGAGAGAAGAGGGGATTGGGAGAGAGAAGAGGGGATTGGGAGAGAGAAGAGGGGATTGGGAGAGAGAGAAGAGGGGATTGGGAGAGAGAAGAGGGGATTGGGAGAGAGAAGAGGGAATGGGGAGAGAGAGAAGAGGGAATGGGGAGAGAAGAGGGAATGGGGGGAGAGAAGAGAGGGAATGGGGGGAGAGAAGAGAGGGAATGGGGATAGAGAAGAGAGGGAATGGGGATAGAGAAGAGAGGGAATGGGGATAGAGAAGAGGGAATGGGGATAGAGAAGAGAGTGAATGGGGAGAGAGAAGAGAGGGAATGGGGAGAGAGAAGAGGGAATGGGGAGATAAGAAAGGGAATGGGGAGAGAAGAGGGAATGGTGAGAGAAGAGGGAATGGGGAGAGAGAAGAGGGAATGGGGAGAGAGAAAAGAGAGGGAATGGGGAGAGAGAAGAGAGGGAATGGGGGGAGAGAAGAGAGGGAATGGGGAGAGAAGAGAGGGAATGGGGAGTGAGCAGAGAGTGAATGTGGAGAGAGAAGGGAGAGCGAATGGGTTGAGAGGAAATGGGGAGAGAGAACAGGGAATGGGGAGAGAGAAGAATGGGGAGAGAAGAGGGAATGGGGAGAGAAGAGGGAATGGGGAGAGAGATGAGGGAATGGGGAGAAAGAAGAGAGGAAATGGGGAGAGAGAAGAGGGAATGGGGAGAGAAGAGAGGGAATGGGGAGAGAAGAGAGGGAATGGGGAGAGAAGAGGGAATGGGGAGAGAAGAGGGAATGGGGAGAGAGAAGAGGGAATGGGGAGAGAGAAGAGAGGGAATGGGGAGAGAGAAGAGGGAACGGGGAGAGAAGAGGGAAAGGGGAGAGAGAAGAGGGAACGGGGAGAGAGAAGAGAGCGAATGGGGAGAGGTAATAGGGAGAGAAGAGAAGGAATGGGGAGAGAAGAAGGAATGGGGAGAGAAGAGAGGGAATGGGGAGAGAAGAGAGGGAATGGGGAGAGAAGAGCGGGAATGGGGAAAGAAGAGCGGGAATGGGGAGAGAAGAGCGGGAATGGGGAGAGAAGAGGGAATGGGGAGAGAAGAGAGGGAATGGGGAGAGAGAAGAGGAGATAGGGAATGGGGAGAGAAGAGGAGATAGGGAATGGGGAAAGAGAAGAGGAGATAGGGAATGGGGAGAGAGAAGAGGGGATTGGGAGAGAGAAGAGGGGATTGGGAGAGAGAGAAGAGGGGATTGGGAGAGAGAAGAGGGGATTGGGAGAGAAAAGGGGATTGGGAGAGAAGAGGGGATTGGGAGAGAAGAGGGGATTGGGAGAGAAGAGGGGATTGGGAGAGAGAAAAGAGGGGATGGGGAGAGAGAGAAGAGGGGATGGGGAGAGAGAGAAGAGGGGATGGGGAGAGAGAAAAGGGGATGGGGAGAGAGAGAAGAGGGGATGGGGAGAGAGAAAAGGGGATGGGGACAGAGAGAAGAGTGGATTGGGAGAGAGAGGAGGGGATGGGGAGAGAGGAGGGGATGGGGAGAGAGAGGAGGAAATGGGGAGAGAGAAGAGGGAATGGGGAGAGAGAAGAGGGAATGGGGAGAGAGAAGAGAGGGAATGGGGAGAGAGAAGAGAGGGAATGGGGAGAGAAGAGAGGGAATGGGGAGAGAGAAGAGTGAATGGGGAGAGAGAAGAGGGATTGGGGAGAGAGAAGAGTGGGAATGGGGAAAGAGATGGAATTATACAGGAAGGAGGCAATAAAGGACAGGGGAAATGAGAAGAGTGGCAATAGAGGAGCGAGAGAGAAGAGGGAATGGGGAGAGAGAAGAGGGAACGGGGAGAGAAGAGGGAAAGGGGAGAGAGAAGAGGGAACGGGGAGAGAGAAGAGAGCGAATGGGGAGAGGTAATAGGGAGAGAAGAGACAGCGAATGGGGAGAGCGAAGAGGGAATGGGGAGAAGAGGGAATGGCTGGAGAGAAGAGAAGGAATGGGGAGAGAAGAAGGAATGGGGAGAGAAGAAGGAATGGGGAGAGAAGAGTGGGAATGGGGAGAGAAGAGCGGGAATGGGGAGAGAAGAGCGGGAATGGGGAGAGAAGAGGGAATGGGGAGAGAAGAGAGGGAATGGGGAGAGAGAAGAGGAGATAGGGAATGGGGAGAGAGAAGAGGAGATAGGGAATGGGGAAAGAGAAGAGGAGATAGGGAATGGGGAGAGAGAAGAGGGGATTGGGAGAGAGAAGAGGGGATTGGGAGAGAGAAGAGGGGATTGGGAGAGAGAGAAGAGGGGATTGGGAGAGAGAAGAGGGGATTGGGAGAGAAGAGGGGATTGGGAGAGAAGAGGGGATTGGGAGAGAGAAAAGAGGGGATGGGGAGAGAGAGAAGAGGGGATGGGGAGAGAGAAAAGAGGGGATGGGGAGAGAGAGAAGAGTGGATTGGGAGAGAGAGGAGGGGAAGGGGAGAGAGAGGAGGGGATGGGGAGAGAGAGGAGGGAATGGGGAGAGAGAAGAGGGAATGGGGAGAGAGAAGAGGGAATGGGGAGAGAGAAGAGGGAACGGGGAAAGAGAAGAGGGAACGGGGAGAGAGAAGAGAGCGAATGGGGAGAGGGAATAGGGAGAGAAGAGAGAGCGAATGGGGAGAGGGAATAGGGAGAGAAGAGAGAGCGAATGGGGAGAGCGAAGAGAGAATGGAGAGAGAAGAGGGAATGGGGAGAGAAGAGAGGGAATGGGGAGAGAGAGAAGAGAGGGAATGGGGAGAGAGAAGAGGGAATGGGGAGATAAGAAAGGGAATGGGGAGAGAAGAGGGAATGGTGAGAGAAGAGGGAATGGGGAGAGAGAAGAGGGAATGGGGAGAGAGAAAAGAGAGGGAATGGGGAGAGAGAAGAGAGGGAATGGGGGGAGAGAAGAGAGGGAATGGGGAGAGAAGAGAGGGAATGGGGAGTGAGCAGAGAGTGAATGGGGAGAGAGAAGGGAGAGCGAATGGGTTGAGAGGAAATGGGGAGAGAGAACAGGGAATGGGGAGAGAGAAGAATGGGGAGAGAAGAGGGAATGGGGAGAGAAGAGGGAATGGGGAGAGAGATGAGGGAATGGGGAGAAAGAAGAGAGGAAATGGGGAGAGAGAAGAGGGAATGGGGAGAGAAGAGAGGGAATGGGGAGAGAAGAGAGGGAATGGGGAGAGAAGAGGGAATGGGGAGAGAAGAGGGAATGGGGAGAGAGAAGAGGGAATGGGGAGAGAGAAGAGGGAATGGGGAGAGAGAAGAGAGGGAATGGGGAGAGAGAAGAGGGAACGGGGAGAGAAGAGGGAAAGGGGAGAGAGAAGAGGGAACGGGGAGAGAGAAGAGGGAACGGGTAGAGAGAAGAGAGCGAATGGGGAGAGGTAATAGGGAGAGAAGAGACAGCGAATGGGGAGAGCGAAGAGGGAATGGGGAGAAGAGGGAATGGCTGGAGAGAAGAGAAGGAATGGGGAGAGAAGAAGGAATGGGGAGAGAAGAGAGGGAATGGGGAGAGAAGAGATGGAATGGGGAGAGAAGAGCGGGAATGGGGAAAGAAGAGCGGGAATGGGGAGAGAAGAGGGGGAATGGGGAGAGAAGAGGGAATGGGGAGAGAAGAGAGGGAATGGGGAGAGAGAAGAGGAGATAGGGAATGGGGAGAGAAGAGGAGATAGGGAGTGGGGAAAGAGAAGAGGAGATAGGGAATGGGGAGAGAGAAGAGGGGATTGGGAGAGAGAAGAGGGGATTGGGAGAGAGAGAAGAGGGGATTGGGAGAGAGAAGAGGGGATTGGGAGAGAAAAGGGGATTGGGAGAGAAGAGGGGATTGGGAGAGAAGAGGGGATTGGGAGAGAAGAGGGGATTGGGAGAGAGAAAAGAGGGGATGGGGAGAGAGAGAAGAGGGGATGGGGAGAGAGAGAAGAGGGGATGGGGAGAGAGAAAAGGGGATGGGGAGAGAGAGAAGAGGGGATGGGGAGAGAGAAAAGGGGATGGGGAGAGAGAGAAGAGTGGATTGGGAGAGAGAGGAGGGGATGGGGAGAGAGGAGGGGATGGGGAGAGAGAGGAGGGAATGGGGAGAGAGAAGAGGGAATGGGGAGAGAGAAGAGGGAATGGGGAGAGAGAAGAGAGGGAATGGGGAGAGAGAAGAGAGGGAATGGGGAAAGAAGAGAGGGAATGGGGAGAGAGAAGAGTGAATGGGGAGAGAGAAGAGGGATTGGGGAGAGAGAAGAGTGGGAATGGGGAAAGAGATGGAATTATACAGGAAGGAGGCAATAAAGGACAGGGGAAATGAGAAGAGTGGCAATAGAGGAGCGAGAGAGAAGAGGGAATGGGGAGAGAGAAGAGGGAACGGGGAGAGAAGAGGGAAAGGGGAGAGAGAAGAGGGAACGGGGAGAGAGAAGAGAGTGAATGGGGAGAGGTAATAGGGAGAGAAGAGACAGCGAATGGGGAGAGCGAAGAGGGAATGGGGAGAAGAGGGAATGGCTGGAGAGAAGAGAAGGAATGGGGAGAGAAGAAGGAATGGGGAGAGAAGAAGGAATGGGGAGAGAAGAGTGGGAATGGGGAGAGAAGAGCGGGAATGGGGAGAGAAGAGCGGGAATGGGGAGAGAAGAGGGAATGGGGAGAGAAGGGAGGGAATGGGGAGAGAGAAGAGGAGATAGGGAATGGGGAGAGAGAAGAGGAGATAGGGAATGGGGAAAGAGAAGAGGAGATAGGGAATGGGGAGAGAGAAGAGGGGATTGGGAGAGAGAAGAGGGGATTGGGAGAGAGAAGAGGGGATTGGGAGAGAGAGAAGAGGGGATTGGGAGAGAGAAGAGGGGATTGGGAGAGAAGAGGGGATTGGGAGAGAAGAGGGGATTGGGAGAGAGAAAAGAGGGGATGGGGAGAGAGAGAAGAGGGGATGGGGAGAGAGAAAAGAGGGGATGGGGAGAGAGAGAAGAGTGGATTGGGAGAGAGAGGAGGGGAAGGGGAGAGAGAGGAGGGGATGGGGAGAGAGAGGAGGGAATGGGGAGAGAGAAGAGGGAATGGGGAGAGAATAGAGGGAATGGGGAGAGAGAAGAGGGAACGGGGAAAGAGAAGAGGGAACGGGGAGAGAGAAGAGAGCGAATGGGGAGAGGGAATAGGGAGAGAAGAGAGAGCGAATGGGGAGAGGGAATAGGGAGAGAAGAGAGAGCGAATGGGGAGAGCGAAGAGAGAATGGAGAGAGAAGAGGGAATGGGGAGAGAAGAGAGGGAATGGGGAGAGAGAGAAGAGAGGGAATGGGGAGAGAAGGGAGGGAATGGGGAGAGAAGAGAGGGAATGGGGAGAGAGAGAAGAGAGGGAATGGGGAGAGAGAGAAGAGAGGGAATGGGGAGAGAAGAGAGGGAATGGGGAGAGAGAAGAGAGGGAATGGGGAGAGAGAGAGAAGAGAGGGAATGGGGAGAGAGAGAAGAGAGGGAATGGGGAGAGAGAGAAGAGAGGGAATGGGGAGAGAGAGAAGAGAGGGAATGGGGAGAGATTGAGAAGAGGGAATGGGGAGAGAGAAGAGGGAATGGGGAGAGAGAGAAGAGGGAATGGGGAGAGAAGAGGGAATGGGGGGAGAGAAGAGAGGGAATGGGGGGAGAGAAGAGAGGGAATGGGGATAGAGAAGAGAGGGAATGGGGATAGAGAAGAGAGGGAATGGGGATAGAGAAGAGGGAATGGGGATAGAGAAGAGAGTGAATGGGGAGAGAGAAGAGAGGGAATGGGGAGAGAGAAGAGGGAATGGGGAGATAAGAAAGGGAATGGGGAGAGAAGAGGGAATGGTGAGAGAAGAGGGAATGGGGAGAGAGAAGAGGGAATGGGGAGAGAGAAAAGAGAGGGAATGGGGAGAGAGAAGAGAGGGAATGGGGGGAGAGAAGAGAGGGAATGGGGAGAGAAGAGAGGGAATGGGGAGTGAGCAGAGAGTGAATGTGGAGAGAGAAGGGAGAGCGAATGGGTTGAGAGGAAATGGGGAGAGAGAACAGGGAACGGGGAGAGAGAAGAATGGGGAGAGAAGAGGGAATGGGGAGAGAAGAGGGAATGGGGAGAGAGATGAGGGAATGGGGAGAAAGAAGAGAGGAAATGGGGAGAGAGAAGAGGGAATGGGGAGAGAAGAGAGGGAATGGGGAGAGAAGAGAGGGAATGGGGAGAGAAGAGGGAATGGGGAGAGAAGAGGGAATGGGGAGAGAGAAGAGGGAATGGGGAGAGAGAAGAGAGGGAATGGGGAGAGAGAAGAGGGAATGGGGAGAGAAGAGAGGGAATGGGGAGAGA
The DNA here is from genome assembly GCF_052327205.1 of Somniosus microcephalus. Classification (NCBI taxonomy): domain Eukaryota; kingdom Metazoa; phylum Chordata; class Chondrichthyes; order Squaliformes; family Somniosidae; genus Somniosus; species Somniosus microcephalus. The sequence continues at coordinate 167,224,272 of NC_140988.1, forward strand.
GAAGAGAGGGAATGGGGAGAGAGGAGAGGGAATGGGGAGAGAGAAGAGGGAATGGGGAGAGAGAAGGGAGGGAATGGGGACAGAGAAGAGGGAATGGGGAGAGAGAAGGGAGGGAATGGGGAGAGAGAAGAGGGAATGGGGAGAGAGAAGAGAGGGAATGGGGAGAGAGAAGAGGGAATGGGGAGAGAGAAGAGGGAATGCGGAGAGAGAAGGGAGGGAATGGGGAGAGAGAAGAGGGAATGGGGAGAGAGAAGAGAGGGAATGGGGTGAGAAAAGAAAGGGAATGGGGAGAGAATAAAGGGAATGGGGAGAGAAGAAAGTGAATGGGGAGAGAAGAAATGGAATGGGGAGAGAAGAGGGAATGGGGAGAGAGGAGGGAATGGGGAGAGAGAAGAGGGAATGGGGAGAGAGAAGAGGGAATGGGGAGAGAGAAGAGGGAATGGGGAGAGAGAAGAGGGAATGGGGAGGGAGAAGAGAGGGAATGGGGAGAGAGAACAGAGGGAATGGGGAGAGAGAAGAGAGAGCAAATGGGGGGAGAGAAGTTAGCGAATGGGGAGAGAGAAATGGGAATGGGGAGAGAAGAGAGGGAATGGGAAGAGAAGAGAGGGAATGGGGAGAGAGAAGAGGGAATGGGGACAGAGATGAGGGAATGGGGAGAAAGAAGAGAGGGAATGGGGAGAGAGAAGAGGGAATGGGGTGAGAAATGAGAGGGAATAGGGAGAGAGAAAAGAGGGAATGGGGAGAGAGAAGAGAGGGAATGGGGAGAGAGAAAAGAGGGAATGGGGAGAGAGAAGAGAGGGAATGGGGAGAGAGAAGAGAGGGAACGGGGAGAGAAGAGAGGGAACGGGGAGAGAAGAGAGGGAATGGGGAGAGAAGAGAGGGAATGGGGAGAGAGATGAGGGAATGGGGAGAAAGAAGAGAGGGAATGGGGAGAGAGAAGAGAGGGAATGGTGAGTGTGAAGAGAGGGAATGGGGAGAGAGAAGAGGGAATGGGGAGAGAGAAGAGAGAGCAAATGGGGGGAGAGAAGATAGTGAATGGGGAGAGAGAAATGGGAATGGGGAGAGAGAAGAGAGAACAGCGGCTCACAGACTCAGACCTGGGAAGGGTGAACCCAGGAGCTGAGGCCCAGGGACCACGGGCCGGAGAGGGGGACCGGGAAAGGTCGCGAACAGGGAGAGGGAAACACCAAACCCGGGGCCCCAGAAAAGCTTATTCTAAGATCAACAATACTTTACCAAAAATGAGCGAATCAGAAGATCCACAACAGCCCCCGAGGGACACTGAGAGCAACCGCTTCCAGATTCCCCCCAACACCGCAAAAAAGGCTATAAAAGCGATCAAGCATGATCAGATGAGAGAAAAACCAGAAACTCTTTTTGCTGAGTGGTACAACAATGGGACAAAAAGTAACCTAATTTTCTACTCAGATCAGCCAGCTGCTTGGATCACAGCAATAAAATCACACTATACCAGTGTTAAGCTAGAAAATACCACAAATGGGTCCAAAATGATAATTAACACACCAGGAGACAGGGCAACCATGACTGTCAACGCGTACAATACCGGAACAATACTAGTGCAAGGCAACCTCGACAAATTTGCAACGGCCTTCAGGAAACTGAAAGGATTAACTAAGAGGGGAAGGAACAGCCCCAGAGTGGCCCGCACTCCCCCCAACATTGACAACTTATCAGGAGTAAATCTGCCTGGTCAGGAGTGAACGAGCCACACAGTTCAAACCAGACACTAACCCCGGGGACCCACAACCACACGATACAACTGACAAACCCCAGCATAACTACCAGGGAGGAGGAAGCCACACATAGTCCCCCTACCAATCCCAGCTCACCAAGAGAAGAACAGCATAGCCAGGAAGTGAGTGAGCCTTCCAGGGCCGACCAGACACATACCCCGGGATCACACAGCCAGATACAACTAAAAGATAAATTTAATCAATTAGAGATAGAGATGGTTAAACTTAGAGAGGAGTTCCTCAAAATGAATCACGAACAAAAGCAGGAGAGGGAGAGACACAAGAGAGAGCTGAATCTACTTGAAAACCAGGTGAATCTACTTAAGAATCAGGTGAAAGAGCTGCAGGAAAAAGAAGAGAGCCATAGAGGAGAGATAACACCATTAGACCAGCAACCAGAGGCTAGAGATAAGACAAGACAGAGCCGGGCGGAACGGTTGCACTCCCACACGGAACAAAAGCAACAGACACACAATACAAGGGGTGCCACACAGACCGACCAGCATACTGATTCTCAATCTTCCCCCACCACCGTGGAACCACAAACGAGCCGCTCACAAGAGGTACGCACACACCAGACACCCCAGCCCAGCACACACACTATGAGTCCAGACGAAAGCCACCAGACAGTAAACACAAACAAGGCTGACATCGTAATACTCATAGATTCAAATGGGAAATTTCTATGGGAGAAAAAGCTCTTCCCTAGAAGTAAAGTAGAAAAGATCTGGTGCCCAACAACAGACAGAGCCATGGCATGGCTGACCAAAGCCAGATTAGGCTCCCCCCAACACATAATAATACACACGGGCACAAATGACCTAAAGGCCCAACAGAAAGAGGTAGCAACACCGCTCAGAGCAATGATTAGGAAGGCAAGCAATACATTTCCAAACACTAGAATCACTGTTTCCACAATATTGCCGAGAACAGACTTCAACAACAACACAATTCATGAGATAAACGCCAGCATAGCAAGAGACTGCGAATCAAAACACAACGTGCACCTGGCCCAACACCCCACCCTCGATGAGGAATGTCTTTACGACCACGTCCACATCCAAAGGAAAAGAATATCGATCTTTGCTAAAGCCCTGAAGGACGTCGCTTTTAACCGGGTCCATACCCAGACTCCAAGAGGACCCCCCCCGACCACCAGAGATCAGCGGGGTACATATCAGGACCACTACAAAGACCACCACCACACCAACCGAGACCAGAGAGGATCCCCATGCAAAACATCAATATCAGACCTGCACCACTCCTGTCCCACAGGGGAACAGGACCGCTCCCAGCCAGACAGAGGGAGAGATGCACAGGATGTACGCAATACCTCAGACAGAAACAATCCATTAAGAGACAATAAGCAGATGTGCAGCAGCATCTACTTCCGCCTTATGGATCAAGGACTAATTAATAGAAAGAACTGTAACCAAATAGTATTAACTTTTATAGACAACTGAAGTGATCTTTTTTTCCCACACTTAGACACGACAAACACGTACCACTCTTTAACCTATCATAGTAAAAGATCAAACTTAACATGAAATCCTTATATATATCGACCTGGAATATCCAAGGTCTACGCTCTTCGATGCTAGACGTGAAGAGTAGGACCCCAGAGTTCATAGATGAAACTAAAGATCTAGATATTATCATTTTACAGGAAACTTGGTATAAAGGAAAAGGACACACTGGCTGTCCCCAAGGGTACACTGAGCTGGTGGTCCCCTCCAATAAATTACCAAGTGTAACCCAAGGCAGAGACTCCGGAGGCATACTGATCTGGTTTAAAACAGAACTTAAGAATTACATCAAATTTATAAAAAAGGGCGAAAACCACATGTGGCTCAAACTTGAGAGGGAGATTACCTCAAACACCCAAGATGTTTACATTTGCGCACTTTATATCCCTCCAATTGATTCCCCGTACTTTAAAGAGGACACCTTCTCCAACTTGGAGGGGGAAATTATCCAATACCAGGCCCAGGGGAACGTGTTGATCTGTGGGGACCTCAACTCAAGAACGGGCGAAGAACCAGACTTCACCAATAACCAGGGAAACAATTACGTATTCGGGAATGACCACTTTGACATCCCTTCCCTTCCATACAGGCATAACTGCGACAAGCAGTCAAATACCAACGGAAAACAGCTACTACAGCTCTGTCGAAACCTGGGCCTGTACATTGTCAATGGTAGATTCATAGGAGACCTCCTAGGAAGATCGACCTATTGCTCACCTCTTGGCTGCAGCACAGTAGACTATATGATTACAGATTTAGACCCATCCTCTTTCAGAGCATTCACAGTCAAACCACAAACAACACTGTCAGATCACAGTCAAATTACTATGTATCTCAAAAAGACAGAAACAAACAACATAGAAACACAACCCAGTAAACTGTACAACACCAAAAAATCGTACAGGTGGGCCAAAAACGACACGGAAAAATACCAGAAAACAATTAGCAATGCATCAACTCAAGCTCTCTTAGACACCTTTCTGGATAACATATACACTCACAATAAAGAAGGCGTAAACCGGGCAGTTATTAACCTAAACAATATTTTTGATAATTTGGCAACAAGTGCAAACTTGAAAGCTCGCAAGAACAAACCCAAAACAAAAAACTATGAAACATGGTTTGACCCAGATTGCCATAACGAGGAAAAAACTTAGAAAAATATCAAACCAAAAACACAGACATCCAGAAAACGAGGAATTACGCCTTACTTATTGTCAGACACTAACACAATACAGAAACACACTCAGAACCAAAAAAGAGCAATATATTAAGAACACACTCAGCTCCATGGAAGAATCCATTGATTCCAATTGTTTCTGGGACAACTTGAATACACTACACAAAAAACAACACGACGATTTGGCCATTCAAAATGGGGACACATGGGTAAACCACTTTGAAAAATTATACCAGAAAAACACACGAAGACCAGAGCAACGCCAAATATGCAAAAAACTGGAAATGCTAGAAATGGCCATAAAAGATAACCAAAACCCGCTAGACGCCATAATAACAGAAAAAGAACTTCTTGAAAAACTCAAGGACCTGCGACCAGGAAAAGCTTGCGGGACAGACGGCATACTAAACGAGATGATTAAACACACAGACGACAAAATGAAACTGGCTATCCTTAAACTCTTCAACTTGGTTCTGAGTGTCGGTTATTTCCCTGACATCTGGAACAAAGGACTCATAACGCCCATATACAAAAGTGGGGACAAAATCGACCCAAACAACTATTGAGGCATCTGTGTAAACAGTAACCTGGGGAAGGTATTCTGTAGCATCATAAACAAAAGACTTATAAACTTCCTTGAGGAGCACAATGTCTTGAGTAAAAGCCAAATTGGATTCCTGCCAAACTATAGAACATCCGATCATATCTTCACCCTACAGACCCTAATTGACAAACACGTTCACCATAACAAAAGCAAAATCTACGCATGCTTTGTAGATTTCCAGAAGGCTTTCGACTCCATCTGGCATGACGGCTTATTCCTGAAACTTATCGAAAGCGGGGTAGAAGGGAAAACATATGATGTAATTAAATCAATGTATACAAACAACAAATGTGCAGTTAAAATTGGAGACAAACAAACAAAATACTTCCCACAGGGGCGGGGGGTGACGCAGGGCTCGCCAATCTCACCGACACTCTTTAATATTACATAAATGGATTGGCAAAACTACTTGAACAATCTACAGCACCTGACCTCACCCTATATGAATCCAAGGTTAAATTCCTCCTCCATGCAGACGACCTGGTTCTGCTGTCACCAACTAAGGAGGGTCTACAGCAGAAACTGGACCTGCTGGAGTCATACTGCCAGACTTGGGCCCTGACAATAAATCCCCAAAAAACCAAAGTCCTTGTGTTCCAGCAAAGATCCAAACATCAGGGACCCAAAATAAATTTCACAGTAGGAACAACCAAAATTGAACAAACCACTAACTACACATACTTGGGCTTAAAAATCAGTTCTACGGGAAACTTCAAACTGGCTGTGAATGAACTGAAAGAGAAAGCAAGAAGGGCTTTCTATGCCATCAAAAAATCAATCCAAATAGAAATCCCAATTAGCATTTGGCTCAAAATTTTCACATCAGTAATTGAACCAATTGCACTCTATGGCAATGAGGTATGGGGACCGCTAACACAACAAGAATTTGCAAAATGGGACAAACACCCAATTGAGATCCTACATGCAGAATTCTGTAAAAGTATCCTCCGGACTCAAAGGAAAACAGTAAACAATGCATGCAGGGCGGAACTAGGCCAATATCCATTAATAATCACTATCCAACAAAGAGCCACCAAATTTTGGAATCACCTACAAATGAGCAACCCCCAATGCTATCACTACGACGCCCTGAAATGCCAAGAGCTGACCATAAAGAAGAATACCCTCAGTCAACTAGTCCTGGGACTCAGTGAAGAAACTACTAACAATACTAACAATAACCAGCCCCAGGACAGTGACAGGGTAACACAAAGAATTCGACCCAACACAATCGTCGCTAAGCAAAAGGAAAAATATCTGACATATTGGGCAGAAACAACAAAAACCCAAAGCAAACTCAATTGCTACTTGGCCCTAAACAGACAATACAACATAGCTGATTACCTGACCATGGTAAAGGATAACAAACTGAGAAGAACCTTGACAAGGTACAGACTTAGCGAACATAGCCTAGCGATCGAAAAAGGCAGACACAGGCAGACCAGGCTGCCAAGAGAAGACAGGATATGCGCTCACTGCAGTCAGGGAGTAGTAGAGACAGAGATGCACTTCCTCACAGCCTGTGGAAAATATCAGGGCATCAGGGAGAATTTCTACCAAAAATTCTCACAAATATGCCCTGAATTCAGAAATCTGAATGACAACCAAAAACTCCCATTCCTACTGGGGGAGGAGAGAAGCTGTGTAGCACTGGCGGCACACTATGTTACAGCTTGCCATGAACAGAGGGACAACCAGTAAACTAAGAAAAGAGTATATATAAACAAGGCAAATGTATATTTATACACTCAGGGATATACCTGTTTATACACTGTATGAATAGAACTGCGTTTATGTGTTCAACCATAAGTGTATTTTGATGCTTTGGCAACATAAGATGTACCTTATCATGCCAATAAAGCAATTTGAATTTGAATTTGAATTTGAATGGGGAGAGAGAAGAGAGGGAATGGGGACAGAGAAGAGAGGATGGGGAGAGAGAAGGGAGGGATTGGGGAGAGAGAAGAGAGAGAATGGGGAGAGAGAAGAGTGAATGGGGAGAGAGAACAGAGGTAATGGGGAAAGAAGAGCGGGAATGGGGAGACAGAAGAGAGGGAATGGGGAGAGAGAAGAGAGGGAATGGGGAGAGAGAAGTGGGAATGGGGAGAGAGAAGAGAGGGAATGGGATGGAGTAGAGAGGGAATGGGAGAGAGAAGAGAGGGAATGGGGAGAGAGAAGAGAGGGAATGGGAGAGAAGAGCGGGAACAGGGAGAGAAGAGAGGGAATGGGGAGAGAAGAGTGGGAATGGGGAGGGAAGAGCGGGAATGGGGAGAGAGAAGAGGGAATGGGGAGAGAAGAGAGGGAATGGGGAGAGAGAAGAGGAAATGGGGGGAAAGAGAAGAGGGAATGGGGAGAGAGAAGTGGGAATGGGGAGAGAGAAGAGAGGGAATGGGGTGAGAAAAGAGAGGGAATGGGGAGAGAGAAAAGAGAGGGAATGGGGAGAGAGAACAGAGGGAAAGGGGAGAGAAGAGAGGGAATGGGGAGAGATAAGAGAGGGAATGGGGAGAGAGAAGTGAGTGAATGGGGAGAGAAGAGAGGGAATGTGTAGAGAGAAGTAGGAATGGGGAGAGAGAAGAGCGATCGAATGGGGAGTGCGAATGGGGAGAGGGAAGAGAGGGAATGGGGAGAGAGAAGAGAGGGAATGGGGTGAGAAAAGAGAGGGAATGGGGAGAGAGAAGAGAGGGAATGGGGAGAGAGAAGAGAGGGAATGGGGAGTGAGAAGAGAGGGAATGGGGAGAGAGAAGAGAATGGGGAGAGAGAAGAGAGGGAATGGGGAGAGAGAAGAGAGGGAATGGGGAGAGAGAAGAGAGGGAATGGGGAGAGAGAAGAGAGGGAATGGGGTGAGAGAAGAGAGGGAATGGGGAGAGAGAAGAGCGAGCGAATGGGGCGAGAAGGGAGAGTGAATGGGGAGAGAGAAGAGGGAATGGGGAAAGAAGAGCGAGCGAATGGGGAGAGAGAAGAGTGAATGCGGAGAGAGAACAGAGGCAATGGGGAAAGAAGAGAGGGAATGGGGAGAGAGAAGAGAGGGAATGGGGAGAGAGAAGAGGGAATGGGGAGAGAGAAGAGGGAATGGGGGGAGAGAGAAGAGGGAATGGGGAGAGAGAAGTGGGAATGGGGAGAGAGAAGAAAGGGAATGGGATGGAGAAGAGAGGGAATGGGAGAGAGAAGAGAGGGAACGGGGAGAGAGAAGAGAGGGAACGGGGAGAGAAGAGAGGGAACGGGGAGAGAAGAGAGGGAATGGGGAGAGAAGAGCGGGAATGGGGAGAGAGAAGAGTGAATGGGGAGAGAGAAGAGGGAATGGGGAGAGAAGAGAGGGAATGGGGAGAGAGAAGAGGGAATGGGGAGAGAGAAGTGGGGGAATGGGGAGAGGGAAGCCAGGGAATGGGTAGAGAGAAGAGAGGGAATGGGGAGAGAGAAGAGAGGGAATGGGGAGAGGGAGAGGGAATGGAGAGAGGGAATGGGGAGAGTGAAGAGAGGGAATGGGGAGTGAGAAGAGAGTGAATGGGGAGAAAGAAGAGAGAATGTGGAGACAGAAGTGGGAATGGGGAGAAAGAAGAGCGAGCGAATGGGGAGAGAAGAGCGAGCGAATGGGGAGAGAAGGGAGATTGAATGGGGAGAGAGAAGAGGGAATGGGGAGAGAAGAGCGGGAATGGGGAGAGAGAAGAGTGAATGGGGAGAGAGAAGAGGGAATGGGGAGAGAAGAGAGGGAATGGGGAGAGAGAAGAGGGAATGGGGAGAGAGAAGAGGGAATGGGGAGAGAGAAGTGGGGGAATGGGGAGAGAGAAGCCAGGGAATGGGTAGAGAGAAGAGAGGGAATGGGGAGAGAGAAGAGAGGGAATGGGGAGAGGGAGAGGGAATGGAGAGAGGGAATGGGGAGAGTGAAGAGAGGGAATGGGGAGTGAGAAGAGAGTGAATGGGGAGAAAGAAGAGAGAATGTGGAGACAGAAGTGGGAATGGGGAGAAAGAAGAGCGAGCGAATGGGGAGAGAAGAGCGAGCGAATGGGGAGAGAAGGGAGATTGAATGGGGAGAGAGAAGAGGGAATGGGGAGAGAAGAGCGAGCGAATGGGGAGAGAGAAGAGAGAGAATGGGGAGAGAGGAGAGAGGGAATGGGGAGAGAGAAGAGTGAATGGGGAGAGAGAACAGGGGTAATGGGGAAAGAAGAGAGGGAATGGGGAGAGAGAAGAGAGGGAATGGGGAGGGAGGAGAGAGGGAATGGGGAGAGAGAAGAGAGGGAATGGGGAGAGAGAAGAGGGACTGGGGAGAGAGAAGAGAGGGAAAGGGATGGAGAAGAGAGGGAATGGGAGAGAGAAGAGAGGGAACGGGGAGAGAAGAGAGGGAACACGGAGAGAAGAGAGGGAATGGGGAGAGAAGAGCGGGAATGGGGAGAGAAGAGCGGGAATGGGTAGAGAAAAGCGGGAATGGGGAGAGAGAAGAGGGAATGGGGAGAGAGAAGAGGGAATGGGGAGAGAAGAGAGGGAATGGGGAGAGAGAAGAGGGAATGGGGAGAGAGAAGAGGGAATGGGGAGAGAGAAGAGGGAATGGGGAGAGAGAAGCGAGGGAATGGGGATAGAGAAGAGAGGGAATGGGGAGAGAGAAGAGAGGGAATGGGGAGAGGGAGTTGGAATGGAGAGAGGGAATGGGAAGAGTGAAGAGAGGGAATGGGGAGTGAGAAGAGAGTGAATGGGGAGAGAGAATAGAGGGAATGGGGAGAGAGAAGAGAGGGAATGGGGAGAGAGAAGAGAGGGAATGGGGAGAGAAGAGCGAGCGAAAGGGGAGAGAGACGAGAGGTAATGGGGAGAGAGAAGAGGGAATGGGGGAGAGAACAGAGGTAGTGGGGAGAGAACAGAGGGTATGGAGAGAGAGAAGAGGGAATGGGGAGAGAGAAGAGGGAATGGGGAGAGAACAGAGGTAATGGGGAGAGAAGAGAGGGAATGGAGAGAGAGAAGAGGGAATGGGAAGAGAGAAGAGGGAAAGGGGAGAGAGAAGAGAGGGAATGGGGAGAGAGCAGAGAGGGAATGGGGAGAGAGCAGAGAGGGAATGGGGAGAGAGAAGAGAGGGAATGGGGAGAGAGAAGACAGGGAATGGGGAGACAGAAGAGAGGGAATGGGGAGAGAGAAGAGGGAATGGGGAGAGAGAAGAGAGTGAATGGGGAGAGAACAGAGGGAATGGGGAGTGAGAAGAGAGGGAATGGGGAGAGAGAACAGGGAATGGGGAGCGAGAAGAATGGGAATGGGGAGAGAAGAGGGAATGGGGAGAGAAGAGAGGGAATGGGGAGAGAGAAGAGGGAATGGGGAGAGAGAAGAGGGAATGTGGAGAGAGAAGAGGGAACGGGGAGAGAGAAGAGGGAATGTGGAGAGAGAAGAGAGGGAATGTGGTGAGAAAAGAAAGGGAATGGGGAGAGAGAAGAGAGGGAATGGGGGGAGAGAAGAGAGGGAACGGGGAGAGAAGAGAGGGAATGGGGAGAGAGAAGAGAGGGAATGGGGAGAGAGAAGTGAGTGAATGGGGAGAGAGAAGAGAGGGAATGGGGAGAGAGAAGAGCGTGAATGGGGAGAGAGAAGTAGGAATGGGGAGAGAGAAGAGCGAGCGAATGGGGAGTGCGAATGGGGAGAGGGAAGAGAGGAAATGGGGAGAGAGAGAAGAGAGGGAATGGGGAGAGAGAAGAGAGGGAATGGGGTGAGAGAAGAGGGAATGGGGAGAGAGAAGAGTGAATGGGGAGAGAGAACAGAGGTAATGGGGAAAGAAGAGAGGGAATGGGGAGAGAGAAGAGAGGGAATGGGGAGAGAGGAAAGAGGGAATGGGGAGAGAGAAGAGAGGGAATGGGGAGAGAGAAGAGGGACTGGGGAGAGAGAAGAGAGGGAAAGGGATGGAGAAGAGTGGGAATGGGAGAGAGAAGAGAGGGAACGGGGAGAGAGAAGAGAGGGAACGGGGAGAGAAGAGAGGGAACACGGAGAGAAGAGAGGGAATGGGGAGAGAAGAGCGGGAATGGGGAGAGAAGAGCGGGAATGTGTAGAGAAGAGCAGGAATGGGGAGAGAGAAGAGGGAATGGGGAGAGAGAAGAGGGAATGGGGAGAGAAGAGAGGGAAATGGGGAGAGAGAAGAGGGAATGGGGAGAGAGAAGAGGGAATGGGGAGAGAGAAGCGAGGGAATGGGGATAGAGAAGAGAGGGAATGGGGAGAGAGAAGAGAGGGAATGGGGAGAGGGAGTTGGAATGGAGAGAGGGAATGGGAAGAGTGAAGAGAGGGAATGGGGAGTGAGAAGAGAGTGAATGGGGAGAGAGAAGAGAGGGAATGGGGAGAGAGAAGAGAGGGAATGGGGAGAGAGAAGAGAGGGAATGGGGAGAGAAGAGCGAGCGAAAGGGGAGAGAGATGAGAGGGAATGGGGAGAGAGAAGAGGGAATGGGGGAGAGAACAGAGGTAATGGGGAGAGAACAGAGGGTATGGAGAGAGAGAAGAGGGAATGGGGAGAGAGAAGAGGGAATGGGGGAGAGAACAGAGGTAATGGGGAGAGAAGAGAGGGAATGGAGAGAGAGAAGAGGGAATGGGGAGAGAGAAGAGGGAAAGGGTAGAGAGAAGAGAGGGAATGAGGAGAGAGCAGTGAGGGAATGGGGAGAGAGCAGAGAGGGAATGGGGAGAGAGAAGACAGGGAATGGGGAGAGAGAAGACAGGGAATGGGGAGACAGAAGAGAGGGAATGGGGAGAGAGAAGAGGGAATGGGGAGAGAGAAGAGAGGGAATGGGGAGAGAACAGAGGGAATGGGGAGTGAGAAGAGAGGGAATGGGGAGAGAGAAGAGGGAATGGGGAGAGAGAAGAGGGAATGTGGAGAGAGAAGAGGGAACGGGGAGAGAGAAGAGGGAATGTGGAGAGAGAAGAGAGGGAATGGGGTGAGAAAAGAGAGGGAATGGGGAGAGAGAAGAGAGGGAATGGGGGGAGAGAAGAGAGGGAACGGGGAGAGAAGAGAGGGAATGGGGAGAGAGAAGAGAGGGAATGGGGAGAGAGAAGTGAGTGAATGGGGAGAGAGAAGAGAGGGAATGGGGAGAGAGAAGAGAGTGAATGGGGAGAGAGAAGTAGGAATGGGGAGAGAGAAGAGCGAGCGAATGGGGAGTGCGAATGGGGAGAGGGAAGAGAGGGAATGGGGAGAGAGAAGAGAGGGAATGGGGAGAGAGAAGAGAGGGAATGGGGTGAGAGAAGAGGGAATGGGGAGAGAGAAGAGAGGGAATGGGGAAAGAGAAGAGAATGAATGGGGAGAGAGAAGAGGGAATGGGGAGAGAGAAGAGAGGGAATGGGGTGAGAAAAGAGAGGGAATTGGGAGAGAGAAGAGAGGGAATGGGGGGAGAGAAGAGAGGGAAACGGGGAGAGAAGAGAGGGAATGGGAGAGAGAAGAGAGTGAATGGGGAGAGAGAAGTGAGTGAATGGGGAGAGAGAAGAGAGGGAATGGGGAGAGAGAAGATAGGGAATGGGGTGAGAGAAGAGGGAATGTGGAGAGAGAAGAAAGGGAATGGGGAAAGAGAAGAGAGGGAATGGGGAAGAGAGAAGAGAGGGAATGGGGAGAGAGAAGAGAGGGAATGGGGAGAGAGAAGAGAGGGAATGGGGAGAGAGAAGAGAGGGAATGGGGAGAGAGAAGAGAGGGAATGGGGAGAGAGAAGAAAGAGCGAATGGGGAGAGAACAGAGGGAATGGGGAGTGAGAAGAGAGGGAATGGGGAGAGAGAACAGGGAATGGGGAGCGAGAAGAATGGGAATGGGGAGAGAAGAGGGAATGGGGAGAGAAGAGAGGGAATGGGGAGAGAGAAGAGGGGAATGGGGAGAGAGAAGAGGGAATGTGGAGAGAGAAGAGGGAACGGGGAGAGAGAAGAGGGAATGTGGAGAGAGAAGAGAGGGAATGTGGTGAGAAAAGAGAGGGAATGGGGAGAGAGAAGAGAGGGAATGGGGGGAGAGAAGAGAGGGAACGGGGAGAGAAGAGAGGGAATGGGGAGAGAGAAGAGAGGGAATGGGGAGAGAGAAGTGAGTGAATGGGGAGAGAGAAGAGAGGGGATGGGGAGAGAGAAGAGCGTGAATGGGGAGAGAGAAGTAGGAATGGGGAGAGAGAAGAGCGAGCGAATGGGGAGTGCGAATGGGGAGAGGGAAGAGAGAAATGGGGAGAGAGAGAAGAGAGGGAATGGGGAGAGAGAAGAGAGGGAATGGGGTGAGAGAAGAGGGATGGGGAGAGAGAAGAGTGAATGGGGAGAGAGAACAGAGGTAATGGGGAAAGAAGAGAGGGATATGGGGAGAGAGAAGAGAGGGAATGGGGAGAGAGGAGAGAGGGAATGGGGAGAAAGAAGAGAGGGAATGGGGAGAGAGAAGAGGGACTGGGGAGAGAGAAGAGAGGGAAAGGGATGGAGAAGAGAGGGAATGGGAGAGAGAAGAGAGGGAACGGGGAGAGAGAAGAGAGGGAACGGGGAGAGAAGAGAGGGAACACGGAGAGAAGAGAGGGAATGGGGAGAGAAGAGCGGGAATGGGGAGAGAAGAGCGGGAATGGGTAGAGAAGAGCAGGAATGGGGAGAGAGAAGAGGGAATGGGGAGAGAGAAGAGGGAATGGGGAGAGAAGAGTGGGAAATGGGGAGAGAGAAGAGGGAATGGGGAGAGAGAAGAGGGAATGGGGAGAGAGAAGCGAGGGAATGGGGATAGAGAAGAGAGGGAATGGGGAGAGAGAAGAGAGGGAATGGGGAGAGGGTGTTGGAATGGAGAGAGGGAATGGGAAGAGTGAAGAGAGGGAATGGGGAGTGAGAAGAGAGTGAATGGGGAGAGAGAAGAGAGGGAATTGGGAGAGAGAAGAGAGGGAATGGGGAGAGAGAAGAGAGGGAATGGGGAGAGAAGAGCGAGCGAAAGGAGAGAGAGATGAGAGGGAATGGGGAGAGAGAAGAGGGAATGGGGAGAGAACAGAGGTAATGGGGAGAGAACAGAGGGTATGGAGAGAGAGAAGAGGGAATGGGGAGAGAGAAGAGGGAATGGGGGAGAGAACAGAGGTAATGGGGAGAGAAGAGAGGGAATGGAGAGAGAGAAGAGGGAATGGGGAGAGAGAAGAGGGAAAGGGTAGAGAGAAGAGAGGGAATGAGGAGAGAGAAGAGAGGGAATGGGGAGAGAGAAGACAGGGAATGGGGAGACAGAAGAGAGGGAATGGGGAGAGAGAAGAGGGAATGGGGAGAGAGAAGAGAGGGAATGGGGAGAGAACAGAGGGAATGGGGAGTGAGAAGAGAGGGAATGGGGAGAGAGAAGAGGGAATGGGGAGAGAGAAGAGGGAATGTGGAGAGAGAAGAGGGAACGGGGAGAGAGAAGAGGGAATGTGGAGAGAGAAGAGAGGGAATGGGGTGAGAAAAGAGAGGGAATGGGGAGAGAGAAGAGAAGAGAGGGAACGGGGAGAGAAGAGAGGGAATGGGGAGAGAGAAGAGAGGGAATGGGGAGAGAGAAGTGAGTGAATGGGGAGAGAGAAGAGAGGGAATGGGGAGAGAGAAGAGAGTGAATGGGGAGAGAGAAGGAGGAATGGGGAGAGAGAAGAGCGAGCGAATGGGGAGTGCGAATGGGGAGAGGGAAGAGAGGGAATGGGGAGAGAGAAGAGAGGGAATGGGGAGAGAGAAGAGAGGGAATGGGGTGAGAGAAGAGGGAATGGGGAGAGAGAAGAGAGGGAATGGGGAAAGAGAAGAGAATGAATGGGGAGAGAGAAGAGGGAATGGGGAGAGAGAAGAGAGGGAATGGGGTGAGAAAAGAGAGGGAATTGGGAGAGAGAAGAGAGGGAATGGGGGAGAGAAGAGAGGGAACGGGGAGAGAAGAGAGGGAATGGGGAGAGAGAAGAGAGTGAATGGGGAGAGAGAAGTGAGTGAATGGGGAGAGAGAAGAGAGGGAATGGGGAGAGAGAAGATAGGGAATGGGGTGAGAGAAGAGGGAATGGGGAGAGAGAAGAAAGGGAATGGGGAAAGAGAAGAGAGGGAATGGGGAGAGAGAAGAGAGGGAATGGGGAGAGAGAAGAGAGGGAATGGGGAGAGAGAAGAGAGGGAATGGGGAGAGAGAAGAGAGGGAATGGGGAGAGAGAAGAAAGAGCGAATGGGGAGAGAGAAGAGAGTAGCGAGCAAATGGGGAGAGAGAGTAGCGAGCAAATGGGGAGAGAGACGCGAGCGAATGGGGAGAGAGAAGAGCGAACGAATGGGCAGAGAGAAGAGCGAGCGAATGGGGAGAGAGAAGGGAGAGCGAATGGGGAGAGAGATGAGGGAATGGGGAGAGAAGAGCGAGTGAAAGGGGAGAGAGACGAGAGGGAATGGGGAGAGAGAAGAGTGAATGGGGGAGAGAACAGAGGTAATGGGGAGAGAAGAGAGGGAATGGAGAGAGAGAAGAGGGAATGGGGAGAGAGAAGAGGGAATGGGGAGAGAGAAGAGAGGGAATGGGGAGAGAAGAGAGGTAATGGGGAGAGAAGAGAGGAAATGGAGAGAGAGAAGAGAGGGAATGGGAAGAGAGCAGAGAGGGAATGGGGAGAGAGCAGAGAGTGAATGGGGAGAGAGAAGAGAGGGAATGGGGAGAGAGAAGATAGGGAATGGGGAGAGAGAACAGGGAATGGGGAGAGAAGAGGATATGGGGAGAGAGAAGAGGGATTGGGGAGACAGAAGAGAGGGAATGGGGAGAGAGAAGAGGGAATGGGGAGAGAGAAGAGAGGGAATGGGGAGAGAAGAGAGGGAATGGTGAGAGAAGAGGATATGGGGAGAGAGAAGAGGGAATGGGGAGAGAGAAGAGGGAATGGGGAGAGAGAAGAGGGAATGGCGAGAGAAAAGAGGGAATGGGGAGAGAGAAGAGGGAATGGGGAGAGAGAAGAGGGAACGGGGAGAGAGAAGAGCGAGCGAATGGGGAGAGAGAAGAGAGGGAATGGGGAGAGAGAAGAGAGGGAATGGGGAGAGAGAAGAGACGGAATGGGGAGAGAGAAGAGAGGGAATGGGGAGAGAAGAGAGGGAATGGGGAGAGAAGAGTGGGAATGGGGAGAGAAGAGAGGGAATGGGGAGAGAGAAGCGGGAATGGGGAGAGAGAAGAGAGGGAATGGGGAGAGAGAAGAGAGGGAATGGGGAGTGAGAAGAGAGGGAATGGGGAGTGAGAAGAGAGTGAATGGAGAGTGAGAATGGGGAGAGAGCAGAGAGGGAATGTGGAGAGAGAAGGGAGAGTGAATGTGGTGAGAGGAAATGGGGAGAGAAGAGGGAATGGGGAGAGAGAATAGCGCGCGAATGGGGAGAGGGAATGGGGAGAGAGAAGAGAGGGAATGGGGAGAGAGAAGAGAGGAAATGGGGAGTGAGGAGAGAGCAAATGGGGAGGGAGAAGAGGGAATGGGGAGAGAGAAAAGAGGGAATGGGGAGAGAGAAGAGAGGGAATGGGGAGAGAATAGAGGGAATGAGGAGTGAGAAGAGAGGGAATGGGGAGAGAAGACGGAATGGGGAGAGGGAAGAGGGAATGGAGAGAGAGGAGAGAGGGAATGGGGAGAGAGAAGAGGGAATGGGGAAAGACAAGAGGGAATGGGGAGAGAGAAGAGAGGGAATGGGGAGAGAGAAGAGAGTGAATGGGGAGAGAGAAGAGAGAGAATGGGGAGAGAGAAGAGGGAATGGGGAGAGAGAAGAGGGAATGGGGAGAGAGAAGAAGGCATGTGGAGAGAGAAGAAGGAATGGGGAGAGAGAAAAGAGGGAATAGGGAGAGAGAAGGGTGGGTATGGGGAGTGAGAATAGAGGGAATGGGGAGTGAGAAGAGAGGGAACGGGGAGAGAGAAGAGAGGGAACGGGGAGTGAGAAGAGAGGGAACAGGGAGTGAGAAGAGAGGGAACAGGGAGTGAGAAGAGAGGGAACGGGGAGAGAGAATTGGGAATGGGGAGAGAGAAGGGTGAGCGAATGGGGAGTGTGTGAATGGGGAGAGGGAAGAGGGAATGGGGAGAGAGAAGAGAGAGGAAATGGGGAGAGAAGAGGGAACGGGGAGAGAGAAGAGGGAACGGGGAGAGAGAAGAGGGAACGGGGAGAGAGAAGACGGAACGGGGAGAGAGAAGAGGGGACGGGGAGAGAGAAGAGAGGGAACGGGGAGAGAGAATAGAGGGAACAGGGAGAGAGAAGAGAGGGAACGGGGAGAGAGAAGAGAGGGAAAGGGGAGAGAGAAGAGAGGGAACGGGGAGAGAGAAGAGAGGGAACGGGGAGTGAGAAGAGAGGGAACAGGGAGTGAGAAGAGAGGGAACAGGGAGTGAGAAGAGAGGGAACGGGGAGAGAGAATTGGGAATGGGGAGAGAGAAGGGTGAGCGAATGGGGAGTGTGTGAATGGGGAGAGGGAAGAGGGAATGGGGAGAGAGAAGAGAGAGGAAATGGGGAGAGACAAGAGAGAGTGAATGTGGAGAGAGAAGAGAGACAATGGGGAGAGAGAAGATACGGAATGGGTAGAGAGAAGAGAGGGAATGGGGAGAGAAGAGAGGGAATGGGGAGAGAGAAGCGAGGGAATGGGAAGAGAGAAGCGAGGGAATGGGTAGAGAGAAGAGAGGGAATGGGGAGAGAAAAGGGAATGGGGAGAAAAGAGAGGGAATGGGGAAAGAAGAGAGGGAATGGGGTCAGAGAAGAGGGAATGGGGAGAGGGAAGGGAGGGAATGGGGAGCGAGAAGAGAGGAAATGGGGAGAGGGAAGAGGGAATGGGGAGAGAGAAAGAGGGAATGGGGAGAGGGAAGAGAGCGAATGGGGAGAGAGAAGAGAGGGAATGGGGTGAGAAAAGAGAGGGAATGGGGGGAGAGAAGAGAGGGAATGGGGAGAGAGAAGAGAGGGGATGTGGAGAGAGAAGGGAGGGAATGGGGAGAGAGAAGAGAGGGAATGGGGAGTGAGAAGAGTGGGAATGGGTAGAGAAGACAGGGAATGGGGAGAGACAAGAGAGGGAATGGGGAGAGAGAAGAGTGAATGGGGAGGGAGAAGAGAGGGAATGGGGAGAGAGAAGAGAGGGAATGGGGAGAGAGAAGAGAGGGAATGGGGAGAGAGAAGAGAGGAAATGGGAAGAGAGAAGAGAGGGAATGGGGAGAGAGAGGAGAGGGAATGGGGAGAGAGAAGAGAGGGAATGGGGAGAGAGAAGAGAGGGAATGGGGAGAGAGAAGAGAGAATGGGGAGAGAGAAGAGAGGGAATGGGGTGAGAAAAGAGAGGGAATGGGGGGAGAGAAGAGAGGGAATGGGGAGAGAGAAGAGAGGGAATGGGGAGAGAGAAGAGAGGGAATGGGGAGATAGACGAGAGGGAATGGGGAGAGAGAAGAGTGAATGGGGGAGAGAACAGAGATAATGGGGAGAGAAGAGAGGGAATGGAGAGAGAAAAGAGGGAATGGGGAGAGAGAAGAGGGAATGGGGACAGAGAAGAGAGGGAATGGGGAGAGAGCAGAGAGGGAATGGGGAGAGAGCAGAGAGGGAATGGGGAGAGAGAAGAGAGGGAATGGGGAGAGAGAAGAGAGGGAATGGGGAGACAGAAGAGAGGGAATGGGGAGAGAGAAGAGGGAATGGGGAGAGAAGAGGGAATGTGGAGAGAAGAGGGTATGGGGAGAGAGAAGAGGGAATGGGGTGTGAGAAGAGAGGGAATGGGGTGTGAGAAGAGAGTGAATGAGGAGAGAGAAGTGGGAATGGGGAGAGAGAAAAGCGAACGAATGGGGAGAGGGAAGAGAGGGAATGGGGAGAGAGAAGAGAGGGAATGGGGAGTGAGAAGAGAGGGAATGGGGAGTGAGAAGAGAGGGAACAGGGAATGAGAAGAGAGGGAACGGGGAGTGAGAAGAGAGGGAACGGGGAGTGAGAAGAGAGGGAATGGGGAGTGAGAAGAGAGGGAATGTGGAGAGAGAAGTGGGAATGGGGCGAGAGAAGAGAGAGTGAATGGGGAGAGAGAACAGAGGGAATGGAGAGAGGGAAGAGAGCGAATGGGGAGAGAGAAGAGAGGGAATGGGGTTAGAGAAGAGAGGGAATGGGGAGAGAGAAGCGAGGGAATGGGGAGAGAGAAGAGAGGGAATGGGGAGAGAGACGAGAGGGAATGGGGAGAGAGAAGAGTGAATGGGGGAGAGAACAGAGGTAATGGGGAGAGAAGAGAGGGTTTGGAGAGAGAAAAGAGGGAATGGGGAGAGAGAAGAGGGAATGGGGACAGAGAAGAGAGGGAATGGGGAGAGACAGAGAGGGAATGGGGAAAGAGCAGAGAGGGAATGGGGAGAGAGAAGAGAGGGAATGGGGAGAGAGAAGAGAGGGAATGGGGAGACAGAAGAGAGGGAATGGGGAGAGAGAAGAGGGAATGGGGAGAGAAGAGGGAATGTGGAGAGAAGAGGGTATGGGGAGAGAGAAGAGGGAATGGGGAGTGAGAAGAGAGGGAATGGGGAGTGAGAAGAGAGTGAATGGGGAGAGAGAAGTGGGAATGGGGAGAGAGAAAAGCGAACGAATGGGGAGAGGGAAGAGAGGGAATGGGGAGTGAGAAGAGAGGGAATGGGGAGTGAGAAGAGCGGGAACAGGGAGTGAGAAGAGAGGGAACGGGGAGTGAGAAGAGAGGGAACGGGGAGTGAGAAGAGAGGGAATGGGGAGTGAGAAGAGAGGGAATGTGGAGAGAGAAGTGGGAATGGGGCGAGAGAAGAGAGAGTGAATGGGGAGAGAGAAGAGAGGGAATGGGGAGAGGGAAGAGAGGGAATGGGGTCAGAAAAGAGAGGGAATGGGGGAGAGAGAAGAGAGGGAATGGGGAGAGAGAAGAGAGGGAATGGGGAGAGAGAAGAGAGGGAATGGGGAGAGAGAAGAGAGGGAATGGGGAGTGAGAAGAGTGGGAATGTGGAGAGAAGACAGGGAATGGGGAGAGACAAGAGAGGGAATGGGGAGAGAGAAGAGGGAATGGGGAGAGAGAAGAGGGAATGGGGAGAGAGAAGAGAGGGAATGGGAAAGAGAGGAGAGGGAATGGGTAGAGAGAAGTGAGGGAATGGGGAGAGAGAAGAGAGGGAATGGGGAGAGAGAAGAGAGGGAATGGGAGAGAGAGGAGAGGGAATGAGTAGAGAGAAGCGAGGGAATGGGGAGAGAGAAGAGAGGGAATGGGGAGAGAGAAGAGCGAGCGAATTGGGAGAGAAGGGCGAGCGAATGGGGAGAGAGAAGGGAGAGCGAATGGGGAGAGAGAAGAGTGAATGGGGAGAGAAGAGCGAGCGAATGGGGAGAGTGACGAGAGGGAATGGGGAGAGAGCAGAGAGGGAATGGGGAGAGAGCAGAGAGGGAATGGGGAGAGAGAAGAGAGGGAATGGGGAGAGAGAAGAGAGGGAATGGGGAGACAGAAGAGAGGGAATGGGGAGAGAGAAGAGGGAATGGGGAGAGAAGAGGGAATGGGGAGAGAAGAGGGTATGGGGCGAGAGAAGAGGGAATGGGCAGAGAGAAGAGAGGGAATGGGGAGAGAGAAGAGAGGGAATGGGGAGTGAGAAGAGAGAGAATGGCGAGTGAGAAGAGAGTGAATGGGGAGAGAGAATAGAGAGAATGTGGAGAGAGAAGTGGGAATGGGGAGAGAGAAGAGAGGGAACAGGGAGTGAGAAGAGAGGGAACGGGGAGTGAGAAGAGATGGAACGGGGAGTGAGAAGAGAGGGAACGGGGAGTGAGAAGAGAGGGAACAGGGAGTGAGAAGAGAGGGAACGGGGAGTGAGAAGAGAGGGAACGGGGAGTGAGAAGAGAGGGAATGTGGAGAGAGAAGTGGGAATGGGGAGAGAGAAGAGCGAGCGAATGGGGAGTGTGCGAATGGGGAGAGGGAAGAGAGAATGGGGAGAGAGAAGAGAGAGGGAATGGGGAGAGAGAAGAGAGGGAATGGGGAGAGGGAAGATACGGAATGGGTAGAGAGAAGAGAGGGAATGGGGAGAGAAGAGAGGGAATGGGGAGAGAGAAGAGGGAATGGGGAGAGAGAAGAGAGGGAATGGGGAGAGGGAAGATACGGAATGGGTAGAGAGAAGAGAGGGAATGGGGAGAGAAGAGAGGGAATGGGGAGAGAAGAGAGGGAATGGGGAGAGAGAAGAGGGAATGGGGAGAGAGAAGAGGGAATGGGGAGAGAGAAGCGAGGGAATGGGAAGAGAGAAGTGAGTGAATGGGTAGAGAGAAGAGAGGGAATGAGGAGAGAGAAGAGAGGGAATGGGGAGATGGAGAGAGGGAATGGGGAGAGTGAAGAGAGGGAATAGGGAGTGAGAAGAGAGGGAATCGGGAGTGAAAAGAGAGTGAATGGGGAGAGGGAAGAGGGAATGGGGAGAGAGAAGAGAGGGAATGGGGTGAGATAAGAGGGAATGGTGAGAGAGAAGAGGGAATGGGGAGAGAGAAGAGAGGGAATGGGGAGAGAAGAGAGGGAATGGGGAGTGAGAAGAGAGGGAATGGGGAGAGAGAAGAGGGAATGGGGAGTGAGAAGAAAGGGACTGGGGAGAGAGAAGAGAGGGATTAGGAGAGAAGAGAGGGAATGGGGAGAGAAGAGAGGGAATGAGGAGAGAAGAGAGAATGGGGAGAGAGAAGAGGGAACGGGGAGAGAGAAGAGAGGGAACGGGGAGAGAAGAGAGGGAATGGGGAGAGAAAAGAGAGGGAACGGGGAGAGAGAAGAGAGGCAATGTGGAGTGAGAAGAGAGGCAACGGGGAGTGAGAAGAGAGGCAACGTGGAGTGAGAAGAGAGGGAACGGGGAGTGAGAAGAGAGGGAACGGGGAGTGAGAAGAGAGTCAACGGGGAGTGAGAAGAGAGGGCATGTGGAGAGAGAAGTGGGAATGGGGAGAGAGAAGAGTGAGCGAATGGGGAGTGTGCGATTGGGGAGAGGGAAGAGGGAATGGGGAGAGAGAAGAGAGAGGGAATGGGGAGAGAGAAGAGAGTGAATGGGGAGAGAGAAGGGAGTGAATGGGTAGAGAGAAGAGAGGGAATGGGGAGAGAGAAGAGGGAATGGGGAGAGAGAAGAGGGAATGGGGAGAGAGTAGCGAGGGAATGGGGAGAGAGAAGCGAGGGAATGGGGAGAGAGAAGAGGGAATGGGGAGAGTGAAGAGAGGGAATCGGGAGTGAGAAGAGAGGGAATCGGGAGTGAGAAGAGAGTGAATGGGGAGTGAGAAGAGAGAGAATTGGGAGAGAGCAGAGAGGGAATGAGGAGAGAGAAGGGAGAGTGAATGGGGTGAGAGGAAATGGGGAGAGAGAAGAGGGAATGGGGAGAGAGAATAGCGAGCGAATGGGGGGAGAGAAGATAGTGAATGGGGAGAGAGAAAAGGGAATGGGGAGCGAAGAGAGGGAATGGGGAGAGAAGAGAGGGAATGGTGTCAGAGAAGAGGGAATGGGGAGAGAGAAGTGAGGGAATGGGGAGCGAGAAGAGAGGGAATGGGGAGAGGGAAGAGGGAATGGGGAGAGAGAAGAGAGGGAATGGGGTGAGATAAGAGGGAATGGGGAGAGAGAAGAGGGAATGGGGAGAGAGAAGAGAGGGAATGGGGAGAGAAGAGAGGGAATGGGGAGTGAGAAGAGAGGGAACGGGGAGAGAAGACAGGGAATGGGGAGAGAGATGAGGGAATGGGGAGAGAGAAGAGAGAATGGGGAGAGAGAAGAGAGAGAATGGGGAGAGAGAAGAGGGAATGGGGAGTGCGAAGAGAGAGAATGGGGAGTGAGCAGAGAGTGAACGTGTAGAGAGAAGGGAGAGCGAATGTGGTGAGAGGAAATGGGGAGAAAGAAGAATAAATGGGGAGAGAGAAGAGAGGGATTTGGAGAGAAGAGAGGGAATGGGGAGAGAAGAGAGGGAATGGGGAGAGAAGAGGGTTCGGGGAGAGAGAAGAGGGAACGGGGAGAGAGAAGAGAGGGAATGGGGAGAGAAGAGAGGGAACGGGGAGTGAGAAGGGAACTAAGTACTCAGCCGGACCCTGACCAGCCCCAGACCAACACCGCCGTCCAAACACCAATCCGAGTGAACCAAATCATTAAACAATGCAAAGAAACCCACCTGGAACATTGGAACAAAATAACCGAAAGCCAAAGCAGATTAGAATGTTACTGGGCCCTAAAAAGAGAATATAAACTGGCAGACTACCTCACGACCATCAGAGACACAAAACAGAGACAGACCCTCACCAGGTACAGACTAAGCGACCACCAACTGGAAATTGAAAAAGGCAGATACAAGAAATCCTGGCAGCCTAGAGAGAATAGAATATGCGATCAATGTCTGGCCGGCGAGGTTGAAACAGAAATGCATTTCCTCCTAAAATGCGAAAAATTCAACACATCAAGAAACATATTATTCAATAAGCTAAGCCAAACAACCCCAGATTTCAAGGAATTGGATGACCTGTCAAAATTGAGATTAGTCCTGGGAGAAGGAGACAGACCATACCTTGGGGCCAAATATGTAACAACATGTCACAACCTGAGGACTGTTTAAAATTAAGACTGTTTAAAATTAATATTGAACGTACCAAATGAAGTAGAAAGACTGTTTAAAATTAATATTGTTTAAAAGTAATATTGTATGTACCCAACAAATGTCAAATCGATTGACACCTACAGAATGTTGGAAAACTGTACCTTTTTGCTATGTAAGCTTTGGCAATATGGTTCTCTGTAAACTTTCATGCCAATAAAGCATTTGAATTGAATTGAATTGAATTGAAGAGATGGAACGGGGAGAGAGAAGAGAGGGAACGGGGAGTGAGAAGAGAGGGAACGGGGAGTGAGAAGAGAGGGAACGGGCAGTGAGAAGAGAGGCAACGGGGAGTGAGAAGAGAGGCAACGGGGAGTGAGAAGAGAGGCAACGTGGAGTGAGAAGAGAGGGAACGGGGAGTGAGAAGAGAGGGAACGGGGAGTGAGAAGCGAGGGAACGGGGAGTGAGAAGAGAGTCAACGGGGAGTGAGAAGAGAGGGAATGTGGAGAGAGAAGTAGGAATGGGGAGAGAGAAGAGCGAGCGAATGGGGAGTGTGCGATTGGGGAGAGGGAAGAGGGAATGGGGAGAGAGAAGAGAGAGGGAATGGGGAGAGAGAAGAGAGTGAATGGGGAGAGAGAAGAGAGGGAATGGGGAGGGAGAAGAGACGGAATGGGTAGAGAGAAGAGAGGGAATGGGGAGAGAAGAGAGGGAATGGGGAGAGAGATGAGGGAATGGGGAGAGAGAAGAGGGAATGGGGAGAGAGAAGCGAGGGAATGGGTAGAGAGAAGTGAGGGAATGGGGAGAGGGAGAGAGGGAATGGAGAGAGGGAATGGGGAGAGTGAAGAGAGGGAATGGGGAGTGAGAATAGAGTGAATTGGGAGAGAGCAGAGAGGGAATGATGAGAGAGAAGGGAGAATGAATGGGGTGAGAGGAAATGGGGAGAGAGAAGAGGGAATGGGGAGAGAGAATAGCGAGCGAATGGGGGGAGCGAAGATAGCAAACGGGGAAAGAGAAAAGGGAATGGGGAGAGAGAAGAGAGCGCAAATGGGGGAGAGAAAAGGGAATGGGGAGAGAGAAGAGAGGGAATGGGGAGAGAGAAGATAGGGAATGGGGAGAGAGAAGAGAAGCAATGCTGAGAGTGAATAGAGGGAATGGGGAGAGAGAAGATAGGGAATGGGGAGAGAGAAGATAGGGAATGGGGAGAGAGAAGAGAGGGAATGGGGAGACAGAAGAGAGGAAATGGGGAGAGAGAAGAGAGGGAAAGGGGAGAGACAAGAGAGGGAATGGGGAGTGAGAAGAGAGGGAGGGAATGGGGAGAGAGAAAAGGGAATGGGGAGAGAGAAGAGGGAATGGGGAGAGAGAAGAGAGGGAATGGGGACAGAGAAGAGAGGGAATGGGTAAAGAGAAGAGAGGGAATGTGGAGAGAAGAAAGGGAATGGGGAGAGAAGAGGGAATGGGGAGAGAGAAGAGGGAATGGGGAGAGAGAAGAGGGAATGGGGAGAGAGAAGAGAGGGAATGGGGAGAGAGAAGAGGGATTGGGGAGAGAGATAAAGGAATGGGGAGAGACAAGAGAGGGAATGGGGAGTGAGAAGAGAGGGAGGGAATGGGGAGAGAGAAGAGGGAATGGGGAGAGAGAAGAGGGAATGGGGAGAGAGAAGAGAGGGAATGGGGAGAGAGAAGAGGGAATGGGGAGAGAGATGAGGGAATGGGGTGAGAATAGAGAGGGAATGGGGAGAGAGAAGAGAGGGAATGGGGAGAGAGAAGAGAGGGAATGGGGAGAGAGAAGAGGGAATGGGGAGTGAGAATAGAGGGAATGGTGAGTGTGAAGAGAGTGAATGGGGAGAGAGAAGAGGGAATGGGGAGAGAGAAGAGAGCAAATGGGAGAGAAGATAGCGAATGGGGAGACAGAAATGGGAATGGGAGAGAGAAGAGAGGCAATGGGGAGAGAGAAGAGAGGGAATGGGGACAGAGAAGAGGGAATGGGGAGAGAGAAGGGAGGGAATGGGGAGAGAGAAGAGAGGGAATGGGGAGAGGGAAGAGAGGGAATGGGTAGAGAGAAGAGGGAACGCGGAGAGAGAAGAGGGAATGGGGAGGGAGAAGAGAGGGAATGGGGAGAGAGAAGAGGGAATGGGGAGAGAGAAGAGAGGGAATGGGGAGAGAGTAGAGAGGGAATGGGGAGTGAGAAGTGAGGGAATGGTGAGTGTGAAGAGAGTGAATGGGGAGAGAGAAGAGGGAATGGGGAGAGAGAAAAGAGAGCAAATGGGGGAGAGAAGTTAGCGAATGGGGAGAGAAAAATCGGAATGGGGAGAGAGAAGAGAGGGAATGGGGAGAGAGAAGAGGGAATGGGGAGAGAGGTGAGCGAATGTGGAGAGAGAAGAGAGGGAATGGGGAGTGAGAAGTGAGGGAATGGTGAGTGTGAAGAGAGTGAATGGGGAGAGAGAAGAGGGAATGGGGAGAGAGAAATGGGAATGGGGAGAGAGAAGAGA
Source organism: Somniosus microcephalus (assembly GCF_052327205.1). Classification (NCBI taxonomy): domain Eukaryota; kingdom Metazoa; phylum Chordata; class Chondrichthyes; order Squaliformes; family Somniosidae; genus Somniosus; species Somniosus microcephalus. Next base: position 167,250,166 of record NC_140988.1, read on the forward strand.
GGGAATGGGGAGAGAGAAGAGAGGGAATGGGGACAGAGAAGAGAGGGAATGGGGAGTGGGAAGAGAGGGAATGGGGAGTGAGAAGAGAGGGAATGTGGAGAGAGAAGGGAGAGCGAATGGGGTGAGAGGAAATGGGGAGAGAGAAGAGGAAATGGGGAGAGAGAAGAGACGGAATGGGGAGAGAGAAGAATGGGAATGGGGAGAGAAGAGGGAATGGGGAGAGAAGAGCGGGAATGGGGAGAGAGAAGAGGGAATGGGGAGAGAGAAGAGGGAATGGGGAGAGAGAAGAGGGAATGGGGAGAGAGAAGAGGGAATGGGGAGAGAGAGGAGGGAACGGGGAGAGAGAAGAGAGGGAACGGGGAGAGAGAAGAGAGGGAACAGGGAGAGAGAAGAGAGGGAACGGGGAGAGAAGAGAGGGAATGGGGAGAGAGAAGTAGGAATGGGGAGAGAGAAGAGCGAGCGAATGGGGAGTGTGCGAATGGGGAGAGGGAAGAGACGGAATGGAGAGACAGGACAGGGAATGGGATGAGAGAAGAGAGGGAATGGGGAGAGAGAAGAGAGGGAATGGGGAGAGAAGAAAGGGAATGGGGAGAGAGATGAGAGGGAATGGGGAGAGAGAAGAAGGAATGGGGAGAGAGAAGTGAGGGAATGGGGAGAGAGAAGAGAGGGAATGGGGAGATAGAAGAAGGAATGGGGAGAGAGAAGAGAGGGAATGTGTAGAGAGAAGAGAGGGAATGGGGAGAGAAGAAAGGGAATGGGGAGAGAAGAGGGAATGGGGAGGGAGAAGAGAGGGAATGGGGACAGAGAAGAGGGAATGGGGAGAGAGAAGAGAGGGAATGGGGACAGAGAAGAGGGAATGGGGAGAGAGAAGGGAGGGAATGGGGAGAGAAGAGAGGGAATGGGGAGAGGGAAGAGAGGGAATGGGGAGAGAGAAGAGAGGGAAAGGGGAGAGAAGAAAGGGAATGGGGAGAGAGAAGAGGTAATGGGGAGAGAGAAGAGGGAATGGGGAGAGAGAAGAGAGGGAATGGGGAGAGAGAAGAGGGAATGGGGAGAGAGAAGAGAGGGAATGGGGAGAGAGAAGAGGGAATGGGGAGAGAGATGAGGGAATGGGGAGAAAGAAGAGAGGGAATGGGGAGAGAGAAGTGAGGGAATGGTGAGTGTGAAGAGAGTGAATGGGAAGAGAGAAGAGAGGGAATGGGGAGAGAGAAGGGAGGGAATGGGGAGAGAGAAGAGAGGGAATGGGGAGAGGGAAGAGGGAATGGGGAGAGAGAAGAGAGGGAATGGGTTGAGAAAAGAGAGGGAATGGGGAGAGAGAAGAGAGGGAATGGGGAGAGAGAAGAGAGGGAATGGGGAGTGAGAAGAGAGGGAATGGGGAGAGAGAAGAGGGAATGGGGAGAGAGAAGAGAGAGCAAATGGGTGGAGATAAGATAGCGAATGGGGAGAGAGAAAAGGGAATGGGAGAGAGGAGAGGGACTGGGGAGAGAGGAGAGGGAAGCGAGGGAATGGGGCGAGAGAAGAGGGATTGGGGAGAGGGAATGGGGTGACAGAAGAGAGGGAATGGGGAGAGAGAAGAGGAAATGGGGAGGGAGTGAAGAGGGGGCACGGTGGCATAGTGGTAAGCACTTTTGCCTCACAGCGCCAGGGACCCGGGTTCAAATCTGGCCTCGGGCGACTGTCTGTGTGGAGTTTGCACATTCTCCCTGTGTCTGCGTGGGTTTCCTCCGGGTGCTCCGGTTTCCTCCCACAGTCCAAAGATGTGCGGGTTAGGTTGATTTGGCTAAGATAAATTGACCCTTCGTGTTAGGGGATTAAATACGTGGGGTTACGGGGATAGGGTGGGATATGTGTCGGTGCAGGCTCGATGGGCCAAAATGGCCTCTATCTGCACTGTGGGGATTCTGGGATTCTGTGATTCTGTGATTCTGTGAATGGGGAGAGAGCAGAGAGGGAATGGGGAGAGAGCAGAGAGGGAATGGGGAGAGAGAAGAGGGAATGGGGAGAGGGAAGAGAGGGAATGGGGAGACAGAAGAGAGGGAATGGGGAGAGAGTAGAGGGAATGGGGAGAGAGAAGAGAGGGAATGGGGAGAGAGAATAGGGAACGGGAAGCGAGAAGTGGGAATGGGCAGAGAGAAGAGAGGGAATGGGAGAGAGAAGAGAGGGAACAGGGAGAGAGAAGAGGGAACGGGGAGAGAGAAAAGAGGGAATGGGGAGAAAGAGGAGATGGAATGGGGCGAGAGATGAGACGGAATGGGGAGTGAGAAGGGAGGTAATAGGGAGTGAGAAGAGAGTGAATGGGGAGTGAGAAGACACAGAATGTGGAGAGAGAAGAGAGAGAATGTGCAGAGAGAAGTGGGAATGGGGAGAGAGAAGAGAGGGAATGGGGAGAGAGAAGAGATGGAATGGTGAGAGAGAAGAAAGGGAATGGGGAGAGAAGAGAGGGAATGGGGAGAGAAGAGAGGGAATGTGGAGAGAAGAGAGGGAATGGGGAGAGAGAAGAGGGAATGGGGAGAGAGAGGAGAGGGAATGGGGAGAGAGAAGAGAGGGAATGGGGAGAGAAGAAAGGGAATGGGGAGAGAAGAGAGGGAATGTGGAGAGAAGAGAGGGAATGGGGAGAGAGAAGAGGGAATGGGGAGAGAGAAGAGAGGGAATGGGGAGAGAGAAGAGAGGGAATGGGGAGAGAGAAGAGAGGGAATGGGGAGTGAGAAGAGAGGGAATGGGGAGTGAGAAGAGAGTGAATGGGGAGTGAGAAGAGTGGGAATGTGGAGAGAGAAGAGAGAGCAAATGGGGGGAGAGAAGATAGCGAATGGGGAGCGAGAAGAGAGGGAATGGGGAGAGAGAAGAGAGGGAATGGGGAGAGAGGAGGAGGATATGGGAGAGAGAAAAGTGGGAATGGGGAGAGAGAAGAGAGGGAATGGGGAGAGAGGAGGAGGATATGGGAGAGAGAAAAGTGGGAATGGGGAGAGAGAAGAGAGGGAATGGGGAGAGAGAAGAGAGGGAACGGGGGAGAGAGAAGGGAGGGAACGGGGAGAGAGAAGGGAGGGAACGGGGGGAGAGAAGAGAGGGAACGGGGAGAGAGAAGAGAGGGAACGGGGAGAGAGAAGAGAGGGAACGGGGAGAGAGAAGAAAGGGAATGGGGAGAGAAGAGGGAATGGGGAGAGAGAAGTGAGGGAATGGGGAGAGAGAAGAGAGGGAATGGGGAGAGAGAAGAGAGGGAAGGGGGACAGAGAAGAGAGGGAATGGGGACAGAGAAGAGAGGCAATGGGGACAGAGAAGGGAGGGAATGGGGAGAGAGAAGGGAGGGAATTGGGAGAGAGAAGAGAGGGAATGGGGAGAGGGAAGAGAGGGAATGGGGAGAGAGAAGAGAGGGAATGGGGTGAGAAGAGAGGGAATGGGGAGAGAAGAGAGGGAATGGGGAGTGAGAAGAGAGGGAATGGGGAGTGAGAAGAGAGGGAATGGGGAGTGAGAAGAGAGGGAATGTGGAGAGAGAAGGGAGAGCGAATGGGGTGAGAGGAAATGGGGAGAGAAGAGGAAATGGGGAGAGAGAAGAGGGAACGGGGAGAGAGAAAAGAGGGAACGGGGAGAGAGAAGAGAGGGAATGGGGAGAGAGAAGAGAGTGAATGGGGAGAGAGAAGAGGGAACGGGGAGAGAGGAAAGAGGGAACGGAGAGAGAGAAGAGAGGGAACGGGGAGAGAGAAGAGAGTGAACGGGGAGAGAGAAGAGAGGGAACGGGGAGAGAGAAGAGAGGGAATGCGGAGAGAGAAGTAGGAATAGGGAGAGAGAAGAGCGAGCGAATGGGGAGTGTGCGAATGGGGAGAGGGAAGAGAAGGAATGGAGAGAGAGGAGAGGGAATGGGATGAGTGAAGAGAGAGTGAATGTGGAGAGAAGAGAGGAAATGGGGAGAGAGAGAGGAGGGAATGGGGAGACAGAAGACAGGGAATGGGGAGAGAGCAGAGGGAATGGGGAGAGAGAAGAGAGAGCAAATGGGGGGAGAGAAGATAGCGAATGGGGAGAGAGAAATGGGAATGGGAGAGAGGAGAGAGGGAATGGGGAGAGAGAAGAGGGAATGGGGAGAGAGTAGAGGGAATGAGAAGAGGGAATGAGAAGAGGGAATGGGGACAGAGAAGAGGGAATGGGGAGAGAGAAGGGAGAGAATGGGGAGAGAGAAGAGAGGGAATGGGGAGATGGAAGAGAGGGAAGGGGGAGAGAGAAGAGAGGGAATGGGGACAGAGAAGAGGGAATGGGGAGAGAGAAGGGAGGGAATGGGGAGAGAGAAGAGAGGGAATGGGGAGACGGAAGAGGGAATGGGGAGAGAGAAGAGAGGGAATGGGGGAGAGAAGAGAGGGAATGGGGAGAGAGAAGAGAGGGAATGGGGAGAGAGAAGAGAGGGAATGGGGAGAGAGAAGAGAGGGAATGGGGAGAGAGAAGAGAGGGAATGGGGAGGGAGAAGAGAGGGAATGGGGAGAGAGAAGAGAGGGAATGGGGAGAGAGAAGAGAGGGATTGGGAAGAGAGAAGAGGGAACGGGGAGAGAGAAGAGGGAACGGGGGTATAGAAGAGAGGGAATGGGGAGAGAAGAGGGAATGGGGAGAGAGAAGAGGGAATGGGGACAGAGAAGAGGGAATGGGGAGAGAGAAGGGAGAGAATGGGGAGAGAGAAGAGAGGGAATTGGGAGAGGGAAGAGAGGGAATGGGGAGAGGGAAGAGAGGGAATGGGAAGAGAGAAGAGAGGGAATTGGGTGAGAAGAGAGGGAATGGGGAGACAGAAGAGAGGGAATGGTGAGAGAGAAGAGAGGGAATGGGGAGAGAGAAGAGAGGGAATGGGGAGTGAGAAGAGAGGGAATGGGGAGTGAGAAGAGAGGGAATGGGGAGAGAAGACGGAATGGGGAGAGAGAAGTGAGGGAATGGGGAGAGAGAAGAGAGGGAATGGGGTGTGAGAAGAGGGGGAATGGGGAGAGAGAAGAGAGGGAATGGGGAGAGAGAAGTGGGAATGGGGAAAGAGAAGAGAGGGAATGGGGAGAGAGAAGAGAGGGAATGGGGAGAGAGGAGAGAGGGAATGGGGAGAGAGAAGAGGGAATGGGGAGAGAGAAGAGGGAACGGGGGTAGAGAAGAGAGGGAATGGGGAAAGAGAAGAGAGGGAATGGGGAGAGAGAAGAGACAGCGAATGGGGAGAGAGAAGAGAGAGCGAATGGGGAGAGAGAAGAGTGAGCAAATGGGGAGAGAGTAGCGAGCAAATGGGGAGAGAGACGCGAGCGAATGGTGAGAGAGCAGAGGGAATGGGGAGAGAGAAGAGAGAGCAAATGCGGGGAGAGAAGATAGCGAATGGGGAGAGAGAAATGGGGATGGGAGAGAGGAGAGAGGGAATGGGGAGAGATAAGAGGGAATGGGGAGAGAGTAGAGGGAATGGGGAGAGAGAAGAGGGAATGGGGAGAGAGAAGAGGGAATGGGGAGAGAGAAGAGGGAATGGGGAGAGAGAAGGGAGAGAATGGGGAGAGAGAAGAGAGGGAATGGGGAGAGGGAAGAGAGGGAATGGGGAGAGAGAAGAGAGGGAATTGGGTGAGAAAAGAGGGAATGGGGAGACAGAAGAGAGGGAATGGGGAGAGAGAAGAGAGGGAATGGGGAGAGAGAAGAGAGGGAATGGGGAGAGAAGAGGGAATGGGGAGAGAAGACGGAATGGGGAGAGAGAAGAGAGGGAATGGGGAGAGAGAAGAGAGGGAATGGGAGAGAGAAGAGGGAATGGGGAGAGAGAAGAGGGAATGGGGAAAGAGAAGAGAGGGAATGGGGAAAGAGAAGAGAGGGAATGGGGAAAGAGAAGAGAGGAAATGCGGAAAGAGAAGAGAGGGAATGGGGAGAGAGAAGAGAGGGAATGGGGAGAGAGAAGAGAGGGAATGGGGAGAGAGAAGAGGGAATGGGGAGAGAGAAGAGGGAATGGGGAGAGAGAAGAGAGGGAATGGGGAGAGAGAAGAGGGAATGGGGAGAGAGAAGAGGGAATGGGGAGAGAGAAGAGAGGGATTGGGGACAGAGAAGAGGGAATGGGGAGAGAGAAGGGAGGGAATGGGGAGAGACAAGAGGGAATGGGCAGAGAGAAGAGAGGGAATGGGGACAGAGAAGAGGGAATGGGGAGAGAGAAGAGAAGGAATGGGGACAGAGAAGAGGGAATGGGGAGAGAGAAGGGAGGGAATGGGGAGAGGGAAGAGAGAGAATGGGGAGAGAGAAGAGAGGGAATGGGGAGAGAAGAAAGGGAATGGGGAGAGAAGAGGGAATGGGGAGAGAGAAGAGGGAATGGGGAGAGAGAAGAGGGAATGGGGAGAGAGAAGAGAGGGAATGGGGAGAGAGAAGAGAGGGAATGGGGAGAGAGAAGAGGGAATGGGGAGAGAGATGAGGGAATGGGGAGAAAGAAGAGAGGGAATGGGGAGAGAGAAGAGCGGGAATGGGGAGTGAGAAGTGTGGGAATGGTGAGTGTGAATAGAGTGAATGGGGAGAGAGAAGAAGGAACGGGGAGAGAGAAGAGAGAGCAAATGGGGGGAGAGAAGTTAGCGAATGGGGAGAGAGAAATGGGAATGGGGAGAGAGAAGAGGGGGAATGGGGAGTGAGAAGAGAGGGAATGGGGAGTGAGAAGAGAGGGAATGGGGAGAGAAGACGGAATGGGGAGAGAGAAGTGAGGGAATGGGGAGAGAGAAGAGAGGGAATGGGGAGTGAGAAGAGGGGGAATGGGGAGAGAGAAGAGAGGGAATGGGGAGAGAGAAGTGGGAATGGGGAAAGAGAAGAGAGGGAATGGGGAGAGAGAAGAGAGGGAATGGGGAGAGAGGAGAGAGGGAATGGGGAGAGAGAAGAGGGAATGGGGAGAGAGAAGAGGGAACGGGGGTAGAGAAGAGAGGGAATGGGGAAAGAGAAGAGAGGGAATGGGGAGAGAGAAGAGACAGCGAATGGGGAGAGAGAAGAGAGAGCGAATGGGGAGAGAGAAGAGTGAGCAAATGGGGAGAGAGTAGCGAGCAAATGGGGAGAGAGACGCGAGCGAATGGTGAGAGAGCAGAGGGAATGGGGAGAGAGAAGAGAGAGCAAATGCGGGGAGAGAAGATAGCGAATGGGGAGAGAGAAATGGGGATGGGAGAGAGGAGAGAGGGAATGGGGAGAGATAAGAGGGAATGGGGAGAGAGTAGAGGGAATGGGGAGAGAGAAGAGGGAATGGGGAGAGAGAAGAGGGAATGGGGAGAGAGAAGAGGGAATGGGGAGAGAGAAGGGAGAGAATGGGGAGAGAGAAGAGAGGGAATGGGGAGAGGGAAGAGAGGGAATGGGGAGAGAGAAGAGAGGGAATTGGGTGAGAAAAGAGGGAATGGGGAGACAGAAGAGAGGGAATGGGGAGAGAGAAGAGAGGGAATGGGGAGAGAGAAGAGAGGGAATGGGGAGAGAAGAGGGAATGGGGAGAGAAGACGGAATGGGGAGAGAGAAGAGAGGGAATGGGGAGAGAGAAGAGAGGGAATGGGAGAGAGAAGAGGGAATGGGGAGAGAGAAGAGGGAATGGGGAAAGAGAAGAGAGGGAATGGGGAAAGAGAAGAGAGGGAATGGGGAAAGAGAAGAGAGGAAAGGCGGAAAGAGAAGAGAGGGAATGGGGAGAGAGAAGAGAGGGAATGGGGAGAGAGAAGAGAGGGAATGGGGAGAGAGAAGAGGGAATGGGGAGAGAGAAGAGGGAATGGGGAGAGAGAAGAGAGGGAATGGGGAGAGAGAAGAGGGAATGGGGAGAGAGAAGAGGGAATGGGGAGAGAGAAGAGAGGGATTGGGGACAGAGAAGAGGGAATGGGGAGAGAGAAGGGAGGGAATGGGGAGAGACAAGAGGGAATGGGCAGAGAGAAGAGAGGGAATGGGGACAGAGAAGAGGGAATGGGGAGAGAGAAGAGAAGGAATGGGGACAGAGAAGAGGGAATGGGGAGAGAGAAGGGAGGGAATGGGGAGAGGGAAGAGAGAGAATGGGGAGAGAGAAGAGAGGGAATGGGGAGAGAAGAAAGGGAATGGGGAGAGAAGAGGGAATGGGGAGAGAGAAGAGGGAATGGGGAGAGAGAAGAGGGAATGGGGAGAGAGAAGAGAGGGAATGGGGAGAGAGAAGAGAGGGAATGGGGAGAGAGAAGAGGGAATGGGGAGAGAGATGAGGGAATGGGGAGAAAGAAGAGAGGGAATGGGGAGAGAGAAGAGCGGGAATGGGGAGTGAGAAGTGTGGGAATGGTGAGTGTGAATAGAGTGAATGGGGAGAGAGAAGAAGGAACGGGGAGAGAGAAGAGAGAGCAAATGGGGGGAGAGAAGTTAGCGAATGGGGAGAGAGAAATGGGAATGGGGAGAGAGAAGAGGGAATGGGGAGAGAGAAGAGAGGGAATGGGGACAGAGAAGAGGGAATGGGGAGAGAGAAGAGAGGGAATAGTGAGAGGGAAGAGGGAATGGGGAGAGAGAAGAGAGGGAATGGGGTGAGAGAAGAGAGGGAATGGGGAGAGAGAAGAAATGGAATGGGGAGAGTGAAGAGAGGGAATGGGGAGAGAGAAGAGAGCGAATGGGGAGAGAGAAGAGAGGGAATGGGGAGAGAGAAGAGAGGGATTGGGGAGTGAGAAGAGAGAGCAAATGGTGGGAGAGAAGATAGCGAATGGGGAGAGAGAAATGGGAATGGGAGAGTGGAGAGAGGGAATGGGGAGAGAAGAGGGAATGGGGAGGGAGAAGAGGGAATGGGGACAGAGAAGAGGGAATGGGGAGAGAGAAGGGAGAGAATGGGGAGAGAGAAGAGAGGGAATTGGGAGAGGGAAGAGAGGGAATGGGGAGAGAGAAGAGAGGGAATGGGGAGAGAAGACGGAATGGGGAGAGAGAAGTGAGGGAATGGGGAGAGAGAAGAGAGGGAATGGGGAGAGAGAAGAGAGGGAATGGGGTGAGAGAAGAGAGGGAATGGGGAGAGAGAAGAGGGAATGGGGAAAGAGAAGAGAGGGAATGAGGAAAGAGAAGAGAGGGAATGGGGAGAGAGAAGAGAGGGAATGGGGAGAGAGAAGAGAGGGAATGGGGAGAGAGAAGAGGGAATGGGGAGAGAGAAGAGGGAACGGGGTAGAGAAGAGAGGGAATGGTGAAAGGGAAGAGAGGGAATGGGGAGAGAGAAGAGACAGCGAATGGGGAGAGAGAAGAGAGAGCGAATGGGGAGAGAGAAGAGTGAGCAAATGGGGAGAGAGTAGCGAGCAAATGGGGAGAGAGACGCGAGCGAATGGGGAGAGAGAAGAGGGAATGGGGAGAGAAGAGCGAGCGAATGGGCAGAGAGAAGAGCGAGCGAAAGGGCAGAGAGAAGAGCGAGCGAATGGGGAGAGAAGAGCGAGCGAATGGGGAGAGAGAAGAGGGAATGGGGAGAGAAGAGCGAGCGAATGGGGAGAGAGACGAGAGGGAATGGGGAGAGAGAAGAGTGAATGGGGAAAGGGATGAGAGGGAATGGGGAGAGAGAAAAGGGAATGAGGAGAGGGAAGAGAGGGAATGGGGAGACAGAAGAGAGGGAATGGGGAGAGAGAAGAGGGAATGGGGAGAGAGAAGAGAGGGAATGGGGAGAGAGAAGAGGGAATGGGGAGGGAGTGAAGAGGGGGCACAGTGGCATTGTGGTTAGCACTGTTGCCTCATAGCGCCAGTGACCCGGGTTCAAATCTGGCATTGGGCGACTGTCTGTGTGGAGTTTGCACATTCTCCCTGTGTCTGCGTGGGTTTCCTCCGGGTGCTCCAGTTCCCTCCCACAGTCCAAAGATGTGTGGGTTAGGTTGATTTCGCTATGATAAATTGACCCTTAATGTTAGGGGATTAAATACGTGGGGTGACGGGGATAGGGTGGGATATGTGTCGGTGCAGGTTCGAAGGGCCGAAACGGCCTCTATCTGCACTGTGGGGATTCTGTGATTCTGTGAATGGGGAGAGAGCAGAGAGGGAATGGGGAGAGACAAGAGGGAATGGGGAGAGGGTAGAGAGGGAATGGGGAGACAGAAGAGAGGGAATGGGGAGAGAGAAGAGGGAATGGGGAGAGAGAAGAGAGGGAATGGGGAGAGAGAAGAGGGAATGGGGAGCGAGAAGTGGGAATGGGCAGAGAGAAGAGAGGGAATGGGGAGAAAGATGAGACGGAATGGGGAGAGAGATGAGACGGAATGGGGAGAGAGATGAGACGGAATGGGGAGTGAGAAGGGAGGTAATGGGGAGTGAGAAGAGAGGGAATGGGGAGTGAGAAGAGAGTGAATGGGGAGTGAGAAGAGCGAGAATGTGCAGAGAGAAGTGGGAATGGGGAGAGAGAAGAGAGGGAATGGGGAGAGAGAAGAGAGGGAATGTGGAGAGAAGAGAGGGAATGGGGAGAGAGAAGAGAGGGAATGGGGAGAGAGAAGAGATGGAATGGGGAGTGAGAAGAGAGGGAATGGGGAGTGAGAAGAGAGGGAATGGGGAGTGAGAAGAGTGGGAATGGGGACAGAGCAGAGAGGGAATGTGGAGAGAGAAGGGAGAGTGAATGTGGTGAGAGGAAATGGGAGAGAAGAGGGAATGGGGAGAGAGAATAGCGAGCGAATGGGGAGAGCGCGAATGGGGAGAGAGAAGAGAGCAAATGGGGAGAGAGAAGAGAGCAAATGGGGAGAGAGGAGAGAGCGAATGGGGAGAGAGAAGAGGGAATGGGGAGAGAGAAGAGCGGGAATGGGTGAGAAGAGGGAATGGGGAGAGAGAAGAGGGAATGCAGAGAGAGAAGAAGGAATGTGGAGAGAGAAGAGGGAATGGGGAGAGAGAAAAGAGGGAATGGGGAGAGAGAAGGGAGGGAACGGGGAGAGAGAAGGGAGGGAATGGGGAGAGAGAAGAGAGGGAATGGGGAGAGAGAAGAGAGGGAATGGGGAGAGCGAAGAGAGGGAATGGGGAGAGAGAAGAGAGGGAATGGGGAGTGAGAAGAGTGGGAATGGGGAGAGAAGACAGGGAATGGGGAGAGACAAGAGAGGGAATGGGGAGAGACATGAGAGGGAATGGGGAGAGAGAAGAGAGAGAATGGGGAGAGAGAAGAGAGGGAATGGGGAGAGAGAAGAGAGGGATTGGGGAGAGAGAAGAGAGGGATTGGGGAGAGAGAAGAGGGAAGGGGAAGAGAGAAGGGAGGGAATGGGGAGAGAAGAGGGAATCGGGAGAGAGAAGAGGGAATGGGGACAGAGAAGAGGGAATGGGGAGAGAGAAGGGAGAGAATGGGGAGAGAGAAGAGAGGGAATTGGGAGAGGGAAGAGAGGGAATGTGGAGAGGGAAGAGAGGGAATGGGGAGAGAGAAGAGAGGGAATTGGGTGAGAAGAGAGGGAATGGGGAGACAGAAGAGAGGGAATGGGGAGAGAGAAGAGAGGGAATGGGGAGGGAGAAGAGAGGGAATGGGGCGAGAGAAGAGAGGGAATGGGGAGTGAGAAGAGAGGGAATGGGGAGAGAAGACGGAATGGGGAGAGAGAAGTGAGGGAATGGGGAGAGAGAAGAGAGTGAATGGGGAGAGAGATGAGAGGGAACAGGGAGAGAAGACGGAATGGGGAGAGAGAAGAGAGGGAATGGGGTGAGAGAAGAGAGGGAATGGGGAGAGAGAAGAGGGAACGGGGAAAGAGAAGAGAGGGAATGGGGAGAGAGAAGAGACAGCGAATGGGGAGAGAGAAGAGAGAGCGAATGGGGAGAGAAGAGTGAGCAAATGGGGAGAGAGTAGCGAGCAAATGGGGAGAGAAGAGCGAGCGAATGGGGAGAGAGCAGAGGGAATGGGGAGAGAGAAGAGAGAGCAAATGGGGGGAGAGAAGATAGCGAATGGGAAGAGAGAAATGGGAATGGGAGAGAGGAGAGAGGGCATGGGGAGAGAGTAGAGGGAATGTGGAGAGAGAAGAGGGAATGGGGAGAGAGAAGAGGGAATGGAGAGAGAGAAGAGGGAATGGGGAGAGAGAAGAGGGAATGGGGAGAGAGAAGAGAGGGAATGGGGAGAGAGAAGAGGGAATGGGGAGAGAGAAGAGGGAATGGGGAGAGAGAGGAGAGGGAATGGGGACAGAGAAGAGGGAATGGGGAGAGAGAAGGGAGGGAATGGGGAGAGGGAAGCGAGGGAATGGGGAGAGGGAGGAGAGGGAATGGGGAGACAGAAGAGAGGGAATGGGGAGAGAGAAGAGGGAATGTGGAGAGAGAAGAGAGGGAATGGGGAGAGACAAGAGGGAATGGGCAGAGAGAAGAGAGGGAATGGGGACAGAGAAGAGGGAATGGGGAGAGAGAAGAGAAGGAATGGGGAGAGGGAAGAGAGGGAATGGGGAGAGAGAAGAGAGGGAATGGGGAGAGAAGAAAGGGAATGGGGAGAGAAGAGGGAATGGGGAGAGAGAAGAGGGAATGGGGAGAGAGAAGAGGGAATGGGGAGAGAGAAGAGGGAATGGAGAGAGAGAAGAGGGAATGGGGAGAGAGAAAAGAGGGAATGTGGAGAGAGAAGAGAGGGAATGGGGAGAGAGAAGAGGGAATGGGGAGAGAGAAGAGGGAATGGGGAGAGAGATGAGGGAATGGGGAGAAAGAAGAGAGGGAATGGGGAGAGAGAAGAGCGGGAATGGGGAATGAGAAGTGAGGGAATGGTGAGTGTGAAGAGAGTGAATGGGGAGAGAGAAGAAGGAACGGGGAGAGAGAAGTGAGAGCAAATGGGGGGAGAGAAGTTAGCGAATGGGGAGAGAGAAATGGGAATGGGGAGAGAGAAGAGGGAATGGGGAAAGAGAAGAGAGGGAATGGGGACAGAGAAGAGGGAATGGGGAGAGAGAAGAGAGGGAATGGGGAGAGGGAAGAGGGAATGGGGAGAGAGAAGAGAGGGAATGGGGTGAGAGAAGAGAGGGAATGGGGAGAGAGAAGAGACGGAATAGGGAGAGAGAAGAGAGGGAATGGGGAGAGAGAAGAGAGGGAATGGGGAGAGAGAAGAGAGGGATTGGGGAGAGAGAAGAGAGGGATTGGGGAGTGAGAAGAGAGAGCAAATGGGGGGAGAGAAGATAGCGAATGGGGAGAGAGAAATGGGAATGGGTGAGTGGAGAGAGGGAATGGGGAGAGAAGAGGGAATGGGGAGAGAGAAGAGGGAATGGGGACAGAGAAGAGGGAATGGGGAGAGAGAAGGGAGCGAATGGGGAGAGAGAAGAGAGGGAATTGGGAGAGGGAAGAGAGGGAATGGGGAGAGGGAAGAGAGGGAATGGGGAGAGAGAAGAGAGGGAATTGGGTGAGAAGAGAGGGAATGGGGAGACAGAAGAGAGGGAATGGGGAGAGAGAAGAGAGGGAATGGGGAGTGAGAAGAGAGGGAATGGGGAGAGAAGACGGAATGGGGAGAGAGAAGAGAGGGAATGGGGAGAGAGAAGAGAGGGAATGGGGAGAGAGAAGAGAGGGAATGGGGTGAGAGAAGAGAGGGAATGGGGAGAGAGAAGAGGGAATGGGCAAAGAGAAGAGGGGGAATGAGGAAAGAGAAGAGAGGGAATGGGGAGAGAGAAGAGAGGGAATGGGGAGAGAGAAGAGAGGGAATGGGGAGAGAGAAGAGACAGCGAATGGGGAGAGAGAAGAGAGAGCGAATGGGGCGAGAGAAGAGTGAGCAAATGGGGAGAGAGTAGCGAGCAAATGGGGAGAGAGACGCGAGCTAATGGGGAGAGAGAAGTGCGAGCGAATGGGCAGAGAGAAGAGCGAGCGAATGGGCAGAGAGAAGAGCGAGCGAATGGGGAGAGAAGAGCGAGCGAATGGGGAGAGAGACGAGAGGGAATGGGGAGAGAGAAGAGTGAATGGGGAGAGGGAAGAGAGGGAATGGGGAGAGAGAAGAGGGAATGGGGAGAGGGAAGAGAGGGAATGGGGAGACAGAAGAGAGGGAATGGGGAGAGAGAAGAGGGAATGGGGAGAGAGAAGAGAGGGAATGGGGAGAGAGAAGAGGGAATGGGGAGGGAGTGAAGAGGGGACACGGTGGCATAGTGGTTAGCACTGTTGCCTCACAGCGCCAGGGACCCGGGTTCAAATCTGGCCTCGGGCGACTGTCTGTGTGGAGTTTGCACATTCTCCCTGTGTCTGTGTGGGTTTCCTCCGGGTGCTCCAGTTTCCTCCCACAGTCCAAAGATGTGCGGGTTAGGTTGATTTCGCTATGATAAATTGACCCTTAGTGTTAGGGGATTAAATACGTGGGGTTACGGGGATAGGGTGGGATATGTGTCGGTGCAGGCTCGAAGGGCCGAAACGGCCTCTATCTGCACTGTGGGGATTCTGTGATTCTGTGATTCTGTGAATGGGGAGAGAGCAGAGAGGGAATGGGGAGAGAGCAGAGGGAATGGGGAGAGGGTAGAGAGGGAATGGGGAGACAGAAGAGAGGGAATGGGGAGAGAGAAGAGGGAATGGGGAGAGAGAAGAGAGGGAATGGGGAGAGAGAAGAGGGACTGGGGAGCGAGAAGTGGGAATGGGCAGAGAGAAGAGAGGGAATGGGGAGAAAGATGAGACGGAATGGGGAGAGAGATGAGACGGAATGGGGAGAGAGATGAGACGGAATGGGGAGTGAGAAGGGAGGTAATGGGGAGTGAGAAGGGAGGTAATGGGGAGTGAGAAGAGAGAGAATGTGGAGAGAGAAGTGGGAATGGGGAGAGAGAAGAGAGGGAATGGGGAGAGAGAAGAGAGGGAATGTGGAGAGAAGAGAGGGAATGGGGAGAGAGAAGAGGGAATGGGGAGAGAGAAGAGAGGGAATGGGGAGAGAGAAGAGAGGGAATGGGGAGAGAGAAGAGAGGGAATGGGGAGAGAAAAGAGATGGAATGGGGAGTGAGAAGAGAGGGAATGGGGAGTGAGAAGAGAGGGAATGGGGAGTGAGAAGAGTGGGAATGGGGATAGAGCAGAGAGTGAATGTGGAGAGAGAAGGGAGAGTGAATGTGGTGAGAGGAAATGGGGAGAGAAGAGGGAATGGGGAGAGAGAATAGCGAGCGAATGGGGAGAGAGCAAATGGGGAGAGAGAAGAGAGCAAATGGGGAGAGAGAAGAGAGCAAATGGGGAGAGAGAAGAGAGCGAATGGGTGAGAAGAGGGAATGGGGAGAGAGAAGAGGGAATGGGGAGAGAGAAGAGGGAATGGGGAGAGAGAAGAGGGAATGCGGAGAGAGAAGAAGGAATGTGGAGAGAGAAGAGGGAATGGGGAGAGAGAAAAGAGGGAATGGGGAGAGAGAAGGGAGGGAACGGGGAGAGAGAAGAGAGGGAATGGGGAGAGAGAAGAGAGGGAATGGGGAGAGAGAAGAGAGGGAATGGGGAGAGAGACGAGAGGGAATGGGGAGTGAGAAGAGTGGGAATGGGGAGAGAAGACAGGGAATGGGGAGAGACAAGAGAGGGAATGGGGAGAGAGAAGAGTGAATGGGGAGAGAGAAGAGAGGGAATGGGGAAAGAGAAGAGAGGGAATGGGGAGAGAGAAGAGAGGGAATGGGGAGAGAGAAGAGAGGGATTGGGGAGAGAGAAGAGGGAATGGGGAGAGAGAAGAGGGAACGGGGGTAGAGAAGAGAGGGAATGGGGAGAGAAGAGGGAATGGGGAGAGAGAAGAGGGAATGCGGACAGAGAAGAGGGAATGGGGAGAGAGAAGGGAGAGAATGGGGAGAGAGAAGAGAGGGAATTGGGAGAGGGAAGAGAGGGAATGGGGAGAGGGAAGAGAGGGAATGGGGAGAGAGAAGAGAGGGAATTGGGTGAGAAGAGAGGGAATGGGGAGACAGAAGAGAGGGAATGGGGAGAGAGAAGAGAGGGAATGGGGAGTGAGAAGAGAGGGAATGGGGAGAGAAGACGGAATGGGGAGAGAGAAGAGAGGGAATGGGGAGAGAGAAGAGAGGGAATGGGGAGAGAGAAGAGAGGGAATGGGGTGAGAGAAGAGAGGGAATGGGGAGAGAGAAGAGGGAATGGGGAAAGAGAAGAGGGGGAATGAGGAAAGAGAAGAGAGGGAATGGGGAGAGAGAAGAGAGGTAATGGGGAGAGAGAAGAGAGGGAATGGGGAGAGAGAAGAGGGAATGGGGAGAGAGAAGAGGGAACAGGGGTAGAGAAGAGAGGGAATGGTGAAAGAGAAGAGAGGGAATGGGGAGAGAGAAGAGACAGCGAATGGGGAGAGAGAAGAGAGAGCGAATGGGGAGAGAGAAGAGTGAGCAAATGGGGAGAGAGTAGCGAGCAAATGGGGAGAGAGACGCGAGCGAATGGGGAGAGAGAAGAGCGAGCGAATGGGCAGAGAGAAGAGCGAGCGAATGGGCAGAGAGAAGGGCGAGCGAATGGGGAGAGAAGAGCGAGCGAATGGGAAGAGGGAATGGGGAGAGAAGAGCGAGCGAATGGGGAGAGAGACGAGAGGAAATGGGGAGAGAGAAGAGTGAATGGGGAGAGGGAAGAGAGGGAATGGGGAGAGAGAAGAGGGAATGGGGAGAGGGAAGAGAGGGAATGGGGAGACAGAAGAGAGGGAATGGGGAGAGAGAAGAGGGAATGGGGAGAGAGAAGAGAGGGAATGGGGAGAGAGAAGAGGGAATGGGGAGGGAGTGAAGAGGGGACACGGTGGCATAGTGGTTAGCACTGTTGCCTCACAGTGCCAGGGACCCGGGTTCAAATCTGGCCTCGGGCGACTGTCTGTGTGGAGTTTGCACATTCTCCCTGTGTCTGCGTGGGTTTCCTCCCGGTGCTCCAGTTTCCTCCCACAGTCCAAAGATGTGCGGGTTAGGTTGATTTCGCTATGATAAATTGACCCTTAGTGTTGGGGGATTAAATACGTGGGGTTACGGGGATAGGGTGGGATATGTGTCGGTGCAGGCTCGAAGGGCCGAAACGGCCTCTATCTGCACTGTGGGGATTCTGTGATTCTGTGATTCTGTGAATGGGGAGAGAGCAGAGAGGGAATGGGGAGAGAGAAGAGGGAATGGGGAGAGGGTAGAGAGGGAATGGGGAGACAGAAGAGAGGGAATGGGGAGAGAGAAGAGGGAATGGGGAGAGAGAAGAGAGGGAATGGGGAGAGAGAAGAGGGAATGGGGAGCGAGAAGTGGGAATGGGCAGAGAGAAGAGAGGGAATGGGGAGAAAGATGAGACGGAATGGGGAGAGAGATGAGACGGAATGGGGAGAGAGATGAGACAGAATGGGGAGTGAGAAGGGAGGTAATGGGGAGTGAGAAGGGAGGTAATGGGGAGTGAGAAGAGAGGGAATGGGGAGTGAGAAGAGAATGAATGGGGAGAGAGAAGAGAGGGAATGTGGAGAGAGAAGTGGGAATGGGGAGAGAGAAGAGAGGGAATGGGGAGAGAGAAGAGAGGGAATGTGGAGAGAAGAGAGGGAATGTGGAGAGAAGAGAGGGAATGGGGAGAGAGAAGAGGGAATGGGGAGAGAGAAGAGAGGGAATGGGGAGAGAGAAGAGAGGGAATGGGGAGAGAGAAGAGATGGAATGGGGAGTGAGAAGAGAGGGAATGGGGAGTGAGAAGAGAGGGAATGGGGAGTGAGAAGAGTGGGAATGGGGACAGAGCAGAGAGGGAATGTGGAGAGAGAAGGGAGAGTGAATGTGGTGAGAGGAAATGGGGAGAGAAGAGGGAATGGGGAGAGAGAATAGCGAGCGAATGGGGAGAGAGCGAATGGGGAGAGAGAAGAGAGCAAATGGGGAGAGAGAAGAGAGCGAATGGGTGAGAAGAGGGAATGGGGAGAGAGAAGAGGGAATGGGGAGAGAGAAGAGGGAATGGGGAGAGAGAAGAGGGAATGGGGAGAGAGAAGAAGGAATGTGGAGAGAGAAGAGGGAATGGGGAGAGAGAAAAGAGGGAATGGGGAGAGAGAAGGGAGGGAATGGCGAGAGAGAAGAGAGGGAATGGGGAGAGAGAAGAGAGGGAATGGGGAGAGCGAAGAGAGGGAATGGGGAGAGAGAAGAGAGGGAATGGGGAGTGAGAAGAGTGGGAATGGGGAGAGAAGACAGGGAATGGGGAGAGACAAGAGAGGGAATGGGGAGAGAGAAGAGTGAATGGGGAGAGAGAAGAGAGGGAATGGGGAAAGAGAAGAGAGGGAATGGGGAGAGAGAAGAGAGGGAATGGGGAGAGGGAAGAGAGGGATTGGGGAGAGAGAAGAGGGAATGGGGAGAGAGAAGAGGGAACGGGGGTAGAGAAGAGAGGGAATGGGGAGAGAAGAGGGAATGGGGAGAGAGAAGAGGGAATGGGGACAGAGAAGAGGGAATGGGGAGGGAGAAGGGAGAGAATGCGGAGAGAGAAGAGAGGGAATAGGGAGAGGGAAGAGAGGGAATGGGGAGAGGGAAGAGAGGGAATGGGGAGAGAGAAGAGAGGGAATTGGGTGAGAAGAGAGGGAATGGGGAGACAGAAGAGAGGGAATGGGGAGAGAGAAGAGAGGGAATGGGGAGAGAGAAGAGAGGGAATGGGGAGTGAGAAGAGAGGGAATGGGGAGAGAAGACGGAATGGCGAGAGAGAAGAGAGGGAAAGGGGAGAGAGAAGAGAGGGAATGGGGTGAGAGAAGAGAGGGAATGGGGAGAGAGGAGAGGGAATGGGGAGAGAGAAGAGAAGGAATGGGGAGAGAGAAGAGATGGAATGGGGAGAGAGAAGAGGGAATGGGGAGAGAAGACGGAATGGGGAGAGAGAAGAGAGGGAATGGGGAGAGAGAAGAGAGGGAATGGGGTGAGAGAAGAGGGGGAATGGGGTGAGAGAAGAGGGGGAATGGGGAGAGAGAAGAGGGAATGGGGAAAGAGAAGAGAGCGAATGAGGAAAGAGGAGAGAGGGAATGGGGAGAGAGAAGAGAGGGAATGGGGAGAGAGAAGAGGGAATGGGGAAAGAGAAGAGAGCGAATGAGGAAAGAGGAGAGAGGGAATGGGGAGAGAGAAGAGAGGGAATGGGGAGAGAGAAGAGGGAATGGGGAGAGAGAAGAGGGAACGGGGTAGAGAAGAGGCAACGGGGTTAGAGAAGAGGGAATGGGGAGAGAGAAGAGGGAACGGGGGTAGAGAAGAGAGGGAATGGGGAAAGAGAAGAGAGGGAATGGGGAGAGAGAAGAGACAGCGAATGGGGAGAGAGAAGAGAGAGCGAATGGGGAGAGAGAAGAGTGAGCAAATGGGGAGAGAGTAGCGAGCAAATGGGGAGAGAGATGCGAGTGAATCGGGAGAGAGAAGAGCGAGCGAATGGGGAGAGAAGAGCGAGCGAATGGGGAGAGAGCAGATGGAATGGGGAGAGAGAAGAGAGAGCAAATGGGGGGAGAGAAGATAGCGAATGGGGAGAGAGAAATGGGAATGGGAGAGAGGAGAGAGGGAATGGGGAGAGAGAAGAGGGAATGGGGAGAGAGTAGAGGGAATGGGGAGAGAGAAGAGGGAATGGGGAGAGAGAAGAGGGAATGGGGAGAGAGAAGAGGGAATGGGGAGAGAGAAGAGGTAATGGGGAGAGAGAAGAGGGAATGGGGAGAGAGAAGGGAGAGAATGGGTAGAGAGAAGAGAGGGAATGGGGAGAGGGAAGAGAGGGAATGGGGAGTGAGAAGAGAGGGAATGGGGAGTGAGAAGAGTGGGAATGGGGACAGAGCAGAGAGTGAATGTGGAGAGAGAAGGGAGAGTGAATGTGGTGAGAGGAAATGGGGAGAGAAGAGGGAATGGGGAGAGAGAATAGCGAGCGAATGGGGAGAGAGCAAATGGGGAGAGAGAAGAGAGCAAATGGGGAGAGAGAAGAGAGCAAATGGGGAGAGAGAAGAGAGCGAATGGGTGAGAAGAGGGAATGGGGAGAGAGAAGAGGGAATGGGGAGAGAGAAGAGGGAATGGGGAGAGAGAAGAGGGAATGCGGAGAGAGAAGAAGGAATGTGGAGAGAGAAGAGGGAATGGGGAGAGAGAAAAGAGGGAATGGGGAGAGAGAAGGGAGGGAACGGGGAGAGAGAAGAGAGGGAATGGGGAGAGAGAAGAGAGGGAATGGGGAGAGAGAAGAGAGGGAATGGGGAGAGAGACGAGAGGGAATGGGGAGTGAGAAGAGTGGGAATGGGGAGAGAAGACAGGGAATGGGGAGAGACAAGAGAGGGAATGGGGAGAGAGAAGAGTGAATGGGGAGAGAGAAGAGAGGGAATGGGGAAAGAGAAGAGAGGGAATGGGGAGAGAGAAGAGAGGGAATGGGGAGAGAGAAGAGAGGGATTGGGGAGAGAGAAGAGGGAATGGGGAGAGAGAAGAGGGAACGGGGGTAGAGAAGAGAGGGAATGGGGAGAGAAGAGGGAATGGGGAGAGAGAAGAGGGAATGGGGAGAGAGAAGAGGGAATGGGGACAGAGAAAAGGGAATGGGGAGAGAGAAGGGAGAGAATGGGGAGAGAGAAGAGAGGGAATTGGGAGAGGGAAGAGAGGGAATGGGGAGAGGGAAGAGAGGGAATGGGGAGAGAGAAGAGAGGGAATTGGGTGAGAAGAGAGGGAATGGGGAGACAGAAGAGAGGGAATGGGGAGAGAGAAGAGAGGGAATGGGGAGTGAGAAGAGAGGGAATGGGGAGAGAAGACGGAATGGGGAGAGAGAAGAGAGGGAATGGGGAGAGAGAAGAGAGGGAATGGGGAGAGAGAAGAGAGGGAATGGGGTGAGAGAAGAGAGGGAATGGGGAGAGAGAAGAGGGAATGGGGAAAGAGAAGAGGGGGAATGAGGAAAGAGAAGAGAGGGAATGGGGAGAGAGAAGAGAGGGAATGGGGAGAGAGAAGAGAGGGAATGGGGAGAGAGAAGAGGGAATGGGGAGAGAGAAGAGGGAACAGGGGTAGAGAAGAGAGGGAATGGTGAAAGAGAAGAGAGGGAATGGGGAGAGAGAAGAGTCAGCGAATGTGGAGAGAGAAGAGAGAGCGAATGGGGAGAGAGAAGAGTGAGCAAATGGGGAGAGAGTAGCGAGCAAATGGGGAGAGAGACGCGAGCGAATGGGGAGAGAGAAGAGCGAGCGAATGGGCAGAGAGAAGAGCGAGCGAATGGGCAGAGAGAAGAGCGAGCGAATGGGGAGAGAAGAGCGAGCGAATGGGGAGAGAGAAGAGGGAATGGGGAGAGAAGAGCGAGCGAATGGGGAGAGAGACGAGAGGAAATGGGGAGAGAGAAGAGTGAATGGGGAGAGGGAAGAGAGGGAATGGGGAGAGAGAAGAGGGAATGGGGAGAGGGAAGAGAGGGAATGGGGAGACAGAAGAGAGGGAATGGGGAGAGAGAAGAGGGAATGGGGAGACAGAAGAGAGGGAATGGGGAGAGAGAAGAGGGAATGGGGAGGGAGTGAAGAGGGGACACGGTGGCATAGTGGTTAGCACTGTTGCCTCACAGTGCCAGGGACCCGGGTTCAAATCTGGCCTCGGGCGACTGTCTGTGTGGAGTTTGCACATTCTCCCTGTGTCTGCGTGGGTTTCCTCCGGGTGCTCCAGTTTCCTCCCACAGTCCAAAGATGTGCGGGTTAGGTTGATTTCGCTATGATAAATTGACCCTTAGTGTTGGGGGATTAAATACGTGGGGTTACGGGGATAGGGTGGGATATGTGTCGGTGCAGGCTCGAAGGGCCGAAACGGCCTCTATCTGCACTGTGGGGATTCTGTGATTCTGTGATTCTGTGAATGGGGAGAGAGCAGAGAGGGAATGGGGAGAGAGAAGAGGGAATGGGGAGAGGGTAGAGAGGGAATGGGGAGACAGAAGAGAGTGAATGGGGAGAGAGAAGAGGGAATGGGGAGAGAGAAGAGAGGGAATGGGGAGAGAGAAGAGGGAATGGGGGGCGAGAAGTGGGAATGGGCAGAGAGAAGAGAGGGAATGGGGAGAAAGATGAGACGGAATGGGGAGAGAGATGAGACGGAATGGGGAGAGAGATGAGACGGAATGGGGAGTGAGAAGGGAGGTAATGGGGAGTGAGAAGGGAGGTAATGGGGAGTGAGAAGAGAGGGAATGGGGAGTGAGAAGAGAATGAATGGGTAGTGAGAAGAGAGAGAATGTGGAGAGAGAAGTGGGAATGGGGAGAGAGAAGAGAGGGAATGGGGAGAGAGAAGAGAGGGAATGTGGAGAGAAGAGAGGGAATGTGGAGAGAAGAGAGGGAATGGGGAGAGAGAAGAGGGAATGGGGAGAGAGAAGAGAGGGAATGGGGAGAGAGAAGAGAGGGAATGGGGAGAGAGAAGAGATGGAATGGGGAGTGAGAAGAGAGGGAATGGGGAGTGAGAAGAGAGGGAATGGGGAGTGAGAAGAGTGGGAATGGGGACAGAGCAGAGAGGGAATGTGGAGAGAGAAGGGAGAGTGAATGTGGTGAGAGGAAATGGGGAGAGAAGAGGGAATGGGGAGAGAGAATAGCGAGCGAATGGGGAGAGAGCGAATGGGGAGAGAGAAGAGAGCAAATGGGGAGAGAGAAGAGAGCGAATGGGTGAGAAGAGGGAATGGGGAGAGAGAAGAGGGAATGGGGAGAGAGAAGAGGGAATGCGGAGAGAGAAGAGGGAATGGGGAGAGAGAAGAAGGAATGTGGAGAGAGAAGAGGGAATGGGGAGAGAGAAAAGAGGGAATGGGGAGAGAGAAGGGAGGGAATGGCGAGAGAGAAGAGAGGGAATGGGGAGAGAGAAGAGAGGGAATGGGGAGAGCGAAGAGAGGGAATGGGGAGAGAGAAGAGAGGGAATGGGGAGTGAGAAGAGTGGGAATGGGGAGAGAAGACAGGGAATGGGGAGAGACAAGAGAGGGAATGGGGAGAGAGAAGAGTGAATGGGGAGAGAGAAGAGAGGGAATGGGGAAAGAGAAGAGAGGGAATGGGGAGAGAGAAGAGAGGGAATGGGGAGAGAGAAGAGAGGGATTGGGGAGAGAGAAGAGGGAATGGGGAGAGAGAAGAGGGAACGGGGGTAGAGAAGAGAGGGAATGGGGAGAGAAGAGGGAATGGGGAGAGAGAAGAGGGAATGGGGACAGAGAAGAGGGAATGGGGAGAGAGAAGGGAGAGAATGCGGAGAGAGAAGAGAGGGAATAGGGAGAGGGAAGAGAGGGAATGGGGAGAGGGAAGAGAGGGAATGGGGAGAGAGAAGAGAGGGAATTGGGTGAGAAGAGAGGGAATGGGGAGACAGAAGAGAGGGAATGGGGAGAGAGAAGAGAGGGAATGGGGAGAGAGAAGAGAGGGAATGGGGAGTGAGAAGAGAGGGAATGGGGAGAGAAGACGGAATGGCGAGAGAGAAGAGAGGGAAAGGGAAGAGAGAAGAGAGGGAATGGGGTGAGAGAAGAGAGGGAATGGGGAGAGAGGAGAGGGAATGGGGAGAGAGAAGAGAAGGAATGGGGAGAGAGAAGAGATGGAATGGGGAGAGAGAAGAGGGAATGGGGAGAGAAGACGGAATGGGGAGAGAGAAGAGAGGGAATGGGGAGAGAGAAGAGAGGGAATGGGGTGAGAGAAGAGGGGGAATGGGGTGAGAGAAGAGGGGGAATGGGGAGAGAGAAGAGGGGGAATGGGGAAAGAGAAGAGAGCGAATGAGGAAAGAGGAGAGAGGGAATGGGGAGAGAGAAGAGAGGGAATGGGGAGAGAGAAGAGGGAACGGGGTAGAGAAGAGGCAACGGGGTTAGAGAAGAGGGAATGGGGAGAGAGAAGAGGGAACGGGGGTAGAGAAGAGAGGGAATGGGGAAAGAGAAGAGAGGGAATGGGGAGAGAGAAGAGACAGCGAATGGGGAGAGAGAAGAGAGAGCGAATGGGGAGAGAGAAGAGTGAGCAAATGGGGAGAGAGTAGCGAGCAAATGGGGAGAGAGACGCGAGCGAATCGGGAGAGAGAAGAGCGAGCGAATGGGGAGAGAAGAGCGAGCGAATGGGGAGAGAGCAGATGGAATGGAGAGAGAGAAGAGAGAGCAAATGGGGGGAGAGAAGATAGCGAATGGGGAGAGAGAAATGGGAATGGGAGAGAGGAGAGAGGGAATGGGGAGAGAGGAGAGAGGGAATGGGGAGAGAGAAGAGGGAATGGGGAGAGAGTAGAGGGAATGGGGAGAGAGAAGAGGGAAAGGGGAGAGAGAAGAGGGAATGGGGAGAGAGAAGAGGGAATGGGGAGAGAGAAGAGGGAATGGGGAGAGAGAAGAGGGAATGGGGAGAGAGAAGAGGGAATGGGGAGAGAGAAGGGAGAGAATGGGTAGAGAGAAGAGAGGGAATGGGGAGAGGGAAGAGAGGGAATGGGGAGAGAGAAGAGAGGGAATTGGGTGAGAAAAGAGGGAATGGGGAGACAGAAGAGTGGGAATGGGGAGAGAGAAGAGTGGGAATGGGGAGAGAGAAGAGAGGGAATGGGGAGAGAGAAGAGAGGGAATGGGGAGAGAGAAGAGAGGGATTGGGGAGTGAGAAGAGAGAGCAAATGGGGGGAGAGAGAAATGGGAATGGAAGAGTGGAGAGAGGGAATGGGGAGAGAGAAGAGGGAATGGGGACAGAGAAGAGGGAATGGGGAGAGAGAAGGGAGAGAATGGGGAGAGAGAAGAGAAGGAATGGGGAGAGGGAAGAGAGGGAATGGGGAGAGAGAAGAGAGGGAATTGGGTGAGAAGAGAGGGAATGGGGAGACAGAAGAGAGGGAATGGGGAGAGAGAAGAGAGGGAATGGGGAGTGAGAAGAGAGGGAATGGGGAGAGAAGACGGAATGGAGAGAGAGAAGTGAGGGAATGGGGAGAGAGAAGAGAGGGAATGGGGAGAGAGAAGAGAGGGAATGGGGTGAGAGAAGAGAGGGAATGGGGAGAGAGAAGAGGGAATGGGGAAAGAGAAGAGAGGGAATGAGGAAAGAGAAGAGAGGGAATGGGGAGAGAGAAGAGAGGGAATGGGGAGAGAGAAGAGAGGGAATGGGGAGAGAGAAGAGGGAATGGGGAGAGAGAAGAGGGAACGGGGGTAGAGAAGAGAGGGAATGGTGAAAGAGAAGAGAGGGAATGGGGAGAGAGAAGAGACAGCGAATGGGGAGAGAGAAGAGACAGCGAATGGGGAGAGAGAAGAGAGAGGGAATGGGGGGAGAGAAGCGTGAGCAAATGGGGAGAGAGTAGCGAGCAAATGGGGAGAGAGACGCGAGCGAATGGGGAGAGAGGAGAGTGGGCGAATGGGCAGAGAGAAGAGCGAGCGAATGGGCAGAGGGAAGAGCGAGCGAATGGGGAGAGAAGAGCGAGCGAATGGGGAGAGAGAAGAGGGAATGGGGAGAGAAGAGCAAGCGAATGGGGAGAGAGACGAGAGGGAATGGGGAGAGAGAAGAGTGAATGGGGAGAGGGAAGAGAGGGAATGGGGAGAGAGAAGAGGGAATGGGGAGAGGGAAGAGAGGGAATGAGGAGACAGAAGAGAGGGAATGGGGAGAGAGAAGAGGGAATGGGAAGAAAGAAGAGAGGGAATGGGGAGAGAGAAGAGGGAATGGGGAGGGAGTGAAGAGGGGGCACGGTGGCATAGTGGTTAGCACCGTTGCCTCACAGCGCCAGGGACCCGGGTTCAAATCTGGCCTCGGACGACTGTCTGTGTGGAGTTTGCACATTCTCCCTGTGTCTGCGTGGGTTTCCTCCGGGTGCTCCAGTTTCCTCCCACAGTCCAAAGATGTGCGGGTTAGGTTGATTTCGCTATGATAAATTGAACCTTAGTGTTAGGGGATTAAATACGTGGGGTTACGGGGATAGGGTGGGATATGTGTCGGTGCAGGCTCGAAGGGCCGAAACGGCCTCTATCTGCACTGTGGGGATTCTGTGATTCTGTGATTCTGTGAATGGGGAGAGAGCAGAGAGGGAATGGGGAGAGAGCAGAGAGGGAATGGGGAGAGAGAAGAGGGAATGGGGAGAGGGTAGAGAGGGAATGGGGAGACAGAAGAGAGGGAATGTGGAGAGAGAAGAGGGAATGGGGAGAGAGAAGAGAGGGAATGGGGAGAGAGAAGAGGGAATGGGGAGCGAGAAGTGGGAATGGGCAGAGAGAAGAGAGGGAATGGGGAGAAAGATGAGACGGAATGGGGAGAAAGATGAGACGGAATGGGGAGTGAGAAGAGAGGGAATGGGGAGTGAGAAGAGAGGGAATGGGGAGTGAGAAGAGAATGAATGGGGAGTGAGAAGAGAGAGAATGTGGAGAGAGAAGTGGGAGTGGGGAGAGAGAAGAGAGGGAATGGGGAGAGAGAAGAGAGGGAATGTGGAGAGAAGAGAGGGAATGTGGAGAGAAGAGAGGGAATGGGGAGAGAGAAGAGAGGGAATGGGGAGAGAGAAGAGATGGAATGGGGAGTGAGAAGAGAGGGAATGGGGAGTGAGAAGAGAGGGAATGGGGAGTGAGAAGAGTGGGAATGGGGACAGAGCAGAGAGGGAATGTGGAGAGAGAAGGGAGAGTGAATGTGGTGAGAGGAAATGGGGAGAGAAGAGGGAATGGGGAGAGAGAATAGCGAGCGAATGGGGAGAGAGCGAATGGGGAGAGAGAAGAGAGCAAATGGGGAGAGAGAAGAGAGCGAATGGGTGAGAAGAGGGAATGGGGAGAGAGAAGAGGGAATGGGGAGAGAGAAGAGGGAATGGGGAGAGAGAAGAGGGAATGGGGAGAGAGAAGAAGGAATGTGGAGAGAGAAGAGGGAATGGGGAGAGAGAAAAGAGGGAATGGGGAGAGAGAAGGGAGGGAACGGCGAGAGAGAAGAGAGGGAATGGGGAGAGAGAAGAGAGGGAATGGGGAGAGCGAAGAGAGGGAATGGGGAGAGAGAAGAGAGGGAATGGGGAGTGAGAAGAGTGGGAATGGGGAGAGAAGACAGGGAATGGGGAGAGACAAGAGAGGGAATGGGGAGAGAGAAGAGTGAATGGGGAGAGAGAAGAGAGGGAATGGGGAAAGAGAAGAGAGGGAATGGGGAGAGAGAAGAGAGGGAATGGGGAGAGAGAAGAGGGAATGGGGAGAGAGAAGAGGGAACGGGGGTAGAGAAGAGAGGGAATGGGGAGAGAAGAGGGAATGGGGAGAGAGAAGAGGGAATGGGGACAGAGAAGAGGGAATGGGGAGAGAGAAGGGAGAGAATGCGGAGAGAGAAGAGAGGGAATAGGGAGAGGGAAGAGAGGGAATGGGGAGAGGGAAGAGAGGGAATGGGGAGAGAGAAGAGAGGGAATTGGGTGAGAAGAGAGGGAATGGGGAGACAGAAGAGAGGGAATGGGGAGAGAGAAGAGAGGGAATGGGGAGAGAGAAGAGAGGGAATGGGGAGTGAGAAGAGAGGGAATGGGGAGAGAAGACGGAATGGCGAGAGAGAAGAGAGGGAAAGGGGAGAGAGAAGAGAGGGAATGGGGTGAGAGAAGAGAGGGAATGGGGAGAGAGGAGAGGGAATGGGGAGAGAGAAGAGAAGGAATGGGGAGAGAGAAGAGATGGAATGGGGAGAGAGAAGAGGGAATGGGGAGAGAAGACGGAATGGGGAGAGAGAAGAGAGGGAATGGGGAGAGAGAAGAGAGGGAATGGGGTGAGAGAAGAGGGGGAATGGGGTGAGAGAAGAGGGGGAATGGGGAGAGAGAAGAGGGAATGGGGAAAGAGAAGAGAGCGAATGAGGAAAGAGGAGAGAGGGAATGGGGAGAGAGAAGAGAGGGAATGGGGAGAGAGAAGAGGGAATGGGGAGAGAGAAGAGGGAACGGGGGTAGAGAAGAGGGAACGGGGTTAGAGAAGAGGGAATGGGGAGAGAGAAGAGGGAACGGGGGTAGAGAAGAGAGGGAATGGGGAAAGAGAAGAGAGGGAATGGGGAGAGAGAAGAGACAGCGAATGGGGAGAGAGAAGAGAGAGCGAATGGGGAGAGAGAAGAGTGAGCAAATGGGGAGAGAGTAGCGAGCAAATGGGGAGAGAGACGCGAGCGAATCGGGAGAGAGAAGAGCGAGCGAATGGGGAGAGAAGAGCGAGCGAATGGGGAGAGAGCAGATGGAATGGGGAGAGAGAAGAGAGAGCAAATGGGGGGAGAGAAGATAGCGAATGGGGAGAGAGAAATGGGAATGGGAGAGAGGAGAGAGGGAATGGGGAGAGAGAAGAGGGAATGGGGAGAGAGTAGAGGGAATGGGGAGAGAGAAGAGGGAATGGGGAGAGAGAAGAGGGAATGGGGAGAGAGAAGGGAGAGAATGGGTAGAGAGAAGAGAGGGAATGGGGAGAGGGAAGAGAGGGAATGGGGAGAGAGAAGAGAGGGAATTGGGTGAGAAAAGAGGGAATGGGGAGACAGAAGTGTGGGAATGGGGAGAGAGAAGAGAGGGAATGGGGAGAGAGAAGAGAGGGAATGGGGAGAGAGAAGAGAGGGATTGGGGAGTGAGAAGAGAGAGCAAATGGGGGGAGAGAAGATAGCGAATGGGGAGAGAGAAATGGGAATGGAAGAGTGGAGAGAGGGAATGGGGAGAGAAGAGGGAATGGGGACAGAGAAGAGGGAATGGGGAGAGAGAAGGGAGAGAATGGGGAGAGAGAAGAGAAGGAATGGGGAGAGGGAAGAGAGGGAATGGGGAGAGAGAAGAGAGGGAATTGGGTGAGAAGAGAGGGAATGGGGAGACAGAAGAGAGGGAATGGGGAGAGAGAAGAGAGGGAATGGGGAGTGAGAAGAGAGGGAATGGGGAGAGAAGACGGAATGGAGAGAGAGAAGTGAGGGAATGGGGAGAGAGAAGAGAGGGAATGGGGAGAGAGAAGAGAGGGAATGGGGTGAGAGAAGAGAGGGAATGGGGAGAGAGAAGAGGGAATGGGGAAAGAGAAGAGAGGGAATGAGGAAAGAGAAGAGAGTGAATGGGGAGAGAGAAGAGAGGGAATGGGGAGAGAGAAGAGAGGGAATGGGGAGAGAGAAGAGGGAATGGGGAGAGAGAAGAGGGAACGGGGGTAGAGAAGAGAGGGAATGGTGAAAGAGAAGAGAGGGAATGGGGAGAGAGAAGAGACAGCGAATGGGGAGAGAGAAGAGACAGCGAATGGGGAGAGAGAAGAGAGAGCGAATGGGGGGAGAGAAGCGTGAGCAAATGGGGAGAGAGTAGCGAGCAAATGGGGAGAGAGACGCGAGCGAATGGGGAGAGAGGAGAGTGGGCGAATGGGCAGAGAGAAGAGCGAGCGAATGGGCAGAGAGAAGAGCGAGCGAATGGGGAGAGAAGAGCGAGCGAATGGGGAGAGAGAAGAGGGAATGGGGAGAGAAGAGCAAGCGAATGGGGAGAGAGACGAGAGGGAATGGGGAGAGAGAAGAGTGAATGGGGAGAGGGAAGAGAGGGAATGGGGAGAGAGAAGAGGGAATGGGGAGAGGGAAGAGAGGGAATGAGGAGACAGAAGAGAGGGAATGGGGAGAGAGAAGAGGGAATGGGAAGAAAGAAGAGAGGGAATGGGGAGAGAGAAGAGGGAATGGGGAGGGAGTGAAGAGGGGGCACGGTGGCATAGTGGTTAGCACCGTTGCCTCACAGCGCCAGGGACCCGGGTTCAAATCTGGCCTCGGACGACTGTCTGTGTGGAGTTTGCACATTCTCCCTGTGTCTGCGTGGGTTTCCTCCGGGTGCTCCAGTTTCCTCCCACAGTCCAAAGATGTGCGGGTTAGGTTGATTTCGCTATGATAAATTGACCCTTAGTGTTAGGGGATTAAATACGTGGGGTTACGGGGATAGGGTGGGATATGTGTCGGTGCAGGCTCGAAGGGCCGAAACGGCCTCTATCTGCACTGTGGGGATTCTGTGATTCTGTGAATCTGTGAATGGGGAGAGAGCAGAGAGGGAATGGGGAGAGAGCAGAGAGGGAATGGGGAGAGAGAAGAGGGAATGGGGAGAGGTTAGAGAGGGAATGGGGAGACAGAAGAGAGGGAATGTGGAGAGAGAAGAGGGAATGGGGAGAGAGAAGAGAGGGAATGGGGACAGAGAAGAGGGAATGGGGAGCGAGAAGTGGGAATGGGCAGAGAGAAGAGAGGGAATGGGGAGAAAGATGAGACGGAATGGGGAGAAAGATGAGACGGAATGGGGAGAAAGATGAGACGGAATGGGGAGAGAGATGATACGTAATGGGGAGTGAGAAGGGAGGTAATGGGGAGTGAGAAGAGAGGGAATGGGGAGTGAGAAGAGAGTGAATGGGGAGTCAGAAGGGAGAGAATGTGGAGAGAGAAGTCGGAATGGGGAGAGAGAAAAGAGGGAATGTGGAGAGAAGAGAGGGAATGTGGAGAGAAGAGAGGGAATGGGGAGAGAGAAGAGGGAATGGGGAGAGAGAAGAGGGAATGGGGAGAGAGACGAGAGGGAATGGGGAGAGAGAAGAGTGAATGGGGAGAGGGAAGAGAGGGAATGGGGAGAGAGAAGAGGGAATGGGGAGAGCAAAGAGAGGGAATGGTGAGAGAGAAGAGAGGGAATGGGGAGAGAGAAGAGATGGAATGGGGAGTGAGATGAGAGGGAATGGGGAGAGAGAGGGAGTGGGGAGTGAGAAGAGTGGGAATGGGGACAGAGCAGAGAGGGAATGTGGAGAGAGAAGGGAGAGTGAATGTGGTGAGAGGAAATGGGGAGAGAAGAGGGAATGGGGAGAGAGAATAGCGAGCGAATGGGGAGAGAGCGAATGGGGAGAGAGAAGAGAACAAATGGGGAGAGAGAAGAGAGCAAATGGGGAGAGAGGAGAGAGCGAATGGGGAGAGAGAAGAGGAAATGGGGAGAGAGAGGAGCGGGAATGGGTGAGAAGAGGGAATGGGGAGAGAGAAGAGGGAATGGGGAGAGAGAAGAGGGAATGGGGAGAGAGAAGAGGGAATGCGGAGAGAGAAGAAGGAATGTGGAGAGAGAAGAGGGAATGGGGAGAGAGAAAAGAGGGAATGGGGAGAGAGAAGGGAGGGAACGGGGAGAGAGAAGGGAGGGAATGGGGAGAGAGAAGAGAGGGAATGGGGAGAGAGAAGAGAGGGAATGGGTAGAGAGAAGAGGGAATGGGGAGAGAGACGAGGGAATGGGGAGGGAGAAGAGAGGGAATGGGGAGAGAGAAGAGGGAATGGGAAGAGATAAGAGGGAATGGGGAGAGAGAAGAGAGGGAATGGGGAGAGAGAAGAGGGAATGGGGAGCGAGAAGTGGGAATGGGCAGAGAGAAGAGAGGGAATGGGGAGAAAGATGAGACGGAATGGGGAGAGAGATGAGACGGAATGGGGTGAGAGATGAGACGGAATGGGGAGTGAGAAGGGAGGTAATGGGGAGTGAGAAGGGAGGTAATGGGGAGTGAGAAGAGAGGGAATGGGGAGTGAGAAGAGAATGAATGGGGAGTGAGAAGAGAGAGAATGTGGAGAGAGAAGTGGGAATGGGGAGAGAGAAGAGAGGGAATGGGGAGAGAGAAGAGAGGGAATGTGGAGAGAAGAGAGGGAATGTGGAGAGAAGAGAGGGAATGGGGAGAGAGAAGAGGGAATGGGGAGAGAGAAGAGAGGGAATGGGGAGAGAGAAGAGAGGGAATGGGGAGAGAGAAGAGATGGAATGGGGAGTGAGAAGAGAGGGAATGGGGAGTGAGAAGAGAGGGAATGGGGAGTGAGAAGAGTGGGAATGGGGACAGAGCAGAGAGGGAATGTGGAGAGAGAAGGGAGAGTGAATGTGGTGAGAGGAAATGGGGAGAGAAGAGGGAATGGGGAGAGAGAATAGCGAGCGAATGGGGAGAGAGCGAATGGGGAGAGAGAAGAGAGAAAATGGGGAGAGAGAAGAGAGCGAATGGGTGAGAAGAGGGAATGGGGAGAGAGAAGAGGGAATGGGGAGAGAGAAGAGGGAATGGGGATAGAGAAGAGGGAATGGGGAGAGAGAAGAGGGAATGCGGAGAGAGAAGAAGGAATGTGGAGAGAGAAGAGGGAATGGGGAGAGAGAAAAGAGGGAATGGGGAGAGAGAAAAGAGGGAACGGGGAGAGAGAAGAGAGGGAATGGGGAGAGAGAAGAGAGGGAATGGGGAGAGCGAAGAGAGGGAATGGGGAGAGAGAAGAGAGGGAATGGGGAGTGAGAAGAGTGGGAATGGGGAGAGAAGACAGGGAATGGGGAGAGACAAGAGAGGGAATGGGGAGAGAGAAGAGTGAATGGGGAGAGAGAAGAGAGGGAATGGGGAAAGAGAAGAGAGGGAATGGGGAGAGAGAAGAGAGGGAATGGGGAGAGAGAAGAGAGGGATTGGGGAGAGAGAAGAGGGAATGGGGAGAGAGAAGAGGGAACGGGGGTAGAAAAGGGAGGGAATGGGGAGAGAAGAGGGAATGGGGAGAGAGAAGAGGGAATGGGGACAGAGAAGAGGGAATGGGGAGAGAGAAGGGAGAGAATGCTGAGAGAGAAGAGAGGGAATAGGGAGAGGGAAGAGAGGGAATGGGGAGAGGGAAGAGAGGGAATGGGGATAGAGAAGAGAGGGAATTGGGTGAGAAGAGAGGGAATGGGGAGACAGAAGAGAGGGAATGGGGAGAGAGAAGAGAGGGAATGGGGAGAGAGAAGATAGGGAATGGGGAGTGAGAAGAGAGGGAATGGGGAGAGAAGACGGAATGGCGAGAGAGAAGAGAGGGAAAGGGGAGAGAGAAGAGAGGGAATGGGGTGAGAGAAGAGAGGGAATGGGGAGAGAGGAGAGGGAATGGGGAGAGAGAAGAGAAGGAATGGGGAGAGAGAAGAGAGGGAATGGGGAGAAAGAAGAGGGAATGGGGAGAGAAGACGGAATGGGGAGAGAGAAGAGAGGGAATGGGGAGAGAGAAGAGAGGGAATGGGGTGAGAGAAGAGGGGGAATGGGGTGAGAGAAGAGGGGGAATAGGGAGAGAGAAGAGGGAATGGGGAGAGAGAAGAGGGAACGGGGGTAGAGAAGAGGGAACGGGGTGAGAGAAGAGGGAATGGGGAGAGAGAAGAGGGAACGGGGGTAGAAAAGAGAGGGAATGGGGAAAGAGAAGAGAGGGAATGGGGAGAGAGAAGAGACAGCGAATGGGGAGAGAGAAGAGAGAGCGAATGGGGAGAGAGAAGAGTGAGCAAATGGGGAGAGAGTAGCGAGCAAATGGGGAGAGAGACGCGAGCGAATCGGGAGAGAGAAGAGCGAGCGAATGGGGAGAGAAGAGCGAGCGAATGGGGAGAGAGCAGATGGAATGGGGAGAGAGAAGAGAGAGCAAATGGGGGGAGAGAAGATAGCGAATGCGGAGAGAGAAGAGGGAATGGGGAGAGAGTAGAGGGAATGGGGAGAGAGAAGAGGGAATGGGGAGAGAGAAGAGGGAATGGGGAGAGAGAAGAGGGAATGGGGAGAGAGAAGAGGGAATGGGGAGAGAGAAGGGAGAGAATGGGTAGAGAGAAGAGAGGGAATGGGGAGAGGGAAGAGAGGGAATGGGGAGAGAGAAGAGAGGGAATTGGGTGAGAAAAGAGGGAATGGGGAGACAGAAGAGTGGGAATGGGGAGAGAGAAGAGAGGGAATGGGGAGAGAGAAGAGAGGGAATGGGGAGAGAGAAGAGAGGGATTGGGGAGTGAGAAGAGAGAGCAAATGGGGGGAGAGAAGATAGCGAATGGGGAGAGAGAAATGGGAATGGAAGAGTGGAGAGAGGAATTTAGCATTATAGAAAATAGTGTTTCCACACTCATCCCACAAAATAGGTCCATTTTATTTCGTTTTATTGAACTATATAAATGCGTTCTTTCCACATAAGCTGCTGGAATATCCAGGGCCTCCGCTCCTCAACTTTTGGGATGAAGAGTACAGACCCTGAATTCCTAAAAGCTATAAAAGACATTGATATAATTGTGTTAACAGAAACATGGTGCCAAAAGGACATGCCGACCCACTGTCCCCCAATGTACCATGAAATTATTGTGCCTTCAGTAAAGAACATTAAGACACGCAAGGGCAGAACCTCCGGGGGAATCCTGGTGTGGTATAAAGGAGAACTGAACAAACACATCTCACCGATAAAACAGGGAAAATCACACGTATGGCTAAAATTAGATAAAAATATAGGAATAGAAAAAAACGATGTTTACTTATGTGCGATCTACATACCTCCAATAGAATCGCCATATTTTGAAGAGGAGATATTTGACACTCTCCACATGGAAATCAGCCATTTCCAGGCCCAAGGAAAGGTGCTACTATGTGGGGACCTAAATGCAAGGACAGGATGTGAACCTGACTTCATAGACCCACAGGGCAACAACCATGTGTTTGGCCAGACCCCTCTATATGTCACACCAGCCATCGCAAACCGAAACAACCTCGATTGTGAAATAAATAAAAGCGGTAGGGAGGTAGTGCAACTCTGCCGAGCCTTAGGCCTGTACATAGTTAACGGTAGGTTCAGAGGGGACTCCTTAGGGAGACTCACATATTCCTCAACTCTTGGGTCTAGTGTGGTGGATTATACAATCACTGACCTGGACCCCTGCGATATCAACGCATTCACTGTCAGGCAGCAATCCCCCCTCTCAGACCATAACCAAATAAATGTGTACCTTAAACTTTCTGCCCAAACTACAGACACAAAAAAGGAACCCAGTAAGCTACATAAAATAAACCAGACATACAGATGGGCCCCAGACAGTGGAGATAAATTCATCACAGCACTAAATTCACCTGATCTCACAAGTAAAATTTCAAAATTTAAAGAAAATCTATATGAGATCACCAGAGATGGGGTAAACATGGCCATAGAGGATATAAATATGATCTTTCATGAGGCAGCTGTAAAAGCCGACCTCGTGAAACAGAAGAGGAAGAGTCACAAAAGACAAAATAAAAATAAGAAATGGTTTGACCACGAATGCAAAAATGCCAGAAAAGACCTGAGAAAAATATCAAACCAAAAGCATCGCCAACCAAACAATCCGGACCTACGTACTAGATACAATGAAACCCTCAAAAGATATAAACACACCATTAGGAACAAAACACAAAACTATACCCACAAAATACTAGAAGAAATTGAAAACTCCACCAACCCAAAACAATTCTGGGAAATGTGGAATAACCTGAGTACAACACAATTGCAAGCATTACCAATCCAAGATGGCGACATCTGGAGAACACATTTTGAAAACCTCTACAAAGACATCCCAATAAACGAAACAAACCCAAGTCAACATCAGGTCACAGAAAAACTCCACACATTAGAAGCAACAATCAAAGACAACCAAAACCCTCTAGACTCCCCAATCACATGGAAAGAAATGGCCACAAAAACAAAATCTCTCCACCTAAAGAAAGCCTGTGGCCCAGACAACATCAAAAATGAAATGCTCAAGTTCAGCAATATGGAGATGCAGGGTGCGGTACTCAAATTATTCAACATCATATTACGTTCAGGCTGTTTTCCCGATATCTGGTGCCAAGGACTAATCTCCCCCATATATAAAAGCGGAAACAAATCAGACCCAAATAACTACCGCGGCATCTGTGTCAACAGTTGTCTAGGGAAGTTATTCTGCAGTATTCTAAATAGTAGATTACTTGATTTTCTTAACAAACATAATATCCTCAGAAAAAACCAAATAGGCTTTCTTCCAAAACACCGCACCGCCGACCATATCTATACCCTTCACACCCTCATTGAAAAACATATACACCAAACAAAAAATGGGAAAATATTCGCCTGTTTCATCGACTTCAAGAAAGCCTTTGACTCTATATGGCACGAAGGGCTCTATTATAAACTTCTTCAATGTGGAATAGGGGGCAAAGTCTATGACCTTATTAAATCAATGTATCTGAAAAACAAATGCGGGGTCAAAATTGGAGACAAACGCACCGATTTCTTCACCCAGAGAAGAGGCGTCCGGCAGGGCTGCAATTTGAGCCCGACCCTGTTCAACATATACATAAATGAATTAGCAGACATGCTGGAGCAAAGCGAGTCACCAGGTCTCCGTCTCCTAGATGGAGAAGTGAAATCCCTGTTCTATGCGGACGACCTGGTTCTGCTGTCTCCCACAGAACAGGGATTACAGCAACAACTAGACCTACTCGACAAATACTGCCAAAATTGGGCTCTAACAGTAAATCTAAAGAAAACCAACATCATGATTTTTCAAAAAAGGCCCAGATGTCAGGAAAACAAATACCAGTTTACCCTCAGTGATATCACTATAGGACACACTATGAGCTACACCTACCTTGGTCTAACTATTACAGCATCAGGGAGCTTCAGCATAGCAGTGAATGCACTAAAAGAAAAAGCCCGAAGAGCCCTATATGCAATAAAAAGAAAATTCTACAACATCCAAATCCCAATCAAAATCTGGCTCAAAATATTTGACAGCATAATCCTGCCCATTGCACTGTACGGTAGTGAAGTATGGGGCCCGCTAAATCACCAAAGCTACACTAAATGGGAAAAACATACAATAGAAGCCCTACATGCAGAATTCTGCCGAAGCATCCTTCGCACCCAAAGGAAAACGCCAACAAATGCATGCAGAGCCGAACTAGGCAGATACCCACTGATAATAAACATCCAAAAACGAGCACTAAACTTCCTAAATCACCTCAAATCTAGCTCCCCAGACACCCTTCATTTCAAAGCCTTTCAGACCCAAGAGCTAAACCCAGAAAAGAGTCCCCTGAGTCAGCTGCTACGGAAATTAAGTACTCAGCCGGACCCTGACCAGCCCCAGACCAACACAGCCGCCCAAACACCAATCCGAGTGAACCAAATCATTAAAAAATGCAAAGAAACCTACCTGGAACATTGGAACAAAATAACCGAAAGCCAAAGCAGATTAGAATGTTACCGGGCCCTAAAAAGAGAATATAAACTGGCAGACTACCTCACGACCATCAGAGACACAAAACAGAGACAGACCCTCACCAGGTACAGACTAAGCGACCACCAACTGGAAATTGAAAAAGGCAGATACAAGAAATCCTGGCAGCCTAGAGAGAATAGAATATGCGATCAATGTCTGGCTGGCGAGGTTGAAACAGAAATGCATTTCCTCCTAAAATGCGAAAAATTCAACACATCAAGAAACATATTATTCAACAAGCTAAGCCAAACAACCCCAGATTTCAAGGAATTGGATGATCTGTCAAAATTGAGATTAGTCCTAGGAGAAGGAGACAGACCATACCTTGGGGCCAAATATGTAACAACATGTCACAACCTGAGGACTGTTTAAAATTAAGACTGTTTAAAATTAATATTGAACGTACCAAATGAAGTACAAAGACTGTTTAAAATTAATATTGTTTAAAAGTAATATTGTATGTACCCAACAAATGTCAAATCGATTGACACCTACAGAATGTTGGAAAACTGTACCTTTTTGCTATGTAAGCTTTGGCAATATGGTTCTCTGTAAACTTTCATGCCAATAAAGCATTTTAATTGGAATTGGAATTGGAATTGGAATTGGAATGGGGAGAGAAGAGGGAATGGGGAGAGAGAAGAGGGAATGGGGACAGAGAAGAGGGAATGGGGAGAGAGAAGGGAGAGAATGGGGAGAGAGAAGAGAAGGAATGGGGAGAGGGAAGAGAGGGAATGGGGAGAGAGAAGAGAGGGAATTGGGTGAGAAGAGAGGGAATGGGGAGACAGAAGAGAGGGAATGGGGAGAGAGAAGAGAGGGAATGGGGAGTGAGAAGAGAGGGAATGGGGAGAGAAGACGGAATGGAGAGAGAGAAGTGAGGGAATGGGGAGAGAGAAGAGAGGGAATGGGGAGAGAGAAGAGAGGGAATGGGGTGAGAGAAGAGAGGGAATGGGGAGAGAGAAGAGGGAATGGGGAAAGAGAAGAGAGGGAATGAGGAAAGAGAAGAGAGGGAATGGGGAGAGAGCAGAGAGGGAATGGGGAGAGAGAAGAGAGGGAATGGGGAGAGAGAAGAGGGAATGCGGAGAGAGAAGAGGGAACGGGGGTAGAGAAGAGAGGGAATGGTGAAAGAGAAGAGAGGGAATGGGGAGAGAGAAGAGACAGCGAATGGGGAGAGAGAAGAGACAGCGAATGGGGAGAGAGAAGAGAGAGCGAATGGGGGGAGAGAAGCGTGAGCAAATGGGGAGAGAGTAGTGAGCAAATGGGGAGAGGGACGCGAGCGAATGGGGAGAGAGGAGAGTGGGCGAATGGGCAGAGAGAAGAGCGAGCGAATGGGCAGAGAGAAGAGCGAGCGAATGGGGAGAGAAGAGCGAGCGAATGGGGAGAGAGAAGAGGGAATGGGGAGAGAAGAGCAAGCGAATGGGGAGAGAGACGAGAGGGAATGGGGAGAGAGAAGAGTGAATGGGGAGAGGGAAGAGAGGGAATGGGGAGAGAGAAGAGGGAATGGGGAGAGGGAAGATAGGGAATGAGGAGACAGAAGAGAGGGAATGGGGAGAGAGAAGAGGGAATGGGAAGAAAGAAGAGAGGGAATGGGGAGAGAGAAGAGGGAATGGGGAGGCAGTGAAGAGGGGGCACGGTGGCATAGTGGTTAGCACTGTTGCCTCACAGCGCCAGGGACCCGGGTTCAAATCTGGCCTCGGGCGACTGTCTGTGTGGAGTTTGCACATTCTCCCTGTGTCTGCGTGGGTTTCCTCCGGGTGCTCCAGTTTCCTCCCACAGTCCAAAGATGTGCGGGTTAGGTTGATTTCGCTATGATAAATTGACCCTTAGTGTTAGGGGATTAAATACGTGGGGTTACGGGGATAGGGTGGGATATGTGTCGGTGCAGGCTCGAAGGGCCGAAACGGCCTCTATCTGCACTGTGGGGATTCTGTGATTCTGTGATTCTGTGAATGGGGAGAGAGCAGAGAGGGAATGGGGAGAGAGCAGAGAGGGAATGGGGAGAGAGAAGAGGGAATGGGGAGAGGGTAGAGAGGGAATGGGGAGACAGAAGAGAGGGAATGTGGAGAGAGAAGAGGGAATGGGGAGAGAGAAGAGAGGGAATGGGGAGAGAGAAGAGGGAATGGGGAGCGAGAAGTGGGAATGGGCAGAGAGAAGAGAGGGAATGGGGAGAAAGATGAGACGGAATGGGGAGAAAGATGAGACGGAATGGGGAGAGAGATGAGACGTAATGGGGAGTGAGAAGGGAGGTAATGGGGAGTGAGAAGAGAGGGAATGGGGAGTGAGAAGAGAGTGAATGGGGAGTCAGAAGGGAGAGAATGTGGAGAGAGAAGTCGGAATGGGTAGAGAGAAGAGAGGGAATGGGGAGAGAGAAAAGAGGGAATGTGGAGAGAAGAGGGAATGTGGAGAGAAGAGAGGGAATGGGGAGAGAGAAGAGGGAATGGGGAGAGAGAAGAGGGAATGGGGAGAGAGAAGAGGGAATGGGGAGAGAGAAGAGAGGGAATGGGGAGAGAGAAGAGAGGGAATGGGGAGAGAGAAGAGATGGAAGGGGAGTGAGAAGAGAGGGAATGGGGAGAGAGAGGGAGTGGGGAGTGAGAAGAGTGGGAATGGGGACAGAGCAGAGAGGGAATGTGGAGAGAGAAGGGAGAGTGAATGTGGTGAGAGGAAATGGGGAGAGAAGAGGGAATGGGGAGAGAGAATAGCGAGCGAATGGGGAGAGAGCGAATGGGGAGAGAGAAGAGAACAAATGGGGAGAGAGAAGAGAGCAAATGGGGAGAGAGGAGAGAGCGAATGGGGAGAGAGAAGAGGAAATGGGGAGAGAGAGGAGCGGGAATGGGTGAGAAGAGGGAATGGGGAGAGAGAAGAGGGAATGGGGAGAGAGAAGAGGGAATGGGGAGAGAGAAGAGGGAATGCGGAGAGAGAAGAAGGAATGTGGAGAGAGAAGAGGGAATGGGGAGAGAGAAAAAGAGGGAATGGGGAGAGAGAAGGGAGGGAACGGGGAGAGAGAAGGGAGGGAATGGGGAGAGAGAAGAGAGGGAATGGGAGAGAGAAGAGAGGGAATGCGGAGAGCAAAGAGAGGGAATGGGGAGAGAGAAGAGAGGGAATGGGGAGAGAGAAGAGAGGGAATGGGTAGAGAGAAGAGGGAATGGGGAGAGAGACGAGGGAATGGGGAGGGAGAAGAGAGGGAATGGGGAGAGAGAAGAGGGAATGGGGAGTGAGAAGTGAGGGGAATGGGAGTGAGAAGTGAGGGAATGGTGAGTGTGAAGAGAGTGAATGGGGAGAGAGAAGAGGGAATGGGGAGAGAGAAGAGAGGGAATGGGGAGAGAGAAGAGAGGGAATGGTGAGAGAGAAGGGAGGGAATGGGGAGAGAGAAGAGAGGGAATGGGGAGAGAGAGGAGAGGGAA
Source organism: Somniosus microcephalus (assembly GCF_052327205.1). Taxonomy (NCBI): domain Eukaryota; kingdom Metazoa; phylum Chordata; class Chondrichthyes; order Squaliformes; family Somniosidae; genus Somniosus; species Somniosus microcephalus. Next base: position 167,290,016 of record NC_140988.1, read on the forward strand.
TGGGGAGAGAGGAGAGGGAATGGGGAGAGAGAAGAGGGAATGGGGAGAGAGATGAGGGAATGGGGAGAGAGAAGAGAGGGAATGGGGAGAGAAGAGAGGGAATGGGGAGAGAGAAGGAGGAATGGGGAGAGAGAAAAGTGGGAATGGGGAGAGAGAAGAGAGGGAATGGGGAGAGAGAAGAGAGGGAATGGGGAGAGAGAAGAGCGGGAATGGGTGAGAAGAGAGGGAATGGGGAGAGAGAAGAGGGAATGGGGAGAGAGAAAAGAGGGAATGGGGGAGAGAGAAGAGAGGGAATGGGGAGAGAGAAGAGAGGGAATGGGGAGAGAGAAGAGAGGGAATAGGGGAGAGAGAAGAGAGGGAATGGGGAGAGAGAAGAGAGGGAATGGGGAGAGAGAAGAGAGGGAATGCGGAGAGAGAAGAGAGGGAATGGGGAGAGAGAAGAGGGAATGGGGAGAGAGAAGAGGGAATGGGGAGGGAGAGAGAGGGAATGGGGAGAGAGAAGAGGGAATGGGGAGAGAGAAGAGGGAATGGGGAGAGAGAAGAGAGGGAATGGGGAGTGAGAAGTGAGGAATGGGGAGTGAGAAGTGAGGGAATGGTGAGTGTGAAGAGAGTGAATGGGGAGAGAGAAGAGGAATGGGGAGAGAGAAGAGGGATGGGGAGAGTGAAGTGGGAATGGGGAGAGAGAGAGAGAGTAAATGGGGGGAGAGAAGTTAGCGAATTGGGAGAGAGAAATGGGAATGGGGAGAGAGAAGAGAGGGAATGGGGAGAGAGAAGAAGGAATGGGGAGAGAGAAGAGAGGGAATGGGGAGAGAGAAGAGGAGGAATGGGGATAGGGAAGAGTGGGTATGGGGAGAGCGAAGAGAGGGAATGGGGTGAGAAAAGAGAGGGAATGGGGTGAGAAAAGAGAGGGAATGGGGAGTGAGAAGGGAGAGTGAATGTGGTGAGAGGAAATGGGGAGAGAAGAGGGAATGGGGAGAGAGAATAGCGAGCGAATGGGGAGAGAGAAGAGAGCATATGGGGAGAGGGGAGAGAGCGAATGGGGAGAGAGAAGAGGGAATGTGGAGAGAGAAGAGCGGGAATGGGTGAGAAGAGGGAATGGGAGAGAGAAGAGGGAATGGGGAGAGAGAAGAGGGAATGGGGAGAGAGAAGAGGGAATGCGGAGAGAGAAGAAGGAATGTGGAGAGAGAAAAAAGGGAATGGGGAGAGAGAAGGGAGGGAACGGGGAGAGAGAAGGGAGGGAATGGGGAGAGAGAAGAGAGGGAATAGGGAGAGGAGAAGAGAGGGAATAGGGAGAGAGAAGAGGGAATGGGGAGCGAGAAGTGGGAATGGCAGAGAGAAGAGAGGGAATGGGGAGAAAGATGAGACGGAATGGGGAGAAGGATGAGACGGAATGGGGAAAGAGATGAGACGGAATGGGGAGTGAGAAGGGCGGTAATGGGGAGTGAGAAGAGAGGGAATGGGGAGTGAGAAGAGAGTGAATGGGAAGTCAGAAGGGGAGAGAATGTGGAGAGAGAAGTGGGAATGGGGAGAGAGAAGAGAGGGAATGGGGAGAGAGAAGAGAGGGAATGTGGAGAGAAGAGAGGAATGTGGAGAGAAGAGAGGGAATGGGGAGAGAGAAGAGGAATGGGGAGAGAGAAGAGGAATGGGGAGAGAGAAGAGAGGGAATGGGAGAGAGAAGAGAGGGAATGGGGAGAGAGAAGAGATGGAATGGGGAGTGAGAATAGTGGGAATGGGGAGAGGAGAAGAGAGGGAATGGGGAGAGAGAAGAGAGGGAATGGGGAGAGAGAAGAGAGGGATTGGGGAGTGAGAAGAGAGAGCAAATGGGGGGAGAGAAGATAGCGAATGGGGAGAGAGAAATGGGAATGGAAGAGTGGAGAGAGGGAATGGGGAGAGAAGAGGGAATGGGGAGAGAGAAGAGGGAATGGGGACAGAGAAGAGGGAGTGGGGAGAGAGAAGGGAGAGAATGGGGAGAGAGAAGAGAAGGAATGGGGAGAGGGAAGAGAGGGAATGGGGAGAGGGAAGAGAGGGAATGGGGAGAGAGAAGAGAGGGAATTGGGTGAGAAGAGAGGGAATGGGGAGACAGAAGAGAGGGAATGGGGAGAGAGAAGAGAGGGAATGGGGAGTGAGAAGAGAGGGAATGGGGAGAGAAGACGGAATGGAGAGAGAGAAGTGAGGGAATGGGGAGAGAGAAGAGAGGGAATGGGGAGAGAGAAGAGAGGGAATGGGGTGAGAGAAGAGAGGGAATGGGGAGAGAGAAGAGGGAATGGGGAAAGAGAAGAGAGGGAATGAGGAAAGAGAAGAGAGGGAATGGGGAGAGAGAAGAGAGGGAATGGGGAGAGAGAAGAGAGGGAATGGGGAGAGAGAAGAGGGAATGGGGAGAGAGAAGAGGGAACGGGGGTAGAGAAGAGAGGGAATGGTGAAAGAGAAGAGAGGGAATGGGGAGAGAGAAGAGACAGCGAATGGGGAGAGAGAAGAGACAGCGAATGGGGAGAGAGAAGAGAGAGCGAATGGGGGGAGAGAAGCGTGAGCAAATGGGGAGAGAGTAGCGAGCAAATGGGGAGAGAGACGCGAGCGAATGGGGAGAGAGGAGAGTGGGCGAATGGGCAGAGAGAAGAGCGAGCGAATGGGCAGAGAGAAGAGCGAGCGAATGGGGAGAGAAGAGCGAGCGAATGGGGAGAGAGAAGAGGGAATGGGGAGAGAAGAGCAAGCGAATGGGGAGAGAGACGAGAGGGAATGGGGAGAGAGAAGAGTGAATGGGGAGAGGGAAGAGAGGGAATGGGGAGAGAGAAGAGGGAATGGGGAGAGGGAAGATAGGGAATGAGGAGACAGAAGAGAGGGAATGGGGAGAGAGAAGAGGGAATGGGAAGAAAGAAGAGAGGGAATGGGGAGAGAGAAGAGGGAATGGGGAGGGAGTGAAGAGGGGGCACGGTGGCATAGTGGTTAGCACTGTTGCCTCACAGCGCCAGGGACCCGGGTTCAAATCTGGCCTCGGGCGACTGTCTGTGTGGAGTTTGCACATTCTCCCTGTGTCTGCGTGGGTTTCCTCCGGGTGCTCCAGTTTCCTCCCACAGTCCAAAGATGTGCGGGTTAGGTTGATTTCGCTATGATAAATTGACCCTTAGTGTTAGGGGATTAAATACGTGGGGTTACGGGGATAGGGTGGGATATGTGTCGGTGCAGGCTCGAAGGGCCGAAACGGCCTCTATCTGCACTGTGGGGATTCTGTGATTCTGTGATTCTGTGAATGGGGAGAGAGCAGAGAGGGAATGGGGAGAGAGCAGAGAGGGAATGGGGAGAGAGAAGAGGGAATGGGGAGAGGGTAGAGAGGGAATGGGGAGACAGAAGAGAGGGAATGTGGAGAGAGAAGAGGGAATGGGGAGAGAGAAGAGAGGGAATGGGGAGAGAGAAGAGGGAATGGGGAGCGAGAAGTGGGAATGGGCAGAGAGAAGAGAGGGAATGGGGAGAAAGATGAGACGGAATGGGGAGAAAGATGAGACGGAATGGGGAGAGAGATGAGACGTAATGGGGAGTGAGAAGGGAGGTAATGGGGAGTGAGAAGAGAGGGAATGGGGAGTGAGAAGAGAGTGAATGGGGAGTCAGAAGGGAGAGAATGTGGAGAGAGAAGTCGGAATGGGTAGAGAGAAGAGAGGGAATGGGAGAGAGAAAAGAGGGAATGTGGAGAGAAGAGAGGGAATGTGGAGAGAAGAGGGGGAATGGGGAGAGAGAAGAGGGAATGGGGAGAGAGAAGAGGGAATGGGGAGAGAGAAGAGGGAATGGGGAGAGAGAAGAGAGGGAATGGGGAGAGAGAAGAGAGGGAATGGGGAGAGAGAAGAGATGGAATGGGGAGTGAGAAGAGAGGGAATGGGGAGAGAGAGGGAGTGGGGAGTGAGAAGAGTGGGAATGGGGACAGAGCAGAGAGGGAATGTGGAGAGAGAAGGGAGAGTGAATGTGGTGAGAGGAAATGGGGAGAGAAGAGGGAATGGGGAGAGAGAATAGCGAGCGAATGGGGAGAGAGCGAATGGGGAGAGAGAAGAGAACAAATGGGGAGAGAGAAGAGAGCAAATGGGGAGAGAGGAGAGAGCGAATGGGGAGAGAGAAGAGGAAATGGGGAGAGAGAGGAGCGGGAATGGGTGAGAAGAGGGAATGGGGAGAGAGAAGAGGGAATGGGGAGAGAGAAGAGGGAATAGGGAGAGAGAAGAGGGAATGCGGAGAGAGAAGAAGGAATGTGGAGAGAGAAGAGGGAATGGGGAGAGAGAAAAGAGGGAATGGGGAGAGAGAAGGGAGGGAACGGGGAGAGAGAAGGGAGGGAATGGGGAGAGAGAAGAGAGGGAATGGGGAGAGAGAAGAGAGGGAATGCGGAGAGCAAAGAGAGGGAATGGGGAGAGAGAAGAGAGGGAATGGGGAGAGAGAAGAGAGGGAATGGGTAGAGAGAAGAGGGAATGGGGAGAGAGACGAGGGAATGGGGAGGGAGAAGAGAGGGAATGGGGAGAGAGAAGAGGGAATGGGGAGTGAGAAGTGAGGGAATGGGGAGTGAGAAGTGAGGGAATGGTGAGTGTGAAGAGAGTGAATGGGGAGAGAGAAGAGGGAATGGGGAGAGAGAAGAGAGGGAATGGGGAGAGAGAAGAGAGGGAATGGGGAGAGAGAAGGGAGGGAATGGGGAGAGAGAAGAGAGGGAATGGGGAGAGAGAGGAGAGGGAATGGGGAGAGAGGAGAGGGAATGGGGAGAGAGAAGAGGGAATGGGGAGAGAGATGAGGGAATGTGGAGAGAGAAGAGAGGGAATGGGGAGAGAAGAGAGGGAATGGGGAGAGAGAAGGAGGAATGGGGAGAGAGAAAAGTGGGAATGGGGAGAGAGAAGAGAGGGAATGGGGAGAGAGAAGAGAGGGAATGGGGAGAGAGAAGAGCGGGAATGGGTGAGAAGAGAGGGAATGGGGAGAGAGAAGAGGGAATGGGGAGAGAGAAAAGAGGGAATGGGGAGAGAGAAGAGAGGGAATGGGGAGAGAGAAGAGAGGGAATGGGGAGAGAGAAGAGAGGGAATGGGGAGAGAGAAGAGAGGGAATGGGGAGAGAGAAGAGAGGGAATGGGGAGAGAGAAGAGAGGGAATGCGGAGAGAGAAGAGAGGGAATGGGGAGAGAGAAGAGGGAATGGGGAGAGAGAAGAGGGAATGGGGAGGGAGAGAGAGGGAATGGGGAGAGAGAAGAGGGAATGGGGAGAGAGAAGAGGGAATGGGGAGAGAGAAGAGAGGGAATGGGGAGTGAGAAGTGAGGGAATGGTGAGTGTGAAGAGAGTGAATGGGGAGAGAGAAGAGGGAATGGGGAGAGAGAAGAGGGAATGGGGAGAGAGAAGTGGGAATGGGGAGAGAGAAGAGAGAGTAAATGGGGGGAGAGAAGTTAGCGAATTGGGAGAGAGAAATGGGAATGGGGAGAGAGAAGAGAGGGAATGGGGAGAGAGAAGAAGGAATGGGGAGAGAGAAGAGAGGGAATGGGGAGAGAGAAGAGAGGGAATGGGGAGTGAGAAGTGAGGGAATGGTGAGTGTGAAGAGAGTGAATGGGGAGAGAGAAGAGGGAATGGGGAGAGAGAAGAGGGAATGGGGAGAGAGAAGTGGGAATGGGGAGAGAGAAGAGAGAGTAAATGGGGGGAGAGAAGTTAGCGAATTGGGAGAGAGAAATGGGAATGGGGAGAGAGAAGAGAGGGAATGGGGAGAGAGAAGAAGGAATGGGGAGAGAGAAGAGAGGGAATGGGGAGAGAGAAGAGAGGGAATGGGGATAGGGAAGAGAGGGAATGGGGAGAGAGAAGAGAGGGAATGGGGTGAGAAAAGAGAGGGAATGGGGTGAGAGAAGAGAGGGAATGGGGTGAGAAAAGAGAGGGAATGGGGTGAGAAAAGAGAGGGAATGGGGCGTGAGAAGGGAGAGTGAATGTGGTGAGAGGAAATGGGGAGAGAAGAGGGAATGGGGAGAGAGAATAGCGAGCGAATGGGGAGAGAGAAGAGAGCATATGGGGAGAGGGGAGAGAGCGAATGGGGAGAGAGAAGAGGGAATGGGGAGAGAGAAGAGCGGGAATGGGTGAGAAGAGGGAATGGGGAGAGAGAAGAGGGAATGGGGAGAGAGAAGAGGGAATGGGGAGAGAGAAGAGGGAATGCGGAGAGAGAAGAAGGAATGTGGAGAGAGAAAAAAGGGAATGGGGAGAGAGAAGGGAGGGAACGGGGAGAGAGAAGGGAGGGAATGGGGAGAGAGAAGAGAGGGAATAGGGAGAGAGAAGAGAGGGAATAGGGAGAGAGAAGAGGGAATGGGGAGCGAGAAGTGGGAATGGGCAGAGAGAAGAGAGGGAATGGGGAGAAAGATGAGACGGAATGGGGAGAAAGATGAGACGGAATGGGGAAAGAGATGAAACGGAATGGGGAGTGAGAAGGGCGGTAATGGGGAGTGAGAAGAGAGGGAATGGGGAGTGAGAAGAGAGTGAATGGGGAGTCAGAAGGGAGAGAATGTGGAGAGAGAAGTGGGAATGGGGAGAGAGAAGAGAGGGAATGGGGAGAGGGAAGAGAGGGAATGTGGAGAGAAGAGAGGGAATGTGGAGAGAAGAGAGGGAATGGGGAGAGAGAAGAGGGAATGGGGAGAGAGAAGAGGGAATGGGGAGAGAGAAGAGAGGGAATGGGGAGAGAGAAGAGAGGGAATGGGGAGAGAGAAGAGATGGAATGGGGAGTGAGAAGAGAGGGAATGGGGAGAGAGAGGGAGTGGGGAGTGAGAAGAGTGGGAATGGGGACAGAGCAGAGAGGGAATGTGGAGAGAGAAGGGAGAGTGAATGTGGTGAGAGGAAATGGGGAGAGAAGAGGGAATGGGGAGAGAGAATAGCGAGCGAAAGGGGAGAGAGCGAATGGGGAGAGAGAAGAGAGCAAATGGGGAGAGAGAAGAGAGCAAATGGGGAGAGAGGAGAGAGCGAATGGGGAGAGAGAAGAGGGAATGGGGAGAGAGAGGAGCGGGAATGGTTGAGAAGAGGGAATGGGGAGAGAGAAGAGGGAATGGGGAGAGAGAAGAGGGAATGGGGAGAGAGAAGAGGGAATGGGGAGAGAGAAGAGGGAATGCGGAGAGAGAAGAAGGAATGTGGAGAGAGAAGAGGGAATGGGGAGAGAGAAAAGAGGGAATGGGGAGAGAGAAGGGAGGGAACGGGGAGAGAGAAGGGAGGGAATGGGGAGAGAGAAGAGAGGGAATGGGGAGAGAGAAGAGAGGGAATGCGGAGAGCAAAGAGAGGGAATGGGGAGAGAGAAGAGAGGGAATGGGGAGAGAGAAGAGAGGGAATGGGTAGAGAGAAGAGGGAATGGGGAGAGAAGAAAGGGAATGGGGAGAGAAGAAAGGGAATGGGGAGAGAGACGAGGGAATGGGGAGGGAGAAGAGAGGGAATGGGGAGAGAGAAGAGGGAATGGGGGGTGAGAAGTGAGGGAATGGGGAGTGAGAAGTGAGGGAATGGTGAGTGTGAAGAGAGTGAATGGGGAGAGAGAAGAGGGAATGGGGAGAGAGAAGAGAGGGAATGGGGAGAGAGAAGAGAGGGAATGGGGAGAGAGAAGGGAGGGAATGCCGAGAGAGAAGAGAGGGAATAGGGAGAGAGAGGAGAGGGAATGGGGAGAGAGGAGAGGGAATGGGGAGAGAGAAGAGGGAATGGGGAGAGAGATGAGGGAATGGGGGGAGAGAAGAGAGGGAATGGGGAGAGAAGAGAGGGAATGGGGAGAGAGAAGGAGGAATGGGGAGAGAGAAAAGTGGGAATGGGGAGAGAGAAGAGAGGGAATGGGGAGAGAGAAGAGAGCGAATGGGGAGAGAGAAGAGCGGGAATGGGTGAGAAGAGAGGGAATGGGGAGAGAGAAGAGGGAATGGGGAGAGAGAAAAGAGGGAATGGGGAGAGAGAAGAGAGGGAATGGGGAGAGAGAAGAGAGGGAATGGGGAGAGAGAAGAGAGGGAATGGGGAGAGAGAAGAGAGGGAATCGGGAGAGAGAAGAGAGGGAATCGGGAGAGAGAAGAGAGGGAATGCGGAGAGAGAAGAGAGGGAATGGGGAGAGAGAAGCGACGGAATGGGGAGAGAAGAAAGGGAATGGGGAGGGAAGAGGGAATGGGGAGAGAGAAGAGGGAATGGGGAGGGAGAGAGAGGGAATGGGGAGAGAGAAGAGGGAATGGGGAGAGAGAAGGGAGGGGATGGGGAGTGAGAAGTGAGGGAATGGTGAGTGTGAAGAGAGTGAATGGGGAGAGAGAAGAGGGAATGGGGAGAGAGAAGTGGGAGAGAGAAGTGGGAATGCGGAGAGAGAAGAGAGAGCAAATGGGGGGAGAGAAGTTAGCGAATTGGGAGAGAGAAATGGGAATGGGGAGAGAGAAGAGAGGGAATGGGGAGAGAGAAGAAGGAATGGGGAGAGGGAAGAGAGGGAATGGGGAGAGAGAAGAGAGGGAATGGGGATAGGGAAGAGAGGGAATGGGGAGAGAGAAGAGAGGGAATGGGGTGAGAAAAGAGAGGGAATGGGGTGAGAAAAGAGAGGGAATGGGGTGTGAGAAGAGAGGGAATGGGGAGAGAGAAGAGAGGGAATGGGGAGAGAGAAGAGAGGGAATGGGGAGAGAGAAGAGAGGGAATGGGGAGAGAGAAGAGATGGAATGGGGAGAGAGAAGAGAGGGAATGGGGAGTGAGAAGAGAGGGAATGGGGAGTGAGAAGGGAGAGTGAATGTGGTGAGAGGAAATGGGGAGAGAAGAGGGAATGGGGAGATAGAATAGCGAGCGAATGGGGAGAGAGAAGAGAGCAAATGGGGAGAGGGGAGAGAGCGAATGGGGAGAGAGAAGAGGGAATGGGGAGAGAGAAGAGCAAGAATGGGTGAGAAGAGGGAATGGGGAGAGAGAAGAGGGAATGGGGAGGGAGAAGAGGGAATGGGGAGAGAGAAGAGGGAATGGGGAGAGAGAAGAGGGAATGCGGAGAGAGAAGAAGGAATGTGGAGAGAGAAAAGAGGGAATGGGGAGAGAGAAGGGAGGGAACGGGGAGAGAGAAGGGAGGGAATGGGGAGAGAGAAGAGCCGGACCCTGACCAGCCCCAGACCAACACAGCCGCCCAAACACCAATCCGAGTGAACCAAATCATTAAAAAATGCAAAGAAACCTACCTGGAACATTGGAACAAAATAACCGAAAGCCAAAGCAGATTAGAATGTTACCGGGCCCTAAAAAGAGAATATAAACTGGCAGACTACCTCACGACCATCAGAGACACAAAACAGAGACAGACCCTCACCAGGTACAGACTAAGCGACCACCAACTGGAAATTGAAAAAGGCAGATACAAGAAATCCTGGCAGCCTAGAGAGAATAGAATATGCGATCAATGTCTGGCTGGCGAGGTTGAAACAGAAATGCATTTCCTCCTAAAATGCGAAAAATTCAACACATCAAGAAACATATTATTCAACAAGCTAAGCCAAACAACCCCAGATTTCAAGGAATTGGATGATCTGTCAAAATTGAGATTAGTCCTAGGAGAAGGAGACAGACCATACCTTGGGGCCAAATATGTAACAACATGTCACAACCTGAGGACTGTTTAAAATTAAGACTGTTTAAAATTAATATTGAACGTACCAAATGAAGTACAAAGACTGTTTAAAATTAATATTGTTTAAAAGTAATATTGTATATACCCAACAAATGTCAAATCGATTGACACCTACAGAATGTTGGAAAACTGTACCTTTTTGCTATGTAAGCTTTGGCAATATGGTTCTCTGTAAACTTTCATGCCAATAAAGCATTTTAATTGGAATTGGAATTGGAATTGAAGAGAGGGAATAGGGAGAGAGAAGAGAGGGAATGGGGAGAGCGAAGAGAGGGAATGGGGAGAGAGAAGAGAGGGAATGGGGAGAGAGAAGAGAGGGAATGGGTAGAGAGAAGAGGGAATGGGGAGAGAAGAAATGGAATGGGGAGAGAAGAAAGGGAATGGGGAGAGAGAAGAGGGAATGGGGAGGGAGAAGAGAGGGAATGGGGAGAGAGAAGAGGGAATGGGGAGTGAGAAGTGAGGGAATGGGGAGAGAGAAGAAGGAATGGGGAGAGAGAAGAGAGGGAATGGGGAGAGAGAAGAGAGGGAATGGGGATAGGGAAGAGAGGGAATGGGGAGAGAGAAGAGAGGGAATGGGGTGAGAAAAGAGAGGGAATGGGGTGAGAAAAGAGAGGGAATGGGGAGTGAGAAGAGAGGGAATGGGGAGAGAGAAGAGATGGAATGGGGAGAGAGAAGAGAGGGAATGGGGAGAGAGAAGAGAGGGAATGAGGAGAGAGAAGAGATGGAATGGGCAGAGAGAAGAGAGGGAATGGGGAGTGGGAAGAGAGGGAATGGGGAGTGAGAAGGGAGAGTGAATGTGGTGAGAGGAAATGGGGAGAGAAGAGGGAATGGGGAGAGAGAATAGCGAGCGAATGGGGAGAGAGAAGAGAGCAAATGGGGAGAGGGGGGTGAGCGAATGGGGAGAGGGAAGAGGGAATGGGGAGAGAGAAGAGCGGGAATGGGTGGGAAGAGGGAATGGGGAGAGAGAAGAAGGAATGGGGAGAGAGAAGAGGGAATGGGGAGAGAGAAGAGGGAATGGGGAGAGAGAAGCGGGAATGCGGAGAGAGAAGAAGGAATGTGGAGAGAGAAAAGAGGGAACAGGGAGAGAGAAGGGAGGGAACGGGGAGAGAGAAGGGAGGGAATGGGGAGAGAGAAGAGAGTGAATAGGGAGAGAGAAGAGAGGGAATGGGGAGAGCGAAGAGAGGGAATGGGGAGAGAGAAGAGAGGGAATGGGGAGAGAGAAGAGAGGGAATGGGTAGAGAGAAGAGGGAATGGGGAGTGAGAAGAGAGGGAATGGGGAGAGAGAAGAGGGAATGGGGAGTGAGAAGTGAGGGAATGGGGAGTGAGAAGTGAGGGAATGGTGAGTGTAAAGAGAGTGAATGGGGAGAGAGAAGAGGGAATGGGGAGAGAGAAGAGAGGGAATGGGGAGAGAGAAGAGAGGGAATGGGGAGAGAGAAGGGAGGGAATGGGGAGAGAGAAGAGAGGGAATGGGGAGAGAGGAGAGGAAATGGGGAGAGAGAAGAGGGGATGGGGAGAGAGATGAGGGAATGGGGAGAGAGAAGAGAGGGAATGGGGAGAGAAGAGAGGGAATGGGGAGAGAGAAGGAGGAATGGGGAGAGAGAAAAGTGGGAATGGGGAGAGAGAAGAGAGGGAATGGGGAGAGAGAAGAGAGGGAATGGGGAGAGAGAAGAGCGGGAATGGGTGAGAAGAGAGGGAATGGGGAGAGAGAAGAGGGAATGGGGAGAGAGAAGAGGGAATGTGGAGAGAGAAGAGGGAATGTGGAGAGAGAAGAAGGAATGGGGAGAGAGAAAATGGAATGGGGAGAGAGAAAAGAGGGAATGGGGAGAGAGAAGGGAGGGAAAGGGGAGAGAGAAGGGAGGGAACGGGGAGAGAGAAGGGAGGGAATGGGGAGAGAGAAGAGAGGGAATGGGGAGAGAGAAGAGAGGGAATGGGGAGAGAGAAGAGAGGGAATGGGGAGAGAGAAGAGAGGGAATGGGGAGAGAGAAGAGAGGGAATGGGGAGAGAGAAGAGAGGGAATGGGGAGAGAAGAAAGGGAATGGGGAGAGAAGAGGGAATGGGGAGGGAGAGAGAGGGAATGGGGAGAGAGAAGAGGGAATGGGGAGAGAGAAGAGAGGGAATGGGGAGTGAGAAGTGAGGGAATGGTGAGTGTGAAGAGAGTGAATGAGGAGAGAGAAGAGGGAATGGGGAGAGAGAAGGGGGAATGGGGAGAGAGAAGAGGGAATGGGGAGAGAGAAGTGGGAATGGGGAGAGAGAAGGGAGAGCAAATGGGGGGAGAGAAGTTAGCGAATGGGGTGAGAGAAATGGGAATGGGGAGAGAGAAGAGAGGGAATGGGGAGAGAGAAGAGAGGGAATGGGGAAAGAGAAGAGATGGAATGGGGATAGGGAAGAGAGGGAATGGGGAGAGAGAAGAGAGGGAATGGGGTGAGAAAAGAGAGGGAATGGGGTGAGAAAAGAGAGGGAATGGGGTGAGAAAAGAGAGGGAATGGGGAGTGAGAAGAGAGGGAATGGGGAGTGAGAAGAGAGGGAGTGGGGAGTGAGGAGAGAGGGAATGGGGAGTGAGAAGAGAGGGAATGGGGAGTGAGAAGAGAGGGAATGGGGAGTGAGAAGAGAGGGAATGTGGAGAGAGAAGGCAGAGCGAATGGGGTGAGAGGGAATGGGGAGAGGGAAGAGGGAATGGGGAGAGAGAAGAGGGAATGGGGAGAGAGAAGAGAGGGAACAGGGAGAGAGAAGAGAGGGAACGGGGAGAGAGCAGAGAGTGAACGGGGAGAGAGAAGAGAGGGAACGGGGAGAGAAGAGAGGGAATGGGGAGAGAGAAGAGAGTGAATGGGGAGAGAGAAGAGAGTGAATGGCGAGAGAGAAGACGGAATGGGGAGAGAGAAGAGAGGGAATGGGTAGAGAGAAGAGAGGGAATGGGGAGAGAAGAAAGGGAATGGAGAGAGAAGAGGGAATGGGGGAGAGAAAAGTGGGAATGGGGAGAGAGAAGAGAGGGAATGGGGAGAGAGAAGAGAGCGAATGGGGAGAGAGAAGAGCGGGAATGGGTGAGAAGAGAGGGAATGGGGAGAGAGAAGAGGGAATGGGGAGAGAGAAAAGAGGGAATGGGGAGAGAGAAGAGAGGGAATGGGGAGAGAGAAGAGAGGGAATGGGGAGAGAGAAGAGAGGGAATGGGGAGAGAGAAGAGAGGGAATGGTGAGAGAGAAGAGAGGGAATCGGGAGAGAGAAGAGAGGGAATGCGGAGAGAGAAGAGAGGGAATGGGGAGAGAGGGAAGCGATCGAATGGGGAGAGAAGAAATGGAATGGGGAGGGAAGAGGGAATGGGGAGAGAGAAGAGGGAATGGGGAGGGAGAGAGAGGGAATGGGGAGAGAGAAGAGGGAATGGGGAGAGAGATGAGAGGGAATGGGGAGTGAGAAGTGAGGGAATGGTGAGTGTGAAGAGAGTGAATGGGGAGAGAGAAGAGGGAATGGGGAGAGAGAAGAGGGAATGGGGAGAGAGAAGTGGGAATGGGGAGAGAGAAGAGAGAGCAAATGGGGGGAGAGAAGTTAGCGAATTGGGAGAGAGAAATGGGAATGGGGAGAGAGAAGAGAGGGAATGGGGAGAGAGAAGAAGGAATGGGGAGAGGGAAGAGAGGGAATGGGGAGAGAGAAGAGAGGGAATGGGGATAGGGAAGAGAGGGAATGGGGGGAGAGAAGAGCGGGAATGGGTGAGAAGAGAGGGAATGGGGAGAGAGAAGAGGGAATGGGGAGAGAGAAGAGGGAATGTGGAGAGAGAAGAGGGAATGTGGAGAGAGAAGAAGGAATGGGGAGAGAGAAAATGGAATGGGGAGAGAGAAAAGAGGGAATGGGGAGAGAGAAGGGAGGGAAAGGGGAGAGAGAAGGGAGGGAACGGGGAGAGAGAAGGGAGGGAATGGGGAGAGAGAAGAGAGGGAATGGGGAGAGAGAAGAGAGGGAATGGGGAGAGAGAAGAGAGGGAATGGGGAGAGAGAAGAGAGGGAATGGGGAGAGAGAAGAGAGGGAATGGGGAGAGAAGAAAGGGAATGGGGAGAGAAGAGGGAATGGGGAGGGAGAGAGAGGGAATGGGGAGAGAGAAGAGGGAATGGGGAGAGAGAAGAGAGGGAATGGGGAGTGAGAAGTGAGGGAATGGTGAGTGTGAAGAGAGTGAATGAGGAGAGAGAAGAGGGAATGGGGAGAGAGAAGGGGGAATGGGGAGAGAGAAGAGGGAATGGGGAGAGAGAAGTGGGAATGGGGAGAGAGAAGGGAGAGCAAATGGGGGGAGAGAAGTTAGCGAATGGGGTGAGAGAAATGGGAATGGGGAGAGAGAAGAGAGGGAATGGGGAGAGAGAAGAGAGGGAATGGGGAAAGAGAAGAGATGGAATGGGGATAGGGAAGAGAGGGAATGGGGAGAGAGAAGAGAGGGAATGGGGTGAGAAAAGAAAGGGAATGGGGTGAGAAAAGAGAGGGAATGGGGTGAGAAAAGAGAGGGAATGGGGAGTGAGAAGAGAGGGAATGGGGAGTGAGAAGAGAGGGAGTGGGGAGTGAGGAGAGAGGGAATGGGGAGTGAGAAGAGAGGGAATGGGGAGTGAGAAGAGAGGGAATGGGGAGTGAGAAGAGAGGGAATGTGGAGAGAGAAGGCAGAGCGAATGGGGTGAGAGGGAATGGGGAGAGGGAAGAGGGAATGGGGAGAGAGAAGAGGGAATGGGGAGAGAGAAGAGAGGGAACAGGGAGAGAGAAGAGAGGGAACGGGGAGAGAGCAGAGAGTGAACGGGGAGAGAGAAGAGAGGGAACGGGGAGAGAAGAGAGGGAATGGGGAGAGAGAAGAGAGTGAATGGGGAGAGAGAAGAGAGTGAATGGGGAGAGAGAAGACGGAATGGGGAGAGAGAAGAGAGGGAATGGGTAGAGAGAAGAGAGGGAATGGGGAGAGAAGAAAGGGAATGGAGAGAGAAGAGGGAATGGGGAGAGAGAAAAGTGGGAATGGGGAGAGAGAAGAGAGGGAATGGGGAGAGAGAAGAGAGCGAATGGGGAGAGAGAAGAGCGGGAATGGGTGAGAAGAGAGGGAATGGGGAGAGAGAAGAGGGAATGGGGAGAGAGAAAAGAGGGAATGGGGAGAGAGAAGAGAGGGAATGGGGAGAGAGAAGAGAGGGAATGGGGAGAGAGAAGAGAGGGAATGGGGAGAGAGAAGAGAGGGAATGGTGAGAGAGAAGAGAGGGAATCGGGAGAGAGAAGAGAGGGAATGCGGAGAGAGAAGAGAGGGAATGGGGAGAGAGGGAAGCGATCGAATGGGGAGAGAAGAAATGGAATGGGGAGGGAAGAGGGAATGGGGAGAGAGAAGAGGGAATGGGGAGGGAGAGAGAGGGAATGGGGAGAGAGAAGAGGGAATGGGGAGAGAGATGAGAGGGAATGGGGAGTGAGAAGTGAGGGAATGGTGAGTGTGAAGAGAGTGAATGGGGAGAGAGAAGAGGGAATGGGGAGAGAGAAGAGGGAATGGGGAGAGAGAAGTGGGAATGGGGAGAGAGAAGAGAGAGCAAATGGGGGGAGAGAAGTTAGCGAATTGGGAGAGAGAAATGGGAATGGGGAGAGAGAAGAGAGGGAATGGGGAGAGAGAAGAAGGAATGGGGAGAGGGAAGAGAGGGAATGGGGAGAGAGAAGAGAGGGAATGGGGATAGGGAAGAGAGGGAATGGGGAGAGAGAAGAGAGGGAATGGGGTGAGAAAAGAGAGGGAATGGGGTGAGAAAAGAGAGGGAATGGGGAGTGAGAAGAGAGGGAATGGGGAGAGAGAAGAAAGGGAATGGGGAGAGAGAAGAGAGGGAATGGGGAGAGAGAAGAGAGGGAATGGGGAGAGAGAAGAGATGGAATGGGGAGAGAGAAGAGAGGGAATGGGGAGTGAGAAGAGAGGGAATGGGGAGTGAGAAGGGAGAGTGAATGTGGTGAGAGGAATTGGGGAGAGAAGAGGGAATGGGGAGAGAGAATAGCGAGCGAATGGGGAGAGAGAAGAGAGCAAATGGGGAGAGGGGAGAGAGCGAATGGGGAGAGAGAAGAGGGAATGGGGAGAGAGAAGAGCAGGAATGGGTGAGAAGAGGGAATGGGGAGAGAGAAGAGGGATTGGGGAGGGAGAAGAGGGAATGGGGAGAGAGAAGAGGGAATGGGGAGAGAGAAGAGGGAATGCGGAGAGAGAAGAAGGAATGTGGAGAGAGAAAAGAGGGAATGGGGAGAGAGAAGGGAGGGAACGGGGAGAGAGAAGGGAGGGAATGGGGAGAGAGAAGAGAGGGAATAGGGAGAGAGAAGAGAGGGAATGGGGAGAGCGAAGAGAGGGAATGGGGAGAGAGAAGAGAGGGAATGGGGAGAGAGAAGAGAGGGAATGGGTAGAGAGAAGAGGGAATGGGAAGAGAAGAAATGGAATGGGGAGAGAAGAAAGGGAATGGGGAGAGAGAAGAGGGAATGGGGAGGGAGAAGAGAGGGAATGGGGAGAGGGAAGAGGGAACGGGGAGTGAGAAGTGAGGGAATGGGGAGAGAGAAGAAGGAATGGGGAGAGAGAAGAGAGGGAATGGGGAGAGAGAAGAGAGGGAATGGGGAGAGAGAAGAGAGGGAATGGGTAGAGAGAAGAGGGAATGGGGAGAGAAGAAATGGAATGGGGAGAGAAGAAAGGGAATGGGGAGAGAGAAGAGGGAATGGGGAGGGAGAAGAGAGGGAATGGGGAGAGAGAAGAGGGAATGGGGAGTGAGAAGTGAGGGAATGGGGAGAGAGAAGAAGGAATGGGGAGAGAGAAGAGAGGGAATGGGGAGAGAGAAGAGAGGGAATGGGGATAGGGAAGAGAGGGAATGGGGAGAGAGAAGAGAGGGAATGGGGTGAGAAAAGAGAGGGAATGGGGTGAGAAAAGAGAGGGAATGGGGAGTGAGAAGAGAGGGAATGGGGAGAGAGAAGAGATGGAATGGGGAGAGAGAAGAGAGGGAATGGGGAGAGAGAAGAGAGGGAATGGGGAGAGAGAAGAGATGGAATGGGGAGAGAGAAGAGAGGGAATGGGGAGTGGGAAGAGAAGGAATGGGGAGTGAGAAGGGAGAGTGAATGTGGTGAGAGGAAATGGGGAGAGAAGAGGGAATGGGGAGAGAGAATAGCGAGCGAATGGGGAGAGAGAAGAGAGCAAATGGGGAGAGGGGGGTGAGCGAATGGGGAGAGGGAAGAGGGAATGGGGAGAGAGAAGAGCGGGAATGGGTGAGAAGAGGGAATGGGGAGAGAGAAGAAGGAATGGGGAGAGAGAAGAGGGAATGGGGAGAGAGAAGAGGGAATGGGGAGAGAGAAGCGGGAATGCGGAGAGAGAAGAAGGAATGTGGAGAGAGAAAAGAGGGAACGGGGAGAGAGAAGGGAGGGAAAGGGGAGAGAGAAGGGAGGGAATGGGGAGAGAGAAGAGAGGGAATAGGGAGAGAGAAGAGAGGGAATGGGGAGAGCGAAGAGAGGGAATGGGGAGAGAGAAGAGAGGGAATGGGGAGAGAGAAGAGAGGGAATGGGTAGAGAGAAGAGGGAATGGGGAGAGAAGAAAGGGAATGGGGAGAGAGAAGAGGGAATGGGGAGGGAGAAGAGAGGGAATGGGGAGAGAGAAGAGGGAATGAGGAGTGAGAAGTGAGGGAATGGGGAGTGAGAAGTGAGGGAATGGTGAGTGTAAAGAGAGTGAATGGGGAGAGAGAAGAGGGAATGGGGAGAGAGAAGAGAGGGAATGGGGAGAGAGAAGAGAGGGAATGGGGAGAGAGAAGGGAGGGAATGGGGAGAGAGAAGAGAGGGAATGGGGAGAGAGGAGAGGAAATGGGGAGAGAGAAGAGGGGATGGGGAGAGAGATGAGGGAATGGGGAGAGAGAAGAGAGGGAATGGGGAGAGAAGAGAGGGAATGGGGAGAGAGAAGGAGGAATGGGGAGAGAGAAAAGTGGGAATGGGGAGAGAGAAGAGAGGGAATGGGGAGAGAGAAGAGAGGGAATGGGGAGAGAGAAGAGCGGGAATGGGTGAGAAGAGAGGGAATGGGGAGAGAGAAGAGGGAATGGGGAGAGAGAAGAGGGAATGTGGAGAGAGAAGAGGGAATGTGGAGAGAGAAGAAGGAATGGGGAGAGAGAAAAGGGAATGGGGAGAGAGAAAAGAGGGAATGGGGAGAGAGAAGGGAGGGAAAGGGGAGAGAGAAGGGAGGGAACGGGGAGAGAGAAGGGAGGGAATGGGGAGAGAGAAGAGAGGGAATGGGGAGAGAGAAGAGAGGGAATGGGGAGAGAGAAGAGAGGGAATGGGGAGAGAGAAGAGAGGGAATGGGGAGAGAGAAGAGAGGGAATGGGGAGAGAGAAGAGAGGGAATGGGGAGAGAGAAGAGAGGGAATGGGGAGAGAAGAAAGGGAATGGGGAGAGAAGAGGGAATGGGGAGGGAGAGAGAGGGAATGGGGAGAGAGAAGAGGGAATGGGGAGAGAGAAGAGAGGGAATGGGGAGTGAGAAGTGAGGGAATGGTGAGTGTGAAGAGAGTGAATGAGGAGAGAGAAGAGGGAATGGGGAGAGAGAAGGGGGAATGGGGAGAGAGAAGAGGGAATGGGGAGAGAGAAGTGGGAATGGGGAGAGAGAAGGGAGAGCAAATGGGGGGAGAGAAGTTAGCGAATGGGGTGAGAGAAATGGGAATGGGGAGAGAGAAGAGAGGGAATGGGGAGAGAGAAGAGAGGGAATGGGGAAAGAGAAGAGATGGAATGGGGATAGGGAAGAGAGGGAATGGGGAGAGAGAAGAGAGGGAATGGGGTGAGAAAAGAGAGGGAATGGGGTGAGAAAAGAAAGGGAATGGGGTGAGAAAAGAGAGGGAATGGGGAGTGAGAAGAGAGGGAATGGGGAGTGAGAAGAGAGGGAATGGGGAGTGAGGAGAGAGGGAATGGGGAGTGAGAAGAGAGGGAATGGGGAGTGAGAAGAGAGGGAATGGGGAGTGAGAAGAGAGGGAATGGGGAGTGAGAAGAGAGGGAATGTGGAGAGAGAAGGCAGAGCGAATGGGGTGAGAGGGAATGGGGAGAGGGAAGAGGGAATGGGGAGAGAGAAGAGGGAATGGGGAGAGAGAAGAGAGGGAACAGGGAGAGAGAAGAGAGTGAACGGGGAGAGAGCAGAGAGTGAAGGGGGGAGAGAAGAGAGGGAACGGGGAGAGAAGAGAGGGAATGGGGAGAGAGAAGAGAGGGAATGGGGAGAGAGAAGAGAGTGAATGGGGAGAGAGAAGACGGAATGGGGAGAGAGAAGAGAGGGAATGGGTAGAGAGAAGAGAGGGAATGGGGAGAGAAGAAAGGGAATGGAGAGAGAAGAGGGAATGGGGAGAGAGATGAGGGAATGGGGAGAGAGAAGAGGGAATGGGGAGAGAGAAGAGAGGGAATGGGGAGAGAGAAGAGGGAATGGGGAGAGAGAAGAGGGAATGGGGAGAGGGAAGAGAGGGAATGGGGATTGAGAAGAGAGGGAATGGGGTGAGAAAAGAGAGGGAATGGGGTGAGAAGAGAGAGGGAATGGGGAGAGAGGAGAGGGAATGGGGAGAGAGAAGAGAGGGAATGGGGAGAGAGAAGAGAGGGAATGGGGAGAGAGAAATCGGAATGGGAGAGAGAAGAGAGGGAATGGGGAGAGAGGAGAGGGAATGGGGAGAGAGAAGAGGGAATGGGGAGAGAGAAGAGAGGGAATGGGGACAGAGAAGAGGGAATGGGGAGAGAAAAGGGAGGGAATGGGGAGAGAGGAGAGGGAATGGGGAGAGGGAAGACAGGGAATGGGGAGAGAAGAAAGGGAATGGGGAGAGAAGAGGGAATGGGGAGAGAGATGAGGGAATGGGGAGAGAGAAGAGAGGGAATGGGGAGAGAGAAGAGGGAATGGGGAGAGAGATGAGAGGGAATGGGGAGAGAGAAGAGAGGGAATGGGGAGAGAGAAGAGAGGGAATGGGGAGAGTGAAGAGAGGGAATGGGGACAGAGAAGAGGGAATGGGGAGAGAGAAGAGAGGGAATGGGGAGAGAGAAGAGGGAATGGGGAGCGAGAAGTGGGAATGGGCAGAGAGAAGAGAGGGAATGGGGAGAAAGATGAGACGGAATGGGGAGAAAGATGAGACGGAATGGGGAAAGAGATGAGACGGAATGGGGAGTGAGAAGGGCGGTAATGGGGAGTCAGAAGAGAGGGAATGGGGAGTGAGAAGAGAGTGAATGGGGAGTCAGAAGGGAGGGAATGTGAAGAGAGAAGTGGGAATGGGGAGAGAGAAGAGAGGGAATGGGGAGAGAGAAGAGAGGGAATGTGGAGAGAAGAGAGGGAATGTGGAGAGAAGAGAGGGAATGGGGAGAGAGAAGAGGGAATGGGGAGAGAGAAGAGGGAATGGGGAGAGAGAAGAGAGGGAATGGGGAGAGAGAAGAGAGGGAATGGGGAGAGAGAAGAGATGGAATGGGGAGTGAGAAGAGAGGGAATGGGGAGAGAGAGGGAATGGGGAGTGAGAAGAGTGGAAATGGGGACAGAGCAGAGAGGGAATGTGGAGAGAGAAGGGAGAGTGAATGTGGTGAGAGGAAATGGGGAGAGAAGAGGGAATGGGGAGAGAGAATAGCGAGCGAATGGGGAGAGAGCGAATGGGGAGAGAGAAGAGAGCAAATGGGGAGAGAGAAGAGAGCAAATGGGGAGAGAGGAGAGAGCGAATGGGGAGAGAGAAGAGGGAATGGGGAGAGAGAGGAGCGGGAATGGGTGAGAAGAGGGAATGGGGACAGAGAAGAGGGAATGGGAGAGAGAAGGAATGGGAGAGAGAAGAGGGAATGGGGAGAGAGAAGAGGGAATGCGGAGAGAGAAGAAGGAATGTGGAGAGAGAAGAGGGAATGAGGAGAGAGAAAAGAGGGAATGGGGAGAGAGAAGGGAGGGAACGGGGAGAGAGAAGGGAGGGAATGGGGAGAGAGAAGAGAGGGAATGGGGAGAGAGAAGAGAGGGAATGCGGAGAGCAAAGAGAGGGAATGGGGAGAGAGAAGAGAGGGAATGGGGAGAGAGAAGAGAGGGAATGGGTAGAGAGAAGAGGGAATGGGGAGAGAAGAAAGGGAATGGGGAGAGAAGAAAGGGAATGGGGAGAGAGACGAGGGAATGGGGAGGGAGAAGAGAGGGAATGGGGAGAGAGAAGAGGGAATGGGGGGTGAGAAGTGAGGGAATGGGGAGTGAGAAGTGAGGGAATGGTGAGTGTGAAGAGAGTGAATGGGGAGAGAGAAGAGGGAATGGGGAGAGAGAAGAGAGGGAATGGGGAGAGAGAAGAGAGGGAATGGGGAGAGAGAAGGGAGGGAATGCCGAGAGAGAAGAGAGGGAATGGGGAGAGAGAGGAGAGGGAATGGGGAGAGAGGAGAGGGAATGGGGAGAGAGAAGAGGGAATGGGGAGAGAGATGAGGGAATGGGGAGAGAGAAGAGAGGGAATGGGGAGAGAAGAGAGGGAATGGGGAGAGAGAAGGAGGAATGGGGAGAGAGAAAAGTGGGAATGGGGAGAGAGAAGAGAGGGAATGGGGAGAGAGAAGAGAGGGAATGGGGAGAGAGAAGAGCGGGAATGGGTGAGAAGAGAGGGAATGGGGAGAGAGAAGAGGGAATGGGGAGAGAGAAAAGAGGGAATGGGGAGAGAGAAGAGAGGGAATGGGGAGAGAGAAGAGAGGGAATGGGGAGAGAGAAGAGAGGGAATGGGGAGAGAGAAGAGAGGGAATGGGGAGAGAGAAGAGAGGGAATGCGGAGAGAGAAGAGAGGGAATGGGGAGAGAGAAGAGAGGGAATGGGGAGAGAAGAAAGGGAATGGGGAGGGAAGAGGGAATGGGGAGAGAGAAGAGGGAATGGGGAGGGAGAGAGAGGGAATGGGGAGAGAGAAGAGGGAATGGGGAGAGAGAAGAGAGGGAATGGGGAGTGAGAAGTGAGGGAATGGTGAGTGTGAAGAGAGTGAATGGGGAGAGAGAAGAGGGAATGGGGAGAGAGAAGAGGGAATGGGGAGAGAGAAGTGGGAATGGGGAGAGAGAAGAGAGAGCAAATGGGGGGAGAGAAGTTAGCGAATTGGGAGAGAGAAATGGGAATGGGGAGAGTGAAGAGAGGGAATGGGGAGAGAGAAGAAGGAATGGGGAGAGGGAAGAGAGGGAATGGGGAGAGAGAAGAGAGGGAATGGGGATAGGGAAGAGAGGGAATGGGGAGAGAGAAGAGAGGGAATGGGGTGAGAAAAGAGAGGGAATGGGGTGAGAAAAGAGAGGGAATGGGGAGTGAGAAGAGAGGGAATGGGGAGAGAGAAGAGAGGGAATGGGGAGAGAGAAGAGAGGGAATGGGGAGAGAGAAGAGAGGGAATGGGGAGAGAGAAGAGATGGAATGGGGAGAGAGAAGAGAGGGAATGGGGAGTGAGAAGAGAGGGAATGGGGTGTGAGAAGGGAGAGTGAATGTGGTGAGAGGAAATGGGGAGAGAAGAGGGAATGGGGAGAGAGAATAGCGAGCGAATGGGGAGAGAGAAGAGAGCAAATGGGGAGAGGGGAGAGAGCGAATGGGGAGAGAGAAGAGGGAATGGGGAGAGAGAAGAGCGGGAATGGGTGAGAAGAGGGAATGGGGAGAGAGAAGAGGGAATGGGGAGGGAGAAGAGGGAATGGGGAGAGAGAAGAGGGAATGGGGAGAGAGAAGAGGGAATGCGGAGAGAGAAGAAGGAATGTGGAGAGAGAAAAGAGGGAATGGGGAGAGAGAAGGGAGGGAACGGGGAGAGAGAAGGGAGGGAATGGGGAGAGAGAAGAGAGGGAATAGGGAGAGAGAAGAGAGGGAATGGGGAGAGCGAAGAGAGGGAATGGGGAGAGAGAAGAGAGGGAATGGGGAGAGAGAAGAGAGGGAATGGGTAGAGAGAAGAGGGAATGGGGAGAGAAGAAAGGGAATGGGGAGAGAAGAAAGGGAATGGGGAGAGAGAAGAGGGAATGGGGAGGGAGAAGAGAGGGAATGGAGAGAGAGAAGAGGGAATGGGGAGTGAGAAGTGAGGGAATGGGGAGAGAGAAGAAGGAATGGGGAGAGAGAAGAGAGGGAATGGGGAGAGAGAAGAGAGGGAATGGGGATAGGGAAGAGAGGGAATGGGGAGAGAGAAGATAGGGAATGGGGTGAGAAAAGAGAGGGAATGGGGTGAGAAAAGAGAGGGAATGGGGAGTGAGAAGAGAGGGAATGGGGAGAGAGAAGAGAGGGAATGGGGAGAGAGAAGAGAGGGAATGGGGAGAGAGAAGAGAGGGAATGGGGAGAGAGAAGAGATGGAATGAGGAGAGAGAAGAGAGGGAATGGGGAGTGGGAAGAGAGGGAATGGGGAGTGAGAAGGGAGAGTGAATGTGGTGAGAGGAAATGGGGAGAGAAGAGGGAATGGGGAGAGAGAATAGCGAGCGAATGGGGAGATAGAAGAGAGCAAATGGGGAGAGGGGGGAGAGCGAATGGGGAGAGAGAAGAGGGAATGGGGAGAGAGAAGAGCGGGAATGGGTGAGAAGAGGGAATGGGGAGAGAGAAGAGGGAATGGGGGGAGAGAAGAGGGAATGGGGAGAGAGAAGAGGGAATGGGGAGAGAGAAGCGGGAATGCGGAGAGAGAAGAAGGAATGTGGAGAGAGAAAAGAGGGAACGGGGAGAGAGAAGGGAGGGAACGGGGAGAGAGAAGGGAGGGAATGGGGAGAGAGAAGAGAGGGAATAGGCAGAGAGAAGAGAGGGAATGGGGAGAGCGAAGAGAGGGAATGGGGAGAGAGAAGAGAGGGAATGGGGAGAGAGAAGAGAGGGAATGGGTAGAGAGAAGAGGGAATGGGGAGAGAAGAAAGGGAATGGGGGGAGAAGAAAGGGAATGGGGAGAGAGAAGAGGGAATGGGGAGGGAGAAGAGAGGGAATGGGGAGAGAGAAGAGGGAATGGGGAGTGAGAAGTGAGGGAATGGGGAGTGAGAAGGGAGGGAATGGGGAGAGAGAAGAGAGGGAATGGGGAGAGAGGAGAGGAAATGGGGAGAGAGAAGAGGGGATGGGGAGAGAGATGAGGGAATGGGGAGAGAGAAGAGAGGGAATGGGGAGAGAAGAGAGGGAATGGGGAGAGAGAAGGAGGAATGGGGAGAGAGAAAAGTGGGAATGGGGAGAGAGAAGAGAGGGAATGGGGAGAGAGAAGAGAGGGAATGGGGAGAGAGAAGAGCGGGAATGGGTGAGAAGAGAGGGAATGGGGAGAGAGAAGAGGGAATGGGGAGAGAGAAGAGGGAATGTGGAGAGAGAAGAGGGAATGTGGAGAGAGAAGAAGGAATGGGGAGAGAGAAAAGAGGGAATGGGGAGAGAGAAGGGAGGGAAAGGGGAGAGAGAAGGGAGGGAACGGGGAGAGAGAAGGGAGGGAATGGGGAGAGAGAAGAGAGGGAATGGGGAGAGAGAAGAGAGGGAATGGGGAGAGAGAAGAGAGGGAATGGGGAGAGAGAAGAGAGGGAATGGGGAGAGAGTAGAGAGGGAATGGGGAGAGAGAAGAGAGGGAATGGGGAGAGAGAAGAGAGGGAATGGGGAGAGGGAAGAGAGGGAATGGGGAGAGAAGAAAGGGAATGGGGAGAGAAGAGGGAATGGGGAGAGAGAGGGAATGGGGAGAGAGAAGAGGGAATGGGGAGAGAGAAGAGAGGGAATGGGGAGTGAGAAGTGAGGGAATGGTGAGTGTGAAGAGAGTGAATGAGGAGAGAGAAGAGGGAATGGGGAGAGAGAAGGGGGAATGGGGAGAGAGAAGAGGGAATGGGGAGAGAGAAGTGGGAATGGGGAGAGAGAAGGGAGAGCAAATGGGGGAGAGAAGTTAGCGAATGGGGAGAGAGAAATGGGAATGGGGAGAGAGAAGAGAGGGAATGGGGAGAGAGAAGAGAGGGAATGGGGAAAGAGAAGAGATGGAATGGGGATATTCAACACATCAAGAAACATATTATTCAACAAGCTAAGCCAAACAACCCCAGATTTCAAGGAACTGGATGATCTGTCAAAATTGAGATTAGTCCTAGGAGAAGGGGACAGACCATACCTTGGGGCTAAATATGTAACAACATGTCACAACCTGAGGACTGTTTAAAAGTAAGACTGTTTAAAATTAATATTGAACATACCAAATGAAGTAGAAAGACTGTTTAAAATTAATATTGTTTAAAAGTAATATTGTATATACCCAACAAATGTCAAATCGATTGACACCTACAGAATGTTGGAAAACTGTACCTTTTTGCTATGTAAGCTTTGGCAATATGGTTCTCTGTAAACTTTCATGCCAATAAAGCATTTGAACTGAACTGAACTGAACTGAATGCGGAGAGAGAAGAGAGGGAATGGGGTGAGAAAAGAGAGGGAATGGGGTGAGAAAAGAGAGGGAATGGGGAGTGAGAAGAGAGGGAATGGGGAGTGAGAAGAGAGGGAATGGGGAGTGAGGAGAGAGGGAATGGGGAGTGAGAAGAGAGGGAATGGGGAGTGAGAAGAGAGGGAATGGGGAGTGAGAAGAGAGGGAATGGGGAGTGAGAAGAGAGGGAATGTGGAGAGAGAAGGCAGAGCGAATGGGGTGAGAGGGAATGGGGAGAGGGAAGAGGGAATGGGGAGAGAGAAGAGGGAATGGGGAGAGAGAAGAGAGGGAACAGAGAGAGAGAAGAGAGGGAACGGGGAGAGAGCAGAGAGTGAACGGGGAGAGAGAAGAGAGGGAACGGGGAGAGAAGAGAGGGAATGGGGAGAGAGAAGAGAGTGAATGGGGAGAGAGAAGAGAGTGAATGGGGAGAGAGAAGACGGAATGGGGAGAGAGAAGAGAGGGAATGGGTAGAGAGAAGAGAGGGAATGGGGAGAGAAGAAAGGGAATGGAGAGAGAAGAGGGAATGGGGAGAGAGATGAGGGAATGGGGAGAGAGAAGAGGGAATGGGGAGTGAGAAGTGAGGGAATGGGGAGTGAGAAGTGAGGGAATGGTGAGTGTAAAGAGAGTGAATGGGGAGAGAGAAGAGGGAATGGGGAGAGAGAAGAGAGGGAATGGGGAGAGAGAAGAGAGGGAATGGGGAGAGAGAAGAGGGAATGGGGAGAGAGAAGAGAGGGAATGGGGAGAGAGAAGAGGGAATGGGGAGGGAGTGAAGAGGGGACACGGTGGCATAGTGGTTAGCACTGTTGCCTCACAGTGACAGGGACCCGGGTTCAAATCTGGCCTCGGGCGACTGTCTGTGTGGAGTTTGCACATTCTCCCTGTGTCTGCGTGGGTTTCCTCCGGGTGCTCCAGTTTCCTCCCACAGTCCAAAGATGTGCGGGTTAGGTTGATTTCGCTATGATAAATTGACCCTTAGTGTTAGGGGATTAAATACGTGGGGTTACGGGGATAGGGTGGGATATGTGTCGGTGCAGGCTCGAAGGGCCGAAACGGCCTCTATCTGCACTGTGGGGATTCTGTGATTCTGTGATTCTGTGAATGGGGAGAGAGCAGAGAGGGAATGGGGAGAGAGCAGAGAGGGAATGGGGAGAGAGAAGAGGGAATGGGGAGAGGGTAGAGGGATTGGGGAGAGAGAAGAGGGAATGGGGAGAGAGAAGAGGGAATGGGGAGAGAGAAGAGGGAATGGGGAGAGAGAAGAGGGAATGCAGAGAGAGAAGAAGGAAGGTGGAGAGAGAAGAGGGAATGCGGAGAGAGAAGAAGGAATGTGGAGAGAGAAGAGGGAATGGGGAGGGAGAAAAGAGGGAATGGGGAGAGAGAAGGGAGGGAACGGGGAGAGAGAAGAGAGGGAATGGGGAGAGAGAAGAGAGGGAATGGGGAGAGCGAAGAGAGGGAATGGGGAGAGAGAAGAGAGGGAATGGGGAGTGAGAAGAGTGGGAATGGGGAGAGAAGACAGGGAATGGGGAGAGACAAGAGAGGGAATGGGGAGAGAGAAGAGTGAATGGGGAGAGAGAAGAGAGGGAATGGGGAAAGAGAAGAGAGGGAATGGGGAGCGAGAAGAGAGGGAATGGGGAGAGAGAAGAGAGGGATTGGGGAGAGAGAAGAGGGAATGGGGAGAGAGAAGAGGGAACGGGGTAGAGAAGAGAGGGAATGGGGAGAGAAGAGGGAATGGGGAGAGAGAAGAGGGAATGGGGACAGAGAAGAGGGAATGGGGAGAGAGAAGGGAGAGAATGCAGAGAGAGCAGAGAGGGAATTGGGAGAGGGAAGAGAGGGATTGGGGAGAGGGAAGGAAGGGAATGGGGAGAGAGAAGAGAGGGAATTGGGTGAGAAGAGAGGGAATGGGGAGACAGAAGAGAGGGAATGGGGAGAGAGAAGAGAGGGAATGGGGAGAGAGAAGAGAGGGAATGGGGAGTGAGAAGAGAGGGAATGGGGAGAGAAGACGGAATGGCGAGAGAGAAGAGAGGGAAAGGGGAGAGAGAAGAGAGGGAATGGGGTGAGAGAAGAGAGGGAATGGGGAGAGAGAAGAGGGAATGGGGAAAGAGAAGAGAGGGAATGGGGAGAGAGAAGAGAGGGAATGGGGAGAGAGAAGAGGGAATGGGGAGAGAGAAGAGAGGGAATGGGGAGAGAGAAGAGAGGGAATGGGGAGAGAAGACGGAATGGGGAGAGAGAAGAGAGGGAATGGGGAGAGAGAAGAGAGGGAATGGGGTGAGAGAAGACAGGGAATGGGGAGAGAGAAGAGGGAATGGGGAAAGAGAAGAGAGCGAATGAGGAAAGAGAAGAGAGGGAATGGGGAGAGAGAAGAGAGGGAATGGGGAGAGAGAAGAGGGAATGGGGTGAGAGAAGAGGGAACGGGGGTAGAGAAGAGGGAATGGGGAGAGAGAAGAGGGAACGGGGGTAGAGAAGAGAGGGAATGGGGAAAGAGAAGAGAGGGAATGGGGAGAGAGAAGAGACAGCGAATGGGGAGAGAGAAGAGAGAGCGAATGGGGAGAGAGAAGAGTGAGCAAATGGGGAGAGAGTAGCGAGCAAATGGGGAGAGAGACGCGAGCGAATCGGGAGAGAGAAGAGCGAGCGAATGGGGAGAGAAGAGCGAGCGAATGGGGAGAGAGCAGATGGAATGGGGAGAGAGAAGAGAGAGCAAATGGGGGGAGAGAAGATAGCGAATGGGGAGAGAGAAATGGAATGGGAGAGAGGAGAGAGGGAATGGGGAGAGAGAAGAGGGAATGGGGAGAGAGTAGAGGGAATGGGGAGAGAGAAGAGGGAATGGGGAGAGAGAAGAGGGAATGGGGAGAGAGAAGAGGGAATGGGGAGAGAGAAGGGAGAGAATGGGTAGAGAGAAGAGAGGGAATGGGGAGAGGGAAGAGAGGGAATGGGGAGAGAGAAGAGAGGGAATTGGGTGAGAAAAGAGGGAATGGGGAGACAGAAGAGTGGGAATGGGGAGAGAGAAGAGAGGGAATGGGGAGAGAGAGGAGAGGGAATGGGGAGAGAGAGGAGAGGGAATGGGGAGAGAGAAGAGAGGGAATGGGGAGTGAGAAGAGAGGGAATGGGGAGAGAAGAGGGAATGGGGAGAGAAGACGGAATGGGGAGAGAGAAGAGAGGGAATGGGGAGAGAGAAGAGAGCGAATGGGGAGAGAGAAGAGGGAATGGGGAGAGAGATGAGGGAATGGGGAAAGAGAAGAGAGGGAATGGGGAAAGAGAAGAGAGGGAATGGGGAGAGAGAAGAGACAGCGAATGGGGAGAGAGAAGAGACAGCGAATGGGGAGATAGAAGAGAGAGCGAATGGGGGGAGAGAAGCGTGAGCAAATGGGGAGAGAGAAGAGAGGGAATAGGGAGAGAGAAGAGAGGGAATGGGGAGAGAGAAGAGAGGGAATGGGGAGAGAGAAGAGAGGGATTGGGGAGTGAGAAGAGAGAGCAAATGGGGGGAGAGAAGATAGCGAATGGGGAGAGAGAAATGGGAATGGAAGAGTGGAGAGAGGGAATGGGGAGAGAAGAGGGAATGGGGAGAGAGAAGAGGGAATGGGGACAGAGAAGAGGGAATGGGGAGAGAGAAGGGAGAGAATGGGGAGAGAGAAGAGAAGGAATTGGGAGAGGGAAGAGAGGGAATGGGGAGAGGGAAGAAAGGGAATGGGGAGAGAGAAGTGAGGGAATTGGGTGAGAAGAGAGGGAATGGGGAGAGAGAAGAGAGGGAATGGGTTGAGAGAAGAGAGGGAATGGGGAGAGAGAAGAGGGAATGGGGAAAGAGAAGAGAGGGAATGGGGAGAGAGAAGAGAGGGAATGGGGAGAGAGAAGAGAGGGAATGGGGAGAGAGATGAGGGAATGGGGAGAGAAAAGAGGGAACGGGGGTAGAGAAGAGAGCGAATGGTGAAAGAGAAGAGAGGGAATGGGGAGAGAGAAGAGACAGCGAATGGGGAGAGAGAAGAGACAGCGAATGGGGAGAGAGAAGAGAGAGCGAATGGGGGGAGAGAAGCGTGAGCAAATGGGGAGAGAGTAGCGAGCAAATGGGGAGAGAGACGCGAGCGAATGGGGAGAGAGGAGAGTGGGCGAATGGGCAGAGAGAAGAGCGAGCGAATGGGCAGAGAGAAGAGCGAGCGAATGGGGAGAGAAGAGCGAGCGAATGGGGAGAGAGAAGAGGGAATGGGGAGAGAAGAGCGAGCGAATGGGGAGAGAGACGAGAGGGAATGGGGAGAGAGAAGAGTGAATGGGGAGAGGGAAGAGAGGGAATGGGGAGAGAGAAGAGGGAATGGGGAGAGGGAAGAGAGGGAATGGGGAGACAGAAGAGAGGGAATGGGGAGAGAGAAGAGGGAATGGGAAGAAAGAAGAGAGGGAATGGGGAGAGAGAAGAGGGAATGGGGAGGGAGTGAAGAGGGGGCACGGTGGCATAGTGGTTAGCACTGTTGCCTCACAGCGCCAGGGACCCGGGTTCAAATCTGGCCTCGGGCGACTGTCTGTGTGGAGTTTGCACATTCTCCCTGTGTCTGCGTGGGTTTCCTCCGGGTGCTCCAGTTTCCTCCCACAGTCCAAAGATGTGCGGGTTAGGTTGATTTCGCTATGATAAATTGACCCTTAGTGTTAGGGGATTAAATACGTGGGGTTACGGGGATAGGGTGGGATATGTGTCGGTGCAGGCTCGAAGGGCCGAAACGGCCTCTATCTGCACTGTGGGGATTCTGTGATTCTGTGATTCTGTGAATGGGGAGAGAGCAGAGAGGGAATGGGGAGAGAGCAGAGAGGGAATGGGGAGAGAGAAGAGGGAATGGGGAGAGGGTAGAGAGGGAATGGGGAGACAGAAGAGAGGGAATGTGGAGAGAGAAGAGGGAATGGGGAGAGAGAAGAGAGGGAATGGGGAGAGAGAAGAGGGAATGGGGAGCGAGAAGTGGGAATGGGCAGAGAGAAGAGAGGGAATGGGGAGAAAGATGAGACGGAATGGGGAGAAAGATGAGACGGAATGGGGAAAGAGATGAGACGGAATGGGGAGTGAGAAGGGCGGTAATGGGGAGTGAGAAGAGAGGGAATGGGGAGTGAGAAGAGAGTGAATGGGGAGTCAGAAGGGAGAGAATGTGGAGAGAGAAGTGGGAATGGGGAGAGAGAAGAGAGGGAATGGGGAGAGAGAAGAGAGGGAATGTGGAGAGAAGAGAGGGAATGTGGAGAGAAGAGAAGGAATGGGGAGAGAGAAGAGGGAATGGGGAGAGAGAAGAGAGGGAATGGGGAGAGAGAAGAGAGGGAATGGGGAGAGAGAAGAGATGGAATGGGGAGTGAGAAGAGAGGGAATGGGGAGAGAGAGGGAATGGGGAGTGAGAAGAGCGGGAATGGGGACAGAGCAGAGAGGGAATGTGGAGAGAGAAGGGAGAGTGAATGTGGTGAGAGGAAATGGGGAGAGAAGAGGGAATGGGGAGAGAGAATAGCGAGCGAATGGGGAGAGAGCGAATGGGGAGAGAGAAGAGAGCAAATGGGGAGAGAGAAGAGAGCAAATGGGGAGAGAGGAGAGAGCGAATGGGGAGAGAGAAGAGGGAATGGGGAGAGAGAGGAGCGGGAATGGGTGAGAAGAGGGAATGGGGAGAGGGAAGAGGGAATGGGGAGAGAGAAGAGGGAATGGGGAGAGAGAAGAGGGAATGCGGAGAGAGAAGAAGGAATGTGGAGAGAGAAGAGGGAATGGGGAGAGAGAAAAGAGGGAATGGGGAGAGAGAAGGGAGGGAACGGGGAGAGAGAAGGGAGGGAATGGGGAGAGAGAAGAGAGGGAATGGGGAGAGAGAAGAGAGGGAATGCGGAGAGCAAAGAGAGGGAATGGGGAGAGAGAAGAGAGGGAATGGGTAGAGAGAAGAGGGAATGGGGAGAGAAGAAAGGGAATGGGGAGAGAAGAAAGGGAATGGGGAGAGAGACGAGGGAATGGGGAGGGAGAAGAGAGGGAATGGGGAGAGAGAAGAGGGAATGGGGGGTGAGAAGTGAGGGAATGGGGAGTGAGAAGGGAGGGAACGGGGAGAGAGAAGGGAGGGAATGGGGAGAGAGAAGAGAGGGAATGGGGAGAGAGAAGAGAGGGAATGCGGAGAGCAAAGAGAGGGAATGGGGAGAGAGAAGAGAGGGAATGAGTAGAGAGAAGAGGGAATGGGGAGAGAAGAAAGGGAATGGGGAGAGAAGAAAGGGAATGGGGAGAGAGACGAGGGAATGGGGAGGGAGAAGAGAGGGAATGGGGAGAGAGAAGAGGGAATGGGGGGTGAGAAGTGAGGGAATGGGGAGTGAGAAGCGAGGGAATGGTGAGTGTGAAGAGAGTGAATGGGGAGAGAGAAGAGGGAATGGGGAGAGAGAAGAGAGGGAATGGGGAGAGAGAAGAGAGGGAATGGGGAGAGAGAAGGGAGGGAATGCCGAGAGAGAAGAGAGGGAATGGGGAGAGAGAGGAGAGGGAATGGGGAGAGAGGAGAGGGAATGGGGAGAGAGAAGAGGGAATGGGGAGAGAGATGAGGGAATGGGGAGAGAGAAGAGAGGGAATGGGGAGAGAAGAGAGGGAATGGGGAGAGAGAAGGAGGAATGGGGAGAGAGAAAAGTGGGAATGGGGAGAGAGAAGAGAGGGAATGGGGAGAGAGAAGAGAGCGAATGGGGAGAGAGAAGAGCGGGAATGGGTGAGAAGAGAGGGAATGGGGAGAGAGAAGAGGGAATGGGGAGAGAGAAAAGAGGGAATGGGGAGAGAGAAGAGAGGGAATGGGGAGAGAGAAGAGAGGGAATGGGGAGAGAGAAGAGAGGGAATGGGGAGAGAGAAGAGAGGGAATCGGGAGAGAGAAGAGAGGGAATGCGGAGAGAGAAGAGAGGGAATGGGGAGAGAGAAGCGAGGGAATGGGGAGAGAAGAAAGGGAATGTGGAGGGAAGAGGGAATGGGGAGAGAGAAGAGGGAATGGGGAGGGAGAGAGAGGGAATGGGGAGAGAGAAGAGGGAATGGGGAGAGAGAAGAGAGGGAATGGGGAGTGAGAAGTGAGGGAATGGTGAGTGTGAAGAGAGTGAATGGGGAGAGAGAAGAGGGAATGGGGAGAGAGAAGAGGGAATGGGGAGAGAGAAGTGGGAATGGGGAGAGAGAAGAGAGAGCAAATGGGGGGAGAGAAGTTAGCGAATTGGGAGAGAGAAATGGGAATGGGGAGAGAGAAGAGAGGGAATGGGGAGAGAGAAGAAGGAATGGGGAGAGGGAAGAGAGGGAATGGGGAGAGAGAAGAGAGGGAATGGGGATAGGGAAGAGAGGGAATGGGGAGAGAGAAGAGAGGGAATGGGGTGAGAAAAGAGAGGGAATGGGGTGAGAAAAGAGAGGGAATGGGGAGTGAGAAGAGAGGGAATGGGGAGAGAGAAGAGAGGGAATGGGGAGAGAGAAGAGAGGGAATGGGGAGAGAGAAGAGAGGGAATGGGGAGAGAGAAGAGATGGAATGGGGAGAGAGAAGAGAGGGAATGGGGAGTGAGAAGAGAGGGAATGGGGAGTGAGAAGGGAGAGTGAATGTGGTGAGAGGAAATGGGGAGAGAAGAG
Source organism: Somniosus microcephalus (assembly GCF_052327205.1). NCBI lineage: Eukaryota > Metazoa > Chordata > Chondrichthyes > Squaliformes > Somniosidae > Somniosus > Somniosus microcephalus. The sequence continues at coordinate 167,322,389 of NC_140988.1, forward strand.
GGAATGGGGAGAGAGAATAGCGAGCGAATGGGGAGAGAGAAGAGAGCAAATGGGGAGAGGGGAGAGAGCGAATGGGGAGAGAGAAGAGGGAATGGGGAGAGAGAAGAGCGGGAATGGGTGAGAAGAGCGAATGGGGAGAGAGAAAAGGGAATGGGGAGGGAGAAGAGGGAATGGGGAGAGAGAAGAGGGAATGGGGAGGGAGAAGAGAGGGAATGGGGAGAGAGAAGAGGGAATGGGGAGTGAGAAGTGAGGGAATGGGGAGAGAGAAGAAGGAGTGGGGAGAGAGAAGAGAGGGAATGGGGAGAGAGAAGAGAGGGAATGGGGATAGGGAAGAGAGGGAATGGGGAGAGAGAAGAGAGGGAATGGGGTGAGAAAAGAGAGGGAATGGGGTGAGAAAAGAGAGGGAATGGGGAGTGAGAAGAGAGGGAATGGGGAGAGAGAAGAGATGGAATGGGGAGAGAGAAGAGAGGGAATGGGGAGAGAGAAGAGAGGGAATGGGGAGAGAGAAGAGATGGAATGGGGAGTGGGAAGAGAGGGAATGGGGAGTGAGAAGGGAGAGTGAATGTGGTGAGAGGAAATGGGGAGAGAAGAGGGAATGGGGAGAGAGAATAGCGAGCGAATGGGGAGAGAGAAGAGAGCAAATGGGGAGAGGGGGGAGAGCGAATGGGGAGAGGGAAGAGGGAATGGGGAGAGAGAAGAGCGGGAATGGGTGAGAAGAGGGAATGGGGAGAGAGAAGAAGGAATGGGGAGAGAGAAGAGGGAATGGGGAGAGAGAAGAGGGAATGGGGAGAGAGAAGCGGGAATGCGGAGAGAGACGAAGGAATGTGGAGAGAGAAAAGAGGGAACGGGGAGAGAGAAGGGAGGGAACGGGGAGAGAGAAGGGAGGGAATGGGGAGAGAGAAGAGAGGGAATAGGGAGAGAGAAGAGAGGGAATGGGGAGAGCGAAGAGAGGGAATGGGGAGAGAGAAGAAAGGGAATGGGGAGAGAGAAGAGAGGGAATGGGTAGAGAGAAGAGGGAATGGGGAGAGAAGAAAGGGAATGGGGAGAGAGAAGAGGGAATGGGGAGGGAGAAGAGAGGGAATGGGGAGAGAGAAGAGGGAATGGGGAGTGAGAAGTGAGGGAATGGGGAGTGAGAAGTGAGGGAATGGTGAGTGTAAAGAGAGTGAATGGGGAGAGAGAAGAGAGAGCAAATGGGGGGAGAGAAGTTAGCGAATTGGGAGAGAGAAATGGGAATGGGGAGAGAGAAGAGAGGGAATGGGGAGAGAGAAGAAGGAATGGGGAGAGGGAAGAGAGGGAATGGGGAGAGAGAAGAGAGGGAATGGGGATAGGGAAGAGAGGGAATGGGGAGAGAGAAGAGAGGGAATGGGGTGAGAAAAGAGAGGGAATGGGGTGAGAAAAGAGAGGGAATGGGGAGTGAGAAGAGAGGGAATGGGGAGAGAGAAGAGAGGGAATGGGGAGAGAGAAGAGAGGGAATGGGGAGAGAGAAGAGAGGGAATGGGGAGAGAGAAGAGATGGAATGGGGAGAGAGAAGAGAGGGAATGGGGAGTGAGAAGAGAGGGAATGGGGAGTGAGAAGGGAGAGTGAATGTGGTGAGAGGAAATGGGGAGAGAAGAGGGAATGGGGAGAGAGAATAGCGAGCGAATGGGGAGAGAGAAGAGAGCAAATGGGGAGAGGGGAGAGAGCGAATGGGGAGAGAGAAGAGGGAATGGGGAGAGAGAAGAGCGGGAATGGGTGAGAAGAGGGAATGGGGAGAGAGAAAAGGGAATGGGGAGGGAGAAGAGGGAATGGGGAGAGAGAAGAGGGAATGGGGAGGGAGAAGAGAGGGAATGGGGAGAGAGAAGAGGGAATGGGGAGTGAGAAGTGAGGGAATGGGGAGAGAGAAGAAGGAGTGGGGAGAGAGAAGAGAGGGAATGGGGAGAGAGAAGAGAGGGAATGGGGATAGGGAAGAGAGGGAATGGGGAGAGAGAAGAGAGGGAATGGGGTGAGAAAAGAGAGGGAATGGGGTGAGAAAAGAGAGGGAATGGGGAGTGAGAAGAGAGGGAATGGGGAGAGAGAAGAGATGGAATGGGGAGAGAGAAGAGAGGGAATGGGGAGAGAGAAGAGAGGGAATGGGGAGAGAGAAGAGATGGAATGGGGAGTGGGAAGAGAGGGAATGGGGAGTGAGAAGGGAGAGTGAATGTGGTGAGAGGAAATGGGGAGAGAAGAGGGAATGGGGAGAGAGAATAGCGAGCGAATGGGGAGAGAGAAGAGAGCAAATGGGGAGAGGGGGGAGAGCGAATGGGGAGAGGGAAGAGGGAATGGGGAGAGAGAAGAGCGGGAATGGGTGAGAAGAGGGAATGGGGAGAGAGAAGAAGGAATGGGGAGAGAGAAGAGGGAATGGGGAGAGAGAAGAGGGAATGGGGAGAGAGAAGCGGGAATGCGGAGAGAGACGAAGGAATGTGGAGAGAGAAAAGAGGGAACGGGGAGAGAGAAGGGAGGGAACGGGGAGAGAGAAGGGAGGGAATGGGGAGAGAGAAGAGAGGGAATAGGGAGAGAGAAGAGAGGGAATGGGGAGAGCGAAGAGAGGGAATGGGGAGAGAGAAGAAAGGGAATGGGGAGAGAGAAGAGAGGGAATGGGTAGAGAGAAGAGGGAATGGGGAGAGAAGAAAGGGAATGGGGAGAGAGAAGAGGGAATGGGGAGGGAGAAGAGAGGAAATGGGGAGAGAGAAGAGGGAATGGGGAGTGAGAAGTGAGGGAATGGGGAGTGAGAAGTGAGGGAATGGTGAGTGTAAAGAGAGTGAATGGGGAGAGAGAAGAGGGAATGGGGAGAGAGAAGAGAGGGAATGGGGAGAGAGAAGAGAGGGAATGGGGAGAGAGAAGGGAGGGAATGGGGAGAGAGAAGAGAGGGAATGGGGAGAGAGGAGAGGAAATGGGGAGAGAGAAGAGGGGATGGGGAGAGTGATGAGGGAATGGGGAGAGAGAAGAGAGGGAATGGGGAGAGAAGAGAGGGAATGGGGAGAGAGAAGGAGGAATGGGGAGAGAGAAAAGTGGGAATGGGGAGAGAGAAGAGAGGGAATGGGGAGAGAGAAGAGAGGGAATGGGAAGAGAGAAGAGCGGGAATGGGTGAGAAGAGAGGGAATGGGGAGAGAGAAGAGGGAATGGGGAGAGAGAAGAGGGAATGTGGAGAGAGAAGAGGGAATGTGGAGAGAGAAGAAGGAATGGGGAGAGAGAAAAGGGAATGGGGAGAGAGAAAAGAGGGAATGGGGAGAGAGAAGGGAGGGAAAGGGGAGAGAGAAGGGAGGGAAAGGGGAGAGAGAAGGGAGGGAACGGGGAGAGAGAAGGGAGGGAATGGGGAGAGAGAAGAGAGGGAATGGGGAGAGAGAAGAGAGGGAATGGGGAGAGAGAAGAGAGGGAATGGGGAGAGAGAAGAGAGGGAATGGGGAGAGAGTAGAGAGGGAATGGGGAGAGAGAAGAGAGGGAATGGGGAGAGAGAAGAGAGGGAATGGGGAGAGAGAAGAGAGGGAATGGGGAGAGAAGAAAGGGAACGGGGAGAGAAGAGGGAATGGGGAGGGAGAGAGAGGGAATGGGGAGAGAGAAGAGGGAATGGGGAGAGAGAAGAGAGGGAATGGGGAGTGAGAAGTGAGGGAATGGTGAGTGTGAAGAGAGTGAATGAGGAGAGAGAAGAGGGAATGGGGAGAGAGAAGGGGGAATGGGGAGAGAGAAGAGGGAATGGGGAGAGAGAAGTGGGAATGGGGAGAGAGAAGGGAGAGCAAATGGGGGGAGAGAAGTTAGCGAATGGGGTGAGAGAAATGGGAATGGGGAGAGAGAAGAGAGCGAATGGGGAAAGAGAAGAGATGGAATGGGGATAGGGAAGCGAGGGAATGGGGAGAGAGAAGAGAGGGAATGGGGTGAGAAAAGAGAGGGAATGGGGTGAGAAAAGAGAGGGAATGGGGAGTGAGAAGAGAGGGAATGGGGAGTGAGAAGAGAGGGAATGGGGAGTGAGGAGAGAGGGACTGGGGAGTGAGAAGAGAGGGAATGGGGAGTGAGAAGAGAGGGAATGGGGAGTGAGAAGAGAGGGAATGGGGAGTGAGAAGAGAGGGAATGTGGAGAGAGAAGGCAGAGCGAATGGGGTGAGAGGGAATGGGGAGAGGGAAGAGGGAATGGGGAGAGAGAAGAGGGAATGGGGAGAGAGTAGAGAGGGAACAGGGAGAGAGAAGAGAGGGAACGGGGAGAGAGCAGAGAGTGAACGGGGAGAGAGAAGAGAGGGAACGGGGAGAGAAGAGAGGGAATGGGGAGAGAGAAGAGAGTGAATGGGGAGAGAGAAGAGAGTGAATGGGGAGAGAGAAGACGGAATGGGGAGAGAGAAGAGAGGGAATGGGTAGAGAGAAGAGAGGGAATGGGGAGAGAAGAAAGGGAATGGAGAGAGAAGAGGGAATGGGGAGAGAGATGAGGGAATGGGGAGAGAGAAGAGGGAATGGGGAGAGAGAAGAGAGGGAATGGGGAGAGAGAAGAGGGAATGGGGAGAGAGAAGAGGGAATGGGGATTGAGAAGAGAGGGAATGGGGTGAGAAAAGAGAGGGAATGGGGTGAGAAGAGAGAGGGAATGGGGAGAGAAGAGAGGGAATGGGGAGAGAGAAGAGAGGGAATGGGGAGAGAGAAGAGAGGGAATGGGGAGAGAGAAATCGGAATGGGAGAGAGAAGAGAGGGAATGGGGAGAGAGGAGAGGGAATGGGGAGAGAGAAGAGGGAATGGGGAGAGAGAAGAGAGGGAATGGGGACAGAGAAGAGGGAATGGGGAGAGAAAAGGGAGGGAATGGGGAGAGAGGAGAGGGAATGGGGAGAGGGAAGACAGGGAATGGGGAGAGAAGAAAGGGAATGGGGAGAGAAGAGGGAATGGGGAGAGAGAAGAGGGAATGGGGAGAGAGAAGAGAGGGAATGGGGAGAGAGAAGAGGGAATGGGGAGAGAGAAGAGAGGGAATGGGGAGAGAGAAGAGGGAATGGGGAGAGAGAAGAGAGGGAATGGGGAGAGTGAAGAGAGGGAATGGGGACAGAGAAGAGGGAATGGGGAGAGAGAAGAGAGGGAATGGGGAGAGAGAAGAGGGAATGGGGAGCGAGAAGTGGGAATGGGCAGAGAGAAGAGAGGGAATGGGGAGAAAGATGAGACGGAATGGGGAGAAAGATGAGACGGAATGGGGAAAGAGATGAGACGGAATGGGGAGTGAGAAGGGCGGTAATGGGGAGTCAGAAGAGAGGGAATGGGGAGTGAGAAGAGAGTGAATGGGGAGTCAGAAGGGAGAGAATGTGGAGAGAGAAGTGGGAATGGGGAGAGAGAAGAGAGGGAATGGGGAGAGAGAAGAGAGGGAATGTGGAGAGAAGAGAGGGAATGGGGAGAGAGAAGAGGGAATGGGGAGAGAGAAGAGGGAATGGGGAGAGAGAAGAGAGGGAATGGGGAGAGAGAAGAGAGGGAATGGGGAGAGAGAAGAGATGGAATGGGGAGTGAGAAGAGAGGGAATGGGGAAAGAGAGGGAATGGGGAGTGAGAAGAGTGGAAATGGGGACAGAGCAGGGAGGGAATGTGGAGAGAGAAGGGAGAGTGAATGTGGTGAGAGGAAATGGGGAGAGAAGAGGGAATGGGGAGAGAGAATAGCGAGCGAATGGGGAGAGAGCGAATGGGGAGAGAGAAGAGAGCAAATGGGGAGAGAGAAGAGAGCAAATGGGGAGAGAGGAGAGAGAGAATGGGGAGAGAGAAGAGGGAATGGGGAGAGAGAGGAGCGGGAATGGGGAGAGAGAAGAGGGAATGGGGAGAGAGAAGGAATGGGGAGAGAGAAGGGGGAATGCGGAGAGAGAAGAAGGAATGTGGAGAGAGAAGAGGGAATGGGGAGAGAGAAAAGAGGGAATGGGGAGAGAGAAGGGAGGGAACGGGGAGAGGGAAGGGAGGGAATGGGGAGAGAGAAGAGAGGGAATGGGGAGAGAGAAGAGAGGGAATGCGGAGAGCAAAGAGAGGGAATGGGGAGAGAGAAGAGAGGGAATGGGGAGAGAGAAGAGAGGGAATGGGTAGAGAGAAGAGGGAATGGGGAGAGAAGAAAGGGAATGGGGAGAGAAGAAAGGGAATGGGGAGAGAGACGAGGGAATGGGGAGGGAGAAGAGAGGGAATGGGGAGAGAAGAGAGGGAATGGGGAGAGAGAAGGAGGAATGGGGAGAGAGAAAAGTGGGAATGGGGAGAGAGAAGACAGGGAATGGGGAGAGAGAAGAGAGGGAATGGGGAGAGAGAAGAGCGGGAATGGGTGAGAAGAGAGGGAATGGGGAGAGAGAAGAGGGAATGGGGAGAGAGAAAAGAGGGAATGGGGAGAGAGAAGAGAGGGAATGGGGAGAGAGAAGAAAGGGAATGGGGAGAGAGAAGAGAGGGAATGGGGAGAGAGAAGAGAGGGAATGCGGAGAGAGAAGAGAGGGAATGGGGAGAGAGAAGAGAGGGAATGGGGAGAGAAGAAAGGGAATGGGGAGGGAAGAGGGAATGGGGAGAGAGAAGAGGGAATGGGGAGGGAGAGAGAGGGAATGGGGAGAGAGAAGAGGGAATGGGGAGAGAGAAGAGAGGGAATGGGGAGTGAGAAGTGAGGGAATGGTGAGTGTGAAGAGAGTGAATGGGGAGAGAGAAGAGGGAATGGGGAGAGAGAAGAGGGAATGGGGAGAGAGAAGTGGGAATGGGGAGAGAGAAGAGAGAGCAAATGGGGGGAGAGAAGTTAGCGAATTGGGAGAGAGAAATGGGAATGGGGAGAGAGAAGAGAGGGAATGGGGAGAGAGAAGAAGGAATGGGGAGAGGGAAGAGAGGGAATGGGGAGAGAGAAGAGAGGGAATGGGGATAGGGAAGAGAGGGAATGGGGAGAGAGAAGAGAGGGAATGGGGTGAGAAAAGAGAGGGAATGGGGTGAGAAAAGAGAGGGAATGGGGAGTGAGAAGAGAGGGAATGGGGAGAGAGAAGAGAGGGAATGGGGAGAGAGAAGAGAGGGAATGGGGAGAGAGAAGAGAGGGAATGGGGAGAGAGAAGAGATGGAATGGGGAGAGAGAAGAGAGGGAATGGGGAGTGAGAAGAGAGGGAATGGGGAGTGAGAAGGGAGAGTGAATGTGGTGAGAGGAAATGGGGAGAGAAGAGGGAATGGGGAGAGAGAATAGCGAGCGAATGGGGAGAGAGAAGAGAGCAAATGGGGAGAGGGGAGAGAGCGAATGGGGAGAGAGAAGAGGGAATGGGGAGAGAGAAGAGCGGGAATGGGTGAGAAGAGGGAATGGGGAGAGAGAAGAGGGAATGGGGAGGGAGAAGAGGGAATGGGGAGAGAGAAGAGGGAATGGGGAGAGAGAAGAGGGAATGCGGAGAGAGAAGAAGGAATGTGGAGAGAGAAAAGAGGGAATGGGGAGAGAGAAGGGAGGGAACGGGGAGAGAGAAGGGAGGGAATGGGGAGAGAGAAGAGAGGGAATAGGGAGAGAGAAGAGAGGGAATGGGGAGAGCGAAGAGAGGGAATGGGGAGAGAGAAGAGAGGGAATGGGGAGAGAGAAGGGAGGGAATGGGTAGAGAGAAGAGGGAATGGGGAGAGAAGAAAGGGAATGGGGAGAGAAGAAAGGGAATGGGGAGAGAGAAGAGGGAATGGGGAGGGAGAAGAGAGGGAATGGAGAGAGAGAAGAGGGAATGGGGAGTGAGAAGTGAGGGAATGGGGAGAGAGAAGAAGGAATGGGGAGAGAGAAGAGAGGGAATGGGGAGAGAGAAGAGAGGGAATGGGGATAGGGAAGAGAGTGAATGGGGAGAGAGAAGAGAGGGAATGGGGTGAGAAAAGAGAGGGAATGGGGTGAGAAAAGAGAGGGAATGGGGAGTGAGAAGAGAGGGAATGGGGAGAGAGAAGAGAGGGAATGGGGAGAGAGAAGAGAGGGAATGGGGAGAGAGAAGAGATGGAATGGGGAGAGAGAAGAGAGGGAATGGGGAGTGGGAAGAGAGGGAATGGGGAGTGAGAAGGGAGAGTGAATGTGGTGAGAGGAAATGGGGAGAGAAGAGGGAATGGGGAGAGAGAATAGCGAGCGAATGGGGAGAGAGAAGAGAGCAAATGGGGAGAGGGGGGAGAGCGAATGGGGAGAGAGAAGAGGGAATGGGGAGAGAGAAGAGCGGGAATGGGTGAGAAGAGGGAATGGGGAGAGAGAAGAGGGAATGGGGAGAGAGAAGAGGGAATGGGGAGAGAGAAGAGGGAATGGGGAGAGAGAAGCGGGAATGCGGAGAGAGAAGAAGGAATGTGGAGAGAGAAAAGAGGGAACGGGGAGAGAGAAGGGAGGGAACGGGGAGAGAGAAGGGAGGGAATGGGGAGAGAGAAGAGAGGGAATAGGGAGAGAGAAGAGAGGGAATGGGGAGAGCGAAGAGAGGGAATGGGGAGAGAGAAGAGAGGGAATGGGGAGAGAGAAGAGAGGGAATGGGTAGAGAGAAGAGGGAATGGGGAGAGAAGAAAGGGAATGGGGAGAGAAGAAAGGGAATGGGGAGAGAGAAGAGGGAATGGGGAGGGAGAAGAGAGGGAATGGGGAGAGAGAAGAGGGAATGGGGAGTGAGAAGTGAGGGAATGGGGAGTGAGAAGTGAGGGAATGGTGAGTGTAAAGAGAGTGAATGGGGAGAGAGAAGAGGGAATGGGGAGAGAGAAGAGAGGGAATGGGGAGAGAGAAGAGAGGGATTGGGGAGAGAGAAGGGAGGGAATGGGGAGAGAGAAGAGAGGGAATGGGGAGAGAGGAGAGGAAATGGGGAGAGAGAAGAGGGGATGGGGAGAGAGATGAGGGAATGGGGAGAGAGAAGAGAGGGAATGGGGAGAGAAGAGAGGGAATGGGGAGAGAGAAGGAGGAATGGGGAGAGAGAAAAGTGGGAATGGGGAGAGAGAAGAGAGGGAATGGGGAGAGAGAAGAGAGGGAATGGGGAGAGAGAAGAGCGGGAATGGGTGAGAAGAGAGGGAATGGGGAGAGAGAAGAGGGAATGGGGAGAGAGCAGAGGGAATGTGGAGAGAGAAGAGGGAATGTGGAGAGAGAAGAAGGAATGGGGAGAGAGAAAGAGGGAATGGGGAGAGAGAAGGGAGGGAAAGGGGAGAGAGAAGGGAGGGAATGGGGAGAGAGAAGGGAGGGAATGGGGAGAGAGAAGAGAGGGAATGGGGAGAGAGAAGAGAGGGAATGGGGAGAGAGAAGAGAGGGAATGGGGAGAGAGAAGAGAGGGAATGGGGAGACAGTAGAGAGGGAATGGGGAGAGAGAAGAGAGGGAATGGGGAGAGAGAAGAGAGGGAATGGGGAGAGAGAAGAGAGGGAATGGGGAGAGAAGAAAGGGAATGGGGAGAGAAGAGGGAATGGGGAGGGAGAGAGAGGGAATGGGGAGAGAGAAGAGGGAATGGGGAGAGAGAAGAGAGGGAATGGGGAGTGAGAAGTGAGGGAATGGTGAGTGTGAAGAGAGTGAATGAGGAGAGAGAAGAGGGAATGGGGAGAGAGAAGGGGGAATGGGGAGAGAGAAGAGGGAATGGGGAGAGAGAAGTGGGAATGGGGAGAGAGAAGGGAGAGCAAATGGGGGGAGAGAAGTTAGCGAATGGGGAGAGAGAAATGGGAATGGGGAGAGAGAAGAGAGGGAATGGGGAGAGAGAAGAGAGGGAATGGGGAAAGAGAAGAGATGGAATGGGGATAGGGAAGAGAGGGAATGGGGAGAGAGAAGAGAGGGAATGGGGTGAGAAAAGAGAGGGAATGGGGTGAGAAAAGAGAGGGAATGGGGAGTGAGAAGAGAGGGAAAGGGGCGTGAGAAGAGAGGGAATGGGGAGTGAGGAGAGAGGGAAGGGGAGTGAGAAGAGAGGGAATGGGGAGTGAGAAGAGAGGGAATGGGGAGTGAGAAGAGAGGGAATGGGGAGTGAGAAGAGAGGGAATGTGGAGAGAGAAGGCAGAGCGAATGGGGTGAGAGGGAATGGGGAGAGGGAAGAGGGAATGGGGAGAGAGAAGAGGGAATGGGGAGAGAGAAGAGAGGGAACAGGGAGAGAGAAGAGAGGGAACGGGGAGAGAGCAGAGAGTGAACGGGGAGAGAGAAGAGAGGGAACGGGGAGAGAAGAGAGGGAATGGGGAGAGAGAATAGAGTGAATGGGGAGAGAGAAGAGAGTGAATGGGGAGAGAGAAGACGGAATGGGGAGAGAGAAGAGAGGGAATGGGTAGAGAGATGAGAGGGAATGGGGAGAGAAGAAAGGGAATGGAGAGAGAAGAGGGAATGGGGAGAGAGATGAGGGAATGGGGAGAGAGAAGAGGGAATGGGGAGAGAGAAGAGAGGGAATGGGGAGAGAGAAGAGGGAATGGGGAGAGAGAAGAGGGAATGGGGAGAGGGAAAAGAGGGAATGGGGATTGAGAAGAGAGGGAATGGGGTGAGAAAAGAGAGGGAATGGGGTGAGAAGAGAGAGGGAATGGGGAGAGAAGAGAGGGAATGGGGAGAGAGAAGAGAGGGAATGGGGAGAGAGAAGAGAGGGAATGGGGAGAGAGAAATCGGAATGGGAGAGAGAAGAGAGGGAATGGGGAGAGAGGAGAGGGAATGGGGAGAGAGAAGAGGGAATGGGGAGAGAGAAGAGAGGGAATGGGGACAGAGAAGAGGGAATGGGGAGAGAAAAGGGAGGGAATGGGGAGAGAGGAGAGGGAATGGGGAGAGGGAAGACAGGGAATGGGGAGAGAAGAAAGGGAATGGGGAGAGAAGAGGGAATGGGGAGAGAGAAGAGGGAATGGGGAGAGAGAAGAGAGGGAATGGGGAGAGAGAAGAGGGAATGGGGAGAGAGATGAGAGGGAATGGGGAGAGAGAAGAGAGGGAATGGGGAGAGAGAAGAGAGGGAACAGGGAGTGAGAAGAGAGGGAACGTGGAGAGAGAAGAGAGGGAACGTGGAGAGAGAAGAGAGCGGACGGTGAGAGAGAAGAGAGGGAACGGGGAGAGAGAAGACAGGGAACAGGGAGAGAGAAGAGAGGGAACGGGGAGAGAGAAGAGAGGGAGTGGGGAGAGAGAAGAGAGGGAACGGGGAGTGAGAAGAGAGGCAACGGGGAGAGAGAAGAGAGGGGACGGGGAGAGAGGAGAGAGGGAACGGGGAGAGAGAAGAGAGGGAACGGGGAGAGAGAAGAGAGGGAACGGGGAGTGAAAAGAGAAGGAACGGGGAGTGAGAAGAGAGGGAACGGGGAGAGAGAAGAGAGGGGACGGGGAGAGAGAAGAGAGGGAACTGGGAGAGAGAAGAGAGGGGACGGGGAGAGGGAAGAGAGGGAACGGGGAGAGAGAAGGGAGGGAACGGGGAGTGAGAAGAGAGGCAACGGGGAGAGAGAAGAGAGGGGACGGGGAGAGAGAAGAGAGGGAATGGGGAGAGAGAAGAGAGAGAACGGGGAGAGAGAAGAGAGGGAACGGAGTGAGAGGAGAGGGAACGGGGAGAGCAGAGAGTGAATGGGGAGAGAAGAGAGGGAATGGGGAGAGAAGAGAGGGAATGGGGAAAGAGAAGAGAGGGAATGGGGAGAGAGAAGAGAGAGCGAATGGGGAGAGAGAAGAGAGAGCGAATGGGGAGAGAATAGCGAGCGAATCGGGAGAGAGATGCGAGCGAATGGGGAGGAAGAAGAGCGAGCAAATGGGGAGAGAAGAGCGAGCGAATGGGGAGAGAGAAGGGAGAGCGAATGGGGAGAGAAGAGCGAGCGAATGCGGAGAGAGAAGAGAGGGAATGGGGAGAGAGAAGAGGGAATGGGGAGAGAGAACAGAGGTAATGGGAAGAGAAGAGAGGGAAAGGAGAGAGAGATGAGAGAGGACGGGGAGAGGGAAGAGAGGGAACGGGGAGAGAGAAGAGAGGGAACGGGGAGTGAGAAGAGAGGCGACGGGGAGAGAGAAGAGAGGGGACGGGGAGAGAGAAGAGAGGGAATGGGGAGAGAGAAGAGAGAGAACGGGGAGAGAGAAGAGAGGGAACGGAGTGAGAGGAGAGGGAACGGGGAGAGCAGAGAGTGAATGGGGAGAGAAGAGAGGGAATGGGGAGAGAAGAGAGGGAATGGGGAAAGAGAAGAGAGGGAATGGGGAGAGAGAAGAGAGAGCGAATGGGGAGAGAGAAGAGAGAGCGAATGGGGAGAGAATAGCGAGCGAATCGGGAGAGAGATGCGAGCGAATGGGGAGGAAGAAGAGCGAGCAAATGGGGAGAGAAGAGCGAGCGAATGGGGAGAGAGAAGGGAGAGCGAATGGGGAGAGAAGAGCGAGCGAATGCGGAGAGAGAAGAGAGGGAATGGGGAGAGAGAAGAGGGAATGGGGAGAGAGAACAGAGGTAATGGGAAGAGAAGAGAGGGAAAGGAGAGAGAGATGAGAGAGGACGGGGAGAGGGAAGAGAGGGAACGGGGAGAGAGAAGAGAGGGAACGGGGAGTGAGAAGAGAGGCGACGGGGAGAGAGAAGAGAGGGGACGGGGAGAGAGAAGAGAGGGAATGGGGAGAGAGAAGAGAGGGAACGGGGAGAGAGAAGAGAGGGAACGGAGTGAGAGGAGAGGAGAGGAGAGAGGAGAGGAGAGGGAACGGGGAGAGCAGAGAGTGAATGGGGAGAGAAGAGAGGGACCGTTCAAAGCAAAACAGCGGCCGGGGGATCGGAGCCAGAACAGCGCAGGAAAACCCGGGAACAGAGAGAGAGAAACCGGGAACAGAGAGAGAGAACTCCAAAACAGGGAGAGAGAGAGAGCAGAGCCCGAGCAGCAACCGGAGCACGGAGCCTGAAGCCGGAGAAAGGCCCGAGGAACCGGGCCGAGCGAGGCACCGGAGAGAAGGAGAGCGAGCAGCAACAGGAGTAGACCCAGACCGGGAGGAGCGGCCCGAGCCAGTCAAAGAGGCGAGTGGAGAGGTAGGGGTGCCGGATCGGGTCGGGCCTGGAGAGCGAGCAAGCCCGGGGCCTGAAACCCGAGAAACTCCGGGGTCGGAGAAACTCGGACAAACACCGGGCCGGGACAGCACAGCCGAGCCGAGGGGCTGGGGCCAGGGCAGAAGCCCGGAGAGAGCGTTGGGAGCTGAGAGCTGAGAGCTGAGAGCGCGAAATTTGAACGAAGGGAAACGGCTGAAAGGAGAAAAGGAGCAAAGAGAGGTAACTGCACCTAGAGAGAGAGAGAGGAGAGGAAACACCAGCTGGAGAGAAAAAGCCGGAGAAATAAGTTTTACCTAACTCTACCTAAGTTTCATTTTAGTTAAAGTTAGTTCGGAAAAAGTTTAATTTTATTTAAATTTAGCTCGAAAAAAAAAAAAACCTGGAAAAAGAACAACAAACCCGCGAGGAAAAGGAATAGAAACCCGAGAGAAACGATAAACTACCCGAACCAAGAGCCTGTGAGAAAAAGAGAAAGATAAACCTTTAAGAGCAGCTATATCAAAGATGAACCCCTGAAAAACTCCCAATTTTGGACCTAAAAGTGGGCTAAGGTGGAACACGACACAAAAAAGAGAAAAAAAGTTATCTATCTGAGACAAAAAACAAACGACTACAATGAGCAGGGAAATGATATATCCTGAGCAATGCACAAAAAATAAAGCAAAGGAAAAATACAAGTACACAACACTAAAAAATAACCCAGAAATCCTCTACGTGGACTATACCACACACAAAGGGACTAAGCTGAAGAACAACCTCATATTCTACACCGAATACGTCACCTCCTGGAAGGAGACTTTACAAAAACACTACACATACGTCTCCAGTGAAGGTATTGGCAGTGGAGGCAGACTGAAAATATGTAAAGATGGAAACCTAGATAAAGATGACCCCCTGCTAACCATAAGCTACTACAACAAAAATAGAAAGATCATGATACAGGGGAATGTGGAAAATCTGGACACCTTCGAAAAGGAATTCCCCCAGTTGAAAACTAAGGCAGACACAAAGAGGACCAATGGACAGGAAGCAAAAGAGAGTCGAACAGAGGATGAGGAGAGCCAAGTGGAGGAAGAGGAAGAGAGACCAGCAGAGGAAAACACCTCCCTGTACATCTCCACCCCCCCCACACCTCTCAACGAAAACAAAATGATGAAAGAGAATCTGGCCAAACTAGAACTTGATTTCAACGAATACAGAGAAACACTGGCCAAGAATTTGAAGGAGGAATTCAAACAGCTAAAAACGGAACACGAGTCCACCATCCACAAGCTGAGAAAGACCATAGAGGAGCAAAGAAATGAGATCAAAGAACTCCGTACTCAACTAAACAAAATGAAGGAGACCGTAGAAAGGCTCAGCAGGCAACACAAACCTCTTAAGGTCCAAAAACCTGAGGACACAAAAACAACACACACAAGGACACAGAACCCGCCGGATGCCACCCCACACGAAGACACACCGAAAGCCACAAACCCCGCTCCAACCAGCCCTCAGTCGAGTCATGCCCAGACTACTGCTACCCAGTCCTCACACACAGGAACACAAAAACCGACAGATACCCCCCCAAACGAGGACACACCGAAAGCCCCAAACCCCGCTCCTGCCACACAACATATCCCAGAAACCCAGCCAACAACCAGCCACCAGGCGAGTCCTACCCAGACTACTGTTACCCAGTCTGAAAAACCAGCCCCTCAGGCGGTCCTGCTGACCGACTCCAACGGAAAGTTTCTGGACCCCCAGAGGCTGTTCCCAGACCATCAAGTCCTGAAAAAATGGTGCAGCAACACAGGCCAAGCAATGAAGATCCTGAACAAAGAATCCCTTGGAAGCCCCAAATGGATTGTGATCCACACAGGCACGAACGACCTACGCACCCTACAGGAAGGCACGGCTTGGGCGGTGAGCAGGATGGCAGAAAAGGCCAGCAGGGAATTCCCCGAGGCGCGGATCGTGATCTCCACACTACTGCCCAGAAAGGACACCCCAGCCTATATAATCCACAACACCAACAGGGAGATCGACACGAGATGTTCTGTCCTCCCCAACGTCTCCCTGGCCCATCATCCAAACATCAACACAAGGGACCTCTATGACGAAATACATCTACTCAAACAGCGGATGTGGGTCTTCGCAAGAAACCTCATAAACACTGCCAAAAGACGCAGCCCTCCCACCCCCCCTACCATTGGGAGCCCAAACAGGACCACCAATGTCCCCCACCCCCCTTTACAAAACCGACAACAGAACCGTGCTTTTATACCTGACCCAAGACCCCCCCTCTAGACCACAGACTGTAGACCAAGAACTGAGAAAGATCATGACGATGCTGAACAGCCTGATAGAAAGCCGGAGAAATTATTAATATTGTTATTTATCATTATCATTATTGTTATCTTATCAGTATTATTACTATTATTAGATAGATATATGTGCATGCCTCATGAAATTTATACTAAATCATCACTTAGCATTATAGAAAATAGTGTTTCCACACTCATCCCACAAAATAGGTCCATTTTATTTCGTTTTATTGAACTATATAAATGCGTTCTTTCCACATAAGCTGCTGGAATATCCAGGGCCTCCGCTCCTCAACTTTTGGGATGAAGAGTACAGACCCTGAATTCCTAAAAGCTATAAAAGACATTGATATAATTGTGTTAACAGAAACATGGTGCCAAAAGGACATGCCGACCCACTGTCCTCCAATGTACCATGAAATCATTGTGCCCTCAGTAAAGAACACTAAAACACGCAAGGGCAGAACCTCCGGGGGAATATTGGTGTGGTATAAGGGAGAACTGGACAAACACATCTCACCGGTAAAACAGGGGAAATCACACGTATGGCTAAAATTAGATAAAAATATAGGAATAGCAAAAAAAGATGTTTACTTATGTGCGATCTACATACCTCCAATAGATTCGCCATATTTCGAAGAGGAGTTATTTGATACTCTCCACATGGAAATCAGCCATTTCCAGGCCCAAGGAAAGGTGATAATATGCGGGGACCTAAATGCAAGGACCGGCTGCGAACCTGACTTCATAGACCCACAGGGAAACAACCATGTGTTTGGCCAGACCCCTTTAGATGTCACACCAGCCATCGCAAATCGGAACAACCTTGATCGTGAAATAAAAAAGCGGTAGGGAGGTAGTGCAACTCTGCCGAGCCTTAGGCCTGTACATAGTTAATGGTAGGTTCAGAGGGGACTCCCTAGGGAGACTCACATACTCCTCAACTCTTGGGTCTAGTGTGGTGGACTATACAATCACTGACCTGGACCCCTGCGATATCAACGCATTCACTGTCAGGCAGCAATCCCCCCTCTCAGACCATAACCAAATAAATGTGTACCTTAAACTTTCTGCCCAAACTACAGACACAAAAAAGGAACACAGTAAGCTACATAAAATAAACCAGACATACAGATGGGCCCCAGACAGTGGAGATAAATTCATCACAGCACTAAATTCACCTGATCTCACAAGTAAAATTTCAAAATTTAAAGAAAATCTATATGAGATCACCAGAGATGGTGTAAACACGGCCATAGAGGATATAAATATGATCTTCCATGAGGCAGCTGTAAAAGCCGACCTCGTGAAACAGAAGAGGAAGCATCACAAAAGACAAAATAAAAATATGAAATGGTTTGACCACGAATGCAAAAATGCCAGAAAAGACCTGAGAAAAATATCAAACCAAAAGCATCAGCAACCAAACAATCCGGACCTACGTATTAGATACAATGAAACCCTCAAAAGATATAAACACACCATTAGGAACAAAACACAAAACTATACCCACAAAATACTCGAAGAAATTGAAAACTCCACCAATCCAAAACAATTCTGGGAAATGTGGAATAACCTGAGTGCAACACAATTGCAAGCATTACCAATCCAAGATGGCGACATCTGGAGAACACATTTTGAAAACCTCTACAAAGACATCCCAATAAACAAAACAAACCCAAGTCAACATCAGGTCACAGAAAAACTCCACACATTAGAAGCAACAATTAAAGACAACCAAAACCCTCTAGACTCCCCAATCACATGGAAAGAACTGGCCACAAAAACAAAATCTCTCCACCTAAAGAAAGCCTGTGGCCCAGACAACATCAAAAATGAAATGCTAAAGTTCAGCAATATGGAGATGCAGGGTGCGATACTCAAACTATTCAACATCATATTACGCTCAGGCTGTTTTCCCGATATCTGGTGCCAAGGACTAATCTCCCCCATATATAAAAGTGGAAACAAATCAGACCCAAATAACTACCGCGGCATCTGTGTCAACAGTTGTCTAGGGAAGTTATTCTGCAGTATTCTAAATAGTAGATTACTTGATTTTCTTAACAAACATAATATCCTCAGAAAAAAACAAATAGGCTTTCTTCCAAAACACCGCACCGCCGACCATATCTATACCCTTCACACCCTCATTGGAAAACATAAACACCAAACAAAAAATGGGAAAATATTCGCCTGTTTCATCGACTTCAAGAAAGCCTTTGACTCTATATGGCACGAAGGGCTCTATTATAAACTTCTTCAGTGTGGAATAGGGGGCAAAGTCTATGACCTTATTAAATCAATGTATCTGAAAAACAAATGCGGGGTCAAAATTGGAGACAAACGCACCGATTTCTTCACCCAGAGAAGAGGCGTCCGGCAGGGCTGCAATTTGAGCCCGACCCTGTTCAACATATACATAAATGAATTAGCAGACATGCTGGAGCAAAGCGAGTCACCAGGTCTCCGTCTCCTGGATGGAGAAGTGAAGTCCCTGTTCTATGCGGACGACCTGGTTCTGCTGTCTCCCACAGAACAGGGATTACAGCAACAACTAGACCTACTCGACAAATACTGCCAAAATTGGGCTCTAACAGTAAATCTAAAGAAAACCAACATCATGATTTTTCAGAAAAGACCCAGATGTCAGGAAAACAAATACCAGTTTACCCTCAGTGATACCACTATAGGACACACTATGAGCTACACCTACCTTGGTCTAACTATTACAGCATCAGGGAGCTTCAGCATAGCAGTGAATGCACTAAAAGAAAAAGCCCGAAGAGCCCTATATGCAATAAAAAGAAAACTCTACAACATCCAAATCCCAATCAAAATCTGGCTCAAAATTTTTGACAGCATAATCCTGCCCATTGCACTGTACGGTAGTGAAGTATGGGGCCCGCTAAATCACCAAAGCTACACTAAATGGGAAAAACACACAATAGAAGCCCTACATGCAGAATTCTGCCGAAGCATCCTTCGCACCCAAAGAAAAACGCCAACAAATGCATGCAGAGCCGAACTAGGCAGATACCCACTGATAATAAACATCCAAAAACGAGCACTAAACTTCCTAAATCACCTCAAATCTAGCTCCCCAGACACCCTTCATTTCAAAGCCTTTCAGACCCAAGAGCTAAACCCAGAAAAGAGTCCCCTGAGTCAGCTGCTACTGAAACTAAGTACTCAGCCAGACCCTGACCAGCCCCAGACCAACACAGCTGTCCAAACACCAATCCGAGTGAACCAAATCATTAAAAAATGCAAAGAAACCTACCTGGAACATTGGAACAAAATAACCGAAAGCCAAAGCAGATTAGAATGTTACCGGGCCCTAAAAAGAGAATATAAACTGGCAGACTACCTCACGACCATCAGAGACACAAAACAGAGACAGACCCTCACCAGGTACAGACTAAGCGACCACCAACTGGAAATTGAAAAAGGCAGATACAAGAAATCCTGGCAGCCTAGAGAGAATAGAATATGCGATCAATGTCTGGCTGGCGAGGTTGAAACAGAAATGCATTTCCTCCTAAAATGCGAAAAATTCAACACATCAAGAAACATATTATTCAACAAGCTAAGCCAAACAACCCCAGATTTCAAGGAACTGGATGATCTGTCAAAATTGAGATTAGTCCTAGGAGAAGGAGACAGACCATACCTTGGGGCTAAATATGTAACAACATGTCACAACCTGAGGACTGTTTAAAAGTAAGACTGTTTAAAATTAATATTGAACATACCAAATGAAGTAGAAAGACTGTTTAAAATTAATATTGTTTAAAAGTAATATTGTATATACCCAACAAATGTCAAATCGATTGACACCTACAGAATGTTGGAAAACTGTACCTTTTTGCTATGTAAGCTTTGGCAATATGGTTCTCTGTAAACTTTCATGCCAATAAAGCATTTGAACTGAACTGAACTGAACTGATTGGGGAGAGAGGAGAGGGAATGGAGAGAGAGAATAGAGGGAATGGGGAGAGAGAATATAGGGAATGAGGAGACAGAAGAGAGGAAATGGGGAGAGAGAAGAGGGAATAGGGAGAGAGAAGAGCGAATGGGGAGAGAGAAGAGACAGCGAATGGGGGAGAGAAGAGAGAGCGAATGAGGAGAGAGAAGAGAGAGCGAATGGGGAGAGAGACGCGAGCAAATGGGGGGAGAGAACTGTGAGCGACTGGGGAGAGAGAAGAGTGAGCGAATGGGGAGAGAAGAGCGAGTGAATGGGGAGTGAGAAGGGAGAGCGAATGGGGAGAGAGAAGAGGGAATGGGGAGAGAAGAGCGAGCAAATGGGGAGAGAGCGAATGGGGGAGAAGAGAGGGAATGGGGAGAGAGAAGAGGGAATGGGGAGAGAGAAGAGAGGGAATGGGGAGAGAGAAGAGAGGGAATGGGGAGAGAGAAGAGAGGGAATGGAGAGAGCAGAGAGTGAATGGGGAGAGAAGAGAGGGAAAGGGGAGAGAAGAGAGGGAATGGGGAGAGAAGAGAGGGAATGGGGAGAGAAGAGAGGAAATGGGGAGAGAAAAGAGGGAATAGGGAGAGAGAAGAGGGAATGGGCGAGAGAAGAGATGGAATGGGGAGAGAGAAGAGAGGGAATGGGGAGAGAGAAGAGAGGGAATGGGGAGAGAGAAGAGAGGGAATGGAAAGTGAGAAGAGGGTGAATGGGGAGATAAAAGAGAGGGAATGTGGAGAGAGAATGGAGAGCGAATGGGGTGAGAGGAAATGGGGAGAGAAGAGGGAATGTGGAGAGAAGAGCGAGCGAATGGCGCGACTGTGAATGGGGAGAGAAGAGAGGGAATGGGGAGAGAGAAGAGGGAATGGGGAGAGAGATGAGAGGGAACGTGGAGAGAGAAGAGCGTGAACGGGGAGAGAGAAGAGAGGGAACAGGGAGAGAGAAGAGAGGGAACGGGGAGAGAGAAGGGAGGGAACAGGGAGAGAGAAGAGAGGGAACGGGGAGAGAGAAGAGAGGGAACGGGGAGAGAGAAGAGAGTGAACGGGGAGAGAGAAGAGAGGGAACGGGCAGAGAGAAGAGAGGGAACGGGGAGAGAGAAGAGAGGGAACGGGAAGAGAGAAGAGAGGGAATGGGGAGAGAGAAGAGAGGGAACGGGGAGAGAGAAGTAGGAATGGGGAGAGAGAAGAGAGGGAATGGGGAGAGAAGAGAGGGAACGGGGAGAGAGAAGAGAGTGAACGGGGAGGGAGAAGAGAGGGAACGTGGAGGGAGAAGAGAGGGAACGGGGAGAGAGAAGAGAGGGAATGGGGAGAGAGAAGAGAGGGAACGGGGAGAGAGAAGGGAGGGAATGGGGAGAGAAGAGAGGAAATGGGGAGAGAAAGGGAATGGGGAGAGCGAAGAGGGAATGGGGAGAGAGAAGAGGGAATGGGGAGAGAGAAGAGGGAATGGGGAGAGAGAAGAGGGAATGGGGAGAGGGAAGAGGATATGGGGAGAGAGGAGAGGGAATGGGGAGTGAGAAGAAAGGGAACCGGAGAGAGAAGAGAGGGAACGGGGAGAGAGAAGAGAGTGAACGGGGAGAGAGAAGAGAGGGAACGGGGAGAGAGAAGTAGGAATGGGGAGAGAGAAGAGAGGGAATGGGGAGAGAAGAGAGGGAACGGGGAGCGAGAAGAGAGTGAACGGGGAGGGAGAAGAGTGGGAACGGGGAGAGAGAAGAGAGGGAATGGGGAGAGAGAAGAGAGGGAACGGGGAGAGAGAAGAGAGGGAACGGGGAGAGAGAAGAGAGGGAACGGGGAGAGAGAAGAGAGGGAACGGGGAGAGAGAAGAGAGGGAACGGGGAGAGAGAAGAGAGCGGGAATGGTGAGAGAGAAGAGGGAATGGG
Organism: Somniosus microcephalus; assembly: GCF_052327205.1. Taxonomy (NCBI): domain Eukaryota; kingdom Metazoa; phylum Chordata; class Chondrichthyes; order Squaliformes; family Somniosidae; genus Somniosus; species Somniosus microcephalus. Next base: position 167,343,379 of record NC_140988.1, read on the forward strand.
GAGGGAGAAGAGGGAATGGGGAGAGAGAAGAGGGAATGGGGAGAGAGAAGAGGGGGAATGGGGAGAGAGAAGAGAGGGTATGGGGAGAGAGAAGAGAGGGAATGGGGAGAGTGAAGAGAGGGAATGGGGAGAGAGAAGAGAGGGAATGTGGAGAGAGAAGAGAGGGAATGGGGAGAGAGAAGAGGGAATGGGGAGAGAAGACAGGGAATGGGGAGAGAGAAGAGAGGGAATGGGGAGAGTGAAGAGAGGGAATTGGGAGAGAGAAGAGAGGGAATGGGGAGTGAGAAGAGGGAATGGGGAGAGAAGACAGGGAATGGGGAGAGAGAAGAGAGGGAATGGGGAGTGAGAAGATGGAATGGGGAGAGAAGACAGGGAATGGGGAGAGAGAAGAGAGGGAATGGGGAGAGTGAAGAGAGGGAATTGGGAGAGAGAAGAGAGGGAATGGGGAGAGAGAAGAGAGAGAATGGGGAAAGAGAAGAGAGGGAATGGGGAGAGAGAAGAGAGGGCATGGGTAGGGGGAGGAGAGGGAAAGGGGGGAGAGAAGAAAGGGAATGGGGGAGAGAAGAGAGGGAATGGGGAGAGAAGAGAGGGAATGGGGAGAGAAGAGAGGAAATGGGGAGAGAAAAGAGGGAATAGGGAGAGAGAAGAGGGAATGGGCGAGAGAAGAGATGGAATGGGGAGAGAGAAGAGAGGGAATGGGGAGAGAGAAGAGAGGGAATGGGGAGAGAGAAGAGAGGGAATGGAAAGTGAGAAGAGGGTGAATGGGGAGATAAAAGAGAGGGAATGTGGAGAGAGAATGGAGAGCGAATGGGGTGAGAGGAAATGGGGAGAGAAGAGGGAATGTGGAGAGAAGAGCGAGCGAATGGCGCGACTGTGAATGGGGAGAGAAGAGAGGGAATGGGGAGAGAGAAGAGGGAATGGGGAGAGAGATGAGAGGGAACGTGGAGAGAGAAGAGCATGAACGGGGAGAGAGAAGAGAGGGAACAGGGAGAGAGAAGAGAGGGAACGGGGAGAGAGAAGGGAGGGAACAGGGAGAGAGAAGAGAGGGAACGGGGAGAGAGAAGAGAGGGAACGGGGAGAGAGAAGAGAGTGAACGGGGAGAGAGAAGAGAGGGAACGGGCAGAGAGAAGAGAGGGTACGGGGAGAGAGAAGAGAGGGAACGGGAAGAGAGAAGAGAGGGAATGGGGAGAGAGAAGAGAGGGAACGGGGAGAGAGAAGTAGGAATGGGGAGAGAGAAGAGAGGGAATGGGGAGAGAAGAGAGGGAACGGGGAGAGAGAAGAGAGTGAACGGGGAGGGAGAAGAGAGGGAACGTGGAGGGAGAAGAGAGGGAACGGGGAGAGAGAAGAGAGGGAATGGGGAGAGAGAAGAGAGGGAACGGGGAGAAGGGAGGGAATGGGGAGAGAAGAGAGGAAATGGGGAGAGAAAGGGAATGGGGAGAGCGAAGAGGGAATGGGGAGAGAGAAGAGGGAATGGGGAGAGAGAAGAGGGAATGGGGAGAGAGAAGAGGGAATGGGGAGAGGGAAGAGGATATGGGGAGAGAGGAGAGGGAATGGGGAGTGAGAAGAAAGGGAACCGGAGAGAGAAGAGAGGGAACGGGGAGAGAGAAGAGAGTGAACGGGGAGAGAGAAGAGAGGGAACGGGGAGAGAGATGTAGGAATGGGGAGAGAGAAGAGAGGGAATGGGGAGAGAAGAGAGGGAACGGGGAGCGAGAAGAGAGTGAACGGGGAGGGAGAAGAGTGGGAACGGGGAGAGAGAAGAGAGGGAATGGGGAGAGAGAAGAGAGGGAACGGGGAGAGAGAAGAGAGGGAACGGGGAGAGAGAAGAGAGGGAACGGGGAGAGAGAAGAGTGGGAACGGGGAGAGAGAAGAGAGGGAACGGGGAGAGAGAAGAGAGCGGGAATGGTGAGAGAGAAGAGGGAATGGGGAGGGAGAAGAGGGAATGGGGAGAGAGAAGAGGGAATGGGGAGAGAGAAGAGGGGGAATGGGGAGAGAGAAGAGAGGGTATGGGGAGAGAGAAGAGAGGGAATGGGGAGAGTGAAGAGAGGGAATGGGGAGAGAGAAGAGAGGGAATGGGGAGAGAGAAGAGAGGGAATGGGGAGAGAGAAGAGGGAATGGGGAGAGAAGACAGGGAATGGGGAGAGAGAAGAGAGGGAATGGGGAGAGTGAAGAGAGGGAATTGGGAGAGAGAAGAGAGGGAATGGGGAGTGAGAAGAGGGAATGGGGAGAGAAGACAGGGAATGGGGAGAGAGAAGAGAGGGAATGGGGAGTGAGAAGATGGAATGGGGAGAGAAGACAGGGAATGGGGAGAGAGAAGAGAGGGAATGGGGAGAGTGAAGAGAGGGAATTGGGAGAGAGAAGAGAGGGAATGGGGAGAGAGAAGAGAGAGAATGGGGAAAGAGAAGAGAGGGAATGGGGAGAGAGAAGAGAGGGCATGGGTAGGGGGAGGAGAGGGAAAGGGGGGAGAGAAGAAAGGGAATGGGGGAGAGAAGAGAGGGAATGGGGAAAGAAGAGAGGGAATGGGGAGAGAGAAGAGACAACGAATGGGGAGAGAGAAGAGAGCGAATGGGGATAGAAAAGAGAGAGCGAATGGGTAGAGAGAAGAGAGCGATTGGGGAGAGAATAGCGAGCAAATGGGGAGAGACGCGAGCGAATGGGGAGAGAGAAGAGCGAGCGAATGTGGAGGGAGAGGACCGAGCGAATGGGCAGAGAGAAGAGCGAGCGAATGGGGCGAGAAGAGCGAGCGAATGGGGCGATAGAAGGGAGAGCGAATGGGGAGAGAGAAGAGGGAATGGGGAGAGAAGAGCGAGCGAATGGGGAGAGAGAAGAGTGAATGGGGAGAGAGAAGAGTGAATGGGGAGAGAGAACAGAGGTAACGGGGAGAGAAGAGAGGGAATGGAGAGAGAGAAGAGAGGGAATCGGGAGAGAGCAGTGAGGGAATGGGGAGAGAGAAGAGAGGGAATGGGGAGAGAGAAGAGAGGAAATGGGGAGACAGAAGAGAGGGAATGGGGAGAAAGAAGAGAGGGAATGGGGAGAGAGAAGAGAGGGAATGGGGAGAGAAGAGAGGGAATGGGGAGAGAGAGGGAATGGGGAGAGAGAAGAGGGAATGGGGAGAGAGAAGAGTGAATGGGGAGAGAGAAGAGGGAATGGGGAGAGAGAAGAGGGAATGGGGAGAGAGAAGAGGGAATGGGGAGAGAGAAGAGAGGGAACGGCAGAGAGAAGAGAGGGAATGGGGAGAGAGAAGAGAGGGAATGGGGAGAGAGAAGAGAGGGAACGGGGAGAGAGAAGAGAGGGAACAGGGAGTGAGAAGAGAGGGAACGTGGAGAGAGAAGAGAGGGAACGTGGAGAGAGAAGAGAGGGAATGGTGAGAGAGAAGAGAGGGAACGGGGAGAGAGAAGAGAGGGAATGCGGAGAGAGAAGAGAGGGAATGGTGAGAGAGAAGAGAGGGAACGGGAGAGAGAAGAGAGGGAACGGGGAGAGAGAAGAGAGGGAACGGGGAGAGAGAAGAGAGGGAACGGGGAGAGAGAAGCGAGGGAACAGGGAGTGAGAAGAGAGGGAACATGGAGAGAGAAGAGAGGGAATGGTGAGAGAGAAGAGAGGGAACGGTGAGAGAGAAGAGAGGGAATGAGGAGAGCGAAGAGAGGGAATGGGGAGAGAGAAGAGAGGGAATGGGGAGAGAGAAAAGAGGGAATGGGGAAAGAGAAGAGGGAATGGGGAGAGAGAAGAGAGGGAATGGGGAGTGAGAAGAGGGAATAGGGAGAGAAGATAGGGAATGGGGAGAGAGAAGAGAGGGAATGGGGAGAGTGAAGAGAGGGAATGGGGAGAGAGAAGAGAGGAAATGGGGAGAGAGAAGAGGGAATGGGGAGAGAGAAGAGAGGGAATGGGGAGTGAGAAGAGGGAATGGGGAGAGAAGACAGGGAATGGGGAGAGAGAAGAGAGGGAATGGGGAGAGTGAAGAGAGGGAATGGGGAGAGAGTAGAGAGGGAATGGGGAGAGAGAAGAGAGGGAATGGGGAAAAGAAGAGAGGGAATGGGGAGAGAGAAGAGAGGGCATGGGTTGGGGGAGGAGAGGGAAAGGGGGGAGAGAAGAGAGGGAATGGGGGGAGAGAGGAGAGGGAATGGGGAAAGAAGAGAGGGAATGGGGAGAGAGAAGAGACAACGAATGGGGAGAGAGAAGAAATCGATTGAGGAGAGAATAGCGACCAAATGGGGAGAGACGCGAGCGAATGGGGAGAGAGAAGAGCGAGCGAATGGGGAGAGAGAAGGGAGAGCGAATGTGGAGAGAGAAGAGGGAATGGGGAGAGAAGAGCGAGCGAATGGGGAGAGAGAAGAGGGAATGGGGAGAGAGAAGAGTAAATGGGGAGAGAGAACAGAGGTAACGGGGAGAGTAGAGAGGGAATGGAGAGAGAGAAGAGAGGGAATCGGGAGAGAGCAGTGAGGGAATGGGGAGAGAGACGAGAGGGAATGGGGAGAGAGAAGAGAGGGAATGGGGAGAGAGAAGAGAGGGAATGGGGAGAGAGAAGAGAGGGAATGGGGAGAGAGAAGAGAGGGAATGGGGACAGCGAAGAGAGGGAATGGGGAGAGAAGAGAGGGAATGGGGAGAGAGAGGGAATGGGGAGAGAGAAGAGGGAATGGGGAGAGAGAAGAGGGACTGGGGAGAGAGAAGAGGGAATGGGGAGAGAGAAGAGAGGGAATGGGGAGTGAGAAGAGGGAATGGGGAGAGAAGACAGGGAATGGGGAGAGAGAAGAGAGGGAATGGGGAGAGTGAAGAGAGGGAATGGGGAGAGAGAAGAGAGGGAATGGGGAGAGAGAAGAGAGGGAATGGGGAGAGAGAAGAGGGAATGGGGAGAGAGAAGAGAGGGAATGGGGAGTGAGAAGAGGGAATGGGGAGAGAAGACAGGGAATGGGGAGAGAGAAGAGAGGGAATGGGGAGAGTGAAGAGAGGGAATTGGGAGAGAGAAGAGAGGGAATGGGGAGAGAGAAGAGAGGGAAAGAGGAAAGAGAAGAGAGGGAATGGGGAGAGAGAAGAGAGGGCATGGGTAGGGGGAGGAGAGGGAATGGGGAGAGAGAAGAGAGGGAATGGGGAAAGAGAAGAGAGGGAATGGGGAGAGAGAAGAGAGGGCATGGGTAGGGGGAGGAGAGGGAATGGGGGAGAGAAGAAAGGGAATGGGGAGAGAAGAGAGGGAATGGGGAAAGAAGAGAGGGAATGGGGAGAGAGAAGAGACAACGAATGGGGAGAGAGTAGAGAGCGATTGGGGAGAGAATAGCGAGCAAATGGGGAGAGACGCGAGCGAATGGGGAGAGAGAAGAGCGAGCGAATGTGGAGGGAGAGGAGCGAGCGAATGGGCAGAGAGAAGAGCGAGCGAATGGGGCGAGAAGAGCGAGCGAATGGGGAGATAGAAGGGAGAGCGAATGGGGAGAGAGAAGAGGGAATGGGGAGAGAAGAGCGAGCGAATGGGGAGAGAGAAGAGTGAATGGGGAGAGAGAAGAGTGAATGGGGAGAGAGAACAGAGGTAACGGGGAGAGAAGAGAGGGAATGGAGAGAGAGAAGAGAGGGAATCGGGAGAGAGCAGTGAGGGAATGGGGAGAGAGAAGAGAGGGAATGGGGAGAGAGAAGAGAGGGAATGGGGAGACAGAAGAGAGGGAATGGGGAGAAAGAAGAGAGGGAATGGGGAGAGAGAAGAGAGGGAATGGGGAGAGAAGAGAAGGAATGGGGAGAGAGAGGGAATGGGGAGAGAGAAGAGGGAATGGGGAGAGAGAAGAGGGAATGGGGAGAGAGAAGAGGGAATGGGGAGAGAGAAGAGGGAATGGGGAGAGGGAAGAGAGGGAATGGGGAGAGAGAAGAGTGAATGGGGAGAGAGAAGAGAGGGAATGGGGAAAGAGAAGAGAGGGAATGGGGAGAGAGAAGAGAGGGCATGGGTAGGGGGAGGAGAGGGAAAGGGGGGAGGGAAGAGAGGGAATGGGGGGAGAGAAGAGAGGGAATGGGGAGAGAAGAGAGGGAATGGGGAGAGAAAAGAGACAACGAATGGGGAGAGAGAAGAGAGCGAATGGGGATAGAAAAGAGAGAGTGAATGGGGAGAGAGAAGAGAGCGATTAAGGAGAGAATAGCAAGCAAATGGGGAGAGACGCGAGCGAATGGGGAGAGAGAAGAGCGAGCGAATGTGGAGGGAGAGGAGCGAGCGAATGGGCAGAGAGCAGAGCGAGCGAATGGGGCAAGAAGAGCGAGCGAATGGGGAGAGAGAAGGGAGAGCGAATGTGGAGAGAGAAAGGGAATGGGGAGAGAAGAGCGAGCGAATGGGGAGAGAGAAGAGGGAATGGGCAGAGAGAAGAGTGAATGGGGAGAGAGAACAGAGGTAACGGGGAGCGAAGAGAGGGAATGGAGAGAGAGAAGAGAGGGAATCGGGAGAGAGCAGTGAGGGAATGGGGAGAGAGAAGAGAGGGAATGGGGAGAGAGAAGAGTGAATGGGGAGAGAGAAGAGGGAATGGGGAGAGAGAAGAGGGAATGGGGAGAGAGAAGAGGGAATGGGGAGAGAGAAGAGAGGGAACGGCAGAGAGAAGAGAGGAAATGGGGAGAGAGAAGAGAGGGAATGGGGAGAGAGAAGAGAGGGAACGGGGAGAGAGAAGAGAGGGAACAGGGAGTGAGAAGAGAGGGAACGTGGAGAGAGAAGAGAGGGAACGTGGAGAGAGAAGAGAGGGAATGGTGAGAGAGAAGAGAGGGAACGGGGAGAGAGAAGAGAGGGAATGCGGAGAGAGAAGAGAGGGAATGGTGAGAGAGAAGAGAGGGAACGGGAGAGCGAAGAGAGGGAACGGGGAGAGAGAAGAGTGAATGGGGAGAGAGAACAGAGGTAACGGGGAGCGAAGAGAGGGAATGGAGAGAGAGAAGAGAGGGAATCGGGAGAGAGCAGTGAGGGAATGGGGAGAGAGAAGAGAGGGAATGGGGAGAGAGAAGAGTGAATGGGGAGAGAGAAGAGGGAATGGGGAGAGAGAAGAGGGAATGGGGAGAGAGAAGAGGGAATGGGGAGAGAGAAGAGAGGGAACGGCAGAGAGAAGAGAGGGAATGGGGAGAGAGAAGAGAGGGAATGGGGAGAGAGAAGAGAGGGAACGGGGAGAGAGAAGAGAGGGAACAGGGAGTGAGAAGAGAGGGAACGTGGAGAGAGAAGAGAGGGAACGTGGAGAGAGAAGAGAGGGAATGGTGAGAGAGAAGAGAGGGAACGGGGAGAGAGAAGAGAGGGAATGCGGAGAGAGAAGAGAGGGAATGGTGAGAGAGAAGAGAGGGAACGGGAGAGAGAAGAGAGGGAACGGGGAGAGAGAAGAGAGGGAACGGGGAGAGAGAAGAGAGGGAACGGGGAGAGAGAAGCGAGGGAACAGGGAGTGAGAAGAGAGGGAACATGGAGAGAGAAGAGAGGGAATGGTGAGAGAGAAGAGAGGGAACGGTGAGAGAGAAGAGAGGGAATGAGGAGAGCGAAGAGAGGGAATGGGGAGAGAGAAGAGAGGGAATGGGGAGAGAGAAAAGAGGGAATGGGGAAAGAGAAGAGGGAATGGGGAGAGAGAAGAGAGGGAATGGGGAGTGAGAAGAGGGAATAGGGAGAGAAGATAGGGAATGGGGAGAGAGAAGAGAGGGAATGGGGAGAGTGAAGAGAGGGAATGGGGAGAGAGAAGAGAGGAAATGGGGAGAGAGAAGAGGGAATGGGGAGAGAGAAGAGAGGGAATGGGGAGTGAGAAGAGGGAATGGGGAGAGAAGACAGGGAATGGGGAGAGAGAAGAGAGGGAATGGGGAGAGTGAAGAGAGGGAATGGGGAGAGAGTAGAGAGGGAATGGGGAGAGAGAAGAGAGGGAATGGGGAAAAGAAGAGAGGGAATGGGGAGAGAGAAGAGAGGGCATGGGTTGGGGGAGGAGAGTGAAAGGGGGGAGAGAAGAGAGGGAATGGGGGGAGAGAGGAGAGGGAATGGGGAAAGAAGAGAGGGAATGGGGAGAGAGAAGAGACAACGAATGGGGAGAGAGAAGAAATCGATTGAGGAGAGAATAGCGACCAAATGGGGAGAGACGCGAGCGAATGGGGAGAGAGAAGAGCGAGCGAATGGGGAGAGAGAAGGGAGAGCGAATGTGGAGAGAGGAGAGGGAATGGGGAGAGAAGAGCGAGCGAATGGGGAGAGAGAAGAGGGAATGGGGAGAGAGAAGAGTGAATGGGGAGAGAGAACAGAGGTAACGGGGAGAGAAGAGAGGGAATGGAGAGAGAGAAGAGAGGGAATCGGGAGAGAGCAGTGAGGGAATGGGGAGAGAGACGAGAGGGAATGGGGAGAGAGAAGAGAGGGAATGGGGAGAGAGAAGAGAGGGAATGGGGAGAGAGAAGAGAGGGAATGGGGAGAGAGAAGAAAGGGAATGGGGACAGCGAAGAGAGGGAATGGGGAGAGAAGAGAGGGAATGGGGAGAGAGAGGGAATGGGGAGAGAGAAGAGGGAATGGGGAGAGAGAAGAGGGACTGGGGAGAGAGAAGAGGGAATGGGGAGAGAGAAGAGAGGGAATGGGGAGTGAGAAGAGGGAATGGGGAGAGAGAAGACAGGGAATGGGGAGAGAGAAGAGAGGGAATGGGGAGAGTGAAGAGAGGGAATGGGGAGAGAGAAGAGAGGGAATGGGGAGAGAGAAGAGAGGGAATGGGGAGAGAGAAGAGAGGGAATGGGGAGTGAGAAGAGGGAATGGGGAGAGAAGACAGGGAATGGGGAGAGAGAAGAGAGGGAATGGGGAGAGTGAAGAGAGGGAATTGGGAGAGAGAAGAGAGGGAATGGGGAGAGAGAAGAGAGGGAAAGAGGAAAGAGAAGAGAGGGAATGGGGAGAGAGAAGAGAGGGCATGGGTAGGGGGAGGAGAGGGAATGGGGAGAGAGAAGAGAGGGAATGGGGAAAGAGAAGAGAGGGAATGGGGAGAGAGAAGAGAGGGCATGGGTAGGGGGAGGAGAGGGAATGGGGGGAGAGAAGAAAGGGAATGGGGAGAGAAGAGAGGGAATGGGGAAAGAAGAGAGGGAATGGGGAGAGAGAAGAGACAACGAATGGGGAGAGAGTAGAGAGCGATTGGGGAGAGAATAGCGAGCAAATGGGGAGAGACGCGAGCGAATGGGGAGAGAGAAGAGCGAGCGAATGTGGAGGGAGAGGAGCGAGCGAATGGGCAGAGAGAAGAGCGAGCGAATGGGGCGAGAAGAGCGAGCGAATGGGGAGATAGAAGGGAGAGCGAATGGGGAGAGAGAAGAGGGAATGGGGAGAGAAGAGCGAGCGAATGGGGAGAGAGAAGAGTGAATGGGGAGAGAGAAGAGTGAATGGGGAGAGAGAACAGAGGTAACGGGGAGAGAAGAGAGGGAATGGAGAGAGAGAAGAGAGGGAATCGGGAGAGAGCAGTGAGGGAATGGGGAGAGAGAAAAGAGGGAATGGGGAGACAGAAGAGAGGGAATGGGGAGACAGAAGAGAGGGAATGGGGAGAAAGAAGAGAGGGAATGGGGAGAGAGAAGAGAGGGAATGGGGAGAGAAGAGAGGGAATGGGGAGAGAGAGGGAATGGGGAGAGAGAAGAGGGAATGGGGAGAGAGAAGAGGGAATGGGGAGAGAGAAGAGGGAATGGGGAGAGAGAAGTGGGAATGGGGAGAGGGAAGAGAGGGAATGGGGAGAGAGAAGAGTGAATGGGGAGAGAGAAGAGAGGGAATGGGGAGTGAGAAGAGGGAATGGGGAGAGAAGAGAGGGAATGGGGAGAGAGAAGAGAGGGAATGGGGAAAGAGAAGAGAGGGAATGGGGAGAGAGAAGAGAGGGCATGGGTAGGGGGAGGAGAGGGAAGGGGGGAGGGAAGAGAGGGAATGGGGGAGAGAAGAGAGGGAATGGGGAGAGAAGAGAGGGAATGGGGAGAGAAAAGAGACAACGAATGGGGAGAGAGAAGAGAGCGAATGGGGATAGAAAAGAGAGAGTGAATGGGGAGAGAGAAGAGAGCGATTGAGGAGAGAATAGCAAGCAAATGGGGAGAGACGCGAGCGAATGGGGAGAGAGAAGAGCGAGCGAATGTGGAGGGAGAGGAGCGAGCGAATGGGCAGAGAGCAGAGCGAGCGAATGGGGCAAGAAGAGCGAGCGAATGGGGAGAGAGAAGGGAGAGCGAATGTGGAGAGAGAAAGGGAATGGGGAGAGAAGAGCGAGCGAATGGGGAGAGAGAAGAGAGAATGGGGAGAGAGAAGAGTGAATGGGGAGAGAGAACAGAGGTAACGGGGAGCGAAGAGAGGGAATGGAGAGAGAGAAGAGAGGGAATCGGGAGAGAGCAGTGAGGGAATGGGGAGAGAGAAGAGAGGGAATGGGGAGAGAGAAGAGAGGGAATGGGGAGACAGAAGGGAGGGAATGGGGAGAGAGAAGAGGGGGAATGGGGAGAGAGAAGAGAGGGAATGGGGAGAGAGAAGAGAGGGAATGGGGAGAGAGAAGAGAGGGAATGGGGAGAGAGAGGAGGGAATGGGGAGAGAGAAGAGGGAATGGGGAGAGAGAAGAGGGAATGGGGAGAGAGATGAGGGAATGGGGAGAGAGATGAGGGAATGGGGAGAGAGAAGAGGGAATGGGGAGAGAGAAGAGGGAATGGTGAGAGTGAAGAGAGGGAATGGGAGAGAGAAGAGAGGGAACGGGGAGAGAGAAGAGAGGGAACGGGGAGAGAGAAGAGAGTGAACAGGGAGTGAGAAGAGAGGGAACGTGGAGAGAGAAGAGAGGGAACGTGGAGAGAGAAGAGAGGGAACGGTGAGAGAGAAGAGAGGGAACGGTGAGAGAGAAGAGAGGGAACGGGGAGAGAGAAGAGAGGGAACAGGGAGTGAGAAGAGAGGGAACGTGGAGAGAGAAGAGAGGGGACGGGGAGAGAGAAGAGAGGGAACGGGGAGAGAAAAGAGAGGGAACAGGGAGAGAGAAGAGAGGGAATGGGGAGAGAGAAGAGAGGGAGTGGGGAGAGAGAATAGAGGGAAGGGGGAGTGAGAAGAGAGGCAACGGGGAGAGAGAAGAGTGGGGACAGGGAGAGAGGAGAGAGGGAACGGGGAGAGAGAAGAGAGGGAACGGGGAGAGAGAAGAGAGGGAACGGGGAGAGAGAAGAGAGGGAATGCGGAGAGAGAAGAGAGGGAATGGTGAGAGAGAAGAGAGGGAACGGGAGAGAGAAGAGAGGGAACGGGGAGAGAGAAGAGAGGGAATGGGGAGAGAGAAGAGAGGGAACGGGGAGAGAGAAGCGAGGGAACAGGGAGTGAGAAGAGAGGGAACATGGAGAGAGAAGAGAGGGAATGGTGAGAGAGAAGAGAGGGAACGGTGAGAGAGAAGAGAGGGAATGCGGAGAGCGAAGAGAGGGAATGGGGAGAGAGAAGAGAGGGAATGGGGAGAGAGAAAAGAGGGAATGGGGAAAGAGAAGAGGGAATGGGGAGAGAGAAGAGAGGGAATGGGGAGTGAGAAGAGGGAATAGGGAGAGAAGACAGGGAATGGGGAGAGAGAAGAGAGGGAATGGGGAGAGTGAAGAGAGGGAATGGGGAGAGAGAAGAGAGGGAATGGGGAGAGAGAAGAGGGAATGGGGAGAGAGAAGAGAGGGAATGGGGAGTGAGAAGAGGGAATGGGGAGAGAAGACAGGGAATGGGGAGAGAGAAGAGAGGGAATGGGGAGAGTGAAGAGAGGGAATGGGGAGAGAGTAGAGAGGGAATGGGGAGAGAGAAGAGAGGGAATGGGGAAAGAGAAGAGAGGGAATGGGGAGAGAGAAGAGAGGGCATGGGTAGGGGAGGAGAGGGAAAGGGGGGAGAGAAGAGAGGGAATGGGGGAGAGAGGAGAGGGAATGGGGAAGGAAGAGAGGGAATGGGGAGAGAGAAGAGACAACGAATGGGGAGAGAGAAGAGAGCGATTGAGGAGAGAATAGCGACCAAATGGGGAGAGACGTGAGCGAATGGGGAGAGAGAAGAGCGAGCGAATGGGGAGAGAGAAGGGAGAGCGAATGTGGAGAGAGAAGAGGGAATGGGGAGAGAAGAGCGAGCGAATGGGGAGAGAGAAGAGGGAATGGGGAGAGAGAAGAGTGAATGGGGAGAGAGAACAGAGGTAACGGGGAGAGAAGAGAGGGAATGGAGAGAGAGAAGAGAGGGAATCGGGAGAGAGCAGTGAGGGAATGGGGAGAGAGAAGAGAGGGAATGGGGACAGAGAAGAGAGGGAATGGGGAGAGAAGAGAGGGAATGGGGAGAGAGAGGGAATGGGGAGAGAGAAGAGGGAATGGGGAGAGAGAAGAGGGACTGGGGAGAGAGAAGAGGCAATGGGGAGAGAGAAGAGAGGGAATGGGGAGTGAGAAGAGGGAATGGGGAGAGAAGACAGGGAATGGGGAGAGAGAAGAGAGGGAATGGGGAGAGTGAAGAGAGGGAATGGGGAGAGAGAAGAGAGGGAATGGGGAGAGAGAAGAGAGGGAATGGGGAGAGAGAAGAGGGAATGGGGAGAGAGAAGAGAGGGAATGGGGAGTGAGAAGAGGGAATGGGCAGAGAAGACAGGGAATGGGGAGAGAGAAGAGAGGGAATGGGGAGAGTGAAGAGAGGGAATTGGGAGAGAGAAGAGAGGGAATGGGGAGAGAGAAGAGAGGGAAAGAGGAAAGAGAAGAGAGGGAATGGGGAGAGAGAAGAGAGGGCATGGGTAGGGGGAGGAGAGGGAATGGGGAGAGAGACGAGAGGGAATGGGGAAAGAGAAGAGAGGGAATGGGGAGAGAGAAGAGAGGGCATGGGTAGGGGGAGGAGAGGGAATGGGGGGAGAGAAGAAAGGGAATGGGGAGAGAAGAGAGGGAAAGGGGAAAGAAGAGAGGGAATGGGGAGAGAGAAGACACAACGAATGGGGAGAGAGAAGAGAGCGATTGGGGAGAGAATAGCGAGCAAATGGGGAGAGACGCGAGCGAATGGGGAGAGAGAAGAGCGAGCGAATGTGGAGGGAGAGGAGCGAGCGAATGGGCAGAGAGAAGAGCGAGCGAATGGGGCGAGAAGAGCGAGCGAATGGGGAGATAGAAGGGAGAGTGAATGGGGAGAGAGAAGAGGGAATGGGGAGAGAAGAGCGAGCGAATGGGGAGAGAGAAGAGTGAATGGGGAGAGAGAAGAGTGAACGGGGAGAGAGAACAGAGGTAACGGGGAGAGAAGAGAGGGAATGGAGAGAGAGAAGAGAGGGAATCGGGAGAGAGCAGTGAGGGAATGGGGAGAGAGAAGAGAGGGAATGGGGAGAGAGAAGAGAGGGAATGGGGAGAAAGAAGAGAGGGAATGGGGAGAAAGAAGAGAGGGAATGGGGAGAGAGAAGAGAGGGAATGGGGAGAGAAGAGAGGGAATGGGGAGAGAGAGGGAATGGGGAGAGAGAAGAGGGAATGGGGAGAGAGAAGAGGGAATGGGGAGAGAGAAGAGGGAATGGGGAGAGAGAAGGGGGAATGGGGAGAGGGAAGAGAGGGAATGGGGAGAGAGAAGAGGGAATGGGGAGAGAGAAGAGAGGGAATGGGGAGTGAGAAGAGGGAATGGGGAGAGAAGACAGGGAATGGGGAGAGAGAAGAGAGGGAATGGGGAAAGAGAAGAGAGGGAATGGGGAGAGAGAAGAGAGGGCATGGGTAGGGGGAGGAGAGGGAAAGGGGGGAGAGAAGAGAGGGAATGGGGGGAGAGAAGAGAGGGAATGGGGAAAGAAGAGAGGGAATGGGGAGAGAAAAGAGACAACGAATGGGGAGAGAGGAGAGCGAATGGGGATAGAAAAGAGAGAGTGAATGGGGAGAGAGAAGAGAGCGATTGAGGAGAGAATAGCGAGCAAATGGGGAGAGACGCGAGCGAATGGGGAGAGAGAAGAGCGAGCGAATGTGGAGGGAGAGGAGCGAGCGAATGGGCAGAGAGAAGAGCGAGCGAATGGGGCAAGAAGAGCGAGCGAATGGGGAGAGAGAAGGGAGAGCGAATGTGGAGAGAGAAAGGGAATGGGGAGAGAAGAGCGAGCGAATGGGGAGAGAGAAGAGGGAATGGGGAGAGAGAAGAGTGAATGGGGAGAGAGAACAGAGGTAACGGGGATCGAAGAGAGGGAATGGAGAGAGAGAAGAGAGGGAATCGGGAGAGAGCAGTGAGGGAATGGGGAGAGAGAAGAGAGGGAATGGGGAGAGAGAAGAGAGGGAATGGGGAGACAGAAGAGAGGGAATGGGGAGAGAGAAGAGAGGGAATGGGGAGAGAGTAGAGAGGGAATGGGGAGAGAGAAGAGAGGGAATGGGGAGAGAGAAGAGAGGGAATGGGGAGAGAGAGGAGGGAATGGGGAGAGAGAAGAGGGAATGGGGAGAGAGAAGAGGGAATGGGGAGAGAGATGAGGGAATGGGGAGAGAGAAGAGGGAATGGGGAGAGAGAAGAGGGAATGGTGAGAGTGAAGAGAGGGAATGGGAGAGAGAAGAGAGGGAACGGGGAGAGAGAAGAGAGGGAACGGGGAGAGAGAAGAGAGGGAACGGGGAGAGAGAAGAGAGTGAACAGGGAGTGAGAAGAGAGGGAACGTGGAGAGAGAAGAGAGGGAACGTGGAGAGAGAAGAGAGGGAACGGTGAGAGAGAAGAGAGGGAACGGTGAGAGAGAAGAGAGGGAACGGGGGGAGAGAAGAGAGGGAACAGGGAGTGAGAAGAGAGGGAACGTGGAGAGAGAAGAGAGGGAACGTGGAGAGAAAAGAGAGCGGACGGTGAGAGAGAAGAGAGGGAACGGGGAGAGAGAAGACAGGGAACAGGGAGAGAGAAGAGAGGGAATGGGGAGAGAGAAGAGAGGGAGTGGGGAGAGAGAAGAGAGGGAACGGGGAGTGAGAAGAGAGGCATCGGGGAGAGAGAAGAGAGGGGACGGGGAGAGAGGAGAGAGGGAACGGGGAGAGAGAAGAGAGGGAACGGGGAGAGAGAAGAGAGGGAACGGGGAGTGAAAAGAGAAGGAACGGGGAGTGAGAAGAGAGGGAACGGGGAGAGAGAAGAGAGGGGACGGGGGAGAGAGAAGCGAGGGAACTGGGAGAGAGAAGAGAGGGGACGGGGAGAGGGAAGAGAGGGAACGGGGAGAGAGGAGAGAGGGAACGGGGAGAGAGGAGAGAGGGAACGGGGAGTGAGAAGAGAGGCAACGGGGAGAGAGAAGAGGGAATGGGGAGAGAAGAGCGAGCAAATGGGGAGAGAGAAGAGGGAATGGGGAGAGAGAAGAGAGGGAATGGGGAGAGAGAAGAGAGGGAATGGGGAGAGAGAAGAGAGGGAATGGAGAGAGCAGAGAGTGAATGGGGAGAGAAGAGAGGGAAAGGGGAGAGAAGAGAGGGAATGGGGAGAGAAGAGAGGGAATGGGGAGAGAAGAGAGGGAATGGGGAGAGAAAAGAGGGAATAGGGAGAGAGAAGAGGGAATGGGCGAGAGAAGAGTTGGAATGGGGAGAGAGAAGAGAGGGAATGGGGAGAGAGAAGAGAGGGAATGGGGAGAGAGAAGAGAGGGAATGGAAAGTGAGAAGAGTGTGAATGGGGAGATAAAAGAGAGGGAATGTGGAGAGAGAATGGAGAGCGAATGGGGTGAGAGGAAATGGGGAGAGAAGAGGGAATGTGGAGAGAAGAGCGAGCGAATGGGGCGACTGTGAATGGGGAGAGAAGAGAGGGAATGGGGAGAGAGAAGAGGGAATGGGGAGAGAGGAGAGGGAATGGGGAGAGAGAAGAGGGAATAGGGAGAGAGAAGACAGGGAATGGGGAGAGAGAAGAGAGGGAATGGGGAGAGAGAAGAGGGAATGGGGAGAGAGAAGAGAGGGAATGGGGAAAGAGAAGAGAGGTAATGGGGAGAGAGAAGAAGGAATGGGGAGAGAGAAGGGAATGGGGAGAGAGAAGAGGGAATGGGGAGAGAGAAGAGATGGAATGGGAGAGAGAAGAGAGGGAACGGGGAGAGAGAAGCGAGGGAATGGGGAGAGAAAAGAGGGAATAGGGAGAGAGAAGAGGGAATGGGCGAGAGAAGAGTTGGAATGGGGAGAGAGAAGAGAGGGAATGGGGAGAGAGAAGAGAGGGAATGGGGAGAGAGAAGAGAGGGAATGGAAAGTGAGAAGAGTGTGAATGGGGAGATAAAAGAGAGGGAATGTGGAGAGAGAATGGAGAGCGAATGGGGTGAGAGGAAATGGGGAGAGAAGAGGGAATGTGGAGAGAAGAGCGAGCGAATGGGGCGACTGTGAATGGGGAGAGAAGAGAGGGAATGGGGAGAGAGAAGAGGGAATGGGGAGAGAGGAGAGGGAATGGGGAGAGAGAAGAGGGAATAGGGAGAGAGAAGACAGGGAATGGGGAGAGAGAAGAGAGGGAATGGGGAGAGAGAAGAGGGAATGGGAGAGAGAAGAGAGGGAATGGGGAAAGAGAAGAGAGGTAATGGGGAGAGAGAAGAAGGAATGGGGAGAGAGAAGGGAATGGGGAGAGAGAAGAGGGAATGGGGAGAGAGAAGAGATGGAATGGGAGAGAGAAGAGAGGGAACGGGGAGAGAGAAGCGAGGGAATGGGGAGAGAGGAGAGAGGGAATGGGGAGAGAGAAGATGGAATGGGGAGAGAGAAGAGATGGAATGGGAGAGAGAAGAGAGGGAACGGGGAGAAAGAAGAGAGGGAATGGGGAGAGAGAAGAGGCGGAATGGGGAGAGAGATGAGACGGCATGGGGAGTGAGAAGAGAGGGAATGGGGAGTGAGAAGAGAGGGAATGGGGAGAGAGGAGAGGGAATGGGGAGAGAGAAGGGAGGGAATGTGGAGAGAGAAGAGAGGGAATGGGGAGTGAGAAGAGTGAATGGGGAGTGAGAAGAGAGAGAATGGGGAGAGAGAAGAGAGGGAATGTGGAGAGAGAAGTGGGAATGGGGAGAGAGAAGAGCGAGCGAATGGGGAGAGGGAATGGGGAGAGAGAAGGGAGAGGGAATGGGGTGAGAGAAGAGTGAGTGAATGGGGAGAGATTGATTCCAATTGTTTCTGGGACAACTGGAATACACTACACAAAAAACAACACGACGAATTGGCCATTCAAAATGGGGACACATGGGAAAACCACTTTGAAAAATTATACCAGAAAAACACACTAAGGTCAGAGCAACACCAAATATGCAAAAAACTGGAAAAGCTCGAAATGGCCATAAAAGATAACCAAAACCCGCTAGACTCCATAATAACAGTAAAATAACTTTTTGAAAAGCTCCAGGACCTGCGACCAGGAAAAGCTTACGGGACAGACGGCATACTAAACGAGATGATTAAACACACAGACGATAAAATGAAACTGGCTATCCTAAAACTCTTCAACTTGGTTCTGAGTGTCGGTTACTTCCCTGATATCTGGAACAAAGGACTCATAACGCCCATATACAAAAGTGGGGACAAAGTCGACCCAAATAACTATCGAGGCATCTGTGTAAACAGTAACCTGGGGAAGGTATTCTGTAGCATCATAAACAAAAAACTTATAAACTTCCTTGAGGAGCACAATGTCTTGAGTAAAAGCCAAATCGGATTCCTGCCAAACTATAGAACATCAGATCATATCTTCACCCTGCAGACCCTAATTGACAAACACGTTCACCATAACAAAAGCAAAATCTATGCATGCTTTATAGGTTTCCAGAAGGCTTTCGACTCCATCTGGCATGACGGTTTATTCCTGAAACTTATCGAAAGCGGGGTAGGGGGAAAAGCATATGATGTAATTAAATCAATGTATACAAACAACAAATGTGCAGTTAAAATTGGAGACAAACAAACAAAATACTTCCCACAGGGGCGGGGGGTGACGCAGGGCTCGCCAATCTCACTGACACTCTTTAATATTTACAAAAATGAATTGGCAAAACTACTTGAACAATCTACAGCACCCGGCCTCACCCTATATGAATCCAAGGTTAAATTCCTCCTCTATGCAGACGACCTGGTTCTGCTGTCACCAACTAAGGAGGGTCTACAGCAGAACCTGGATCTGCTGGAGTCGTACTGCCAGACTTGGGCCCTGACAATAAATCCCCAAAAAACCAAAGTCCTTGTGTTCCAGCAAAGATCCAGACATCAGGGAGCCAAAATAAATTTCACACTAGGAACAACCAAAATTGAACAAACCACTAACTACACATACTTGGGCTTAAAAATCAGTTCTACGGGAAACTTCAAACTGGCTGTGAATGAACTGAAAGAGAAAGCAAGAAGGGCTTTCTATGCCATTAAAAAATCAATCCAAATAGAAATCCCAATTAGCATTTGGCTCAAAATTTTCAAATCAGTAATTGAACCAATTGCACTCTATGGCAGTGAGGTGTGGGGACTGCTAACACAACAAGAATTTGCAAAATGAGACAAACACCCAATTGAGATCCTACATGCAGAATTCTGTAAAAGTATCCTCTGGACTCATAGGAAAACAGTAAACAATGCATGCAGGGCAGAACTAGGCCAATATCCATTAATAATCACTATCCAAAAAAGAGCCACCAAATTTTGGAAACACCTAGAAATGAGCAACTCCCAATGCTATCACTACGACGCCCTGAAATGCCAAGAGCTGACCATAAAGAAGAATACCCTCAGTCAACTAGTCCTGGGACTCAGTGAAGTAACTACATAGATACATAGATACATAGAAGATAGGAGCAGGAGTAGGCCATTCGGCCCTTCGTGCCTGCTCCGCCATTCGATGAGATCATGGCTGATCCTTTAATTCAGTATCCCGTCCCCGCCTTCTCTCCGTAACCCTTAACCCCTTTTGCCCGTAGAAATATATCTAATTCCCTCTTAAATATATTTAATGAGCTGGCGTACACTGCCCTCTGTGGCAATGAGTTCCACAGGTTCACCACTCTCTGAGTGAAGAAATTCCCCCTCATCTCTGTCCTAAATGGTTTAGCCCTTATCCTTAAATTATGTCCTCTAGTTCTGTTCTCACCCGCCAAGGGAAACATTCCTTCTGCATCCAGTCTGTCTAGACCTGTCAGAATTTTATACACTTCTATGAGGTCCCCTCTCAATCTTCTAAACTCCAGTGTGTACATCCCTAAACTACATAGTCTCTCCTCATAGGTCATTCCCGCCATTCCTGGTATCAGCCTGGTGAATCGCCGCTGCACCCCCTCCATGGCAAGAACATCCTTCCTCAGATGAGGCGACCAAAACTGTACACAGTACTCGAGGTGTGGTCTCACCAGTGCCCTGTACAGCTGCAGCAAGGTATCCCTGTTCCTGTATTCTAACCCTTTTGCTATGAAGGCCAGCATACCGTTTGCCTTCTTGACCGCCTGTTGCACCTGCATGCTCGCCTTCAGTGACTGGTGTACAAGAACACCCAGGTCTCTCTGTACTTCCCCCTCTCCCAATCTATTGCCATTTAAATAATAATTTGCCCTCCCGTTCCTGCACCCAAGGTGGATAACTTCGCACTTGTCCACATTATAGTGCATCTGCCATTTATCCGCCCAATCGCCCAGTCTGTCCAAATCGCTCTGGAGCTTCCTGGTCTCTTCCTCTGAGCCCACCCCCCCTCCTAGTTTAGTGTCGTCTGCAAATTTGGAAATGCTGCATCCGACTCCCTGATCCAGGTCATTAATGTAAATTGTGAACAGCTGGGGGCCCAGGACAGATCCCTGTGGTACCCCACTTGTTACTGCCTGCCATTCAGAAAATGAGCCGTTTATTCCAACTCTCTGTTTTCTATCTGACAGCCAGTTCCCTATCCACGCCAAAACTTTCCCCTTTATCCCATGAGCCTCAATTTTCCATGCTAATCTTTTATGTGGGACCTTATCGAAGGCCTTTTGGAAGTCCAGGTACACCACATCTACTGGCTCTCCCCCATCTATTCTACCAGTTACTCCCTCAAAAAATTCCAATAGATTAGTCAAGCACGATTTACCCTTTGTAAATCCATGTTGACTCTGTCCTATCCTGTCCCCATTTGCTAAGTGCTCCGCTATTTCATCCTTAATGATGGACTCCAGCATTTTGCCCACAACTGATGTAAGGCTTACAGGTCTGTAATTACCTGCTTTTTCCCTACCCCCCTTTTTGAATAGTGGGGTAACGTTAGCTACCCTCCAATCCATCGGCACTGTTCCCGAGTCTAATGAATTCTGAAAAATCATCCTTAGTGCATCCGCTATCTCTAGGGCCACCTCCTTCAGTACCCTAGGATGCATGTTATCAGGCCCTGGGGATTTGTCCACCTTCAATCCCTTTAGCTTCCTTAACACCATATCCTTAGAGATATTGATTTGCGTCAGTTCCTCCTTTGCCAATGTCCCTATTTTTCCCGATATCCCAGGGAGGTTTTTTGTGTCTTCCTTCGTAAAGACTGACCCAAAGTATGCATTTAGTTGATCTGCCATTTCCTTATTTCCCATTATATATTCCCCCGTATCTGAATGCAATGGACCAACTTTGGTTTTCACCAGTCTTTTCCTTTTGATATATTTATAAAAGCTTTTGGAGTTAGTTTTTATATTTTCCGCCAGCTTGTTTTCGTAAGCTATTTTGCCCCTCTTGATCATGCCCTTTGCCCTCCTTTGCTCTATCTTAAACTGTTCCCAATCTTCCGCTCTGGCGCTTTTTTTGGCTATTTTATACGCCCTATCTTTGGATTTTATGCTGTCTCTAATTTCCCCTGTTATCCACGGTTGAGTCACCTTTTTAGATTTCCTTTTATGCCAGATTGGTATAAACAATTTTTGCAATTTTGTCATTCTATCTTTAAATGTTTGCCATTGTTTATCTACCTCCAGTCCTCCCAGGAACGTTGTCCAATCAGACCTACTCAGTTCCCGTCTCATGGCATCATAATTCCCCTTGTTTAAATTCAGGACCTTAGTCTCTGAGTCAATTTCTTCGCTCTCCATTTCGAGTGAGAAATCGATCATGTTATGATCGCTCTGACCCAAGGGTCCCCGTACAACAAGATTACTGATTAGTCCCTTCTCATTGCACAGTACCCAGTCCAATATAGCCTGTTCCCGAGTTGGTTCCTTGACATATTGATCCAGATAACCATCCCTTAAACACTCAAGGAATTCCTCCTCCTCATTATTTTTACTGATTAGGCTAGTCCAATCTATATGTAAGTTAAAGTCACCTATGATGACAGCTGTGCTCTTATTGCACGCTTCTCTAATTTCCCTCGTGATGCCCTCCCTAACCTCTATTTTACTATTTGGAGGCCTATATACCACTCCTATTAATGTTTTTCGCCCCTCGCTATTTCTTAGCTCCACCCATATAGATTCTGTATTAACTGAGTTAATATCCTTCTTTTCAATTGCATTTATCCCCTCTTTTACTAGCAATGCTACCCCTCCTCCCTTTCTTTTTTGTCGATCCTTCCTAAATACTGAATACCCCTGTATGTTAAGCTCCCAGCCCTGCTCACCTTGCAACCATGTTTCCGTAATCCCAATTAGATCATAATTATTAACCTCTATTTCCACAGCTAATTCATCTACCTTGTTCCTGATGCTTCTCGCATTAAGGTATAAAACCCTCAGGCTTTTTTTATGCTCACATTTTTTATGAATTAGTTTGGCCCTTTGTTTTTTGTTCCTCACCCTTTTACCATTTATTTCTGTCTGCCTTTCACTTTCCTCTATTTCACTACATAGGTTTCTAGCCCCCTGCCATACTAGTTTAAATGCTCCCGAACTGCTTTATCAAAAATTACCCCGAAACTACTAACACTACTAACAATAACCAGCCCCAGGACAGTGACAGCGTAACACAAAGAATTCGACCCAACACAATCGTCGCTAAGCAAAAGGAAAAATATCTGACATATTGGGCAGAAACAACAAAAACCCAAAGCAAACTCAATTGCTACTTGGCCCTAAACAGACAATACAACATGGCTGATTACCTGCCCATGGTAAAGGACAGCAAACTGAGAAAAATCTTGACAATGTACAGACTTAGTGAACATAGCCTGGCGATCGAAAAAGGTAGACACAGGCAGACCCGGCTACCAAGAGAGGACACGATATGCTCTCACTGCAGTCAGGGAATGGTGGAGACAGAGATGCACTTCCTCACAGCTTGTAGAAAATATCAGGGCATAAGGGAGAATTTCTACCCAAAATTTACAAAAATATGCCCGGAATTCAGAAATTTGAATGACGACCAAAAACTCCCATACCTACTAGGGGAAGAGAGAAATTGCATAACACTAGCGGCACACTATGTTACAGCTTGCCATAAACAGAGGGACAACCACTAAAGATAAGATAAGAGTATATATAAATTATATGAAAGTATATTTATACACTCAGGGATATATCTGTTTATACACTGTATGGATAGATCTGTATTTTTCTGAACAAACATGAATGTTTTCTGATGCATTGGCAACATAAGCTGTAACTTGTCATGCCAATAAAGCGATTTGAATTGAATTGAATTGAATTGAGAGAAGAGAGAGTGAATGGGGAGAGAGAAGAGAGAGCGAATGGGGAGAGAGAAGCGAGCGAATGGGGAGAGAGACGCGAGCGAATGTGGAGAGAGAAGAGCGAGCGAATGGGGAGAGAGAAGAGCGAGCGAATGGGCAGAGAAGAGCGAGCGAATGGGGAGAGAAGAACGAGCGAATGGGGAGAGAAGAGCGAGCGAATGGGGAGAGAGAAGGGAGAGCGAAAGGGGAGAGAAGAGCGAGCGAATGGGGAGAGAGAAGAGAGGGAATGGAGAGAGAGAAGAGTGAATGGGGAGAGAGAACAGAGGTAATGGGGAGAGAATAGAGGGAATGGAGAGAGAGAAGAGAGGGAATGGGGAGAGAGGAGAGGGAATGGGGAGAGAGAAGAGACGGAATGGGGAGAGAGAAGATAAGGAATGGGGAGACAGAAGAGAGGAAATGGGGAGAGAGAAGAGGGAATGGGGAGAGAGAAGAGAGAGAATGGGGAGAGAAGAGGGAATGGGGAAAGAAGAGAGGGAATGGGGAGAGAGAAGAGGGAATGGGGAGAGAGAAGAGGGAATGGGGAGAGAGAAGAGAGGGAATGGGGAGAGAGAAGAGAGGGAATGGGGAGAGAGAAGAGAGGGAATGGGGAGAGAGAAGAGAGGGAATGTGGGGAGAGAAGAGAGGGAATGGGGAAAGAGAAGAGAGGGAATGGGGAGAGAGAAGAGAGGGAATGGGGAGAGAGAAGAGAGGGAATGGGGAGAGAGAAGAGAGGGAATGGGGGGAGAGAAGAGAGGGAATGTGGAGAGAGAAGTGGGAATGGGGAGAGAGAAGAGCGAGTGAATGGGGAGAGAGAAGAGAGAGCGAATGGGGAGAGAGAACAGACAGAGAATGGGGACAGAGAAGAGAGGGAATGGGGACAGAGAAGAGGGAATGGGGAGAGAGAAGGGAGGGAATGGGGAGAGAGAAGAGAAGGAATGGGGAGAGGGAAGAGGGAATGGGGAGAGATAAGAGAGGGAATGGGGAGTGAGAAGAGAGGGAACGGGGAAAGAGAATAGAGGGAATGGGGAAAGAAGAGAGGGAATGGGGAGAGAGAGGAAAGGAAATGGGGGAGAGAAGAGGGAATGGGGAAAGAGAAGAGAGGGAATGGGGAGAGAGAAGAGACAGCGAATGGGGAGAGAGAAGAGAGAGCGAATGGGGAAGAGAGAAGACAGAGCGAAAGGGGAGAGAAAAGAGAGAGCGAATGGGGAGAGAAAAGAGAGGCCGAATGGGGAGAGAGTAGCGAGCAAATGGGCCGAGAGACGCTAGCGAATGGGGAGACAGAAGAGCGAGCGAATGGGCAGAGAGAAGAGTGAGCGAATGGGGAGAGAAGAGCGAGCGAATGTGGAGAGAAGGGCGAGCGAATGAGGAGAGAGAAGAGGGAATGGGGAGAGAAGAGCGAGCGAATGGAGAGAGAGAAGAGAGGGAATGTGGAGAGAGAAGAGAGGGAATGGGGAGAGAGAAGAGAGGGAATGGGGAGAAATAAGAGGGAATGGGGAGAGAGAAGAGAGGGAATGGGGAGAGAGAAGAGAGGGAATGGGGAGAGAGAAGAGAGGGAAAGGGGAGACAGAAGAGAGGAAATGGGGAGGGAGAAGAGGGGGAATGGGGAGAGAGAAGAGAGGGAACGGGGAGCGAGAAGAGAGGGAACGGGGAGAGAGAAGAGAGGGAACGGGGAGAGAGAAGAGAGGGAACGGGGAGAGAGAAGAGAGGGAATGGGGAGAGAGAAGAGAGGGAATGGGGAGGGAGAAGAGGGGGAATGGGGAGAGAGAAGAGAGGGAATGGGGAGAGAGATGAAATGGAATGGGGAGAGAGAAGAGAGGGAATGTGGAGAGAGAAGTGGGAATGGGGAGAGAGAAGAGCGAGCGAATGGGGAGAGAAGAGCGAGCGAATGGGGAGAAAGAAGTTTGAGCGAATGGGGTGAGAGAAGAGAGAGTGAATGGGGAGAGAGAAGAGAGGGAATGGGGAGAGAGAAGAGAGGGAATGGGGAGAGAGAAGAGGGAATTGGGAGAGTGAAGAGGGAATGGGGTGAGAAAAGAGAGGTGATGGGGAGAGAGAAGAGAGGGAATGGGGAGAGAGAAGAGAAGGAATGGGGAGAGAGAAGAGAGGGAATGGGGAGAGAGCAAGGAGGGAATGGGGAGAGAGAAGGGAGAGTGAAAGGGGTGAGAGAAAATGGGGAGAGAGAGGAGGGAATGGGGAGAGAGAAGAGCGAGCGAATGGGGAGAGAGCGAATGGGGAGAGAGAAGAGAGGGAATGGGTAGAGAGGAGAGAGGGAATGGGTAGAGAGGAGAGAGCGAATGTGGGGAGAGAAGATAGTGAATGGGGAGAGAGAAAAGGGAATGGGGAGAGAGAAGAGGGAATGGGGAGAGAGAAGAGAGGGAATGGGGACAGAGAAGAGGGAATGGGGAGAGAGAAGGGAGGGAATGGGGAGAGAGAAGAGAGGGAATTGGGAGAGGGAAGAGAGGGAATGGGGAGAGAAGAGAGGGAATGGGGAGAGAGAAGAGGGAATGGGTTGAGAACAGACAGGGAATGGGGAGAGAGAAGAGAGGGAATGGGAGGAGTGAAGAGAAGGAATGGGGGAGAGAAGAGAGGGATTGGGGAAAGAACAGAGGGAATGGGGAGAGAGAAGAGAGCGAATGGGTATAGGAAAGAAGAGAGCGAATGGGGAGAGAGTAGCGAGCAAATTGGGAGAGACGCGAGCGAATGGGGAGAGAGAAGAGCGAGCGAATGGGGAGAGAGAAGAGCGAGCGAATGGGGAGAGAGAAGAGTGAGTGGGGAGAGAGAACAGAGGTAACGGGGAGAGAAGAGAGGGAATGGGGAGAGAGCAGTGAGGGAATGGGGAGAGAGAAGAGAGGGAATGGGGAGAGAGAAGAGAGGGAATGGGGAGAGAGAAGAGAGGGAATGGGGAGAGAGAAGAGAGGGAACGGGGAGAGAGAAGAGAGGGAACGGGGAGAGAGAAGAGAGGGAATGGGAAGAGAGAAGAGAGGGAATGGGGAGGGAGAAGAGGGGGAATGGGGAGAGAGAAGAAAGGGAATGGGGAGAGAGATGAGACGGAATGGGGAGAGAGAAAAGAGGGAATGTGGAGAGAGTAGTGGGAATGGGGAGAGAGAAGAGCAAGCGAATGGGGAGTGTGCGAATGGGGAGAGGGAAGAGAGGGAATGGGGAGAGTGAAGAGAGAGTGAATGGGGAGAGAGTAGAGTGAGCGAATGGGGAGAGAGAAGAGAGGGAATGGGGACAGAGAATGGGGAGAGAAGAGTAAGCGAATGGGGAGAGAAGAGCGAGCGAATGGGGAGAAAGAAGGGAGAGCGAATGGGGTGAGAGGAAATGGGGAGAGAGAAGAGGAAATGGGGAGAGAGAAGAGTGGGAATGGGGAGAGAGAAGAGAGGGAATGGGGAGAGAGAAGAGAGGGAATGGGGAGAGAGAAGAGAGGGAATGGGGAGAGAGAAGAGAAGGAATGGGGAGAGAGAAGAGGGAATGGGGAGAGAGAAGAGAGGGAGTGGGAGAGAGAAGAGGGAATGGGGAGAGATAAGAGGGAATGGGGAGAGAGAAGAGGGAATGGGGAGAGAGAAGAGGGAATGGGGAGAGAGAAGAGAGGGAATGGGAGAGAGAAGAGAGGGAATGGGGAGAGAGAAGAGAGGGAATGGGGAGAGAGAAGAGGGAATGGGGAGAGAGAAGAGAGGGAATGGGAGAGAGAAGAGAGGGAATGGGGAGAGAGAAGAGAGGGAATGGGGAGAGAGAAGAGAGGGAATGGGGAGAAGAGAGGGAATGGGGAGAGAGAAGAGAGGGAATGGGGAGAGAGATGAGAGGGAATGGGGAGTGAGAAGAGAGAATGGGGAGAGAAGAGAGGGAATGTGGATAGAGAAGTGGGAATGGGGAGAGAGGTGGGAATGGGGAGAGAGAAGAGCTAGCGAATGGGGAGTGTGCAAATGGGGAGAAGAGAGGGGGAATGGGGAGAGAGAAGAGAGGGAATGGGGAGAGAGAAGAGAGGGAATGGGGAGAGAGAAGAGAGGGAATGGGGAGAGAGAAGAGGGAATGGGGAGAGAAGAGAGGGAATGTGCAGAGAGAAGAGGGAATGGGGAGAGAGAAGAGGAAATGGGGAGAGAGAAGAGGGAATGGGAGACAGAAGAGGGAATGGGGAGAGAAGAGAGGGAATGGAGAGAGAGAAGAGAGGGAATGGGGAGAGAGGAGAGAGGGAATGGGGAGAGAGAAGAGAGGGAATGGGGAGACAGAAGAGAGGAAATGGGGAGAGAGAAAGAGAGGGAATGGTGAGAGAAGGGAGGGAATGGGGAGAGAGAGGGAATGGGGAGAGAGAAGAGGGAATGGGGAGAGAGAAGAGGGAATGGCAGAGAGAAGAGGGAATGGGGAGAGAGAAGAGGGAATGGGGAGAGAGAAGAGAGGGAATGGGGAGAGAGAAGAGAGGGAACGGGGAGAGAGAAGAGAGGGAATGGGAAGAGAGAAGAGAGGGAATGGGGAGAGAGATGAGATGGAATGGGGAGTGAGAAGAGAGGGAATGGGAGAGAGAAGAGAGGGAATGGGGAGAGAGGAGAGGGAATGGGAGAGAGAAGAGAGGGAATGGGGAGAGAGAAGAGAGGGAATGGGGAGAGAGAAGAGAGGGAATGGGGAGAGAGAAGAGATGGAATGGGGAGAGAGATGAGATGGAATGGGGAGTGAGAAGAGAGAATGGGGAGAGAAGAGAGGGAATGTGGATAGAGAAGTGGGAATGGGGAGAGAGGTGGGAATGGGGAGAGAGAAGAGCAAGCGAATGGGGAGTGTGCAAATCTGGAGAAGGAAGAGGGAATGGGGAGAGAAAAGAGAGAGTGAATGGGGAGAGAGAAGAGAGGGAATGGGGAGAGAGAAGAGAGGGAATGGGTAGAGAGAAGATGGAATGGGGAGAGAAGAGAGGGAATGTGCAGAGAGAAGAGGGAATGGGGAGAGAGAAGAGGAAATGGGGAGAGAGAAGAGGGAATGGGAGACAGAAGAGGGAATGGGGAGAGAGAAGAGGGAATGGGGAGAGAGAAGAGAGGGAATGGGGAGAGAGAAGAGAGGGAATGTAGAGAGAGCAGAGAGGGAATGTGGAGAGAGAAGAGAGGGAATGGGGAGAGAGAAGAGAGCAAATGGGGAGAGAGGAGAGAGCGAATGGGGGGAGAGAAGATAGTGAATGGGGAGAGAGAAAAGGGAATGGGGAGATAGAAGGGGGAATGGGGAGAGAGAAGAGAGGGAATTGGGAGAGAGAAGAGGGAATGGGGAGAGAGAAGGGAGGGAATGGGGAGAGAGAAGAGCGAGCGAATGGGGAGAGAGAAGAGCGAGCGAATGGGGAGAGAGAAGGGAGAGCGAATGGGGAGAGAGAAGAGGGAATGGGGAGAGTAGAGCAAGTGAACGGGGAGAGGGAAGAGGGAATGGGGAGAGAGAAGAGTGAATGGGGAGAGAGAACAGAGGTAACGGGGAGAGAAGAGAGGGAATGGGGAGAGAGAAGAGAGGGAATGGGGACAGAGAAGAGGGAATGGGGAAAGAGAAGGGGGGGAATGGGGAGAGGGAAGAGAGGGAATGGGGAGAGAAGAGAGGGAATGGGGAGAGAGAAGAGGGAATTGGGTGAGAAAAGACAGGGAATGGGGAGAGAGAAGAGAGGGAATGGGGGGAGTGAAGTGAGGGAATGGGGGAGAGAAGAGAGGGATTGGGGAAAGAAGAGAGGGAATGGGGAGAGAGAAGAGAGCGAATGGGGAGAGAGAAGAGAGCGAATGGGGAGAGAGTAGCGAGCAAATGGGGAGAGACGCGAGCGAATGGGGAGAGAGAAGAGCGAGCGAATGGGGAGAGAGAAGAGCGAGCGAATGGGGAGAGAGAAGGGAGAGCGAATGGGGAGAGAGAAGAGGGAATGGGGAGAGTAGAGCGAGTGAATGGGGAGAGGGAAGAGGGAATGGGGAGAGAGAAGAGTGAATGGGGAGAGAGAACAGAGGTAACGGGGAGAGAAGAGAGGGAATGGAGAGAGAGAAGAGAGGGAATGGGGAGAGAGAAGAGAGGGAATGGGGAGAGAGAAGAGAGGGAATGGGGAGACAGAAGAGAGGAAATGGGGAGAGAGAAAGAGAGGGAATGGGGAGAGAAGAGAGGGAATGGGGAGAGAGAGGGAATGGGGAGAGAGAAGAGGGAATGGGGAGAGAGAAGAGGGAATGGGGAGAGAGAAGAGGGAATGGGGAGAGAGAAGAGGGAATGGGGCAGAGAAGAGGGAATGGGGAGAGAGAAGAGAGGGAACGGGAGAGAGAAGAGAGGGAACGGGAGAGAGAAGAGAGGGAACGGGGAGGGAGAAGAGAGGGAACGGGGAGAGAGAAGAGAGGGAACGGGGAGAGAGAATAGAGCGAACGGGGAGAGAGAAGAGAGGGAACGGGGAGAGTGAATAGAGGGAACGGGGAGAGAGATGAGATGGAACGGGGAGTGAGAAGAGAGGGAAAGGGGAGTGAGAAGAGAGTGAACGGGGAGTGAGAAGAAAGTGAACGGGGAGTGAGAAGAGACAATGGGGAGAGAGAAGAGAGGGAATGGGGAAAGAGAAGAGAGAGCGAATGGGTAGAAAGTAGAGAGAGCGAATGGGGAGAGAGAAGAGAGAGCGAATTGTGAGAGAGAAGAGAGAGTGAATGGGGAGAGAGAAGAGAGAGCGAATGGTGAGAGAGAGGAGAGAGCGAATGGGGAGAGAGAAGAGCGAGCGAATGGGGAGAGAGAAGAGCGAGCGAATGGGCAGAGAGAAGAGCGAGCGAATGGGGAGAGAAGAGCGAGCGAATGGGGAGAGAAGAGCGAGCGAAAGGGGAGAGAGACGCGAGCGAATGGGGAGAGAGAAGAGCGAGCGAATGGGGAGAGAGAAGAGCGAGCGAATGGGGAGAGAGAAGAGCGAGCAAATGGGCAGAGAGAAGAGCGAGCAAATGGGGAGAGAAGAGCGAGCGAATGGGGAGAGAAGAGCGAGCGAATGGGGAGAGAGAAGGGAGAGCGAATGGGGAGAGAAGTGCGAGCGAATGGGGAGAGAGAAGAGAGGGAATGGGGAGAGAGAAGAGTGAATGGGGAGAGAGAACAGAGGTAATGGGGAGAGAAGAGAGGGAATGGAGAGAGAGAAGAGAGGGAATGGGGAGAGAGGAGAGGGAACGGGGAGAGAGGGGAAGGAATGGGGAGAGAGAAGAGAGGGAATGGGGAGAGAGAAGAGAGGGAATGGGGAGAGAGAAGACAGGGAATGGGGAGACAGAAGAGAGGAAATGGGCAGAGAGAAGAGAGGGAATGGGGAGAGAGAAGAGAGAGAATGGGGAGAGAAGAGGGAATGGGGAGAGAAGAGGGAATGGGGAGAGAAGAGAGGGAATGGGGAGAGAAGAGAGGGAATGGGGAGAGAGAGGAGGGAATGGGGAGAGAGAGGAGGGAATGGGGAGAAAGAAGAGGGAATGGGGAGAGAGAAGAGGAAATGGGGAGAGAGAAGAGAGGGAATGGGAGAGAGAAAAGAGGGAACGGGGAGAGAGAAGAGAGGGAATGGGGAGAGAGAAGAGAAGGAATGGGGAGAGAGAAGAGAGGGAATGGGGAGAGAGAAGAGAGGGAATGTGGAGAGAGATGAGACGGAATGGGGAGTGAGAAGAGAGGGAATGGGGAGTCAGAAGAGGGAATGGGGAGTCAGAGGAGAGTGAATGGGGAGTGAGAAGAGAGAGAATGGGGAGAGAGAAGAGAGGGAATGTGGAGAAAGAAGTGGGAATGGGGAGAGAGAAGAGCGAGTGAATTGGGAGTGTGCGAATGCGGAGAGAGAAGAGAGAGGGAATGGGGTGACAGCAGAGAGAGCGAATGGAGAGAGAGAACAGACAGAGAATGGAGAGAGAGAAGAGTGAGCGAATGGGGGAGAAGAGCGAGCGAATGGGGAGAAAGAAGAGGGAATGGGGAGAGAGAAGAGCGAGCGAATGGGGAGAGAGCGAATAGGGAGAGAGAGGAGAGGGAATGGGGAGAGAAGCGAGGGTAAATGGGGAGAGAAGAGAGAGCAAATGGGGGGAGAAGAGAGAGCAAATGGGGAGAAAGAAGAGGGAATGGGGAGAGAGGGGATGGGGAGAGAGAACACAAGGAATGGGGAGAGTAGAGAGGGAATGGGGAGAGAGAAGAGAGGGAATGGGGAGAGAGAAGAGAGGGAATGTGGAGAGAGAAGAGAGGGAATGGGGAGAGAGAAGAGAGGGAATGGGGAGAGAGAGAAGAGAGGGAATGGGGAGAGAGAAGAGAGGGAATGGGGAGAGAGAGAAGAGAGGGAATGGGGAGAGAGATGAGAGGGAATGGGGAGAGAAGAGAGGGAATGGGGAGAGAAGAGAGGGAATGGGGAGGGAGAAGAGAGGGAATGGGGAGAGAAGAGAGGGAATGGGGAGAGAGAAGAGGGAATGGGGAGAGAAAAGAGGGAATGGGGAGAGAGAAGAGGGAATGGGGAGAGAGAAGAGGGAACGGGGAGAGAAGAGGGAATGGGGAGAGAGAAGAGGGAATGGGAAGAGAGAAGAGGGAATGGGGAGAGAGAAGAGGGAATGGGGAGAGAGAAGAGGGAATGGGAAGAGAGAAGAGGGAATGGGGAGAGAGAAAAGGGAACTGGGGAGAGAGAAGAGGGAACGGGGAGAGAGAAGAGAGGGAATGGGGAGTGAGAAGAGAGTGAATGGGGAGTGAGAAGAGAGAGAATGGGGAGAGAGAAGAGAGGGAATGGGAGAGAGAAGGGAGGGAATGGGGAGAGAGAAGAGAGGGAATGGGGAGAGAGAAGAGGGAATGGGGAGAGAGATGAGATGGAATGGGGAGTGAGAAGAGAGAATGGGGAGAGAACAGAGGGAATGTGGAGAGAGAAGTGGGAATGGGGAGAGAGAAGAGCGAGCGAATGGGGAGTGTGCAAATGGGGGGAAGCAAGAGGGAATGGGGAGTGAGAAGAGAGAGGGAATGGGGGAGAGAAGAGAGGGAATGGGTAGAGAGAAGAGAGGGAATGGGTAGAGAGAAGAGGGAATGGGCAGAGAAGAGAGGGAATGGGGAGAGAAGAGAGGGAATGGGGAGAGAGAAGAGAGGAAATGGGGAGAGAGAAGAGGGAATGGGGAGAGAGAAGAGGGAATGGGGAGAGAGAAGAGAGGGAATGGGGAGAGAGAAGAGAGGGAATGCGGAGAGAGAAGAGAGGGAATGGGGAGAGAGCAGAGAGGGAATGTGGAAAGAGAAGGGAGAGTGAATGGGGTGAGAGGAAATGGGGAGGGAGAAGAGGGAATGGGGAGAGAGAAGAGAGGGAATGGGGAGAGAGAAGAGAGCAAATGGGGGAGAGAAGATAGCGAATGGGGAGAGAGAAAAGGGAATGGGGAGAGAGAAGAGGGAATGGGCAGAGAGGAGAGGGAATGGGGACTGAGAAGAGGGAATGGGGAGAGAGAAGGGAGGAAATGGGGAGGGAGAAGAGAGGGAATGGGGAGAGAGAAGAGAGGGAATGGGCAGAGTGAAGAGAGGGAATGTGTAGAGAGAAGAGGGAATGGGGAGAGAAGAGAGGGAATGGGGAGAGAAGAGAGGGAATGTGGAGAGAGAAGAGGGAATGGGGAGAGAGAAGAGAGGGAATGGGGAGAGAGAAGAGGGAATGGGGAGAGAGAAGAGGGAATGGGGAGAGAGAAGAGAGGGAATGGGGAGAGAAGAGCGAGCGAATGGGGAGAGAGAAGAGGGAATGGGGAGAGAGAAGAGTGAATGGGGAGAGAGAGCAGAGGTAACGGGGAGAGAAGAGAGGGAATGGAGAGAGAGAAGAGAGGGAATCGGGAGAGAGCAGTGAGGGAATGGGGAGTGAGAAGAGAGGGAATGGGGAGAGAGAAGAGAGGGAACGGGGAGAGAGAAGAGAGGGAACGGGGAGAGAGAAGAGAGGGAATGGGGAGGGAGAAGACAGGGAATGGGAAGAGAAGAGAGGGAATGGGGAGAGAGAAGAGAGCGAATGGGGAGAGAAGAGAGGGAATGGGGAGAGAGAAGAGAGGGAATGGGGAGAGAGAAGCGAGGGAATGGGGAGAGAAGAGAGGGAATGGGGAGAGAGAGGGAATGGGGAGAGAGAAGAGGGAATGGGGAGAGAGAAGAGGGAATGGGGAGAGAGAAGAGGGAACGGGGAGAGAGAAGAGAGGGAACGGGGAGAGAGAAGAGAGGGAACGGGGAGAGAGAAGAGAGGGAAGGTGGAGAGAGAAGAAAGGGGACGGTGAGAGAGAAGAGAGGGAATGGGGAGTGAGAAGAGAGGGTACGGGGAGAGAGAAGGGAGGGAACGGGGAGAGAGAAGAGAGGGAACGGGGAGAGAGAAGGGAGAGAACGGGGAGAGAGAAGGGAGGGAACGGGGAGTGAGAAGAGGGAACGGGGAGAGAGAAGAGAGGGAACGGGGAGAGAGAAGAGAGGGAACGTGGAGAGAGAAGATAGGGAATGTGGAGAGAGAAGGGAGGTAACGCGGAGTGAGAAGAGAGGGAACGGGGAGAGAAGAGAGGGAATGGGGAAAGAGAAGAGAGGGAATGGGGAAAGAGAAGAGAGAGCGAATGGGGAGAGAGAAGAGAGAGCGAATGGGGAGAGAGAAGAGAGGGAATGGGGAGAGAGAAGAGCGAGTGAATGGGGAGAGAAGAGCCAGCGAATGGGGAGAGAGAAGGGAGAGCGAATGGGGAGAGAGAAGAGAGGGAATGGGGAGAGAGAAGAGTGAATGGGGAGAGAGAACAGAGGTAATGGGGAGAGAAGAGAGGGAATGGAGAGAGAGAAGAGAGGGAATGGGGAGAGAGGAGAGGGAATGGGGAGAGAGAATACAGGGAATGGGGAGAGAGAAGATAGGGAATGGGGAGACAGAAGAGAGGAAATGGGGAGAGAGAAGAGGGAATGGGGAGAGAGAAGAGGGAATGGGGAGAGCGAAGAGACAACGAATGGGGAGAGAGAAGAGACAGCGAATGGGGAGAGAGAAGAGAGAGTGAATAGGGAGAGAGAAGAGAGAGCGAATGAGGAGAGAGAAGAGAGAGCGAATGAGGAGAGAGAAGAGAGAGCGAATGGGAGAGAGAAGAAAGAGCGAATGAGGAGAGAGAAGAGAGAGCGAATGAGGAGAGAGAAGAGAGAGCGAATGAGGAGAGAGAAGAGAGAGCGAATGGGGAGAGAGAAGAGAGAGTGAATGAGGAGAGAGAAGAGAGAGTGAATAGGGAGAGAGAAGAGAGAGCGAATGCGGAGAGAGAAGAGAGAGCGAATGAGGAGAGAGAAGAGAGAGCGAATGGGGAGAGAGAAGTGAGCAAATGTGGAGAGAGACTCGAGCAAATGGGGGGAGAGAACTGTGAGTGACTGGGGAGAGAGAAGAGTGAGCGAATGGGCAGAGAAGAGCGAGTGAATGGGGAGTGAGAAGGGAGAGCGAATGGGGAGAGAGAAGAGGGAATTTGGAGAGAAGAGCGAGCGAATGGGTAGAGAGCGAATGGGGGAGAGGAGAGAGGGAATGGGGAGAGAGAAGAGAGGGAATGGAGAGAGCAGAGAGTGAATGGGGAGAGAAGAGACGGAATGGGGAGAGAAGAGAGGGAATGTGGAGAGAAAAGAGGGAATAGGGAGAGAGAAGAGGGAATGGGCGAGAGAAGAGTTGGAATGGGGAGAGAGAAGAGAGGGAATGGGGAGAGAGAAGAGAGGGAATGTGGAGAGAGAAGAGAGGGAATGGGGAGAGAGAAGAGAGGGAATGGGGAGAGAGAAGAGAGGGAATGTGGAGAGAGAAAGGAGAGCGAATGGGGTGAGAGGAAATGGGGAGAGAAGAGGGAATGTGGAGAGAAGAGCGAGTGAATGGGGCGAGTGTGAATGGGGAGAGAAGAGAAGGAATGGGGAGAGAGAAGAGAGAGCAAATGGGGAGAGAGGAGAGAGAGCGAATGGGGAGAGAGAAGAGCGAGCTAATGGGGAGAGAGAAGTGCGAGCGAACGGGGAGAGAGAAGAGGGAATGGGGAGAGAGAAGAGAGGGAATGGGGAGAGAGAAGAGGGAATGGGGAGAGAGAAGGGAGGGAATGGGGAGAGAGAAGAGAGGGAATGGGGAGAGATAAGAGGGAATAGGGAAAGAGAAGAGAGGGAATGGGGTGAGAGAAGAGGGAATGGGGAGAGAGAAGAGAGGGAATGGGGAGAGCGAAGAGAGGGAATGGGGAGAGAAAAGGGAGAGCGAATGGGGTGAGAGGAAATGGGGAGAAAGAAGAGGAGATGGGGAGAGAGAAGAGCGAGCGAATGGGGAGAGAGAAGAGAGGGAATGGGAAGAGAGAAGAGAGGGAATGGGGAGAGAGAAGAGAGGGAATGGGGAGAGAGAAGAGAGGGAATGGGGAGAGAGGAGAGGGAATGGGGAGAGGGAAGAGTGGGAATGGGGAGAGAGAAGAGAGGGAATGTGGAGAGAGAAGGGAGATCGAATGGGGTGAGAGTAAATGGGGAGAGAGAAGAGGGAATGGGGAGAGAGGAGAGCGAGCGAATGGGGAGAGAGAAGGGGGAAAGAGGAGAGAGAAGAGAGGGAATGGGGAGAGAGAAGAGGGAATGGGGAGAGAGGAGAGGGAATGGGGAGAGAAAAGAGGGAATGGGGAG
Source organism: Somniosus microcephalus (assembly GCF_052327205.1). Classification (NCBI taxonomy): domain Eukaryota; kingdom Metazoa; phylum Chordata; class Chondrichthyes; order Squaliformes; family Somniosidae; genus Somniosus; species Somniosus microcephalus. Next base: position 167,378,258 of record NC_140988.1, read on the forward strand.
AGAGAAGCAAGGGAATGGGGGGAAGCGAGGGAATGGGGAGAGAGTAGAGAGGGAATGGGGAGAGAGAAGAGAGGCAATGGGGAGTGAGAAGAGAGGGAATGGGGAGAGAGAAGAGAGGGAATGGAGAGAGAGAAGAGAGGGAATGGGGAGAGAGAAGAGAGGGAATGGTGAGAGAGAAGAGAGGGAATGGCGAGAGAGAAGAGAGAATGAATGGGGAGAGAGAAGAGCGAATGGGGAGAGAGAAGAGAGGGAATGGGGAGAGAGAAGAGAGGGAATGGGGAGAGAGAAGAGAGGGAATGGGGAGAGAGAAGAGAGGGAATGGGGAGAGAGAAGAGGGAATGGGGAGAGAGAAGAGAGGGAATGGGGAGAGAGAAGAGAGGGAATGGAGAGAGAGAAGAGAGGGAATGGGGAGAGAGAAGAGAGGGAATGGGGAGAGAGAAGAGAGGGAATGGGGAGAGAGAAGAGAGGGAATGGGGAGAGAGAGAAGAGAGGGAATGTGGAGAGAAGAGAGCGAATGGGGAGAGAGAAGAGGGAATGGGGAGAGAGAAGAGAGGGAATGGGGAGTGAGAAGAGAGGAAATGGGGAGAGAGAAAAGGGAATGGGTAGAGAGAAGAGCGAGTGAATGGGGAGAGGGAAGAGCAAATGGGGAGAGAGAAGAGAGAGCAAATGGGGGGAGAGAAGAGAGCGAATGTGGAGAGAAAAGAGGGAATGGGGAGAGAGAAGAGAGGGAATGGGGAGAGAGAAGACAGGGAATGGGGAGACAGAAGAGAGGGAATGGGGAGAGGGAAGAGAGGGAATGGGGAGAGAGAAGAGAGGGAATGGGGAGAGAGAAGAGAGGGAATGGGGAGAGAGAAGAGGGAGTGCGGAGAGAGAGAAGAGGGAATGGGGAGAGAGAGATGAGGGAATGGGGAGAGAAAAGAGGGAATGGGGAGGGAGAGAGGAGGGAATGGGGAGAGAGAGAAGAGGGAATGGGGAGAGAGAGAAGAGGGAATGGGGAGAGAGAGGGAATGGGGAGAGAGAGAGGGAATGTGGGGAGAGAGGGAATATGGGGAGAGAGGGAATGGAGAGAGAAGAGAGGGAATGGAGAGAGAAGAGAGGGGATGGGGGAGAGAGAAGAGAGAGGGAATGGGGAGAGAGATGGAATGGGGAGAGAGAGAAGCAAGCGAATGGGGGAGAGAGAGAAGAGAGGGAATAGGGGAGAGAGCGAAGAGAGGGAATGGGGGAGAGAGAAGAGAGGGAATGGGAGAGAGCGAAGAGAGGGAATGGGGAGAGGAGAGAGGGAATGGGGAGAGTAGATAGGGAATGGGGAGAGTAGATAGGGAATGGGGAGAGGAGAGCAGGAATGGGGAGAGAAGAGAGGGAATGGGGAGAGAGAAGAGGGAATGGGGAGTGAGATGAGGGAATGGGGAGGGAGAAGAGGGATTGGGGAGAGAAGAGGGAATGGGGAGAGGTGAGAGGGAATGGGGAGAGGAGAGAGGGAATGGGGAGAGGAGAGAGGCAATGGGGAGAGGAGAGAGGGAATGGGGAGAGGAGAGAGGGAATGGGGAGAGGAGAGAGGGAATGTGGCGAGGAGAGAGGGAATGGGGCGAGGAGAGAGGGAATGGGGAGAAGAGAGAGGGAATGGGGAGAAGAGAGAGGGAATGGGGAGAAGAGAGAGGGAATGGGGAGAGAAGAGAGGGAATGGGGAGAGAAGAGAGGGAATGGGGAGAGAGAAGAGGGAATGGGAGAAGAAGAGGGAATGGGGAGAGAGAAGAGGAAATGGGGTAGAGAGGAGAGAGGGAATGGGGAGAGAGAAGAGGGAATGGGGAGAGGGAAGAGAGGGAATGGGGAGACAGAGGGAATGGGAAGAGAGGGAATGCTAAGTGAAGAGAGAGGGAATGGAGAGAGAGAGAAGAGAGGGAATGGGGAGTGAGAGGAGAGAAGGAATGGGGACTGAGAGTAGAGAGGGAATGTGGAGAGAGAAGAGGGAATGGGGAGAGGGAATAGGGAGAGAGAAGAGAATGAATGGGGAGAGAGGGAATAGGGAAAGAGAAGAGAGGGAATGGGGAGAGAGAAGAGGGAATGGGGAGAGGGAAGAGAGGGAATGGGGAGACAGAGGGAATGGGAAGAGAGGGAATGCTAAGTGAAGAGAGAGGGAATGGAGAGAGAGAGAAGAGAGGGAATGGGGAGTGAGAGGAGAGAAGGAATGGGGACTGAGAGTAGAGAGGGAATGTGGAGAGAGAAGAGGGAATGGGGAGAGGGAATAGGGAGAGAGAAGAGAATGAATGGGGAGAGAGGGAATAGGGAAAGAGAAGAGAGGGAATGGGGAGAGAGGGAAGAGGAGATGAGGAGAGGTAATGGGGAGAGAGAGGTTGAAACAGAAATGCATTTCCTCCTAAAATGCGAAAAATTCAACACATCAAGAAACATATTATTCAACAAGCTAAGCCAAACAACCCCAGATTTCAAGGAATTGGATGATCTGTCAAAATTGAGATTAGTCCTAGTAGAAGGAGACAGACCATACCTTGGGGCTAAATATGTAACAACATGTCACAACCTGAGGACTGTTTAAAAGTAAGACTGTTTAAAATTAATATTGAACGTACCAAATGAAGTAGAAAGACTGTTTAAAATTAATATTGTTTAAAAGTAATATTGTATATACCCAACAAATGTCAAATCGATTGACACCTACAGAATGTTGGAAAACTGTACCTTTTTGCTATGTAAGCTTTGGCAATATGGTTCTCTGTAAACTTTCATGCCAATAAAGCATTTGAACTGAACTGAACTGAACGGATAGTGAATGGGGGAGAGAGAAGAGGGAATGGGGAGAGAGAATTGGGAATGGGAAAAGAGACGGAGAGAGAGGGAATGGGGGAGAGAGGGAATGGGGGAGAGAGGGAATGGGGAGAGGGAATGGGGGAGAGAGGGAATGGGGGAGAGAGGGAATGGGGGAGAGAGGGAATGGGGGAGAGGGAATGGGGGAGAGAGGGAATGGGGGTAAGAGAGGGAATGGGGGTAGAGGGAATGGGGGAGAGGGAATGGGGCGAGAGAAGAGAATTGGAATGGGGGAGAGAAGAGGGAATGGGGAGAGAGAGAAGAGGGAATGGGGAGAGAGAAAAGAGGGAATAGGGAGAGAGAGAAGAGGGAATGGGGAGAGAAGAGATGGAATGGGGAGAGAGAAGAGGGAATGGGGAGAGAGAAGAGAGAATGGGGAGAGAGAAGAGGGAATGGGGAGAGGAGAGAGGGAATGGGGAGAGGAGAGAGGGAATGGGGCAAGGAGAGAGGGAATGGGCAGAGGAGAGAGGGAATGGGCAGAGAAGAGAGGGAATGGGCAGAGTGAAGAGGAAATGGGGAGAGAGAAGAGGAAATGGGGTAGAGAGGAGAGAGGGAATGGGGAGAGAGAAGAGGGAATGGGGAGAGGGAAGAGGGGGAATGCGGAGACAGAGATAATGGGAAGGGAGGGAATGCTAAGTGAAGAGAGAGGGAATGGAGAGAGAGAGAAGAGAGGGAATGGGGAATGAGAGGAGAGAAGGAATGGGGACTGAGAGGAGAGTGGGAATGTGGAGAGAGAGGAGGGAATGGGGAGAGGGAATAGGGAGAGAGAAGAGAATGAATGGGGAGAGAGGGAATAGGGAGAGAGAAGAGAGGGAATGGGGAGAGAGGGAAGTGGAGGTGAGGAGAGGTAATGGGGAGAGAGAGGAGAGGGAATGGGGGAGAGAGAAGAGGGAATGGAGAGAGAGAAGAGCGAATGGGGAGAGAGAATTGGGAATGGGAAAAGAGACAGAGGAGAGAGGGAATGGGGGAGAGAGGGAATGGGGGGAGAGAGGGAATGGGGGAGAGAGGGAATGGGGAGAGAGGGAATGGGGGAGAGAGGGAATGGGGGAGAGAGTTAATGGGGAGGGAGAGGGAATGGGGGAGAGAGGGAATGGGGGAGAGGGAATGGGGAGAGAGGGAATGGGGGGAGAGAGGGAATGGGGGAGAGAGAGGGAATGGTGGGAGAGAGAGGGAATGGGGTAGAGAGGGAATGGGGGAGAGGGAATGGGGTGAGAGAAGAGAATTGGAATGGGGAGAGAAGAGGGCATGGGGAGAGAGAGAAGAGGGAATGGGGAGAGAGAGAAGAGGGAATGGGGAGAGAGAGGGAATGGGGAGAGAGAAAAGAGGGAATAGGGTGAGAGAGAAGAGGGAATGGGGAGAGAAGAGATGGAATCGGGAGAGAGAGAAGAGAGTGAATGTGGAGAGACAGAAGTGAGGGAATGGGGAGAGACAGAAGAGAGGGAATGGGGAGAGACAGAAGTGAATGGCAATGGGGAGAGAAGAGAGGGAATGGGGAGAGAGAGGAGAAAGAATGGGGAGAGTGAGGAGAGGGATTGGGGAGAGAGATGAGTGGGATTGGGGCGAGAGAATGAAGAGAGGGAATGGGCAGAGAGAGAAGAGAGGGGGAATGGGGAGAGAGAAGAGAGAGCGAACGGGGGGAAAGAAGATGAGTGATTGGGGAGAGAGAATAGAGAGCGAAAGGGGAGAGAGGAGAGAGAGCAAATGGGGAGAGAGAAGAGAGAGCGAATGGGGAGAGAGAAGAGAGAGCGAATGGGGAGAGAGAAGAGAGAGCGAATGGGGAGAGAGAAGAGAGAGCGAATGGAGAGAGAGAAGAGAGCGAATGGGGAGAGAGGGAATGGTGGGGAGAGAGAGGGAATGGGGAGAGAGAGGGAATAGGGAGAGAGAGGAGAGGGAATGGGGAGAGAGCGAAGAGGGAGTGGGGAGAGAGAGAAGAGGGAATGGGGAGAGAGAGAAGAGGGAGTGGGGAGAGAGAAGAGGGAGTGGGGAGAGAGAGAAAAGGGAGTGGGGAGAGAGAGAAGAGGGAGTGGGGAGAGAGAGAAGAGGGAGTGGGGAGAGAGAGAAGAGGGAATGGGGAGAGAGAGAGAGCAGAGGGAATGGGGAGAGAGAGAAGAGGGAATGGGGAGAGAGAAGAGGGAATGGGGAGAGAGAGAAGCGGGAATGGGGAGAGAGAGAAGCGGGAATGGGGAGAGAGAGAGAAGAGGGAATGGGGAGAGAGAGAGAAGAGGGAATGGGGAGAGAGAGAAGAGGGAATGGGGAGAGAGAGAAGAGGGAATGGGGAGAGAAGAGGGAATGGGGAGAGAAGAGGGAATGGGGAGAGAGAAGAGGGAATAGGGAGAGGGTATAGAGAGAGAAGAGAAGGAATAGGGAGAGAGGGAATAGGGAGAGAGAAGAGAAGGAATGTGGAGAGAGAGAATGGGGAGAGAAGAGAGGGAATGGGGAGAGAGTCAACTAGTCCTGGGACTCAGTGAACTAACTACTAACACTACTAACAATGGTGTAGAGATGCCGGAGTTGGACTGGGGTGGACAAATGTAAGAAGTCACACAACACCAGGTTATAGTCCAACAGCTTTATTTGAAATCACAAGCTTTCGGAGCGCTGCTCCTTCTTCAGGTGAAGTGGAGAAATGCATAAAGACACAGCTTATATAGTCAGAGAATCATGTCAGATGTTTACAGGTAACCTTTCCAACTGCCATTTATCACACCTCGGCAGAGAGATAATCACAGCAGTCAAAGGTGTGAATGCTGTCCAAACAGGTCAGTCAGGGAAACATTACATCAAAGAACAATGAGGTAGGGTCACAAGGGGTCAAATATTGCAGATGCTGGGGTCTGTATGAAAAACAAAAAAACAGACAAAAAACATTTTTTTTTTTGGCTGGAAATCACAGCAGGTCCGGCTGCATCTGTGTGGAGAGAACAAGCCAATGTCGACTCGAGTCTGGATGACCCTGCATCAGGTGGGGTTACATGTAGCGTGACATGAACCCAAGATCTCGGTTGAGGCCGTCCTCATGGGTGCGGAACTTGGCTATCAGTTTCTGCTCGACGATTTTGCGTTGTCGTGTGTCTCGAAGGCCACCTTGGAGAATGCTTACCCGAAGATCGGAGGCTGAATGTCCTTGACTGCTGAAGTGTTCCCTGACTGGGAGGGAACACTCCTGCCTGGTGATTGTTGCGCGGTGTCCGTTCATCCGTTGTCGCAGTGTCTGCATGGTCTCGCCAATGTACCATGCTCCGGGGCATCCTTTCCTGCATCGTATGAGGTAGACAACGTTGGCCGAGTCACATGAGTATGTACCATGTACCTGGTGGGTGGTGTCCTCACGTGTGATGATGGTATCTGTGTTGATGATCTGGCATGTCTTGCAGAGGTTGCTGTGGCAGGGTTGTGTGGTGTCGTGGTCGCTGTTCTCCTGAAGGCTGGGTAATTTGCTGCGAACGATGGTCTGTTTGAGGTTAGGCGGCTGTTTGAAAGCGAGTAGTGGAGGCGTGGGGATGGCCTTAGCGAGGTGTTCGTCGTCATCGATGACATGTTGAAGGTTGCGAAGAACATGGCGTAGTTTCTCCGCTCCGGGGAAGTACTGGACGACGAAGGGTACTCTGTTGGTTGTGTCCCGTGTTTTTCTTCTGAGGAGGTCTATGCAATTTTTCGCTGTGGCCCGTCGGAACTGTCGATCGACGAGTCGAGTGTCATATCCAGTTCTTACAAGGGCGTCTTTCAGTGTCTGTAGGTGTCCATCGCGTTCCTCCTCGTCTGAGCAGATCCTGTGTATTCGCAGGGCTTGTCCATAGGGGATGGCTTCTTTAACGTGGTTAGGGTGGAAGCTGGAGAAGTGAAGCATCGTGAGGTTGTCCGTGGGCTTGCGGTAGAGTGAAGTGCTGAGGTGTCCGTCTTTGATGGAGATTCGTGTGTCCAGGAATGAGACTGATTCTGAGGAGTAGTCCATGGTGAGTTTGATGGTGGGATGGAACTTGTTGATGTTATCGTGTAGTCTTTTCAGTGATTCTTCGCCGTGGGTCCATAGGAAGAAAATGTCGTCGATGTATCTGGTGTATAGCATTGGTTGGAGATCCTGTGCAGCGAAGAAGTCTTGCTCGAACTTGTGCATGAAGATGTTTGCGTATTGGGGTGCGAATTTGGTCCCCATGGCTGTTCCGTGTGTTTGGGTAAAGAACTGGTTGTCGAAGGTGAAGACATTGTGGTCAAGGATGAAGCGAATGAGTTGTAGGATGGCGTCTGGAGATTGGCTGTTGTTGGTGTTGAGTACTGAGGCTGTCGCAGCGATGCCGTCATCGTGGGGGATACTGGTGTAGAGTGCCGAGACGTCCATCGTGGCGAGGAGTGTTCCTGGTTCAACTGGTCCGTGGGTGCTGAGCTTCTGTAAGAAGTCTGTAGTGCCGCGACAGAAGCTGAGGGTTCCCTGTACAATGGGTTTCAGGATGCCCTCGACATATCCAGAGAGGTTCTCACACAGGGTTCCGTTGCCTGATGCGATAGGACATCCAGGTGTGTTGGCTTTGTGTATCTTTGGGAGGCAGTAGAAGTCTCCCACGCGGGGAGTACGTGGGATGAGAGCATGTAGGATGCTTTGAAGGTCTGGATCGAAGGTTTTGATCAGTCTGTTGAGTTGGCGGGTGTGTTCTTTGGTTGGATCTGCGGGTAACTGTCTGTAGTGTTCCTGGTTGTCCAGTTGTCGGTATACTTCTTTGCAATAGTCCGTTCTGTTCTGTATGACGATCGCACCTCCTTTGTCTGCTGGTTTGATGACAATGTTGCGGTTGGTCTTGAGAGCGTGGATGGCGTTGCGTTGCGCTCGGGTGACATTCTGGACTGTCTTGTGAGTGCGGCTGATGAATCTGGCGTTGATGCATCTCCTGATAGCTTGAGCATACATGTCAAGCTTAGGGCAGCGACCCTCCGGAGGGGTCCAATTTGACTCTTTCTTCTTCGTAAGCATTCTCCAGGATATGCTCTCACTGCAGTCAGGGAGTGGTGGAGACAGAGATGCACTTCCTCACAGCTTGTAGAAAATATCTGTGACGGTGCCAGTCAGTTCCTTCTCTAGCCTCTAGATGGCACCTTCACTTGTTTTGGCCCTCTTTTTGTAAGACCAAAATAAATTAAACAAATAAACTGTAACTAAAATTCTAATAAATCTTTAAATAAAACTTAACAAATCAAATTAAAATTTGGTCGTTTAAACCAATTATGCACTCCAGTCCCCGCGGCACCCACCGGTCATGAAAGTGCTCGAGCACGCCGGCGGACACCGCGTGCTCCATCTCCAGGGCCACCCGGGCGCGAACATGACCGCGGAAGCGAGGGAGGGAATCTGGCTGGATGAACATTGCTGGCCCCGTCACCGCCGTAGATGTGGAAGCCATAGTGGGGTGGTTCTTTAAAGAGCCACACACACCCCAAGTCACAAGCCTGAAGGTGTTAATGGCCTTGGTAAAAAAGTCTTCCCTTGAGCAGAGGGAGTGTAAAGTAACTGGCCCGCCTCTCCCCCTGATGGAATTAATTGGGAGAGGGGCCTTTCTTCCCTCTGCTCAAGTGGCAATTAGTAGATTTAAAGAGGGTGCCTTTCCAGAGAGGCAAAGAGAGGACAAAGAGAGAGAGAGAGGGGGGGTGGGAAGGAGGGGGGTGCCGCAAAGGCAGGGTCCCCACTCAATGTGGTATTCGATGGGTGGGTGTCGGCAGGGTGCACTCCCCGATGGAAAAACAAAGACTTAGGCAGATGGTCTTCAGGCAGGGGGAGAAGATGTCTTCGCCTGGGTAGGCTGGAGAAAGCCCAGGCTCAGCCCCACACCAGGTCTTCTCACTGTCAGGGAAAAAAGCTTCACCTGGGCAGGCTCCAGCCAACCCAGGCCAGGCTTTCCGGCCCGTCTTCTTTCCCCCCCCCGCCTAGAATGCAAAGTCTTTAGGGGAAAGCAAAAAAGACACCCACCTGCAGATGTTGAAAGATGCAGCAGCTCCTCCCCTCCTTCCAAGTTGGAGCTGAGTGGTATTCCTCTCCCCTCTCTCCCTCTCCTGGACTGGAGGCCAAATTGGGAGGCAGTGATGGAAGGCCTCTCCAGTTGTAATACTGGCCTCCTCCTCTGTCCTCTACTCCTCCCTCTCCAGGCACCTCGGTAGATGGTTGAAGTTGTTTGTAGGTTGCTGGTAGTGGTGGCCTGGGGTCTCTCCTCCTCCACTCCCAGGCCAAGGCAACCACACACTCTCCCCACAGCAGCAGCAGCAGCAGCAGCACAACCTGCTCCACTGAGAGCAAGGTCTAGACTGAGGTTGTGTGACGGTGCCAGTCAGTTCCTTCTCTAGCCTCTAGATGGCACCTTCACTTGTTTTGGCCCTCTTTTTGTAGGACAAAAAAAAAATTGAACAAATAAACTGTAACTAAAACTCTAATAAATCTTTAAATAAAGCTTAACAAATCAAATTAAAATCTTGTCGTTTAAACCAATTATGCACTCCCGTCCCCGCGGCGCCCACCGGTCACGAAAGAGCTCGAGCTCGCCGGCGGACACCGCGTGCTCCATCTCCAGGGCCACCCGGGCGCGAACATGGCCGCGGGAGCGAGGGAGGCAATCTGGCTGGACGGCCCCCTCGGCCGCCCGCTGCCTGGACCAATTAATGGCTTTTTTTTCCAGGCCCAGGAGCAGACCCACGAGGAGGTCCTCCAGCCTGCCCGCTCCCCTCCGCACCGGGTGACCGTAGATCAAGAGCGTGGGACTGAAGTGCAACCAAAAATCAAGGAGCAGCCCCTTCAAATAATGGAAGAGGGGCTGCAACCTCGCACATTGAACATAAACGTGGAACACGGACTCCTCCAGACCGCAGAAGAAACAGGCGGTCTGGGTGTCCGTGAACCTATTTAACAATATATTGCACGGGACTGCTCCGTGCAACACCCTCCGGGCCAAGTCCCCAATAGAACAAGGGAGGACTCCCGCGTAGAGAGCCCTCCATTGGGGACCTCCGCCGGAAGGCAAAACGGCACGCCACGGCATGTCCGGATGGCAGGCGAAGATGACAAAGTGGAAGGTGTGCAGGAGCAGCCCGTACAGGAAACCTCTCCGTGCGGAATGAAAAGGCACGGAGGGCATCTCCTCGAGATGGCTCAAGTTGTGAGGCGCCGATACCCGAGGGGAGTTTCGGGGCAGGGCGCCGATAAGGAATTCCGTCCGAACGGGGGAAAGCTCGGACGGGATCGCCCCACGCGCTTGAGCCGCCTCGATACACCTCGTGGCGCCGGGGTGCAGCGTCGCTTTCACCGCCTCGATGGCATCGACCGCGAGCCGGACGTTGTCCCAGGACATGCGCTGTGCCAACTCCTCCGGCACCATCCAGCCCGCTCCTCCGCCATCGAGTAGGTCCCCGACTCTAGTCACCCTGCCAGGCACAGCCCTGCGTTCCGCCAGCCACCCGAACTGGCGGACGTGGAGGTGCGGATTCCTGAACAGCGGCTCCCGGAGGACAGCCGCCATTCCTGACGGGGGAGAGCGCCGCCTGGAGGCGACGTAGTTCCAAACCCATAGCAGTTCCTGGTAGAAGACAGGCAGCTCCCGCAGGCTGGCACGCCTGCCGCTCACTTCCAAAAACAGGAGCTGCGTGTCGTAATTGAGGCCGTGCAGCTGGCGGAAAAAATACGTCGCCAGCGCACACCATCTCGGAGGATTCTCGACGTACAGGTATCTCTGCAGCGTCTGAAGACGGAAAGTCACAGCCTGGGTGTGGAGGCACACCAACGCCTGACCGCCCTCCCTAAGCAGGAGACTCAGAACCGCGGCAGAGACCCAGTGCTTCCTTTTGTCCCAGAAGAAGTCGACGAGCTTCTTCTGTATCTTGGCGACAAACGCAGGGGGAGGGATCAAAGTGACGAACCGGTACCACAACATGGCGGCCACCAGTTGGTTTATGACCATCGCTCGACCCCTGTAGGACAACACTCGGAGCAATCCTGTCCAGCGTCCTAAGCGAGCGGTGACTTTGGCCTCCAACTCTTGCCAGTTCGCCGGCCAGGCGTCCTCGGCAGGGCTGAGGTAGACTCCCAAGTAGAGGAGGTGCGTGGTGCTCCAGGCGAAGGGCCTGAACTCCTCCGGCAGGGAGTCCACCCGCCACTGACCCACCAGGAGTCCAGAACATTTCTCCCAGTTGATCTTGGCGGAGGATGCGTCCGAGTAAATCTGCTGGCATTCCCGCATCCTCCGCAAGTCAGCGGGATCCGTGACCGTGAGGAGCACGTCATCGGCGTAAGCCGAGAGGACCACCTCCACGCCCAGCCCTTGCAGAGCCAGTCCCGTCAACCTCTTCCGCAAGAGGCGCAGGAAAGGCTCTACGCAAACTGCATATAACTGGCCGGACATGGGGCATCACTGACGCACCCCCCTCCCGAAGCGAAGGGGCGCCGTCAAGTACCCGTTAACTTTAATCAGACACTCCGCGGCAGCGTACAGAAGTCGGATCCGGGCGACAAAATGCGTCCCGAACCCGAATGCGCGCAGAGTCCCGAAAAGATACTCGTGATCCACCCTGCCGAACGCCTTCTCCTGATCCAGGGAAAGGAAGGCGACCGACAGACCAGCCCTCTGGGAATGGTGGACCAGGTCCCGGAGCAGATGGATGTTATCATGGATGATCCGGCCCGGGATCGTGTAGGACTGGTCGGGGTGGATCATGTGGGCCAGCACGGCCCCTAGGCGAGCAGACATAGCCCTGGCAAAGATTTTATAGTCCGTGCTGAGGAGGGAGGCCGGGCGCCAGTTTTTAAGGAGGCGGAGATCACCCCTCTTAGGCAGCAGGACAATAACCGCCCTGCGCCAAGAGAGGGGCATCTCCCCGGTCGCCAGACTTTCCCCAAGGACCCGCGCGTAGTCGCCCCCCAAGACGTCCAAGAACGCCCTGTGGAACTCCACGGTCAGCCCGTCCAGCCCTGGGGACTTTCCCCTAGAGAGCTGGCGGAGGGCGCCGGTCAGCTCCTCCAAACTCAGAGGGGCGTCCAATTTTTCGGCGTCCTCCAAGCCGACCTTCGGCAGGTCCTCCCACAAAACTCCGCGCGCATCCTCGCTGGACAGATCCGGAGAGAACAGAGCCCCGTAATAGGCGCGGGTGTCCGCGCGCATTCCCTCCGGATGCGAGACCAGAGATCCGTCGTCGGCCAGCAGCTCCAAGAGCTGCTTACGGACCCCCCGTCTTTTTTCCAGCGAGTAGAAGAAGGGGGAGTCGCGGTCCAGGTCCCGCAGGAACTGGATCCGCGACCTCACGTACGCGCCTCGGGACCCGACAAGCTGCAGGTCCTTCAGCGCGCCCTTCTTCTCTTCGTACACCATCCGCAGGGCCGGGTCCTCGAAGACTTGACCGAGACGGGACTCCAGGTCGAGCACCTCCTTCTCCAACTGCCCGACCCGGGCCTCCCGCCTCTTGGTCGACCCCTTCGCGTACTCCTGACAGAAGAGATGGATGTGAGCCTTGCCCACATCCCACCATAGCCTCAAGGAGGGGAAGCCCCCCCGCTTCCATCTCCAGCCGGCCCAGAACCGACTAAACGAATCCCGGAACCGTGCGTCCTCCAGCAGCAGGTTGTTAAAGTGCCAATACGCGGACCCCCCCCGTGCGCGCAGCGGAACAAGCTCTGCCCACACCAGGTGGTGGTCCGTGCATGGCACCGGCCGCATGGAAGCCGCCGGAATGCAGGAGACGTATGCCCGGGAAATGTAGAGGCGGTCGATTCTGGACGCTCCTCTCCCAGACCTCACGCAAGTGAAGGCGCTGGAGTCGGGATGGAGATTTCGCCAGACATCCACCTAGTCGAGGGACCCGACCAGGTCCCTCAACTTCTCCATCGCCGCCGGGCATGGCAGGGTGCCCGTGCGGTCCCTCGCCTCGAGGGTACAATTAAAATCCACCCCGAGGATGACGCACTCGCCCGCGTCGATGGAGCCCAGAAGAGTGGACACTTCTTCAAAGAAGCGCGCTTGCTGCGCACCGGCCCCAGGGGCATACACGTTCACGAGATGGAGCGGCACGCCCCCCAGGCAAACAGTGACCTGGAGCAAGCGGCCCGGCACGAGCTCCTTGACCCCCAAGATCTCCGGCTGAAAATGCGGGGCCAGCAAGATAGCCACCCCACTGGAAACACTGGAGAGGTGACTCATGCTGACCCCTCCTTGCCATTCCAGGAGCCACGTGGCCTCGTCTCCCGGAACGGTGTGGGTTTCTTGCAGCAAGCACACCGCATACTTCCCGTCCCGAAGGGCCGAAAAGTTATTAAACCTGTGGCTAGCTTCCCTGCTGCCGTTGATGTTGAGGCTGGCTATGGTTATCTTCATCTCAGAAGCATAGATCAACCTCTACATATATCTAACGGGGGAAGGGAGAGCGGCCGCTCGTCAACCGCCACTCCCTTAGCAGCCCAGTGAGGAAGGACCGGAGCTGACGCAGCCCGAGCAGGCTCACTCCCGCGCCCGCGTCCATGGCTTTGACGGCGGTGCGGGCCGACCCGACGAATTGCGCCAGGTCCGGCCATCTGTCAAGGGCCACCCGAATCCTCTGACGACCCTGGCACGTGGCCACAAAGTCCCGGAGTTCCTCGATGGGAATGAGGGGGGTCCCGGCGAGGGACGGGAGGTCATCCATCGCCTCATCGGCGATGGAATCCCAGTCATCCTCCGCCCCCACCACCGAGTCCCCGTCCTCCTCCGGGGGGTCGCCACCGGCGTCTGACCCGTCCGTCACGCAGAGCGCAGCGAACGGCTCGGCCGCAACGGCCGGCCCCGCCTCCGCCCGGATCCCACCCCCAGGATCGGTGGCGGAGGATTCCTCCCTGGGCTCCTGCAGGGGAGCCGGGCCAGAAGACGGCGGCGGTTCGGAGACCCCCTCCGCCCCAGGCGCTGGAACGACCGGAGAGACCGGAGAATATGTAAATCCGATCTCCTCCAAGTCGCCCGGCGCCAGAGACACAGACAGAGGGCCTTCCTCTACCGCGCCACCGGCCTCCGACCCAGCAGAAGGGGTATTTCTCGTAAAATCCTCGACAAGGTCGAGCAGCACCTGGGAAAAGTCCGGGCCGCTCTGGGCGAGCTCATCTTCCGCGAGCTCGCCCGACCCAGACTCCAAGCCGCCCGACTCGTCGAGGGGTAACCCCACCGATAGGGGAGCGATCTCAGCCGCGGGTTGTTCCACGACCCCCCCCCACGGGCAGGGTCTCGTCCCCATCCCCGGGAGGCACGAGCTGGGCAGACACCTCTGGCTCAGCCTCCCCAGGGACAGGCGACCCCTGCCGATCGCCTACGATGGTGACAGTGGTGGGGTGGGGTGCAGTACCCGCGGCGGGCGATGACTCCCCCTGACCGGAGGGACCATCCTCCTCCTGGTCCTCCTCCTCCTCCTGGGGGTCGCGCATTCTTTTTAAAGTGGAGGGGTAGGGGGAGACCTCCATTTCTGCAGGGGCCTCCCCTGCTCCCTCCGGTGGAGCAGGTTCGTCGGGTCCCTCGGGCCCAAGCCCGGCCGCAGGTCTTAACACTCCCGCCTCAGCAGTCGCGGCCACATGCTCGGGCGCGAGGTCCCCCCCACTGTCGCCCTCCGTGATCAACGCGGCAATGCTCTCGGGCGTCAGGGGCTCCATGTCATGGGGCACGCCCTCCACGGGGGGACCCGCCCTACGGTGTTTATTTTTCCCCCGCGCCTTCCTCCCGACCGGACACACTTCCTCCCCCTCGCCGGAGGCCTGGATGGCATCGACCTCCGACGACGACCGCACCCCGGTAGTATTTGTTTGGGGGGGGCACGGCCAGACCTGGGGGGAGGAGCGGCGGCGGCGCCAGCCTCGGCCACGCCAGACGACCTGGCGGCCTTGGAGGTGGGGCAATTTTTCCGTACATGCCCCACCTCCTTGCAGGCGTGGCACCGCACGCCGTCCGTCGTCCAGAAGACGCGGTGAAGGGTCCCCTCATGGAGGACCGAAAAAGCCCCGTCCGTCTCCCCCTCCCGCGCCAGCTGAACAAAGGCCTGGCGCCGGAAGGAGAAGACATGGCGAAGGCTGGCTTCCCGGAATCCGAGCGGGATCGGCGTGATCCCCGACCTCACCTCCCTGAGTTGGAGCAAGTGGGGGAGGAGGAGCTCACTCGAGATGTAGGGCGGGACGTTCGATAACACGACCCTCTGCGCGGTGGCCTCTAGAGGATCCACCGGCAGGAAGGTCCCGCCCACGGTGAGCCCCTCGGTGATGGCCAGGGCCACCGCCCGCTCCGACTCCAGGAAGAACACAGCCTTCCCATACATTTTCGAGGTGGCGAGTATGGCTGGAGGGCCGACAACCCCAGCCATGGCCCTCACGCACGCCTCGATGGTCATGTTGGGGTGGGTGTAGCTCTTCACCCCAAGCTTCTTTGTTATTAGTCGGAACGGCGACGGGGCAGCAGCAGAAGCGGGAGCAGCCATGGCTGTGGCCGTCGCTGCCGCATAAGTCATTGCTGGCCCCGTCACCGCCGTAGATGTGGAAGCCATAATGGGGTGGTTTTTAAAAGAGCCACACACACCCCAAGTCACAGGCCTGAAGGTGTTAATGGCCTTGGTAAAAAGTCTTCCCTTGAGCAGAGGGAGTGTAAAGTAACGGGCCCACCTCTCCCCCTGATGGAATTAATTGGGAGAGGGGCCTTCCTTCCCTCTGCTCAATTGGCAATTAGTAAGTTAAAAGGAGGTACCTTTCCAGAGAGGCAAAGAGAGGACAAAGAGAGAGAGAGAGGGGGGGTGGGAAGGAGGGGGCCCGCAAAGGCAGGGTCCTCACTCAAGGTGGTATTCGGTGGGTGGGTGTCGGCAGGGTGCACTCCCCAATGGAAAAGCAAAGTCTTAGGCAGATGGTCTTCGGGCAGGGGGAGAAGATGTTTTCGCCTGGGTAGGCTGGAAAAAGCCCAGGCTCAGCCCCACACCAGGTCTTCTCAATGCAAGGGGAAAAAAAAGCTTCACCCGGGCAGGCTCCAGCCAACCCAGGCCAGGCTTTCCGGCCCGTCTTCTTTCCTCCCCCCGCCTAGAATGCAAAGTCTTTAGGGGAATGCACAAAAGACACCCACCTGCAGATGTTGAAAGATGCAGCAGCTCCTCCCCTCCTTCCAAGTTGGAGCTGAGTGGTATTCCTCTCCCCTCTCTCCCTCTCCTGGACCGGAGGCCAAATTGGGAGGCAGTGATGGAAGGCCTCTCCAGTTGTAATACTGGCCTCCTCCTCTGTCCTCTACTCCTCCCTCTCCAGGCACCTCGGTAGATGTAGATGGTTGTAAATGGTAGGCTGCTAGTAGTGGTGGCCTGGGGTCACTCCTTCCCCTCCACTCCCAGGCCAAGGCAAACACACACTCTCCCCACAGCAGCAGCAGCAGCAGCAGCAGCACAACCTGCTCCACTGAGAGCAAGGTCCAGAATGAGGAACTGTGACGGTGCCAGTCAGTTCCTGCTCTAGCCTCTAGATGGCACCTTCACTTGTTTTGGCTCTAGCCTTTTGTTAATTGTTCCTAGCCTCCTCTTTGTGTAAGACCAAAACCAAAATACATTAAACAAATAAACTGTAACTAAAAGTCTAATAAACCATTAAATAAAACTTAACAAATCAAATTAAAATTTGGTCGTTTAAACCGATTATGCACTCCAGTCCCCGCGGCGCCCACCGGTCACGAAAGAGCTCGAGCTCGCCGGCGGACACCGAGTGCTCCATCTCCAGGGCCACCCGGGCGCGAACATGGCCACGGAAGAGGGGGAGGCAATCTGGCTGGACGACCCCCTCGGCCGCCTGCTGCCTGGACCAATTAATGGCTTTCTTTGCCAGGCCCAGGAGCAGACCCACGAGGAGGTCCTCCAGCCTGCCCACTCCCCTCCGCACTGGGTGACCGTAGATCAAGAGCGTGGGACTGAAGTGCAACCAAAATTTGAGGAGCAGCCCCTTCAAATAATGGAAGAGGGGCTGCAACCTCTCACACTCAATGTGAACATGGAACACGGACTCCTCCAGACCGCAGAACAAACAGGCGGTCTGGGAGTCCGTGAACCTACTTAAGAGCCTATTGCATGGGACTGCCCTGTGCAACACCCTCCAGGCCAAGTCCCCAATAGAACAAGGGAGGACTCCCACATAGAGAGCCCCCCATTGGGGACCTCCGCCTCCGTCGGAAGGTAAAACAGCACGCCACGGCGTGTCCGGACGGCAGGCGAAGATGGCAAAGTGGAAGGTGTGCAGGAGCAGCCCGTACAGGAAACCCCTCCGCGCGGAATGAAAAGGCACGGAGGGCATCTCCTCGAGACGGCTCAAGTTGTGAGGCGCCAATCCCCGAGGGGAGTTTTGGGGCAGGGCGCCGATAAGGAATTCCGTCCGAACGGGGGAAAGTTCGGACGGGATCGCCCCACGCGCTTGAGCCGCCTCGATACACCTCGTGGCGCCGGGGGCAGTGTCACTTTCACCGCCTCGATGGCATCGACCGCGAGCCGGACGTTGTCCCAAGACATGCGCCGCGCCAACTCCTCCGGCGCCATCCAGCCCGCTCCTCCGCCATCGATTAGGTCCCCGACTCCAGTCACCCTGCCAGGCACAGCCCTCCATTCCGCCAGCCACCCGAACTCGCGGACGCGGAGGTGCGGATTCCTGAACAGCGGCTCTCGAAGGACAGCCGCCATTCCTGACGGGGGAGAGCTCCACCTGGAGGCGACGTAGTTCCAAACCCATAGCAGTTCCTGGTAAAAGACAGGCAGCTCCCGCAGGCTGGCACGCCTGCCGCCCACTTCCAAAAACAGGAGCTGCATGTCATAATTGAGGCCGTGCAGCTGGCGGAAGAAATACGTCGCCAGCGCACACCATCTCGGAGGATT
Organism: Somniosus microcephalus; assembly: GCF_052327205.1. NCBI lineage: Eukaryota > Metazoa > Chordata > Chondrichthyes > Squaliformes > Somniosidae > Somniosus > Somniosus microcephalus. The sequence goes on from NC_140988.1 coordinate 167,395,928, forward strand.
CTCAACGTACAGGTATCTCTGCAGCGTCTGAAGACGGAAAGTCGCAGCCTGGGTGCGAAGGCACACCAGCGCCTGACCGCCCTCCCTAAGCGGGAGACTCAGAACCACGGCAGAGACCCAGTGCATCCTGTTGTTCCAGAAGAAGTCGACGAGCTACTTCTGTATCTTGGCGACAAACGCAGGGGGAGGGATCAGGGTAACCAACCGGCACCACAACATGGCGGCCACCAGTTGGTTTATGACCAACGCCCGACCCCTGTAGGACAACACTCGGAGCAATCCTGTCCAGCGTCCTAAGCGAGCGGTGACTTTGGCCTCCAACTCGTGCCAGTTCGCCGGCCAGGCGTCCTCGGCCGGGCTGAGGAAGACTCCCAAGTAGAGGAGGTGCGTAGTGCTCCAGGCGAAGGGCCTGACCTCCTCCGGCAGGGAGTCCACCCGCCACTGACCCACCAGGAGTCCAGAACATTTCCCCCAGTTGATCCTGGCGGAGGATGCGTCCGAGTAAATCTGCTGGCATTCCCGCATCCTCCGCAAGTCAACGGGATCCGTGACCATGAGGAGCACGTCATCGGCGTAAGCCGAGAGGACCACCTCCACGCCCGGCCCTTGCAGAGCCAGTCCCGCCAACCTCTTCCGCAAGAGGCGCAGGAAAGGCTCTACGCAAATGGCATATAACTGGCCGGACATGGGGCATCCCTGACGCACCCCCGTCCCGAAGCGAAGGGGCGCCGTCAAGGACCCGTTAACTTTAATCAGACACTCCACGGCAGCGTACAGAAGTCAGATCCGGGCGACAAAATGCGTCCCGAAACCGAATGCGCGCAGAGTCCCGAAAAGATACTCGTGATCCACCCTGTCGAACGCCTTCTCCTGATCCAGGGAAAGGAAGGCGACCGACAGACCAGCCCTCTGGGAATGGTGGACCAGGTCCCGGACCAGATGGATGTTGTCATGGATAGACCGGCTCGGGACCGTATAGGACTGGTCGGGGTGGATCATGTGGGCCAGCACGGCGCCAAGGCGAGCAGACATAGCCCTGGCAAAAATTTTGTAATCCGTGCTGAGAAGGGAGACCGGGCGCCAGTTCTTAAGGAGGCGGAGATCACCCCTCTTCGGCAGCAGGACAATCACCGCCCTGCGCCAAGAAAGGGGCATCTCCCCGGTCGCCAGACTTTCCCCCAGGACCCGCGCGTAGTCGCCCCCCAGGACGTCCCAGAACGCCCTGTGGAACTCCACGGTCAGCCCGTCCAGCCCTGGGGACTTCCCCCTAGAGAGCTGGCGGAGGGCGCCAGTCAGCTCCTCCAGCCTCAGAGGAGCGTCCAATTTTTCGGCGCCCTCCAGGTCGACCTTCGGCAGGTCCTCCCACAAAACTCTGCGCGCATCCTCGCTGGACGGATCCGGAGAGAACAGAGCCCCGTAATAGGCGCGGGTCTCTGCGCGGATTCCCTCCGGATCTGAGACCAGAGATCCGTCGTCGGCCAGCAGCTCCAAGAGCTGCTTACGGACCCCCCGTCTTTTTTCCAGCGAGTAGAAGAAGGGGGAGCCGCGGTCCAGGTCCCGCAGGAACTGGATCCGCGACCTCACGTACGCGCCTCGGGACCCGACGAGCTGCAGGTCCTTCAGCGCGCCCTTCTTCTCTTCGTACACCAACCGCAGAGCCGGGTCCTCGACGACTTGACCGAGACGGGACTCCAGGTCGAGCACCTCCTTCTCCAACTGCCCGACCTGGGCCTCCCGCCTCTTGGTCGACCCCTTCGCGTACTCCTGACAGAAGAGATGGATGTGAGCCTTGCCCACATCCCACCATAGCCTCAAGGAGGGGAAGCCCCCCTGCTTCCTTCTCCAGCCGGACCAGAACCGACTAAACGAGTCCCGGAACCGCGCGTCCTCCAGCAGCAGGTTATTAAAGTGCCAATACGCGGACCCCCCCGCGCGCGCAGCGGAACGAGCTCCACCCACACCAGGTGGTGGTCCGTGCATGGCACCGGCCGCATGGAAGCCGCCGGAACGCAGGAGACGTATGCCCGGGAAATGTAGAGGCAGTCGATCCTGGGCGCTCCTCTCCCAGACCTCACGCAAGTGAAGGCGCTGGAGTCGCGATGGAGATTTCGCCAGACGTCCACCAAGTCGAGGGACCCGACCAGGTCCCTCAACTTCTCCGTCGCCGCCGGGCAAGGCAGGGTGCCCGGGCGGTCCCTCGCCTCGAGGGTACAATTAAAATCCCCCCCGAGGATGACGCACTCGCCCGCGTCGACGGAGCTCAGAAGAGTGGACACTTCTTCAAAGAAGCGCGCTTGCTGCGCACCGGCCTGAGGGGCATACACGTTCACTAGATGGAGCGGCACGCCCCCCAGGCGAACAGTGACCTGGAGCAAGCGGCCCGGCACGAGCTCCTTGACCCCCAAGATCTCCGGCTGAAAATGCGGGGCCAGCAAGATAGCCACCCCACTGGAAACACTGGAGAGGTGACTCATGCTGACCCCTCCTTGCCATTCCAGGAGCCACGTGGCCTCGTCTCCCGGAACGGTGTGGGTTTCTTGCAGGAAGCACACCGCATACTTCCCGTCCCGAAGGACCGAAAAGTTATTAAATCTGCGGCTAGCTTCCCTGCTGCCGTTGATGTTGAGGCTGGCTATGGTTATCTTCATTTCAGAAGCATAAACCAAACCCTACTTATAACTAACGGGGGAAGGGAGGGCGGCCGCTAGTCAACCGCCACTCCCTTAGCAGCCCAGTGAGGAACGACCGGAACTGACGCAGCTCGGGCGGGCCCACGCCCGCATCTGCACTCATGGTCTTGTAGGTGACGCGGGCCGACCCGATGAGCAGCGCCAGCCGCGACCATCTGTCGAGGGCCTGCCGGGTCCTGCGACGACCCAGGCACGTGGCCACAAAGTCCCGGAGTTCCTTAATGGGAACGAGGGGGGTCCCGGCGAGGGGCGTGATGTCCTCCATCTCCTCATTGGTGACGGACTCCCAGTCCTCCTCCGCCCCCACCACCGAGTCCCAGTCCTCCTCCGGGGGGTCGCCACCGGCGGCCGACCCGTCCGCCACGCAGTGCGCAACGAACGGCTTGGCCGCGACGGCCGGCCCCGCCTCCGCCCGGGTCCCACCCCCAGGATCGGTAGCGGAGGATTCCTCCCTGGGCTCCTCTAGGGGGGCCGGGCCAGAAGACGGCGGCGGTTCGGAGACCCCCTCCGCCCCAGGCGCCGGAACGACCGGAGAGATCGGAGAGAACGTAAAAACGCACTCCTCCAAGTCGCCCGGCGCCGGAGACACAGACAGAGGGCCTTCCTCTTCCGCGCCACCGGCCTCCGTCCCAGCAGATGGGGTAATCCCGGATGAGCCCTCGACGAGGTCGAGCAGCACTTGGGAAACGACCGGGTCGCTTTGGGCGAGCTCATCTTGCGAGTCCTCGCCCGACCCGGACCCCAGGCCGCCCAACCCGTCGAGGGGTAACGGTACTGACAGTGGATCAATTTCCGCTGCGGGTTGTTCCGCGACCCCCCCCACGGGCAGGGTCTCGTCCCCATCCCCGGGAGGCACAAGCTGGGCAGACACCTCTGCCTCAGCCTCCCCAGGGACAGGCGACCCCTGCCGTTCGCCCACGATGTTGACAGCGGTGGGGTGGGGCGCAGTACCCGCGGCGGGCGACGACTCCCCCTGACCGGAGGGACCTTCCTCCTCCCGGTCCTCCTCCTCATCGAGGGGGTCGCGCCTTCTTTTTAAAGTGGAGGGGCAGAGGGAGACCTTCATTTCTGCAGGGGCTTCCCCTGCTCCCTCCGGTGGAGCGGGTTCTTCGGGTCTCTCGGGCCCAAGCCGGGCCGCAGGTTCTCGTGCTCCCGCCTCGGCGGTCGCGGCCACAGGCTCGGGCACGAGGTCCCCCCCACTGCCGCACTCCGCGATCAATGCGGCAACGCTCTCGGGCATCAGGGGCTCCATGTTATGGGGCACGCCCTCCACGGGGGGACCTGCCCCATGGTGTTTAGTCTTCCACCGCGCCTTCTTCCCGACCGGACACCCCTCCTCCCCCCCGCCGGAGGCCTGGATGGCATTGACCTCCGACGACGACCGTACCCCGGTAGCATTTGTTTGGGGGGGGGGCACGGCTAGACCCGGGTGGGGGGGGGCGGCGGCGCCAGCCTCGGTCACACCAGACGACCTGGCGGCCTTGGAGGCGGGGCAGTTTTTTCGTACATGCCCCACCTCCTTGCAGGCGTGGCACCGCACGCCGTCCGTCGTCCAGAAGACGCGGTGAAGGGTCCCCTCATGGAGGACCGAAAAAGCCCCGTCAGTCTCCCCCTCCCGCGCCAGCTGAACAAAGGCCTGGCGCCGGAAGGAGAAGACATGGCGAAAGCTGGCTTCCCGGAATCCGAGCGGGATCGGTGTGATCCCCGACCTCACCTCCCCGAGTTGGAGCAAGTGGGGGAGGAGGAGCTCGCTCGAGACGTAGGGCGGGACGTTCGATAACACGACCCTCTGCGCGGTGGCCTCTAGAGGGTCCACCAGCAGGAAGGTCCCGCCCACGGTGAGCCCCTCGGCGATGGCCAGGGCCACCGCCCGCTCCGACTCCAGGAAGAACACAGCCTTCCCATACATTTTCGAGGTGGCGAGTATGGCTGGAGGGCCGACAACCCCAGCCATGGCACTCACGCACGCCTCAATGGTCATGTTGGGGTGGGTGTAGCTCTTCACCCCAAGGGTGGTTTTTAAAAGAGCCACACACACCCCAAGTCACAGGCCTGAAGGTGTTAATGGCCTTGGTAAAAAGTCTTCCCTTGAGCAGAGGGAGTGTAAAGTAACTGGCCCACCTCTCCCCCTGATGGAATTAATTGGGAGAGGGGCCTTCCTTCCCTCTGCTCAATTGGCAATTAGTAAGTTAAAAGGAGGTGCCTTTCCAGAGAGGCAAAGAGAGGACAAAGAGAGAGAGAGAGGGGGGGTGGGAAGGAGGGGGCCGCAAAGGCAGGGTCCTCACTCAAAGTGGTATTCGGTGGGTGGGTGTCGGCAGGGTGCACTCCCCAATGGAAAAGCAAAGTCTTAGGCAGATGGTCTTCGGGCAGGGGGAGAAGATGTCTTCGCCTGGGTAGGCTGGAGAAAGCCCAGGCTCAGCCCCACACCAGGTCTTCTCAATGCAAGGGGAAAAAAAAGCTTCACCCGGGCAGGCTCCAGCCAACCCAGGCCAGGCTTTCCGGCCCGTCTTCTTTCCTCCCCCCGCCTAGAATGCAAAGTCTTTAGGGGAATGCACAAAAGACACCCACCTGCAGATGTTGAAAGATGCAGCAGCTCCTCCCCTCCTTCCAAGTTGGAGCTGAGTGGTATTCCTCTCCCCTCTCTCCCTCTCCTGGACCGGAGGCCAAATTGGGAGGCAGTGATGGAAGGCCTCTCCAGTTGTAATACTGGCCTCCTCCTCTGTCCTCTACTCCTCCCTCTCCAGGCACCTCGGTAGATGTAGATGGTTGTAAATGGTAGGCTGCTAGTAGTGGTGGCCTGGGGTCACTCCGTCCCCTCCACTCCCAGGCCAAGGCAACCACACAGTCTCCCCACAGCAGCAGCAGCAGCAGCAGCAGCAGCACAACCTGCTCCACTGAGAGCAAGGTCCAGAATGAGGAACTGTGACGGTGCCAGTCAGTTCCTGCTCTAGCCTCTAGATGGCACCTTCACTTGTTTTGGCTCTAGCCTTTTGTTAATTGTTCCTAGCCTCCTGTGTTAATTCTTAACGGCCTGTTAGCCGTTCATGGGTTGCACCTGGTTTCCTTGGTATATAAGTTCTGTGGTTGCTCCCTTCCTTGCTCAGTCCTAACCGGGGAATCCGGGGACTAGCCACCATTCTGTGGCTCCTGGCTTTGACTAGCTGGTTGCCATGGTTCTCTCGAGTTCTGTATTTAAGATGTAACTAAGTCTGTGTCCTTGTTTCTTAGTCTTGATAAGGTGCTGGACTGGACTGTCTTGTTGCCATGCTGGCGCTTGTCTTGAGCTCTATTGAGAAGCCTGTTACCCCTGCGGCGGCCCCTCGTGATAGCTTGTCTCGAGTCTCGTCTCGGCAAGCTGGTTGCGCTTGTGGTAAGCTTATCCCAGCTCAGTATGGACAAGTATGTTGCCTCATGGAAGCTGTCCTGAGTTTCCTATTCTTGACTAGCCGTTTTGTAACTTGTCTCGAGTTCTGTGTATATTGTTCTTCTCTCGAGTTCTATGTATGATGTGGTGTTCCTGTCTCGAGTTCTATGTTTATTGTTGTGTTCCTTGTATGAATCTCGTTAAGTAATGAATAAAGTACTGTTCCTTAAGATTGTATACCTGCCTCTAGCCTGGTTTCTGCACTTGGGTCCAGAAGCTACCTTGCCCGGCGAGCACGGCCCCATATCTACACGGTCCCGTGGCTCCCCAACCCTGACAGTAGGACTGAGCCATACATGGACCCAGTAGAAACCAACCGGCTAAGGTTTGAAACTCTCGAGTTAATTTTCGAGTTCTCTTGGGCAATATAAACTCTCGAGTTAATTTTCGAGTTCTCTTGGGCAATATGCGGTTCTCCTAGGAAGGAGACCCCCACTGTGTTAAGTTTTCAAGTGTACTTTCAAGTCTTGTGTTAAACGTTCGAGTGAACTTTCGAGCCTCCTAGTGTTAAATTTTCGAGTGAACTTTCTAGTCTCTTGGGCCTTCATTGTGTTAAAATTTTGAGTTAACTTTCATGGGCCTTCGTTGTGTTAAATTTTCAAGTCTACCCCTCAAGCTTCTTGGGCCTCTACTGTTAGACCCCCAAGTCAACTCTCAAGCTCCTTGGGCCTCTACTGTTAGACCCCCAAGTAAATTCTCAAGCTTCCTGGGCCTCTACTGTGTTAAACCCCAAGCAATTCTCAAGTTTCCTGGGCCTTCATAGAGTGAAATTTTCAAGTGAACTCTCAAGTCTCCTGGGCAGATTAAGATTTCAAGTTCTCCTAGAAAAGTTAGGTTTTCAAGTTCTCTTGGGCAAATTAAGTTTTCAAGTTCTCCTGGGCAAGTTAAGATTTCAAGTTCTCCTAGAAAAAGTTAGGTTTTCAAGTTCTCTTGGGCAAATTAAGTTTTCAAGTTCTCCTGGGCAAATTAAGATTTCAAGTTCTCCTAGAAAAGTTAGGGTTCAAGTTTTCTTGGGCAAATTAAGTTTTCAAGTTCTCCTGGGCAAATTAAGATTTCAAGTTCTCCTAGAAAAGTTAGGTTTTCAAGTTCTCTTGGGCAAATTAAGTTTTCAAGTTCTCTGGGGCAAATGACTCCCCCCTGTGTTTCTGTGTTTAATTCTCGAGTTCCCTAGGAAGAAGACCCCCGTTGTGTTTTGCTATTCTCCTGGACAAGTTAAACTTTCAAGCTCTCCTGGATAACATACTTTCGAGTTCTTCTGGATGAATAACTTTCGAGCTCTCCTGGATAAGATACTTTCGAGTTCTCCTGGACAACATAGACATTCTTGAGTTCTCCTGGACAATTAAATTCTCAAGCTCTCCTGGACAAGTTAGATTCTCGAGTCTTCGCCCTTCTTGCATCCCTTCGGAATATAATCCATTGAGCGTGTTAACTCTGGAGGAACGATGACTCCGTTGCTTACCAAGATTTTGGTCATATGATCGCCACGACATGTCTCTGCCGCTAGTGGATGAAGAGGATGATTCTGTCTTGAGATTTCTGAACATCTGCAGTTTGTGAACAGTTGGAATGGGGAATATCATTGCTTGAAAAGCTAAGAAGATTCGCCCTGTGTATTAGCGCCCAGTGTATTAGCGCCCAGTGTATTTTGAGCCCAGTGTATTTCGAGCCCAGTGCATTTCGAGCCCAGTGTATTTCGAGCCCAGTGTATTTCGAGCCCAGTGTATTTCGAGCCCTGTTGTCTCTCGAGCCCTGTTGTCTCTCGAGCCCCCCTGTGTCTCTCGAGCCCCCGTGTCTCTCGAGCCCCGTGTTTGGAATGTCAGGAGCCGTTCCTGGGGGGGGGGGGTCCTGTGACGGTGCCAGTCAGTTCCTTCTCTAGCCTCTAGATGGCACCTTCACTTGTTTTGGCTCTAGCCTTTTGTTAATTGTTCCTAGCCTCCTGTGTTAATTCTTAACGGCCTGTTAGCCGTTCATGGGTTGCACCTGGTTTTCTTGGTATATAAGTTCTGTGGTTGCTCCCTTCCTTGCTCAGTCCTAACCGGGGAATCCGGGGACTAGCCACCGTTCTGTGGCTCCTGGCTTTGACTAGCTGGTTGCCATGGTTCTCTCGAGTTCTGTATTTAAGATGTAACTAAGTCTGTGTCCTTGTTTCTTAGTCTTGATAAGGTGCTGGACTGGACTGGTGTGTTGCCATGCTGGCGCTTGTCTTGAGCTCTATTGAGAAGCCTGTTACCCCTGCGGCAGCCCCTCATGATAGCTTGTCTCGAGCCTCATCTCGGCAAGCTGGTTGCGCTTGTGGTAAGCTTATCCCAGCTCAGTATGGACAAGTATGTTGCCTCATGGAAGCTGTCCTGAGTTTCCTATTCTTGACGAGCCGTTTTGTAACTTGTCTCGAGTTCTATGTATATTGTTCTTCTCTCGAGTTCTATGTATGATGTGGTGTTCCTGTCTCGAGTTCTATGTTTCTTGTTGTGTTTCTTGTATGAATGTAGTTAAGTAATGAATAAAGTACTGTTCCGTATGATTGTATACCTGCCTCTAGCCTGGGTTCTGCACTTGGGTCCAGAACCTACCTTGCCCGGCGAGCACGGCCCCGTATCTACACGGCCCCATGGCTCCCCAACCCTGACAATATCAGGGTATAAGGGAGAATTTCTACCCAAAATTCACAAAATTATGCCCGGAATTCAGAAATTTGAATGACGACCAAAAACTCCCATACCTACTAGGGGAAGAGAGAAATTGTGTAACCTTAGCGGCACACTATGTTACAGCTTGCCACAAACAGAGGGACAACCACTAAATATATGAAAAGTGTATATACAAATTATATGAATGTATATTTATACACTCAGGGATATATCTGTTTATACACTGTATGGATAGATCTGTATTTTTGTGTACAACCATGAATGTTTTTCGATGCTTTGCCAACATAAGATGTACCTTGTCATGCCAATAAAGTGATTTGAATTGAATTGAATTGAATTGAAATGAGAGAAGAGTGAATGGGGAGGCAGAAGACAGGGAATGGGGAGAGAAGACAGGGAATGGGGAGAGAAGAGAGGGAATGGGAAGAGAGAAGAGAGGGAATGGGGAGAGAGAAGAGAGGGAATGGGGAGAGAGAAGAGAGGGAATGGGGAGAGAGAAGAGAGGGAATGGGAAGAGAGAAGAGGGAATGGGGAGAGAAGAGGGGATGGGGAGAGAGAGTGAAGAGGCGATGAGAGAAGGGAGGGAATGGGGAGAGAGAAACGAGGGAATGGGGGGAGAGAAAAGAGGGAATGGGGAGAGAGAGAAAAGAGGGAATGGGGAGAGAGAGAAATGAGGGAATGGGGAGAGAGAAACGAGGGAATGGGGAGAGAGAAACGAGGGAATGGGGAGAGAGAGAAAAGAGGGAATGGGGAGAGAGAAGCGAGGGAATGGGGAGCAAGAGAGAAGCGAGGGAATGGGGAGAGAGAGAGAAGCGAAGGAATGGGGAGAGAGTGAGAAGTGAGGGAATGGGGAGAGAGAGACAAGCGAAGGAATGGGGAGAGAGTGAGAAGCGAAGGAATGGGGGGAGAGTGAGAAGCGAGGAAATGGGGAGAGAGAGAGAAGCGAGGGAATGGGGAGAGAGAGAGAAGCGAGGGAATAGGGAGAGAGAGAAGCGAGGGAATGGGGAGAGAGAGAGAAGCGAGGGAATGGGGAGAGAGAGAAAAGCGAGGGAATGGGGAGAGAGAGAGAAGCGAGGGAATGGGGAGGGAGAGAAAAGCGAGGAAATGGGGAGAGAGAGAAAAGCGAGGGAATGGGGAGAGAGAGAGAAGTGAGGGAATGGGGAGAGAGAGAGAAGCGAGGGAATGGGGAGAGAGAAGCGAGGGAATGGGGAGAGAGAGAGAAGCGAGGGAATGGGGAGAGAGAGAGAAGCGAGGGAATGGGGAGAGAGAGAGAAGCGAGGGAATGGGGAGAGAGAGGGAAGTGAGGGAATGGGGAGAGAGAGAAGCGAGGGAATGGGGAGAGAGAGAGAAGCGAGGGAATGGGGAGAGAGAGAGAAGCGAGGGAATGGGGAGAGAGAGAGAGAAGCGAGGGAATGGGGAGAGAGAAAAGCGAGGGAATGGGGAGAGAGAGAAGCGAGGGAATGGGGAGAGAGAGAAGCGAGGGAATGCGGAGAGAGAGAGAGGGAATGGAGAGAGAAGTGAGGGGATGGGGAGAGAAGAGGGAATGGGGAGAGAATTGAGGGAATGGGGAGAGAAGAGAGGGAATGGGGAGAGAAGTGTGGGGATGGGGAGAGAAGGGAGGGAATGGGGAGAGAAGAGAGGGAATGGGGAGAGACGAGAGGGAATGGGGAGAGAGATAAGAGGAAATGGGGAGAGAGAGAAGAGGAAATGGGGAGAGAGAGAAGAGAGGGAATGGGGAGAGAGAAGGGGGAATGGGGAGAGAGAGAAGAGAGAGAAAGGGGAGAGAGGGAATAGGGAGAGAGAAGAGATGGAATGGGGAGAGAGGGTATAGGGAGAGAAGAGAAGGAATGCGGAGAGAGGGAATTGGGAGAGAGAAGAGAAGGAATGTGGAGAGAGAGAATGGGGAGAGAGAAGAGGGAATGGGGAGAGAAGGGGGAATGGGGAGAGAGAAGAGAGAGAATGGGGAGAGAGATGCGAGGGATTGGGGAGAGAGAGAGAAGCGAGGGAATGCGGAGAGAGAGAGAAACGAGGGAATGGGGAGAGAGAGAGAAGCGAGGGAATGGGGAGAGAGAGAGAAGCGAGGGAATGGGGAGAGAGAGAGAAGCGAGGGAATGGGGAAAGAGAGAGAAGCGAGGGAATGGGGAAAGAGAAAGAAGCGAGGGAATGGGGAGAGAGAGAGAAGCGAGGGAATGGGGAGAGAGAGAGAAGCGAGGAAATGGGGAGAGAGAGAGAAGCGAGGGAATGGGGAGAGAGAGAAGCGAGGGAATGGGGAGAGAGAGAAAAGCGAGGGAATGGGGAGAGAGAGAAGCGAGGGAATGGGGAGAGAGGGAGAAGCGAGGGAATGGGGAGAGAGGGAGAAGCGAGGGAATGGGGAGAGAGAGAGAAGTGAGGGAATGGGGAGAGAGGGAGAAGCGAGGGAATGGGGAGAGAGAGAGAAGCGAGGGAATGGGGAGAGAGAGAGAAGCGAGGGAATGGGGAGAGAGGGAGGAGCGAGTGAATGGGGAGAGAGAGAGAAGCGAGGGAATGGGGAAAGAGAAAGAAGCGAGGGAATGGGGAGAGAGAGAGAAGCGAGGGAATGGGGAGAGAGAGAGAAGCGAGGGAATGGGGAGAGAGAGAGAAGCGAGGGAATGGGGAGAGAGAGAAGCGAGGGAATGGGGAGAGAGAGAAAAGCGAGGGAATGGGGAGAGAGAGAGAAGCGAGGGAATGGGGAGAGGAAGAGAAGCGAGGGAATGGGGAGAGAGACAGAAGCGAGGGAATGGGGAAAGAGAAAGAAGCGAGGGAATGGGGAGAGAGAGAGAAGCGAGGGAATGGGGAGAGAGAGAGAAGCGAGGGAATGGGGAGAGAGAGAGAAGCGAGGGAATGGGGAGAGAGAGTAGCGAGGGAATGGGGAGAGAGAGAAAAGCGAGGGAATGGGGAGAGAGAGAGAAGCGAGGGAATGGGGAGAGGAAGAGAAGCGAGGGAATGGGGAGAGAGACAGAAGCGAGGGAATGGGGAGAGAGACAGAAGCGAGAGAATGGGGAGAGAGAGTTAAGCGAGGGAATGGGGAGAGAGAGAGAAGCGAGGGAATGGGGGGAGAGAGAAGTGAGGGAATGGGGAGAGAGAGAGAAGCGAGGGAATGGGGAGAGAGAGAGAAGCGAGGGAATGGGGGAGAGAGAGAAGCGAGGGAAATGGGAGAGAGAGAGAAGCGAGGGAATGGGGAGAGAGAGAGAAGCGAGGGAATGGGGAGAGAGAGAGAAGTGAGGGAATGGGGAGAGAGAGAGAAGGGAGGGAATGGGGAGAGAGAGAGAAGCGAGGGAATGGGGAGAGAGAGAGAAGCGAGGGAATGGGGGGAGAGAGAGAAGCGAGGGAATGGGGGAGAGAGAGAAGCGAGGGAATGGGGAGAGAGAGAAGCGAGGGAATGGGGAGAGAGAGAAGCGAGGGAATGGGGAGAGAGAGAAGCGAGGGAATGGGGGGAGAGCGAGAGGGAATGGGGAGAGAAGTGAGGGGATGGGGAGAGAAGAGAGGGAATGGGGAGAGAAGTGAGGGAATGGGGAGAGGAGAGAGGGAATGGGGAGAGAAGTGAGGGGATGGGGAGAGGAGAGGGAATGGGGAGAGAAGTGAGTGAATGGGGAGAGACGAGAGGGAATGGGGAGAGACGAGAGGGAATGGAGAGAGAGAAGATGAAATGGGGAGAGAGAGAAGAGGGAATGGGGAGAGAGAAGAGACGGAATGGGGAGAGAGAAGAGGGAATGGGGAGAGAGTGAAGAGAGAGAAAGGGGAGAGCGGGAATAGGGAGAGAGAAGAGATGGAATGGGGAGAGAGGGTATAGGGAGAGAAGAGAAGGAATGCGGAGAGAGGGAATAGGGAGAGAGAAGAGAAGGAATGCGGAGAGAGAGAATGGGGAGAGAGAAGAGAGGGAATGGGAAGAGAGAGATGCGAGGGATTGGGGAGAGAGAGAAGCGAGGGAATGGGGAGAGAGAGAGAAGCGAGGGAATGGGGAGAGAGAGAGAAGCGAGGGCATGGGGAAAGAGAGAGAAGCGAGGGAATGGGGAGAGAGACAGAAGCGAGGGAATGGGGAGAGAGAGTTAAGCGAGGGAATGGGGAGAGAGAGAGAAGCGAGGGAATGGGGAGAGAGAGAAGTGAGGGAATGGGGAGAGAGAGAGAAGCGAGGGAATGGGGAGAGAGACAGAAGCGAGGGAATGGGGAGAGAGAGTTAAGCGAGGGAATGGGGAGAGAGAGAGAAGCGAGGGAATGGGGAGAGAGAGAAGTGAGGGAATGGGGAGAGAGAGAGAAGCGAGGGAATGGGGAGAGAGAGAGAAGCGAGGGAATGGGGGGAGAGAGAGAAGCGAGGGAAATGGGAGAGAGAGAGAAGCGAGGGAATGGGGAGAGAGAGAGAAGCGAGGGAATGGGGAGAGAGAGAGAAGTGAGGGAATGGGGAGAGAGAGAGAAGGGAGGGAATGGGGAGAGAGAGAGAAGCGAGGGAATGGGGAGAGAGAGAGAAGTGAGGGAATGGGGGAGAGAGAGAAGCGAGGGAATGGGGGAGAGAGAGAAGCGAGGGAATGGGGAGAGAGAGAGAAGCGAGGGAATGGGGGAGAGAGAGAAGCGAGGGAATGGGGAGAGAGAGAAGCGAGGGAATGGGGAGAGAGAGAAGCGAGGGAATGGGGAGAGAGAGAAGCGAGGGAATGGGGAGAGAGAGAGAAGCGAGGGAATGGGGAGAGAGAGAGAAGCGAGGGCATGGGGAAAGAGAGAGAAGCGAGGGAATGGGGAGAGAGAGAGAAGCGAGGGAATGGGGAGAGAGAGAGAAGCGCGGGAATGGGGAGAGAGAGAGAAGTGAGGGAATGGGGAGAGAGAGGGAAGCGAGGGAATGGGGAGAGAAGCGAGGGAATGAGGAGAGAAGCGAGGGAATGGGGAGAGAGAAGAGGCAATGGGGAGAGAGGAGAGGGAATGGGGAGAGAGAGGGAATGGGGAGAGAGAGAGAAGCGAGGGAATGGGGAGAGAGAGAAGCGAGGGAATGGGGAGAGAGAGAAGCGAGGGAATGGGGAGAGAGAGAAGCGAGGGAATGGGGAGGGAGAGAGAAGCGAGGGAATGGGGAGAGAGAGAGGTGAGGGAATGGGGAGAGAGAGAGGAGCGAGGGAATGGGGAGAGAGAGAAGCGAGGGAATGGGGAGAGAGAGGAGCGAGGGAATGGGGAGAGAGAGAGAAGCGAGGGAATGGGGAGAGAAGCGAGGGAATGGGGAGAGAGAGAGAAGCGAGGGAATGGGGAGAGAAGCGAGGGAATGGGGAGAGAGAGAGAAGCGAGGCAATGGGGAGAGAAGCGAAGGAATGTGGAGAGAAGCGAGGGAATGGGGAGAGAAGCGAGGGAATGGGGAGAGAAGAGGGAATGGGGAGAGAAGAGAGGGAATGGGGAGAGAAAAGAGGGAATGGGGAGAGAAGAGAGGGAATGGGGAGAGAGAAGAGAGGGAATGCGGAGAGAAGAGAGGGCATGGGGAGGGAAGAGAGGGAATGGGGAGAGAGAAGAGAGAGGGAATGGGGAGAGAAGAGGGAATGGGGAGAGAAGAGGGAATGGGGAGAGAGGAGAGAGGGAATGGGGAGAGAGAAGAGAGGGAATGGGGAGAGAGAAGAGAGGGAATGGGAAGAGAGAAGAGAGAGGGAATGGGGAGAGAGGGAATGGGGAGAGAGGGAATGGGGAGAGATGAGGGAATGGGGAGAGAGACAGAATAGAGTGGGAATGGGGAGAGAGAAGAGGGAATGGGAAGAGAGGGAATGGGGAGTGAGGAGAGAGGGAATGGGGAGTGAGAGAAGAGAGGTAATGGGGAGAGAGGGAATGGGAAGAGGGAATGGGGAGTGAGAAGAGAGGAAATGGGGAGAGAGGAGAGGGGATGAGGAGAGAGAAGAGGTGATGAGGAGAGAGGAGGGGATGAGGGAGAAGAGGGGATGAGGAGAGAGAAGAGAGAGGAAATGGGGAGAGAAAGAAGAGGGAATGGTGAGAGAAAGAAGAGGGAATGGTGAGAGAGAGAAGAGGGAATGGGGAGAGGGAGAAGAGGGAATGGGGAGAGGGAGAGGAGGGAATGGGGAGAGAGGAGGGAATGGGGAGAGGGAGAAGAGGGAATGGGGAGAGGGAGAAGAGGGAATGGGGAGAGAGAGAAGAGGGAATGGGGAGAGGGAGAGGAGGGAATGGGGAGAGAGGAGGGAATGGGGAGAGGGAGAAGAAGGAATGGGGAGAGAGAGAAGAGGGAATGGGGAGAGAGAGAAGAGGGAAGGGGGAAAGAGAGAAGAGGGATTTGGGAGGGAGAGAAGAGGGAATGGGGAGAGAGAAAAGAGGGAATGGGGAGAGAGAGAAGAGGGAATGGGGAGAGAGAGAAGAGGGAATGGGGAGAGAGAAGAGGGAATGGGGAGAGGGAATGGGGAGAGAGAAGAGGGAATGGGGAGAGAGAGAAGTGGGAATGGGTAGAGAGAAGAGAGGGAATGGGGAGTGAGAGAAGAGAGGGAATGGGGAGTGAGAGAAGAGAGGGAATGGGGAGAGAGAGAAGAGAGGGAATGGGGAGCGAGAAGAGAGGGAATGGGGAGAGATGTGAGGGAATGGGGAGAGAGTGAATGGGGAGAGAGAACAGAGAGGGAATGGGGAGAGAGAGAAGAGAGACGAATTGGGGAGAGAGAAGAGAGAGGAAATGGGGAGAGAGAAAAGAGAGGGAATGGGGAGAGAGAAAAGAGAGGGAATGGGGAGAGAGAAAAGAGAGGGACAAAAGTGAGGGAAAAGGGAGATAATAAGGAAGAGTGAAGTGATAAGGAATGGGGAGAAAGAGAGTGGGCCTAGAGGTCTGACAAATAAGAAACATGTTAAGCTAAACAATGTGAGAAAGACAGCATCAGCACAGAAGGACAGGTTCGGGTCTCTTGCCCAAACAAGAGTTTTATATATTAACGTATGGAGTATAAAAAATAAAAATTGAATGAATTAGAAGCTCAAATACAGCTTAGAGGGTATGACATGGTGGCCATTACTGAAACATATCTGCAAACTGGTCATGATTGAGTTAAATATTCCGGGTTATAAAGTCTTTAGAAGAATAGGAAAAGTGGAGGAGGAGGAGGCCTTATTGATTAAAGAAACGATTACAACATTAGTAAGAGGATATAGGTAAGGCAAAGCAAGCAGCTTTGGTTATGATTAGAATTGAGGTATATGAGCGGACTTAAAACTGTAATGGGAGTTGTCTACATGCCTCCTGATAGCAGTAATAAAGTGGCAGAATGTATTGATTGAGAGATTAGAGAGGCTTGTAGCAAAAGCAGAGTTATTTTAATGGAAGACTTTAATCCTCATATAGATTGGGAAGAGCTGAGTAGCTCAAGTCAGAAGGATAGTGAATTTCCTGAGTGCATTCAAGCTAGTTTTCTGGAGCAATATGTTGTAGAACCAACAACAGGCCATTCTAGAATTGGTGATAAACCAGATTTAGTTAATAATCTTAACAGTAAGGGAAGGATTTATCTAACAGTGATCATAATATGGTTGAATTCATTGTAAGATTTGAAAAGGAGAAATGTAACACAGTTACTAAGATTCTCGATTTCGGTAAACGCTAACTTTAACGGGATGAGAGAGCAAACTGGTCACAACCATTATCGGGTAAAACTAAAGATGAACAGTGGACGGTGTTCAAAAAAGAATTCAACTTAATACAGGACCAATATATACCCCAAAGGGGAAAGAGCTCTACTTACCAAATGAAACAGCTGTGATCAACAAAAAGAGATAAAATTAAAGGAAAGGGCATACAAAAGTGCACGAAAAGTGTAGATACAGGGGACTGGGAGAGATATAAAGAACAGCAAAGACAAGAAAGTTAATAAGAGCTGCAAGAAAGGAATCATAGAATAGTACTGCACGGAAGGAGGGCATTCGGCCCATCGAGTCTGCACCGGCCCTTTCGAAGAGCAATCCAGTTAGTCCCACTCCCCTGCTCCTTCCCCATATCCCTGCAATTTTTTCTCCTTCAGGTATTTATCCAATTCCCTTTTGAAAGCTACTATTGAATCTATATCCACCATCCTATCAGGCAGTGCATTCCAGATCCTAACCACTCGCTGCGTAAAAAAGTTTTTCCTCATGTCGCCGTTGGTTCTTTTGCCAATCACCTTAAATCTGTGTCCTCTGGTTATCGACCCTTCAGCCATTGGAAACAGTTTCTCTTTATTTACTCTATCTAAACCCTTCATGAATTGAAATACCTCTATCAGATCTCCTCTTAGCCTTCTCTGCTCTGAGAAGAACAACCCCAGCTTCTCCAGTCTATCCACGTAACTATAATCCCTCATCCCTGGAACCATTCTGGTAAATCTCTTCTGCACCCTCTCCGAAGCCTTCACGTCCTTCCTAAAGTGTGGTGCCCAGAATTGGACAATACTCCTGCTGGGGCCGAACTAGTGTTTTATATAGATTTAGCATAATTTCCTGGCTATTGTACTCTATGCCTCTATTTATAAAACCCAGGATACTATATGCATTATTAACTGTCTTTTTAACCTGTCCTGCCACCTTCAAGGATTTGTGCACAAACACCCCCCAGGTAATGTTCCCTTAAATTTTTTGTTCAGTGCGCGGCCCCTTACAGGTTGCACAGCCCATTCAAACTTTTGTGCACGTGTGGGTTTTTTTTGCATTGTGAAGCCGGCAAGCGGCCTGCGAGGAACCTCAAGACCGCAGCCGCGCAGATTAACGGGAACATTGCCCTCAGGTCTCTCTCTTCTTGCACCTCCTTTAAAATTGTACAATTTAGCATGTATAGTCGTTCCTCATTCATCCTACCAAACTGTATCACCTGACACTTTTCTGCGTTAAATGTTATCTGCCATGTGTCCGCCCATTCCACCAGCCTGTCTATGTCCTCTTGAAATCTATTACTATCTTCCTCAGTGTTTACTACAGTTCCAAGTTTTGGTTCATCTGCAAATTTTGAAATTTTGCCCTATACCCCCAAGTCCAAGTCATTAATGTATATCAAAAATAGAATATGAAAAGAAACTTGCGAGCGATATCAAGATTAGCACAAAATGTTTCTACAATTATATAGAAGAAAAACGGTAGTCAAGAGTAATGTTGGCCCTTTAAAAACAGATGCAGGTAATATTACAAATGAAAATAATGAAATGCCAGACTTGTTGAATAATTACTTTGTGTCAGCCTTCACAATAGAGGAAGAGGATAATATACCTGACACTGCAGGGAAACTAATAATGAAGCAAGGACTGGAACTCACTGAAGTTAACATAAGCAAGAAAAAAGTATTAGAAAAATTAATGGCACTAAAGACTGACAAATCCCCAGGACCCGATGGTTATAAAGGAAGTAGGTGAGGAAATTGCAGATGCTTTACCATAATCTTTCAAAGCTCTCAATACAGGAATTGTCACTTTTGATTGGAAACTTGTAAATGTAACTTCATTATTTAAGAAAGGTGTGAGAGAGAAACCAGGAAATTATAGACCTGTTAGTCTAACATCTGTTGTGGGGAAATTATTGGAATCTATAATTAAGGACAGAGTGACTGAGCACTTTTGAGGGCCTAGAAATTGGAGGTGTTGGCACTGGACATTATGGACCGTATTGGCAAAAGAAAGGCTGCCACCTCACTTCCGCCCGCTGCCAGCAGGTCCCAAGGTGACCGGCATTTTTGTCTGGGTGGTAGCGCTGCTGATGTCAGCGCTCGTTGGGGATATGTGGATTTTGCAGATTGTGACTCGATCTGCCATTTTGGAGTTTGCCGCTCCACTTACCGGCCTGTGTTAATCACGACCAGCTGACGAAGCGTTCACAAGCAGGAAGGAGCCTCCAGCAGCGCTATTTAAAGGGATCATCAGCAACAACTTGCAGCTGACAGGCTTGTTCAGTTTGACTGGCTCTGTGTAACTTTCTGTAATTCTAGCAGCTTTCTAAACTTATTTCAAGTTCCTAAGGTGACAGGGAGTGTTGGTGCAAGTGGAGAACACCTTCAATCTCATTTAAAGGCTTCTGCTCACAACACTTGCTCACAGTCATGGGGGCTCTACTGGCAGTCCCCCTCGTGCTCGTGCATCTTCGGGAGAGGGAGCAGAGTCAGCGAAGAAGAGGAGAAGATGCATGCAGAGGGAGGAGGGCTCTCAACAGGAGGACTAACCCACCTAGGGTCTTCATAGAGCACTTCTTTTATATCCACTTAAGCGAGGAGCAGTGTATTAGGAGGCTCCGCTTCAGCAAGGAGGTGGCCACAACCTTCCGCAACCAGACCTGCAGCCTGAGAGCAGGGCGACCACGGCTCCCCCAGTGGCCCTCAGTATCTTCGCCAGCAGATCCTTCCAGTCTGCAGCAGGAGACATAGCTAGCATCTCACAGTTTGCCATCCATTCCTGCATCCGGGAGGTCACAGAGGCTCTCTACACCAGGAGAAGGGACTACATTTTCTTCTCTGAATAGAGAGAAGCAGGAGGAATGTGCATGTGGCTTTGCCATGGTGCAGGGTGCTATTGATGCACCCACATGGCTTTGCAGGCACCCCATTGCAATCTTGAGATCTTCCATAACCGCAAAGGCCATCACTCACTTAATGTGCGGTTGTTTTGCGACCATGCCCACTGCATCCCGTCAGTCTATGCCCGCTATCCTGGGAGCAGCCATGATGCCTTCATCCTATGCCAGCAATCTTCCAGCCACTGCGTCAAACCCGAGGGTGGCTGCTTGGAGGCAATGGCTATCCACTCTGCACCTGGCTGATGACTCCCCTCCACAAACCCAACACTCCTGAGAGCCATGCTGCCACCAGAAACATCATCGAGCAGACCATCGGGTTGCTGAAGCAACGGTTCCGCTGCCTTGACCGCTCGGGAGGAGCCCTCCAGTACTTGGCAGAACGGGTGTCCCATTTCGTGGTGCATGCTTCACAACTTGGCCATCATGAGGGCATAGCCCTTGTCAGCAGGCATTGCAGGACCACCTCAGGAAGAGTACGAAGGAGAGGAGGAGGAAGGTAGGAGGCAGGCTGAAAATCCCACTTCTGCACGGGCTGGCTGTGAATGCGTCTTCAGACTCTGATTCGAGTGAATAAAACCCCAGATCCTCATTGCTCACCACATTCCATCAACCAACATCCTCTCATACCATTCCTCTGTCACAGAAAATCACAGCGTCCTTGTTGTGTATGTAATATGTGTGCTACTTTGAACCTATGGACAGGACTGCACTACTTGTTGGGCGTAGTGATACGCAGTACCACTCCTGGCCATAGGGGTATAAAGAGTACTGTGGGTACTGATCTCCCCTCAGTTCCCGCCTGTGGGCATGAAGTAAAGACCTATGTATAGTCCCTACCTCCAACCAGTAAAGACCTGTTTGAGTTATACGTTTAAGTCTTTGTGTTAATTGTTCAATACAATACACATACTTAACACTGGCGACGAGTCTGATTCGGACCCTGCGGCAGTCACTCCACGGCAGCTTCGTCCACAGCCAGGACGTTGCAGAGAGGTTTCCACCCTCTCCACCCCACTGGAAGACATCCTGACCTCGGAGCCTCCATCGGCGACCATCAGCTTCTTCTCCAGCTTGGTGGTGGGTAAGCCGTTGTCTGAGCCGGGCAGCGACGCGACAGGCAGTCGACCGCGTTGGCCGCACGAACGGGGCTGGGGGAGCTGGAGGAATAGGGCGCGAGAGCCGCTTTGAGCGGGAGGCGTTTCAACAGAGCGATCGCATCTCCTGATAAGAGCCGAGAGCCGCTTCGCGATCCAGCGATCGCATCCGCTGATAAGGGCCGCACTCGGGCGATCGCGGCGAATATAAGGGCCGCACTCGGGGGCTGAAGGGAGACGGCGTTGGGGGACGGGTGAAGACTGCCAAGCGCGGGAAAACCGCCATTTTGTGGGCGGAGGACGACGGCAAGAGCGGGAAGCCGCCATCTTGGATAGCAGTAAAAAAAAAAATCTGAGAAATTGCAAATCTGATAAAGTACTACAATGCCTAAACACGGGAATATTAGCAACTTTGATAGTGACATCGAAGATTGGGCCATATATGTTGAACGAGTTAAAAATTATTGTAAGGCCAATAAAATTCATGAGGCTGATAAAGCACTAACATTATTAAATTTAATGGGTGCGAAGACATACGGGCAATTGAAACACCTGTTATCACCAGATGAACCGGCGGATAAGACGTTCGATGAGATTGTTACTGTCCTGAAAGATCATCTAAACCCCACGCCGCTGATGCTAGCGGAACGATTTAAATTTTACGACAGAAGGCAGCTACAGCATGAAAGCAATGCTGATTATTTGCTGGAATTGCGTAAATTAGCGAAATATTGCCAGTTTGGAATGGGACTGACAGAGGCACTTCGAGACAAATTTGTGTGTGGTTTATTTAAACAGGATACACAAAAGCGACTGCTCGAGGAGAATGAGCTGACGCTTGAGAAGGCGGTCACTATGGCAGCAGCACACGAAGCCGCAGCGAGAGGCACGGCAGTAATGCAGCTACGGTCACCGGAGCTCAGTGCACACAAATTGGGTGTGAGTTCTGGCAAATGTTATCGTTGTGGAAAGACAACGCATGATCAGAACCAGTGTTGGTTTAAAAACCAAGAATGTAGAACTTGTGGTAGGCTTGGACATATAGCTAGAGTATGCAGGTCAGCGAAGAAGACCAGCAACAAGAGGTCACCGCAAGGAAAATACGCAAAGGTACACAAGGTGACCGAACAGGAGTCCGATTCAGACGCTAGCAGTAATGAACTGGCTAGCTTAAGAGTACTCAACGCTGGTAAGGGTGCAGACCTCCAGACAATTTGGGTCACTCTTCAGATAGAAGGAGTCCAAGTAAAACTGGAATTGGACACTGGATCGGCATTGACGGTCATAAATAAGAAAGATTACGGAAAGTTATTCCAACATATTCCCCTACAGGATACAGGGATTATATTGGAAACATACACGGGGCAAAGAGTGTACCCCATCGGGAAAATAGAGGTTGCAGTGATCCACAAGGGCGAAGACAGTCAAATAATGGACTTATATGTGATATCTGAAGGAGGTCCTCCACTACTAGGACGGGAGTGGATTAGGAAAATGAATATGGACTGGCATTTCCTACAAACAATAACGAGTGAGAACTCGGTGAAGATAGTCGGCCCAGACTCTGGAACGGATGATGGTAAGCCCAACTCAGGTGCAAAAGACAAAGTTTCAGCACAGAATTCCACTGAGCAACAACAACATAGTTTAACTGTGGATTCTGAGTCTGGCAAGTCTACTGATGTGCCCATTTCTGAGGGACACCGGGCTCGAACTCAACTCCATTTCAAACTACAACAGCAATTAGAACAAATGCTTCGCCGTTGTGAGCAAGAGTTGAATGCAACGAAAGAGTTCTTTGATATAGAGTTGGAGAATCTGGAAAGACAACAGAAGCAGCTGATGGAGAAAATGGAGCAGGAGCACACAAAACGTCTGACGTCAGAGGAGTTAACGGTCAGCCAACTCCTGCATATGCTGAAGGACAGGACTCTGAAATGGGAAAAACTTGAACACGAACTTCAATATTCAAACGAAAGGGGTTCGGAGCTCTCAAAGGTTATTGGAAGAGGTGAGGTGGCAACACAGACTGAGATGACTGCAACAGAGCAGCCCTTGGATGCCAAAAGTACGCTGACTCACGTCAACGTAGAACAACAGACCGCTGAAACAGCTGCTCCGGTAGAGGGATTGAATAGTCCGATCAATCAATCTCCAAAAGAAGTTGAAGTAGTAAAATCTCAAATGAGGTCATTAGTAAACGACTTGCTGAAAGCCCAGAAAAAGCTGGATGAAGAGGTACGCATGAAGAAGTCTCTTCAGGAAAGATGTCTGGACTTGGAACAAAAGCTGG
Source organism: Somniosus microcephalus (assembly GCF_052327205.1). NCBI lineage: Eukaryota > Metazoa > Chordata > Chondrichthyes > Squaliformes > Somniosidae > Somniosus > Somniosus microcephalus. The sequence goes on from NC_140988.1 coordinate 167,418,565, forward strand.
CTAACGCCCAGCTGGGTATGGAGGAAATAGAAGACCCTCTCGCTGGCCTAGATCAGGACGACACCGAATATTACTATGTCCTGTCCTGCCCAACTTGTAACTTCGACTCCCACCATACAGAAATCATGGAGGAGCACCGAAAGTCTACGGAACATCGGGAGAAGGTGGCTCTACTACGGAAAAAGGAGGGAGAGAAGGAGGAACTGCGCATGCAGCTGGCAGCTGACAGTGGAGACCAGAGAGCCTCCAAGAAGCAGAAAAGGAAAAGTCGAAACAGAAGATGACCCATCTGAACCATTATTACCTCTACCAGATCACACACGTGGTCCCTCCGAACGGAGCCAATTCAGTTCGGAAGTTCAAACTGTTAAATCCATGGAAGGACTATTGAATGAGTCACTCCAGCAACGTGAACCGACTCCACCACAGAGATTGAATCTGTGAACTGTTTTCCGCAGAGACTGAATCTGTGATCTGTTTTGACATGAAGTTATCTATGTATCTATGTTATTCTGTTATGTAAACCTGAAGTTATATATGTATATATGTTATTACGTTATGTTAAATGGGGAGATGACTGTAAAGCTAGGAAGGGAGGAATGTTGTGTATGTAATATGTGTGCTACTTTGAACCTATGGACAGGACTGCACTACTTGTTGGGCGTAGTGATACGCAGTACCACTCCTGGCCATAGGGGTATAAATAGTACTGTGGGTACTGATCTCCCCTCAGTTCCCGCCTGTGGGCATGAAGTAAAGACCTATGTATAGTCCCTACCTCCAACCAGTAAAGACCTGTTTGAGTTATACGTTTAAGTCTTTGTGTTAATTGTTCAATACAATACACATACTTAACAGTCCTCCTGGGCACAAAGCTGAAATGAGAGCCACCACAAGGCAAACATTCCAAACAAAATTAATGCATTTATAAGTATTCAATTACAATATGAACTAATCACCCATGTGCAGTCCCTAGTGCCTGTCGTTTGCGTGCCCTTTCCTACTCTGGTGCTCCTACGCGGTGCTCCCCCAGTGGCTGCAGCATGGCTGGTGGAAGGCTGCTGTGTTTCCATGGGGAGATTACAGATGGCCTTGCAAAACGACCTCGACCAGCTGTAGACCTAGAAGGCCTGGCTGTAAACTGCACAAGCTTGGCATAGGCAACAGCAGTCTGGGCTGACTGTCTGACAGGCAGCAGCAAGGACAATGGCGGAGTGGCAGTGGTGGGAGTAGGAATGCTGTCATACTGAGAGAGGACAGCAGGATCCTGCTCCACAGACCCACTGCCACTCCCCCGGGGCAGCGCCTCAGCATTCCTAGCAATCTGTTGGAGGACAGATTGCTGGCCTGCTGCGATTCCCTGCAAGCTCTTTTCGTGACTCATAATCCCAACCATGATGGCATTAGTCTGAGCTTCCACTGCAGCAGTGAGACGTTGAGTCACTTCCACCTGTGCTGCAATGGAAGTCGTGACATTGCCCATCACGCACAACATCATGGCTGGGTCCACAGGATCTCTTCTGGAGCCTGGAAATCATGGGCTCCAAGCTCTGCGCAAAGCCCTGTCCAATGTTGGAACCTGACTCCTCCATGCTCCTTGACACTAACATGAGGCCCCCTGGCAGGCTTGCCATCGCACCTAGGATTTCTGTGTACATGCACATGACCCTTCTGAAGGCCGCCCCATCAAGGTCATCATTTGAGTTGTGTGCAGCAGAACTCGTGTGCGAACTCACCCTCTGGGGAGTTGGCCCCTGAGCTACCTTTTCCCCTGGCCATGCTGCAACCCACTTGTGCCCGGTGCCTCATCCTGTGCAGATCCCGCATCTATACAACCCTTTAAATTACGTGCAGTGCCAGTTTCTGTGATGGTGTCTGCAAGTGACAGATGAAGTGACGCTGTGTCTTCTTCTCCCTGCTTGCTCTCCACCATTGCCTCGGCAACAGGCTGGGCTCGTGCTTGGACTTGATTATCTGAAAGCAGAAAGGCACAAGAGTCGAGTTATACAGCATCAGTAGCTTGAAACTGAAGAGATTGTGGGATGAGGGGGAAGTGGGATGTGAGAAGAAGGATTAGGAATGAGCTGTTACCATTGTTGCCCGCAAGAGCAACAACCTCGCCGGTTGCCACGGCCACCATGATCTGCCACCTAATGATTTCCAGCACTCGCTCCTCCAGTTGGCTGAGGTCCTCCATGGCAACTTGCCTCCCGCCTGTCTGTTGCTGCTCCCGATGATGATGTGCCACCTTGGGCTGCAAGAGAAATGGAAGTGTGTGAGTGAGTGTGGTGCAATGTGTTTGGGTGATGCACCTACCATAGTTGAATAGCTGTCAGTGTGTGTGAGGTGTGAGTGTTGCAGCAGTGGTAAGGTTGTGAGGGTGAAGTGAAGCTATGATTGTGAGGTATGAGTGGTGAAAGGTAGAGATTGTTGTTAGGTGAGTGCTGGGGGTGTGGTGCATTGAGCAGTGTGTGGGGCTTATGGTGCAGATGGTGGGATATGGCATTTACTGAAGCCTTCAATGACCTTGACCTGCTGTGTGAGGTCAATAAGCTTCTTGGATCCATGTCCGTGGTACGACACTGTTGGCCATGACATACCCAGCCATCTCTTGCCACAGCCTTCCTGAAGTGTGTGCTGATGGCTTCCTGCCACCCTGCGGGAACGGGACACCCCACTTTCTCTCCACTGCCACTACCAATGCCTCCAGAGCTGCATCGGAGAACCTTCTGGCTCGTTCTCTTTGCTGCTGCTGAGCCATGTCTTCCAACTCTAATTCCAACTCCAACTCCAATGACAATGAGGTGCTGCCGCATCAAAGCAGCTCCCCTTTAAGTAGTGGAGAAATACTAGGCCAAACATTACTGGCCATTAGATTGCACCTGATATTGGCCCACCTGTTGAGCGATGAGCCAGCCAGCAGCACGTTTAGTGCTGAGATCAGCACACAGTCATGTAAATGAGTAGGCAGCATGAATTTTGCATGCTGCATGCACCACTTTGAACGGGCGCAGCTAAATTGTGCTGGACCATAAAACCGCCCGCATTTGGGCCACCTCCAATTTCTAGGCCGAGCTGATTAGAGAGAGCCAAAATGGATTTGTAAAGGGTAGGTCATGGCTAATGAACAATTGAATTTTCTGAGGAAGTTACTAATGTAATAGACGGGACTGTCTGGATGTAGTTTATATGGACTTCCAGAAGGCATTCAATAAGATTCCATATAAGAGACTGTTAGCTCAAATAAAAGCTCACGGAATTAAAGGCAAATTATTGACCTGGTTAGGAGATTGGTTATACAGTAGAAGAGGGAGTAGGGATAATGGGGCAGAAATTCCTCCCCAAACGCGTGAGTACGGTCGGGGTACTCACGCGTCTGGCCGGAGGAAATGCCGGTTTTCAGCATGCACAGCGCATGCGCTGAAAACCGGCATTTCCTCTCCTCTCACCCGAGAGGTGAAGAGGCTAGCGCGTGCGTCTTGGATTTCCTGTGTTTTGGGGGATTTGCGCATGTCTAAAGGCCTCCGGTCTTTACGCTTGTAAAAAGCATACGTACGTATTTATTTTTGCAGGTAAGTGGTGTTTTAGTGTAATTTAGAAAAAAAAATTCCACCGGTTTATTATTTTAAACAATCTACAATAAGGTAAGTTTAGTTTTAGACCCTTTTTATTAAAAATTTATTTTTTTCAAAAAAAAAAATTATTGTTTAAATTATTTTTTTAAACTTATTTATACTTAATTTAATGATTGGGATGTTTTTTTAAAATTTTATTTAAAGTTTAAGTAGTGTTTTGGGGTGCAGTACTTCTCATGAGTTTGACAGTTCTTACTCTCAAACTTATGAATGAAGTTTCCCCTCCTCTGATTGGCTGAACAGTGCTCACCTGATCCCAGCCGGCACATCGCACTAACTACGCCGCTGGGTCAGGTTAGCACAGCGCGCCGACAGCTGAACCGGGCCACTGACAGGAAATCCACTGTGGGCCAGGTTTCAGATGTCGGCGCGCAGGGTGAGCGCACATCGGGGGCTTGCACGCGCGGCAAGCCCCCGACACCAAGTTCTGGGCCTTCCTGGGACTAGGGACAGGGTCACTGGCAAGGCTTGGAAGCTAAGCAGAGCCAGGCCTGGTTAGTACCTGGAGGGGTGACCATCAGGGAAGACCAGGTGCAGAAGGTCACGGAAGGAGCCCCGAGGAGGGGCGGTTTGTGAGAAGATCACGGAAGGAGCCCCAAGAGGGGTGGCTGGTGAGCAGGCCCGGGCGTTGGGCTGAAGATTGTCGGACAGGAGGAATGGTGGAAATGGAATGGCGGCGCGCACAGACGCAGCGGCTTTGCTTCTCCCAGGACGGTGCTATTTACGTTTAATGTTAGTATTATTTGTACTGGACTCATGGGAGCTTGCAAGATCACATTTTGTTGTTCATGTACTTGTGCAATGAAAATAAAAGTTGAATTATTATTATTATTATTATTAGGTATGTACTCGAATTAGGAGGAAGTGACTATTGGTGCCCCACAAGAATCTGTGCTGGGGCCTCAACTAATCATTTATGTAGTAGTCAGGTGTGGGTTTTGGAGTATGAGCAGCAGTGGTGCATCCGTGAGGCTGAGAGCTATGTGGATAGCACGTTTCAGGAGGTGGTCACCCCGCAGCATAAGAGTGTGCAGGCAGAAAGGGAATGGGTGACCGTCAGACAGACAAGGAGGACCAGGCAGGTAGTGCAGAACTCCAATGAGTGCATCCCGTGCTCCAACCAATGGTTCCTCTGGGGAGTACAGCCAGAGGCAAGTCCACGGCACCACGGGTGGCTCAGCTGTACGGGGGGAGGAGGAAGATTGGGAAGGCAATAGTGGTAGGGGATTCGATAGTTAAGGGAACAGACAGGCGTTTCTGCGGCTGCAGACGTGATTCCAGGATGGTATGTTGCCTCCCTGGTGCCAGGGTCAAAGATGTCACTGAGCGGCTGCAGAGCATTCTGAGGGGGGAGGGTGAACAGTCAGAGGTCGTGGTCCATATCGGTACCAACGACATAGGTAGAATAAGGGATGAGGTCCTCCAGGCAGATTTTAGGGAGCTAGTGAGTACAGAAATAGGCAGAGCAGATGAATGTGTGGCTGGAGAGATGGTGCAGGAGGGAGGGCTTCAGATTCATGGGACATTGGGACTGTGTGGTAAACCACTGTTGTTAGTATTGTTGTTCACCACTGTTGTTAGTACTGTTGTTCACTGTTAGTACTGTTGTTCACTCTTGCATATTGTTGTGCTTGTCTGTGCATGCCTCAGCTGACTCCGCCCCTGGCTCCACCCTCATGGCTGGGTATAAAGGTCGCTGCTCGGCAGCCTCCGGCCCTTTTGGATACCAGGCAACCACAAGAGGCATGCTCTGTTCTTTGGTAATAAAAGCCTGTTTATTACTTTCTCAATCTCCAGTCTTTTGTAGCAATTGATAGTGCATCAGACTGATTCTGGGGGAGGTGAGATCTGTACAGGCCGGACGGGTTGCATCTCAACAGAGCCAGAACCAATGTCCTCACGGGGAGGTTTGCTGGTGTTGTTGGAGAGGGTTTAAACTAATTTGGCAGGGGGATGTGCACCAGGATGTAGCATTAGAAAGGAGAAACAAAGTGCATAAAGGATGGGGAGAGACAGGCAGCAGTAGAGTAAGAAATAGTAAGGTATTCGGTGGGGTCAGATTAAGAGAGAATACAAGAAGGTCTAAGACAGGTATACAGTGCATGTGTGTAAATGCACGAAGCGTGGTAAATAATGTTAGTGAGCTTCAGGTGCAAATAGCCACATGGGAATATGATGTTGTGGCAATAACGGAGACCTAGCTCAAAAAAGGGCAGGATTGGTTTTTAAATTTTCCTGGATATAAGGGGGTAAAAATTGGGTAGCACCCCCTTTGAGGTGCTACCTTCGCCAGGGCGCTAATTTTAGTGCCCCGAAAAAGGTAGCACCCTGCGGCTGATTTTCCCAGGTAGCGCCCCGAGAGGGAGGAGGGGCACTACTGGAAGCGCCCCACGTCCCTCTTGGGACACATCGCGCCACAGTACTGCAGGCCTTCCTCCCCTTATTAAAAGGGAGGGGCCTGGCGCAGCAGGTCCCGGCGCCCAGCTGGGCCACCAGGGATCGGGAGTGCCGGCAAATGAGCCCAGCACTCGAGGAGTGCTGGACTCACGGAGAGCAGCAGGCACCCTGCGGCGGGGGGGGGGGGGGGCTTCACGGGAGCCGGGGACAGCAATGGGGGCAGGTGGCCAGGAACAAAAATGGCCACCTGCCACCTCCCCTTTAAATAGCGCTGCCCCGGCCGCAGGTAGGCCCCCCTGACCCCGGCGGACATAGCGTCTGGTGGTAAGTTGGGGGGTGCCACCCAATAATACAGCCAGGGCGTGAGCGGGGCACTGTGCACGGCGATGACATCATCGCCGGCGGCGTAGCGCCGCCACTAACCTCCTGCTGAATTTCGCAGGAGGTGTTAGCGGCACAGCGCCCAGGCACTAGTTGATTTGCGCACTGTTAGCACCCTCTTAGCTGAATTTAGCCCCCAAGGTGTTCAGGAAAGATAGGGAAGGAAAGAAAGAAGGTGGAGTGGCAGTATTGGTTAAGGAGAATGTTACAGTGCTGGAGAGAGAGGATGTCCTGGAGGAGTCAAGGACAGAATCTGTTTGGTTATAGTTAAGAAATGATAGAGGTGCCATTACACAACTAGGTGCATTCTATAGGGCACCAACTAATGGGAAAGATATAGAGAAGCAAATTTGCAGGGAAATTACAGAGAGGTGCAAGAACTATAGAGTAGTAATAATGGGGGACTTCAATTATCCTAATATAGACTGGGATAATAATAGCATAAAGGGCAGAGATGGGGAAGAATTTCTGAAGTGTGTTCAGGAGAACTTTCTTGATCAGTATGTTTCTGGCCCAATGAGGAAGGAGGCATTGCTGGCTCTGGTTCTGGGGAATGAGGTGGGTCAAGTGGAGCAAGTGTCTGTAGGGGAACATTTAGGGAACAGTGATCATAGTATCATAAGGTTTAGATTAGCTATGGAAAAGGACAGGGAGCAATCTAGAGTAAAAATACTTAATTGGAAAAGGCAAATTTCAGTGGGTTGAGAACGGATCTGGCCCGGGTAAATTGGAATCAAAGATTGGCAGGCAAAACTGTAATCAAACAATGGGCTGACTTTCAACAGGAGATGGTTCGGGTACAGTCGAGGTACATTCCCACGAGGGGGAAAGGTAAGGCACCTAAAAGCAGAGCTCCCTGGATGACAAAAGAGATAGAGAATAAGATGAAGCAGAAAAAGGGCGGGTATGACAGATGTCAGGTTGAGAACACAAGTGAGAATCAGGCTGAATATAAAAAGTTCAGAGGAGAAGTGAAAAAGAAAATTAAAGGGCAAAGAGAATAGATTGGCAGCTAACATAAAAGGGAGTGCAAAAGTCTTTTTTTTATTTATTCGTTCCTGGGATGTGGGCGTCACTGGCAAGGCTGGCATTTATTGCCCATCCCTACTTGCCCTCGAGAAGGTGCTGATGAGCCGCCGCCTTGAACCGCTGCAGTCTGTGTGGTGAAAGTACTCCACAGTGCTGACTTTGTCATAGCGATTTGGTACAATTGAGTGGGCAGAGGGCAGTTAAGAGTCAGCCACATTGCTGTGGGTCTGGAGTCAAATATAGGCCAGGCCATATAAGCATATAAATAATAAGTGGGTAGTAAGAGGAGGGGTGGGGCCGATTAGGGACCAAAAAGGAGACCTACGCATGGAGGCAGAGGGCATGGCTGAGGTACTAAATACTTTGCATCTGTCTTCACCAAGGAAGAAGATGCTGACAAAGTCTTAGTGAAAGATGAGGTAGTGGAGTTACTGGATGAGACAAAAATTGATAAAGAGGAGGTACTAGAAAGGCTGTCTGAACTTAAAGTTGATAAGTCACCAGGACCGGATGGGATGCATCCTAGGATGCTGAGGGAGGTTAAGAAGGAAATCGTGAAGGTACTCGCCATAATCCTACTTGGATACGGGGCTGGTGCTAGAGGACTGGAGAATTGCAAATGTTACACCGTTGTTTAAAAAAGGGTGTAAGAATAAACCCAGCAACTACAGGCCAATCAGTTTAACCTCGATAGTGGGGAAGCTTTTTTGGAAATTTTTGGAAACGATAATCAGGGACAAAGTTAACAGTCACTTGGACAAGTGTGGATTAATTAAGGAAAGTCAGCATGGATTTGTTAAAGGCAAATCATGTTTAACTAACTTGATCGAGTTTTTTGATGAGGTAACAGGGAGGGTTAATGAGAGCAATGCGGTTGACGTGTATACGGACTTCCAAAAGGCGTTTGATAAAGTGCCACATAATAGGCTTACGAGCAAAGTTGAAGCCCATGGAATAAAAGGGATAGTGGCAGCATGGATACGAAATTGGCTAAGTGACAGGAAACAGAGAGTCGTGGTGAACGGTTGTTTTTCGGACTGGAGGAAGGTATACAGTGGTGTTCCCCAGGGGTCAGTACTAGGATAACTGCTTTTCTTGGCATATATTAATGACTTGGACTTGGGAGTACAGAGCACAATTTCAAAATTTGCAGATGACACTAAACTTGGAGGTATAGTGAACAGTGAGGAGGATAATGATAGACTTCAAGAAGACATAGACATGCTGGTGGAATGGGCGGACACGTGGCAGATGAAATTTAACACAGAAAAGTGCGAAGTGATACATTTTGGTAGAAAGAATGAGGAGAGGCAATATAAACTAAAGGGTACAATCCTAAAGGGGGTGCATGAACAGAGAGACCTGGGGGTATTTGTGCACAAATCGTTGAAGGTGGCAGAGCAGGTTGAGAAAGCAGTTAAAAAAGCATACGGGATCCTGGGCTTCATAAATAGAGGCATAGAGTACAAAAACATGGAAGTTATGATGAACCTTTATAAAACACTTGTTCAGCCTCAACTGGAGTATTGTGTCCAATTCTGGGCACCGTACTTTAGGAAGGATGTGAAGGCCTTAGAGAGGGTGCAGAAAACATTTATGAGAATGATTCCAGGGATGAGGGACTTCAGTTATGTGGATAGACTGGAGAGGCTGGGGTTGTTCTCCTTAGAGCAGAGAGGGTTGAGAGGAGATTTGATAGAGGAGTTCAAAATCATGAGGGGTCTATCTAGACAGAGTAGATAGAGAGAAACTGTTCCCATTGGCAGAAGGGTCGAGAACCAGAGGACACAGATTCAAGGTGATTGGCAGAAGAACCAAAGGTGAAATTAGGAAAAACTTTTTTATGCAGCGAGCGGTTAGGATCTGACATTCACTGCCTGAAAGGGTGGTGGAGACAGTACCTGAGGAGCAAAAATTTGCAGGGCTATGGGAAAAGGGCAGGGTAGTGGGACTAGCTGAAGTGCTCTTGCAGAGAGCCTGCACAGGCTCGACAGGCCGAATGGCCTTCTTCTGTCTGTAACCATTCTATGATTCTAATGGAACATTAGCCTTTATAACTAGACGGATAGAATATAAAGGGAACACATTTTTGCTACAGCTATAGAAAGGCCTGGTTAGACTGCTTCTAGAGTACTGTGTAGATTTCTGGGATATATTGGCCTTGGAAGGAGAGCAGTGCAGGTTCACCAGAATGTTTATAAGGGCTCCAAGGGTTAAATTATGAGGAGAGATTACATAAACTAGGCTTGTATTCCCTGGAATATAAAAGGTTAAGGAGTGATTTGATTGAGTTTTTTAGGATTTTGAAAGGAACTGATAGGGTAGATAGAGAGAAACATTTTCTGCTGGTGGGGGAAGTCTAGGACAAAGGGGACATAACCTTAAAATTAGAGCCAGGCCATTCAGGAGAGAAGTTAGGAAACACTTCTTTACGCCAAGGGTGGTAGAAGTGTGGCACTCTCTCCCACAAAAAGCAGTCGATGCTAGCTCATTTATTAATTTTAAATCTGAGATCCAAAGATTTTTGCCAGCCAAGAGTATTATGGGACATGGAGCCAAGGCAGGTAAATGAAGTTAGGATAAAGATCAGCCATGATCTCATTGAATAGTGGAACAAGCTTGAGGGGCTGAATGGCCTAATTTTGTTCTTGTCTTCTGTCGTTTTGCTCTTGTTAATTCGGATGATCAGCTGTTTTATAAGAAAGGTGTGCTATACCATATAACAATAATGTATCATTGTGTTGCTAAGGTGGAGCTCGGGTCATTTAAGGCAGCAAAGGTATTGGCCCAAAATCTCAGGGGCCAGGGAAGGCCGTAAACCAAGTGCGTCACCTGCCAAGATGGTGAGAATTTGGGGCAGGATCCAGTTCCACCGGGATTCCACCTATGGAACCAACATGTAAAATTATGATCAAGGGGATGGACAGGTGTGTCTTCCGATGGAACCCACCCCACATTAAGTGGGATTGTTTGAAGGAGTTCCCAGGCTGCCCTGAGAATTCCATTCATTACACCCTTGTAAGGACCTACAGAGCTCTCAGCATCTCAAAGCTGGCATAAGTTCCATTGGGGATTGATTTTTTTTTTTTTAAAAAGGGCCTGCTTACTGACGAGCCAAAGAAAAAGAAAGAAATATTTCTCTGTAAGAGCCATAAAAGCTTAAGAAAATACTTTAAAATAGTGGCTAAATGGCATAATAGTTAATTTACCTGAACGACTTATTGTATTAAGAAACCCCCTATTTTCTTGCTCCAGTAGTATAGTCCGACACCCCCTTCATTCTTGCCACAATGGAACAGTCCCTAAGCCACACATGGGTGCAGCCATCTTACAGTTTTAAACTGCACGTGGTGAAAGAGGCAGAAGCTGTGAGGTTTGGAGCAGTACAGTTTTTGACCGTGTTCGTTTATACGTGTTTGCTTTGTAATTCTGTTTGTTAAGTGTTATAGTAAACAGTTTAAAAGACAAAGCTACGTTTGGGAACGTTTTATTTCGACACGCGTCTACTCGATGTTAAAAGCCCCACAGCCCAGTGGCCTGCCTGTTTGGAAACTAAGAAGCGCCACTACATTAGTCAAAAACTAGCTCCCTAAGAAGGAAGGGACGGAATCGTCGGCGAACGTATACATGAATGGTCACGGAGCCAGACGACAATTTAAGAAAGCGAAGGTACAGTGACTGTTACTTGCTTTGTTCATTCTGTTGAGAAGCTAAATAAGAGCTGCGGGTAAAATGGCCGAGGCCTTACGGAGCCAGGAGCTTCCCCCAGCCAGAAGGATTGCTGGCCAAAAGAGGGAAATAAAGCTCACCCCAAAGGCAAGGGAAGAGAAGTTACATAGAAGCATAGGTGCAAGGAAGGCTAAATTAGTTCAGATAACTGGAAAAATGAAGATAATTGATCGTCTCATGGAAGATAATGCTAATATTAAGAAAGCTGAAGACATGATGTATTACGATTTCTCCAAGCTGCATGAAGAATTTAATATACTCAATGAAGATGTATTAGCACTTCTGTCTGAAGAAGAGGGAAACACTGATCAGCACGACTGGTTTGATCTTAAATCAACCAGCATTAAGGACTATATCAAGGCCACGGAGCAGTGGATGTTAAAAATTCATCAAGATGCTGATACAGCAGAGAAAGATAAGGTTGACGATGAAGTCGGACCAGGCGATAGCATTTCAGAGACTTCCGCCAGACCGAGCAAAAATCGAAAAGAAGGTAGCTCTGTTTCTGGACGCAGGTCAGTCGCTTCTACCACAAGCTCGGCGCGACGCATGAGAGCGGAGGCTGAACGGGCGGCGTTGATGGCGCGCGCAGCATCTTTAGATGAGAAGCAAGCTCTTGAACGGGAAGAGGCCCAACTGCAGGTCCAAGAGGCCCAACTGCAGGCCCAACTGCAGGCCCAACAGGCCCAACTGCAGGCTCAACTGCAGGCCCAACAGGCCCAACTGCAGGCCCAAGTGCAGGCCCAACAGGCCCAAGTGCAGGCCCAGCGGGCCCAGGTGCAGGCAAAGAAAGAACGGCTGGAGATGAAAACAGCTATCGAGGTCTCAGATGCCAGGTTGAGTGCGTACGAAGATTATGAAGGCTCACGGGATGGCGGGAGCCACTGCCAGTCAATGTTGCCACATAGAGTTGGATCCAGGGCACCTTCAAGAGTTACAACAGAGCACGAAAGCAATTCTCCAGCATTACAGCGTGGAAGAGCGGCCTCTCCAATAACAGGAGCACGTGATGCTACCCCAGACGTCAGACGGTCTAGACTAGACCCTGCTGATGACCACCAGAGGCCTGAAGACACAGGGAGAAGCCTATACCGAGTGATGCAACGTCAGAACGAAATTACAGAGATGCTTGTAAAACAACAGAATCTGTTTCGACTCCCTCAAAGGGACATACCAGTGTTCCAAGGCGACCCACTCAAGTATAAGCCCTTCATCAGATCCTTTGAACAAGCCATTGACTCCAAGACAGAGAGCAGCAGTGATAAGTTGTACTACCTGGGACAGTACACCAGTGGTAAACCACAAGACCTGGTCAGAAGCTGTGAACACATGAGACCGGACCGGGGATACATAGAAGCCAGGAAGATGCTGCAGGAGCACTATGGTAACGAGCTGAAGATAGCCACTGCATATATCGAAAAGGCTACCAAGTGGCCACAGATCAGATCGGAAGACGGAGAGGCATTGAACGCATATGTTCTCTTCCTCATAGGATGTCGCAACACCATGGAGGATGTTGAATTCATGGAAGAGATGGACAATCCTACGACTATGAGAATCGTCATCTCGAAGCTTCCTTACAGGATGAGAGAACAATGGAGAAGAACAGCCTTTGAGATAATGGAGAGACGGAAAAGTAGAGCCAGGTTTGCAGACTTAGTGAATTTCATAGACAAACAGGCTAAAATTGCTCGGGACCCATTGTTTGGAAACATCCAGGATGTCAGCCCGACCACCGATGGAAGAGTGAAAGCCAAGCCTGCTGAATCAAAGACTCTCAGGAAAGGTGGTTCCAGGGGAAGCAGCTTTGCAACTATCGTCACTCAGGCCGAGGAAGAAAGGCCCCAGAACTCATCTCCCAAAAAGAGCAGCACAGTGACGCCTGCTAATGCCTTTCAGAAGCCATGCTTATTCTGCCAGAAGAATCATACATTGGATTTCTGCAGCGACATCAAAGCACAGCCACATAAGGACAGAATCGAATTCCTGAAGTACAACGGCCTATGTTTTGGATGTCTCTCTCAGGGGCACCTGAGTAGAAACTGTAAGCAAAGAACAACATGCAGAGAGTGCACTCGGAAACATCCCAGTCTGCTGCATATCCATAAAGAAGAACAAGTCTCTAAGAAGAGTGAAGAAAACAATACCGACGAGAAGGTTGTTTCAAGTGCTCTGGTGTCGCTAGAACCAGAGACTTGTGGACTCACTGGGGCCGGTGACAGTGACTGTATTCTTGCCATCGTACCAGTAAGGATCAAGTCTAAGAGGAGTGAGAAGGTTGTGGAGACTTACGCCTTCATGGATCCAGGTAGTTCAGCAACGTTCTGCACAGAATCACTCATGCGACAGCTGAACGTTAGAGGCAGAAGAACAGAAATCCTATTACGCACCATGGGTCATGAGAAGTCAATGCAAAGCTATATCCTGTCAGACCTAGAAGTGTGTGGACTTGAAGAGAAGGACTTCATAGACGTGCCTAATGTTTTCACACAGAGGGAGATTCCTGTTAGAATAGGGAACCTAGCCCTGCAGAAGGATGTGGATAGATGGCCCTACCTAGAAAAGGTGTGTCTCCCATACATTGAAGCAGAAATTGGCCTATTAATTGGAACTAATGCCTACAAAACTATGGAGCCATGGCAGGTGATAAACAGCAAGGATGACGGACCCTACGCCGTCAGGACAGCCCTTGGATGGGTAATCAATGGACCGGTAAGGAGAGATGATGGCCACAAGTCGAACAAGGAGGAACGACAAAACGTCACAGTTAATCGCATCTCTATCGCAAGCATTGAAGAGCTGTTGATACAGCAGTTCAACGCAGACTTCTCAGAACGCAGCTGTGAGGAAAAGACAGAGATGTCACAAGAAGACCATCAGTTCATGGGTTTGATGACAAGGTCTACACAGTTCATTGATGGCCACTATCACATTGGTTTGCCACTGAGAAGACAGACCGCGAAGATGCCGAACAATCGCTGCATAGCAGAGCAACGCGCCATCAGTCTAAAGAGAAAGCTGAACAAGAACCCCGACTTTCACGAAGACTACAAAGACTTCATGAGAAACATCATAGCGAAAGGCTATGCTGTAAAAGTGCCCGAAGAACAGTTGAACAGAGATGATGGAAGGGTCTGGTACATTCCTCATCACGGGGTGTATCACCCAAAGAAGAAAAAGATCCGTGTAGTGTTTGACTGCGCCGCCTCATTCAGAGGAACTTCATTGAATGACCAGCTGCTTCAAGGTCCTGATCTTACTAATACCCTCATTGGCGTCTTGACTAGGTTTAGACAAGAGCTCGTTGCCATGATGGCAGACATAGAATCAATGTTCTACCAAGTCAGAATCCCTGACGAAGATGCTGATCTTCTGCGTTTCCTTTGGTGGCCAGATGGCGACGTTAGTGAAGCGATGGTGGAATGTAGAATGGCCGTACACCTGTTTGGAGCCACATCATCTCCCAGCTGTGCAAGCTACGCTCTCAGAAAAACTGCAGAAGATGGCAAGGGCAAAGCACCATCCGAGGCTGTGGAGACAATCTTCAGAAACTTTTATGTCGATGACTGTCTGAAGTCCGTGTCAACAGAAGACGATGCCATCGCACTGTCAAGAGACCTTAGAACTCTGTGTTCGAATGGAGGATTCCATCTGACTAAGTGGATAAGCAACAGCAGAGCAGTTCTAGCTTCTATCCCAGAAAAGGAAAGAGCCACTGAAGTCAAAGATCTGGACCTGAGCCACGATGTCCTTCCTATCGAGAGAGCTCTTGGTGTACAATGGTGCATCGAGTCAGACACGTTCAACTTCAGGATAATGGTGAACGAAAGACCATCCACAAGATGAGGGATTCTCTCCGTGGTCAGTTCCATCTACGACCCTCTCGGATTCCTGGCACCACTCATTCTGCCGGTGAAGCTGATGCTACGAGAGCTGTGTAGAGACAAGAGAGGATGGGATGAAGATATCCCAGAAGGTCAAGCTCAGAGATGGCACAGATGGCTGACAGATTTGCAACAACTTTCTAGCTTCAACGTCAGTAGATGCATCAAGCCCGCGAGTTTTGGAGTTACAAAGACGGCTCAACTCCATCATTTCTCGGACGCCAGTGAGGACGGCTATGGCACGGCTACCTACCTCTTGCTGACAAATCAACAGGGCCAGAAACATTGTGCCTTCCTCATGGGAAAATCCAGGGTGGCTCCGCTGAAGCAGGTCACCATCCCGAGACTGGAATTGACGGCAGCGGTTGTTGCAGTTAAAGTTGACCAGGTGATGCGTAAAGAGTTACAGCTCCCATTAGAAGAATCTGTCTTCCGGACGGATAGCACGACGGTGCTGAAGTATATAGAGAATGAGAAGATATGCTTCAAGACCTTCGTAGCAAACAGAATCTCATCCATTAGAGAAGCTACACAACCATCTCAATGGAGGTATGTAAACACTTCATTAAACCCAGCAGATCAAGCCTCATGGGGATTGAAGGCTGAAAACTTCATGAGGAGTGAAACTTGGATACAAGGCCCAAGTTATCTGCTGGAAACAGAGAGATCATGGCCAGAAAGACCAGATATGCCAAGTCAGATTACTGAAGACGACGTCGAAGTCAAGAGATCAGTCACAGTAAATTTCATAACTACGAAAGAGAACTTTGACACAGTGAACAAGCTTGTTAACCATTTCTCAGGATGGCACCAGTTGAGGAAAGCAGTTGCATGGTTTCTAAGGTTGAAAGAGTTGCTGCTACACCTGAGCGGTAAGAGAAAAGAGTACCGAGCCACTATCAGTCAGTCTGAAAGTAACCCTGATAAGCAGAGAATGCTTCTACAGCAGTATATGCATCAGCACAAGACCACATTGAGCAAGAATTCATTGACCGTGGAGGATTTGGCCAAGGCTGAGAAGGAGATAGTTTGCTTCAGTCAAAGACAAAGATACCCAGAAGAAACCGAAGCTCTACAGCAAAATACTCCAATCAAGAAAGGTAGTCATATCTACAAGCTGGACCCTACACTGCAAGATGGAGTACTGAGGGTGGGAGGGAGACTAAACAAATCTGCTATGCCAGAGGAGGCCAAGCATCCTGCTATCCTTTCTAAGGACCTCCGGGTTGCTACTCTCATTCTTCAGCATATACACCAGAGTATTGGACACAGTGGGAGGAATCACGTGCTTGCGAAGCTAAGACAAAGATACTGGATTCCAGGAGCTAATTCCGTAATAAGAAAAATACTCTCTGAATGTATTGTTTGCAGACGGTTACACGCTAGAGCTTGGGAGCAGAAAATGGCAGACCTGCCTGAAGACCGTTCGTTACCAGACAAGCCCCCATTTACAAACGTAGGGGTGGACTATTTCGGGCCTTTCGAGGTAAAGCGAGGACGGAGCCTTGTCAAGAGATATGGTGTGCTTTTCACTTGTTTGACCATCAGAGCAGTTCATATTGAGGTGGCACACACGCTTGACACTGATTCCTGTATTAACGCCTTGCGGCGCTTTGTCTGTAGAAGAGGACAGGTGTCCATTATGCGTTCTGATAATGGCACTAATTTCGTCGGAGCGGAGAGAGAACTACGGGAAGCTATTGAAGGTTGGAATCAGCTTAAAATACAGGAAGCCATGATGCAAACAGGAATTAAGTGGATCTTCAATCCTCCGGCTGCATCCCACCACGGAGGTGTCTGGGAAAGACAGATACGCACCGTAAGAAAACTACTCAGTTCTGTACTGAAGCAGCAAGCGCTGGACGACGAGGGACTCCAAACCGTTCTGTGCGAGGTCGAAGCCATCATTAATGACCGACCGATAACTAAGACATCAGATGATCCCAATGACCTCGAAGCCCTGACTCCGAACCACCTGTTGTTGTTGAAAACACAGCCAGCCATGCCCCCGGGAGTCTTCAAAAAGGAAGATCTGTATGCCCGTCGGAAGTGGAGGCAAGTTCAGTATATGTCAGACCTCTTCTGGACCAGATGGACAAGAGAATACTTACCTCTGCTACAGGAGCGTCAAAAATGGTCCAAAATAAAGGGGAACTTCATCGTCGGAGACATCGTCTTAATTGTGGATGATTCAGCCCCTAGAAATTCTTGGTTGATGGGAAAAATAATTAAGACCATGCCAGACTCCAGAGGCGTCGTTCGTCGCGTCTGTTTGCAAACCAAGACCAGTACCCTGGAGAGACCGATCACAAAGCTCTGCCTGCTACAAGAAGCAGCGTGAAAAGCTCCTGAACGAAAGAAAAAAGTGGACACTTGTATTGTAAATATGTTGAACTCATTAGTTTATGACTCTTAATGTTTGAGTAATTGATATGCTTCATGTGCCTAGTCAATTAGGGGCCGGAATGTAAGAGCCATAAAAGCTTAAGAAAATACTTTAAAATCGTGGCTAAATGGCATAATACAGTTAATTTACCTGAACGACTTATTGTATTAAGAAACCCCCTATTTTCTTGCTCCAGTAGTATAGTCCGACACCCCCTTCATTCTTGCCACAATGGAACAGTCCCTAAGCCACACATGGGTGCAGCCATCTTACAGTTTTAAACTGCACGTGGTGAAAGAGGCAGAAGCTGTGAGGTTTGGAGCAGTACAGTTTTTGACCGTGTTCGTTTATACGTGTTTGCTTTGTAATTCTGTTTGTTAAGTGTTATAGTAAACAGTTTAAAAGACAAAGCTACGTTTGGGAACGTTTTATTTCGACACGCGTCTACTCGATGTTAAAAGCCCCACAGCCCAGTGGCCTGCCTGTTTGGAAACTAAGAAGCGCCACTACATTCTCCTTGGACCTCTTCCAGTTCTCACTTATGCCCTCATAATGGGCCTTTAAAAAGAGTGCAGGAAAACTAGACTTTAAATGAAGGCAGTGGAGCAGGATTTTAAATAGAGCACACGAAAGCGGGGTTTTAGAAAGAGCAAGGCGGGGTGGGACCTTAAAAAGATCCGGGGCAACAGAGCTTCTAGAAGAAGCACCACGTGCAGTTGCCACCCTACTAATTCGCTCTCCAGAGATTATGAGTGAGAATAATCATTGTAATAGAAGAGCCATGTGAGCTAAGCTTTGGGAATTCTTTATGTATCCTGTTCCATTATCTTGTCCTCTGGCTTTACTGATTTAAAAACAATTGCACTGCTTTTATTTGAAATAATGTGACAGAACAGCCAGCAGAGGGATTCCTTTAGCATCAGCACATCCTCTGCATGAGATACTGTCAACGGGTGTCTGAGGAGTTTCTCTATTGGGAAAAAAAAAACTCAGCATAGCCAGTGCCATCCAACCCCAGTCAGTGTTTCGCTCTTTTCTGTTCTCCGGACCCTGAGAGCCCAAGTGGCAACCAGAACAAAATATATCAGGATTCAGTTGGACATCACGGTGATGAAAATGATACATGGCTTTTCTCCCTCTCCAAATAACAAAAAATTGCTATATTACTTTAACAAGGTGGTAGACCTTTAAAATGTGCATAGAGTGTCCCAGCCTCACATATGAGCAACACAAACATCGGTAGTTTTTCCAGAAAGGAAAAAATAATGGCGCATAATTTGCGGTCAACGGCGAAGTAAAGGCATTGACCGCCGGCCCCGAAATAAACTTCCTACAAAGATCTTGCGATCTCTGTGGCGAGAAGTTCGGATTTTCCAACGCTCAGGTGAGATCAGTGTAAGTTAATGAGTATCCCAAAGTGCGAGCTGCTGTGACGTCAACAAGCTGTCTAAGCAGCCAATCACAATGCAGAAATCTCAGACCGGGAACCAGGAAGTGAATAAGCTCCTTTTAGTCTAACTTTTTAAAACTGTTATAGAGAGCAAAACAAAGATTGCGGCTCTCGCATCGGGAAAAGGTAAACTTTAAATAAAGATGAACAAGCTATTAAAAAAAAAAATTTTTTTTTATTAAAGTTTTAAAAATTGTAATTTTTATTAAAATGGCTAAATTCGTTTTTCAGGGCCATGTTTGTTTAGCAGTTAATAATACACTTAAAACCGCAGCTACACCTAATCTAAAAGGGTCTAACTTATTAACAGCGGGTATTTAACGGTGATATTATCACAGAAAAGTCGAAGTTTTCATCAGTTGTTGCTGTTATTACCCACCGCAAATTTTGGGCCAATACTGTAATAAGACATAGTACTTTGCAATTAATATTCTTCCCCTTCACCGAGGTATTTCTAGAAAGTTGTTTCTTTTCTCATACCTTAAAGAAGAAATTTGGTTTTGAATCTCTCAGCAGCTCCATCTCAGAGAAACATTGGGCTGAATTTTAATCTGCAGGAGCGCTTGGGTTTGGGAACGGGTGGGGGTTAAAACCGACGAAATTCAAAGCATGTTGGGAAGCCGGCTCCAACCCGTCAACTTCCACATTTCATTTGAGGGCATTAGGCTGCATGCACAACCCCCTCGGGAGAGGCGGGTTGTCAATTGCCAAATGTTAATCGCTCAATTAAAGCAATATTTCAACACATTTTTGATTTTAATGTCAGGTCCATGGGTTTCCTGGGATTCCTAAACCTCGCCAGTGAAAGCAAGGTGAGTACACAGCGGCAATTGAGGGGGCTGAATCAATCTCAGGGAAATATGCCAATAAGTACTCAGTACCCACAGCTGCTTTCTTATCTGGTAGTGGGTAAAGGATTGTTCACAGTACTTTTGGTGAGAAGTTAATTTCTACACTTTGGAGGTTTGCTCTATCACATCAGGATGGGTGTTTCTTATGCTGCCTTAGATTGGACCTCGGGTGAGGACTAAGATGACCAGGAACAGCACCCGCAGCCTGCTGATCACAGACCTGTAGCTGCACAGCAGAGAGGGGAGCAGCGGAGAGGTGCAGCTCACTGGAGGCACTACCCACAAAACAGGGTTTCCAGGCAGAGGCTTGGTTTCCTTGACATGTCTGAACACCAGTGTCTCAGGATATCACGTCAAGTAGTGGCAGACATCTGCAGCCTCCTAGAACAAGACTTGCTGCTTGCTGGACTTGGTGGCCACGTGTTACCTGTGGCTGTAAAAGTCACCACCATGCTCAAGTTTTCGTTGTCGGATTCTTCCAGGGCTCTGCCACAGACATATTCAGGATCTCCCAGTCAGCCGCCCACAAATTCAGAAGACAGGTCTTATGCATTTTTGATTGGCACCCCATCCACCACCTTAAACATTCACTTCCTCCACCACCGGCGCACCGTGGCTGCAGTGCATACCATCTACAAGATGCACTGCAGCAACTCGCCAAGGCTTCTTCGGTAGCACCTCCCAAACCCGTGACCTCTTCCACCTAGAAGGACAAGGGCAGCAGATGCATGGGAACACCTTCACCTGCAAGTTCCCCTCCAAGTTACACACCATCCTGACTTGGAAATATATCGCCGTTCCTTCATAGTCGTTGGGTCAAAATCCTGGAACTCCCTCCCTAACAGCAGTGTGGGAGTACCTTCACCACAAGGACTGCAGCGGTTCAAGAAGGCGGCTCACCACCGCCTTCTCAAGGGCAATTAGGGATGGGCAATAAATGCTGGCCTTGCCAGTGACACCCACATCCCAGGATCGAAGAAAAAAAAACTGATGGCTTGTTTGCCAGGGCCAGGAATTATGTCAACTTTCCCTGTGATAATGCCAGTCAGAATGAGCGGGCACTCAGCTTTGCAGCTCTGGCTTGCTTCCCACAGGTGCAGGGCACCATTGACTGCATACACGTGTGATGGGCCTTCAATAACCACAAAACTAGAAGTTATAGACTTAAACAAGTTGGCTTTTAATCACTAAGATCAGAGCTAACATCTCAACACGCCGACTGGTTCACAGGAATGAGTCATACAGATCCTGGGATCTTTATGTAAGAGAAGTCAGGGGCGGAGCCAAGAGCCAAGACCTGGAACCTCCCAGGTTAGTCGGGAAAGAGGAAGTGAAACTATACACAGTGGGGGAGGGTAATATACATGAGTGCAAAACGAATACAGGATCAAGACAAACAGATTTCATTACAACGTGGAAATCCACACACCCCCAGAACAACCAGGAGTATTGTCCACCAGAAGGGCTTCCGCTCCATCAATGTGCAGCTGGTGTGCAACCACAAAAAGATCTTTGTGCAGGTGTGTGCAAGGTTCCCAGGCAGCTGCCTTGATGCTTTCATCCTGCGGTAGTCCAAGCTCCTTGATCTCTTCAGACCTGGAAGCATACTTAAAGGGTGGCTGCTAGGCGACAAGGGATACCCACTGCGAACTTGGCTCATGACACCTGTCAGAAACCACAACACTGAAGCCCAACAGCGCAACAATGAATGCCATATCACCACCAGATGCTTGGCTGAACACGCCATTGGCATGCTGAAGATTCACTTCAGGTGCCTTGACAGATCTAGAGGTGCCATTCAGTATGCACCAGCCAGGATCTCCAGAATGGTCGTGGTTTGCTGTGCTCTGCATAATATTGTGCAACAACAAGGCTTGGACCTGCAGGAGGATGGAGGCGAATATCTCAGATCCTCCTCGGATGATTCAGAGGGGGTGGATGAAGAAGAGGAGGAGGAGGAGTGTAATGAGGGCAATGCACCCCCAGCTGCTCACATTGCTGCCCAGGATGCCAGTGATGCCCTTATTAATGCACGGTTCACTTAGGTTGCAGCAGTGGATCCATGCCACCAGAAAATGCAACAGCCACTCTCTCCCCCATTCCAATGCCACTGACACAAAACAGTTCTGCAATCAAGGAACCACCCTGTACTGGCCGCGCTAGATGTGCTCCTATCTAGCTATCCAGCAAGTTAAACACTCATTCAAAATAATTCTTCCTGAAGCGGTTGCTGTTTTGAAGCTTTTACTTGAACAAATTTGTGAAACTGTAAACAAAGACAAAGTATGTTTTGTACATAAACTGAGTACTACACATTCGATATTACACAAGATATAAACATATTTACAACAGTAGAATAGACTAATTGTATAACTAACTAACATTTGAACTAACTTCTGTAACTATTAAATATTAACCTTTTATAAACATAGTATTATCAAAATATTACTCTGACAACATTGCTATTATGCTAAGAGCTAAAGATACTCACAGATATTGCGCTTGGCCTAACATATGAAGTCAGATTACGTTGGATTGAAAATCCCTCATGGAATTCTCCATTACTCAAGTCAGGTTCTTCCTGGCAAAACTGCTTCCTGGGGTCAACAGGAAGAAAGGTAGGAAGGTCAAATGACCACTCACAGGAAGAAAGGAACAAAGGTCAAATGACCTCACACAGGAAGAAAGGAACAAAGGTCAAATGACCTCACACAGGAAGAAAGATCAGATGACCTTTCCAGCATACAAACTGTTAACACAATAACCACCACCAGAGGGTGCTATTGCATGTAAAAATGTCCAGAATGTCACATAATGTCCATCGGTCCAGAACACACCCCTTGAACTTCCCCCCATTGGTCCCCATCAATTCATGTCTTCACATTCATTATCAAACAAATTAGAAGGCCACTTACCATCCAAAACCCAAGAACGGACAAGACGGGAAAGTGGAGGAAAAGAATAACATTTATGTGAGCTAAATAAAGAATAAAACATTAATCAAAACAACATTTTCTCAGACACCCATGTGCATACCCTTGTGCAACTACAAAGCCTTACTCTTCCTTTTTCTGCTACTCCTACATGGTGCAACCTGTGTGGCTTCAGCAGTGGAAGAGGCAGGCTGCTCAGATCCCTGCCCTGACTGCTGAGATGCTTGTGGCTGTCATCCTCTGAGTTTTGGAGCCGTGAGGGCCCCGCCAAAGACTGCTCCACCTGCACCTGTGCAGGGGCAGACTTGGCCATTGGGCGATGAGGCAGCATGTCGGGTACTAAGTGAGCGGTGGGCTGTGGGTGAGAAGTGGAAGCGCTTTGAGTGAAGTCCCCACTTCTATGACCCCTTTTGCCATCATCCCTCTCATGGCCCAGCCTCACTTCACTGCTACCACTGTGCTGGGGAACACTTTGCTGCAGATCAGTGCGGCTCTGTATGGCCCAATCTAGGGTATCTGTCAGCCTATTTAAGGTGCATCCAGAGTACGGTTGTGTTGAAGGCATGCATGGACTCATTTGATTAGAGCTTTTGACGGTTCATGGCGCTGGCCACACTATCCATGGAAAAAGACATCTACCCAGAAATTCGGGTCTGCACGGGTGAGTACGTTTTTTTTTACAGGTTTTTCCGTAAGGGTAAGTCTTTAGAATTTAGAAATTTAAAAAGCAGGCGTAAAATTAAAACATTTTTTCCACAGGTTTATTATTTTTAAATACTTTAAAGCAAGGTAAGTTTATTTTTAGCCCCATTAGAAATAAAATTATTTTTTCAAAAATTTAAATTATTGTTTAAAATAGTTACTTAATGTAATTTATAGTTTATTTAAAAAATGTGATGTTTTTAAAAAATTTAATTGAAGGTTTACTGCTATTTTGGGGCCGTATTATTTATAAGTCTTGACAGCTCTTCCTGTCAAGACTTATGAATGGAGCATTCCCTGCTCCGATTGGCTGCCCATGGCCCACGTGATCCCAGGGGACGCATCGAACTAACTGCGCCCCTGGGATACGCAAGCACTGCGCGCCGGCAACTGGGCCAGGCCCCGGATTGGAATTCCACGGGGCCCTACAGCTCAACTGCCGGCGCGCAAGGTAAGTGCAGGTCGGGGGCTTGCACCCGTGGGAAGCCCCCGACCCGAATTTCTGGGCCATTATCTCAATGGCCTGCAACATTATCCTGCCACCCCCCATACTTGAGGTGGACTCCTCCAATCTCTCTGCAATCATGGTGAGTCTACTTTGAAGACCTGTCAATGCATTGCACATTGTCTGCTGCTAATTCTCCTCTTCATCAACAGCCCCCTGGGTACAGCATCTGTGTCCAGCTGAGCAGAGCTTGGAGAAGGCTGCACCCTCCAACGTGGATGCTCCATTGCTGCCCCTGTCTCCACCATCTGTTCTTGCTCACTTGTGAGTCACCAGGTGAATCTTTCTTACTGGTCCCACCTAAGTGTATCTGAGCTGATGCATGGTCTGAATGAGTCCTGTGACGGTGCACTCTCAGAAGGACTCAGCTCCTCTGAGGACTCGTCGCCCACCACATCCCTTGACTCCCGCTGCACTCGTGAAGGCCCTGTGGGAGATAAAAAACATGAATTAGTCCTGGCAAAGTAAGAATGTTGCAAGTTACCATTATTAAGATGGTCATATTTCACTTGCTGCTGAAACTAAAAAAAAAAGAATAAACAAGTCAACATGACTGAGTGCTGTTTGAAATGTATTTTATTTAATTGTGTCACCAGGTAGCTTGGAGCTTCCTGTCTCCCCATCTCCGACAGCCAGGGATGCCATAACTCCACTTATTTCTAGCACCTCCTCCTCTGCAGTTGTGATGAGCGGAGAGCCCCCTCTCATTCTCTCCCTCTCCCTGGTGTTCTGTGCTCTCTTTTATTGCAAGGAGGGAAATAAATGACCTATGAATGAGTGTAATGGCATGTGTTCATCCGATGGATGGAATACATTTGGTGAGGGTGACTATGAGGGAGAGACATGACATTGCATAAGGATAAGGGTGAGTGGGAGTGGTGGATGGATGGGGATATCAGGAAGTGCATAGAAAGACATGGATGGGTGCACCTGCAAGATAAGTGGGTGTGAGTAATGATGTGATGGAGTAGGCTTGAGAAGGCAAAGTGAGGGGCTGGGGTGAAGTACACAGCAAAATGTAGATGAATGTGCCACTGTACTCACCTTTCCTAACCTGCTTAGGTCATTAATCACTTTCTGCACTGAATCCAGGAGCGTGACACCACGGCTCCTGGTGCTGACCTCCTCTGCAACTTTCAACCACGCCTTCTTTGTCTCAGGAGCAGGCTTCTTCCTCCCTTGCTAGGGAAGAATATCTCTCTCCTACTCCTCACAGCCCCCAGCAGGACATCCAGGGAGGCGTCAGTGAAACAGTGCACAGCCTTTGCCTGTCTGGACACTATTCTGACACTTGCTTCTCCCTTCTTCCCAACTCCAAACGCCTTCAATTTGCATCTTTGGATTGTCCCTTTAAATACTGAAGTTGTTATCACATCATGTGGGTCCACATCACTCCCGCTGCCGTTAATTGGATGGGAAATTGGAAGTAAAATGATAAATAAGTGGCTGAGTTAAAAAGCTACTGACAGATGTGCTGCACCTAGTTTTGGGTTTCCCATGCTTCGCAAACTTAAAATCGGGGCCATTGTCCGATTTTCCAATTATGGGTGCGCATTAGAGTTGAATGGTTAGAAATGGGTGTTAAACAGACTCAAATGGAAGTGTGTTGTTTGCATACAGTTTGCCGAGGTCAGCTCATTAACATATCCCCAGATGCACAAAGTGTGGTGATTAAGGTTGGTGAGCTACAAGCACAATTAGCCATGTGGCAATATGATGTGGCAATAACGGAAACATCGCTTAAAAACAGGGAGGACTGGGCACTTAATACAAGGTGTTCAGAAAAGATAGGGAAGGAAAAAGGGCAGTGGGGTGGCAGTGCTGATTAAGGAAGACATTGTAGTGTTGGAAAGGGAGGATGTTCTTGAGGGGACAAGGACAGAATCTATTTCATTAGAGTTGAGGAGCAAAAAGGGTATGATCACGCTATTGGGGGTATTCTACAGGCCTCCAAATAGTGAGGAGGAGGTAGAGGAGCAAATCTGCAGGGAAATCACAGAGATATGCAGTGGTGATATTGGGGGACTTTAATTACCCAAATATCACAGAATCACAGAATCCCCACAGTGCAGATAGAGGCCATTTCGGCCCATCAAGCCTGCACCGACACATATCCCACCCGATCCCCGTAACCCCTACATCAACACATATCCCACCCTATCCCCGTGTATTTAATCCCCCTAACACTAAGGGTCAATTTATCATAGCCAATCAACCTAGCCCGCACATCTTTGGACTGTGGGAGGAAACCGGAGCACCCGGAGGAAACCCACGCAAACACGGGGAGAACGTGCAAACTCCACACAGACAGTCACCCGAGGCCGGATTCGAACCCGGGTCTCCGGCGCTGTGAGGCAACAGTGCTAACCACTATGCCACCGTGATTGGGATAATGCAAGGGTAAAGGGAAAGGAGGGGCAGGAATTTCTGAAATGTGTTCAGGAGAATTTACTTGACCAATATGTTCTTGGCCCAACTAGGAAGGAGGCATTGCTGGATCTAGCACTGGGGAATGAGGTGGGCCAGGTCGACCAAGTGTATGTGGGAGAACACTTGGGTAAAAGTGATCATCGTATCATAAGATTTAGATTAGCAATGGAGAGGAGCAAGGAACAATCTAGAGTGGAACTTCTAAACTGGAATAGGGCTAACTTCAATTGGATGGGAAAGGATCTAGCCAGAGTAAAATGGAACCAAAGACTGACAGGAAAAACTGTAACGGAACAATGGGTGATCTTTAAGGAGGAGATGTTCCAAGTACAGGCTAGGTACATTCCAACAAGAGGGAAGGGTAAGAGAACCAAAGCAAGGGCTCCTTGGATGACAAGGGAGATAGAGAAGATGATGAAACAAAAAAAGAGGGTGTATGATGAATGTCAGGTGAATTCTTCAAGGGGAAGTGAAGATGAAAATAAGATTGGCAAAGAGAGAATATGAGAGTAAAATGGCGGTTAACATAAAAGGGAACACAAAAATCTTCTACCGGCATGTAAACAGTAAGCGGGTAGTAATAGGCGGGGTGGGGCCTATTAGAGACAAAGAAGGTGACTCAGGGCAAGGCGAGAATACTCAATGAGTACTTTGTATCGGTGTTTACTAAGGAGGTGGATGCTGACAAAATTTCAGTAGAAGTGGAAAAGGTAGAAGCAATGGAAGGGATGAAAATTGATAAACAGGATGTACTAGAAAGGCTTAAAGTGGATAAGTCGCCTGGTCCTGATGGCTTGCATCCCAGGTTGATAAGTGAATTTGGGGAGGAGATAGTGGAAGGGCTTGCCATAATTTTTCAATCTTCCCTAGATGCGGGGGAGGTGCTTGAGGCTTGGAAAGTGGCAAATGTGACATCATTGTTCAAGAAAGGGTGTGTAGGATTTGCAAAATTGAACTTTGTATTAATAAGGGTCAAATGGCAGAAGAGACCATGGCCTAGAAATTCAGTTGGTTGCGCCAGCCGGTAACGCCATAAGAGGGGTATATTTCCAGCGCTAGGCACTTAGCGCCCGGGCGCAGACCGATCTGCGCCAACGCCCAAATTCAGTTGACATTTAGCGCCAGCGCAAAGTGTTTGCGCCCGCTCAGCTGCGCGTGCAGCTTATGACGTCATCTCGTCGTGCAACGCTGTTTGTGCACCCCAAACCGGAAATTCAGTGGCGCCCGCCCAATGTGGGCGTGGCGCTGCTAAGAACTGTGAAGTGGAACGCAACAGAGGCCCTGTGGGCCTCGGGGAGCGCTAATTAAAGGGCACTTACACTGACCTATAAAGCCCAGCCATTTTGCTGCAATGACTTTACTGCTTTGGATTTCTGGACAGAGACCAAGGGACAGAGCTTACTGATTTGGGACAACATAGGAGAGGTATTTTTGGCTTCTGGCCAGTGCTTTGACATTTGATTCATTTGATTTCACTGTTTTCAACTTTATTATGGGGGCTGTATGGGGGTCCAACCCTCAGTTGCAGCATTATGTGCGAAGGGCTCGCAGACGCTGTGAGAGAGGGCCAGCCATGCCTAGACACAGAGGGGCCATCAGGTGTCGGCAACGTAGGCCTTACCCACTCAGGGAATACCGGCAGCAGGTGTCCTATCTCACCATGACTGCGGCGCATTGTGTTAAGAGGCTGCGCTTCAGAAGGGAGGTGGTTGCAGAGATCTGCCAGCTGCTTCACAGAGATCTGCGTCCATAGCTGATGTGCAGGACATCTCTCTCGGTGGAAGTGAAGGTCACGGTGGCTCTGAACTTTTATGCAAGCGGCTCCTTCCAAGCCGCTGCTGGGGACATAGCGAACATCTCCCAGTTCGCCGCACATCGCTGCATCCGGCAGGTCACCGATGCACTTTTCGCGAGGAGACACCAATTCATCTCCTTCCCCATGACCCGACAGAGGCAGGAGCAGCGTGCAGTCGGATTTGCCAGGATCGCGCGCTTCCCCATGGTGCAGGGCGCCATTGACTGCACGCATGTGGCTATGCGGGCACCTATCCACAATGCCGAGGATTACCGCAACCGGAAGGGCTACCATTCCCTAAATGTACAGCTGGTGTGTGACCACAGGCAGCGCATCCTAGCTGTCAATGCCCGCTTCCCAGGAAGCAGCCACGATGCATTTATCCTGCACCAGACTACTGTGGCTGACATGTTCGAGGCACAGCCTCCACCAAGGGGATGGCTTATCGGGGACAAGGGCTACCCTTTGTGTACATGGCTCATGACCCCGCTCCGCGTGCCCAGGACCCCAGCGGAGGAGGCATACAACGAAAGCCATCAAGCCACAAGGAACATCATAGAGCAAACGATAGGCGTCCTCAAACAACGGTTCCGCTGCCTGGATCGTTCCGGCGGATCTCTACAGTATTCGCCGGATAGAGTCTCCCAGTTCGTCGTCGTGTGCTGCATGCTGCACAACCTGGCTATCCGCAGGACTCAGGCACTGCCACCTGACATTGCACCACCACCTCAGGAGGACGAGCAGGAGGACCATGAGGAGGAGGAGGTGGAGGAGGAGTACCAGCCCAGGAGGGAGCCACAAGGTCCAAAGGCCGTCCGCCGGGGGCTTATTGATCGACACTTCTAGGCCCCCTGTCAGGGAATGGCCGGTGGCAATGAACGCACCTGAAGGCAGCCGCACCGCAAGCCCTCAGCCGGTTAACGCAACAACTACTTGAAACCTGAGACGTGGACATGCTGAATAAATAAAAAGCTTTATTTCACAAACCCAGGGCCCTTCCCACATGAAACAGAAAAACAGACAAGACCCCCAAAAAACAGTCAAAAACATCTGTCACTCCCAAAACCTGGGGAGGACGAACAAAACTTGCCCATCCAAATGGCCTTCATCATCGGCCTTACAAAAATAAGCCCCCCCCTCCACAACACAAACACCCCCATAAAAACAAAAAATGCCTTGATCCTCGGACTTACCAAAATAATGCCCCCCCAGAACACAAGCCCCCCAATATAAAAAAAAACCGCTATCACCACACTCTAATGGGTGTGCCGAGAGGGCGAGTCCTTAGACAGGCTTCTCTGGCCCCTGCCCGACCTGCTGCTCCGCCTCAACCTGGGCCCTGCGGGTGTGGCAAGGCTGGGGGAAGGCTCATGAGGGCCACAATGTGTGTCGGCAGATGCCCTTGGGGGTCGGCCTAGACGAGGCCCGGCCTGGGAGGGGCCGGCTGCTGACTGCTGCAGCTGTGGCTGGCCAGCATCAGTCTCAGCAGCAGCTCGTCACACCTTGGCTGGGGGAGTGGCAGTGTCGGCTGATGGCAGGCGTGCGCTGCTCGCCAGAGACACTGGCACTCGGCCGGGCTGGCAGTGCAGCAAGTGCAGCAATCTGGTGGAGGCCAGACCGCTGTGCTGCAGCAGGGCGGCGGGTGCCCTGGCGATGCTTCCGCGCCACAGCGAGTGTGGCAGAAGTGAGTGCCCGAACTGCCCTGGTATGTGCCCGCATCAGCTCTGCCAGTGTCTGGACGGCACCACTCATCTCACGAGTTGCGTCCTGGGCTGCCGCGAGTTGCTGGACACCCCTGTCGTGCACTGCTGCGAGTTGTTCGACCCCCCTGGCCTGTGATTCCCCGAAAGCGACCACACTATGAGCCAGGGACTCAATGGCCTGAGGCATCTGTTGCACAACCCCCATGAACTCCTGGTGGCGCCGCTCAGACGTCGCCGACATCTCATCGAGGAGGCGCACCTCCTGGGCGAGGACCGTCTCCGGACTGGAGGGCGGACTCTCCCTCTGAGGAGAAGGCCGCTGAGCTGGCCGACCCTTCCTGCGTGCCTCGAGCCCACTGGGCCCAGGATCTGCCCTCCCCTGCAACACCTCCCCCCTCTGGGGAGAAGGCCGGCGTGCTGCCGGACCCTACCCGCGTGCCTCGAGCCCACTGGGCCCAGGATCTGCCCTCCCCTGCAAAACTTCCCCCTGGCTCTCCTGCAGGCCAGACGTCTCCCCTCCATTGCCATCCCCTGGCGCGGATGAGGGTTCCCCCGATGTGCCGCCTTCCTCCTGGTCCTCGTCATCCTCCTCCTCCAAGGGCCTGGCACTCTGAGCTTCAGGGACCACCTCCTCCTCACCAGCTGAAAGCAGGAAGGCACAAGAGTAGCTTTAGAGTGAGGACAGGGCGTCAGCGAGGGAGGCCTGAGTGGTGGCATTATGCGCATTTGTCGGTCAGTGCGAAAGGATGTAGATCTGAAGCGCAAGGGCAACGACAGAGGTCCAACCGGTCATGTCCTTACCAGTGGGTCCCAGTACAGGGTCCGCATCTCCGATCGCAACAGGGCCAGTCACCCGGGCACGCATGAGTCGAGCCACGCTCTCCTCCAGCTCACTGAGCGCCTGGTACTGGGGACGGCCTCCCCCGGTGGCAGACTGGCTCCTCAAATTCCGCGCCAGCTTGGCCTGCAAGAGAAAGGACGGCCTCTAAGTACAGTGTGGTGCCCTGTTGCTGTGTGCACTGCCTCCCATGGTCGAATAGCTTGGCCAGTGTGGTGCCCTGTTGCTGTGTGCACTGCCTCCCATGGTCGAATAGCTTGGCCAGTGTGGTGCCCTGTTGCTGTGTGCACTGCCTCCCATGGTCGAATAGCTTGGCCAGTGTGTTAAGTGCAGAAAGTGCTATTGATGATCATGCCAGTGCCATTGCTGCGGGAGGAGGGCTGCCCATTAGTCCTTTGAGGTCCCTTTACCCATAATGTGAGGTGCACATGCAAGGATGAGGAGGACACTGGAAAGGGTACTCACCTTCACCATCCGAGTGAGGTCGTTGTACTTCTTGCGGCATTGGTCCGCACTCCTGGGGACATCGCAGGTGGATGACACCCTGCGGGCGATTTTCCTCCAGGCTTTCCTGTACTGGCTCCTGGGAGCCTTCTTGCCACTGTCCGGGCACAAGATCTCTCTTTTGTTTTCGACACCATTAATCAGCACCCTCAGAGCATGCTCTGAGAAGCGCTGCGCTCGTTCACGGGCCCCCTCCATGGCTCCAGGTGCTATTTTGGCCCACCAGCAGTGTTGAGGCCTAGCTGCAGGGCTCCAGTATGCAGGGCGTGGCAGCAGTCAAAGTCGACCCTTCCCCCTTTAAGAGCTGGCCGGCGTCAGGGTGTCTGCTGTCAATCAAAACATGACTGCACCTGCGCTGCGCCCGGCCTCGGCGTTATCAGGCCGCATCACCGGCTTAGCGCCTGAAGAGAGCATTGCAATGCCAGTTTCAGCGCTCGGCCAAACTCTTGGCCAACTCTACTGAATTTCGGCGATGTGGCCTACACTTTCCGGCGGGCGCTAACTTTAGCGAACGCCCGACTTTAGCGCCCCAAAAGTGTCCAGACTGAATTTCTAGGCCCATGATTTTAAAGACTGTTTTAAAAGAAGCCCAGAAAAAGGGGCATACAAAATGGCCGCCATACCATGTGACCGGCTTATTGGGGCATTTTAAAATGGTTCCTGCGAATCCTCAGACAGCTTTGTGGATTCAACCCACCGTAAGTTCTGGAAGCCGTTTCTGAGAGAACAAAACCAGACCCACACATATACATATGGATTAGATGCAGATCCAGTCAAGATTGGCCTGGAGACAGAGGCCATCTAAATGTTGACCCAGACAAAAGGGACAATTTCATATTCATGAGAACAGCACCAAGGACTAGATAACAAGATCAGCAGGACATTAAAAACAATGAAGGTCATTCCAGACCAGAGATGGGCCTTTACCGGCCATCTAAAACATTTTAAAATATAACTACCCCGCTGTGCTCCCAACCCGTCAAAAGTTAAACAAAGACTAACCTGATTTTGGGCGGGAAGTGGAGACTCCTGAAGAAAGGTATAACTGGAGGAGTTGAAGTTGTACAGAGACACTGAAGGAGACACCGGAGTTATAGTTGCGGAGACAGTAGGAGACAGCAGTGGGTGAACAGGAGTCGCTTAGGGAGAAAATCAGCAAACTCCTCTCCACCACCGGAGGAGGAAGAAGAATTAAGCCAACATCAAGAAGGCCGCTCGAGCCGGCGTCCCACCCCGGGGAAACACATCGGGAGATCATCGACCATCCCCGGGCCGTTGCCGAAACGAGAGGCCATCGACCCAACTCGAGAGAAGAGACAAAAACGAACTGAAGAAACGATGGGAGCCAGCCCAAGGCTCCTCTGACCGGGGTCGAGCCGACGATCCCCGACCCCGCCAACAGCCAGAACCAGCCAGTGTCCAGCCGCCCCCGACCCCCACCTCAGGAGAGAGGTGTGCGCAGCTCGCTGGGGCTCCACGATCCACGTGGAGACGGAATGCCTGAAAGGATCAAATGCAGACTGGTTCAAAACCTTGCACTTCCTAGTTGGATTGGTGAGCATGTTTCTGGCCCTTCACAATCAGATCTAGATAGGTTTAATAAGGGGGTGGATTTAAGGGTACAATTAACACGAGTTGTTGTCCCTCGATGTTCCGTGTGTTTCCTTATTTCATGATGATCTTTGTAGAGTATAAGATGCCTGTATTTGCCTTAGTTAGTATGGTGTCGTTATGATTTGTTTGTGTTTTTCCCTCCCATGTACTCTCTTATCTGCTTGCATTTGATTTGATATTTTTCCTTATGCAATAAAATTTCATTTTGTTTCATCAAACTTGGTCTACAAGAGTTTTCTCTACATTGTAGTTCCTGCCCCAAAGTCCAGAGTATAGAATCTAAGGGACGAGTGGGCCGAACCACTCAAGGTTTTACTGTGCAAAAGAGAGAGGCCTCTAGAGAGAGAAACCTTGGAGACATCTCTCAAGGAAAACCCCTTACAGGTGTAATGACAATCCTAGTAACTACAGGCCGGTCAGTTTAACATCAGTGGTGGATAAAGTTTTAGAAACAATAATCAAGGAAAAAATTAACGGGTACTGGAGAGGTTCAAGCTAATTAAGGAGAGCCAACACAGATTTGTAAAAGGCATTTCATGTTTGACTAATCTAATTGAATTTTTTGATGAATAACAGGGAGGATTGATGAAGGGAATGCAATGGATGTTGTCTACATGGATTTTCGAAGGTGTTTGACAAAGTACCACATAGAAGGCTGGTTAACAAAATTGAGGCTCATGTAATAGATGGGTCAGTGGCAGCTTGGATAAGGAATTGGCTTAAGGACAGAAACAGCGAATTGTGGTAAATGGCTCTTTTTCAGACTGGAGGATGGTAGACAGTGGTGTTCCCCAAGTGTCAGTGCTGGGACCACTGCTTTTTTGATATATATAAATGACCTGGATATTGGAATACAGAGTAGAATTTCTAAATTTGCCGATGACACCAAACTTGGGGGTGTGGCAAACAGTGAGGATGATACCAATCAACTGCAACAGGACATAGAAAGGCTAGCAGAATGGACAGACAAGTGGCAGATGGAATTTAATACAGGGAAGTGTGAGGTGATGCATTTTGGCAGAAGGAACAGGGAGAGGCAATATACACTTAATGGCACAGTTTTAAAGTGTGTGCAGGGACAGAGAGACCTGGAGGTTAATGTGCATAGGTCCCTGAAGTTGGTGGGGCATATTGAGAGAGTGATTAACAAAGCATATGTGATCTTGGGCTTCATAAATAGAGGTATTAAGTACAAAAGTAGAGAAGTTATGCTGAACCTTTATAAAGCGCTGGTTAGGCCACAACTGGAGTATTGCGTCCAGTTCTAGTCACCACACTTTAGGAAAGATGTGAAGGCCCTTGAGAGGGTGCAGTGGAGATTTACAAGAATGATTCCGGGGATGGGGGATCTTAGCTACAAGGACAGGTTGGAGAAGCTGGATTTGTTTTCATTAGAGCAAAGGAGGTTGAGGGGTGATTTGATAGAGGTGTACAAGATTATGATGGGTTTGGATAGGCTAGACGGGGAAAGACTGTTCCCACTACTTGTTGGTACAAGGACAAGGGAACACAGATTCAAGGTTTTGGGCAAGAGATACAGGGGGTACGTGAGGAAAAACTTTTTTATGCAGCAAGTGGTGATGACCTGGAAGTCGCTGCCGACGGAAGTGGTGGAAACGGAGACACTCAATGTTTTCAAGGGGAGACTGGATAGGCACTTGAGGGAAATAAACTTGCAGGGTTACAGGGATAGAGCGGGGGAATGGGACTGACTGGATTGCTCTACAGAGAGCTGGCACAGACTCGATGGGCCGAATGGCCTCCTTCTGTGCCGTTATGACTCTATGGGGGAGAAATTCGGTATCGCCCCATTTGGGGCGCTAGTATTGGCGGTGCACAAAGTTTAGTGCCAGGTGCAATTTATCGCCACCTCGAGCGATATTGGGTAGCTGCACCCCTGAAGGTGATTGCTGCGCTAAATCAGGTGCTGCACGATAGTCTTAAGGCATTAACCCGGCGGCGCAACGCAATTTCTCCACGGGCGGGCGCAGCGCAGGTGTTGTCAATTATCGATTTCAGCCAGACACACTGGAGCCGGCCAGCTCTTAAAGGGGCGGATCGATTATCATCTGCAGCCGCACCCTGCGCCTCGTAAGCCTCAAACTCGGCGGTAACCTACCTGTGGCGTCGCCAACTGCATCAATATGGAGAGGGCCAGGGAGAGAGCGCAGCGCTGGCAAGGATTCTCCAGGACTTCGGCGAAGCAGTGGCACCTGCCACGCAAGTGCTGAGTGCAGCCACGCAGTCAGTGGCTGGTCTCATGCAGACGCAGATTGAGGCCACGCGAGCACTGACTGCTGCCACCCTCGCTGGATCGGGAAGGATTCCCCGGGGCCCTTGCCGTGCCACAGCAGGCCAGCAATCTGTGCACCAGCCAATTGCTGCGCATGTTGCGGTGCTGCCCCGTCAGAGTGCCAGTGTGTCGGGCCGACCAGGGAGCTGCTGTCCGCTCTCAGGATGACAGCATTCCTGATGCCACCACTGGCACTTCTCCACTGCAGCTGCCACCACCTGTAGGACAGACTGCTTCCGCCCATGCGGAGTTGGAGCAGTCAGCAGCCGGGCCCTCCAGGCCCACAGCTGGTCCAGGCCGTACCTCAAGGGCATCTGCGGTCTCAGTTTCAGACAGTCAGCAGGCCTCCCCCAGCCTTGCTGCAGGTGAGTACTGAAGGGCTCCTCCGGAATGGTTCAGACAGCAGAACCGTTGCTTCAGCACGCTGATTGTGTGCTCAATGATGTTCCTGGTCGCTTGGTGGCTCTCATTGTAATGTTCTTCAGCAGGGGTGCTGGGCGAACGGAGCGGGGTCATCAGCCAGGGGCACAGAGGATAGCCCTTGTCCCCGAGACGCCAGCCTCCTGGGTGAGCCGGGGCTTCGAAAAGGTCTGCCACAGAAGTCTGACGCAGGATGAAGGCATCGTGGCTGCTGCCTGGAAAGTGGGCATTGACAGCGAGTATCAGCTGTCGGTGGTCACAGACCAGCTGCACATTCTCTAGAGCCACCTGCAAAGCCACATGCGTGCAGTCAATGGCGCCCTGCACCATGGGGAAGCCCGTTATCCTTGCGAAGCCCTCTGCGCACTCTCGCTGCTTGTCTGGGGGCATTGAGAAGGAGATGTACTGCCGTCTCCTTTTAAAGAGGGCATTAGTCACTTGACGGATGCAGCAATGCACCGCAAACTGTGAGATGTTGGCAATGCCCCCAGTAGCGGCCTGAAAGGAGCCGCTGGCATAGAAGTTTAGAGCCACAGTGATCTTCACAGCCACCGACAGAGATGTCCTGCACCTTAGTTGAGGCTGCAGATCTGGCTGAAGCAGGTGGCAGAGCTCAGTGACCACCTCCTTACTGAAGTGCAGCCTTCGGAAACACTGCTCCTCCGACATGTTGATATATGAAAACTGTTGGCGGAAAACCCTGGCAGTGTAAGGTCTCGTGTGCCGACGTCTGTAGGCCCTCCTCCATCTGGCCATGCCTGCCACTCTATCCCTGTGTCTCTGTGCCCTGTCAATATGATTGAGAAGGACGACGTTCCTATCCAATGCAACCCCCATAGTAAGTGCGCACTGAAAGTTATGCCTGTTGAGAAGCTTACCAACTGCAAAGTAATGTTCAGAAGGCTAAAGTTCCTCAGCCAGTGCTGGCTCACTGCAGAAATGGCTCTCCGTTTGTCTCTGAGCAACTCTCTCTCTCTCTCACAGAAGGTGTGGTCCAAAAATGGCTACCACTAACAATCCAGGAAGAGTCCCCTTTAAATAGCGCCCCCCCAGCCCGACAGTGACTGGGAAACGTTCAAGGTAACCTGTCCTTGTTAGCGTGTAAGATTCGGAAATTTTCATTAAATAATCACGCAAGAAAACAGGATTAATAATACAGCTTTATTGACCAAAAGAAGCTTATACAGAAAACCCTTTGATAAAAAGGGGCATACAAAATGGCCGCCGGACCTCGTGATCAGTTTCTGGGACCATTTGATTTCTGTTACTGCAAGCCAGACAGGCTTGTGGATTGAGAACAGTAAGCCCGCGAAAGCCAGTATCGGGAAACCGAAACTCAGGGAAATGGGCATACATATTCAATTGGATTTTAAGTACAAGACAGTTTCAGGCAACAGGATGGGGCCCATCAAGATATGGGCGGACAATTGAATGAACACTTAAACCCATTTACTGTACAAAGGAAAAACCGTTTAACAGCCATCAAGGGCAATCTCCAGACCGATCAATATGCGAACCGAGTTACGGTGACAAAGTAAAAGACATTAAAGGCCAGGAAGGCCAGTTAAGCTATCACCGGCTCCCGTTACAAGACAAAGCGCCCCTGCAGAGATTTCTGCCCGCCAAAAATATTACAAAGACTGGACTATGATCTGGCGGGAGATAAGACTGTCCCAAAAGGGTATAACTATGGATTGAAAAGTCCATCAGTATGCTTCACCTCGACGCTACGCTTCGCTTCGGACTTCACTTCGGTTTTCATCTTCTTCAATGCTTGGGAGTACGCTTCGGCGCTTCGCTTCAGATTCACGTTTCGGGACGGACTCTTCGGTTAAGGCAGCGTGGTCGGTGTTCGGCCAGGCAAGGTTCAGCCACAACGGGAAGACGAAGGAGGGTGGCCCGGGTACTTTTGTCGGGAGATCATCGACGACCCAGGCCGAAGGAGAAGACACCCTCTGGAAAAGCCTAAGCCAGGCGGGAAAGAGAAATAAACGGACTCTCCCATGTGCATCCAGTTATTCAGCAGGTTTCAACTGATTTCAGTCATGACGAGCGCTCATCAAGGCTGTGTCCACTGCCTCCTCGCCTGAGAGAGAGAGAGAGAGAAAAAGAAGCTGCGCCAGAAGTTTCCAAATCCACGTGATGACGGAAAGCTGTGCCAAAAGGCTGCGAACCCCCTACTTTGCGAATCTGAAAGTGGTGAGCATGATTCTGAGTTCCTCAGGTCGAAACTTAGTCTAGGTATAGGGAAGGGAGTAAGGGTAATCGTAATGTGTTCCCCCTTTTTCGATGTGCCGTGTGTTTCCCATTTCCATGGAATTAAGTTTATAGATATGTGCATGCTTGTAGTTGCTTTAATTTGTGCTTATGACATGTATTTTATAATGCTGCAAACTGTTTAATAATAAAAGCATCCATTTTGTGCTATTCAACCTGGTCTATTGAGTCTTTCTCTGCACTACAGTTCCCTGCACCTAAGTCCAAGGTCTAGAACCATAGGGGAGAGTGGGTCGAACCATTCAAGGGTAATTATTGCACGAAGCCTGGTAGGAGATCAGAACGAGCAAGAGAAACCCCCTACAGAAATGGCGACCGCGGCAGGACCTTGGCAGCAGGAATGTAACGTGTTAGATCAAGGTTTAAATAAACGAAATGTGATGGATGAAAGGATAGTGGACTATGTTTTTGGGAAGGTAAACCTCACAAAACAGTGGATATCTGACCTATTGAGAGATAGGCGTCCGCTAGACGCAGCCATCAAGTGGACAGAAGGCAAAGAGCATAAGAAATCGGTAGAAAAGGCGGTCTGGCTGATGTGCTACAAGAAGCAAGTCCAGCTTTTGGACCAGGTCGTTGTAGCACAGACAGCCCAGATCAAAGGGCTGCTCACAGAAGTAGGGGAAAAGGTTGCGGGAGGTCAGAAACTGATTCAATCACTTAACGCACTGAATCAGGAACGCCAATCCATAACTCACCGCCATGAGACCCGGATAGGGTATTTGGTATGTCAGGTCATTGAGGCCAAGGCCAGTGAAGGTAGAATGAGAGAGAGGTGTTTCCGCCTAGCTAAACAGGTAGCGACACATGAGGAAAGTATCTTGGGGGCCAGGGCAGCATATAAGATGGCCATGGAGGATAGGTCTGAGAACACCGATCATAGTGCTTGCCACAGGGAGCTAGAGGACCTAAGAACGGCCCTAGCCAAGGCAAACGGATTGGTGTGTCTCATAAACCCACCAGCGAGCCAGCTACTGTTGGCCAAGGAATCCAAAAGACCGATTCCACAAGAGACAGTTAGGGTACCAACCCCCGAGCCCTCAGCACCTCCTGCCTATG
The DNA here is from genome assembly GCF_052327205.1 of Somniosus microcephalus. Classification (NCBI taxonomy): domain Eukaryota; kingdom Metazoa; phylum Chordata; class Chondrichthyes; order Squaliformes; family Somniosidae; genus Somniosus; species Somniosus microcephalus. The sequence continues at coordinate 167,457,380 of NC_140988.1, forward strand.
ATGAGTCTTGGACTCCGGGGAAGGAAACGGAGGAGTCAGACACAGGGGTTCTTGAGGCAGAGCAACCACAGGAAGCAGAGTCGGGACCGGCACCGATGTGTCCCATGCGACACCGGAGGCTCGGTCCAGGCGCCAATGATGGCGCGGACGGACCCCTTGTGAACCAGATCATAATGCCCCATAGCGCACGACAGCTAAGGGAAATGATCAGTCACATCCCAAAACTCTCCGAGTCAGGAGATCCCTCCGTGCATTTTAGGGACGTGGAGCAGACCGCAGCAGTTAATGACTGCGACGGGGCTGAACAGTCCAAAATGCTGCTGTTCTCCCTGGACAGCTCACTCCTCCAGTGTCTCCCTGACGAGAGCAAAAGGGGGCGAAAGACGTACGAGGAAATACGGGATGAGGTCCTGGAGATTATAGGGGAGGGTGACGGAACTCCGTTCCTCCGATTGGAAAGGACGGTACAGCTCGAGGGAGAACCCCCACGGGTTTTCGCCAGAAGGTTGTGGCCAGTGTACCAGCGCAGCTGCCTGGGAGGACCGGACCGGAACGCGCTAAATGATGACCAAAGGGCTCATTGGCTCCGGTGTCTGGTCGCCAATTGCTTGCCGCCGGTGAGGGAGCAGGCAAAAGCATGGTTTGACCCCACTAACCCCCGCTCCATGGAGGAAGTAGTACTTGATTAGCTCACGATAAGTTACAGGAACAACAAGAGTAGGGAGGTGCCTTCCTCAAAAGGAAAGGTGCATGAGGCGAGGCCTGCAGCTCCTGCTAAAAAGGAATGGCATCAGGAGGGGAATCGCGCCCCCCAAGCCAAGAACAGTTGTTACGGGTGTGGAAAGGAGGGTCATTGGCGCCGGGACTGTAGAAATCCCTGGAAGGATTTAAAGGGAAAAACTCCCGCAGCCCCAGCCCAAGCGCCCGTCCGGGAGAAGGGAGCCGATGTGTCGATCCATCCCGACACGATCGAGTCGGTTTTAGAGGCAATGCGGTCTCTAATGACCTCGCAGGGGGAGGTGGCAGTCGTCAACAGCCCTGTTGCTTCCCCAACCCCAACCGATGCGCCCAAATGACTGAAGCCCGCGCAGCCCGTCTACCTGTGTCCGCTCCGTTATGACGCGTGGAGAAGACCCGTTGTGGAGATGGAGGTGGAGAAGGAAAAGGGTAGTTACCTGTTGGATACGGGAGCATCATGCACCGTGATCCACACAGCTAAGCCTTTTGCCTCACCTCTATCTACCCAGGCTCCCTTCTCAGTAGCGGGTTTCACAGGCAGAGAACAGGCTGGCGCGTACTCCATCCCGCTCTCCATTCATTTGGGGGCACTCCACACCACATGGACGTGCATCCTATTGAAGTGGAATGAGGGGGGTGGGAAAGGCATCCTCGGGGCTGATTTCTTGGTGGAACACGGAATCCTCATGGACCTTAGAAATCACTGTCTCTGGGGAGCCGAGAATGGGTTAGGCAAGGTAGTCGTGATCCCAGGCAAGGGAGAAAAGGGGACCCTGTGCACCATGAAGCCGTCAGGGGGTTACGACCTCGAACTTCTGGTCGCGGATGTCCCAACGGACTTGCAAGCGTTTGTGTCGGACAATCTGACCGCGTTTGCCACCCACAAGCACGACTGTGGGAGGGTCACCGGGTTTGAGGTCAGCGTAGACGGGGACCCCATGATCCGGCCTTAAAAGCAGTATAACTTCCCCAAGGAGGCAGAACCCGACATGGAGACAGCAATATCTTCCTTGGTGCAGCAGGGCGTGTTGAGACCAATAGCCACCCACGTGAACTCCCCATTGTGGCCGGTAAAGAAGCCGGACAATTCATGGAGGGCCACGGTGGACTATAGAGTCCTCAACAGTAACATCCCAGCCTGCGCGCCCACGGTAGCAGCAGTTGCCGACCTAATAGGGAGTATTCCAGCATCCGCGACCACGTTCACGGTGCTGGATATCTCGAACGGTTTCTGGTCCATTCCGCTGCGGCGGGAGGATCAGTACAAGTTTGCCTTTACTTTTAAAGGACAACAGTACACCTGGAACTGCTTGTCACAGGGTTTTCACAACAGCCCCAGCATTTTCCATCAATGCATGGCGGGAAGTTTAAAAGAATTTAGCCAGCCCAATCAGATAGTGCAGTATGTGGACGACCTACTCCTGTTCACGGACTCAAGGGAGGAGCACGGCCCACTATTAGCCGAATTATTGGAACTGTTAGAAAGGAAGGGTTTCAAAGTAAACCCAAAGAAAGCACAGATCGGCCAGCAGGAGGTGAAATGCCTGGGTCTTGCCATCCGCGCTGGAGAAAGAGCCATAGATAAGGCTAGACGGGAATCGGTGCAGGATCTACCGATCCCTAACACAGTAACGGGTGTAAGGTCCTTTTTGGGGTTGACCGGGTACTGCAGGGATTTCATCGAGGACTATGCAGCCACAGCAGCCCCGCTACTCCGACTCTTACACAAGGGAGTCGAGTGATCTTGGGATGAGGGTTGTCAGGCAGCATTCGAGAAGTTGAAAAGGGATCTGCAGACCGCGCCAGCCTTAGGGGCCATAGATGGGGGGGAGGAGTTTTTCCTGGAAGTAGCCGCTAGTGGGGACAACCTGAGTGCCGTGCTGCTCCAGGAGCGACACGGCAAGCTGAGACCAGTGGTCTATTCCTCCAGGGTACTCACGGATGTGGAGAGGAGTTTTTCCAATTGCGAACGGCATCTCCTGGCCACGCATTGGGCTGCGAACAGATCAGTGATCTTCACAGGAACCTCTCCCATCACTCTCCTCACCCATCACACCCCCACAAAGATGCTTCTGGGTGGAAGGATTAAGGATGGGAATGTAAGCAGCGCCCGGATTGCGCGCTGGACCCTCCTCCTTTCCCAGATGGATCTCAAAGTTAAAGGTCTCTGCGAGCCGAAGCTCGCAGCCAACATGGTATATCCCGGAACAGCCCATCGGTGTTCCGTCGAAGGGGTATGGGAGGTTAACATAGGTTTATGGGCCGGGACACACCCCACAGGCCGCGAGATCTATGTAGACGGTTCCAGCACAGTATCTGCTGGTGAACGACTCACAGGGTGTGGAGTTTATGACCCTACGGCAAACATTGCCTTGGCAATTAAGCTCCCCAGCACCATGAGCGCACAGCAAGCTGAACTGTCCGCGGTGGCATACGTGGTCACCCACCCCGAGATCTTCCCAACCCCATACACGATTTGCTCGGACAGCATGTTCACGTGCAATTCGTGTACGGAATACCTCGCCATCTGGTCCCGCCGCGGATATACCTCCGCGGACGGACGGCCTTTAACAGTTAAGCCCTTGCTGGAAAAGATCCTGGCAGCTGTGGGGGAGGAAGGGGAGGTGTTTATCCACAAGGTGAAGGCTCATTCCACCACAGAACCCCGCAGTCAGGGCAACCAGCAGGCGGATGCGCTAGCCAGGGAGGGTGCCCGCAACGGCATTTTCTGGGACACCTATGGACCCGGACCCGCGGCGGTGATCCAAGGCGGGGAGGGGACTCCAGGGAACACAGGGGTGACACCGCCCCTAGACCTAAAAACCGCCCAGACCCTGGATCCCACCCTAAAAATGGTCCTCAAAGCCATTGCTGAGGGCAAGCAGGTAGCGGGTCCGTACAGTACGGCAGCCCTCTCAGTCAAGGAAGGCATGCTGTTCTGAGAGGAGCAGTGGGTTGTGCCGCAGCAGCACCGGAGGGAATTCCTTCAACTGGCCCATGAGGGTCCAGGGGCAGGACACCCCGGGCCTGAGGTTACTTGGCAACGGGTAGAGCAGGCGGGATGGTGGCCGGGACTGAGGGACGATGTCCGCAAGTTCTGTGCGAGCTGTCTTGTGTGCGCTGCAAACAACCCAGACCCCCAGAAAAGGAAGGTGCCCATGGGGCACATCAGGAGGGTAGAGGGACCGTGGCAGTCGATTCAGGTCGACTACATAGGGCCCCTGCCTGCCGCCCAGGGCGGCTATAAGTATTGCCTTGTCCTGGTGGATGTGTTCACCAAATGGGTAGAAGCTTTCCCGTGCAGAACAGCTACGGCGCTGGGTACTGCCAAGATCTTGATCCGGGAAGTGTTCTCACGGTGGGGACTCCCCCATTTTGTTGAGTCCGATCAAGGGAGTCAGTTCACCGGTCAAGTGATGCAGAACACCCTCATGCTCTTGGGCATTGAAGGGAAGTGGCACGTAGCGTACAATCCCCAGTCATCCGGGATTGTTGAGCGCATGAACCGGACCCTCAAGGAAAAGCTGAGGAAAGAGACAATGGGCTCGCCCCAGAAATGGGCGGAGGTCCTGCCTTTAGTCCTCATGGGGATCCGAGCCAGCCAGTCCAAAAGTACGGGGCACTCCCCGCACGAATTAATGACTGGAAGGATCATGCGAACACTCACCCATGTACTAGCCCCGGTGCTCACTGAGGGCCAGCTCCAAGAGGTGAAACGAGACAAGTTCATCCAGACCCTTTTGGAGCGCCTGAAGCAGATTTATGGGCAGGCGGCTGGGAACATGGGGAGACAGCATCAGGGGAACCGACTGTTGCTGGAACCTCGTAAGCAACAAGAGTGGGAAGTCGGAGACCAGTTCATGGTTAGGAACTATGCCCGGGTGGGGAGTTTTGAACCACTGTACTTGGGGCCTTACAGCATTGCAGAAAAGGCCAGCCCCATGGTTTATGCAGTGAAGGTGCCCCGACGTACTAAATGGTTTCACATTAACCAGTGCAAACTGTTTAAGGCGGGTGCACAAGGGCCAACAACAGGGGCCAAGTCTGAGGACAAAAATCCTCAGCCTGCGACAGAGTCACAGACCACACAGGCTGGAACAGTGGCCTGCGTGAAGGGAGGAGTCATCCCATTGGAGTGGGAGGTCTCCCCTCTGATTTGGGATTCGGACGGGGAGGAGGCCGAACAGCTCGACCCCGCCCTTGACACGATCACGGAGGAGGATGAGTCAGAGGACGAAGATCCCGCCCTCGACTCAAGCTTAGGGGAGGTAGGGATTGGGGGCGGAGACTCACTACCTGTAGGGACAGGTGAGGTGGAGTCGGATACCACAAATCCCGGCCCCGGGGGGGCGGAGCCTGAGGGAAGGGAGCCGGAGCCAGCAGCTGTGGTGGGACCACAGGCTGTGACGGTGAAAGCCCCAATCCCCTGTCCGTCAGCCCTGGGAGCCTCACCCAAGGCAGCCCCTCGTAGGTCGACTCGACCGCCCCAGCCCAGAAAGCAATGGCCCAACTCTCCCTATCTTCCCCAACCTTGGTACAGAGCAGCCCGAGAAAGGCACGATTCCCGTTCAGCAGCGACAGGCTGCGGGGGATCAAAGCCAAAGGTCAGTGCAGCCCCGCCACAGGAAGCGGCGCGCTGCAGCCCTCACAGGAATTAGGTAGGCCGCCCAAAGGAGGGCGGCGCTGTATATAGGTTTAGGTAAAGATGTTAAGTGTAAGTAATTTTAATGTTAGTTTAAGATGGGTAAAGTTTGAGATGACGGGATGTTTAAAGGATAGTTTTCAAAGTCTGCCCAGTATGTGTGGTTGTTTGGAAGCGGGGTCAAGGGACCCGCGCGTCCGTTTAATTAAGCCAGCACCTGTTGGGAGCCTGGCTACATCATCTTGTCGATTACAGAGACCAGGGATACGATGGAGAGGATTCTCGTGATGCTCGCGGCGATCGGGTGCGGGCTGGCCTACCGGGGCCGCACCAAGGACGTCATCGTATTCGGGTGTTCCGGGGACACAGCCCCCATCACGACGGATGGGACGGGGAAGCGAGAGGTTGAGGAAACCGCCACCTATTTCCACCAAGGGAGATGGCCAGGATGGCTGGGGACTAATTCTACGGAATACTCCAGCAATTTCGGTTTCGCCTACCAAGAGACTTCATTATCGTGCCCTCGGGTGAGGATCCTTGCACCCAGAGTCAGCGTTACCGTGGGAAAGAAGATCTGTTTGGTGTGCAACGGGAACGTACCACTAAGTAGATGGTGGTGGCTACGAAAGCTGGGAAAGGACATGAAGAACTCTACTATCGAGTGGGAACGACTGGGTAATAATACCCATCGGACAATTACGGGGACTCACGGACAATTACGTGTGTGTTGGGACAAATGGTGGGAACCAGATGAAGGGATATATGTCTGTATGTGGGGTTCGAAATGCATCTGCCCCAAGGGCATATCCATCTTTTTCCAGAGGCAGTGGCAAGATGAAGGAAAGGGGATGAGATGGGATGTCAGCACTCGGGCGTGCGGAGCCCCATACTCCCCGATTCCAGTAAACGCCACTGAACTCATCACCCGCCCACGCAAGCCCCTGCCCACGATTCCGGTAGCACTAGCCCGGAAGGAAGGGTGCCCCACCACCACAAAGGGACCCGGGAACGGTTTAGTATTGGTACCCACCGGTCAGGTGCTGTACCAAGGGGTACACTACGTGGTGGCCTCAGTGATTTTAAACCTCACTGAGGTACGATTGCCAGAGTGGTGTCCCAGGGAGATGGAACAATTGTACCAGGTACTGTTAACCCGAATGTTCAGACAATTTTACGAGTTTGACTTTGCCGACATCGACAAGGCCAAATTATACACCACACCACAGGAAGTTTTGGATCGGGTAGGGAGGCAAAGAAGGGGTACTGTAAATGACATTTTCACTGCTTTTAACACCGTACGTCTGTTGTCAACGCTCTAGACAACATGGAGCTGCAGACACAGATCAATGGTTTAAAAACCCAGTTGAGGAACATACTGACAAGCGAAAATAAGGTAGTGGGTCCTAAGCTACATGAAGACCAAGCCATGACACTACACTTGAAGGAAATAATTGCTGAGCTGGAGAAGCACGCTTGGACAGTAAATGCACTCATTAAGGAGGATCGGAATGCGTCCGATCAGGCTGCGCAGAACGAGGCTTGTGTGCTATACGGGGCGTGGTTACTGGGCGAGGGCCGCAGTAATCTGGAGGATTTAAAACAAGGTTTGGTCCCGTCCTGGATCAGCAACAAGCACTTGCAAGCGCTCCACCCTTTTGAGAACGCATTAAGTCCGTGCCAGCTCAGACTAGCTGCAGAAGCGTACCCAGTCCCAGTGGACTGCGGACGCTCGAACCACACTATCATGGGAATAGTTGTAAGGATGCCGGTGTTGGGTCCCGCAGCAAAGCCCGCCCCGGTGTACAGGGTGGAGAACATTGGAGTCATTCAGGGGGGTGCGCACATTCGTTACGCAGTGGTCCCGCCTTATGTCATCAGATGGGAGCGTACGATGACAGGCACCGACCTCTCGGGGTGTCGTAGCCGGGGAGCACACATCATCCTGTGCCCCCAGCATTTGAATGCCTTTTTGAAACCACAGTGCGGGTTCAGAGCCGCTAGCGTGAAGCCGATAAATTGCACCATGGAGGCAATGGCAAAGGACCATGTGCCCCCGCAGGTGGCATATATCGGAGGTGGGACATACTGTGTCACCACTGCAGCGCCTCACTACCGCCGTGGACAGCACGAGTGGTGTCCGGTCAGTGACAGCAGTTTCTGTTTTAAACCCAGGGCTGAAGTTCAAGTGGCACAACAACAGATTGTCCCCATTCCTGCACCCTCCACCGTTCACCTCACTGTAAAAGAGAATTTCACGGACCTGCAGCGATTCATCGCGCATTTTGGTTATGTCATTCCCCCTCATCCCGAACACCTCACCAAGATTTTAAAAGCCGTTATAGTTTCACAGAAACATTTTTACACACTGGAGCAGAAGACAATAGAGATAGGAAAAGACATATTGGACATAGTCACCCCACCATGGTGGGACCTGTTCACCAATATAGAGATCCCGGCCTGGATTAGAATAGCATCCCACATCCTAGTAGTGTGTCAAGTTCTAATTGTAATATTTTTATTGTTTGTGCATTGCAAGAGAGGCAAATGCCTCCAGAGGCACGAGAACACAGGGGAATGGAGAGAACGCTATGTACGAGTGGGGGAAGAGGACACCCCAGTGTAAGCAGCTAGTATTAAAAGTTAAAGCGCCCCTCCATTTTTAGATTTCAGCCACTGCATGATTTAAGTGTGTGAATACTGTAATGTTATAGCCGTTGGTCAAGTTTGTTTTTTTGATTAATAAAAGGTGTATGCAGGTGGTGCAAGGAGCATTGGGCCCTTCACATCTGAAAGATGAATGTGTTATAGTTTAAGGTAATACTGCCTGTGATTGTCCAACTGTACACAAGGTAATTTTCTGAAATGGGAACTGCATGTGTCATGGGGATCATAGATAGTTAATTACCGGGAATGTTTGGACGTGAGGAACCGGGAAAATTTGCTCACCAAGGATTATTGACACTGTAAGCAAGCTATCAGTATCACAGTGGGGACTGTAAGATTCGGGAATTTTCATTAAATAATCACGCAAGAAAACAGGATTAATAATACAGCTTTATTGACCAAAAGAAGCTTATACAGAAAACCCTTTGATAAAAAGGGGCATACAAAATGGCCACCGGACCTCGTGATCAGTTTCTTGGACCATTTGATTTCTGTTACTGCAAGCCAGACAGGCTTGTGGATTGAGAACAGTAAGCCCGCTTTAGCCAGTATCGGGAAACCGAAACTCAGGGAAATGGGCATACATATTCAATTGGATTCTAAGTACAAGACAGTTTCAGGCAACAGGACGGGGCCCATCAAGATATGGGCGGACAATTGAATGAACACTTAAACCCATTTACTGTACAAAGGAAAAACCGTTTAACAGTCATCAAGGGCAATCTCCAGACCGATCAATATGCGAACCAAGTTACGGTGACAAAGTAAAAGACATTATCGGCCAGGAAGGCCAGTTAAGCTATCACCGGCTCCCGTTACAAGACAAAGCGCCCCTGCAGAGATTTCTGCCCGCCAAAAATATTACAAAGACTGGACTATGATCTGGCGGGAGATAAGACTATCCCAAAAGGGTATAACTATGGATTGAAAAGTCCATCAGTACGCTTCACCTCGACGCTACGCTTCGCTTCGGACTTCACTTCGGTTTTCATCTTCTTCAACGCTTGGGAGTACGCTTCGGTGCTTCGCTTCTGATTCACGTTTCGGGACGGACTCTTCGGTTAAGGCAGCGTGGTCGGTGTTCGGCCAGGCAAGGTTCAGCCACAACGGGAAGACGAAGGAGGGTGGCCCGGGTACTTTTGTCGGGAGATCATCGACGACCCAGGCCGAAGGAGAAGACACCCTCTGGAAAAGCCTAAGCTAGGCGGGAAAGAGAAATAAACGGACACTCCCATGTGCATCCAGTTATTCAGCAGGTTTCAACTGATTTCAGTCATGACGAGCGCTCATCAAGGCTGTGTCCACTGCCTCCTCGCCTGAGAGAGAGAGAGAGAGAAAAACAAGCTGCGCCAGAAGTTTCCAAATCCACGTGACGACGGAAAGCTGTGCCAAAAGGCTGCGAACCCCCTATTTTGCGAATCTGAAAGTGGTGAGCATGATTCCAAGTTCCTCAGGTCGAAACTTAGTCTAGGTATAGGGAAGGGAGTAAGGGTAATCGTAATGTGTTCCCCCTTTTTCGATGTGCCGTGTGTTTCCCATTTCCATGGAATTAAGTTTATAGATATGTGCATGCTTGTAGTTGCTTTAATTTGTGCTTATGACATGTATTTTATAATGCTGCAAACTGTTTAATAATAAAAGCATCCATTTTGTGCTATTCAACCTGGTCTATTGAGTCTTTCTCTGCACTACAGTTCCCTGCACCTAAGTCCAAGGTCTAGAACCGTAGGGGAGAGTGGGTCGAACCACTCAAGGGTAATTATTGCACGAAGCCTGGTAGGAGATCAGAACGAGCAAGAGAAACCCCCTACAAGCGCCAGGCGGAACGGAGGGGGGCGCCACTGAATTTCCAGTCTGGGGTGCCCCAAGGGCGTTGCACAATATAATGACGTCATGATCTGCGTGCGCCGGTGAGTGGGCGCAATGGTTTAGCGCCAGCGCTAAATGTCCGCTCAATTTGGGAAGAGGCGCAGGGTTCGCTGCGCCCGGGCGCTAGTTGGTTAGCGCCCCACTTCTCGACCTGTTTAGGCGCTAATGGGTGGCGCAACCAACTGAACTTTTCCCCCTATGACTCTATGCAGATTTGACTAAATGCAGAGAACTCACAAATGGCAAGAGGGGAAAATTGCATGGAAGTGAAATTTAAAGGGATGCAGACAATTCAAAGGGACTATAAGAATAGGGGGACCAAAATTCTGAAAGCTATTTAAAAAGATCAGAAAGTATCTCAATCCATTCACAGACTTTGCCAAGACTGATGGGAGAGGCAATAAGAAGAAACAAGCAAAAATGAAAAGAAGGGAAACCCAAGATATATGCACGAGTCTACAGGGAAGTGATAGAGCAGCAAGCACTTGCTGAATTCAAGATTGTACTGCATGACGTGTTAGCGAGGAGAGTGGCCTCTGTGCCACTACATGGTACCATCTCCATTGGTCAGCATTGCGAACTGCTTGCAAGGAGGTGGAGCCAATTTTCAAGCCATGGCTGACTGTTACTGTCACTGGATATGTGCGAGCCCTATGCTGCATGGTAGCTGCAGTTATCCTTGCAGCAGATGGCACACCACTGCTACTGGTTGTTTGATGACTTAAACCCTACAAATACAGTTTCATAATCAATAGGTGTGCCAGGGCCTGCAAATATGGTTGGTTCATCTTGGTGGGTGTGGCCAATCGTACTATGCAGCTCTGATCACCCTGGTATGCCTTCTTTCATGCAGTGCTACTGAAAGCATGACATACTGAGATTGGGGTGAAGCACACAATATTACAGTTAGTCAGCGATTTAGATATCTTAGTGATGCCAACAGGCCTGCTGTCCAGGAATGGGAGCCATTGCATGCACCAATCATCTGCCAAAGCCAGGTATGTTCACCTTTGTCTACAGAAATTGGTACTGCTGAGTGGCTATTCAGTGGGGTGATATTCAGATTGGTCTTCATCTTGTTTCAAATACATGAGAAAGGGAAATTTCCATTGGGAATCCCATTGATGGCTGTATGAATGCAGAGGTTAAAACAATTAAAAGCAAACAAAAACAACAAAAAGGTCAAGAAATTCTTTAAATACATTTAATTTTACATTACAGTGTCCTATAAATGAACCTCAATGTACTTAGCTCTAGCTAGTATCATTGGACCTGCCATTCACATGGATGTAATTAAGAGTTGATGGGCTAGATTTTCAGTATAGGCAGTTTTGGGGCGCTAACCTTAGCGCCCGCCCGAAGTTAGCGCCCGCCCCAAAGTAGCGCCCCGTTGCCGGGAATTCAGTGGCTTCGCCCTAAGAGGTTGGTGGAGCGCTAAAAGAGGCGTTCCACTACTATCTTTAGGCGCTAAGCCGGCGGTCCAGAGGGATAGCGCCCAGGCGGGGCGCAGCGCGGGTGCGGTCATTTTTGGACTGACAGCAGACCCCGTGGCGCCGACCAGCTCTTAAAGGGGGAAGGGACGAATTGGTCTGCTGCCACGCCCTGCACACTGCAGCCTTGCAAAGAGGCCTCAACACTGCTGCTCAGCCCCAGGGAGTCATGGCAACGCCAGAGAAGGCCCGTCAGCGTGCCCTGCGCCTCTCAGAGGGTGATCTGGACATAATGGTCACAGCTCTGGAGGTGAGGCGCAAGATCTTGTTCCCAGAGAGTGGGAGGAATCCAACCCACCACGACTACACCAAAGCCTGGAAGCAGATCGCCCAGAGGGTGACGTTCACCGGCGATGCCCCCAGGACCCACAAACTATGTCGTAAAAAATACAACGACCTGACCAGGATTGTCAAGGTGAGTAGCCTTTCCAGTCTCCTCCTCATTCTTGCATGTACACCTGACATGATGGGCAAAGGGAGCTGAAAGTCCTATTGGCCAGCCCTCAGCCAGCAGCATTGGGACAGTCATGAGCATCAAATGGCCATTCGGCACTCTACACTTTGGCCAAGCTATTCCACCATGGGAGGCTGTGCACACTACATCAGGGCTTCACTCTGGCCAAGCTATTCCACCATGGGAGGCTGTGCACACTACATCAGGGCTTCACTCTGTCCACGCTATTCCACCATGGGAGGCAGTGCACACTACATCAGGGCTTCACTGCGCACTTACAGCCCGTCCTTTCTCTTGCAGGCTAAAGTAGCGTTTAATCGCCAGGCCCGTGCCAGGGGTGGCCGCGCCAAGCTGCAGAAGCTCACTCCGCTGGAGGAGCGCGTGTGTGTGCTCATGGGAGCCCGTGTGATTGTCCCCACAGCGTGCGGAGTATCCGACCCTCCACTGCCCGGCAATGGTAAGGATCTCGCCTTTTGGCCCTCTCGCGTCGCACTGGCCCATCCGAGCTACCTCCTTTGCCACTGTCCCACCAATGCGCTGAATGCCACCAGTCCTAACTCCCTCGCTGACGCTGTCTCCTCACTCTGAAGCTACTCTTGTGCATTCCTGCTTTCAGCTGGTGACGACCAGGACCCTGAAGCTGCCAGTGACAGCACCTCCGACCAGGAGGAGGAGGAGGAGCAAGCCGGACCTTCGGGGGAACAGTCACGTCCCGCAGGAGAGGAGGAAATGCTTGACACCTCCTCACTGGATGAGTGCCTGGAGGAACTGTCGCAGGGCAATGCAGCTTCTGGGACCAGTGGCGTCCAGCCACCCAGGAGCCGTGCGCGTGGCCCGCGGCCTTTCCCCCAAAGGGGGGAAGGATCAGAGGGGAGTGCTGCTGTTCGGCACACTCGCCGCCACCAACGCGGCAAGGGTCCCCTAGTTCGGCCCCCTCCTCCCCAGCGGGAGAGTCGCGACTCCAGTCCAGACACCTTCACCTCGGAGGAGGTGCGGAAGCTGGATAAGATGGCCGAGGATTCGGACCGGCGCCACACGGAGCTCATGAGCGTGGTGGGGCGCATGCCTGAGGCCATCGAGTCGCTGGCGACCAGTGTGCGCGAGTTCGGGGCAGCAACTGCCGCGAGTGGCCGCATGCTGACTGATGCCGTCAAGACCCTGGCGGCTGTGATGCGCGCGCACACCAGGACCACAGGGGCACTCACTGCTGCCACACGCGCTGTCTCAGGCAGGCATCGCCAGGGCAGCCGCCGCGCTGGACCATCCCAGCAAGCTGCCCCTCGGCTGATTGTTTTGGATCCTGCAGTGTGGGCCCGGCCGAGTGCCACCGCGCCACAGCACCAGCCAGCGCATCCCACACGCCAGCTGGCCCACATTGCGCCATCCGTCGCCGCCATTCCCCCACTGGGGCGTCAAGGGCAAGCGGCTGCAGCTGATGGTGGCCAGGCTCAGGTGCGCCACTCAGCAGACGGCCCCTCGAGGCCCAAACGCCGTGTAGGCTGCCCCCCAGCGGCATCTGGCGGAAGGGCATCTGAGCCTCAGGCACCTTCCCCCAGCCTCGCAGCAGCCACTGGGCAGAGCTTGCGAAGGAGCAGCAGGCCGGGCAGGGGAGGCAAAAGGCTGGGCAAGGTCTCGCCCTCACGGGCCACTCAGTAGAGGGTGTGGGCAGCTTTCCTTTTATATGGCGGTGGCCATCTTTATTTTGCCCATGGTTGTGTTGTTGGAGGGCTTATTTTTTGCGTTAGGCCGACGTTGAGGCCCGGTTTGAAGAAAGGTGGAGTGACTCCTCCCCAGTTTGTGGCAGTGAGTCGTTTGTTGGGCTTTTTGTGGGGCCCGTTTATTGTTTTTGGGGATTCATGTGGGAAGGGCTTTTCATTTTTGTGTAATAAAAAATTATCTTTATTCATGCAGTCTCCATGGTTGTTCTTCTTAGTGTTTGTTGGCTTCACTGGCTGAGGGCTTGCGGAGCAGCTGCATTCATCTTCCCTCATGGCCCCTGGCCATTCCCTGACAGGGGGCTTAGAAGTACCATGTAATAAGGTGGCGCCGTGCGGCCCTTGGCCCTGGTCGCTCCCTCCTGGGAACATACTCCTGCTCCTCCTCCTCCTCCTCCTCATGCTCCTCCTGCTCCTCCTCCTGAGGTGCTGGTCCAACGTCAGGTGGCAGTGCCTGAGTCCTGCGGATAGCCAGGTTGTGTAGCATGCTGCAAACCACCACAAATTGGGGGACCCGGTCCGGCGAATACTGGAGAGCTCCTCCGGAGCGATCAAGGCAGCGGAACCGCTGCTTGAGGACCCCAATAGTTAGCTCAATGATGTTGCGGGTGGTTTGATGGCTCTCGTTGTAGGCCTCTTCAGCAGCGGTCCTGGGCGCGCGGAGCGGGGTCATGAGCCAGGTGCACAAAGGATAGCCTTTGTCCCCGAGTAGCCATCCTCTTGGGGGAGGCTGTGCCTGGAACATGTCATGCACAGTACTCTGCCGCAGGATAAAGGCATCGTGGCTGCTGCCTGGGAAGCTGGCATTGACTGCCATGATGTGCTGCTTGTGGTCACAGACCAGCTGCACATTCAGAGAATGGTAGCCCTTCCTGTTGCGATACTGCTCGCCATGCTCCAGAGGGGCCCGCAAAGCCACATGCGTACAGTCAATGGTGCCCTGCACCAAGGGGAATTCCCCGAGTCTGGAAAATCCCAATGCGCCCTGATGCTGGCTCTCCAGGGCCATGGGGAAGGAGATGAATTGGCTTCTCCTTCTGAACAGTGCTTCGGTCACCTGGCGGATGCAGCGATGCGCGCCGTACTGGGAGATGTTTGCTATGTCCCCAGCAGCGTATTGGAAGGAGCCGGTGGCATAGAAGTTCAATGCCACCGTCACCTTCACTTCCACCGACAGAGACGTCCTGCACCTGAGCTTTGGCCGCAGATCTCGGCGAAGCAGGTGGCAGATCTCTGCAATCACCTCCTTTCGGAATCGGAGCCTTTTAACACATCGCGCGGCACTCATGTTTAGGTAGCAGCGCTGCTGGCGGTATAGCCTGACTGGGTAAGGCCTACGTGGCCGACGCCTGTAGCCCCCTCTGCCTCTAGCCAGGGCTGCCCCTCTCACAATGCGTCTGCGAGCCCTACGGACATGGAGCTGCAGCTCCGCGTTGGCACCCCATGCAACCCCCATCAAATCCTGGCAAACACTCTAATTTCCAAAAGGCCACTTGCAGCACTCTGGCCTGAGTCCAAAAATACCTGGCTCTTGCTGCTTGAAACCAGTTAGCTATCCTCCTTGTTGTGTCTCCAGAAATGCGTTGCACAAGAGTGTTTTCTGAAAAAAGGCTGGCCTTTATACTGGAGAGTACGTCCCCTTTAATTTACGCCCCCCGGGGCCCGCGCTGGTTGTGTTGCGTTCCTTTTTCCAAATGCTCCGGCCACCAGCCGCACAATGGGGCGGTCCGACTGAAGTTTGGAATCGGGGCGCACAAAGGGCGTTGCACGAGGATGTGACGTCATTTTCTGCGCGCGCATCCGGGCGGGCGCTAAACTTTGCGCCGGCGCTAACGGGCAACTTAATTTGGGGCGGGGCGCAAACTGCGCTGCGCCCGGGCGCTACACGCATAGCGCCCGAAAAACACTTCTCTTAAGGCGCTAACTGCTGGCGCAAGCGACTGAAAATCTAGCCCGATGTCTTGCATGTCAAAATATCAAGACATTGTGTACAAGATGTTTCTGTCTGGTGGCCCTTCTGACTCTGCTGTTCCCTATGCTGGAAAAGTTTGCAATGTGCAATGTGGAAATCTGGTATAACACATCTGCACCTACTTTTCCAATCAGGTTTGCCTGATTTATGCCCATAAATCAGGTGAACCTGTCAGAAAATCTACTATATTAGTTCAAGTCTCAGACTTGACTCAGATCCACTCTGGTTTTATCAACTCCATTGAGTCAACATATGATTAGTATCTTTTTTTGAACCAGAGACGAATTCAATACTTGGCAGAGATCACAATTACATGGTGGGAATCATGTGTAGATCCACAACTACTGATCTGTGGCACAGCATGCTTGATGTTTCAAATGGCTGCTTGTCAGGATCTTCACAACTGGCCAGGAATTCAGGCCATAAAAATGGTTGGAAAATTGTGCGCAGGGTGTGCCCATATTTCCAGCTTTTCACTCTCAGCGAGTCAGGCTTTTTTCTTTGGGCACAAAGCCAGAAAAATACCCATATAAAGTATGCTGTAGTACAAAATATCTATTTTGAAAAATGTTATTTTATTTAGAAAGTAAGATTTACATTCATTCACTGGTAAATAGTGCAGATAGTGTATTGTTACCAAAGTGAAATTTAATCTAGTTTTTCTACTTTAAACTTTATGTCAGTGGTGGGGAAACTTTTAGAGGCAATAATCGGGGGCAAAATTAATTGGCATTTAGAAAAGTATGGGCTATTAAATGAAAGTCAGCATAGATTTGTTAATGACAAATTGTGTTTGACTAACTTGATTGAGCTCTTTGATGAAATAATGGAGACAGTTGATGAGGGTAGTGCGGTTGATGTTGTGTATATGGACTTTCAAAAGACGTTTGAGGTAGCACATAATAGTCTTGTTAGCAAAATTGAAGCCCATAGGATTAAAGGGATAGTGGCTGCGTGGATACGAAATTGGCTAAGGGACAAAAAGCAGAACGGTTGTTTTTCAGACTAAAGGAAAGTATTCAGTGGTGTCACCCAGAGGTTGTTATTAGGACCATTGCTCATTTTGATATATATATATTAATGACCTGGACATGGGTATACAGGACATAAGGTTTGCAGATGACACGAAACTCAGAAATGTAGTAAACAATGAGGAGGATAGTAAAAGACTTCAGGAGGACATAGACAGACTGGTGAAATGGGTATACACATGGCAGATGAAATTTAACTCAGCAAATTGTGAAGTAATACATTTTGGTAGGAAGAATGAGGAGAGGCAATATAAACTAAATGATACAATTTTAAAGGGGGGAGTGCAGGAACAGAGAGACCTAGGGGTGTATCTACACCAATCCTTGAAGGTGACAGGACAAGTTGAGAATGCTGTTGAAGCATATGGGATTCTTGGGTTTATTAATAGAGGAATAGAGTACAAAAGCAAGGAAGTTATGCTAAACCTTTATAAAACACTGGTTAGGCCTCAGCTGGAGTGCTGTGTTCAATACTGTGCACCACACTTTAGGAAGGATGTCAAGGCCTTCGAGGAGGTGCAGAAGAGATTTACTAGAATGGTACCAGGGATCAGGGACTTCAGTTATGTGGAGAGACTGGAGATAGGAATTTAAGGCACAACAGGTCCATGCCAGTGTTTATGCTCCACACGAGCTTCCTCCCACCCTTCTTCATCTCATCCCATCAACATATTCTTCAATTCCTTTCTTCCTCATGTGTTTATCTAACTTCCCCATAAATGCATCTATGCAAGTCGCCTCAACCACTTCTTGTGATAACGAGTTCCACATTCTAACCACTCTCTGGGTAAAGAAGTTTCTCCTGAATTCCCTAATGGATTTATTAGTGACTACCTTATATTTATGGCTCCTAGTTCTGGTCTCCTCCGCAAGTGGAAACATCTTCTCTATGCCTACCCTATCAAACCCTTTCATAATCTTACAGACCTCTATCGGGTCACCCCTCAGCCTACTCTTTTCTAGAGAAAAGAGCCCTAACCTGTTTTACCTTTCCTGATAGGTACAACATCTCAGTTCTGGCATCATCCTAATAAAAATTTTTTGCACATTCTCCAGTGCCTCGCTATCCCTTTTATAATTTTTATATATGGAGACCAGAACTGTTCACAATACTCCAAGTGTGCTCTAACCAAGGTTCTATACACGTTTAACATAGCTCCTTTGCTAAGGAAATGAACCCCAGTGCTTTGTTTGCTTTTTTATGGCCTTATTAACCTGCGCTACTACTTTTAGTGATTTGTGTATCTGCACCCCCAGATCCCGCTGCTCCTCTACCTGATTTAGACATTTATTTTCCAAGGAGTATGTGGTCTCCTTATTCTTCCTATCAAAATGTACCACCTTACACTTATCTATATTGAA
Source organism: Somniosus microcephalus (assembly GCF_052327205.1). Taxonomy (NCBI): domain Eukaryota; kingdom Metazoa; phylum Chordata; class Chondrichthyes; order Squaliformes; family Somniosidae; genus Somniosus; species Somniosus microcephalus. The sequence continues at coordinate 167,475,317 of NC_140988.1, forward strand.
TTTAATTTGCCAATTACACGCCCATTCTGCAAGTTTATTGATATCTTCTTATATTTTGTCGCAGTCCCCCTCTGTATTAACTGTACCAATTTGGTGTCGTCTGCAAATTTTGAAATTGTACTTCCGATTCCCGAGTCCAAATCGTTTATGTAAATGGTGAACAACAGTGATCACAGCGCCAATCCTTGTGGAACACCTCTTCCCACCTTTAACTACCAGTAACCACTATTTTCTTTTTTCTGTTTAGTAGCCAGCTTGCTATCCATTCTGCTACTTGTCCCCAGACTCCACATGTTCTGATTTGTCACTTCCTTCCAATTCGAGTACATACCCATTGAGTATTGGATATGGCCAGAAAACGGGCGGTGTCATGGCCCAATGATATTAAGCAGCACTGGGTCAAAATGGTCTAGGTAGCATGCAAAATTCATACTCAGTCCTCATTAACATGATTATATTATTGATCTCAGCACTAAAACTGCTGCTCATTGGCTTACCGCTCAACAGGTGGGCCAATGTTGGCTCCAGTCTAATTCCCAGTCATGTTTTGCACAGGCTTTATTCAGTACTTAAAGGAGAGGTGCATTGATGCTACAGCATCTCATTGTCAATCCAGTTCCAACTCCACCTGGAAACAGATGGCTGAGCCTCAGCACAGGAAGAGTGCCCGCAGATTCTCCAACGTGGCTCTGGAGGCACTGGTCATGGCCTTGGAGAGGAGGCGGGCTGTCCTTTTCCCATAGACTAGCAGGAAGCCCTCGCCCTTTACATCTAGAAAGCTGTGGCGGGAGATAGCCAGCTATGTGATGGCTAGCACTGTGGTTCCCAGACGTTGAACCGCTGCCGCAAGAAGTTTATTGACCTCACATGGCAGGTCAAATTGAGTGAAGACTTCAACAAATGCTATATCCCACCATCTGCACCACAAGCCTCACACGCTGCTCAATGCACCACACCCCCCAGCACTCACCTACCAACAGTCTCTATCTGTCACCACTCAGACCTCACAATCATAGCGTCACTTCACTCTCACAACCTTACCACTGCTGCAACACTCACACCCACATCTCACACCTTGCACATGCTGACAGCTATTCAACTATGGCAGGCACATCACCCAAGCAGATTGCACCACACTCACTGACACACTTCCCTTTCTCTTGCAGAACAAGGTGGTGCATCATCGCAGGGAGCAGCAACAGACCACTTCCCCCTCATCCCACAATCTCTTCTTACTTTCAAGCTGCTGATGCTGTATGCATGCATATCTTGCTTACCTGCCCCCGCTCCCCTCACCATAGCCTGACTCTTTGCCTTTCTGCTTTCAGACAATCAAGACCAGCCCAGCTTGTCCCCGAGGTGACGGAGGAGAACGAGGAGGAAAGGAAGAAGACACAGCGTCACTGCATCTGTCACTCGCAGACACCAGCTCAGAAACTAGCACTGCATGTAATTTAAAGCATAGTGTAGAAGCGGGATCGGCACATGGTGAGGCATTGGGCACAAGTGGGCTGCAGCAAAGCCAAAGCGAAAGGGTAGCTCGGGGGCCAGCTCCCCGGATGAGTTGGCACGCGGGTTCTGCTGCACATGACTCAGATGAGGACCTCGATGGGCGGCCTTTAGAAGAAGGGTTATGGGCATGCACACCGAAACTAGGTGCAATGACAAGCCTGCCAGCGAGCGTCTTGGCAATGTCAAGGAGCATGGATAAGTCCGCCTCCAACATTGGACGGGGCTTTGCGCAGAGCTTGGAGCCCAGGATTTCCAGGCTGGAAATGATGGACAACTCCCTGAGAGACTGTCAAGCCAGACATGATGCTGTGTGTGATGGACGATGTTGCGTCTGACGTTGCAGCACAGGCGGAAGCAACCCAATGTCTTAGTGCTGCAGCAGAAGCGCAGACTGCATCGACCAGGGCTTGCAGGGTGTCGCAGCAGCCCAGCAATCTGTGCTGCAACAGATTCCTAGGAATGCTGAGGCACCGACCTGGGGGAGTTGCAGTCGGTCAGTGGAGCAGGAACCTGCTGCCCTCTCTCAGGATGACAGCATTCCTGTTCCCACCACCATCACTCCGCCATTGCCCTTGCCGCTGCCTGTCAGCCAGCCAGCCCAGACTCCAGTACTCGGCTGCCCATGCCGAGCTGGTGCAGTCTACAGCCGTGCCTTCTAGGTCCAGAGCTGCTCAAGGTCGTCCTGCAAGGCCATCTGAAATCTCCCCATGGAAACTCAGCAGCCTTCCACCAACCATTCTGCAGCCACTGGGGGAGCACTTCATAGGAGCACTAGACCAGGAAAGGACACCCGAACGACAAGCACTACGTGATTGCACAAGGGTGATTAGTTGATATCGTATGTGTAAGTTCATTGTTGATAAATTTATTAACTTTGTTTGGAGTCTTTTGTGGTGGCTCTCATTTCAGCTTTGTGCCCAGGAGGACGCTGTGATATTCCATGACAGAGGGCTGGTATGATGGGGATGTGGTGAGCAACGGGGATCTGGGGTTTCATTCATTGGAATCGGAGTCTGATGAGGTGTTCACGGACAGCCCATTTGGAAGGGGGATTGGGTGCTCGCATCCTCCTTTCCTCTTTGCCCTCTTCCTCTGCCTCCTCTTCCTCCTCCACTCCCTCATCCTCCCCCTGAGGTGATGCCGCAATCCATAGTGGCAAGGGCTGCGCCTTCATGATTGCCAAGTTGTGAAGCATGCAGCAGACCACCACAAAATGGGATACCTGCTCTGCCAAGCACTGGAGAGCTCCTCCCGAGCGGTCATGGCAGAGGATCCATTGCTTCAGTAGCCCAATGGTCTGCTCAATGATGTTCATGACTCTCATTATATGAGTGCTGGGCATGAGTGGCGGGGTTGTGCAGGGGAGTCATGAGCTAGGTGCAGAGCGGATAGCCCTTGGTCTCCGAGCAGCCAGCCTCAAGTTTGGTGTGGTGGCTGGAAGATTGCTGGTACACCGGACTGACACTGGATGAAGGCATCATGGCTGCTGCCAGGATAGCAGCCGTTGACCATCAGGAATCGCTGTGCATGGTCATACAACAACTGCACATTAAGTGAGTGCTAGCCTTTGCTGTTATGGAAAATCTCAGGACCACGTGTGTGCAATCGATGGCGCCGTGCACCATAGGGAAGCCCACTATCCTGGCAAAGCCACATGCGCGCTCGTCCTGCTTCTCTCTGCTCATAGAAAAGAAAACGTAGTCCCTTCTCCTGGTGTAGAGAGCCTCAGTGACCTCCTGGATGCAGCGATGGACGACGACCTGGGAGATGTTAGCTATGTCTCCTGCTGCAAACTGGAAGGATTCATTGGTGAAGAAATTGAGGGCCATGCTGATGTTTACTGCCACTGGGAGAGCCATGGTTGCCCTGCTCTCAGGCTGCAGGCCTGGTTGCAGGAGGTGGCAGAGCTCTAGGTGAAGCGGAGCCTCCTAATATACTGCTCCTTGCTTAAGTGGATATAAGAGAAATGCTCTTCGAAGACCCTAGGTCGGTAAGGCCTCCTGTTGGGAGCCATCCTGGCCCTCTTCCTCCTCCCTCTGCATGCATCTTCTCTTCTATGCTGCTTCCGTTCCCTCTCCTGAAGATAGTCAAGCGCGAGGGGGACTGCAAGTAAAGCCCCTGTACTGGCCGCGCTAGACGTGCTCCTATCTAGTTATCCAGCAAGTTAAACACTTATTCAAAATAATTCTTCGTGAAGCCGTTTGCTGTTTGAAGCCTTTACTTGAACAATTTTTTGTGAAACTGTAAACAAAGATAAAGTATGTTTTGTACATAAACTGAGTACTATACATTCGATATTACATAAGATATAAACATATTTACAACAGTAGAATAGATTAATTGTATAACTAACTAACATTTGGACTCACATCTGTAACTATCAAATATTAACCTTTTATAAACATATTATTGTCAAAATACTACTCTGACAACGTTGCTATTATGCTAACAAACAAAGATACTCACAGATATTGTGCTTGGTCTAACATATGAAATCAGATTACATTGGATTGTGAAACCCTCATGGAATCCTCCATTACTGCCAGGTTCTTCCTGGAATTCTACTTCCTGGGATTCTATTTCCTGGGTTACACAGGAAGAAAGGTACAAAGGTCAAATGACATCTCACAGGAAGAAAGGAACAAAGGTCAAATGACCTCACACAGGAAGAAAGGAACAAAGGTCAAATGACCTCTGTTTCATACAAACACACTGCTAACACATAACCACCACCAGAGGGTGCTATCTGCATATAAAATAGTCCATCAGTCCAGAACACTCCCCGTCTGAGGTCGTTAACGACTCCACATAGTCCGAACTCTACTTGTCACTGGAGTCCTCTGGCGACAAAAGAAGAACCACCTCAGAGACGGGCCGAGAGGTGACCTTCGCTGTTCCTTCTTTGATGACTCTCAAGTCCACCTTTCTCACTCTCCCGTCCTGGCTGGGATGGGAGTTCACGATGATAGCCATAGGCCACTCATTCCTTTTTACCTGATTGTCCCTCATCAAGACAACATCTCCTTCTTTGAGATCTGGCCTCTTGTTCCGCCACTTGCGTCGGCTCTGTAATGTGTTGAGGTACTCCCTTCGCCACCTGTTCCAAAACGTGTCTGCCAAACTCTGGACTCATTTCCATTTTCCACGAAGAGTTCTCTTTCCCCAATCTCTCCTGGAGGACAAGGGGGAACACCTGTCTTCTGGGTCAAAAGCATGGCCGGAGTGAGGATGAGGGGCGATTCTGGGTCTGAAGATACAGGAATGAGGGGCCTTGCATTCATCATGGCGGTGACCTCAGCCATCAGTGTGGTCAAGACCTCATGTGTGAGGCACTACGATCTACCTTGGAGAAGCATGCAGTCGAGGATACAGCGGGCAATGCCGATCATACGCTCCCATGCGCCGCCCATGTGGGATGAGTGAGGTGGGTTGAATACCCAGGTGCATTTCTGCTCTTGGAGATACGTCTCCACACTCTGAGAGCTGGAACTAGATCCATCCATCTTCAGCTCTCTGCAAGCGCCAACAAAGTTTGTGCCGCAATCTGAGCGTATTTGCTTTGCCGGGCTTCTAATTGAGAAAAACCGTCTCAGAGCGTTTATGAAGCTGGAGGTGTTGTGTATGTACCTTTAAGCGAAGAACTGATTTTATACTGCAGTACCGGCAGTGACCACCCCTGTATAAAAGGCCCTAGCAGGCTTCTGTACTTCAGTCTGACGTTACCCTCTGTTCAGTAAAATACCTGTTTAATTGTTCTCCCGACGTCCATGTATTATTGAGGCGCGGACTTTACAGTGGCGACGAGCAAGTTCGAACTCACCTGCAGTATTGCATCACCTCACGGGGACCTTTGCCTGAGAAGAAGTTTCTTGGAGGTCGAAGTCAGAGCAACGGGCGTCGACTGCGGGCAACCGCTCAAGGATCCATCGGTGTTCGGAGAATTGCGGGAGAGGCAGTGGAGAGCTGAGCTTGGCTCCCCAGTCAAGGTGTTCCAGCAAATCGTGCTGGTAGCAGGTAGTGCGCTGACCCTTCCGGACTGTGGGGGGCTCGAGCTCGATCGAGCGGCTCTGCAAAAGGGGCCGCGCAGCGTCGCCGGGAGGAAAGAGAGAGAGAGGGTGGAGCGCACAGGGCGCGGTCGGTGCTCAAGAACCGGGCAGCGGAGAGAAAATAAATGAGGGGAAGGAAAAGTGAGACGCGCCGAAGCTGCGGGTCGCCGCCATTACCCTGTAGAACGCTAGGAGCAGCGTGGCAGCAAGGGGAAGAAGGAAAAGCGCGGGAGGCACCATTTTATTCCATTGGGGAAGGAGGAAAAGCGCAGGAGGCACCATTTTATTCCATTGGGGAAGAAGAAAAAGCGCGGGAGGCACCATTTTAAATCACCCAAGATGCCGAAAAGTGGCAGTATCACTGCTTTCGACAACGCGGTAGAAGACTGGACCACGTATGTGGAAAGAATTGAAGTGTACTGCAAGGCAAATGAGGTGGCCGATGGAAAGAAGGCGTCGGTATTATTAAATTTGATGGGCGCGAGAACGTACGGCCTATTGCGGAATTTAATTACCCCAGCTAAATCAATGGAGAAAAGTTTTGAGGAGATTGTTAATATCTTACAGGAACACCTAAACCCTACACCGCTGCTGATAGCAGAAAGATTCAAGTTCCATAAAAGAAACGAGCACAAAGATGAGAGCAATGCTGACTATCTTACGGAACTACGCAAGTTATTGAAGCACTGCCAGCTCGGAGCAGGACTGGCAGACACTTTACGGAATAAGTTTGTCTGCGGGCTCCAGAGTGAAGGAACCCAGAAAGGACTACTTTCGGAAAAGGACCTGACGCTAGAATAGGCTTTCAGCGTGGCAGTATCCTACGAAGCAGCAGCACGGGGAGCTGCGGAAATACAACAGAAACCACAAGAATACAGCGCTAACGAAATGGCGTATGGAGCAGAAAAGTGCTATCGCTGCGGCAGAACAACCCATGATCAGAAGCACTGCTGGGTTAAGGACAAAGTATGCAGGCAATGCGGGAAAATGGGACATATAGCAAGAGTCTGCAGGTCGGGAAAGAAAACCAACACTACAAGAACTACTAAGGAAAAGTACAAGAAAGTAAAAAAAATGACAGACAGTAGTTCATAAGATCAGGAGAGTGATAACGACTCCGGGAGCAGGAGATTAATTTGTCTAAAGTTACACAATGTGATCGCAAAGGAGGATCACCGAACCATTTGGGTCACCCTCATGATAGTTGAGTCCCAAGTAAAGATGGAATTGGATACAGGATCAGCCCTAACTGTCATGAATCGACGAGACTATGAGCGGCTATTCTCACACATACACTTAAAGGACATGTCCATTGTATTGAAGACATACACGGGGCAAAAAGTCTACCCCAGATGAAAAATAAGGGTGCCAGTTAAATATAACGGCAAGGAAACACAGAAACTGTATCTATATATACTACAAGATGGAGGACCACCATTATTGGGACATGAATGGATCCGAAAAATACAATTGGATTGGCATTCCATTCAGGCGCTAACTGTGACTGACAAAAAGGATGATGACGTCGCACCTGGACGTCTGTCACAAATTCTAACTGACACAAAAGAGGTGTTCCAACAAGGACTTGGGACTCTAAAAGGAGTAAAGGCAACGATAAAAATCGAAGATAACGCAAACCCCAAATTTTTTAAGGCCAGACCGGTGCCGTACGCGATCCGCCCAGCCGTCGAAGCAGAACTGGAGAGTCTGGAGCATTCAGGTGTGCTGTCCAAGGTGGATTGGAGCGAGTGGGCCACACCCATCGTTCCTGTAATGAAGAAATCATTGAGCAGCACGCCTGGGGTGCCGAAGAAGGTTCGCATCTGTGGGGACTTCAAGGTAACTGTGAACCCAGTCCTGCACACAGTACAATATCCACTTCCACGGATAGAAGATATTTTCGCCTCACTATCTGGAGGGAAAAGCTTTACGAAGATTGATCTGGCCCAAGCGTATCTACAAATGGAGCTGGAAGAAGCATCTAGGAAATACCTCACGATAAACACTCACAAAGGCCTTTACCAGTACAATCGGCTGGTATTCGGGGTAGCATCAGCCCCGGCTATTTGGCAGAGGGCAATGGAACAAGTCCTGCAAGGGATCCCAGGGACCCAGTGTTATTTGGATGAGATCCTGGTGACGGGCGAAAATGACAGTGAACACCTTGCCAACCTAGAGCAGGTGCTCACCAGTTTGCAGGAATATGGGCTATGAGCTAACCGCCCCAAATGCGAGTTCTTCAGGAGACAAATCTCATATTGTGGCCACATGATTGATGAGGAAGGGTTGCATAAGTCGCCAGACAAGATTGAGGCTGTAGTTAAGGCTCCAGCACCGGAAAATGTGTCGCAACTGAGGTCGTTTCTCGGGCTGGTGAACTACTACCATAAGTTCTTGCCGAATTTATCTACAATTCTGCACCCACTGAACACCCTGCTGCAAACTGGAGTAACATGGAAATGGAGTGATGAGTGTAAGCGTGCCTTTCAGAAATGTAAGTGCCTAATCACTTCAAAAGAAAGTATTGGCCCACTACAACCCAACACTACCGATTCGGTTGGCATGTGATGCGTCTCCCTATTGCATTGGAGCTGTGCTGTCACACAAATTCCTTGACAGTTCAGAGAGGCCAATAGCCTTTGCGTCACGCTCGTTAACCTCAGCCGAGCGTAATTACGCCCAGATTGACAGGGAGGCCCTCAGCCTGGTGTGGGGGGTGAAGAAGTTCAATCACTATCTGCACGGGCAGAAATTCACTCTACTGACTGATCATCAGCCCCTGGTCTCCATTTTTAACCCAAAGAAGGGCGTTCGGTGATGACAGCGCAATGGCTGCAAAGATGGTTACTTTTTCTAGGGGCACATCAGTACGACATAGAATAAAAGGGTATGAAGCAGCATGGAAATGTTGATGGGCTGTCGCGCCTACCGTTGCCTATGGTAGAGAAAGCACCTGCAGTGGACCCTGTTGAGATATTCCATGCGACCATAGTCGAATGTCTGCCTGTTACAAACTCAAGTATAGAGAAGGAAACCCGAAATGACCCGACACTCTCTTGGGTCTATGATTTGACGGTGAAGGGATGGCCAGCACATGGCGACTCACTGTTGCCAGCATTCTCGCCAATGAGATAACAGCTGTCAGTGTGCCGGGGGACCTTGATGTGTGGATCCCGAGTGGTAATTCCACCCAAGTTGAGAGACAGAGTGCTCAATGAGCTTCATGAGGGTCATCTGGGAGGGGTAAAAATGAAAAGCCTAGCCAGGGCTTATGTGTGGTGGCCGGGAGTTGATAAACAAATCGAGGACCTGACCAAGAGCTGCTCAGGATGCCAGAATGTACAAAATGCACCACCATAGGCCCCTTTACACCCATGGGAGTGGCCCTCATCTCCATGGCAACGGGCACACATTGATTTTGCTGGTCCATTTATGGACTCAATGTTTCTAATCGCCATGGACGCCCATTCGAAATGGCCAGAGGTCATCAAAATGTCCTCCACCACCACGGAGAAAACTATTGCAGTCCTACGGACCATGTTCGCCAGGAATGGCTTGCCAGAACAGATTTGCTCTGACAATGGGCCACAGTTTATGTTCGAGGATTTCCGGAGGTTTCTGAGGAATAATGGGGTGAAACATTACACATCTGCCCCATATCATCCAGCCACAAATGGATTGGCTGAAAGGTTTGTTCAGACCTTTAAAAAGGCAATAAAAGCGATGTATAACGACGACATACCACTACAACACAAGGTAGATAATTTCTTGTTTTCTTACTGGAATGCGACACATGCAGTCACCAACCAAGCTCCAGCCATAATGTTCTTCAACCGAAGGCTAAGATGTCGCCTGGATTTGCTCAAACCAACCATAAGACGAGATGTTGAGGATAAGCAATTCCAGCACATCAACGAGAAGCCAACCAGGAGCTTCAAGATAGGACAACCAGTCTTGGCCCGCGACTACCAAACAGAAAAATGGCAGCCAGGAATGATATGCACACAGCAGGGACCACTAATGTACACAGTGGACGTTGGAGAGAGCATCGTGAGACGCCATGCTGACCAGATTCTAGAGTCACAGGAACAAGCCAAACCTATACCACGAGCATGTGCACCTGGTAATGAGCCCGAAGTACAGATTGCGTCTACCTCAGAAGCAGTGGTATTGGAAGCTGACGAACCAACCAATGACAATGAGCCAGAATCGACTCCACCGCAAGAACAGTATACTCAAGAAAGGTGCTATCCAGTCAGGATCAGGAAGCCTCCTCAAAGACTGAACTTATAAATGATTATTTCAGTTGATGTATATAGTACCGAGAAAATTGTAATTGTAATTAGTTATTATTTAGTTGTTAAATGAATGTTATATACTGTTTATCTAAAAGGGGAGGAATTGTTGTGTATGTACCTTTAAGAGAAGAACTGATTTTATACTGCAGTACCGGCAGTGTCCACCCCTATATAAAAGGCCCTAGCAGGCTTCTGTACTTCAGTCTGACGCTACCCTCTGTTCAGTAAAATACCTGCTTAATTGTTCTCCCGAAGTTCATGTATTATTGAGGCGCGGACTTTGCAGGAGGCGCTCATTGTTTCTATGACTTCGATGTGTACAGCTCTTGTGGACATACATGAGAACATCACCGCCCACCTCTTGCTGTTGGCGTGCCCTCCTCTGGTGTGGCGTGTGACCACGTCCCATGGTCCGAAGACATCTACGGCTATGTAGGTGAAAGGTGGTGCTACTTGTAGCCGCTCGGCTGGCAGTTCTGCCATCTGTTGGTACTCCGTCTTCCCACGGAGTTTTTTGCAGGTGACACATTTGAAAAGCGTGCCGCTGATACTTCTCTTAGCTCCAACCAACCAGAGGCCGTCTGCTCTGATGGCACCTTCGGTGAAATGCCTGCCCTGATGCTTCACAGCCTCATGATGATAACGCACAAGCAGAATGGCCAGATGATGATGACCTGGAATGAGGATGGGGTTGGTTGCATTCATTCCTAGTTGAGACTGCGATATGTGTCCCCCAACTCTGAGAAGGCCGTCGGTGTCCACGATGGGATGCAGCTTCCGTAGACTGCTGTGAGTGGGTAGGTTGCGTTCTGCTGCTATGCACTTCAACTCTTCTGAATAACACTTGTGTTGGACACTCTTTATCACAAGGATTGTGGCTCTCTTGAGCTCCTCTTCAGAGGGACTCTTACGACAGATGTGCCACCCATGGCAGTTACTCCCTTGCGTAGGCTGGGAGAAGGTATGAGCTATATGGGTTAGGCGTGCTATCGTCTTTATGAGAGTGTTCCATTTGGAGAAATGCTCGAAGCATTTGGTGCTCATCAGGTCCTTACAGATTTGAGTAACGTTCGCTGTTACTTGTGGGCGTATCTCGCAGTCAGAAACAGGGTTGAGTAGGTCGAATGACTCGTTGATTTCGGAGAAGTGTGGGAACGGATCCTGAAGAAAAGCAGGTCCTGACAGCCAAGTCGTGCTGCTGAGTAGGGATGCTGTTACAGATCTAGACCCATGGTCAGCTGGGTTCAGGTCTGTAGGGACGTACCTCCACTGGTCGGGGGACGCGAACTGTCGAATACGTTGGACCCTATTGTTCACGTATACGTAGAACCGTCTACTTTGGTTATGGATGTAGCCTAGCACCACTTTGCTGTCTATATAATATGTGATGCTGTCGAACTTCAGATCAATCTCGTCTTCTATGAACTCTGCAATCTCAACTCCTAATACTGCTGCGCACATTTCCAATCTGGGTATGGTGAGGTCTGGCTGGGGTGCCAACTTGGCTTTTCCAAAGACGAAGCCGATTTTGCTTTGTCCATCTTGAGTGGTGACCTTCAGATAAGCCACACTTGCAATGGCCTTAGCGGATGCGTCTGCAAAGACACAAAGCTCTTTGAATTGGGCATTTAAGGGAGAGAAAGATGAATAACAGCGAGGTATTCGGATCTCCTGTAAGTCTTGGAGTGAGTCTCTCCATCTGTCCCACTCTGCTTCCATCTCTTCAGGGAGAGGTGAATCCCACTCTTCAGCGCGTGTGGAGAGTTCCCTGAGGAGCAGCCTGCCTTGTATGGTGACAGGGGCTAAGAAGCCAAGAGGGTCGTATAGGCTGTTGACTGTAGAGAGCACTCCTCTACGTGTGAAGGGTTTCTTGACGTCTAAGACTTGGAACGTGAACGTGTCTGTTGCTATGTTCCACGACACCCCTAGGCTACGCTGTAAGGGGAGGTCATCAGTGAAGAGGTCTAGGTCTTTGACGTCCTTAGCACGATCTTCAGGGGGGAATGCCTCCATCACTGCTGGTCTGTTAGAGGCTATCTTATGCAGCCTGAGGTTGGATAGTGCAAGTAGTTCCTGGGCTCGTCCGAGGGTACTGATGGCCTCTGCTTCAGTCGGGAATGACTTTAGTGCATCGTCGACATAGAACTCTCGTTCGATGAACCCTCTCACATCACTGCCAAAGTCGTCATCTTCTTCCTTGGCAGCCCTCCTTAGTCTGTATATGGCGAGAGCAGGGGATGGGCTATTCCCAAAGACATGGACACGCATTCTGTAGTCCACAATGTCTCTATTGGGGTCATTGTCCCGATACCACAGGAAGCGGAGGAAGTCTCTGTGGTCTTCTCTCACCACGAAGCAATGAAACATGTGCTGGATATCGGCAGTGATGGCGACGGGCTCTTTCCTGAATTTCATGAGCACTCCCAAGAGGCTGTTGTTAAGATCGGGCCCTGTGAGGAGTACGTCGTTGAGAGAGACTCCCTGATATGGTGCACTGGAGTCAAACACCACGCGGATCTGTTACGGCTTTTTGGGGTGATAGACTCCGAAGGAAGGGAGGTACCAACACTCTTGGCCTTCCTGGAGTGGAGGAGCTATCTCTGCATGATTGTTGACAAGCATTTTCTTGACAAATTCTAGGAAATGTGCTTTCATCTCTGGCTTCTTCTCTAGTGTGCGACGGAGTGAGTTAAGACGATTATAGGCATACCCCCTGTTGTTCGGCAGCCATCGTCTGGGGTTCCGGAAGGGTAAGGGTGCAACCCAGCTGTTAGAGCTGTCACGAGAGACCTCATTGTCCATAATCTGGAGGAACCTCATGTCGTCGATCGATGGAGCAAGTTTGTGGTCGTTGGCGGTGCGACAGAAGACTGACTGACCCGGGTTCTCTCCAGTGAGCATCATCTGTGTGCTGTCTGTGGAGATCAGCGCTGGGGTTTTCTGAGGCTGAGCCGTATGACTGAACTTCTCTGTCACTCGGATCTGACTACTGCATGGGGTAAGGTAGCTTGGACGACCATTCTCCAAGATGGAAGTCTTGAGTGTGCTCACCTGAGATGGCTTGTGAGTGCCCTTGAGGCACACATCTCCAACAACGACCCAGCCGAGGTCTAGCCTTTGGGCGAAAGGGGTGTCATGTGGACCGTTGATCTGTTCCCTTATCTTATGTACCCTCAGGATGTCTCTTCCCAACAACAGAAGTATGCTTGCATCTGGATCAAGAGGTGGGATCTCGTCTGCAATGCGTCTCAGATGACGGTGATGACGAGCTGCATTCGGAGTGGGAATCTCAGAACGGTTGTCGGGGACTTGATTACATTCGATGAGTGTAGGAAGGGGGAGACTAATCTTCCTGTCGGCTGACTCAACAACGTAACTGCAGGCCCTCCTGCCGGCTGTCTCTGAAACTCCAGCACACGTCTTCAGCGTGTAAGGCGACGGACTTCCTTTGACCTTGAAGATGTTGAAGAACTCGAATCTTGCTAGAGAATGATTGCTTTGTTCATCTAGTATGGCATACATCTTTTCAGATTCCTGGCGACTTCCTGCAGGGTACACATTAACGAGGCATATCTTGGAGCATGCTCTTGCGCTCACTCCTTCTCCACACACCTCGGTGCACCTAGATGTAATCTCCAGACCAGCAGCTCCCTCTCTTTCCCCGCCATGCTCTGAAGCGGGAGGAGGCGACTCTGACTTCCAAGGAGCTGGGCCTGGGTGTAGTGCTGAAACGTGCCGATCACTTTCACCTTCTGTGCATTTTGCATCTACCTTGCAGTTCTTGGCGAGATGGCTCGTGGAAGAGCAGCACTTGAAACATATAGAGTTCTCTTTAAGATATTGTTTCCGATCTTCCAGGGACATCTCCCTGAAGCCTCTGCACTTCTTTAAAGGATGGGGCTTGTTGTGGATAGGGCATTGTTTGCTCATATCCTCAGGTTTCTTCTGAATCTTTGTGTGCTCAGTTGAGGACACTTGCATTTTGTGGACAGATATTGGTGTCTTTCCATGTCTGTCGAACTTGTCTCTTCTGGCAAGTGCTGGGTGGGCGGAGAAGAAGTTGAAGCTGGGGTCGTTCCTGGCTTTGGCTTCTTTACGGATGAATTTAACGAACGCAGAGAATGGTGGGAACGCCACGTTGTGCTTTAGCTTGAACTTTGATCCAAACGTTTTCCACTTCTCCTGCAGGTTAAATGGAAGCTTCTCAATGATGGGACTTACCCCTCTGGAAGTGTCCAAGTATGATAGACCGGGTAGGTAGCCGTCCTGCTTTGCGGCTTCGAGTTCCAACAGCAGATCTCCAAGGTCGCGGAGCATCTGGGGTTCCTTACTCGTCAACCTCAGAAAGTTCTCCAACCTGTCAAAGAGAGCCCTTTCAATGGCTTCAGGCGAGCCGTAGCTTTCTTCCAGCCTCGCCCAATCCTTCTTCAACCCCTCTGGCAGCTGTCCCACATTGGCCGCTTTTATCCTGCAGGCCTGTCCGGCGGACTCTGGGCCGAGCCATTTGATAAGGAGGCCGAGCTCTTCTCCTGCCGACAGGTCTAAGCTCGATATGGCATCGTGGAAGCAGGGCTTCCAAGCCCGATAATTCTCCGGCCTGTCATCAAACCTAATTAACCCCGAAGTCACCAGCTGGGTGCGTGCAAGGTATTTGGCGAGGTCGTAGGTGCTGGGACCTGTGCCAGGGTTGCCTTGGCTAGGGGCTCTGTTGGGGGTCTCAAGGAACCGAGAGGGGATTTGCCTCTGACTTTCTCTATTCAGCGTCCTATTCCTCTGCACCGTGTCTTCCGTTCTGCTGGGGGAGACCCTGCGGCTTGAGGCACGCCGTCTGCTTTGACCTTGATTGGCAACTTGTGGCACGTTATATGAAGTGCTTGCGTCTGTAGAGATGTGCGGGCCTTCATCCCTTTCTCCTGTAAACTGTATGTCGGCATGGTCGCTCACGTAATCTATGGTGCGCTGTCGTGGACTCTGCCACAGAACGGGAATTAAAGGTTTGTAAGCTGTCTCGGGATCAACTCCCTCCAAAATTGCCTCGAATACTTGTGTCTCGGCTAATGCAGCATCTATCTCTTTTTGTTGCTGCAGTGCGTCTAATGTGGCTTGGAGACGGGCCTGTTCAGCCTGGCGTTCCACTTGGTGACGGGCCTGTTCCACTTGGAATTCAGCTTGGAGTCGGGCCTGTTCTGCTTGGAGTCGGGCCTGTTCTGCTTGGAATCGGGCCTGTTCTGCTTGGAGTCGGGCCTGTTCTGCTTGGGGTTCAGCTTGGAGACAGGCCTGTCTTACTTTTATTTCTATTTCACTGTTCACATGCGCAGCTCTGGCTTGAGCTGCCACTAGCTTAGCCCGTGCTCTGGCGATAGTCACGCTTATTCGAGAACCACCTGATGACCGTGAACCAGCTTGCGATCTGACGTAACTGGAGCTTATGGACCGATTGTCACCTTCTACAGTTTCGTCTGCCTGTTTGAGGTCTTCTCCTCGCTGCAAAGCATTTTCGTTATTATCTTCTGACATGTTGATGTGAGGTAGATGTGCTCTACGAGGTTAAGGCTTACTCTGGGTTCCTCCTGCTCCGCTCTTCACAGCTAGCCGTATTGCTATCTTTTCACTGTACTGGCCGTGCTAGACGTGCTCCTATCTAGTTATCCAGCAAGTTAAACACTTATTCAAAATAATTCTTCGTGAAGCCATTTGCTGTTTGAAGCCTTTACTTGAACAATTTTTTGTGAAACTGTAAACAGAGATAAAGTATGTTTTGTACATAAACTGAGTACTATACATTTGATATTACATAAGATATAAACATATTTACAACAGTAGAATAGATTAATTGTATAACTAACTAACATTTGGACTCACTTCTGTAACTATCAAATATTAACCTTTTATAAACATATTATTGTCAAAATACTACCCTGACAACGTTACTATTATGCTAACAAACAAAGATACTCACAGATATTGTGCTTGGTCTAACATATGAAATCAGATTACATTGGATTGTGAAACCCTCATGGAATCCTCCATTACTGCCAGGTTCTTCCTGGAATTCTACTTCCTGGGATTCTACTTCCTGGGTTACACAGGAAGAAAGGTACGAAGGTCAAATGACCTCTCACAGGAAGAAAGGAACAAAGGTCAAATAACCTCACACAGGAAGAAAGGAACAAAGGTCAAATGACCTCTGGTTCATACAAACACACTGCTAACACATAACCACCACCAGAGGGTGCTATCTGCACATAAAATAGTCCATCGGTCCAGAACAGCCCCCATGACTGTGAGCAAGTGTTATGAGCAGAAGCTTTGAAATAATAATGAAGGCATTCTCCACTTGCAACAACACTCCCTGTTACCTTAGAACCTTAAACGAAGTTAATAAAGCTGCTGGAGTTGCAGAAAGTTGCACAGAGCCAGTGAAACTGAACAAACATGTCAGGGGTAAGTGATTGCTGATGATCCCTTTAAATATCGCTACTGGAGCCTCCTTCCTCCTTGTCAACGCTTGCTCAGCTCATCATACTTAAGGCATGCTGGTAAGTGGTGCGGCGAAGTTGAAAATGGCAGATCGGGAGTCAAGTGAGTGTTGCACACCCACTGACGTCACGATCTGCATAATGTACATAATTTTCATGAGAGCACGGACATTGGCAGTGCTGCCACCCAACCGAAAATGATGGCCACAGCAGGTCCCGCTGGCAGTGGTTGGAAGTGTGGCAGCTGCCATTCTTTTCCCTGAATCTGGCGGTAATGTGTGGTACTAAACCCCTAAATTTTTAGCCCATTATCTCTACTCTCTTTCTGCTACCACTTCCTAACTTGAATTTGCCTTCAATACCATGAGCATTAATTTTAGCTAAGAGTCTCTTATGTGGAACCTTATCAAATACCTTCTGGAAGTCCATATAAACTACATCCAGAGACATGCCCCTGTCTATTCCTTTCGTTACTTCCTCCAAAAATTCAATGTGGTTCGTTAGACATGACCTACCCTTTACAAGTTAATTTTGCCTCTCTCTAATCAGTTCAAATTTCTCTAAGTGCTCAGTCACTCTGTCCTTAATTCTAGATTCTAATAGGAGGTAGGGTCCCACTTTTGGAAGCTGCTCTTTGCTAATAATGGGTACTTGGAGAAAGCTTAATTCTACAATGACTACTCTCAACACCATAACCATTCCCTCAAGAACAAAAAAATACAACAAATTAAAACTTGTTGCCATGGAGGATATTTGATGCCAGGACACTAGACTAACTGAAGAAGCAGCTCATGCTATAATGGGAAGAGGGTAGGGTTGATTTTCTAGAAGGATGAGGTCAAATTGACTGAACGGCTTCACCGGAGCATTATCAAACAAAATTTGACACGGAGCCAGATAAGGAGCTATTAGGACAGATGACCAAAAGCTTGGTCAAAGAGGTAGGTTTTAAGAAGCCTCTTAAAGGAGGGAAGAGAGGTTGAGAGGCGGAGAGGTTTAGGCAGGGAATTCCGGAGTTTAGGGCCTAGGCAGCTGACGGCATGGCCGCCAATGGTGGAGCGATCAAAATCAGGGATATGCAAGAGGGCAGATTGGAGGAGCGCAGGGATCTCGGAGGGCTGTGGGGCTGGAGAAGGTTACAGAGATAGGGAGGAACACTCAGTCCAGCATCCCCGGACAGGCCCTCCGGTACACCGGCCACAGCCGGTCCGCAAAAGCCTGCGGGGTTTCCCCTGGGAGCTGGATCGTCTTCTCCACACGAGAGAAAGGACTTCCCTCATTCATCCCCATGGTCTACAGAACCGCATCTCTAAGCTCCTCATACCTGCTCTGCCCCCTTTTACACTCATTAGAGAAGGATTGGAGGAGACTACTCTCCAGGGAGAATAGAATAGCAGCATCTTGGCCTTCTCAGTGTCATCACAGTCGTTGACGCTGGCTGCCTGCTCTACTTCCCTGAAGTGGATCGAGGGGTCTCCCTTTTCGGAGAGCCTCGGGATATGGTTGACCATAGCCCTAAGCTCCTCTACATTGGGGAGACCAAACGCAGATTGGGTGACCGCTTTGTGGAACACCTCTGTTCAGTCCGTAAGGGTGACCCCGAGCTTCTGGTCGCTTGTCATTTTAGTTCACCGCTCCATTCCCACTCGGACCTCACCGTCCTTGGCCTCTTGCATTGTTCCATGGAAGCTCAATGTAAACTCGAGGAACAGCACCTCATCTTTTGATTAGGCACGTTGCAGCCTTCCGGACTCAATATCGAGTTCAACAATTTCAGATCATAACCTCGGTCCCTATTACTTTTTTACTTACATTTTTTTCCCACTCCTTTGTTTTGGGTCTTCCCTTCCCCCCCGCTTTCCTTTTTTTCTCTCTCTCCCACATGGCAGCTGTCTCTCATCCTGCCAGTACATTTCACACCTAACCTGAGCCGTCTTTTGTCTCCACTGTCCTATTACCATCTCGTCTGTGTAATGATCAGTAACATGTCATTCTAGAATGGTACACTAGGTGGAGCTGTATGTTGCTGTATGTTTAGCTGTATGTATATAAGAGTGGGACTACCCATGATGCACTAGGCTACCCACAAGGCAGTAGTCAAGATGGATGCTGTACATGGCATGAATAAAGTGACTAGCTAGAAGCTAGCTGTTCATAATGAAAACGACTAATTATTAATGAACATAACAGTCTGGTTTTGAATACCTCTTAATGTCCCTTTACTTCTTTTGTTCTATCGCAGCCTTGCCATTGATCTATTTCATTTCCTTTCCAGTTTTGAAAAAGGGTTTCGACCCGAAATGTCGACTCTAATTTCTCTCCACGGATGTTGCCTGGCCTGCTGAGTTTTTCCAGCATTTTCTGTTGTTATTGTAGCCCTAAGCTGTTGGGTGTTAAAGGGTGGGTGGGCCGAACCTCCGATGCCGTGCTGGGCACATCGGTCCCGGTTCCAATCTCTCGGGCGGGGGTTGCTCTACCTCCGCTTCCACCTCTGGCTCCACCCCCCCTTGTTGCCAAACCTCACTGAAACTTGGCGCTATGGGTGGTGGTCGTCAGATGTCCTCTCTCTCAACCGGGTCGTCCCTAGGCACTACCGGTGACGTTGGATCTGTCCTCCCCTCGTTCCTTATAAAATCTGCCTGGCCTGCCTTTGGGCTTATGAGGCATATCATGCCTTTTGCCTTCCGGAGGGCCCGGCTCAGATTTTCTATCCTCTCTTTACAGGGGCTGTGGTCTGCCTCCTCAAACCCCTGTTCGCTCGTGAACTTGTAAGCTGCCTTTACCTCCTGTACTTTCTCTTCCTGTTCCCTAATCTGCCTTGCCAAGCGGGCGTTCTTCTCCCGCAACCTTAACTCATTTCCCTTGGCCTCGTTGACTTGGCACCGTAGGTATTCCAACTGGGCCTTGTGTTCTCCTACTAAATGCACTCTCTCCTGATTCAAAGCCTGCAAAGCTACTAATAACTTTTCCCCTGCGAGAGCCTTTTCCTGGATCTCCAGGGCTGACTCCCTTAACTCGGCTGCCTGTGCCGCAACGAGCCTGTCCAAAACCTGGACCTGCTTTTTAAAACACATCAGCCAAACTGCCTTCTCTAAGGACTTCTTGTGTTCCTTTTCCTCTGTCCACTTAGCTGCTGCATCAACCTGACGCCCAGCCTTTAACAGAGTGGTGATCCACATCTTAGTGATATTCACCTTGCTAAACACATAATCAGAAATCCTTTCCTCCATCATGGTTTGCTCATCCGAACCATTGTCTACTGTATTGCAACCCTGTTGCCGGTGTCCTGCCGCGGTCGCCATTTCTGTAGGGGGTGGTGGTGGGGTTGGCACGTGTGCCCAGTCAGTTATGCCTCTGACTGTTTGTGAGCAGTTCGAATCGCTCCCACGCCCCTGGGTTCTAGACACCGGACTTAGGTACAGGCGGCGATACAGAAAAAGACTTGAGTAGACAGGCGGTTTGGATGTAAGCAAAACCAAGATTTTATTAAACAGAAGTTACTAGTATAAAATTACAGGCAAATACAAATAATTATACTTATACAGGGAATGGGGAACACACGGCACATCGAGGGAAAACAACAATATTATCAATCCCCTTATCCTTATCCCACCCCCTATACCTAACTAGATTAAGCTATGAGGGGCCAGAATTCATGCTCACCAATCAAAGATCTGCTGAATTCAAAACAGCGGTGGGGTTTGGGGTTCGCTCTTTGTGGTCTCTGGAGTCTGCCATCGTCATGTGGTCTCGGGGTGCTGCAAGGGCGTTGTCCAGGTATGAGTACCCCAAAGTTAAAGTCTCTGCTTGGGTACTTCACCTCACAGGGATGATGATTCCTCTTCCTCGGTTGGCAGTTGAAGTTTGCATGAAGATAGTCACAGGTCGGCTGGATTGAAGGCCTGATTATTCAAAGCTTGTCGTCAATCGTCTTCCCAATTCGTCTTCCCAATCGTCTCACCCAATTCGTCTCGCCTCCTCACCTCCTCGCGTCCCGCCTCGCCTGGCCTGGTTTGTCCGTGTCCGCCCAGTGCAATGCCGGGCATTCCTGATGGAATGGGGAAAGGCACAGGCAGAGGCCAGGGGGTAAGTGCAGGACGGGGGAAGAGCAGCAGCCATGAGGGCGAGGAGCAAGAAGAAGAAGAGCCAGAGCCAGAGAAAGAGATTGCTACCTGGGGCCTTCAGTTATACTCCTTCGGATGGCCCTTATCTGCACGCCAAATCAGGTTAGTTCTTTGTCCCAATCTTGGTGGGCTAGTTTAAATAATGGTAGCAATCTGAACTAACTGTTTTTAGATGGCCGGTAATCACATTTACTGGCCTGACAATTGACTTGTTTTGTTATTAATACATCATAATGGGCCTGTCCAGCCTCGATGGCTTCCTTAAGCTGTTCCCAATTATTTATGCAAACTGCGTGATGGCCTTGAGTATAGGCCTAACTGGGTTTTGATCTGTCTCTGATTTGGCCTAATACATATTCAAAGTCCTGTCTGGTTTTCAAAATGCAAAAGTCTCTCTTCACAGAAACTGCAGCCTTGGTTTCGATTTCTCCACAAGCTGCCTGTGCCGCAGAGTCCAAGCTTTTAAAATCTTACAGGCTTTTGGCCACGAGGCACAGACGCCATCTTGGTTACCCTTTTTCTTAAAATGTCCACGCAGGGTCCCTTTTATTAATAATAACCTTTGGGGAAATGTAGAAATTTTGCAAATCTTACAAAAAGGAAAAGGAGGTGAGGTAGCATTGCTGGTTAAAGAGGAGATTAACACAATAGTAAGGAAGGATATTAGCTCTGATGATGTGGAATCTGTATGGGTAGAGCTGAGAAATACCAAGGGGCAGAAAATGTTAGTGGGAGTTGTATACAGACAGTAATGCTAATGTTGGGCATGTCATTAAACAGGAAATTAGAGACACGTGCAATAAGGGCACAGCAGTTATCATGGGTGACTTTAATCTACATATAGATTGGGCTGACCAAATTAATAACAATACTGCGGTGGAGGAATTCCTAGAGTGTATATGGGATGGTTTCCTGGACCAATATGTCGAGGAACCAACTAGAGATCAGGCCATCTTAGACTGGGTATTATGTAATGAGAAAGGATTAATTAGCAATCTTGTTGTGCGAGGTCCCTTGGGGAGGAGCAATCTTCATTAATACATAGATACATAGAAGATAGGAGCAGGAGTAGGCCATTCGGCCCTTCGTGCCTGCTCCGCCATTCGATGAGATCATGGCTGATCCTTTAATTCAGTATCCCGTCCCCGCCTTCTCTCCGTAACCCTTAACCCCTTTTGCCCGTAGAAATATATCTAATTCCCTCTTAAATATATTTAATGAGCTGGCGTACACTGCCCTCTGTGGCAATGAGTTCCACAGGTTCACCACTCTCTGAGTGAAGAAATTCCCCCTCATCTCTGTCCTAAATGGTTTAGCCCTTATCCTTAAATTATGTCCTCTAGTTCTGTTCTCACCCGCCAAGGGAAACATTCCTTCTGCATCCAGTCTGTCTAGACCTGTCAGAATTTTATACACTTCTATGAGGTCCCCTCTCAATCTTCTAAACTCCAGTGTGTACATCCCTAAACTACATAGTCTCTCCTCATAGGTCATTCCCGCCATTCCTGGTATCAGCCTGGTGAATCGCCGCTGCACCCCCTCCATGGCAAGAACATCCTTCCTCAGATGAGGCGACCAAAACTGTACACAGTACTCGAGGTGTGGTCTCACCAGTGCCCTGTACAGCTGCAGCAAGGTATCCCTGTTCCTGTATTCTAACCCTTTTGCTATGAAGGCCAGCATACCGTTTGCCTTCTTGACCGCCTGTTGCACCTGCATGCTCGCCTTCAGTGACTGGTGTACAAGAACACCCAGGTCTCTCTGTACTTCCCCCTCTCCCAATCTATTGCCATTTAAATAATAATTTGCCCTCCCGTTCCTGCACCCAAGGTGGATAACTTCGCACTTGTCCACATTATAGTGCATCTGCCATTTATCCGCCCAATCGCCCAGTCTGTCCAAATCGCTCTGGAGCTTCCTGGTCTCTTCCTCTGAGCCCACCCCCCCTCCTAGTTTAGTGTCGTCTGCAAATTTGGAAATGCTGCATCCGACTCCCTGATCCAGGTCATTAATGTAAATTGTGAACAGCTGGGGGCCCAGGACAGATCCCTGTGGTACCCCACTTGTTACTGCCTGCCATTCAGAAAATGAGCCGTTTATTCCAACTCTCTGTTTTCTATCTGACAGCCAGTTCCCTATCCACGCCAAAACTTTCCCCTTTATCCCATGAGCCTCAATTTTCCATGCTAATCTTTTATGTTAAGATGGAGAGTGAAGTATTTGACTCAGAGACTAGGGTCCTGAATTTAAATAAAGGAAACTACGATATTATGAGGCGTGAGTTGGCTAGGATGGATTGGGGAATGTTATTTAAAGGGTTGACGGTGGATAGGCAATGGCAAACATTTAAAGATCGCATGGATGCACTACAGAATTTGTTCATCCCTGTTTGGCATAAAAATTAAACAAAAAAGGTGACACAACCGTGGCTAACAAGGGAAATTAGGGATAGCATAAGATCCAAGGAGAGGACATATAACTTGGCCAGAAAAAGCAGCAAACCTGAGGATTGGGAGCAGTTTAGGATTCAGCAAAGGAGGACAAAGGGATTAATTAAGAGGGGGGAAAATAGAATATGAGTGTAAGCTTGCGGTGAACATAAAAACTGACTGTAAAAGCTTCTATAGTAATGTGAAGAGAAAAAGATTGGTGAAGTCAAGCGTAGGTCCCTTGCAGTCAGAATCAGGGGAATTTATAATGGGGAACAAAGAAATGGCAGACCAATAAATACATACTTTGGTTCTGTCTTCACAAAGGAGGACACAAATAACCTCCCAGAGATGTCGGGGAACTTAGAGTCTAATGAGAGGGAGGTACTGAATGAAATCAGTATTTGTAGGGAAATGGTGATAGGGAAATTGACAGGATTAAAGGCCAATAAATCCCCAGGGCCTGATAATCTACATCCTAGGGTACTTAAGGAAGTGGCCCTAGAAATAGTAAGTGCATTGCCGGTCTATAGACTCTGGAACAGTTCCCATGGATTGGAGGGTAGCTAATGTAACCCTACTATTAAAAAAATGTGGTAGAGAAAAAATGGGGAATTATAGACCGGTAAGCCTGATATCGGTAGTGGGGAAAATGCTAGAGTCCATTCTAAAAGATGTAATAGCAGAGCACTTGGAAAACAGTGACAGGATCGGACAAAGTCATCATGGATTTACAAAAGGTAAATCGTGCTTGACTAATCTACTGGAATTTTTTGAGGATGTAACTGGTAGAATAGATAAGGGAGAACCAGTGGATGTGGTGTATTTGGACCTTCAGAAGGCTTTCGATAAGGTCCCGCATAAGAAATTAGCATGCAATGTTAAAGCACATGGGATTGGGGTAAGGTACTGACTTGGATAGAGAACTGGTTGGCAGACAGGAAGCAAAGAGTTAGAATAAACGGGTCTTTTTCCGAGTGGCAGGCATGGCTAGTGGGGTACCGCAGGGATTGGTGCTAGGACCCCAGCTATTCACAATAAATATTAATGATCTAGACGATGGAACTATCTCCAAGTTTGCAGACGACACAAAGCTGGGTGGGCGTGTGTGCTGTGAGGAGGATGCAGAGAAATCCAGTATGATTTGGACAGG
This sequence comes from Somniosus microcephalus, assembly GCF_052327205.1. NCBI lineage: Eukaryota > Metazoa > Chordata > Chondrichthyes > Squaliformes > Somniosidae > Somniosus > Somniosus microcephalus. The sequence continues at coordinate 167,499,358 of NC_140988.1, forward strand.
TTGGGCAATTGGGCAGATGCATGGCAGATGCAGTATAATGCAGATAAATGCGAGGTTATCCACTTTGGTGGCAAAAACAGGAAGGCAGATTATTATCTGAACAACAATAGATTGGGAAAAGGGGAAGTGCAACGAGACCTGAATGTCCTTGTGCACCAGTCGCTAAAGGTAAGCATGCAGGTGCAGCAGGCGGTTAAGAAGGCAAATGGTATGTTGGCCTTCATATTGAGAGGATTCAAGTACAGGAGCAAGGATGTCTTGCTGCAGTTGTACAGGGCCTTGGTGAGACTACACCTTGAGTATTGTGTGCAGTTTTAGTCGCCTTATCTGAGGAAGGATGTTCTTGCCATGGAGGGAGTGCAGCGAAGATTCGCCAGACTGATACCTGGGATGGCAGGAATGACGTATGAAGAGAGATTGGGTCGATTGGACTTGAATTTGTTAAAGTTTAGAAGAATGAGAGGGGATCTCATTGAAACTCATAAAATTCTAACAGGACTAGACAGACAAGATGCAGGAAGGATGTTCCCGATGGCGGGGGAGTCCAGAATCAGCAGTCACAGTCTAAGGATAAGGGGTAAGCCATTTTGGACTGAGATGAGGAGGAATTTCTTCACCCAGAGAGTGGTGAACCTGTGGAATTCTCTTCCACAAAAAGCAGTTGAAGCCAATTCATTAAATATATTCAAGAAGGAGTTAGATATATTTCTTAAAGCTAAAGGGATCAAGGGATATGGGGAGAAAGCAGGGATAGGGTATTGAATTTGGATGATCAGCCATGATCTCATTAAATGGCGGAACAGCCTCAAGGGGCCGAATGGCCTACTCCTGCTCCTATCTTCTGTTTCTATGACCACTGCTTTTCTTGATAGATATTAATGACTTGGACTTGGATGTACAGGAAACAATTTCAAAATTTGCAGATGACACAAAACTTGGAAATATAGTGAACAGTGAGGAGGATAGTGATAGGATTTCAAGAGGACATAGACAGGCTGGTGGAATGGGTGGACACGTGGCAGATGAAATTTAATGTAGAAATGTGAAAAGTTATACATTTTGGTATCAAAATCGAGGAGAGGTAATGTAAACTAAAGGGTACAATCCTAAAGGGGGTGCATGAACAGAGAGACCTAGGGGTATATGTGCACAAATCATTGAAGCTGGCAGGGCCGGTTGAGAAAGCTGTTAAAAAAGCATACGGGATCCTGGGCTTCATAAATAGAGGCATAGAGTACAAAAGCAATGAAGTTATGACAAGCCTTTATAAAACACTGGTGCGACCTCAACTGGAATATTGTGTCCAATTCTGGACGCTACACTTTAGGAAGGTTGTGAAGGCCTTAGAGAGGGTGCAGAAAAGATTTACAAAAATGGTTCCAGGGATGAAGGACTTCAGTTATGTGGATAGTCTGGAGAAGCTGGGGTTGTTCTCCTTAGAGCAGAGAAGGTTGAGAGGAGATTTGATAGAGGTGTTGAAAATCATGAGGAGTCTGGACAGACTAGATAGAGAGAAACTGTTTCCATTGGCGGAAGGGTCGAGAACCAGAGGACACAGATTTAAGGTGATTGGCAGATGAACTAAAGGCGACATGAGGAAAAACATTTTTACGCAGTGAGTGGTTAGGATCTGGAATGCACTGCCTGAAAGGGTGTTGGAGGCAGTCTCAATCATGGCTATCAAAAGGGAATTGGATAAGTACCTGAAGGAAAAAAATTGCATGGCTACGGGGAAAGGGCAGGGGGAGTGGGACTAGCTGAAATGCTTTTGCAGAGAGCCGGCATATGCTCGACGGGCCGAATGGCCTCCTTCTGTGCTGTAAACATTCTATGATTCTGTGATTCTAAGTAGGGTTTGTCATTCCTAAAATGTACCAGTAGATGGCAGTAGTGCAGTTCAATGAATTCTCGGTGTGAAGATTCAAGCGGTCCATTAAATGAGGAAGTGTTGTCTGATTCTGAGTGATTCAGTTTATTTTTAATTCTGATTTTTGTGACAGCTACTTTTTTCTAAATCATAATGAGTTTTGATTCTAATTATATTTTGGGGTAATTTTGAAAATTTACGCTTACAACGCATTTATTTGCCTGTTGGGAAAACATATCAGAAATTCAGGTGTGGCTCTCCATGATTTTCTGTCCAGAATGGTCATAAAATTGTGAGCACCAACTGTATGAGGAAGACTAATTAATGATAAGACAAAATCTTCGAGCCGAATGACACCGCAGGCAATATGTCAGTTCCCTCAGTAGCCAAGGACCATGCTCCTGCTAATAGGAACATAAAAACAGGAGTAGGCCATTCAGCCCCTCGAGCCTGTTCCTCCATTCGATGAGATCATGGCTGATCTGTGATCTAACTCCATATACCTGCCTTTGGCCCATATCCCTTAATACTTTAGGTTAACATAAAGCTATTAATCTCAGAATTAAGATTAACAATTGATCGAGCAACAATTGATCTAGCATCAATTGCCATTTGCAGAAGAGATTTCCAAACTCATACCACCCTTTATGTGTAGAAGTGTTTCCTAATTTCACTCCTGAAAGGTCTGGCTCTAATTTTTAGACTATGCCCCCTAGTCCTAGACTCCCCAACCAGCGGAATTAGTTTCTCTCTATCTACCCTATCTGTACAACCTTAATATCCTGAAAACTTCAATCAGATCAAAAGCAAAATACTGCAGATGCTTGAAATCTGAAATAAAAACAGAAAATGCTGGGAATACGCAGCAGGTCAGGCAGCATCTGCGGAGAGAGAAACAGAGTCAACATTTCTGGTCGATGACCTTTAGTCAGAACAGGAAAAAGTTAAAGATGTAACAGATTTTAAGCAAGTGCAGTGGAGGGGAAAGTGGGGAGGGGGAAGAACAAAAGGAAAGGTCTGTGATGGGGGGATGGCAGGAGAGATTAAATAATAAAAGGTATGATTGTACAAAGCAAAAGGAGATGGTAATGGGACATGGAAAGAAACAAAAGATGGATCTAGAAGAGGTGTAAATGTGAATGGCAGAATCATCAACAACTGCCATCTGAAAAAAGAGAGGCAGAGGCTATGGTCTGAAATTGTTGAACTCGATGTTGAGTCCAGAAGGCTGTAAAGTGCCTAATCAAAAGGTGAGGTACTGTTTCTCGAGCTTACATTGAGCTTCACTGGAACAGCGTAAGAGGCCGAGGATGGAGAGGTCAGAGTGCGAGTGGAGCGGAGTATTAAAGTGACAGGCGACCAGAAGCTCGGGGTCACGCTTGCGGGATGAATGGAGGAGTTCTGCAAAGTGATCACCCAATCTGCGTTTGGTCTCCCCAATGTAGAGGAGACTGCATCATGAGCAGCGAATACAGTATATTAAATTGCAAGAAGTACACCTTCTACAAGAAGTATAGCAGCTCACCCAGTATGAGGAGATGGCCTGGCCCTTTTTAGCCTTAAATCTGTGGAGCCAAATGGCAAGGAGAGATTTGTAGGTGTGATGCCACCACCCAGCAAGTATTCTCCATGCATTATTGCATTTACTATACTCCTTTTCTTAGCTCTTACAGCAGATGTGCAAAACAAAAAATGTCTTAAGATCTCTCTTTGAATGCATTGTCTTGGGGAACATACTGTAAATTTTCATTTCTGTTTTAATGAATGGGTGGCTTTTGGAACCAGACTGCCACTGTTCTTCACTCCACCTCCATTAAATGTAGGAGGCTACCCCATTGTCCTCATTGTACACATTTTTTCTATGAAAAACTGGTATACCTCCTCCCAGCCATTACATTTGAACGTACATATGAAAACAATGGACAAGAAAAGACCAGTTCCTTAAGCCTGTCCCATACTATCATGGTGAAACTTATACACACTATGACCTCTGCATCTGACCTCTTCCATCCACCAGCCAGTCATGCAATCTCCTGGAAGAGGTAAAAAAAAAGGACAATTTAGGGTGAATAAAATCTCTGGGAAATTCCCCTCTTACTCCCCCGAAGGTGATCAAACAAGTTCTAGGAGACATAGCCCCAAATATACCACCTACCTTCCATATGGAGTAAAGGGGCCCACGTTCAGGAACTCCTCCAGCTTCGTTTTGAATGATTGCAGTGAATCAGCACTCACAGCACAAGCCGGCAACTTGTTCCATAGGCCACCGACTCTCTGTGAAAAGAAATGCCTCCTAGACATCTAACCTAGTTCGATGCTTATGTAATTTATACTTATATCCCCTGGTCCTCCATAACATAGGAACAGGAGTAGGCCATTCAGTCCCTTGAGCCTGTTCTGCCATTCAATGAGATCATGGCTGATCTACAACCTAACTCCATATACCTGCCATATACCCGCCTTTGGCCCATATCCCTTAATACCTTTGGTTAACAAAAAGCTATCAATCTCAGATTTAAAATTAACAATTGATCTACCATCAATTGCCATTTGCGTAAGAGTTCCAAACTTCTACCACCCTTTATGTGTAGAATTGTTTCCTAATTTCACTCCTGAAAGGTCTGGCTCTCATTTTTAGATGATGCCCCCTAGTCCTAGAATCCTTAACCAGCGGAAATAGTTTATCTCTATCTACCCTATCTGTTCCCCTTAATATCTTGAAAACTTCGATCAGATCACCCCTTAACCTTCTAAATTATAGGTAATACAACTCTAATTTGTGTAATCTCTCCATGTAACTTAAGCCTTGAAGTCCGGGTATCATTCTGGTAAACCTACGCTGCACTCTCTCCAAGGCCAATATATCCTTCCGAAGGTGTGGTGCCCAGAACTGCTCACAGTACTCCAGGTGTGGTCTGACCAGGGTTTTGTATAGCTGCAGCACAACTTCTACCTCCTTATACTCTAGTCCTCTAGATATAAAGGCCTGAATTCCATTAGCCTTTTTGATTATTTGCTTTGCCTGTTCATGACATTGTAATAATCTATACACCTGGACCCCCAAGTCTCTTTGGACATCCAAGGGGAGAAATTCGGTATCGCCCTGTTTGGGGCTCTAACCTTTAAAAGTTGAAAAAATTAGCGGCAGGTGCTAATGTCTTTCAACTTTTAAAAAATTGAGATTTGCGCTCCAGGAAGGAAGTGGAGTGCTAAATCAAGCGCGCCACTTCCTTCCTGGAGCACAACAGGCAGCAGGCGGGGCGGTAGGTGAGCAGCGCTGCACAATGGGCCATGCAGCACTGTCGCATTGGAAGGCTCCTTACCTCCCTTAACGGGAAGGGCCATCGATGCAGGCTCTGCAAGGAAAAAACTTACCTGGTCCCCGACGGCAGCCGCGATCTGGCTCGATCAGCCCGATGCACTGCAGCAGAGTGCCGGGCTGATCGATCACTGGAGAAGGAAAATTAAAAAAACCCAGAAAGACCATTTGAGAATTTTTTCGACTTACCTTGACCACCTTGTCTTTCATTATCACCCCTGATGCACCCGGCCTCTCGATGAACATGGAGGCGGAACCAAAGTTCGGGTCCGGGGCGCTACTGGGGCGATGTGCACGGCGATGACATCACGATCTTTGGGCGCAATGCCATACCATCACCTCAAACCTCCCGCTGAATATAGCGGGGTCAATCTTCTAGCTGCGCCTGGTTGGTAAGTGATTAGCACCTCGTTATCATCCCTCGGAGGTGATAACGGGAGGTGCAAAGGTAAGGCCGACTTCAATGGGAAGAGGCAGAGACTGTCCACAGTAATCTGGGCAAATTTGTTTATTGGTAAAATGACAGATCATCAGTGGGAGATGAATGACTAAAGAGGAAAGGGACAGCATAAAACTAAAAGAAAAAGCATACAAAAATGCAAAAAATAGCACAGATCCTGGAGAATGGGAAAGATACAAAGAACAGCAAAGGGTCAGAAAACAGGTAGTTAGATCTACAAAAAGGGAGTTTGAATAGAAACTTGCAAGAGTTAATGAAATCAATACAAAGAATTTTTAAAATTGCATTCGGAAAAAGAGGGTGGTCAGGGGCAATTTTGGCCTCTTAAAAACTGAAATCGGTGATATTGTCAATGATAATAAGGAACTGGCGGACATGTTGAATAATTACTTTGCATCAGTATTTACAGTAGAAGAAGAGGATAACATCCCGGAAATCCCAAGGAAACTAATATCAGGTGGAGTCTGTCCCAACGGTACAGTTCCTTTCTGTCCCAATACTGGCGCCATTGCCCCATGAAACCTACGTATCTCAGAAACCTTATCCACCAAATCTAATCCTTCCATTATTTTAATCAAATCACTTCAAAGTTTACACATTTCTTGCGTAAAAAGCCGCAGTTTTCTAAGCCTATCGTGGTCACTAAGGGCTTTAAAACTGGGTATCAATCTAATGGCCCTCCTCTGAACCACTTCCAAGGTCTCTATATCACCCACCATGTGAGAGCTGTGGGACACAGTATTCTAGTTGGATACAGTATTCTGGATGAAGCCTGATCATGGTCTTATATAAGGACAGTATAGTATTATTTGATCATCCTGGTAATACATCCTAGCACTCTGTTTGCTTTTGGTTGTAAACCTTTATAAATTCATGTACTGTACATCAAGGTCTTTCCCCCACTTAACAGGCTAAGTTTGCAGCCCTGCATAGTGTACACATGCACAACATTAAATTTATCTATGACCATTCTCCCAGATCCCCAACACTTCCAATTTTCTGATGAAAGATCACTGACCTGAAACGTTAACTCTGTTTCTCTCTCCACCGATGCTGCTTGACCTGCTAAGCGTTTCCAGCACTTTCTATTTTTATTTCATATTTTCAGCAGCCGCACTATTTTGCTTTTGTACTACATTTATCTATATTAAATGACATCTGAATGTGGGCCCATTCCCTCATCACAACAAGATTTGCTTGTAATCTATTTTTCTTAGCTACAACAACAGCAACTTGCATTTATATAGTGCCTGTGACGTCCCAAGTTGTTTCACGGAGGCGTAATCAGGTAAAGATGGACACCGAGCCAAAGAAGCAGATGTTAGGTGGAATGGGAAAGAAACTTACTCAAAGAGGTGGATTTTAAGGAAGGTTTTAAAGGAAAAGAGGGCAGTGAAGGGGTTTAGGGAGGGAATACCAGAGCATGGGGCCTCAGAGCTGAAGGCACAGCTGCTAATGGTGGGGTGTAGGGAGGAAGTGATGCACAAGAGGCCAGGGTCAGAGGAACGGAGGGTTTGTAGGGCTGGGAGATGTTACAGAAATAGGGAGGGTGAGGCCATGAAGAGATGGTGTTGGGGATCTTGGAGAAAATGTAGGTCTGCAAGGATGGACTATTGGGTGAGCATGATTTGGTGCAGGATAGGATACAGGTGGCAGAGATTTGGATGCGCTGAAGTTTGCAGAACTTGGAGGGTGACCAGGAGAGCATTAGAATAGTCATGTCTGGAGGGGATAAATTCATGGACGAGGGTTTCAGCAGAAGATGTGCTGGGGTGGAGGTGGGCAATGTTATGGGAGTGGAATTAAGCAGTCTTTTTGACGGAGAGGATATGGGGTCAGAAGCTCAGCTCGGGGTAGAATGGAACGCTAAAGTTATGAATAGTCTGGTTCAACCTGAGACAGTGGCCAGGGAGAGGGATGGAATCGATGGTCAATTTACAGAATATGTGGTGGGGGCCAAAGGCAATTGCTTTGATCTTCTCAATGTTTAAGTGGAGAAAATTGTGACTCATCTAAACTGGATATCGGACAAGCAGTCTTACAACATAGAGGCAGTGGAGGGGACGAGAGAGATGGTGAAGAGGTAGAGTTAGGTATTATCAGTGTACGTGTGGAAGTTAAAGGTCTTAACATCTCCACAAATCTTTGCACCATCCATGAAGTTACAGAGAGTTCCCCTGACATCTTCATCCAGATCATTGATAAAGATGGTGAAGAGCAAAGGCCCTTCACCATCTTTATCAATGGCGTGCGAATAACCGGTACTCACACAGAGCTATTGCCATTAATAATAAACTTCTGTCTACAAGAATGCAACCAATTCATTATCCAACCTAACATTTACCTGCTAATCCCATAGGAGCCTATTGTGTGACACCATGTCAAAGGCTTTTTAAAAATTCAGGTGTACGAAAATTCAGGTATATGATCTCAAAGGAGACTGTATACATTCACCAACCTAGTTATTTCCTCAAAAAACTCAATTAGGTTGCTAATGCAGGATCTTCTTTCCCAGAAGCCATGTTGAGATTCTCTAATAACCCCTTCTCAGTCAAGGTGGTCATACAGTGCAGGGGGAAAAATTCGGTACCTTAGCGCCTCTCATTAGCACCAGCAGATGGTGCTAATGGGGCGCTAAAGCATTATTGCTGGGACGAAGCAAATCCAACGCTGCATGCCAAATCCCCCCCCCCCCGCAGTACCGCCACTAATAGTAATCGCCGAGAGCCTCAACACCAGGTGGATTGTGATGTCAGTGAGTATGCAATGCTCACTGGCTGCCCGATCTGTGAAATTGATCGTTGCCACCTACCTTAGTGGCTGGAGGAAACAGTGACAGGGAGAGCTGGTGTGAAGCAGCAGGAAGCCGGCTCCATGGACATTATTTAAAGAGATCATCAGTAATGAGTCGCAGCTGTAGGTTAGTGGAGTTTCAATGCTTTCTTGTCAGTTTCACATAGTGCAACAGTCTCTTTCCATAATTTCAATGATCTTTGGTATCAGGATGTGGCAACTAAAAAGTAGCTACATTTATTCTCTAAAAGATCAAATTGCTACACTTGGTTACATTAATGGGGACTGTACTGGCAGTCGATCTCGCCCTCCAGGATCTGCAGCGGAGGGAGCGGAGGCAGCAAGAAAGACTGGAACATGTGGCCAGAAGGAGAAGGGCCATCAGGGCTCTCAACAAGAGGCCTTACCCTCTGTGGGTATTCCGAGAGCACTTATCCTAGCTCCAATTAAGTGAGGGGCAGTGTATTAGGAGGCTCCGCTTCATCAAGGAGGTGGTCACAGAACTCTGCAACCTCCTGCAACCAGACCTCCAGCCTCAGACCAGGGTGACCATGGCTCTCTCAGTGGCAGTCAAGGTCACCGTCACCCTCAATTTCTTCACCAGCGGATACTTCCAGTCTGCAACAGGAGACATAGCTAACATCTCGCAGTTCGCTGTCCATCATTGCATCCGGGAGGCCACAGAGGCTCTCTACAGTAGGAGAAGGGACTACATTTCCTTCCCCATCACCAGAGAGAAGCAGGACAAGCGTGTATGTGGCTTTGCCAGGATAGTGGGAATACCCATGGTGCAGGGCATCATTGGCTGCACCCACGTGGCTTTGTGAGCACCTCATAACAATCCTGAGATCTTCCATAACCGCAAAGGCTACCACTCACTTAATCTGCAGTTGGTGTGCGATCACAGACAGCGAATCCTCAATGTCAATGCCCGCCACCCTGGCAGCAGCCAAGAATCTTTCATCCTGCGCCTGACGTGCCAGCACTCTTCCAGTCACCATGTCAAGCTCACGGCTGGCTCGTCATGGACATGGGCTATCCACTTTCCACCTGGTTCATGACTCCCCTCCGCAACCCCAACACTCCTGCCCAGCACTCATATAATGAGAGCCATGCTGCCACCAGGAACATCATTGAGCAGACCATCGGGGTGCTCAAGCAATGGTTCTGCTGCCTTGACTGCTCGGGAGGAGCCCTCTAGATCTCAGCTGAGCGGGTGTCCCAATTCTTGGTGGTCTGATGCATGCTCCACAACTTGGCCATCATGAAGGCCCAGCCCTTGCCACCAGGGATTGCGGGGCCACCTCATGAGGAGGAACAGGGAGAGGAGGAGGATGAGGAGTACGAGGAAGATGAGGAGGACAATGAGGAGGATGAGTAAGAGGATCAATGGAGGAGGCAGCCACTCAATCGGCCTTCCGGAAGGACGGAACATGCTCACCTCATCAGACTGCAGTTCAAATGAATTAAACCCCAGATCCCCGTTGCTCACCACATCCCCATCATTCCATCCCTGTCGCAGGCCATATCACAGCACATAGCTGAAATGAGAGACACCACAAAAGAATCCAAATTGAATTAATAAATTTATCAAAAATCAGTGAACATATATTTACAACAAAAATATTAATTATTCAGCCTTGTGCAATCCCTTAATGCCTCTCATTACTGTGCCTTTGCCTACTCTTGTGCTCCTACGAGTGTTGGCCCACAGTGGCTGCAGCAGGGCTGGTGGAAGGCTGATGAGTGTCCGAGCGGGAGACTTCAGATGGCCTTGCAGGATGCCCTTGACCAGCTCTGGACCTGGAAAACCCGGCTGTAGACTGCACCAGCTCAGCATAGGCAGCAGCAGTCTGGGATGGCTGGATGACAGGCAGCGACAAGGGCAATGGCAGAGTGGCAGTGGTGGGAGCAGGAATGCTGTCATCCTGAGCGAGGACAGCAGGTTCCTGCTCCACTGACCCACCGCCACTCCCCTGGGGCAGCACCTCAGCATCCGGAGCAATCTGTTGGAGCACCGCTACGACACCGTGAAAGCCCCGGTTGACAGTGGTAGACCCAGCCACGATGGCAGCAGTCAAAGCTTGTGTGGCATCAAGCTGAGACTGCATGAGAGCAGACCGAGATTGGATGCCACCAAGCATAGACTGCACTACAGCACTGTGCTGCAGTGGAAGCTGCCAGATCGCCCATCACACATGGCATCAGGTCTCGGTCGGGTCTCTCTGGGAGCCTACCATCCTTTGCAGACTGGAAATGATGGGCTCCATGGTGTGCGTAGAGCCTAGTGCAATGTTGGAGGCGGACTCTCCCACATGCCTTACCATTGCTGAGAGGCTCTCGGGCACCCTTCCCATTGCACCTATCATTTCCGTGTGCATGCCCATCACCCTTCTTCCTAAGGCCTCCCCATCTGAGTCCTGTGCAGCAGAACTCGCGCATGAATTCGCCCTCCGGGGAGCTGACTCCAGAACTACCCTTTCCCCCTGGCCTTGCTCATTCCCGGTGCATCACCCTGTGCAGATCCCGCTACTATACTAGCCTCTAAAGAGTGCCTAGTACCAGTATCTGAGCTAGTGCCTGCGGGTGAGACATGCAGTGACGCGGTGTGTTCTTCCTCCTCCTCTTCTCCTGCCTCGCTCTCTACAGTGCCCTCGGGGACAGGCTGCTCAGGTGCTTGCTGATTATCTGAAAGTATAAAGGCACAAAAGTCAAGTTAAGGTGAGGGGAGTTGCAGGAAGGGAGAAATGGATGCATACAGCATGATTAGCTGGAAAGTGCGAAATGCTTGTGGGGTGAGGGAGAAGTGGGATGTGAGAAGAAGGAGTAGGGATGAACATACGGTTGTCCCCAAGAGGATCAATGTCTCCGGTGGCCATGGCACCCACCACTTGGCACCCAATAATTTGCAGCTCTCTATTTTCCAGCGCAGACAGCGGTTGGGTGTTGACTTGTCCCCCGCCTGTGCGCTCCTGCTACCTCCTGTTGTGAGCCATCTTTGCCTGCAAGACAAAGGAAAGTGTGTGAATGAGTGTGGTGCAATGTGTTTGGGTGATGTGCCTGCCATAGTTGAATAGCTGTCATTGTGTGCAAGATGTGAGATATGGATGTGAGTGTTGATAGGTAGAGATTGTTGGTGGGTGAGTGCTGGGGGTGTGGTGCTTTGGGCAGTGTGTGAAGACTGTGGTTCAGATGGTGGTATGTAGCATTTGTTGAAGCATTCACTCACCCTGACCACCCGAGTGAGGTAGTTAAACTTCTTCCTGCACTGTGTGTGGGTCCTGGGGGCTACAGTTCTGCACGACACATGCTGTGCTGCCTCCCTCCACATGGTGCAGAAGACTTGTGGCGCAGGCCTCTTGCCACTTGCTGGGTAGAGCATCGCCCTCCATCTCTCCCAGCGAACACCAACGCCTCCAAGGCTTGATCGTTGAAACTGCGGGCTCTCTCCCTGGGGCATGGATCTGCCATGAGTACAGCTGCTTCAGTCGTCCGGCTCCTTTTCCTTGACCTGTAGCTGCTTGCTGAGCCAGCTGCACAGACAGCAATGCTGATAATGAGGTTCTGCAGCATCAATGAACCTCCCCTTTAAGAACTGGAACAAGCCTGGGGCAATCATGACTTGCGATTAGACTGCACCTGATATTGGTCGACCCTTTGAGTGTACTCTTTTGATTGGGTGCTTAAACAAATAGACTGTAACTAATATAACTTTAAAAGAACCTTAACAAATTAAATTAAAATTGTGTTGGCCGGGGTGATGATGCACTCCAGTCCCCACGGTGCTCACTGGTCGTGCAAGACCTCAAGTGTGCCGGCGGACACCGCGTGCTCCATCTCCAGGGCCACCCGGGCGCGAACGTGGCCGCGGAAGAGAGGCAGGCAATCGGGCCGAACCACCCTTTGAGTGTAATGCCAATGAGCTTGGGCTTAAAGACTTGACTTAGTGATCCAATCATTTCTTTGAGCAGTGGGCCTGAATTTTGCATGCAGTCTAAAGCATTAGCATCTGGCACTAATTCATCCAACGTTTCTAATTATACCGCCTATTCCTGGGCTATAATGAATTTCTAGCCCTGTATCTCTAATGATCCATTCTAGTAACTTAACTAGACCTGAAGTCAAGCTAATGGACCTGTAATTTCCCAATTCTAACTTACTGCCCTTTTTGAATATTGGTAGAACATAACCCTCCACCCAGCCCATGGGAACAATTCCAGACCCTCCACATGCTGTTAAATATATGAACAAAAGGCTCACAGAACACAGCTCCTTTTTTTTAGTACCCAGGACCACCAGCCCAATCCATTTTGAGGCCTTTTATTCTAACCAGGACTATATGAAAGAAAGACTTTACAGCTAATGAAGTACTTTTGGAGTGCAGTCACTGTTGTAATGTGGCAGCCAATCTGCACACAGCAAGCTCCCACAAACAGCAATGTGATAATGACCAGATAATCTGTTTTTGTTATGTTGATTGAGGGATAAATATTGGCTAGGACACCAGGGAAAACTCCCCTGCTTTTCTATGAAATAGGGGTCTTTTATATCCATCTGAGAAAGCAGACAGGGCCTATGGTTTAACATCTCATCTGAAAGACAGCACTACCTCAGCACTGCACTGGAGTGTCAGCCTATAATTATGTGCTCAAGTCCCTGAAGTGGGATTTGAACCTATAACTTTTCTGACTCACAGGCAAGTGTGCTACCACTGAGCCACAGCTGACACATACACACACATCTGATATAACCACAGACACATGACACTTACAACTTTAGCATACCTTACGATGTACGATTGATAACTCAGTATCATTTTCTGTAGTGAAGTAGCCATTTAAAACCCTCTGTCATATCTTGGGAGTCCACCTGAATCTGCCCAGAGAAATCATTCAAAGGCCCTGTACATTCCTTAATGGTCTCTGAATCCTAACATGAAGCTGAAAAAGACCTTCCTATTGCTACTACAGCTATCCACTATCTTCTTCTCCAATGTCCTTTTGACTACTCTGATTGCAGCTTTCTTTGCTATTAGCTGAAATCGATACCTGTCTCTGTTTTCATGAGAACTATTTTCTTTAAGTCTGGAAAAATATATTTTTGCTTGAGTTTGACGTATCTTTGCATATGACCTGTTAACCATCGTGGCTATGTTTTGCCAAGTGCCCTGTTGTTACCTCTAGGGACCTATATGGCCTCCTTTTGCATGAGGATAGTTTTTAAGGTCTGTGTTGGTAATGCTCCCACTTAGTATGGCTGCCCAATCAACCTGGCTCAAGTCATTTCCTTCTTTGCTCAGGAGAGCTGAGGCTGATTGTAGCAATCCTACTCCTGCCCTGGCTGAGATCAGCTAACTCAGAATAGAATTGGAATAGAACCTGGGCCATTGGAATACATTTAATTTTACACTTTTTCTCCCTCCATTTGTGGCACATCGAAAAATGGCACACCCAAGAAAAGTGTTCCTCTGTGCGCTATGTGTAACGGAATCGTAAACATTTTCTTAAAGAATAGGTATACAATTTCACTACATGGAACGCACAGAGGAAATCTTCCCCCGACATGTCCAGTTTTTGCAGGGGAAAAAACTACTTGACCTTGAGAATGTGATGAACACAACAGTGTTTTGTATTCAGTAGATGCTGCCTTATGGGTGCCAGTTTTTACTGTTTGGCACCAGAGCAAACAGCAGCAACATTACAAAGGTGAAGCTCAGATGAGAGCTTTACACTAAATGGAGGCCGAAATGCAATGCTCGTCAGTGGGAGACTGGCTCTCAAACAGATTCTTAGAAAGGGAGGCATTTACCAGCCAAATACTTGGCAGAGGTCAAAATAATGACCAGACAACATGCAGCAGAGAACTGAAGAAGTCCTTTATTCCATGCAGCCTGTAACAAGCCTGGTGCTGACACCTTAAATACTTCTCAATCAATTTTAAAGTGATGACTGGAACAAATAAGCATGGCTCTGAAATCTGTTTCCTGATTCTCACGCAGCCGTTGAACAGAGCAGTCCTTGTCAGAAATGGCCACAGCAGAACGGAGCAAAACCATTTTGATACTTCCCAGGGACGGCTGGGGAAGCAGGCAATTTTATGCTCATTTGGACACAATGCAATAATTAAAATGGAAAATAAGTGATAATTAACTGGGAAATTACAAGCATAAAAATAGATGTGCTCATTGCAGTGTATAGTATAGTTGTGCCCTATTTTTGCTAAAGCATATGTAGAAAATTACACATATAAACTTATTAATGACTGTATTTTTAAACATGTGAGGAAAAACATCAGGTGACCTTTTGAGGTGTTGGTGTAGGATATACTGCAGTGTATATGAATACACAGAACAAATCCACCTCAGCTCTGACAGGGTGTCCTCTGATGTTAGACTGAGTGCTGTTTCAAGGTCAGAGCAGCACTGCTGAGTACCATCACACATACAAAACAGGACAGTCTGCTTTATACTAAAGCAATAATAGCTGGGATTTACCGCTCTGTCACATTGCAGAATGAACAAGATCCACATTACTAACAGACGTTCTAAATGGCTCAGGAAGGTCCCACCAGAAGGAGGCTGCAACATCATCCTAATATTATTTTATTGAGGGGGATTGATGCAGTAGATATCCCCAGAGGTAGATAATGTCAAGTGAGGATGTGGGATCCGGTGATTCACCGAGCATAGGTAGCTGGAGGAGTGAGGAGTAAGGATGTGCCAGCTCCCCAGCAGACTCTGTGGAGACAGTTACCCATGGTGATGGAGTCATGGGACTTAAATGTTATTGCGTTGTATTCAAATGAGCATAAAATTGCCTGCTTCCCCAAGTGTTTGGGAAGAATCAAAATGGTTTTGCTCTATTCTGCTGTGGCCGATGCTGACAAGGACTGTTCTGTTCAACTGAATGGAATATGGAGCAGCTTCACTGGAATTAGTGACCATCCCCCATCTCAGAAGTGGCCCAAGATCAATTGGTGCAGCCTCCTTCACGAAAGCATGGACTGCAGCTCTGGAGAGAGTAGGGGACTGAATAGATAGAACTCTATGTTTGAGCTTTCAGACACTTGAGGCCATGATAGAGGCCACAATCGCTCAGGACTTTCAGGATTTGAGAACAACCATTAGATCTATTATCTCATTTATCAGCAGACAAGCAGCTCCAGGGCCCAGTAGAATGGCAATAGCAAAGTGGTCCTGCATGATTCCGCCATTTCTCTGGACAACAACACAGGTTAGGCATCCGGCCTATCCTTTCAGAGCTCCAAGCAAGTTGCATGTAGGAGACAAGACCAGGCTGTCCAGGCAGACATTCAAGAGATGCAGCCTGCAGTAGGTCCTTCCCAGGACTAAGCTGTCATGACAGGAGGGTCACCTCAGTCCCATGAGCCTTTTACAGCACAATAGCAGCCAACCTCTTTTGTGATACTGACCCTCAGGTGGCATCTAAGAGAAGCACAAGAATAGGAAAAAGAACACCAACATTTAATAGTTTCTCACTATTTAAAAAATATTCTGTTTTTTTATTCTTCCTACCAAAGTAACATAGCACATATAACCCCACTATTTAAGAAAGGAGGGAGAGAGAAAACGAGGAACTACAGATCTGTGAGCCTCACATCAGTAGTTGGAAAAATGCTGGAACCTATTATAAAGGAAACTAATAGTAAGATTGGGCAGAGTCAACATGGATTTATGAAAGGGAAATTGTGTTTAACAAACCTATTGGAATTCTTTGAGGATGTAACTAGTGGAGTAGACAAAGGGGAACCAGTAGATGTGGTATATTTGGATTTTCAGAAGGCGTTCGATAAGGTCCTACACAAGAGGTTGGTGAACAAAATTAGGGCACTTGAAATTGGGGGTAATAGAAACATAGAAGCTAGGAGAGGAGTAGGCCATTCGGCCCTTCGAGCCTGCTCTGCCATTCAATGAGATCATGGCTGATCATCCAAATTCAGTACCCTGTCCCTGCCTTCTCCCCATATCCCTTGATCCCTTTAGCCTCAAGAAATATATCCAACTCTTTCTTGAATATATTTAATGAACTGGCCTCCACCGCCCTCTGTGGCAGAGAATTCCACAGGTTCACCACTCTCTGGGTGAAGAAATTCCTCCTCATTTCAGTCCTAAATGGCTTACCCCTTATCCTTAGACTATGACCCCTGGTTCTGGACTCCCCGGCCATCCGAAACATCCTTCCTGCATCTAGTCTGTCCAGACCTGACAGAATTTTATAGGTTTCGATGAGATCCCCTCTCAATCTTCTAAACTTTAGTGAGTATAAGCCCAATCGACACAATCTCTCCTCATATGTCATTCCTGCCATCCCAGGTATCAGCCTGGTGAATCTTTGCTGCACTCCCTCCATGGCAAGAACGCCCTTCCTCAGGTAAGGTGACCAAAACTGCACACAATACTCAAGGTGCGGTCTCACCAAGGCCCTGTACAACTGTAGCAAGACATCCTTGTTCCTGTACTCGAACCCTCTTGCTACGAAGGCCAACATACCATTTGCCTTCTTAACTAGCATGGATTGTGAATTGGTTAACAGACAGAAAACAAAGAGTAGGGATAAACGAGCCTTTTTCAGGATGGCAGGCTGTGACTAGTGGGGTACCGCTGAAGGGATAATTACAGTCCTAGCCCTTTTGGGGTATCCCAGATCAGGCGTATTCCCCAGACGTTCACCTTCAACTTAAGTTAGAGATAGCCGAATTCCATAAGATGCTTAAATGGGTCTAAAGGTTCAGGCTATCTCTCCCTAAAGGAACGGAATGACTGAAGATGTTACCGTCCTCCAGATAGTACTTTTAATAAGTTGAACTAGACTGTAACCTTCTGGATATTATGAGGGTCCGGAATACCCCCAGAATTCTGCAACTCCTTACAAAAGGGTGTACAGAATTTGGGTTCGCGAGTTTATACAGAATTACTCTTTGAGACAATTCTAAAAATATATAGTTTTATTTAAGAGCCAACATTCAGTTAACATCTGTTGAATCAGTTGCAACATTAACAATTCAAAATACAATTAGCTTATATTTCTTATTTCTCAGAGATCCTTATTCTCAAATCTTTACTTCGTTACATTTCTTATTTCTTACTTAATCCTAAATCCAGAACATCCACCAAAATCAATCACTTTGACTTCCCGAGACTCATAATTAAAGACTTACAGAGATGCCTCTGAAGAGTTGAGAAACGCTTTGCCCATTCAGCGAGTTCTGCCTTTCTGTTGAAAAGGTCTTATTTTTATACCCTTTTGGCAGTGGTTTCTTCTTTGATGTTCTCTGCTGATATCAGCTAATTGTCTTTTTTGATACCTCTTTCGAGTGCTTTCTATCTTACTATCAGTTCAACTATTGCATGCATAATTATATCTCTATCTTTAGGTGTTCCAAAAACCATCATAAAAACAATGACAGCTATGGTTTCTGTTTGATATCATTCCAACAAAATGCTTTCATTCAATTCTTAATATTGGCTTTACTAGTTTTTAGCAGACATTGTGACTCTCCTTATTGCTCCAAGTTCAATACAAACACAATGTAATTGCTTGGTGTCTCTATTGAAGTCATATCTTCAAAGTGTCCTTGTTGGTATGGTTTTTACTATGTATATATTAAAGACACTTTGACCAGAGTGGTTCATGCATTTTTAGCTATCTGAATTGGTTGCATATTTAATCATGTTTCCTGTCATCCAAGTTTAACATAGAAACTATTGGACCAGCAGGTGTTTCTTTTACTTGATGTCATGTTTTCAAAGACACATGGTTTTTAATGTTTGTGTTTCTGTTCCAACGTGTTAGTTCTTAACACCTTAAACTGGGTATTTTCATTGTGTGGTTGCAAACCATAGACCTTTCAGAAGTACCAATGGTTTGCTTCAATCTTTCATTGTTTTAGTATATTTAACTAATTCCCATTTCAAAGCTTGTTTACAACTTTGTTACCAACTGACCTTTATCTCAGAAGCCTGTTCTCTGTTTATAGCCTATGTCTCTGAGGTTTTCCAGACCTTTAAACCCAGTATATAATTTAATAACATCAAAATTCTGTTCATAGTATCATGTATTTCTCTGAATCATGGCTATTCCTTCACATCGCAAGGATCGGTGCTTGGGCTCCAGCTATTAACAATCTATATCAATGATTTGGATGAGGGGACTAGATGTAACATTTCCAAATTTGCTGATGATACAAAGCTAGGTGGCAGTACAGTTGTGAAGAGGATGTGAAAAGGCTTCAAGGGGATCTCGACAGGCTCAGTGAGTGGACTAGAACATGAGAGATGGAATATAATGTGGATAAATGTGAAGTTATCCACTTTGGTAGAAAAAACAGAAAGGCAGAGTATTTCCTAAATGGTGAAAGATTGTGGGGAATGCAGATGCTCAAAGGGACCTGGGTATCCTTGTACATGAGTCACTGAAAGTGAATGTGCAGGTGCAGCAAGCCATTAGGAAGGCAAATGGTATGCTGGCCTTCATTACAAGAGGATTTGAGTACAGGAGTAAAGAAGTCTTACTCCAATTATATAGGGCCTTGGTGAGACCACGCCTGGAGTACTGTGTACAATTTTGGTCTCCTGACCTAAGGAAGGATATACTTGCCATAGAGGGAGTGCAACGAAGGTTCACGAGATTGATTCCTGGGATGGCGGGACTGTCGTTTGAGAAGAGATTGAGTAAACTAGGCCTGTATTCTCTTGAATTCAGAAGAGGAGATCTCATTGAATCATACACAATTATTACAGGGCTTGATAAGGTGGATGCTGGGAGAATGTTTCCCTTGGCTGGGGAGTCTAGAACCAGGGGCCACAGCCTCAGGATAAAGGGTAGGCCATTCAGGACTGAGAAGAGAAGAAATTTCTTCACACAGAGGGTGGTCAGTCTTTGGCATTCTCTACCTTAGAGGGCTGTGGAGGCTCAGTCATTGGGTATATTCAAAGCAGAAGTCAATAGATTTCTGACTAGTAAGGGCATCAAGGGATATGGCGATAGGGCCGGTGAATGGAGCTGAGGCAGAAGATCAGCCATGATCTCATTGAATGGCGGAGCAGGCTCGAAGGGCTGAATGGAACTTATTTCTTATGTTCTTAAAGTGAATAACCTTAGATTTTCCCACATTATACTCCATCTACCACCTTATTGCCCACTCACGTAACCTGTCTATATCCCTTTGCAGGCTCTTTGTGTCTTCCTCACAGCTTACTTTCTCACCTAGCTTTGTATCATCAGCAAGCTTAGATACATGTAATCAGTCCCTGCATCTAAGTCATTAATATAGATTGTAAATAACTGAGGCTCAAGCACTGATCCTGCGGCACCCCACTAGTTACAGCCTGCCAATCTGAAAATGACCAGTTTATCCCAACTCTCTGCTTTCTGTCCATTAACCAATCCTCTATCCATGCTAATAAGTTACCTCCAATCCTGTGGACCCTTATCTTGTGTAACAACCTTTTATCTGGCACCTTAGTGAATGCCTTTTGGAAATCGAAATATACTACATCCACTGGACCCCCTATATCTACCCTGCTAGTTACATCCTCAAAACAATCATAATAAATTTGTCAAACATGATTTCCCTTTCATAAAACCATGTTGACTCTGCCTAATGATATTGGGGCAGTAATTCCTCCCCAAACGTGTGAGTACGGAAGGGGTACTCACGCGTCTGGCTGGAGGAAATGCCGGTTTTCAGCATGCACAGCGCATGCGCTGAAAACCGGCATTTCCTCTCCTCCAACCCAAGAGGTGAAGAGGCTAGCACGTGCGCTGTAGGGGGCAGCGCGTGCGTCTTGGATTTCCTCTGTTTTGGGGGATTTGCGCATGTGTAAAGGCCTCCAGTCTTTACGCTTGTAAAAAGCACACGTAAGTATTTATTTTTACAGGTAAGTGGTGTTTTAGTGCAATTTAGAATTGCACTAAATTTTTTTCCACAGGTTTATTATTTTAAAGAATCTACAATAAGGTAAGTTTAGTTTTAGACCCTTTTTATTAAAAATTATTTTTTTCAAAAAAAAAATTGTTTAAATTATTTTTTTAAACTTATTTATACTTAATTTAATGATTGGGATGTTTTTTTAAATTTTATTTAAAGTTTAAGTAGTGTTTTGGGGTGCAGTACTTTTCATGAGTTTGACAGTTCTTACTCTCAAACTTATGAATGAAGTTTCCCCTCCCCTGATTGGCTGAACAGTGCTCACCTGATCCCAGCCGGCACATCGCACTAACTACGCCGCTGGGTCAGGTTAGCACAGCGCGCCGACATCAGAACTGGGCCACTGACAGGAAATCCACTGCGGGCCAGGATTCAGATGTCGGCGCGCCGGGTAAGTGCACATTGGGGGCTTGCACGCGCGGCAAGCCCCCGACACCAAGTTCTGGGCCATTATGATTTTCTAAGTGTCCTGTTACCACTTCCTTAATAATGGATTCCAGCATTTTTCCGATGACGTCAGGCTAACTGGCCTGTAGTTCCCTGTTTTCTCACTCCCTCCTTTCTTGAATAGTGGGGTTTCATTAGTTACCTTCCAACCCATTGGGACCTTTCCAGAATCTAGGGAATTTTGGAAGATCACAACCAATGCATCACTATCTCTGCAGCCACCTCTTTTAGAACGCTAGGATGCAGTCTATCAGGTCCAGGGGATTTGTCGGATTTTAGTACCATTAGTTTCCCAAGAACTTTTTCTCTATTGATATTAATTACTTTAAGTTCCTCACTCTCACTAGCCCCTTGGTTACACATTATTTTTGGTATACATTATGTGTCTTCTACTGTGAAGACAGATACAAAATATTTATTTAAAGTCATTGCCATTTCCTTGTTCCCCAATATAACTTTTTCTGTCTCAGCCTCTAAGGGACCAACACTTGCTTTTCTACTCTACCTTTTTATATACTTGTAGAAGCTCTTGCAATCTGTTCTTATATTTCTTGCTAATCTACTCTCATATTCCATTTTCTCCCTTTTTATCAATTTTTTGGTCATCCTTTGCTGGTTTCTAAAGCTCTCCCAATCATCAGGCTTACTACTATCCTTCACAACATTATAAGCCTCTTCTTTTAATCTAACACTATCCTTAACTTATTTAGTTAGCCACGGATGGATCACTTTTCCCCTGGATTTTTCATTTCTCAATGGAATGTATATTCGTTGAGAATACTGAAATATTTCTTTAAATATTTTCCACTGCTTATCTACCATCACAACTTTTAATCTAGTTTCCCAATCTACCTTAGCCAACTTACCCCTCATACCTACATAATTGGCTTTATTTCAGTTTAAGACTCTAGTTTCGGACTTAAGATTGTCACTCTCAAACTTAATGTGAAATTCTATCATATTATGATCACTCTTCTATAGAGGATCCTTTACTATGAGATTACTAATTAACCCTGACTCATTACACAAAACTAGATCTAAAACAGCCTGTTCTCTGGTTAGTTCCATGACATTATTCATTACTCGTTCATGGGATGTGGGTGTCACTGGTAAGGCCAGCATTTATTGTCCATTTTCCTGCCTGCTCCACATAACCCTTGACTCCCCTGTTACTCAAAAATCTGTCTATCTCAGCCTTGAATATATTCAATGACTCAGCTTCCACAGCTCTCTGGGGTAAAGAATTCCAAAGATTCACGACCTTCTGAGAGAAGAAATTCCTCCTCATCTCCGTCTTAAATGGGCGACCCAATTATTCTGAGACTATGCCCCCTCGTTCTAGATTCCCTGACGAAGGGAAACATCCTCTCAGCATCTACCCTGTCCAATCCCCTCAAAATCTTATATGTTTCAATTACTCGGTCTATCTCTTTCTCCCTTTTGAAACAACGGTACAACGTTAGCAGTCCTCCAGTCCTCTGGTCCTCTGGTCCTCCGGCACCACACCTGTAGCCAGAGAGGATTGGAAAATGATTGTCAGAGCCTCTGCTATTTTCTCCCTTGCTTCTCTTAACAGCCTGTGATACATTTTATCCTGGCCTGGTGATTTATCTACAGTCAAAGACACTAAACCCCTTAATACTTCATCTTTCACTATGTTTATCTCATCTAATATTTCACACTCCTCCTCCTTAACAACAATGTCTGAATGGTCCCTCTCTTTTGTGAAGGCAGATGCAAAGTATTCATTCAGAACCACACCCACGTCTTCCGCCTCCACACACAGGTTACCCACTTCTTCCGCCTCTAAACCCATTACCTTTTTGGTCTCTAATAGGCCCTACCCTCTCTTTAGTTATCCTCTTGCTCTTTATGTATTTATAAAACATCTTTGGGTTTTCCTTGATTTAACTTGCCAATATTTTTTCATGCCCTCTCTCTGCTTTCCTAATTTCCTTTTTAATTTCACCCCTGCACCTTTTATACTCCTCTAGGCTTTCTGCAGTATTTAGCTCTCTGTATCAGACATAAGCTTCCCTTTTCTTGCCTTTTCCTACCCTATATTCCCCTTGACATCCAGGGGGCTCTAGATTTGTGAGTCCCACCCTTTTCCTTAGTGGGAACATATTTGCTCTGAACCCTTACTATCTCCTCTTTCAATGTCTCACTGCTCTGACACTGATTTACCTTCAAGTAGCTGTTTCTGTCGACTTTTGCTAAATCACATCTCAGCTTTGTAAAACTGGCCTTTCCCCAATCGAGAACTTTTACTACTGGTCCATCTTTGTCCTTTTCCATAATTACGCTAATCTAATGAATTATGATCACTACCACCAAAATGCTTTCCCACTGATACCCCTTCCACCTGCCCAGCTTCATTCCCTAAAACTAAGTCCAGAACCGCTTGCTACGTACTGGCTAAAAAAGTCCTCCTGAATGCATTATAAGAATTTTGCGCCCTCTATATCTTTTACACTGATTCTACCCTAGTTAATATTAGGCTAGTTGAAAACTCCTACTATTACGGCCCTATTGCTTTTGCACTTCTCAGAAATTTGACTAAATCTTTGCTCTTCTATCTCCCTCTGACTAATTGGGGGTCTATAGTACCGTCCCAGCACTGTAATTGCCCCTTTTTTGTTCTCCAGTTCAATCCATACGGCCTCATTTCATGAACTTTCAAACATATCATCCCTCCTTACAGCTGTAATTTTTTCATTAACCAATAATGCAAACCCTCCTTTTTTTTAACCCCTCTCTATCTCATCTGAAAACCCTGTAACCAGGCATGATGAGCTGCCATTCCAGCTCTTCTTTCAGCCATGTTTCAGTGGAGACTGAGCGTGGAGACCGAGGAGTTAAAGAGCGGGGAGCGAGAGTGGCCCAGACACGTCGGTGGCAGCAGCGAGAGCGACCCTGGGTGGAGACTGAGCGTGGAGACCGAGGAGTTAAAGAGCGGGGAGCGAGAGCAGCCCAGACACACTGGCGGCAGCAGCAAGAGCGGCCCTGGGTGGAGACTGAGAGCGGAGACCGAGGAGTTAAAGAGTGGGGAGCGAGAGTGGCCCAGACACACCTGCAGCAGCAGCGAGAGCAGCCCTGGGTGGAGACTGAGCATGGAGACCGAGGAGTTAAAGAGCGGGGAGCGAGAGCAGCCCAGACACACTGGCGGCAGCAGCAAGAGCGGCCCTGGGTGGAGACTGAGAGCGGAGACCGAGGAGTTAAAGAGTGGGGAGCGAGAGTGGCCCAGACACACCGGCAGCAGCAGCGAGAGCAGCCCTGGGTGGAGACTGAGCACGGAGACCGAGGAGTTAAAGAGCAGGGAGCAAGAGCGGCCCTGACACACCGGCGGCAGCAGAGATAAGTAAGAAGTAATCGAAGTGTGACGTCACCAGGAAGCAGGTAAGTGATTGGTTGGTGAGTATTTCTCTCTTTCTTGCTTTTTTCCAAACTTAATTTTTGTGGTTTATAGTTTCTAGGGTCTCTGTTGTGTAGCGGGGATTGGTAGTAAACAAGGGCCCTTGAGTATATCATTTAATTGTAGTGTAATTAGTGGTATTGATTTGATTTAATTTAATTTGAATTAATTAAAGGGTAAGGCATGGCAGCACAGCTCCTCCTGCACTATGTGGGAAATCAGGGACACGACCATGCATGCGGGAAGTGTATCCAGCTGCAGCTACTGACAGAACGCATTGCGGCGCTGGAGCTGCAAATGGATACATACTGGAGCATTTGCGATGCTGAGGACATCATGGATAGTGTGGCAG
Organism: Somniosus microcephalus; assembly: GCF_052327205.1. Taxonomy (NCBI): domain Eukaryota; kingdom Metazoa; phylum Chordata; class Chondrichthyes; order Squaliformes; family Somniosidae; genus Somniosus; species Somniosus microcephalus. Next base: position 167,523,960 of record NC_140988.1, read on the forward strand.
AGCCACTGAGGGACTCTGAACAACTGTACATAATTCCCTTTAATGATGTATTAGCTACAGACTAAATCTGTACCATTGTATATACTGTTTGCATGTACAGTGCGCGGCCCCTTTAAGAGCATGGGCAAACGCGATGGCATCGTGCTGCTAATTACGTGACCACCCAAACGCGGGAAAAACGTGATGACGTCATGACGCCATCCACGGGACCACCCAGGCTGTCCTCGTGGAGCCTCCGACCTATTAAGACCTGTATTCATAGTTCTCTTGCATCTGTTTAAACTCGTTAGTTTGACATTAAAAACCTTTTTGATTGATTGCCTGCGTCGAACTCAATCTCTAGATAGGAATTTGACCATTCCTACATTGGTGACCCCGACTTTTGTGAACGGATTTCGCAAAAGGAACACAGCATGGAGGCGAATGCCGTTTTGTTGAAGCTGCCGCAGTTCTGGGAGCAACAAGAAACCTCGTGGTTCATCCAAGTCGAAGCCCAGTTCGCCCTGAGAGGCATCATTGAGGATCAGACCTGATACTTATACGTGGTCTCCGCACTCAACGGCTCTACCGCCTCGCGGATCGTCAGTCTTCTCGGGAATCCCCCAACTGACAGCAAGTATGAAACCCTCAAGGCGCGGTTGCTACAGGTTTTCAGGCTCACAAAATCAGAGCGCGCCCGTCGGCTGCTCGCTATGCCCGGGCTCAGGGACTCCAAACCTTCTGAGCTGATGAGCCAAATGCTCACACTCCTTGGCTCCGAACCGGAATGCTTTCTCTTCAGAGAGTTATTCCTCAGCCAATTACCAGAGCAAGTGCAAGCAGCTTTGGCGAGATCCGAGGTCGAAGACTGCGCAGTGCTCGCTGCTGAGGCAGACAAAATATTCGCAGTTACGCAACAGTACTGTGCTGCCACGAGGCGCCCATCCTGCACAGACGCCGCTCCAGCTCCTCAGCCCATGGGGCTGTGCTTCTACCACGCGTGGTTTGGCGCGAAGGCGAGATGTTGCTGCCCTCCCTGCAGCTTCTCTCAAAAAAAAACAACAACTCCGTCCAATGAAGAGCGGGTCTAACGGGCACCCCACGGACGCGATGGCAATCGGCAATGCTGGCAAGCTGCTCTTCATCACAGATACCCTCTCCGGTCGTCGGTTGCTGTGCGACACCGGCGCACAGTGCAGCATTCTACCCGCATCAGCTCTTGATGTACAGGCTGGGAGGCACGGCCTCCCGCTCGAAGCGGCTAATGGCGGAGCTATTCGGACCTTCGGCAGATGGCGGGTCCAGGTGTGCTTCAGCGGCCAGCAGTTTTTCTGGGAATTCGTTATGGCCAAGGTTTCGCAAGCCATTCTCGGTGCAGATTTCCTGTGCACCAATGGCCTCCTGGTCGATGTAAGGAACCGACGGCTGATCAACGCGGCCACGTTTCACTCTATCCCTTGCCACCGTAGTAACACCATGTTGCGCACCGTCTCCTGCACTTTCCCAACTCCGAATGAGTTCGCTCGCCTGCTAGGCGAATTTCCAGACCTGACCAGGCCCACGTTCTCCTCCACAGCCACGAAGCATTGTGTGGAACACCACATCACCACCACTGGCCCCCCCGGTCCACGCGCAGGCCCGGCGCCTCGAACCTGGCAAGCTAGCAGTCGCGAAGGCGGAGTTCGCTACAATGGAACACTTAGGGATTATTCGCAGGTCAAATAGTCCCTGGTCTTCGCCTCTTCACATCGTTCCGAAACCTGGCGGAGGATGGCGGCCCTGCGGCGACTATCGGCGCCTAAACGACGCCACCACTCCTGATCGATACCCGATCCCCCACATTCAGTATTTCTCTGCCCATTTGGCTGGAAACAACATCTTCTCCCAGGTCGACCTCATCCGGGGCTACCACCAGGTCCCGATGCACCCGCAGGATGTCCAGAAGACCGCAGTCATCACCCCATTCGGCCTTTTCGAATTTCTGCGCATGTCTTTTGGCTTAAAGAACGCTGCCCAGGCTTTCCAACGCCTGATGGAGTCCGTGCTGCGGGACCTCAACTTCATCTTCATCTATCTGGATGACATTTTGATTGCCAGCCCCACCAAAGAGGAGCATCTTTGCCATCTACGCACTCTTTTTCAACGCCTCAGCCAACATGGCCTGATTATCAACCCGGCTAAGTGTCAGTTTGGCCTGCGACAAATCGATTTCCTGGGGCATCGCATCACCGCAGAGGGAGCGGTTCCTTTGTAGGCAAAGGTGGAGGCGGTCACACACTTCCCACGCCCGCAGAACATAAAGGCTCTGCAAGAATTCCTCGGCATGGTAAACTTCTACCACCGTTTCATGCCTAAGGCAGCACTGCTCATGCAGCCCCTGTACGAGGCCGTCAAGGGCAAGTCTGGCAAGGATCCGGTGGGCTGGACGGTTGACATGGACCGGGCATTCACCGACACCAAGAGCGCCTTGGCCAACGTGACCATGCTGGCGCACCCGCTACCAGGAGCCACCATCGCCCTCACCACCGACGCGTCAGATTACGCAATCAGCGCCGTTCAGGAGCAGTGGGTAAACAGGACGTGGCAGCCGTTGGCATTCTTCAGCTGTCAACTGCAGCGTAACGAGCGGGCGTACAGTACTTTCGACAGGGAGTTGTTAGCCCTTTTACTGGCCATCCGCCATTTCCGGTTCTTGTTGGAAGAATGCCCTTTCACCGCTTTCGTCGACCATAAGCCACTGACTTTTGCCATGGCCAAGACTGCCGAACCGTGGTCCTCCCGACAACAACGTCAGCTGACATACATCTCCAAATTTACCACAGATATTCAGCACGTGGCCGGTAAAGATAACCTGGTGGCAGATTGCCTCTCCCGCGCGACCGTGCATGTGGTCCAGCTGGGCATCGACTACGCCCTCATGGCAGCAGACCAAGTCTCAGACCCAGAAGTGCAGGCTTACCGCACCAACACCACTAGCCTCCAGTTGGCCGACGTCAGGTTCCATTCGGCTGGTACCACGTTGCTGTGTGACGTCTCCGTTCGGGATCCTCGCCCTATTGTGCCGGTCGCCTGGTGCTGCAAGGTGTTTGATGCCATACATGGGTTGTCACACCCAGGAATGAAGTCTTCTCAGAAGCTAATGTCATCTAAGTTCGTTTGGTGGGGCATGCATAAAGATGTCCACGACTGGGCCAACACCTGCGTGGTCTGCCAAAAGGCCAAGGTACAGCGCCACATCAAGGCTCCATTGGCCACCTTTGCAGTTCCTGAGCGACGGTTTGACCACATTAATGTGGACCTGGTAGGACCACTTCCAGCTTCCCATGGTTTTACACACATCCTGACCACAGTAGATTGCACCATCAGATGGCCGGAGGTGGTTCCCCTGTCATCTACTACTTCGGCGGACGTGGCCAGGGCATTCATCTCTTCATGGGTCGCCCGTTTTGGAGTGCCTGCTGACATCTCTTCGGACCGGGGACCGCAGTTTTCCTCTGAACTCTGGAATGCAGTGGCTCAACGACTCGGTGTCAAGTTACACCGCACCACAGCCTACCACCCACAAGCGAACGGTCTGTGCGAACGTTTTCACAGATCGCTTAAGGCCACACTGAGGGCCAGCCTCCAAGATGCTGGATGGGCAGACAAGCTGCCGTGGGTCATGTTGGGCCTTCGCACGGCCCCCAAGGAAGATCTTCACTCTTCCGTGGCAGAGCTCGTTTATGGTCAGCCGCTGCGAGTGCCAGGGGATTTCTTGCCTCACGCCAGCTTATCAGTCACCAGGAAGCAGCCAGATGTTTCGCACCGGTTCCCACATCGCATCACGGGTTTCAGGGCTCTCACGTTCCAGCAGAGCTGAAACAAGCCGACTACGTGTTCATCCACCACGATGCTCACCCGGATCCGCTCAAGCCCCCATACACTGGTCCTTTCTGTGTGTTAGAGGCAGGAGACAAAACCTTCAAGGTGGATGTTGGTGGTAAACCGGACCACATTTCAGTCGACCGTTTGAAGCTGGCACACCTGGACCTTGACCGTCCCGTCGAGACTGCACAGCCACCGAGACGAGGTCGGCCGCCCACCGTCGTCACGCCAGAACAAGTGCAACCATCCGCCAGTCTGCCCGCCGTCCAACAGCTTCCGCTTCGGGAATACAGGAGTCGTTCTGACAGGCTTGTCAGACCCCCTCACCGTTTGACTTTTTCCGTTAAAGACAATTCTGGGGGGGCGCATGTGGCAGAGCCACTGAGGGACTCTGAACAACTGTACATAATTCCCTTTAACAATGTGTTAGCTACAGACTAAATCTGTACCATTGTATATACTGTTTGCATGTACAGTGCGTGGCCCCTTTAAGAGCGCGGGCAAACGCGATGACGTCATGCCGCTAATCACGTGATCACCCAAACGTGGGAAAAATGCGATGACGTCATGACGCCATCCACGGGACCGCCCAGGCTGTCCTCGTGGAGCCTCCGACCTGTTAAGACCTGTATTCATAGTTCTCTTGCATCAATCTGTTTAAACTCATTAGTTTGACATTAAAAACCTTTCTGATTGATTGCGTGCGTCGAACTCAATCTCTAGATAGGAATTTGACCATTCCTACAATAGCACGTTTAGGGAGTTGGTCACACCGCAGGTAAAGGCTGCACAGGCAGGAAGGGAATGGGTCACCACCAGGCAGAGTAGCAGGTGCAGGTAGGTAGTGCAGGGGTCTCCTGTGGCCATGCCCCTTTCAAACAGCTATACCATTTTGGATATTGTTGAGGGAGATGGCTTATTGGGGAAGGCAGCAGCAGCCAAATTCCTGGCACCATGGGTGGCCCTGCTGCACAGGATGGGAGGAAAAAGAGTGGGAGAGCTATAGTGATAGGGGATTCTATTGTAGGGGAATAGATACGCATTTCTGCGGCCGCAAATGAGACTCCAGGATGGTCTGTTGCCTCCCTGATGTCTCGGAGCAGCTGCAGGGCATTCTGGAGGGGGAGGGTGAACAGCCAGTTGCCTTAGTGCATGTAGGTACCAATGATATAGGTAAAAAACGGGATGAAGTCCCAAAAGCTGAATATAGGGAGTTAGGAGGTAAATTAAAAAATAGGACCTCAAAGGTAGTAATCTCAGGATTGCTACCAGTGCCACATGCTAGTCAGAGTAGAAATAGAAGGATATTTTAGATGAATATGTGGCTAGAGGAATGGTGCAAGGGGGAGGGATACAAATTCCTGGGACATTGGAACCGGTTCTGGGGGAGGTGGGACCAGTACAAACTGGATGGTTTGCACCTGGGCGGGACCGGAACCGATGTCCTAGGGGGAGTGTTTGCTGGTGCTGTTGGAGAGGGTTTAAACTAAAATGGCAGGGGGTTGGTGTTGTGTATGTAATATGTGTGCTACTTTGAACCTATGGACAGGACTGCACTACTTGTTGGGCGTAGTGATACGCAGTACCACTCCTGGCCATAGGGGTATAAATAGTACTGTGGGTACTGATCCCCCTCAGTTCCCGCCTGTGGGCATGAAGTAAAGACCTATGTATAGTCCCTACCTCCAACCAGTAAAGACCTGTTTGAGTTATACGTTTAAGTCTTTGTGTTAATTGTTCAATACAATACACATACTTAACACTGGCGACGAGTCGGTTCGAACCCTGCGGCAGTTATTCCACAGCGGCTTCGTCCAAAGACAGGATGTTGAAGAGAGGTTCCAATCCTCAACACCCCACTGAAAACTGAAGGGCAGCAGAAATCCTGACAGCTTCCAGCGACTGGAAGCGACAGGCATTAGGACCCTGAAGCCTCCATAACCTCGTGGGTAAGCCAGAGCCCGGGAGGGCGCGAGCGGGTAAGCCAGAGCCCGGGAGGGAGCGAGCAAGAGCCGCCGAGCGGGTGAGCCAGAGGCCGGGAGCCGCTTCAAGCGGGAGGCGCTTAGCGGGCCAGCGATCGCACCGGTGATAAGGGCTGAGAACCGTTTCGGGTGGGCGGCGCACCAGCGATCGCACAGGAGATAAGAGCTGCAGTCGGGCTGAAAGTCAGCGATGAGAAGCGCGGGAAAACCGCCATTGAAGTGGGCGGGGAGAGCGAGAAGCGCGGGAAAGCCGCCATTTTTTGCGGGAAAACCGCTGGGGAAGAAGGCAGAAGCGGGAAAACCGCCATTTTGTGGGCGGAGGACAACGGCAAGAGCGGGAAGCCGCCATCTTGGATAACAGTAAAAAAAAAAATCTGAGAAATTGCAAATCTGATAAAGTACTACAATGCCTAAACACGGGAATATTAGCAACTTTGATAGTGACATCGAAGATTGGGCCATATATGTTGAACGAGTTAAAAATTATTGTAAGGCCAATAAAATTCGTGAGGCTGATAAAGCACTAACATTATTAAATTTAATGGGTGCGAAGACATACGGGCAATTGAAACACCTGTTATCACCAGATGAACCGGCGGATAAGACGTTCGATGAGATTGTTACTGTCCTGAAAGATCATCTAAACCCCACGCCGCTGATGCTAGCGGAACGATTTAAATTTTACGACAGAAGGCAGCTACAGCATGAAAGCAATGCTGATTATTTGCTGGAATTGCGTAAATTAGCGAAATATTGCCAGTTTGGAACGGGACTGAGAGAGGCACTTCGAGACAAATTTGTGTGTGGTTTATTTAAACAGGATACACAAAAGCGACTGCTCGAGGAGAATGAGCTGACGCTTGAGAAGGCGGTCACTATGGCAGCAGCACACAAAGCCGCAGCGAGAGGCACGGCAGTAATGCAGCTACGGTCACCGGAGCTCAGTGCACACAAATTGGGTGTGAGTTCTGGCAAATGTTATCGTTGTGGAAAGACAACGCATGATCAGAACCAGTGTTGGTTTAAAAACCAAGAATGTAGAACTTGTGGTAGGCTTGGACATATAGCTAGAGTATGCAGGTCAGGGAAGAAGACCAGCAACAAGAAGTCACCGCAAGGAAAATACGCAAAGGTACACAAGGTGACCGAACAGGAGTCCGATTCAGACGCTAGCAGTAATGAACTGGCTAGCTTAAGCTGTAATGAACTGGCTAGCTTAAGAGTACTCAACGCTGGTAAGGGTGCAGACCTCCAGACAATTTGGGTCACTCTTCAGATAGAAGGAGTCCAAGTAAAACTGGAATTGGACACTGGATCGGCATTGACGGTCATAAATAAGAAAGATTACGGAAAGTTATTCCAACATATTCCCCTACAGGATACGGGGATTATATTGAAAACATACACGGGGCAAAGAGTGTACCCCATCGGGAAAATAGAGGTTGCAGTGGTCCACAAGGGCGAAGACAGTCAAATAATGGACTTATATGTGATATCTGAAGGAGGTCCTCCACTACTAGGATGGGAGTGGATTAGGAAAATGAATATGGACTGGCATTTCCTACAAACAATAACGAGTGAGAACTCGGTGAAGATAGTCGGCCCAGGCTCTGGAACGGATGATGGTAAGCCCAACTCAGGTGCAAAAGACAAAGTTTCAGCACAGAATTCCACTGAGCAACAACAACATAGTTTAACTGTGGATTCTGAGTCTGGCAAGTCTACTGATGTGCCCATTTCTGAGGGACACCGGGCTCGAACTCAACTCCATTTCAAACTACAACAGCAATTAGAACAAATGCTTCGCCGTTTTGAGCAAGAGTTGAATGCAACGAAAGAGTTCTTTGATATAGAGTTGGAGAATCTGGAAAGACAACAGAAGCAGCTGATGGAGAAAATGGAGCAGGAGCACACAAAACGTCTGATGTCAGAGGAGTTAACGGTCAGCCAACTCCTGCATATGCTGAAGGACAGGACTCTGAAATGGGAAAAACTTGAACATGAACTTCAATATTCAAACGAAAGGGGTTCGGAGCTCTCAAAGGTTATTGGAAGAGCTGAGGTGGCAACACAGACTGAGATGACTGCAACAGAGCAGCCCTTGGATGCCAAAAGTACGCTGACTCACGTCAACGTAGAACAACAGACCGCTGAAACAGCTGCTCCGGTAGAGGGATTGCATAGTCCGATCAATCAATCTCCAAAGGAAGTTGAAGTATTAAAATCACAAATGAGGTCACTAGTAAACGACTTGCTGAAAGCCCAGAAAAAGCTGGATGCAGAGGTACACATGAAGAAGTCTCTTCAGGAAAGATGTCTGGATTTGGAACAAGAGCTGGCTAACGTCCAGCTGGGTATGGAGGAAATAGACGACCCTCTCACTGGTCTAGCTCAGGACGACACCGAATATTACGATGTCCTGTCCTGCCCAGCTTGTAACTTCAACTCCCAAAGTGCAGAAATCATGGAGGAGCACCAAAAGTCTACGGAACATCGGGAGAAGCTGGCTCTACGACGGAAACAGGAGGAAGAGAAGGAGGAACTGCGCATGCAGCTGGCAGCTGTGGCAGCTGACAATGGAGCCCAGAGAGTCTCCAAGAAGCAGAAAAGGAAAAGTAAAAACAGAAGATGACCCATCTGAACCATTATCACCTCTACCAGATCACACACGTGGTCCCTCCGAACGGAGCCAATTCAGTTCGGAAGTTCAAACTGTTAAATCCATGGAAGGACTATTGAATGAGTCACTCCAGCAACGTGAACCGACTACACCACAGAGATTGAATCTGTGAACTGTTTTCCGCAGAGACTGAATCTGTGATCTGTTTTGACATGAAGTTATCTATGTATCTATGTTATTCTGTTATGTAAACCTGAAGTTATATATGTATATATGTTATTACGTTATGTTAAATGGGGAGATGACTGTAAAGCTAGGAAGGGAGGAATGTTGTGTATGTAATATGTGTGCTACTTTGAACCTATGGACAGGACTGCACTACTTGTTGGGCGTAGTGATACGCAGTACCACTCCTGGCCATAGGGGTATAAATAGTACTGTGGGTACTGATCCCCCTCAGTTCCCGCCTGTGGGCATGAAGTAAAGACCTATGTATGGTCCCTACCTCCAACCAGTAAAGACCTGTTTGAGTTATACGTTTAAGTCTTTGTGTTAATTGTTCAATACAATACACATACTTAACAGTTGGGAACCTGTGCAGGGAGACAGAGGAAAGGGAAGCAAGGATAGAAGCAAAAGACAGGAAGGAGAAAAGCAACAGTGGAAGGCAGAGAAATCAAGGGTGTAAATCAAACATGGCCACAGTAAATAATAATTCTAAAAGGACTAAGAGTGTTAAAAAATCAAGCCTGAAGGCTTTGTGTCTTAATGCGAGGAGCATTCGTAATAAGGTGGATGAATTATATGCGCAAATAGATGTAAACGGATATGATATAATTGGGATTACAGAGACATGGCTCCAGGGTGACCAAGACTGGGAATTCAACATCCAGGGGTATTCAATATTCAGGAAGGACAGGAAAAAAGGAAAAGGAGGTGGGGTAGCATTGCTGGTTAAAGAGGAGATTAACACAATAGCAAGGAAGGGTATTCACTCTGATGATGTGGAATCTGTATGGGCAGAGCTGAGAAATACCAAGAGGCAGAAAATGTTAGTGGGAGTTGTATACAGACCCCCAAACAGTAATGCTGAGGTTGGGGATGGCATTAAATGGGATATTAGAGACACATGCAATAAGGGCACAGCAGTTATCATGGGTGACTTTAATCAACATATAGATTGGACTAACCAAATTAGTAACAATAATGTGGAGGAGGAATTCCTAGAGTGAATTCCTGATTTCCTGGACCAATATGTCGAGGAACCAACTAACGATCAGGCCATCTTAGATTGGGTATTATGTAATGAGAAAGGATTAATTAGCAATCTTGTTGTGTGAGGCCCCTTGGGAAGGAGCGATCATAATATGATAGAATTCTTCATTAAAATGGAGAGTGAAGTAGTTGACTCAGAGACTAGGGTCCTGAATTTAAATAAAGGAAACTACGATGGTATGAGGCACGAGTTGGCTAGAATGGATTGGGGAACATTACTTAAAGGGTTGATGGTGGATAGGCAATGGAAAACATTTAAAGATCGCATGGATGAACTACAGAATTTGTTCATCCCTGTTTGGCATAAAAATGAAACAAAAAAGCTGACTAAAACGTGGTTAACAAGGGAAATTAGGGATAGCATAAGATCCAAGGAGAGGACATATAATTTGGCCAGAAAAAGCAGTAAACCTGAGGATTGGGAGCAGTTTAGGATTCAGAAAAGGAGGACAAAGGGCTTAATTAAGAGGGGGAAAATAGATTATGAGAGTAAGCTTTCAGGGAGCATAAAAACTGACTGTAAAAGCTTCTATAGATATGTAAAGAGAAAAAGATTGGTGAAGTCAAGCGTAGGTCCCTTGCAGTCGGAATCAGGGTAATTTATAATGGGGAACAAAGAAATGGCAGACCAATTAAATACATACTTTGGTTCTGTCTTCACAAAGGAGGACACAAATAACCTCCCAGAGATGTCGGGGAACATAGGGTCTGATGAGAGGGAGGAATTGAATGAAATCAGTATCTGTAGGGAAATGGTGTTAGGGAAATTGATGGGATTGAAGGCCGATAAATCGCCAGGGCCTGATAATCTACTTCCTAGGGTACTTAAGGAAGTGGCCCTAGAAATAGTAGATGCATTGCTGGTCATCTTCCAAAATTCTATTGACTCTGGAACAGTTCCCATGGATTGAAAGATAGCTAATGTAACCCCACTATTTAAAAAGGGTGGTAGAGAGAAAATGGAGAATTATAGATCGGTAAGCCTGACATCGGTAGTGAGGAAAATGTTGGAGTTCATTATAAAAGATGTAATAGCAGAGCACTTGGAAAACAGTGACAGGATCGGACAAAGTCAACATGGATTTATAAAAGGTAAATTGTGCTTGACTAATCTACTGGAATTTTTTGAGGCTGTAACTGTTAGAATAGATAAGGGAGAACCAGTGGATGTGGTGTATTTGGACTTTCAGAAGGCTTTCGATAAGGTCCCGCATAAGAGATTAGCATACAAAGTTAAAGCACATGGGATTGGGGGTAAGGTACTGTCTTGGATGGAGAACTGGTTGGCTGACTGGAAGCAAAAAGTTGGAATAAATGGGTCTTTTTCCGAGTGTCAGGCAATGACTAGTGGGGTACCACAGGGATCAGTGCTAGGACCCCAGCTATTCACAATATATATAAATGATCTAGATGAGGCGACTAGATACAATATCTCCAAGTTTGCAGATGACACAAAGCTGGGTGGGCATGTGTGCTGTGAGGAGGATACAGAGAAACTCCAGTATGATTTGGACAGGTTGGGTGATTGGGCAAATGCATTGCAAATGCAGTATAATGTGGATAAATGCAAGGTTATCCACTTCGGTGGCAAAAACAGGAAGACAGATTATTATCTGAACGACAATAGATTGGGAAAAGGGGAAGTGCAATGAGATCTGGGTGTCCTTGTGCACCAGTCGCTGAAGGTAAGCATGCAGGTGCAGCAGGCGGTTAAGAAGGCAACTGGTATGTTGGCCTTCATATTGAGAGGATTCGAGTACAGGAGCAAGGATGTCTTGCTGCAGTTGTACAGGGCCTTGGTGAGACCACACCTTGGGTATTGTGTGCAGTTTTGGTCGCCTTATCTGAGGAAGGATGTTCTTGCCATGGAGAGAGTGCAGCGATGATTCACCAGACTGATACCTGGGATGGCAGGAATGACGTATGAGGAGAGATTGGGTCGATTAGGCTTATATTCGCTAGAGTTTAGTAGAATGAGAGGGGATCTCATTGAAACTTATAAAATTCTAACAGGACTAGACAGATTAGATTCAGGAAGGATGTTCCGGATGGCGGTGGAGTCCAGAAGCAGGGGTCACAGTCTAATTATAAGGGGTAAGCCATTTAGGATGAGATGAGGAGGAATTTCTTCACCCAGAGAGTGGTGAACCTTTGGAATTCTCTGCCACACAGGGCAGTTGAGGCCAATTCATTAAATATATTCAAGAAGGAGTTGGATATATTTCTCGAGGCTAAAGGTATCAAGGGATTGTAAGATTTTCAAAATTTCTGCATTTCCCCGAAGGCTGTTATTAATAAACGGGAACCTGCGTGGACTGTTCAAAATCAAAAAGGGTACCCAAAATGGTGTCCGTGCCTTGTGGCAGCAAGCCTGTGAGAGTTTAAAATGGACTCTGCAACGCAGACAGCTTGGAGAAATCGAAACCATGCTGCAGGCTTCTGTGAAGAGAGACCTTGGGCCCAATTTTGTGGATTGTGTGGGAAATGGTCGGATTCCCCCGAATGTGGGGTTCTGACACACAAAAACATGTGTCAGCCAGCTCCACGCAATTTTCCCTCAAGTGGCCAATTAATTTCCAGTGTATGGGCAGCCTTGCTAATTGTCCATTTCCAGTCAGGAAGCCCCACAGTATGATATCATCATTCGTGGTGCTTTCAAGGTCCACAGCAAGCATTGCTTCCTCTGTTGGCTTCCAAACGCACCATACAGGATGGCAGAGGAGCCTGCAGCAGCTGTGGCCAGTGCCAGACCCCAAGCTGCCTCCAAATTCGACGAGGCTTCACTGCAGGCATTATTGGATGGGGTTAGGGCCCACAGGGAGGTCCTCTTCCCTAGGTCAGGCAGGAAGAGGCCTCCCACTGAGCCCAAGGCTGCATGGATGCAGGTGTCAGCAGATGTCAACTCGAATGTGCATGTCACCTTGGCATCACATCTCTAACTCCTTCCTCTACTCCCCCACAGGACTATCCAGAGCCCCCGTCCCCACTGTGGAGGAGGAAGAGGCTGTGCAGCCAGACTCCTCAGAGGAAGCTCCAACCTCTGAGGGTGCAACATCAGCAGAAGTAAGTGCACCCAGCACCAGTACAGACACTCACACTTCGGGGGGACCTTCGGGACATAGAGTAGTGTTGTCACCTGGTGTATCACAGCTCACAAGTGAGCATCAGCAGATTCTGGAGACAGGGACAGCAGTGGAGAGTCCTCATCGGAGGGCGCAGGACTCTGCCAGCTCAGCTCAGCTGCGCTGCATTTCGACCCTCTGCTTCTGGGTCCATCCGCAAGAGAAGAGGTGATGGATCTCCATGCACAGATGCAGGAGTCTCTAGCAGGTTTTGTCTCCAGGGTCGCTGTGAGTGTGGAGCGAATGGAGGAGTCCATAGCGACCATGAGCAGAGCCTCTGTGGAGTCATTGGTGCAGGAACGCATCACCATGGAAAGGTTGGCAACTTCCATAGAGGAGATAACTCGCCAGGGTACAGAAAACATGGTGAGTGCTCATAAGAGAATGACATCTCTTGAGGAGCATTGGCCATCTATTGAACAGAGAAACCAGACCTTCATGGAAGTCCTTCTGAGTAGGACTGCCAGTGCAGATACCGGTCCCCATGGTCCCCTAAAGCGCAGCAAGGTGCTCTCAAGCCACTTCCAAGCGCTGGCCCCTTCTGGTCTGTGCAGCTTCAGGTGAGTGAACAGCAGCCGGGTGCTCCTGGTGCTCATCCTGCTGTTCCTGGTTCTGCTGCTGCCACCTCTGCTGCTGGAGATCCTTTACTGGCAAGAAGGGAAGGAAGAAAAGGCGTCCCATGCTTCTGGTAGATGCCTCCACTGAGGAAGCGCTGAGTGAGGGTGGCGAGAGGGCTTCCCAGGAGATCACATTGAAGAAGTGTGTGAGGCTCCAACCTTCCACAGCTGTGCCTAAGCCTTGAAGAAGTAGCCCCAAACCTGCAACAACAAAGTCCTTCAACATACAAATGCTGTCCCTTTAAATCTCAGCTTTCCCGAATGAGCTGCAGCTGACAGCAAGCAAGCCGGCAAGCTTCACGCCAGGTTTCATCAGCGGGGTTCCCTGCAGGCGTGTTTAGCGTGGGGAACCCCTGAAAATCGCAAGGGCACCCTACAATCGGCTTAAACATGGTGATAATTGCTCATTACTGTTCCGACAGCCAGTCCCGCCAGCGGCGGGCGGGACTGAATCAGGTCGCGGAGAAACGACGGTCTGAAAGTCGGACAGGGCGGGGACTCAGGCGGGGGGGAGGTCGCAACCCGCTTTTTCGGTGATTTTTGGCCCCCGGCCGCCTGGAAAGCCGCCCGACGGCTGGCAGAAAATCGGGGCCTTTGTGTTTTGGAACCAGACAGGACTCTGAATTATGCATTAGGCTGAATTGGAGGCAAATCTAAATTCAGTTTAGGCCTATAGTTAAGGCCATCTAGCAGTCTGCATATGTTATTGGGAACAGATTAACTGAGCCATCGAGGCCAGACAAGGCCCATCAAGGAACTTTCAGGACAATACAAGTCAATTATCGGGCCGGTAGATGCGATTACCGGCCATCCAAGACCAGTTAGTATTGATTGCTACCATTATTTAAAATAGCCCGCCAAGATTAAAACAAAGAACTAACCTGATTTGGCGTGCAGATAAGGGTTTTCGACGAAGGTATAATTGAAGGCCTCCTCGGGTAGCAAGGAGTTCAGTTCGGTTCAGTTCGCAGTTCAAGTTTTCAGTCGGGTGTTCGTGTTGGTTGGTGTGCTGGTGCTGCTCTTCGGCCCCTCGCCCTCGTGGCTGAAGCTCTTCCCCCGTTCCGCGCTTACGCCCTGGCCTTTGCCCGTGCCCTTTTCCCACACCATCTGGAACTAGCCCCGGTACCGGGTCGGGCGGACACGTACAATTCAGGCCAGGCGAGGCGGGACGCGACGAGGGGAGGAGGGAAGACCACTGGAGGGAAGACCACCGGAGGAAGATGAACTGAGGAGATGAACTGAGGGGAGGCTTCGAATTATCGGGCCTTCAGCCTCGGCCGACCTTCGAATAACTGTACACCAACTCAATCTGGCAGCTGTTGACGAAGAATCATCCCTGCAAGGTAAAGTACCCAAACAGAGACTTTAACTTTGGGGTACTCGAACCTGGACAACGCCCTTGCAGTGCCTGGAGGGCACGTGACGACAACAAGCTCCAGGGAGCACCAAGAGCGAACCTCGAACCCGACCACTGTTCTTGAGTCTAACAAACCTTTTGATTGGTGAGCATGAAGTTCTGACCCCTCATAGCTTGATCTAGTTAGGTATAGGGGGTGGGATAAGGATAAGGGGATTGTTAAGATAGTTGTTTTCCCTCGATGTGCCGTGTGTTCCCCATTCCCTGTATAAGTATAGTTATTATTATTCTTTGCATTTGTATTTTTGCCTGTAGAAGTGTACGCTAGTCATTTTTCCCATGAGATTGTATCAAGTTTTTCCTCTTCAATAAAATCTTGGTTTTTGTTTACATCCAACCACCTGTCTACTCGAGTCTTCTCTGTACCGCCGCCTTGTACCTAAGTCTGGTGTCTAGAACCCAGGGGCGTGGGAGCGATTCGAACCGCTCACTAAACAGTCAGGGGCATAACTGACTGGGCGCAAGTACGCGCCAAACACCACCACACGCGCCACCCATTACAGGATATGGGGCGAAAGCAGGGACAGGGTACTAAATTTGGATGATCAGCCATGATCTCATTAAATGGCGGAGCATGCTCGAGGGGCCGAATGGCCTACTCCTGCTCCTATCTTCTATGTAATAGCTATATCATATAATTCCATGGGGAAAAATTGGGTTACTTTGCACCTCCCATTGGGTGCAAAGCACCTAGCGCCCGAATGCAGCACCGCTAACTCCTCCCGCGGAATTCAGCGGGAGGTTAGCGGCGGTGGTAGCCAGTCGCGCCCCATCATCGCCGTGCACAGTGCCCCGGTCGCAAACTTCAGTTGCGTCCCCTGACCTACCACCGGACGATACATCCGACAAGGTCAGGGTGGTGTTTTTGCGGCTACGGCGGCGCAAATTAATGGCTGGGTGGCCATTTTTTTTGGGGCCACCTGCCAGCACCTGCCCCCTTTTGCTTCCTGATTCCTCTTGAGTGCCGGGCTCTTTTCCTGGCACCCCGCTCCCCGGTGGTTCAGCAGGGCCCCGGTGCGCACTGTGCTAGGCCCCTCTATTTTAATCAGGAGAGGGAGGCCTACAATACCACGGCGCTACGTGCCGACATGCGTGGTGCTGTTGCACATAGCGCCTCGATATTGAATGGTAGCACCCCAAGGGGGAGGGGGAGCGCTTCCAGTATCGCCCCGCCTTCTGCTTGGGGCGCTACCATTCAATTTCCAGAGCAGGGGAATTTTTCCCCCTACGTGTCTATCTGTGCCCTCAGCTTGTCTGCCTTATTTACTGGACTCCTTCCATTGAAGTATACACCATTAAGCAATGCCAAACCCCTTTGTTTTCTATTTTCTAGCCTTTGTTTCCTCTGACTTCCATGTTCATTTACTAATTTACTGCCTTCTATTTCCAGCTTTGCTTCTCTCCCTTCTGAATCTATGCTCAGGTTCCCATCCCCCTGCCAAGCTAGTTTGAATGCTCCCCAACAGCAGTAGCAAACCTCCCTGCGAGGGTATTGGTCCCGGCCCTGTTGAGGTGCAACCTGTCCGGCTTGTACAGGTCCCACCTCCCCCAGAACCGGTCCCAATGCCTCAGGAATCTAATCCCTCTCTCCTGCACCATTTCTCCAGCAATGCATTCATCTGCTTTATCAACCTATTTCTGTACTCACTAGCTCGTGGCACCGGGAGTAATCTAGAGATTATTATCTTTGAGTTCCTGCTTATTAATCTCTTTCCTAGCTCCCTGAAATCTGCCTGCAGGACCTCATCTCTCTTTCCACCTATGTCATTGGTACTGATATGGACCACGACTTCCCCCCTCAGTGTGTCCTGCAGATGGTCAGCGATATCCTTTACCCTGGCACCAGGGAGGCCACATACTACCCTGGAGTCACATCTGTGGCTGCAGATGGGCTTGTCTGTTCCCCTAAATATTGAATCTCCTATTACTATTGCTTTTCAGACCTTCCTCCTACTCCCTGAAGAGCTGAGCCACACATGATGCCATTGACTTGGCTTTGGTTGTGCTCCCCAGAGAAACCATCACCCTCACCATACCAGTTAGGGAGCAAGATGCACTCAGGGGACTCCTGCATACCTGCCTGGTCCTCCTTGTCTGTCTGGCGGTCACCCATTCCCTCTCTGCCTGCACACTCTTAAGCGGCGGGGTGACTGTAGTGTATGTAACCTGTACCACCTTAAGAGGATACCTTAAGGTGATGGACTACTTTTTGATGGCTCCTGTACATTGTAGTACCGGTGGTGACCACACCGGTATATAAACCCTGCAGAGCAAAGTGTATCCCAGTTCAGCCCTGACCCTCAATCACTAAAGACCTGTTTACTTACTTCTGTAGTCTGTGTCCTGTTATTCAGTATAACTGCAATTGAAACCACAGACGCAGCAGTGGCGACAAGTCTGATCTTACCTTGCGGCAGTTTTGCATTAAAGGAAGCTTTGTCCTCAGGAACGGGCATCGAAAAAGGGCATCCGCCCTCAACATCCTGCATCGCACGGGAGGCCATCGGAAACCCGGGTTGGTTTGCTGACCACGAAGTCAAGCATCAGTGAGCATCCCTTCTATGACAGCAGCGGGTAAGCCTGATCGAGCAGCACGGGGGGGAAGTCGGCTGAGTTGTCAGGGGAGAAGGGGAGGGAAAACGACGAAAAGGGCGGAGAACACGACCGCAGCCGGTGTCAGGGGCCGGACTGCAATCGGGCAGAGACGCGCAGCAGCCAGAAAAGCGTTTATGGCCACAGGGACCGCGGGAGCGGCGGGGGAACAAGAGCAGCAACGCAGGGGAAAATAAAGGACCGCTGGGAGGCGTGGACGGCAACAGCGAATGTGGTAAACCATTGTTATTGTTGCTCACCGTTGTTGTTGTTGTTGCACACTGTTGTATCTATGCATGCCTCAGCTGGCTCCGCCCCTGGCTCTACCCACACGCCCAGGTATAAAGGTGACTGCTCTGCAGCCCCCTGCCTTCTTGGAAACCAGTCAACCACGAGAGGCATGCTCTGTTCTTTGTTAATAAAAGCCTTTTAGTTACTCTCCTAACTCTCCGTCTTTTATGAGTAATTGATAGCGCATCAATTTTATTAACAAAAACAAAATGTCGGCACCAAACGCTGAGCAGCAGGCGCTGCAGCAAAGGACGGCACCAAACGCTGAGCAGCAGGCGCTGCTGCATGCCCTCAGACCAACATGCCTGGACCTAGACCCTCAAGAGGCGGGTTCGTCTACCAAGTTCGCACAATGGCTGCGTTGCTTCGAAGCTTACCTGGAAGCCTCAGCCGTGACACTAGATGGAAACAAACTAAAAATCCTGGCCTCCAAGGTGGGCCACCAAGTCTACACGCTCATCCAGGACTCGACTACCTACGCGGCGGCTATCGATCTGCTAAAAGGACAATACACACGCCCGGTAAATACGGTTTATGCCAGACACCTCCTGAGATCCCGCAAACAGCAGTCCGGGGAATCGGTGGAGGCATTCCTACGGGCACTACAGATACTCGGCCGAGCCTGCGATTGTAAAGAGGTATCGGCCGCGACACACACGGAGGGACTTATCCGAGATGCTTTCGTTGCGGGCCTCAAGTCCGACTACTCCCGGCAGAGACTGCTGGAGAAGGGCGAAATCGACCTGAAGAAGGCAGTGTCCCTCGCGCTCTCGCTAGACGCGGCCCACCGGAATATGGACGCATTCTCCCCTAACCGCTCCGCACCGTGGATGCCGCAACCTTGGGTCATGGGACCGCCACCCCCGGCACCAACTGCTGCAGCGATGTCCAAGGGCCCGAAATGTTACTTTTGTGGCCAGGCAAAACACCCCAGAGCACGCTGCCCGGCGAAAAACGCTACCTGCTCTGGCTGCGGGAAGATAGGACACTACGTCAGCGCCTGCAAAGGTAAAACCGCTAACGCCAGCAGCGCCGCGTGTGAACCGTGGGGGCAGCCATCTTGTCCGCCATCTTGGACACCTCCAGCCGCGTGGGGATCGGGATCATGGGCGCAGCCATTTTGTCCGCCATCTTAGACGCCTCCAATTCCAATCGCGGGTGACCCGGACTCAACCACCGCCTCGTCTGACGACCACAGCGACTCGCTCGACCATACGCTGGCCTCCGTGACGCTGGACCAATCTCTCCCTCACCAACTGTCCAGGTCCATGATGGACATTACGGTAAACGGTCGCGCCACTACCTGCCTTTTCGACAGCGGGAGCACGGAGAGCTTTATCCACCCCGACACGGTGCGCAGTTACTCTCTCCCGGTCCTGCCAACGCGCCATCGGATCTCTATGGCTTCCAAATCCCATTCAGCAGACGTCGGTGGCTACTGTGTAGTGACCCTTTCAGTAAGGGGCACAGAATACAAAAATTTTAAACTTCTTGTCCTGCCCCATCTCTGCGCTGCCGTTCTACTGGGGTTGGATTTTCAGTGCCACCTTAAAAGTGTCACATTAGCGTATGACGGACCCCTCCCCCCACTCACAGTCCGCAGCCAGCAGCTTTTAAATCGCCCGCCGCGCACCATTTGCAGCCTCTCCACGCTTAAAGTCTCCCCCCCACTTGTTCGCTAACCTCACCCGTGACTGTAAGCCTATCGCTACCAAAAGCAGGCGGTACAGTGCCGGGGATAGGAGCTTCATTAAATCCGAAGTAGCAAGACTCCTGAAGGAAGGGATTATTGAGGGTAGCACTAGCCCATGGCGAGCACAAGTGGTGGTAGTGAAGACGGGCGAAAAACAGCGCCTACTTATTGACTACAGCCAGACGATCAATCGCTACACCCAGTTAGATGCATACCCACTCCCCCGCATATCTGACATGGTCAATCAGACAGCACAATACCGGGTATTCTCGATGATTGATCTGAAGTCGGCATACCACCAGCTCCCCATCAGGGCTGAGGACCGCCAGTACACAGCTTTTGAAGCTGACGGTCATCTCTACCACTTCCTCTGAGTCCCCTTCGGCGTCACCAGCGGGGTTTCGGTCTTCCAAAGGGAGATGGACCGAATGGTTGACCAGAACGCGCTGCAGGCCACCTTCCCCTATCTAGACAACGTCACCATCTGCGGCCACGACCAGCAGGACCATGACGTTAACCTAGAGAAATTCCTCCATACGGCCCAGCGGCTGAATCTAGCATACAACAAGGACAAATGTATGTTTCGCACCACGCGCCTCGCCATTCTTGGCTGCGTAGTGGAGAACGGAGTCACCGGCCCCGACCCCGACAGAATGCGCCCCCTTATGGAGCTCCCCCTCCCCCACTGCCAAAAAGCACTGAAGAGATGCCTAGGGTTTTTCTCTTACTATGCTCAGTGGGTGCCCAACTATGCGGACAAAGCCAGACCCCTCATCAAATCCACCTCCTTCCCCCTGACAGCAGAGGCATGTGCAGCCTTCACTCTCATAAAAAGAGATGTTGCGAAGGCCACAATGCACGCAGTGGATGAGTCCATCCCTTTCCAAGTGGAGAGCGACGCATCCGACTTCGCCCTAGCTGCAACCCTTAACCAGGCGGGGAGACCCGTGGCCTTTTTCTCAAGGACCCTCCAGGGCCCCGAGATTCGACACTCCTCTGTCGAAAAGGAGGCCCAGGCCACTGTGGAAGCGGTGCGACATTGGAGGCATTACCTGGCCGGAAAACGATTTACCCTGCTCACTGACCAGCGTTCAGTGGCTTTTATGTTTAATAATAAGCAGAGGGGCAAAATCAAGACCGACAATATCTTGAGGTGGAGAATTGAACTCTCCACCTACAATTACGATATCTTGTACCGGCCCGGGAAACTCAATGAGCCCCCAGATGCCCTATCACGTGGTACATGCGCCAACGCGCAGGTTGATAGACTGCAGACCCTCCACAATGACCTCTGCCACCCAGGGGTCACCAGGTTCTTCCATTTCATCAAATCCCGTAACCTGCCCTACTCCATCGAGGAGGTCAGGACCATGACCAGGAACTGCCAAATCTGTGCCGAGTGCAAACCGCATTTTTATAGGCCAGACAGAGCAAGCCTGATCAAGGCCACTCGCCCCTTCGAGCACCTGAGCGTCGATTTTAAAGGGCCCCTCCCCTCCTCTGACCGCAACGTGTACTTCCTCAACATAATTGATGAGTACTCCCGTTTCCCGTTTGCCATCCCTTGCCCAGACATGGCCAGTACCACGGTCATTAAATGTCTGAATGACCTTTTCGCCTTGTTCGGCTTCCCTAGCTATATCCATAGCGACCGGGGCTCATCCTTTATGAGCGACGAACTCCGTCAGTACCTGCTCACGAGAGGTATTGCTACAAGCAGAACCACCAGCTACAACCCCCGGGGGAACGGCCAGGTGGAAAGAGTGAACGCGACGGTTTGGAAGGCCGTCCTCTTAAACTTAAAATCTAAGGGCCTTCCGACCTCTCGCTGGCAGGAGGTCCTCCCTGCGGCGCTCCACTCCATTCGGTCACTGCTTTGTACGGCCACCAATGCCACCCCCCATGAAAAAATGTTCACTTTCCCCAGGAAGTCCACATCGGGGACCTCGCTACCGACATGGCTGACGTCTCCAGGACCCGTCCTACTGTGGAAGCACGTGAGGTCCCATAAAACGGACCCCCTGGTCGAGAGGGTGAGCCTCCTCCACGCCAACCCCCAGTATGCTTACGTGGCGTACCCGGACAGGCGGGAGGACACAGTCTCCATACGAGACCTCGCACCTTCGGGTGCCCCTGAAACACTACCATTGCCATCCACCACTACCCACAACCTAACCCCTGTAGACAGCATGCCGCAGCCCCAGGACCCGTCATTGACCACCCAACCACTCAATGAGACGCCAGATTGAACGTTGGATGCTGCACCATCACCGCCGCCACCACGACGATCAGGACGGCATACAAGGCCACCTGATAGACTTACTTACATGAACCTTTAGTACACTTCACCCCGCCGGACTCAAATTTAAACAAGGGGTGAATGTGGTAAACAACTGTTATTGTTGCTCACAGTTGTTGTTGTTGTTGCACACTGTTGTATCTATGCATGCCTCAGCTGGCTCCACCCCTGGCTCCACCCACACACCCAGGTATAAAGGTGACTGCTCTGCAGCCCCCTGCCTTCTTGGAAACCAGTCAACCACGAGAGGCATGCTCTGTTCTTTGTTAATAAAAGCCTTTTAGTTACTCTCCTAACTCTCCGTCTTTTATGAGTAATTGATAGTGCATCACGTGGGAATTGCCATTTTGAGTCAGCAGGGGAAGAAGACAAGCACGGGAAAAGCTGCCAAGTGCGGGAAAAGCCGCCATTTTGAAAAAGAAAAATAATAATAATAATAATATCCAAAGGGGAAGGAGAAACTCAGCAAGGATGCCAAAAATGGGTAACATCACTGCTTTTGATAACAATGTGGAAGATTGGGCCACTTATGTGGAACGCATCGAAGTTTACTGTACAACGAATGAGGTACCGGAGGATAAGAAAGCACTAACCCTATTAAACTCAATGGGTGCGAAGGCATACGGGTTATTAAGGAACCTTGTAACACCAGACAAACCGGTAGGGAAGAGTTTTGCGGATATTGTTACTATCCTGCAGGAGCATTTAAACCCCACGTCACTGCTGATAGCGGAACGATTTAAATTCTACAAAAGAATGCAACTTAAAGAAGAAAGCAACGCTGAATTCCTAACAGAACTGCACAAGTTATCAAAGTACTGCCAGTTCAGAACAGGACTAGCAGACGCACTGAGAGATAGGTTTGTGTGTGGGCTCCTAAGGGAAGGAACCCAGAAGCGACTGCTGGAGGAAAAGGATCTTACGCTGGACAAAGCTTTCAGCATTGCAGCATCCCACGAGGCAGCAGCACGAGGCGCTGCAGAGATACAGCAAAGGCCATTGGAATTCAGCACCAATGAAATGGCATTGGGCACAGTAAAGTGCTATCGTTGTGGAAGGACAACGCATGACCAGAACCAGTGCTGGTTCAAAGATAAAGAATGCAGGCAATGTGGCAAACTTGGTCACATAGCGAGAGTATGCTGGTCAGGAAAGAAGACCAGCAGCAAAAAGTCACCGCAGGAGAAGTACAAAAAAGTACACAAGGTGACAGAGAACAGTTCGGATGAACAGAAGACGGATTCAGACTCCAGCAGTAAGCAACTGGGTTGTCTGAAAATACATAATGTGGGTAACACAGCAGACCACCAAACTATCTGGGTCACGCTTCGGATAGCAGGAGTCCAAGTGAAGATGGAATTGGACACTGGGTCGGCATTAACAGCCATGAATAAGCAAGATTACAAAAGGTTATTCTCGCACATTCCCCTGACCTCATTGGAAGAACTCTCTTCACCATTGACAGAATGATTCTGTCATCTCTACTTCACCTGCCATCTATTCCATCAGCATGGGTACCCTTTATACTGTCTCACTTTGGTTCTCAGAATCCGACCACGAGCAGCCCCAACACCAGCAGCACCAGGCACACCAGCAGCACCAGGCACACTAGCAGCACCAGGCACACCAGCAGCACCAACAACAAGACCAACCTTCTCCGCAATCACCTGATGCTGCACAGGACACAGGGCATCAGCACCCGAATAAATTGCTGCCCGGGAGGCCAGGGATGGCCTCACCATGGCCAGATTTACTTCACTTGATGCTGTACACCCATTTGGCTGTCACATGATGCGCCAGGTTGGCACCACCTCACACCAACACTGTAAAGCATCCCTACAGTGCCCAAGCCATTCCTTTCACACTCACCACCATTGCGGGGGGTACCTTTATGTCTCACCATTCACTGCAACTCAATAAGCTACTTCCAAAGGTGTACATAAATCTGTCCAAGAATGGAAAGTGTTGAAAATAAAGATTCCAATGTTTGACAGCACATTAACAGAAACTTTACATGAACATTGGATAAAACACCCAAAGTGGCTACCCTTGTGTGTTGTTAGTTGGTATGATTGCACTAGGATGAGGGTGAGTGTGAGGGGTGGTTAGTGAGATGTGAATGTGATAAAGTAGCTAGAGAGAGAGGGATGGGTGGAGGTGCAAGGTATGTTGGTGTGAGTAAGGATGTGCAGGAGTAGGGTAGGGAAGGCAGAGTGATGGGGGTGTGATGAGAGGCACAGCAGGATGTAGGTGAATGTGGCTTTGTACTAATGTTTTGTGATCTAATGAAATAATTTAAAGGTGGTCCTCCTGATGACATCCCTGCTTGTGACCTCCTCTGCAACGTGCAACCAGGCTGTGTTGGTCTCCTGGGGAGGTCTCTTCTGCCCATGTGAAGGGAAGAGGACCTCCCTGTATGCTGTGAGAACTTGGGAGAACCTGCGTGCAGCCGTGCACCTCTGTGCAGTCATTGTCAGTGTTTGCAGGACTTCAGTGCTGTAGAAAACTGACAGCACAAATGTCAAAACAAAGTTGGCCATGGTCCCTTTAAGGAAACTGGCTGATAACATGTCATGAATGACTTCACCAGACCCGCTTCCTCTAATTGGACAGGGAAACATGCTGGGCGGGCTTAACAAGCCCCAGCAACGTAAGTTCATAAGAACATAAGAACATAAGAAGTAGGAGCAGGAGTAGGCCATACGGCCCCTCGGGCCTGCTCCGCCATTCAATAGGATCATGGCTGATCTGAACTTAGACTCACGTCCACTTCCCTGCCCTTTCCCCGTAACCCCTTATTCCCTTATCAACTAGGAAACTATCTATCTCCGTTTTAAATTTATTTAATGTCGCAGCTTCCACAGCTCTCTGAGGTAGCAAATTCCATAGATTTACTACCCTCTGAGTGAAGAAGTTTCTCCTCATCTCAGTTTTGAAAGGGCAGCCCCTTATTCTAAGATTATGCCCCCTAGTTCTAGTCTCACCCATCAGTGGAAACATCCTCACTGCATCCACCCGATCAAGCCCCCTCACAATCTTATATGTTTCGATAAGATCGCCTCTCATTCTTCTGAATTCCAATGGGTAGAGGCCCAACCTACTCAACCTTTCCTCATAAGTCAACCCCCTCATTTCCAGAATCAACCGAGTGAACCTGCTCTGAACTGCCTCGAGAGCAAGTATATCTTTTCTTAAATATGGAAACCATAACTGTATGCAGTATTCCAGGTGCGGCCTCACCAGTACCCTGTATAACTGCAGCAAGACTTCCCTGCTTTTATACTCCATCCCCCTTGCAATAAAAGCCAAGATTCCATTGGCCTTCCTGATCACCTGTTGTACCTGCATACTAACCTTCTGTGCTTCATGTACCAGGATCACCATATCGCTTTGTACTGTGCACTTTGCAGTTTCTCTCCATTTAGATAATAACTTGCTCTTTGATTTTTTTCTGCCAAAGTGCATAACCTCACACTTTCCAACATTATATTCCATCTGCCAAATTTTTGCCCACTCACTTAGCCTGTCTATGTCCTTTTGCAGGTTTTTTATGTCCTCCTCACTCACTGCTTTCCCTCCCATCTTTGTATCGTCGGCAAACTTGGATATATTGTACTCGGTCCCTTCCTCCAAATCATTAATATAGATTGTAAAGAGTTGGGGTCCCAGCACTGACCCCTGTGGAACACCACTAGTTGCTGATTGCCAACCCGAGAATGAACCATTTATCCCAACTGTCTGTTTTCTGTTAGATAGCCAATCTTCCACCCATGCCAGTATATTGCCCTCAATCCCGTGATTTTTTATCTTGTGCAGTAATCTTTTGTGTGGCACCTTGTCAAATGCCTCTTGGAAGTCCAAATACACCACATCAACTGGTTCCCCTTTATCCACCCTGTTTGTTACGTCCTCAAAGAATTTGAGCAAATTTGTCAAACATGACTTCCCCTTCATAAAACCATGCTGACTCTGTCCGATTAAATTATGCTTATCCAAATGTCCTGTTACTGCTTCCTTAATAATGGACTCCAACATTTTACCAACCACAGATGTTAGGCTAACTGGTCTATAGTTTCCAGCCTTTTGTCTGCCTCCCTTTTTAAATAAGGGTGTTACATTAGCAGTTTTCCATTCTGCTGGGACCTTTCCTGAATCCAGGGAGTTTTGGAAAATTACCACCAATGCATTCACAATCCCTACCGCTACTTCTCTCAAGACCCTAGGATGTAAGCCATCAGGTCCAGGGGATTTATCCACCTTTAGTCCCATTATCTTACCAAGTACCACCTCCTTAGTGATTTTAATTGTGTTTAGCTCCTCCCCCCCTATAGCCCCCTGTTTGCCCAGTGTTGGGATATTTTTAGTGTCCTCTACTCTAAAGACTGATACAAAATATTTGTTCAGCGTTTCTGCCATCTCCATGTTCCCCACCACTAATTTCCCGGTCTCATCCTCTAAGGGACCAGCGTTCACTTTAGCCACCCTTTTTCTTTTTATATAACTGTAGAAACTCTTGCTATCTGTTTTTATATTTTTTGCTAGTTTACTTTCATAATCTATCTTCCCTTTCTTAATTAATCTTTTAGTTATTCTTGGCTGACTTTTAAATGCTTCCCAATCTTCTATCCTCCCACTAGATTTGGCTACTTTATATGCCCTTGTTTTCAGTCGGATACTATCCTTTATTATTTTACTTAGCCACGGATGGCTGTCTTTTCTTTTATGCCCCTTTTTCCTTACTGGAATATATTTTTCTTGAAAGTTGTGAAATATCTCCTTGAATGTACACCACTGCTCATGTACCGTCTTACACTTTAATCTATTTTCCCAGTCCACTTTAGTCAACTCTGCTCTCATACCTCCATAGTCTCCTTTATTTAAGCTTAGTACGCTGGTTTGAGATCCAACTCTCTCATCCTCCAACTGAATTCGGAATTCAACCATGTTATGGTCACTCATTCCAAGGGGATCCTTTACTAGGACATTTTTTATTAATCCTGTCTCATTACACAGGACCAGATCTAAGATTGCCTGCCCCCTGGTTGGTTCAGTTACATACTGCTCAAGGAACCCATCCCTAATGCACTCTATGAGCTCTTCCTCAAGGCTGCCCTGCCCAATTTGATTTGTCCAGTCAATATGAAAATTAAAATTCCCCATGATTATAGCTGTTCCCTTATTACAAGCCCCAACTATTTCCTGATTTATACTCTGACCAACAGAGTTGCAACTGTTAGGAGGCCTATAGACTATGCCCACTAGTGACTTTTTCCCCTTATTATTCCTTATCTCCACCCAAACTGTTTCACTATCCTGATCCTTTGACCCAATATCATTTCTCACTATTGCAGTGATTCCATTCTTTATTAACATAGCCACCCCACCTCCCTTTCCTTCCTGTCTGTCCTTCCTAATTGTCAAATACCCCTGGATGTTTAGTTCCCAGTCATAGTCACCTCGCAGCCATGTTTCTGTAATGGCCACCAGATCATACTCATGTGTAGTTATTTGTACCGTCAACTTGTCTATTTTGTTACGAATGCTGCGTGCATTCAGATAAAGAAGTTTTAAATATGTTTTGTGACAATTTATTCCTGCTTTTACCCCCTTTACTACTCTACCTTTATCTTTATACATTCCGTCCCTTCCTGACACTCTCTGGTTTTTAATTCCCCCACTGCTACCTTGCTCTATTGCCTTCTCCGCTGACATTTTTATTTTTCGCTTTCTTGAAATCTCCCCCCTCCCACTAATTAGTTTAAAGCCCTAGTTATTTGATTCGCCAGGATTCTAGTCCCAGCACTGGCCAAGTGAAGTCCATCCCAACGGAACAGCTCTCTCCTATCCCAGTACTGGTGCCGGTGTCCCAAGAAGCAAAACCCATTTCTCCCACACCAGTCTTTGAGCCACGCATTTAACTCTCTGATTTTATTTACCCTAGCCAAATTTGCTCGTGGCTCAGGTAGTAATCCAGAGATTATTACCCTTGTGGCTCTGCTTTTTAATTTGGCCCCTAGCTGCTCATACTCCCTCAGCAGAACCTCTTTCCTTGTCCTATCTATGTCATTGGTACCAACATGGATCACGACAACTGGATCCTCCCCCTCCCACTCCAAGTTTCTCTCCAGCCCAGAAGAGATGTCCTTAACCCTGGCACCGGGCAGGCAACACAGCCTTTGGGACTCTCGCTCTCAGCTGCAAAGAACCCTATCTATCCCCCTAATGATACTATCCCCTACCACTACAACATTTCTTTTTACTCCCCCCACTTGAATGGCCCCTCATTCCACGGTGCTGTGGCCAGGTTGCTCATCCTCCCTGCAGTCCCTGTTCCTGTCCTCACAGGGAGTAAGAGCCTCGAACCTGTTGGACAAGAGCAAGGGCTGCGAACCTGTTGGACAAGAGCAAGGGCTGCGGCTCCTCCAACACTACCTCCTGGATCCCTGTACCTGCCTCACTCATAGTCACACCTTCCTGTCCCTGACCATGGAATACATCTGAATTAGTTAATCTAAAAGTTCCTTTTAGGCAGCGGGATGGAGCCAGCAGCGGGGCCATGACCCACTACTGACATCGCCCGCCCAAATCCTGCCGAGGTAAGGAAAATCCTGACCACTGTTACAGCCCTGGAAAGGGATAATGTGCTTGATGGTTTAACATTGGGGCTGTTTTGCTGCTGACTGTATACTATAGGCCATCAAATAGCAGAAAATAGATAGAGGAGCAGATTTTCAGGCAGATTTCAAAAATATGCAAAAACAATAGAGTAGTGATAATGGGGGACTTCAATTATCCTAATATAGACTGGGATAGAAATAGTGTAAAGGGCAAAGAGGGAGATGAATTCCTGAAATGTGTACAAGAGAACTTTCTTAATCATTGTGTTTCCAGCCCAACAAGGAAGGAAGCAGTTCTGGATCTAGTTCTGGGGATGGAAGGGAGGCAAGTGGAGTATGTTTCAGTGGGAGAGCATTTGGGAAAAAAATATCACAATATCATTAGGTACAGAGTAGTTATGGAATAGGACAAGGAACAACCTTTGCATCTGTCTTCACCAGAGGAGAGTGCCAATGCTGCCAATGTAGCTGTAAAGGAGAAGGTAGTAGCAATATGGGCTAGGATAAAAATGATATACTTAAAAGGTTGGCATTATTCAAAGTAGAAAAATCATCCGGTCTGGATGGGATGCATCCTAGGTTACTGAGGGAAGTAAAGGTGGAAATAATGGAGGCTGTTGCCCCAACCCTACAATCCTTCTTAGATATGGGAATGGTGTCATAGGACTTGAGTGCTGCAAAAAATGGAGAGGGATAAACCAGATAACTATAGGCAGTGGTCGGGAAACTTTTAGAGACAATAATCTGGGACAAAATTAATTGTCGCTTGAAAAAACATGAGTTAATCAATGACAGCCAGTACAGATTTTTTAGAGGGAAATCGCATTTGACTAACTTGATCGAGCTCTTTGATGAAGTAATGGAGAGAGCTGATGAGGGTAATGTGGTTGATGTTGTGTATATGGTGTTGGATAAAGTACCACATAATAGACTTGTTAGCAAAAACTAAATATTGCAGATGCTGGAAATCTGAAATAAAAACAGAAAGTGCTGGGAACACTCAGCAGGTCAGACAGCATCTTTGGAAAGAGAAACTGAGTTAGCATTTCAGGTTGATGACCTTGCATCAGAACTGGAAAAAGTTAGAGATGTAGCAGGTTTTAAGAAATTGCAGGGGCAGGGAAAGGGGGGAGGGGAGGAAAGAACAACAGGGAAGGTCTGTGGTATGATGGAAGGCAGGAGAGATTAAATGACAAAAGGGATGATGGTGCGAGGCGAAAGGAAAATTGAAGTCCATGGGATTAAAGGGACAGTAGCAAAATTGAAGCCCATGGGATTAAAGGGACAGTGGCAGCATGGATGCAAAACTTGCTAAGGGACAGAAAGCAGAGAGTATGGTGAATGATTGGCCCAGTAATTCGGGTCCCAACGCGTGAGTACGCACGGGGTACTCACGCGTGGACCCGATGGAAGTGCCGGTTTCTTGCATGCACAGCGCATGCGTGGGAAAACGGCACTTCCGGTCCCCTGAAAGCAGGGGTTAAGAGGTGAAACGTGTGCGACGTATGAGGCAGCGCGTGCACGTTGAACTTCCTTTTTTACACAGGTTTGCCCGTGCGTGAAGGCCTCCACTTTTTACACATTAAAGAAGCAGACGTAAGGACTTCATTTTAAAAGGTAAGTGGTCAATTAATTAAAATTAGAACATTTTTTCCACAGGTTTATTATTTTTAAATACTTTACAGTAAGGTAAGTGTATTTTTAGCTCCGATTTTTTATAAAATTATTTTTTTCAAAAATGTTAATTATTGTTTAAAATGGTTATTTAATGTTATTTATAGTTGATTTAAATAGTGTGATGTTTAAAAAAAAATTATTTTAAGGTTATGTACTGTTTTGGGCGCCCGGAGTTTTCATGAGTTTGACAGGTCTTATGTCAAACTCATGAATGGACTTTTCCCTCCTCTGATTGGTTGCCCAGTGCTCACGTGATCCCAGCCGACGCATCGCACTAAGTACGCTGCTGGATCACGCAAGCACAGCGCGCCGGGAGCTGGACCGGGCCACAGACAGGAAATCCACGCAGGCCCAGGCCTCAACTGTCGGCGCGCAATGTCGGGGGCTTGCCGACATGAATTTCAGGGCCATTGTCTTTTAGACTGAAGGGAAGTATACAGTGGTGTTTCCCAGGCACTAATGTACCAAAACATTAGTACAAAACCACAGGGGTCAGTGTTGGGACCACTACACTTTTTGATACATATTAATGACCTGGACTTGGGTATACAAAGCATAATTTCAAAGTTTGCAGATGGCATGAAACTCGGAATAGTAGTTAACAGTGAGGAGGATCGTAGCAGACTTCAGGAGGTCATAGAGAGACTGGTGAAATGTGGAAACACATAGCAGAGGAAATTTAACACAGAGAGGTGTGAAGTCTTACATTTTGGAAGGAAGAATGAGGAGAGGCAATATAAACTAAATGTTTCAATTTTACACAGGTGCAGGAACAGAGCGACCTGGGGGTT
The DNA here is from genome assembly GCF_052327205.1 of Somniosus microcephalus. Taxonomy (NCBI): domain Eukaryota; kingdom Metazoa; phylum Chordata; class Chondrichthyes; order Squaliformes; family Somniosidae; genus Somniosus; species Somniosus microcephalus. The sequence goes on from NC_140988.1 coordinate 167,554,796, forward strand.
TACATACTGAAATCTTTGAAGGTGGCAGGACAAGTTGAAAAGGCTGTTAAAAAGTATGCATGATCCTTGGCTTTATAAATAGAGGCATAGAGTACAAAAGTAAAACGTATGCTAAACCTTTAAAAATCACTGGTTAGGGACCAGCTGGAGTATTGTGTTCAATTCTGGTCACCACACTTTAGGAAGGATGACAAGGCCTTGAATAGTATGCAGAAGAGATTTACTAGAATGGTACCAGGGATGAAACACTTCAGTTATGTGAAGAAACTAGAGAAGCTGGGATTGTTCCCCTTAGAGCAGAGAAGTTTAAGGGGAGATTTAATAGAGGCATTCAAAATCATGAAGAATTTTGATAGCGTAAATAAGGAGAAACTGTTTCCAGTGGCAGAAGGATTGGTAACCAGAGGACACAGATTTAAGATAACTGGCAAAAGTGGAAGAGGCGAGTTGAGGACAATTTTTTTTACACAGCGAGTTATTATGGTCTGAAATGCACTGCCTGAAAGGGCGGTGGAAGCAGATTCAATAGTAACTTTCAAAAGGGAGTTGGATAAATACTTGAAGGGGGTAAATTGCAGGACTATGGGGAAAGTGGGACTAATGGGATAGCTATTTCAACGCGGCGCCACAGGCATGATGGGCCGGATGGGCTCCTCCTGTGCTGTAAGATTCTATGATTCTATGATCACCAAATTTGGTGCTGCTTAAAGAGAGCCAGCATCTCTTAAAGGGAAGGTGCACTCTGGTTGCAGATAACAGGGAAACTTCTGAGATTGAAATAGTGGCTGGAAGAAGTCCAGAGAGCAAGTCTGAGTTATCTGATACCACGGTGAAGGCCCTGGTCCAGGTGTTGGACTAGATGAGGGAGATCCTGTTCCCTCTAGGGGGCAGAGATCCCTCCAGGCAATATCTCTGCCACCAGTGGGCAGAGGCTGCTTGTTGTGTATGTACCTTTAAGAGAAGAACTGATTCTATACTGCAGTATTGGCAGTGACCACCCCTGTATATAAAGCCATAGCAGGCTTCTGTACGTCAGTCTTAAGTTACCCTCTGTTCAGTAAATACCTGTTATTATTGTTCTCCTGCAGTCCGTGTATTATTTATACATCGGACACTACATTGGCGACGAAAAGGTTCGAACTCACCTGCAGTATTGCATCACCTCACGGGGATCTTTCCCTGAGAAGAAGCTTCTTGGAGGTCGAAGTCAGAACAATGGGCGTCGACCGCGGACAACCGCCCAAGGATCCATCGGAGTTCGGAGAGTTGCAGGAGAGGCTGTGGAGAGCTGGGCTTGGCTCCCCAGTCAAGGTGTTCCAGCAAATCGTGCTGGTAGCAGGTAGTGCGCTGACCCTTCCAGACTGCGGCGGGCTTGAGCTCGATCGAGCGGCTCTGCAAAGGGGCCGTGCAGCGTCGTCGGGAGGAAAAGAAAGAGAGAGGGTGGAGTGCACAGGGCGCGGTCGGTGCTCAAGAACAGGGCAGCGTAGCGAAAATAAAACAAGGGGAAGGAAAAGTGAGATGCGCCGAAGGTGTGGGTCGCTGCCATTACCCTGCAGAACACTAGGAGCAGCGTGGCAGCAAGGGGAAGAAGGAAAAGCGTGGGAGGCGCCATTTTATTCCATTGGGGAAGAAGGAAAAGCGCGGGAGGCGCCATTTTAATCCATTGGTGAAGAAGAAAAAGCGCAGGACGCGCCATTTTAAATCACCCAAGATGCCGAAAAGTGGCAGTATCACTGCTTTCGACAACGAGGTAGAAGACTGGACCACGTATGTGGAAAGAATTGAAGTGTACTGCAAGGCAAATGAGGTGGCCGATGGAAAGAAGGCGTCGGTATTATTAAATTTGATGGGCGCGAGAACGTACGGCCTATTGCGGAATTTAATTACCCCAGCTAAACCAATGGAGAAAAGTTTTGAAGAGATTGTTAATATCTTACAGGAACACCTAAACCCGACACCGCTGCTGATAGCAGAAAGATTCAAGTTCGATAAAAGAAGCCAGCACAAAGATGAGAGCAATGCTGACTATCTTACGGAACTACGTAAGTTATCGAAGCACTGCCAGTTCGGAGCAGGACTGGCAGACACCTTATGGGATAAGTTTGTCTGCGGGCTCCAGAGTGAAGGAACCCAGAAATGACTACTTTCGGAAAAGGACCTGACGCTAGAACAGGCTTTCAGCGTGGCAGTATCCTACGAATCAGCAGCACGGGGAGCTGCGGAAATACAACAGAAACCAAAAGAATACAGCGCGAACGAAATGGCGTATGGAGCAGAAAAGTGCTATCTCTGCGGCAGAACAAACCATGATCAAAAGGACTGCTGGTTTAAGGACAAAGTATGCAGGCAATGTGGGAAAATGGGACACATACCAAGAGTCTGCAGGTCGGGAAAGTAAACCAACACTACAAGAACTACTAAGGAAAAGTACAAGAAAGTAAAGAAATTGACAGACAGTAGTTCGGAAGATCAGGAGAGTGATAAGGACTCCGGGAGCAGGAGACTAAGTTGTCTAAAGTTACACAATGTGATCGCAAAGGAGGATCACCGAACCATTTGGGTCACCCTCATGATAGCAGGGTCCCCAGTAAAGATGGAATTGGACACAGGATCAGCCCTAACTGTCATGAATCGATGAGACTATGAGCGGCTATTCTCACACATACCCTTGAAGGACACGTCCATTGTATTGAAGACATACACGGGGCAAAAAGTCTACCCCAGAGGAAAAATAAGGGTGCAAGTTGACTACAACGGCAAGGAAACACAGAAACTGTATCTATATATACTACCAGATGGAGGACCACCATTATTGGGACGTGAATGGATCCAAAAAATACAATTGGATTGGCATTCCATTCAGGCGCTAACTGTGACTGATAAAAAGGATGATGACGTCACACCTGGATGACTGTCAAAGATTTTAACTGACGCGAAAGAGGTGTTCCAACAAGGACTTGGGACTCTAAAAGGAGTAACGGCAATGCTAAAACTCGAAGATAACGCAAACCCAAAATTTTTTAAGGCCAGACCGGTACCTTACACGATCCGCCCAGCCGTTGAAGCAGAGCTGGAGAGTCTGGAGCATTCGGGTGTGCTGTCCAAGGTGGACTGGAGCGAGTGGGCCACACCCATCATTCCTGTAATGAAGAAATCATTGAGCAGCACGCCTGGGGAACCGAAGAAGGTTCGCATCTGTGGGGACTTCAAGGTAACTGTGAACCCAGTCCTGCACTCAGTACAATATCCACTTCCACGGATAGAAGATATTTCGCCTCACTATCTGGAGGGAAATGCTTTACAAAGATTGATCTGGCCCAAGCATATCTACAAATGGAAGTGGAAGAAGCATCGAGGAAATACCTCACGATAAACACTCATAAAGGCCTTTACCAGTACAATCGACTGGTATTCGGGGTAGCATCAGCCCCAGCTATTTGGCAGAGGGCGATGGAACAAGTCCTGCAAGGGATCCCGGGGACCCAGTGTTATTTGGACGACATCCTGGTTACGGGCGAAAATGACAGTGAACACCTTGCCAACCTGGAGCAGGTGCTCACGAGATTACAGGAATATGGGCTTTGAGCCAACCGCCCCAAATGCGAGTTCTTCAGGAGACAAATCTCGTATTGTGGCCACATGATTGATGAGGAAGGGTTGCATAAGTCGCCGGACAAGATTGAGGCTGTAGTCAAGGCTCCAGCACCGGAAAATGTGTCGCAATTGAGGTCGTTCCTCGCGTTGGTGAACTACTGCCATAAGTTCTTGCCGAATTTATCTACAATTCTGCACCCACTGAACGCCCTACTGCAAACTGGAGTAACATGGAAATGGAGTGATGAGTGTAAGCATGCCCTTCAGAAATGTAAATGCCTAATCACTTCAAAAGAAGTATTGGCCCACTACAATCCAACACTACCGATTCAGTTAGCATGTGATGCGTCTCCCTATGGCATCGGAGCGGTGCTGTCACACAAATTCCTTGACGATTCAGAGAGGCCAATAGCCTTTGCGTCGCGCTCGTTAACCTCAGCCGAGCGTAACTGCGCCCAGATTGACAGGGAGGCCCTCAGCCTGGTGTGGGGGGTGAAGAAGTTCAATCACTATCTCCACGGGCAGAAATTCACCCTACTGACTGATCATCAGCCCCCGGTCTCCATTTTTATCCCAAAGAAGGGCGTTCCGGTGATGATGGCGCAACGGCTGCAAAGATGGTCACTTTTTCTAGGGGCACATCAGTACGACATAGAGTACAAGGGTACAAAACAGCATGGAAACGCTGATGGGCTGTCGCGCCTACCGTTGCCTACGGTAGAGGAAGCACCGGCAGTGGACTCTGTTGAGATATTCCATGCGACCATAGTCGAATGTCTACCTGTTACAAACTCAAGTATAGAGAAGGAAACACGAAATGACCCGACACTCTCTCGGGTCTATGTTTTGACGGTGAAGGGATGGCCAGCATATGGCGACTCACTGTTGCCAGCATTCTCGCCAAGGAGAGAACAGCTGTCAGTGTGCCGGGGGACCTTGATGTGTGGATCCCGAGTGGTAATTCCACCCAAGTTGAGAGATAGAGTGCTCAATGAGCTTCATGAGGGTCATCTGGGAGGGGTAAAAATGAAGAGCCTAGCCAGGGCGTTTGTGTGGTGGCCGGGAATCGATAAAGAAATCGAGGATATGACCAAGAGATGCACAGGATGCCAGAAGGTCCAAAACGCTCCACCACAGGCCCCGCTACATTCATGGGAGTGGCCCTCATCTCCATGGCAATGGGTACACATTGATTTTGCTGGTCCATTTATGGACTCAATGTTCCTAATCGCTGTGGACGCCCATTCAAAATGGCCAGAGGTCATCAAAATGTCCTCCACCACCACGGAGAAAACTATTGCAGTCCTACGGACCATCTTCACCAGGAATGGCTTGCCAGAACAGATTTGCTCCGACAATGGGCCACAGTTTGTGTCCGAGGATTTCCGGAGGTTTCTGAGGAATAATGGGGTGAAACATTACACATCATCTGCCCCATATCATCCAGCCACAAATGGATTGGCTGAGAGGTTTGTTCAGACCTTCAAAAAGGCAATAAAGGCAATGTATAATGACGACATACCACTACAACACAAGGTGGATAATTTCTTGTTTGCTTACCGGAAGGCGACACATGCAGTCACCAACCAAGCCCCAGCCATAATGTTCTTCAACCGAAGGCTAAGATGTCGCCTGGATTTGCTCAAACCAAACATTAGACGAGATGATGAGGATAAGCAATTCCAGCACATAAATGAGAAGCCAACCAGGAGCTTCAAGATAGGGCAACCAGTCTTGGCCCGCGACTACCGAACAGAAAAATGGCAGCCAGGAACGATATGCACACAGCAGGGACCACTAATGTACACAGTGGACGTTGGAGAGAGCATCGTGAGATGCCATGCTGACCAGATTCTAGAGTCACAGGAACAAGCCAAACCCATACCACGAGCAGGTGCACCTGGTAATCAACCCGAAATACAGATTGCGTCTACCTCAGAAGCAGTGGTATTGGAAGCTGACGAACCAACCAATGACAATGAGTCGGTATTAACTCCGCCAAAAGAACAGGATACTCGAGAAAGGCGCTATCCAGTCAGGATCAGGAAGCCTCCTCAAAGACTGAACTTATAAATGATTATTTCAGTTGATGTATATAGTACCGAGAAAATTGTAATTGTAATTAGTTATTATTTAGTTGTTAAATGAATGTTATGCACTGTTTATCTAAAAGGGGAGGAATTGTTGTGTATGTACCTTTAAGAGAAGAACTGATTCTATACTGCAGTACCGGCAGTGACCACCCCTGTATATAAAGCCCTAGCAGGCTTCTGTACATCAGTCTTAAGTTACCCTCTGTTCAGTAAATACCTGTTATTATTGTTCTCCTGCAGTCCGTGTATTATTTATACATCGGACACTACACTGCTGATGAGGGGAATGCCGGGATCTTAGTTCCTAGAACAGGGCTGCAATACCGAAAGAAGTTCAATAACCTTAGCAGTTTTGTCACGGTAAAAATACTTACTCTCTGCCCACAACTCCACCTCCTTCAGCCTCACTACTCACAATGCTCCCCTTTGCCACTTCCCTTCACTCTCCTACAATCACTGCTACACACTTCACTCCATTTCTTTTTCCTCCTACTCACTCACTACTAGTACAACCCTAACTTCCCCACACCTCAGGTCTGACACACTGCATGCAAAGTATTCCTCCATGACAGACGCATTCTCTAAAAGCCTCACAAGGATGTCACTAACATACTCCCTTCCTTCTTACAGGAGAAGGTCATCCATAATTTGCACCAGGAGAAAATGCACTGGCCATCATGGGCAGGAGAGAGTCATGGCCGTGGTGAGTGGAATAAAACTCAATGGTTTGCTGTAAATATGGATGCTCGGCTTCTTTTGTTGAAATTTATGCAGAAATATACATATTTTATGCTGTTGAATCATGCCCACCAGGAAGTGGGTTGAAACTGCCGCAGCTTATTTTTAATCTGTGCACAGAAAGGTTAATTAAAGTTTTCAAAATTAACAGAATTTGTTGGTACCACAGTATGATTATTGTTGTATCCGTGTGTTAATGGAGACACGGAATGCAGGAGTTGGTTTAACAGGTGTTTACTGAACAAAGTCTGGAGGTGAACTAAAAGATACAAGACACTATACAGGCTTATATAGCCCGAGTGGCCACTACCGGCATTACAGTACACAGGGGCTCTTAAAGGCACATACACCACAATTCCTCCCCTTTTAGACAACCAGTACACAACATTTTAAGTAATCATTAATTAACATGTTTACAAGAACAATAATCTACACATTTGCTGCAGTTAATCAATTATAAGTCAGTCTGTCTGGAGGCTTCCTGACTCGGTCCGAATAACGCCTCGGTGGTGTAGTAGTTTTCGGTGGTGTAGTAGGTTCTTTTGGCAAGGTCGATTCGGCTTGAATGCCAGTGTCGGATTCATCTGGTTCCAGTATCACCGGATCGGAGGTCGATACTATGGGTATCTCTGCTTCATCATTAGGCGTATAGAGTTGTGGTGTAGGTTGTCCCTTTTCAGATGACTCTATGATCTGGTCAGCATGGCGCCTTATTATGCTTTCTCCAATGTCCACGGTATACATCAGCGGTCCTAGTCGTGTGCAAATAGTTCCAGGCTGCCATTTCTCGGTACGGTAGTCCCGGGCCAAAACTTGTTGACCTATCTGGAAGGTTCTAGTTGGCCTTTTATTCATGCCTTGAAATTGCCGGTTCTCTACGTCCCTTCTGATGTTTGGCTTGGTCAAATCCAGCCGGCATCTTAGTCTTCTATTGAAAAACATCATGGCGGGAGTTTGGTTTGTAACCACATGTGTTGCATTCCTGTATGCAAACAAGAAGTTATCTACCTTATGCTGTAGATTTATGTCTTCATTACCCATGGCCTTTATGGCCTTCTTGAAGGTCTGGACAAACCTTTCAGCCAATCCATTGGTTGCGGGATGGTATGGGGCGGACGTGTACTGCTTAACCCCATTGTTTTTTAAGAACTTCCTGAATTCTTCGGACACAAATTGCGGTCCATTATCAGAACAGATCTGTTCAGGCAGCCCATTCCTGGCAAATATGGTCCTTAATACTGTGATGGTTTTTTCCGTGGTGGTGGAGGACATCTTTATTACCTCCGGCCATTTGGAGTGTGCATCAACCGCAATTAAGAACATTGAGTCCATAAATGGACCAGCAAAGTCGATGTGTACCCTTTGCCATGGAGATGAGGGCCACTCCCATGGATGTAGAGGGGTTTGTGGTGGGGCGTTTTGGACCTTCTGGCATCCTAGACAGCCCTTGGTCATTTCTTCGATGTCTCCATCGATACCTGGCCACCACACAAATGCTCTGGCTAGGTTCTTCATTTTCACTCCACCCAGATGCCCCTCGTGAAGCTCCTTTAGCACTTTATCCTGGATTTTGGGTGGAATCACCACTCTGGATCCACACATCAAGGTTACTCGGCACACTGGCAGCTGTTCTCTTCTTTGCGAGAATGCTGGCAACAGTGGTCCGCCATGTGCTGGCCATCCCTTCACCGTTAAATCGGAGACTTGTGAGAGAGTCGGGTCATTTCTCGTTTCTTTTTCAATGGTAGAATTTGTCACTGGTAGACATTCCACTATGGTTGAGTGGAACATCTCCACTGGGTCCACTGTAGGTGCCTCTTCTACCGTTGGCAACGGTAGACGCAATAAACCGTCAGCATTTCCATGCTGTTTTGATCCTTTGTATTCTATGTCATATTGGTGTGCCCCTAGGAAAAGGGACCACCTCTGTAGCCTTTGTGCGGTCATAATGGGAACGCCCTTTTTAGGGTTGAATATGGAGACGAGGGGTTGATGGTCAGTCAACAAGGTGGCATAGTGGTTAGCACTGTTGCCTCACAGTGCCAGGGACCCGGGTTCGAATCCGGCCTCGGGTGACTGTCTGTGTGGAGTTTGCACATTCTCCCCGTGTTTGCGTGGGTTTTCTCCGGGTGCTCTGGTTTCCTCCCACAGTCCAAAGATGTGCGGGTTAGGTTGATTGGCTATGATAAATTGACCCTTAGTGTTAGGGGGATTAAATATGTGGGGTTACGGGGATAGGGTGGGATATGTGTTGGTGTAGGGGTTACGGGGATCGGGTGGGATATGTGTCGGTGCAGGCTCGATGGGCCGAAATGGCCTCTATCTGCACTGTGGGGTTTCTGTGATTCTGTGATTCTGTGAACAAGGTAAATTTTTGTCCGTGTAGGTAATGGTTGAATTTCTTCACTCCCCATACCAGGCTGAGTGCCTCCCTGTCGATCTGGGCATAGTTACGCTCAGCTGAGTTCAATGAGCGTGATGCAAAAGCTATCGGCCGCTCCGAGCCATCAGGGAATCTATGCGATAATACCGCTCCTACGCCGTAAGGGGATGCATCGCACGCCAGTCTGATTGGCAGTGATGGGTTGTAATGAGCCAAAACTTCCTTGGACGTGATCAAGCCTTTGCATTTTGGAAGGCACGTTTACAGTCTTCGCTCCATTTCCAAATTGCTCCCGTTTGTAGCAGTTCGTTAAGAGGGTGCAGAACAGCTGACAAGTTTGGTAAAAATTTATGATAGTAATTTATCAATCCCAGGAACGACCTTAATTGAGACATTTTCAGGTGCTGGGGCTTTTATGACCGCTTCAATTTTTCCAGGTGACTTATGCAACCCTTCTTCGTTAATTATGTGGCCACAATATGATATTTGTTTCTGGAAAAATTCGCACTTGGGGCGATTTGCTCGTAGGCCCCATTCTCTCAGCCTAGTGAGCACCTGCTCCAAATTGGCAAGGTGCTCATTGTCGTTTTCTCCTGTTACAAGGATGTCGTCTAGGTAGCATTGAGTCCCCGGAATCCTTTGCAGGACTTGCTCCATAGCTCTTTGCCAGATAGCTGGAGCTGATGCTACTCCGAAAACCAGTTGATTTTACTGGTACAGGCCTTTGTGTGTGTTTATCGTGAGATGCTTTTTAGAGGCCTCCTCAACCTCCATCTGTAGATATGCCTGTGCCAAGTCAATTTTGGTGAAACGTTTCCCTCCGGATAGTGAGGCGAAAATATCTTCTATCCTCGGAAGAGGATACTGTACTGTGTGAAGGACCGAGTTTACAGTCACCTTGAAGTCCCCACAGATGCAAATTTTTCTCTGTTCTTCAGATATATCATTATTCAACGTTTTCTTCATGACCGGGACGATGGGTGTTGCCCACTCGCTCCAATCTATCTTGGATAACACGCCTGCCTTTTCCAAATTCTCCAGCTCTGCCTCGACTGCTGGATGAATTGCGTATGGCACCGGCCTTGCCTTAAAAAACTTGGGAATTGCCGCATCTTCCACTTTTATTGAGGCAGTGACGCCTTTCAAGGTTCCTAGTTCCTTTGAAACACTTCTTTGGCGTTGGCCAAGATGTCTTTTAATCATTCAGGTATGACGTCATCATCATTTTATTTCTTACTGGTCACCGTCAGTGCCTGAATGGAGTGCCAGTCTAAACGTATCTTTCTGATCCATTCATGTCCCAACAGCGGTGGACCACCATCTTGCAGAACGTATAAATACAACTTCTGTATTTCCTTGCCGTTGTATACAACAGGCACCCTTATTTTCCCTCTGGGGTATACTTTCTGCCCCGTATATGTTTTCAAGATAATGGATGTGTCTTTCAAAGGTATATGCGGAAATAGCCGCTCGTAATCCCGTCGAGTTATGACGGTCAGAGCTGATCCTGTATCTAGCTCCATTTTAACTGGGGACCCCGCTATCGTGAGGGTAACCCAAATGGTCTGGTAATCTTCTTTGGCAATTACATTATGTAATTTGAGACAGCTTAGTCTCATGTTTCCGGAGTCGCTATCGCTCTTTTGGTCTTCGGAGCTACTGTCCGTCATCATTTGTACCTTTCTGTACTTTTCCTTATTGATTTTTTTTCTGTCAGTGGATTTTTTGTTTCCAGATCAGCATACACGTGCAATGTGTCCCAACTTTCCGCATTGCCTGCATGCTTTGTCCTTGAACCAGCAGTCCCTCTGGTCATGGGTGGATCTGCCGCAGTGATAACATCTCTCCAAACCCTGTGTCATTTCATGGGTGCCGAAGTCCTGTGGCTTTTGCTGTATCTCTGCAGCTCCTCTTGCTGCTGCTTCGTATGGTACAGCCGCACTGAAAGCCTTGTCCAGTGTTAAATCTTTCTCAGAAGGTAGCCTTTTCTGTGTTCCTTCACTTAGGAGACCGCAGACGAATTTGTCTCGAAGAGAATCTGCCAGTCCTGCCCCAAATTGGCAGTGCTTTGACAGCTTCCTTAATTCAGTGAGGTAATCAGCGTTACTTTCATTCTTGTGCTGATTCCTCCTGAAGAATTTGAATCGTTCCGCTATCAGAAGCGGTGTTGGGTTTAAATGCTCCTGTAGGGTATCAACAATCTCCTTAAAATTCTTGTCCATCGGTTTGGCTGGAGTGATTAAGTTTCGTAACAGCCCGTATGTCCTTGTGCCCACTAGATTTAGAAGTACTGATGCCTTTTTATCATCCTCTATTTCATTCGCTGTGCAATATACCTCCACTCTTTCCACATATGTGGTCCAATCCTCTACATCACTATCGAAAGCAGTAATATTGCCAGTCTTAGGCATCCTGAAAAAAAAATGGCGCCTCCCGCACTTTCCTTTCTTCCCTGCCGAGAAAAAAATGGCGCCTCCCGCGCTTTCCCGCCACTGCCGCTGCTGACAACGCTGTTCTCCGCGGTTTTTATTTATACAGATATTTTTAATAGTTGGAGACTCATTCCCGCCAGACTCTCTGGGACTTTTCCCTCCCTCTGCTTGGTCCGAACGCCAACCTGCTTTGCAGCGCTGGCCATCTCCCGAGTGCTCCACCCTCCGTCTGTGTTTGCCTCCGCCTTCGCTGCTCGGCCCCGCTGCTGAGCCAGCCGATCGAGCCCCAGCTCGCCGCCCAGGAAGGCTTATTGCAGTACCTGCCACCAGCCCGGCAAGCTGGTGAAACCACAGTTTTTTCTTTTATTTTTCTTCGACCTTCGTCTGAGGAATCGATCTCCTTGAGGTGCTGCCGAAATGCAGGTAAGTCCGTTTCCAATTCATCGCCACTGTTGTATCCATGTGTTAATGGAGACACGGAATGCAGGAGTTGGTTTAACAGGTGTTTACTGAACAAAGTCCGGAGGTGAACTAAAAGATACAAGACACTATATAGGCTTATATAGCCCGAGTGGCCACTACCGGCATTACAGTACACAGGGGCTCTTAAAGGCACATACACCACAATTATGTTGGTGTAAATTGAAGTGAATGGACGGAAAATCTTGGGCAGTGCACGTAGTTTTCTAACCAGCGCTCGTGGTATGGGCAGATCTGCTCCAAGTGCACTCTCGATGCAAATGTACTCTATTGTCAAATTAATGTCACGTGATCAGTTCCATGCATCCTTGGTTAACATCACATCGAGTGGGAATTTCCTCAGAGCTGTTCCCGCTCTGCCGGTGCAACTTCACCGAACGTGCAGCGGAAACTCCGTTTACGCCGCACTGCCATCAAAGTTATGGTGCCAAAGCGGGAGGAAATTCCCAGTCATAAAGTTTGATCAGATTGAGTTGAATCAGTGGTGTGCTTAATGCTGGACTGTTACTTACTAAAAAATATATAATAAAGGGTTAAGGGAGATAATGGCCGTGAATTTCCTTGGGGGTTTGCCTGATCTACCTCTGTACCTTGGGTGGGAGACCAGCAGAACCCCCGAAGAAACATGAAAATAGCTGTTTTCAGCCATTCATGCTGTTTCTCTGGGGGTTTGGGCAGATTCAGACCACTGTATTTAAATGAGGCCCTATTCTCACAGCTTGCCCTAAGTTGAAATCTAGGCATATTTTTTAAAATTCAGGAAATCACTCCCAGTTCTCTGGTCTTCTTGTGATACACATCAACTCCAGCCAACTAGGCCAGTGGCTACTGGCTTCTCAGCCTCCCAAACAACACTGGGAGGATGTATGACACATTGACCCACTCATGATTCCCTTTCTCTCTGTGGGGAGATGCTTCCAATGGCAGTACAGTTGAAACCAGGACTCCACCTGTGTGGGAACTGCAGGTGTGAATCTGGATTCAACCACTTCATGCCTGCTCATTCAGGACTTCTGTGGTTTGTTGGAGGAAAATTTAAAATGGCACCGTAGTGCCTGCTGAAATACTTGACATTTATTGACATTTTGCAGACACTGGCATAACAGACAGCTGACTTGATCTGCTTGCACCAACTTGGGATATCACTTGTACAGACGTAAGACAGGAACGGCTAGTCAACTGTTGGGGTAAAACTGTAAGAGCGAAAAATTATGTTTAGGAAGAACAAGGGAGGTAAAGGGTGTTTAAGGGCGGGGTTACACAACTGGCAGGACATAGGTATCACTGTGAGATTGGGTTGCGAAATACCAACCTGTCACATGAAAGAAGCTAGCTAACAGTAATATAATTAAGTTGTTTGTGAAAGAAGCTAGCTAACGGTATAATAATATAATTAACTTGTTTTTGACAGAATGTGATTAAGGGTTGCTAAGGTATCGGATTGGCCAAAGTTGAAGGATGCTAAAGTACCAGATTGGCCAAGGAATTAATGTAATAACTGCTGATATGGTACCTTTCCTGTTTTTAAACTGTATAAAAGAAGCTCGGCTACTATTGTAAAACCGAGAAGCTGGCAGCTGAGACCGCGGGGTCTACTGTTCTTCTTCTCCCAGAGCGCTCTGTACATTAAACTGTGCATTTTTACTTCTCTCAAACTATTTGGTTGTGTGAGTTTATTCACATAAGTCTAAGTTGGGTAATGCGTCGACCTCGTATATCACCTGGACCGCTCAGGCCCCAATTAGACCCTAACAAATTGGCGTAGTCGGCAGGATCAGCTCGGAGGGCGCCGGAGCACCCAGAGGTGATCTCGGGCGAGTAGTCAAATTTTTGACCATCCATCAATTAGCGACGCTAGACGTGTGACACCGGAGCACCGACTGATCAAAAGAACAAGAAAGGGGTTTGACGAGAGGTGAGAATTCACAGTTAACCGAAAGTTTGTGTAATTCTTTGTTTGTTTGTATCTCGTAGGGCATTTATAAGGATCATAAGGTAAAACTCGTAGACGTCGCTTACTACCTTCGGGGTTGGACCAGCAGAAGGTCCCGGGGAACCACCGATACATAGGTTGCATGTACGCTTGCTTCTCTTTGTGAGGAGGACGTACCTCTGACAACACAGGGTAAGGAGAGGATTTACAAGATGACAGGTAAGGGTCAAACATGGGGGCCTTTGGTCTCCCTTAGTAATCAGTATATGGCTGATAGGAGAACACTAATAAAAAAATTGCGGAGAGATGGATGGGATATGAGTCAGACATTGGTAGCACAAAGAGAATGGTGGGAAAAGGAGAAAAAGGACAAGACTAAAAAGGCAGGAATACTCTTGGTCCACCAATTGGTTGGCTTACAAGAAGCCGTTGAAAAATGTAAGATTGGAATAAAAGAAAGAGATAGTAAGTTAGAAGCTGTAGTGTATGTAACCGTTCCACCTTTAAGAGAACTACTTTAAGGGTTGCACTACTTTATCTTGGCTGATGTATACTGTAATACCGGTGGTGACCACACCGGTATATAAGTGCTGTGTAATGATTTATTGGGCAGTTCCACCCTGACCTTCAACCAGTAAAGACCTGTTAAATTTTACTCTTGTGGTCTGTGTAGTAATTCTCAATATAACACACAGACTTAACAATGGCGACGAGTTCGATCTTACGCTGCGGCAGAGATACATCCAAGGCAGTTTAACGGGCGTCGAGGGGAGGCATCCGCCCTCATCATTCTGCTGAGAAAAGACTCGGGTCTGCAGAGCAAAGGAAGAAGGAAGAATTCTGACACGAAGCCTTCCATCAGCAACAGGCAGTGATCATCCCTCTATCACGGTGGTGGTAAGCCGATCAGCGACGAGCAGCAAGTCGGCCACGTTGACTGTGAGTAGGGGAGAAAAAAAAAAAAACGGAGGATATAAGGGCGGAGAACTCGACCACGGCCGGGGAAAGGAGCCGGACAGAAGTCGGGGCCAGAGGCGCTGAGACTGGGGCAGCGTAAGGCACGGAAGCCGCGGTGCATGCAAACGCAGCCGGTGCGAAAGACCGGGCTGCAAGCGGGCTGTGAGACGCAACAGCGTCGAGAGAGAGCTCGACCGCAACCAGTGAAAAAGGCTGGGCAGCTACCGAGGCCGCGAGGCGCAGCGACCGGGTCAGCGTAAGACGCGGGAGAAAATAAAAAAAAAACCGCGGCGAACTCAGCCGCAGCTGGGGGGGAAAGGACCGGACTGCAAGAGGGGCTGGGAGGCACGATTTGAAACCGCTGGGGGAGGGCGAACGCAGCAAATCGGCAATCGCCATTACAGCCAGTGGGGGAGGAAGGCAAACGCGGGAAGCCGCCATTTTCGGAGGCGGGGGAATAAGACGAGCGCGGGAAACCGCCATTTTGTAAAAGAAAAAAAAAAATTATTTTGTTTCTCAAGAAGATCGCGAGGATGCCTAAGCGTGGTAACATCAACGATTTCGATCCCGATGTTGAAGATTGGGCCACGTATGTAGAACGCATAGAGATATATTGTAAGGCAAATAAAATATCAGATGAAGATAAAGCACTAACCTTACTAAACTCAATGGGTGCGAAGACATACGGGCTATTGAAGCATCTTCAATCACCAGCTAAACCGGCGGAGCAGACTTTCGCTAATATTGTTGCTGTCCTGAAGAATCATTTGAACCCCACACCGCTGATGTTGGCGGAACGATTTAAATTTTATGCGAGAACGCAACTGAAAGAGGAAAGCAACGCGGAGTATTTAATTGAACTGCGCAAGCTCGCGAAATACTGTCAGTTTGGGGAAAGCCTGACAGAGGCACTGAGAGACAAATTCGTGTGTGGATTGTCGAAAGAAGGAACACAAAAGCGGTTGCTTGAAGAGAATGATCTTACACTTGATAAGGCTGTTACTATTGCAGCATCGCACGAAGCCGCAGCGAGAGGCACCGCGGAAATGCAGCTGAAGGCAGCGGTACTCAGCGTAGATCAAATGGCTTCGGGTACAATGAAATGTTATCGTTGTGGGAAGACAACACACGATCAGAACCAATGCCGGTTTAAAAACCAGGAATGTAGAAAATGTGGCAAGCTTGGTCACATAGCTAAAGTATGCCGGTCAGGAAAGAAGACCAGCAACAAAAAGTCACCACAGGAAAAGTGCAGAAAGGTACATAAGGTGGCTGAGAAGAGTTCGGATGAACAGAATTCGGATTCAGACTCCAACAGCAAGGAACTGGGTAGTCTAAGAATTCACAACGTGAGTAAGGAAGCTGACCGACAAACTATCTGGGTCACACTGCAGATAGCAGGAGTCCAAGTGAAGATGGAATTGGACACCGGATCGGCGTTGACGGTCATGAATAAGCAAGACTACAAAAAGTTATTCAAACATATTCCCCTACGGGATACGGAGATAGTATTGCAGACATACACGGGGCAAAAAGTATACCCCATCGGAAAGATAAAAGTCAAGGTGAAACACAAGGGCAAAGAACACCAAGGAATGGACTTATATGTACTACCTGAGGGAGGTCCACCACTTCTGGGACGGGAGTGGATCAGGAAAATAAATATGGACTGGCACTCCCTAAACGCAATAACGGTAGATTCCGGAAAAAAAAGATGTCAAACCTGAACGATTGTCCAGAATATTGGATGAGGCTAAAGAGGTGTTCCAACAGGGACTGGGAACACTGAGAGGAATTAAGGCAAAAATCAAGATTGCAGAACATGCAAACCCAAAATTTTTCAAAGCCAGACCGGTACCGTATGCAATACGACCTGCTGTGGAAGCTGAGCTGGAAGGGCTGGAACGTTCAGGAGTACTGTCTAAGGTGGACTGGAGTGAGTGGGCCACGCCCATTGTTCCCGTCATGAAGTGTTCATCGAGTAACAAGCCAGGGGAACCGGGGAAGGTCCGCATCTGTGGAGACTTCAAGATCACAGTTAATCCGATGCTTCACACGGTGCAATATCCACTTCCGCGGATTGAGGATATCTTTGCTTCATTTTCTGGCGGGAAACGCTTCACCAAGATAGACCTGGCGCAAATGTACTTACAGATGGAAGTTGAGGAAGAGTCACGCTAGTATCTCACAATCAGCACGCACAGAGGCTTGTATCGATATAATAGACTGGTTTTTGGAGTGGCTTCGGCTCTGGCAATTTGGCAGAGGGCCATGGAGCAGGTATTACAGGGAATTCCAAGCACTCAATGTTACTTGGACGATATCCTGATTACAGGAGATGACGATGAGGAAAACCTTGCAAATTTGAAACTGGTGCTCACCAGGTTGAAGGAATATGGCCTTCGAGTTAATCGCCAGAAATGTGAGTTCTTTCAGGAACGGATCTCGTACTGTGGTCATGTCATTGACCAGGAGGGGCTGCACAAGTCACCTGACAAGATCGAAGCTGTTGTGAAGGCTCCCGCTCTGGAAAATGTATCCCAGTTGAGATCGTTCCTAGGGTTGATCAACTATTACCATAAGTTTCTGCCAAATCTATCCATGGTGCTGCACCCGCTGAATGCTCTTTTGCAGAAAGAAGTACCCTGGAAGTGGAGCGAGGACTGTAAGAAGGCCTTTCGCAAAAGCAAGACATTGATCACCTCAGAGGAAGTGTTGGCTCACTTCAACCCAACGCTACCTATTCGTTTAGCTTGTGATACTTCTCCTTATGGTATTGGAGCAGTACTCTCACACAAGTTGCCAAATGGCTCGGAAAGGCCAGTTGCATTTGCATCCAGATCATTGACCTCCGCTGAACGAAACTATGCTCAGATAGATAGGGAGGCTCTCAGCCTGGTGTGGGGAGTAAAGAAGTTTCATCATTACCTGCAGGGCCAGAAGTTTACACTGCTGACAGACCACCAGCCGCTGGTATCCATATTCAACCCTAAAAAGGGCGTTTCCATTATGACAGCGCAAAGGCTACAGAGGTGGTCCCTTTTCCCAGGGGCACACCAATATGACATAGAATACAAAGGATCAAAACAACATGGGAATGCTGATGGTTTATCACGCCTACCGTTG
Source organism: Somniosus microcephalus (assembly GCF_052327205.1). NCBI lineage: Eukaryota > Metazoa > Chordata > Chondrichthyes > Squaliformes > Somniosidae > Somniosus > Somniosus microcephalus. The sequence continues at coordinate 167,572,532 of NC_140988.1, forward strand.
CCAACGGTAGAAGAGGCGCCTACAGTGGACCCAGTGGAGATGTTCCACTCAACCATAGTGGAATGTCTACCAGTAACAAATTCTACGATCGAAAAGGAAACAAGAAATGACCCGACTCTCTCACGAGTCTACGATTTAACGGTGAAGGGATGGCCAGCACATGGCGAACCACTGTTGCCAGCATTTTCACAAAGAAGAGAACAGCTGTCAGTGTGCCGAGGAACTTTGATGTGTGGATTCAGAGTGGTGATTCCACCCAAACTCCAGCAAAAAGTGCGAAAGGAGCTTCACGAGGGGCATCTGGGTGGAGTGAAAATGAAGAACCTAGCCAGAGCGTTCGTGTGGTGGCCAGGTATCGGTGGAGACATCAAAGAAATGACCAAGAGCTGTTTAGGATGCCAGAAGGTCCAAAACGCCCCACCACAAGCTCCTCTGCATCCATGGGAGTGGCCCTCATCTCCATGGCAAAGGGTACATATCGACTTTGCTGGTCCATTTATGGACTCAATGTTCTTAATCGCAGTGGATGCACACTCCAAGTGGCCGGAGGTAATAAAGATGTCCTCCACCACCACGGAAAAAACCATCACAGTATTAAGGACCATATTTGCCAGGAATGGGCTGCTGGAACAGATCTGTTCTGATAATGGACTGCAATTTGTGTCCGAAGAATTCAGGAGGTTCTTAATAAACAATGGGGTTAAGCACTACACGTCCGCCCCATACCATCCCGCCACCAATGGATTAGCTGAAAGGTTTGTCCAGACCTTCAAGAAGGCCATAAAGGCCACGGGTAATGAGGACATAAATCTACAACATAAGGTAGATAACTTCTTGTTGGCATTCAGGAATGCAACACATGCGGTCACAAACCAAACTCCCGCCATGATGTTTTTCAATAGAAGACTAAGATGCCGGCTGGATTTGATCAAGCCAAACATCAGAAGGGACGTAGAGAACTGGCAATTTCAAGGCATGAATGAAAGGCCAACTAGAACCTTCCAGATAGGTCAACAAGTTTTGTCCCGGGACTACCGTACCGAGAAATGGCAGCCTGGAACTATTTGCAGACGACTAGGACCGCTGATGTATACCGTGGACATTGGTGAAAGCATAATAAGGCGCCATGCTGACCAGATCATAGCGTCATCCGAAAAGGGACAACCTACACCACAACTCTATACGCCTAATGATGACGCAGAGATACCCATAGTATCTACCTCCGATCCGGTGATACTGGAACCAGATGAACCCGACACTGACATTCAAGCCGAATCGACCTTGCCAAAAGAACCTACTACACCACCGAAAACTACTACACCACCGAGGCGTTATCCGGAACGAGTCAGGAAGCCTCCAGAGAGATGAATCTGTGAACTGTTTTACATTAAGTTGTGTATATATGTAATGATGTTATGTTTAATGGGAAGATATACTGTTAACCTAAAAAGGGAGGATTGTAGTGTATGTAACCATTCCACCTTTAAGAGAACTACTTTAAGGGTTGCACTACTTTATCTTGGCTGCTGTATACTGTAATACCGGTGGTGACCACACCGGTATATAAGTGCTGTGTAATGATTTATTGGGCAGTTCCGCCCTGACCTTCAACCAGTAAAGACCTGTTAAATTTTACTCTTGTGGTCTGTGTAGTAATTCTCAATATAACACACAGACTTAACAGAAGCCAAAGACGTCAAAATTAGGGAACTAGAGAAGAAACTCGAGTATTTAGAATCAAGTAAAAATACGTATGGAATGATGCCAGTATTGGGAGATATGGGAGAACCCGTCTCACCCTATGAAGAAAAAACAGCCGCCACGGCCCCAAGTACAGGGGAAGAGGCAGGAATTGAAACATTTGCCATGGCCCCTGTGGCACGGGGAGGCACGATAGCCGCCCCCTCTGCAAAATGGACACCATTCACGCCAGGTGATAGACAACAGATAATGCAATTTTTGGGATCATTAAAACCCTGTAGCAATAATACAGAGTTCTGGAAAAACTTAGAACGAACATGGCAAAGTCACCAATTACATACTAGAGATGTACATCAATTAGTGAGAGCAGCCTGTCCCGTGGACAGATGGAGTCTTATGGGGCAGGAAGCCACACCACCTACCCAATTTAGGGATGGCCAGTGGGCACTTCAATTGCCTCACACTACTGAAGTAAATGCATTGCAGGCAATTTTTATACCATTTAAGGCAGAAGTACAAAGGATGTTGGGGGCAGCACAGACAAACTGGAATAAAATCACAGCTTGTAGACAACAAAAAGGAGAAGAGTCTTCTGAATTTGGTGAACGATTGTTTACGATATACGAAGAGAGTTCAGGCCAAATTAACCCCCAAATGGAAGACCCTGCCTTTGTACAATTATTTAAAGATGGGTTGACAACCGAACACCAAAGGATCCTAAAAATGGGAGTTGTGGCTGCTAATACCTATGATGCAGTTGTCCAATGGGCATGCTCTGTAGATGCCCTGGAGGCCCAACAATCCCACGCGGTCCGTATCAAGCAAGAAAAGGTAGCAGCCGTACAAGGAAACGGCCAGGAAGCATGACCCAAAACGAAGGGAAATTGTCACAATTGTCGGAAACAAGGACACTTTGCTAAAGAATATAGAGCCCCGTGACAGGAATGCTCATTTTGTAAAAAGAGAGGTCGCACATGGGAAAAATGTTACAGTAGATTAAATCAAGAACAGGGAAAAATGACCAGTGATGAATACCGAGAACTCCAAGCCTTTGGGGATGCTCGGGATGGAGGGCACTGACATGCAACGGCCCCCATAATTAAAGATAAGGGAGATAGTAGAATTTATGTGTCCGCACTAGTAGGGGGCTGACAGTGTAACATGCTAGTGGACACTGGCGCATCTATGTCGAAAACCGATTTACCTTTACCCATCACAAAAACTAAAATTTATTTGACCGGATTAGGGGGAACAAAGACCCCCGCCTTTTTAAGTACAGTACAAGTGGTCGAATTAGATGGCCATTTGATCCCGATGAGATTTTATGTGTGTAAAAATAATGAAGGAACTATAATGGGAAATGACCTTATGAGGGAATATAAAATCCTGATTGACTGTCATAAAGGAAAATTGATCTGGCCTAGACAGGATGGAAGTAAAACTGAAGTAAACCAATATGCTGCAAATTGCACTAAAATAGCAACTGCTAAACCTCTTTTCCGGGATTGGAAATTAGAAACTGGTAATTTTGGAACAATATGTAATGCTGTAAAAGGCGTATGGGCAGAGGATAAATTAGATACCGGAAAAGTAAGAATGGAACCAATTAAAATCCCTGGACCAGAGCATAAACCGCATAGACAATACCCAATAAAACCCGAAGCTAAGAAAGCAATTACGGAAATAATTAAAACATTGGAAGAACAGGGAGTAGTGCGTAAAACGGAAAGCACAACCAATTCCCCTACCTGGCCGGTAGGAAAACCCGACAGAACTTGGAGATTAACTATTGACTATACCGCTTTAAATAAAGTAACACCAAAGTTACATCCTATTGTAGCAAGTCCAGCGACAATATTAAATGGGTTAAGCACAGAACATAAAGTTTTCACGGTATTAGATATTGCAAATGGATTCTGGTCATTACCTTTGGACCCAGAATCCCAGGAGAAATTTGCATTCACTATAGGAGATACGCAATACACATGGACCCGCTTGCCACAAGGGTTCCATAACAGTCTGGCTATATTCCATAGAGTCATGCAGTCTCTACTGGAGACAGTTATCCCGTAGGGAGCGTACAAATGGAAGAAATTGAAATACAGAAATTGCAGAAAGATACCCCGCCAGTAGAAAAGGATGAATGTAAACAGAAAGGGGCAGTACAAGGATCAGATGGAATCTGGAGGAAGGATACTAAAGTATTAGCACCAGAGTGTGTAAGGTTAACATTACTGGATCTGCATCATGGCCTGACACATTCAGGACGAGATGCCATGCAGGAAGCTCTCTCAAGAGATTGGTGGTGGCCTGGAATGGGAAGAGATATAGCAAAACACTGTCACCGGTGTGTGACGTGTGCACAATATAATCCAGGCAGGCCTGTAAAAATTAGAATGGCACATCAGCCTCGACCTAGGGGACCTTGGGAACACTTACAAATTGACTTTACTGGCTCCCTGCCATCATCACACGGAAAAATATATTGTTTAGTAATAATTGATCAGTTTACAAGGTGGGTAGAGGCTTTTCCTACCTGAAATTGTACCGCATTAACAGTTGCGCGTCTTTTGGCAGAAGAAGTTATCCCAAGGTGGGGAGTACCATTGCAAATAGATTCTGATCAGGGAACGCACTTTACTGGAACAGTGGTAAAAACCATTTGCAAATTGATGGGAATCAAACAGAAATTCCACATACCCTACCATCCCGAAAGCTCCGGGATGGTAGAGAGAATGAACAGAACTTTGAAATTAGCTCTGGCCAAAGCTATAGCCGAAACTGGAAAAACATGGGTGGAGGTGTTACCCATAATATTAATGAAGTTGAGAGCAACTTCCAATCGTACCACTGGACTAACCCCTTATGAACTAATGACAGGACGAGCAATGCAATTACCAGAAGGCATTATAACAGGTGGAGCAGATGTGGGGCCCTTAAAAGACAGGCTAAAACGATATGTGTTGGAACTAAGTAACCAACTAAAAGAAATGAGGGCGGGGGTTAGGAACCGTCAACAGGAAAGGGACGAGGAGCTGAAATTACAAATGCTCCCCGAGGTTCCACCCGCTGGATCTAAGGTAATGTTAAAAAACTTACCTGGAAAACCGGGTTTTGCCCCAAAATGGTCTGGACCCTATGAGGTTATAATCAGTGGAGACACCTGTGCCTGTCTGGACATAAGGGGTGTAGGAAAGTGGAAACATTGGACCCAATTAAAAGTCTATAACCCATAAATTGTTCCCGAGAGAAAAAAAACATGTAATTTAAACCTACAGATTGAATACTGCAAGCAAAAGGTGACAGACCCAAAACAACATGAGGCTGTTAAGCGTTTTATGTATAGTTGCATTAATTGGTATTGTCACGGAAGGTATACTTAACTCCCGCAAGAAAAGGGAGCTGCATGTAAATACATTTTTATATATGTCATATAAGTATGCCAAACTGAGTGGGATAGATGCCCGTTGGGTATGTAGCCATACTCCCACTCTTGCGAAAGGAGGTATACCCTTGCGACCAATACCCTTGAACCTCACAGATATGGCAGAATGGATAGTTAATAAAAATCATACGAAACAGAAAAATACCACCTTATCCACCTTCGGAAAAACATGGGAACAGAAATGGACTAGCCTAAGGAATGAGTTCCGGGGGGAGAGGATATTCGTTAGAAAATTTTAAAGAATGGTATAAGCCAACATATGATTATACGAAAGAACCCCCCTTTTTAGTCCTTACCAATACGTCAGGAAAGGGCCAGCCGATCGGGGAGATATGTTGGGAGCGCAGTACAGAACAGACTGAAGGGATCAGAATTGATGTGGGAAAAAGTCATTGTATACAAAATTTTACCACATATAATGCAGGAAATTCCATGGAAAGCTGGTGGTTCAATACTACCAATTTGATGAATTTGACCAATAATAAACCATGGAATGGGACCAGGCGAACAGATACTGACAACCAGATGGGTTTTACCGTCTTCCACGCCAACATAAACCCCGAACAACCGGGACAGATAATGACAGCCTATAATGGGACATACTTCATATGCGGTCATAGAGCATACCCCTGGCTACCAGAGAATTGGGCAGGATCATGCTATTTGGGGAATGTAGTACCATACATACACCACATAAAGGAATTGAAAGACCACCACAAGCATAGTCATACTAAAGGAGAACTTCCCACCTGGCAGGTGGTACTAGGAGCCATGTTCCCTACGGCTGGAATAGTGTTCATTTCTCAAGAAATATGGTTATTGGCAACCATAATTGAGGGAGTAGCCAATGACACGGCTGAATCCCTGAGAGAGATGAGTGCCGAAATGGTAGCCCTAAGCACTGTTGCCCTACAAAATAGAATGGCACTAGATTACCTACTAGCTGCACAGGGAGGTACATGTGCCATGATCAGAGCAGAATGCTGTACATATATCCCAGACAGTTCTGAAAATATTACCAACCTAGCGGACCATATTCAAAAACAAGTAGCTTTGCTCCATCAATCCAATATTGGAGGTGGATGGTTTGATTGGTTACTGGGAGGATCAGGCTGGGGTGCTTGGCTAATGCAAATGATATTGATCATAGTTGTGATATGTATACTGCTGTGCTGTGCATTGAGTATCATTAAAATGTGCTGTCAAACTGCTGTGAAAGCTGTGTTGCCAGTAGCTTCTGTCGAAGAATACACCGACCTCCTGCCCAGAAATACGGGTGAAGAAGAAGAAACGTATGATGATGTGGCCGGAACGGCCGGTTCTCACGAGATGAGTCACTGGTTGTAAACCAACCCTGTGAAGAAATGAAGAACGATGGTCATCTGGGAGCAAGAGGATCGTGCTCCAGGACCAAAAGGAGGGGCTGTTGGAGGAAAATTTAAAATGGCACCATAGTGCCTGCTGAAATACTTGACATTTATTGACATTTTGCAGACACTGGCATAACAGACAGCTGACTTGATCTGCTTGCACCAACTTGTGATATCACTTGTACAGACGTAAGACAGGAACGGCTAGTCAACTGTTGGGGTAAAACTGTAAGAGCGAAAAATTATGTTTAGGAAGAACAAGGGAGGTAAAGGGTGTTTAAGGGCGGGGTTACGCAACTGGCAGGACATATCACTGTGAGAATAGGGTTGCGAAATACCAACATGTCACATGAAAGAAGCTAGCTAACAGTAATATAATTAAGTTGTTTGTGAAAGAAGCTAGCTAACGGTATAATAATATAATTTACTTGTTTTTGACAGAATGTGATTAAGGGTTGCTAAGGTATTGGATTGGCCAAAGTTGAAGGATGCTAAAGTACCAGATTGGCCAAGGAATTAATGTAATAACTGCTGATATGGTACCTTTCCTGTTTTTAAACTGTATAAAAGAAGCTCGGCTACTATTGTAAAACCGAGAAGCTGGCAGCTGAGACCGCGGGGTCTACTGTTCTTCTTCTCCCAGAGCGCTCTGTACATTAAACTGTGCATTTTTACTTCTCTCAAACTATTTGGTTGTGTGAGTTTATTCACATAAGTCTAAGTTGGGTAACGTGTTGACCTCGTATATCACTTGGCACGCTTAGGCTCCAATTAGACCCTAACATGGTTTAACGCACTTCCAAAACTCAAAACATTCCTGTAATTAACTGGTTATTATGCAATTGCCCACAATGGGATGTGCACCTGCATTCCTGTAGAGCAGACAAGATGATGGATTCCTTGCTATCTCTGACAACACCACAGTATCCACACGGACTACCACAGCATATAACCCTATACGTATAACCAATATGCAACATTTTACAACATAAACACAGGACATAACTGCCCTTGCTGCAGTGTTTGTAGGACATTACCGATTACAGTACTTGATTCTTTTAACATTACTGGCCACCCCCTTATATAACCAAACATCTTTTCAGTCACATATCCAGGAATGACTCTGGATTTTTGTCTCCACCGCCTGGGTGGTAATATGGTAGAGCGGATCGCCCACTCATTGTAAAACTCACCTGATTTACATTGCATTGAAATCAATGGAATAAAAGTCAGGCAGGTCCAATAAAGGCGAGCCTCTCTGCTAAATGACTGGCCAGGCGACTCCCCTCACAGCCATGCGCTAGTCCTCAGCAGTGTGCCGAAAAACAAAAGGAATGAAGAAGGGTTAAATCTTCGGCTTGACAAAGATCTAAGGGCATCCCCCTCAGAATCTCGCACGCTGCACTTCCACCCTTACACGTGTCTATGGAATTTTGGGCCCAACAAGGACAATACACTTATTTTATTTTGCAACCCTTCTGCCACTGGAAACAGTTTTTCTCATTTCATACTATTTTAAACTAAAGAATACTGCATTTTCATCTCTGATAAATAATATATTTGTTAAATGACTCAGAGAAAAATGAAAACATATAAGAATTAAAGCATTTCCAAATGGTGGAGAAGTCTTCAAGCAAATTTACAGAGAAAGGGAACAAATTGCTTTCCTGAGATTGCTAATGCTTCTACTAGCCCACTTACAGATGTGAATCATATCTCACCAGCCTTATAGCAGCAGTGTTATTGGAGGCAACTCGAATATAAACAACCCTGTGGTAGTATCATAACAAATTCCAAAACCCTCCTAAGCAGGGGATTTCGCTGGATGCCTCCATTGTCAAAATACCAACAGGGATAATAGGAAACAGCTGCTGCCAACAGCACTTGCATGGACCTATCACCTTGGCTCTGGCAATAGATAGCCTTAGAGCCCAGATATATGCTCCATTATATTGCTGTTCAGCTGGGAGTGACACAGTAACATAGGGTCATCAGCCAGGGATTTTAGGAGATATGCTAAATCTGCTGAAACGTAACCTTTCAACCTTGCCGCACCTTCGAACAATTGTGGAAAGGGTAATTGCCTATTGTAATATATGTGGGTAGAACAAATGAAGGACAGAGACACGATGAGTTGCTAGTCAATGTGCTTGTTTACGAGGCCAGACCGAAATGAGCATGCTCATACTAAACCATGTGACAAACCATGTGATAATGCATTACAGCTATGAATATAGGTGTTGTGTGTGCTCTCATGAAACATGGAATTCACATAAATGATTCTGTGGCGGTGATCACATATATTCAAGTAATTTTCCTTCCTGATCTTGTAGACCATAGATCCATGTGCCTGTGACTTATTTTTACTTGTTTCTGGGATGTGGGTGATACTGGCAAGGCCACATTTACTGCCCATCCATGGTTGCCTTGAAAAGGTGGTGATGGGCTTTCTCCTTTAACTGCTGCAGTTCTTGTGCTGATGGTACTCCCACAATGATGTTAGGTAAGAAATTCCAAGATATTGACCCAGTGAGGATAAAGGAATGATATATACCCTGATCAGGATGGTGAGTGACTTGAAGTGAAACTTGGAGGTGATGGCGATTCAATTACATTGCTGCTCTTGTGCTTCTTGGTGGTAGAGGTTGTGGGGTTGGGAGGTGTTGTTGAAGTAAGCTTGGTGAGTTGCTGCAGTGCATCTTGTAGGTAGTGTACACTGCAGCCACAGTGTGCCAGTGATGAAGCGGGTGGATACTGTGCCCAGTGGCAAGTTTGCTGATCATACAGACTGCTCTATCGTGGTGTTTTTATGGTTGCATCCATGTAGGCAAGTGTGTTGTGTTTGCAAAGATAATCCAGAGACTGTCAGCAGAGTTCAGTTCATGTTGCTTTTATAATGGCTGCCACACACACACAATGCCAGGCACAAGCAATTGAATACCTATACACAATATAATGATAACAGCACTATCAAACTCCATGTGCTCAGGCCAAGGCAATCGAGAACCTATCGCCAATGTCAGACATAACATTTCCTCTCCCCTCACAGAATTTCTAACATGAAATGTAGTGACAAAGTCCTGTAGGTGGCCAGGGCGAGAACGTGTACGAACCGACTGAGGTGTGGACTGGTGAAGAGCAGGCCGAAGTGGGGACTGCTGAGGAACAGGCTGAGGCACAACATCTGCTTGGGGGTTGGCTGACTGAGTCACATGTGCATCCCGCCACTCTGTGGGTAAGGCTTGGGGGTTAGGTCCGTATAATCCCGCATCAGGGGGTGCTGGCACCTTCCAAAGGCGGCTGGCATGCCACCGAGAGCCGTCAGTGAGGCAGAAAGTGGCTGGTCCAAGTTGGTGGCTGATTTGGAGAGGGGAGGACCAGAATGATGCCATCTTATTATTGCGGTGAGGCCTGCAGACTCTGACCCAATCGGAGACTGAGATGTTGGGCGCCTTGGCCCTCTTCGCCTGGTCGAAGCGGAGTTTCATCTTCTCCTGCTGTCTAGCGACTGTGGCTTGAGCCGGTGGAGTAGGGCTCTGAGCTAGCGAGGGGCGGAGCCTGCCAAGGGGCAGCATGAGCTCACGGCCTAGCATGAGGGGTGCGGGTGAGACCCCTGTAGTGGAATGTTGGGAGGCTCTGTAGTGCAGCAGTGTGTGGAGGAGGGCCTTGTCAAATGCACACCCCTGGGATAGGTGCGCTCTGAGGCCATTTTTCAGTGTCTGGTTAAAACGCTCCACCCCCCCCCCCATTTGACTCGGGTGGTAGTGCGCTGTGCGAATGTGACGGATGCCCTTGCTCTCAAGGCAAGAGGAGAGTTCCGAAGAGACCATTTGGGGGCCATTGTCTGTGGTGATGGCCTTTGGATGCCCCCAGCGGGAGAAGAGGGACTCAAGGATATCAATGATGACCCGAGAGGTGACGGAGCCCACGGCAGTGACCTCTGGCCATTTTGAGTGCAGGTCATAGGTCACCACTAGGAACCGTTGATGGTGGGGGACACCATGGATCTCCCCGCAGACGTCCAGCTGCAGGTGCTCCCAGGGCTGAGAGGGCCAGGCAAGGGGTTGCAGGGGTGGGGGAGCTTGGTGGGCAGTCTTGCCACTTACAAGGCAGGCTGCACAGTCCTTGACCAGGGCCTCAATTTCCCTGTCGATACCCAGCCACCACACTGGGCCTCGGCATCGTTGTTTGAGCTTCACTATGCCCAAGTGGCCCTCATGCGCCATGGATAAAACACGCGCACGAAGGGCACTTGGGACCACAGTGCAGAGCCCACGTGCAACACAGGAGTCATTCCAGCAGGAGAGCTCCTCTTCAACTCTGGAGTAGGCAGACAGTTCCTCAGGCACCTTGCGAGGCCAGCCATCTCTGATGAAGGTGCACAGCTGGGAGAGGGCCGGATCCTGTTCAGAGGCCTCTTTGAGCTCCTGGAGAGAGACTGTGGTTTGGAGAGGCATGTGCAGCATCTGGACAATATCCTGTTCCACATGTTCAGACCCGACGAGTGGGGCTGGGGCAGAGACAGTGCGGGAGAGCAGATCTGCAACAACATTGTCACGTCCTGGTGTGAACTGGAGACTGAAATTGTATTCGCGGAGGCGGTCAGACCAGCGGTGTAGACGCAGTGGTCTGTGGCCCGTGCCGGATGTCGGCAGCAGGGCAGTGAGAGCCTGGTGATCGGTTCGCAGGGTGAAGGCACGGCCATACGAGTACAGGTGCCACCGCTCACATGCCCAGACGCACGCCAGCGCCTCATGCTCGCCCACTGAGTACTTCTGTTCGGTGGGGCTAAGGGCTCGGGAAGCAAAGGCGATTGGTTTCTCCACTCCATTCTGTATCTGCGATAACACCACCCCCACAGCTGCAGCGGACGTGTCGCAGGTGACGAGGGTGGGGCTGGCGACGTCAAAGTGAGCCAACACTGGAGGCGACGTGAGCTGCGATTTGAGGAGGCGAACAGTTTCCGTACAGGCTTGTGACCACACCCAGGGCTCATCCTTTCGCAGGAGCTGGCGCAGTGGGGCTGTGGTGGCTGAGTACTGGGGCAAAAACTTCAGGTAGTACCCAGTCATGCCAAGGAAGGAGGCAACCTGTGCTGCAGAGCTGGGTTCTGGGATGCTGTGAATGGCACATTTGACTGGAGTGGGGATATACCATCAGCCGACAACCGAAACCCCACAAATTCGATCTCTGAAGCAACAAAGACACACTTTTCGCCATTCAGTGTGAGCTTGTGTTTTGCTAGAGCTGTGAAAACTCTGTGAAGGCGTTCGTCGTGAGTGGAGGTCGAGGGCCCATGCACGACGATGTCATCCAGGTAGATGGCCACCCCAGGAATGCCCGCGAGCACAGAGGACATCACCTTTTGGAAGCAGCTGGGTGCAGAGCTAAGTCCAAATGGCATCCTGGTGTACCGAAAGACGCCAGCATGTGTCACAAAAGCAGTGAGGTCCCTGCTGCTGGGGTGGAGGGGAACCTGTAGATAGCCCTGTCGAAGGTCCAGTTTTGAGAACAGGATGGAACCATAGAACTGCGCTGTGAGTTCCTCTGACGTGGGCAGTGGATGCTTGTCAGGGATTACGGCCTTATTCACTGCTCGAAGATCGATACAGACGCGTAGACCACCTGACTTTTTCATTGCGACCATCAGGTTGGAGACCCATGGGGAGGCATCAACTGGTTCGATGATGCCAGCTTCCAGTAGCTGCTTTAGTTCAGCTGCGACCCCGTCATGGAGAGCAAGTGGGATTCGGCGCAGTGGCTGAATGACAGGGGTAACGGTGGAGTCAACCATGGGCTGGTGGGTGAAGGCAGTCAGGCAGCCCAGACCCTCGAAGAGTGCTGGCCATGTTTGGCGCTACGGTGAGGCGACGTGCAGAATCGCAGACCCGCCGGTGTCCAAGAGAGAAAAACCCAGTTCAGTGAAAAGATCCAGTCCCATCAGGTTAGCTCCTTGGCGTGCCACATGAAATCAAAAATCTGGCAAAACTTTTCATCCATAGCGTACAGTGAGGTTGACTGAGCCCACTAGTCCAATTTTCGAATTACCATACCCGCAAAGGGTAGTGGAGGGCGCAGAGAGTGGCAGGGAGCTGAAAAAGCATTTGAATGTGTCCACATTCAGCAGTGAGATGCTGGCACCAGTATCCAACAACAGCGGGATGCACACATCATTCAGGTTAATTGTGCATGACTTGAAAGCCACTACTGGCCCAGAGCTCACGTTGTGAATTATAGTGCTTGAGGACTGAGAGTGTTCATTTGTAGCAACCGGGGCAGAGCGGCAGACATTGGCAAAGTGATTTTGTTTTCCACAATTGCGACAGGCTTGGCCGTGCGCGGGGCAATTCTGCGCTCTGGTAGCATGTGAACGAGATCCGCAGTTTCCACACTGTTGCTGCGGTAGCGCGCATTGCTGCCGTCGCGCGAGCATTACCGTGTCAGAGCTGTCGGGGCCGTGGGCGCTGTCACTGGGTGTGTGTGCTAGTTTCGTTGCACATTCGGCTGCAGACTCCACTTGAAAGGCAATGTTGACTGCCTGTGACAATGACATATCGCCAGACTCGAGTAACAGTCTTTCACGCACTCTCACGTTGTTTGTGTGCTCTATTAGTTGATCACGCACCATCTCATCTTGTAGTGCACTGAACTTGCACGAGCTAGCTAACCCCCTCAAATTAGCCACGTATTGATGCACCGACTCGTCCAGGAGTTGGCGACGCTGTCTAAAAATGAATCGCCGCAGGAGGGCACTTTGTGGGGCAGAGAAGTGTGTGCTTAACAGAGCCACAGCCTCATCATATGTTTGGATTGAGTCTGCCCAAGAACACGCTGGCCCTCCGCTCCCAAGCAATGGGATAACAGTGCCTTTTTCTGAGCCGTACTCACAGTTTCTAGTCCAAGAGCAATGAGGTAGGTTTCAAAGGACTGTAACCAGTGAACCCATGGGATCGCGGGCTCACCTGGTAGTGCAAGGAAGGGAGGAGGTGGTGGAAGAGAGATTTCAGCTATCCTTGTCGCCAAATGTTGCATTTGCAAAGATAATCCAGAGACTGTCAGCAGAGTTCAGTTCATGTTGCTTTTATAATGGCTGCCACACACACACACTGCCAGGCACAAGCAATCGAATACCTATACACAATACAATGATAACAGCACTATCAAACTCCATGTGCTCAGGCCAAGGCAATCGAGTACCTATCGCCAATGTCAGACATAACAAAGTGGTGATGTGAGCCTTATAGATGGTGGAAAAGCACTGAGGAAGCAGGAGGTGAGCCATTCATTGCAGAGTACCTCGCCTCTGCCCTCTACCAAAGTGTTGATAGGCCTGGTCCAGTTCAGTCTCTGATCAATGGTGATCCCCAAGATGTTGATGGTGTGGGTCTCAGCGATGATGGTGCTGTTGAAGATCAGGAGAGGTGGCTAGCCTTTTTCCTGTTGGAAATGGTCATTACCTGGCAATTACCGGACACAAATATTACTTGCTCCTTGTCAGCACTATCCCATCTGTTAACAAAGCCCCGCTGTAGGCTGGTACAAGCTGCTTCTCTATCAGAGGAGTTGTGAATGGAGCTGAACACTATAAGATCGTTAGCAATCATCCCCACTACTGACTTTATTATGGAGACAAGGTAATTGATGAAGCATAAAATGTGTATCCACACTCACAACTTTGCCTCTCACGAGTTACTTCTGTTCACTAAGGATTAAGCATAGCACTGGACACTTTCATGTGTAGTATGCTTGACTTGTAACATTTAAGATTCTGTGATAATTCGATGAAAGGTATTTCCTTTATGAGGGCAATGGCTTGGCATTTCTGTCTTGATAGTAATTCATAGCAACAGGGTTAGTGCCAGGTGTTATGAGATTTCTTTTTTGGCTGCTGACAGTGGATTTCAGATTTTCCCTCCATCCCTAACGCCTGCAGTAGGGAGCTACTACACAGAGTTAGAATAAGGTAACAAATACCATTTTCTATTTTTATAATTTAGCAGAGATAAGGTCAAAAAAAAATTTGGTCAGAAGACCCCGCTTGTATTAGATGTAGCTGGAATTTTCATTTCAGCAGGGCTAGTCTTCAGTCATGCGGTCAAATGACATATCAAGAGATGCAACAAAGATACTTTAAAAAATGAAACCTAGCCCTCTTAGAACTTGAGCAGATTTTCCACACCAATGATAGTCGAAACAAAATGCCAGCAGCATTGCTACAATGAGCAAACATTTACATTTTTACATGTACTAAGATTGCTGTCAACAGTAAAATATTACCATCCACTCAGGCCATTATATCTTTTGTTTTCATGGCACAAGTACTCATCTAACAACAGGGCAACATATGCTGAAGCCATTCTGTGCTGTTGTTCTTCCCCTTGACATGGTTTTCTCTGGAGAAACAGCCTCCTTTTATAAGCACTTTTACTTTGACATTTGGTCTAGGTCCTAGTCTAGGAGCAATCAAGATCTGCTATTCTCCCAATGTTTATGCAGTAAAGTGAGCCAGCCTCTTTGTATGCAGTTCCTGAAATGGAAGCTCACTGTTTTGGAAAAGCTCAGGTATTTTCGGCAGGGTCTGTGAGCTTTGAGCATTGCACATGTGCGAATGTTTTAAACGCAATGCCACAAAGCCAATTTTGGCTCTGAACTTATACTGTGGAACAGCATATTTGCGTTATAGACTCATAGATCATAGAATATTACAGCACAGAAACAGACTGTTTGGTTCATCAAGTTAGCAGAGTGCTTTTCTCCACATGAATCATCTAGCCTAATTGCACTTTCTTACTCACTCCCCATAGCCTTCAGTATACCTTACCTCATTTCAAGTAACTATCTAACTCCCTTTTGAAAATACATATGCGCTCTGCAGAGAATTTGACATTCTAGCCATCCGCTGTGGCTTTACACACCCTCCACCTCTGATTGGAGTCCATCTCCAGTGGAGTAGGACTTCCATCTACCCCAAGATGTCCCCCTGACCCTAGGGTTACTTACATATTGGAGGTGGGCTCCCGGCCTCCACTAGGAAGGCCGACCAGTCTGGTGGTGCCTAAAGTTCTGTTGTTGCTAGTTCCTACAGGTATTTGTTCAACCAAATAAATACTGAGAGGACAGATGCTGGAGTACTATTTACTCTAAGAAGCCCCCTAATTAATGTATCAAAGACAAATGCCAGGAGTTTTATCTGGGGTTCTCCGCAGTAACTTCAGCACAAGATTGGTGGTGGAAACCACGGATGGACCCAGTAACGTCGATCTTCTGCCAAACTTATGGTGGCCAGATTGGGAAGAAATTCCTGGCCAAATAATAAACAAAACAGCCTGAGCAACAGACCACTGTCAGAAAGAAAAATTCCAATAAACCAGTATGAAAATAGGTTTGTTCTGACAACTTGCAGTGACATACTTTCAGGGCCAAGCAGTCCCCCATTGGAGTAATGCCAAACAATGGGTTGAATTAGATTTATTGGCCTACATTTTCCGACCTTCACGGGTGCGTACGAGGTGCGTACGAGGTGTGCAGGGGCCGCGCAAGTTACGGGTTTAGGCATACGAAGTCGAGAAACTCCAGGATGATTTGGGCATGTTGGGTGATTGGGCAGAAATATGGCAGATGCAATATAACATGGATAAATGTGAGGTTATCCACTTTGGTGGCAAAAACAGGAAGGCAGATTATTATCTAAATGGCAATAGATTGGGAGAAGGGGAAGTGCAATGAGACCTGGGTGTCCTTGTGCGCCAGTTGCTGAAGGTAAGCATGCAGGTGCAGTGGGCGGTTAAGAAGGCAAATGGTATGTTGGCCTTCGTAGCGAGAGGGTTTGAGAACAGGAACAAGGATGTCTTGCTGCAGTTGTACAGGGCCTTGGTGAGACCACATCTTGAGTATTGTGTACAGTTTTGGTCGCCTTATCTGAGGAAGGATGTTCTTGCCATGGAAGGAGTTCAGCGAAGATTCACCAGGCTGATACCTGGGATGGCAGGAATGATGTATGAGGAGAGATTGGGTCGATTGGGCTTGTACTCGCTGGAGTTTAGAAGAATGAGAGGTGATCTCATTGAAACTTATAAAATTCTGACAGGACTGGACAGACTAGATGCAGGAAGGATGTTCCCGATGGTCAGGGAGTCCAGAACCAGGGGACACAGTCTAAGGATAAAGGGTAGGCCATTTAGGACAGAAATGAGGAGGAATTTCTTCACCCAGAGAGTGGTGAACCTGTGGAACTCTCTACCACAGAAGGCAGTGGAGGCCAGTTCATTAAATATATTCAAGAAGGAGTTGGATATATTTCTTAAGGCTAAAGGGATCAAGGGATATGGGGAGAAAGCAGGGACCGGGTACTGAATTTGGATGATCAGCCATGATCGCATTGAATGGCGGAGCAGGCTCGAGGAGCCGAATGGCCTACTCCTGCTCCTATCTTCTATTTTTCTATGTTTAAGTGCATGCGCTGAAACCCGGAACTTGCAATTCTCTTGACAGATCCAACGCATGCCCAAGAAAAGTGCCTCTGTGGGTGGAGAGTTGCGCTATTTGCTCCACTTCTGCCTGCTGACAGGCCATAGAATTCTTATGCCTGGTAAAAGCAGGCGTAAGGCCTGCTTTTACCAGCTTAAGAGTTTAAAAAAATAGAAAAATAAGATTTTTTCATTCACTTCTAAATTAAATACCCTATCCAATAAGGTAAGTTTATATTAAGCCCTGTTAAAACATATTAAAAAAAAATCAAAAAATTTAATTTTTGTTTAGCATATTTAGTTAAATGCCATTTTAATTAATTTTATATATGTAATGGTTTTTCTTTATTTATTTCAGTGTGTTGGTGATTTTTGCAGTCATCCCCATTCATACTTTTGACAGTTCCGTACATACAGAACTGTCAAAAGTGTGAAGGAGGATTTCCTTCTTCCATTGGTTGAGCTGACCCACGTGATCCCAGGGGCGCTTGCGAACCACATGCACCCCTGGGATACGTGGGCCTCTGCGTCTTTCCATGAGGAAAGGCCCAGGATCGGAAGCCTCTGTATTTCCGGGACCAGCAGGTAGGTTCGTAGATTTTTAAAGAAGACACCTTCTCCAACATTGAGAGGGAGATTATCCAATTCCAGGCCCAGGGGAACATGTTGATCTGTGGTGACCTCAATTCAAGAACTGGCGAAGAACCAGACTTCACCAATAATCAGGGAAACAATTACATATTCGGGAATAACCACTTCGATATCCCTTCCCTTCCATACAGGCATAACTGCGACAAGCAGACAAATACCAATGGAAAACAGCTCCTGCAGCTATGTCGAAGCCTGGGTCTGTACATTGTCAATGGTAGGTTCATGGGAGACCTCCGAGGAAGATCGACATATTGCTCACCTCTTGGCTGTAGCACCGTAGACTATATGATTACGGATTTGGACCCATCCTCTTTCAGAGCATTCACAGTCAAACCACAAACAACACTGTCAGACCACAGTCACATTACTGGGGCCTAGAAATTGGGTTCTGGTCTTGCCAGGGCTGTAGCGCCAGAAAGTTTGCGCCAGCGGTAATGCGGCAGCGCGCGACGAAAATTCGGGTGCGCCGGGCCCAGACGGTGGCGGGCGCTAAAACCCTCCTTTAGCGCCTCAAAACGGGCGTGAACTTGGGTTTCCCAGCGCTAATCCCCCGCTGCGGCACCCGATGCGGTGCGGCAGGCGGGGAACTGCAGGCCTCCTCCTCCTGTTAAGGAGGAGCTGCCTGCAGCCGACAACTGTCCGGCAGATTGACCCGACATCTGAGCCCGGCACGTCGGGGAAGTGCCGGGCTCGCATGAGACACTGATCAGGGCCGCGGGGGGGGAATGCAGGAGTCCGGGAAGGGAGGTGCGGGCAGGCGGCCGCCGGGAACGCGGCCGGCCGCCGCTCCACCTTTATGCGCCGGCGCACACTGGGGGAAGACTCTGTTGCCAGAGTCTTAGTTGCGCCTGCCACGGGCGAGGCGGGCGAAACTGAATTTCGGCTTGGGGCCGAGTTACCACGGCAACCGGGACGCTGCGCACACCGATGACGTCATCGGTGCCGGCGCAGCGCTACCGGTGCAACAGCGAGTTAGGGCCCCAGGGAATTTCTCAACTGGCCATAACCCCGGCGCTAGGCCCTCTAGCGCCTCAAATGCGGCGCTAAGCCTACCGAATTTCTAGGCCTATGTATCTTAAAAAGACAGAAACAACCAACACAAAAACACAACCCAGTAAGCTGTACAACACCAAAAAATCGTACAGATGGGCCAAAAACAGCACGGAAAAATACCAGGATGCAATTAGCAATGAATCAACTCAAGCTCTATTGGACACCTTTCTGGGTAACATATACACTCACAATAAAGAAGGCGTAAACCGGGCAGTGAATAACCTAAACAATATTTTTGATAATTTGGCAACAAGGTCAAACTTGAAAGCTTGCAAGAACAAACCCAAAACAAAAAACTATGAAAAATGGTTTGACCCAGATTGCCATAACATGAGGAAAAAACTTAGAAAAATATCAAACCAAAAACACAGACAGCCGGAAAACGAAGAATTACGCCTTACTTATTGTCAGACACTAACACAATACAGAAACACACTCAGAAACAAAAAAGAGCAGTATATTAAGAATACACTCAGCTCCATTGAGGAATCCATTGATTCCAATTGTTTCTGGGACCTTACACAAAAAACAACATGACGAATTGGCCATTCAAAATGGAGACACATGGGAAAACCACTTTGAAAAATTATACCAGAAAAACACACTAAGACCAGAGCAACACCAAATATGCAAAAAAATGGAAAAGCTCTAAATGGCCATAAAAGATAACCAAAACCTGCTAGACTCCATAATAACAGAAAAAGAACTAGTTGAAAAATTCAAGGACCTGCGACTAGGAAAAGCTTGCGGTGCAGACGGCATACTAAGCGAGATGATTAAACACACAGATGATAAAATGAAACTGGCTATCCTAAAACTCTTCAACTTGGTTCTGAGTGTCGGTTACTTCCCTGATATCTGGAACAAAGGACTCATAACGCCCATATACAAAAGTGGGGACAAAGTCGACCCAAATAACTATCGAGGCATCTGTGTAAACAGTAACCTGGGGAAGGTATTCTGTAGTATCATAAACAAAAGACTTATAAACTTCCTTGAGGAGCACAATGTCTTGAGTAAAAGCTAAATTGGATTCCTGCCAAACTATAGAACATCAGATCATATCTTCACCCTGCAGACCCTAATTGACAAACACGTTCATCAAAACAAAAGCAAAATCTACGCATGCTTTATAGATTTCCAGATGGCTTTCGATTCCATCTGGCACGACGGTTTATTCCTGAAACTTATCGAAAGCGGGGTAGGGGGAAAAACATATGATGTAATTAAATCAATGTATACAAACAACAAATGTGCAGTTAAAATTGGAGACAAACAAACAAAATACTTCCCACAGGGGTGGGGGGTGATGCAGGGCTCGCCCATCTCACCGACACTCTTTAATATTTACATAAATGAATTGGCAAAACTACTTGAACAATCTACAGCACCCGGCCTCACCCTATATGAATCCAAGGTTAAATTCCTCCTCTATGCAGATGACCTGGTTCTGCTGTCACCAACTAAGGAGGGTCTACAGCAGAACCTGGATCTGCTGGAGTCGTTCTGCCAGACCTGGGCCCTGACAATAAATCCCCAAAAAACCAAAGTCCTTGTGTTCCAGCAAAGATCCAGACATCAGGGACCCAAAATAAATTTCACACTAGGAACAACCAAAATTGAACAAACCACTAACTACACGTACTTGGGCTTAAAAATCAGTTATATGGGAAATTTTCATCTGGCTGTGAATGAACTGAAAGAGAAAGCAAGAAGGGCTTTCTATGCCATTAAAAAATCAATCCAAATAGAAATCCCAATTAGCATTTGGCTCAAAATTTTCAAATCAGTAATTGAACCAATTACAATCTATGGCAGTGAGGTGTGGGGACCGCTAACACAACAAGAATTTGCAAAATGGGACAAACATCCAATTGAGATCCTACATGCAGAATTCTGTAAAAGTATCCTCCGGACTCAAAGGAAAACCGTAAACAATGCATGCAGGGCAGAACTAGGCCAATATCCATTAATAAACACTATCCAAAAAAGAGCCACCAAATTTTGGAAACACCTAGAAATGAGCAACCCCCAAAGCTATCATTACGAAGCCCTGAAATGCCAAGAGAGGACCATAAAGAAGAATACCCTCAGTCAACTAGTCCTGGGACTCAGTGAAGTAACTACCAACACTACTAACAATAACCAGCCCCAGGACAGTGACAGTGTAACACAAAGAATTCGACCCAACACAATTGTTGCTAAGCAAAAGGAAAAATATCTGTCATATTGGGCAGAAACAACAAAAACCCAAAGCAAACTCAATTGCTACTTGGCCCTAAACAGACAATACAACATGGCTGATTACCTGACCAGGGTAAAGGATAGCAAAATGAGAAAAACCTTGACAATGTACAGACTTAGTGAACATAGCCTGGCGATCGAAAAAGGTAGACACAGGCAGACCCGGCTACCAAGAGAGGACAGGATATGCTCTCACTGCAGTCAGGGAGTGGTGGAGACAGAGATGCACTTCCTCACAGCGTGTAGAAAATATCAGGACATAAGGGAGAATTTCTACCCAAAATTCACAAAAATATACCCGGAATTCAGAAATTTGAATGACGACCAAAAACTCCCATACCTACTAGGGGAAGAGAGAAATTGTGTAACCTTAGCGGCACACTATGTTACAGCTTGCCATAAACAGAGGGACAACCACTAAATATAAAAGAGTATATAAAAATTATATGAATGTATATTTATACACTCAGGGATATATCTGTTTGTACACTGTATGGATAGATCTGTATTTTTGTGTACAACCATGAATGTTTTTCGATGCTTTGGCAACATAAGATGTACCTTGTCATGCCAATAAAGCGATTTGAATTGAATTGAATTGAATTGAATTGATCGGAGGAATCCACCCGCAGGAAGCCTCCGATCGGAAATTCAAGGCCATTATTTGATCTGTGTCTACAGCACACTGACGCAAAACAGATTCATGAATAGTGTCCAGGAAATCACAATTATATTTAGTTGTATAAACTGCTGTTTCACATTACTAAACGAATGTCTACAATGTGCTTGCAATTTGTTTCAGGTCTGCTCTGGCATCACCATGCCAGAATTATGTCTTTGTGTCGCTGAGAAAATGGCTTCATAGTCCAAGAATAATGTCAGAGACCATTTTATTTGTAGTTGTAGAGTGACTGTAAATAAATAAACAGGAGGTAATGGAACAATGATTTTTGTTCTATGAGTTATTTAAATTTGTTAAAACAAAACAAATTCTAAAAATGCTGGCACTGCCAAACCAGATCAAGTTGCCAAATGGGTGGTAAAGGAGTCAAGGCTCTAAATGTAATTATAATTGTGATGGTGGCACCAGGTGCTGCTGCATTGATATTTGTCTTGCTTTCTCCATAACAACTGCAGCATTATGCAAACATCCTAAGCTATCACCATTAGAAAGGGACAATATAATGTTTTGGTTGAATGCCACACAACCGCTGCCTTGCCACAGAGCAGCAATAAAAAGCAGCCTAGTGTCTTTAGTAGGGAATGAGTAAATGCTGTCGCTGAGAGCAAAGTAGTGGGGAAAAATGATTCATTTTACAGTAAATCTTACAACATGTTTTGTCTTTAAAGGACAACTGTCTTCTGTGCTATGGGGCCATAATAGAACTAACAGTCTGCACCAGCAAGATTATCCAAATATTGTGATTCTTATCCCCTTTCAATTATAATATTGTCATCCCTGCACCAAAAGGTTTGTGAATGATGAAACATTTTTGATTCCATGGCTATCTATCAGGTTGTTACGGTCTCATAAGAAATGACAAAACACTTATCATCTGTGCATTTAAATGTTTAATGAACCCTTAACAGCTGGTGCAGTTTGGACCCAATTGATAGCGAATGGGTCCATAGGGTAGCAGCAATCGCTAGTTTTAATGTCTGTGGAAAGACCTTTGAAGTGCCAATGAAGTGCAAAGGACTTTATTAAAATAGATCTGATGTAACCTGTCATTTATCCAGGGATCACCTTCACCAGTGCATCAGAGAACACATTTTTTGAAATTCCGAGCATTAAAAGTAAAGCAACGTAATGATAATATGTTATATATTATATGCTTACAGGCTGAAGGAATAGGAAGAGATCTATATTTTGATGCACTGTGTTTGATCATTAGAATGTTTTTCCAAGTTACCCAATGAACTATTTGTCTTCACTGTGAATTTTACATGCACGCACACAGTCACATTTCAGGATTTCTGACTGTGCCATGGAGACCTTGGTGTAATGTATGTTAAAAATGCTTTGAGCTAAACTTATCTTTCAAGGGTTTAAATTCACATGAGAGCAGGGCTGGGAAATATAGATTAAAGTGCAGATGGCCATGTCTGAGCCAGCAATCTGCTGACAATGAAAGATAATGTAACATCCAAGTGATTGTTTGTGCTTATTGCTGCTGCGCAACTCCATTCTTTTAAACTCAGCAGAGGTCACTTCCAAGTCAGGCTGATAGATTTTGTTCTTGGATGGGAGGTAGTAAGTTTGACTAAAGATTGACACTGAAGTGACATTGGATGGAGAAAAGACAGAAGGCTGACAACCTCCACAGAAATTCCAGGCAATCTTATTTAAATAAATAAACTATGACAACCCACTGATATGGGGAAATGTGATGTATTGTTTATTTTTGTATCATTATGTGAAGATAAGTTGATTGGTTGAGCTAAGTGAACATGATCATAATTGTTGGTATTCATATGTAAATATATGAATATCTGGTTCAGGTCACAAGGGAGTATTATTGTTACCCCTCGGGCTATGCTATCACACAGTAAATACTGGGTAGTGTGAGTCAACTGACATAAAAGTAAAATTCTCAGATGGCTGAAACCACTGAACCTCATAAGGTATCTACATAGGGTGCATTGTGCTAGTGCATTTCAAGACTGTCTTCAAACAATGCTTTGGCTCCATGTTTATCCATTCTTTATGTTGCTGTGCCCCTCAAACTGTTAAGTCTTTAGTTTGGTTTCCATCCCTCTGTTCTTCTGTTTCTGATGTTTCTACACATTTTTGATCACACGTTATTTCAAGCCAATCTATTTGAGTTGCAACCTTTTTCACTTTACACCAGTGCTCAGATTCGTATCCATGTTGAGTTAGATTCAGGGCTGAAATTCAGACATGGCCAGAAATTAGTTTCTGCCCCTCCATTCTTCGAACTCCAAGGTTTCCGCGCTATCTTTCACATTCAGTCAGAATTCATTCCACACCGAACTACTGCTTTAGTTGCAAATTTTTCCCCATTGCATCAGTGTTCGGATCCATGGTCATGTTCCATACTCAGGTACATCAGTATTTAGTTTCAGCTGTTTTGCGCCACTGACAGTAGAAGGCTTACGCATTTCATATGCAAAGGATGTTTTACACCATTGTCTGTTCACTTGGCAGCTTCCTCATAGACTGTAAACATGAGGTTTTTTTTCTGAAATGAATACCTGTGTCTTATTGAGGATGAAGTTTGGGGCTACCATGTAACATTGGGTACTGTGCCATTATAATCACTTGGTCATGTAACATTACAGTTACCACGCCATCTACAGTCATAGAATCCTGTGACAACTCACCATTTTTTACAGTAGATTAAAAGAACAAAAGGAAGAAGGCAAAACAAAGCTTCCATTAACAACCTAGAGAGCCCCAGTATACAAGGCTGTGTCACCCTTCAAAAAGGTACCTTTTGTTATTATGACCAAAATATCCATAAGTAATGAAAAAAATATATCTGATGAAGGGTTGTACCTGATATTTTGACTCTTGTCTTCATAAATGATGACTGATCTGCAGTGTATGTCCAGCTTTTATGTTTTTATTCATTCCTCTACAATATTGTCTTGTATAGCTATATATAAAATAATGGGGCTGATGTTTGTCTGGAGTGCTAATCGGGTGAATTGAGGACTGAGATGAGGAGAAATTTCTTCACTCAGAGGGTTGTGAATATTTGGAATTCTCTAACCAGAGGGCTGTAGATGCTCAGTCATTGAGTATATTCAAGGCTGTGATAGAGATTTTTGGACTCTAAGGGAATCATGGAATAAGGGGATCGGGCGGGAAAGTGGAGTTGATGTTGAAGATCAGCCATGATCTTATTGAATGGCGGAGCAGGCTCGAAGGGCCCTATGACCTACTCCTGCTCATATTTCTTATGTTCTTATGTCCTTATGGAAGGTGTTGTGTTTGTGCCACCTACCCGATTATACCAGCGAAAGTCCCTAACCACCTCTGTGGCTGGGCCACATTAGTATGTAGCTGGCAAGCTGTGAGTGCCAAATGGATGCTCTGAGGCAGCTCGCTTGATTGGGGGTGTCGACCAGGCCCTATGCCAAGCCGGTGAACAGTCCAGTCCTGGGGGGTTGTGGGGGGTGGCGGAATAAGATCCTGGAAGGGGGGGCAGGGACCAGCTGTCGGCCAAAGCATTTTTGTAGGACCAGGAGGAGATCTCCTGCTGGCACCATTAAAATAAAATGTAAAAAATTGGGCACGTTTTTGGAGTAGCCTGCAGTTGTCCCTTTAAGAGTTGTTCTACGACAGGGACCAATGAGCAGCATATAGGGTGCACGCCACACCGATTGGTCCAAAAAATCGCATCAGGGTCCAACAACCTGATTTAAATATTGAAATAAGGCTCTATTTCAGGCGGGAGGACTGGCCACTCATTTCAAGGCCTGTTTGAAAATCGTGCCAGACGAGCCTTGGGCAGCCAATGGGCAGGATATGTTTTTTTTTTAATGTTTTGTTTTTCCCATTTTCCAGTGTAGGCACATGAAAATCGCCCTCAGTGTGTTTAAAGGTGATTCTTCTGCATGTTCTATGCTAAAAAAGGACCATTAAAATAAATATCAAAAATTGTGACATTGGAGATCTCAACTATAAAAAGTGTATGTTTGGGAGCAGAACACCAATTCATTTCAATTATCAAAGGACATAGATTAAGCTCCTTGAGTCATAATGCCAGACACTTTTGTAACCCAGATAATCAGGGTCACATCTCCACCAGGTATTTTTCCAATTTGGTGTATTACAATAATGCAATCTGCTTTTTATGGTGCCACTTTGTATCACAATCCATTTATCATAAAATCTCAAATCACCAATTACTCTCTTTATTCATTTCGATATGTTTAGCTGGCAATGTTGGACTCACATTATGTCATCAGGCTTTCCGGATGACTATACTGAGAAAGGCGCATTATCAAAAAAATGACACCGTGCTACATAAGGCGATATTAGGACAGATGACCAAAAGCTTGGTCAAAGAGGTAGGTTCGAAGGAGCATATTAAAGGAGAAGAGAGAGATAGAGGGGCGGAAAAGTTTGGGCCAGATTTGGAGGAGCGCAGAGATCTTGGAGGGTTGGAGGAGGTTGCAGAGATAGGAAGGGACAAGGCCATGGAGGGATTTGAAAACAAGGATGAGAATTTTTAAATTGAGCTGTTGCCGGACTGGGAGCCAATGTAGGTTAGTGAGCACAGGGGTGATAGGTGAATGGGACTTGGTGTGAGTTAGGAACTGGACAGCAACGTTTTTGATGCGCTCAAGTTTATGGAGGGTGGAAAATGAGAGGCTGGCCAGGAGAGCATTGGAATAGTCAAGTCTAGAGTAAGAAAGGCACAGATGAGGGTTTCAGCATCAGATGAGCTGTGGTGGGGTGGAGTCAGACGATGTTACGGAGGTGGAAATAGTTGGTCTTGGCGATGGCGTGGATATGTGGTTGGAATAATCAGCGCAGGCCATTAAAATTACTAGTTTAAATCCAATTTTCTATTGTTTTTGAGTCAGCTGTGATCATTATCATTTATTTATTCATTTTCCAGTGCTCCTCTCCTATCCCACAGGACTGGAGATGTGTTCGCAAGCTGTTTGATTATAGTTCAATTGGAGGGAATGCATTTCCTGAATCTTCTCCTGGGCTGGGAATCCCTTACCTCACTCTCACATCAGCAGTATTCTTTACTACAGGTATGCAAGCACTTTAACAGTTCCTGCAAAAAAATATATGAATCATATTTGAACAAAAATATTTGAACCAAGCTTCCTACTGGCAGTAGATACTAACTGTTTAGAAGGTAACATGACTATTTTGCAACCATACAGATGTGCCCACTAAAATCATAGATTTGGTTGGCAAATTAACATTGATAATTAATGGAAGCTCCATTATATTGTGTAATACTCACATTATCTGTGGTCATTTGAAGTGTTGAAGTGTGCATGCTAGTACATATTGGCTAAGTTGGTAGCACTCTTGCCTCTGAGTCAGGAAGTTTGTGGAATCAAGTCCAACTCCAGAGACTTAAGCACATTTCAGTGCATTACTGAAGGAGCACTGCACTGTCGGAGGTGCCGCCTTTCAGTTGAGACGTTAAACCGAGGCCTGATCTCTCCTCTCAGGTGGACGTATGTGATATCCGAGTGGTAAGGTCAGAAACTGAGAGAAGCGAGATATTAGGAACAAACCCAACTGTTTATTTACATGGTGCAGCAGAGACACATAGCTCTTACAAGCTGGAAGCCAGGCACATAATTCTTACTGCACGAGCCAAGATGGAGGATGAACCTCTGAGTCATACCCATAATGCAATGCCACATTACCATATTAACTGGTGTACCAGGACATTGAATACATGACCCATTACCTTAAATACTGGTGAATATGAACCCTTAATATTTGGCTCCATCTGGTGGATAACTTAAACATTACATCCCAGATTACTATATCCCTCCCCTCTTAAGTTGAACATTAATTTCTTAACAACATTCTTAAAAAGTTGCATAAGGAAACTCCTTTAACGATAGTCCATACTGAACGAATCTAGCAGGTCGTTATCAATCTCCCTGGCGGCTTGTCCTTGGTGAATATCTTACAGTCAAGTCCCTGCTTGGTTGTGGTAGAGCCACCTGCTGCTCCTGAGCAGAACTCAGAGTATCTGACTCTGCTACGATGGTTTCCTCTTGACGAAGGGGTCCAGGTGGAACTGGCTCTGTTCGTGGTGGTGGTACCACCGATGCATTTGGATAATTGGGGGCCAACTTGTCCTCCAACATCTCCTCTGGAACCTCCATTTCAATTTCCCCTTGTCTGGTCAGTATCTGATCTACATGTCTGCGTACTACCTGACCAGTTCCCACCTTGACTGTATATGATACTGGACCGGTCATTGAGTCTATGACGCCAGGAATCCATTTTGGACCATAACTGAAATTCCTGGTAAGGACCGCATCTCCTTCTCCAAAACTGCGGCTCTTTGTCCTTCTGTCATGGTTCTCCTTTTGATTGATTTGTCGGTTTTCCACCTTCCTTTTTAGATCTGGGTCAACCAGGTCAAGAGTGGAGCATAGTCGACGTCCTAACAACAGCTCAGCAGGAGAGAGTCCTGTGGTAGATTGAGGTGTTATTTTGTAGCTGAACAGAACTCGTGACACCTTGGCAGCCAAACTCCCTTCCGCACTTTCTTTCATCATCTCCTTAAATGTTTGTATGGCTCTCTCTGCAAGTCCATTTGAAGACGGATGATATGGAGCTGAGGTCACGTGCACTATGCCATTGTTTCTCATGAACTCTTTTGTTTCTGTACTCACAAAACATGTGGCATTGTCACTTACTATGATCTCCGGTAGCCCTTGATTACTAAAACTCCTACGCAGGCAGTCTATAGTAACAGTAGATGAAGCAGAATTTACAGGATAAACATCCATCCATTTGGAATGTGCATCAATGATTATGAGGAACATCTTTCCCATGAATGGACCCACATAATCTACATGTAATCTTCTCCATGGTTTATCCGGCCACTCCCAGGGGTGGAGAGGAGCTGCTGCTGGTGCCTTCCTGTGTACTTGACAAGTGCTGCATGTCTTGACTAGATTTTCTATCTCGTCATCTAGCTTTGGCCACCACAAGTAACTCCTTGCCAAGGCTTTCATATGCGAAACTCCAGGATGACACTGATGTAGTTGCCCTAGGATAGTCTGTCGTGCTGGCTATGGAATAATCACTCGTGCTCCCCACAACACGCAACCATCCTGCACACCCAGCTCTGTCTTCCTGACACTGTAAGGCATGAACTCAGTCCCTTCTGGATGCTGTGGCCAACCCCTCATCACATATTCTCGGACTCTAGACAGTACTGGATCTTTACCGGTCCATGTCCTTACTTGTTCTGCAGTCACAATTGCCATGTCCGTGTCCTCCAGCATCAAAACTCTGTCCTCTGGAGCTGCACGGATAGGTATACCTGGCAGTGGAAGACGGCTCAAGGCATCTGCGTTCCCATGGTACTTGCCCACCTTGTAAACGATGACATACTCATATGCCCTTAACGTCACTGCCCACCTCTGGATCCGGGGTGACACCATCTGTGGTATTGCTTCCATTTCATTAAAAAGAGATAGAAGAGGTTTATGATCGGTGCATATGGTGAATTTCCTGCCATATATGTACTTGTGAAACCTCTGTAACCCAAACATTACTGCTAACCCCTCTTTATCTACCTGGGAATAGTTTTTTCCACCGGTGTCAGAGTTCAAGACATAAACCCTATTGGTCTTTCTGTTCCATCTTCCAAGCTGTGTGAAAGAACCGCCCCCACCCCATAAGGTGAAGCATCACAAGAGAGAATGATGTCTTTCTCTGCATTGTAGTGAAACAGCACATTCGAGGACAGCATCAGTTTCTTGGACTGTTCAAATGAAACCCTCTGTTTCTCTTCCAACTGCCACTGTGTCTCCTTGCGCAGAAGTTTGTGAAGAGGTGCTAACACCGTTTATAATAGTTTAGCAGTCCCAGGTAAGCTTTTAACTCAGTCACATTGGTAGGAGCTGGGGCCTCCTGCAGTGCTTGTACCTTCTCCTTGATTGGATGGAGCTCGGAGGCATCCACTCTGTGTCCCAGGAACACAGCCTCATTCCCCGGGAAAGTGCACTTACTCCTCTTGAGCCGTAACCCAGCCTTATCCAATCTTTGTAGTACCTCTCTCAGAGTGCTCAAATGCTCCTGGTCGGATCTTCCCGTCACCAGAATGTCATCCAGATAGATTGAAACATGTGGGATCCCTTGCAGTACACCCTCGATAGTCCTCTGGAAAATAGCTGAACTAGATGAGACACCGAATGGTAAGCGGTTATAGGTAAACAAACCCTTGTGTGTATTTATGGTTACATACTTCTTGGATTCCTCATCTAGTGTAATCTGCAAGTATGCATGACTCATATCCAGCTTCGTGGATTTCTTCCCTCCAGCCAGGTTTGCAAAGAGATCCTCTGTTTTGGGAATAGGATACTGTTCTAGTTTAGACACCCAATTTATTGTCAATTTATAATCTCCACAGAGTCTTACCGAATTGTCCGGTTTTAAAACAGGTACAATGGGAGCTGCCCATTCTGAACATTTCACGGGTTCCAGTATTTTCTCCCTCAAAAGACGATCAAGCTCAACCTCTACCTTCGGTTTCATGGCATACTGCACAGGTCGTTGTTTAAAAAACCTTGGCAGTGCCTCCTTGTCTACATAAATCTTAGCTGGGCGGCCATTACATTTGCCAAGTTCTTCCTTGAACACGTTCTCATGTTCAATCAACGCTTCTTGCAAAGACAATTGTTTGCCTCCCTCTATTTGACTTATTGCTCCCCAATCTAATTTAATTCTTGTATCCAGCCCCGACCTAACAGGTTTGGTCCGGAACCCGATACTACAACTACAGGTAGCTGTCCCATGGTGTCCCTGTGTTGCAGTTACAGTAGCTGTACCCAATGTCACCACTCGTTCACCGGTATATGTTTTAAGCTGCACAGAGCAAGACTTTAACTCTGGAACTTTTGTATGGTTCCACAATTTTGAGTACTCCTCCCTGTTCGTTATGGTTACGCCGCATCCTGTATCCACTTCAAAGTTGACCTTAGAGTCATTTACTGTCAGTTGCAAAGTGATAGGATCCACTTTTGGAATGTTCTCTACCATACTATGCATTATGAACATGTCGTCTTCTTTCTCAGCTTCTCTGCTGATGTGATGTGCTCCCTGTTTTTTCACTTCTCTTCCTACGTTTTGCTTTCCTCCCCCTTTTGGTTTGTATTCCTCCACGATTGCTTTTGCCCTGCATGCATGTTTTATGTGCCCTTTTTTCCCACACTTGTGGCACTTTTCCTCCAGAAACTTGCATTCCCTCACCAGGTGATCGCCATTGCATCTATAACATGCCTTTACATTCTCACGTTGTGGTTTCTGATGCATATTTAACTTGTGCACAATAACCTGACCTGCAACTTACTTTGTAGTAGCCCTGTCTGAACCTTGTATTTCTTTTACATCTCGGTCCGCTGTCTCTATGGCTTGAGCAAGTTCCAATGCTTTTTCATATGTAAGCCCAGTCTCAGACAATAATCTCTGCTGCATTCGATCATCCATTATCCCGCAAACTAGCCTATCTCTCAGCATGTCTTTCAGGTTGTTGCCGTAATTGCAATCGTGTGCCAATTTTCTCAACACCGCTATATAATCCAATATAGTCTCTCCCGGTTTTCTGTTCCGTGAATTAAATTTGAAACGCTGTACAATCTCACTCGGTCTGGGATTGAAATGGTCCTTTAGCAAGGCCACCAAGTTAGCAAATGATCTTTCTCCAGGCTTTGCAGGACTGCATAAATTTCTCATTAAACTATACGTCTGACTTCCCACGGAAGTGAGCAAAATACCTCTCCTTTTTCCGACATCATTTATATCATTTGCTTCAAATAAATGCAGCAACACCTCACAGTATTCATCCCAGGTCTGCATCTGAACATCAAAAGCAGAGATCTTTCCTACCGTAGCAGCCATGATCCGTTATTCAGTGTTCCTTTTTCTTTTTTTTTCTTCGTCAAGATGTGATCTGTTTATCCTCGTCGCCAATATGTGATATCCGAGTGGTAAGGTCAGAAATTGAGAGAAGCGAGATATTAGGAACAAACCCAACTGTTTATTTACATGGTGTAGCAGAGACACATAGCTCTTACAAGCTGGAAGCCAGGCACATAATTCTTACTGCACGAGCCAAGATGGAGGATGAACCTCTGAGTCATACCCATAATGCAATGCCACATTACTGTATAAACTGGTGTACCAGGACATTGAATACATGACCCATTACCTTAAATACTGGTGAATGTGAACCCTTAATATTTGGCTCCATCTGGTGGATAACTTAAACATTACATCCCAGAAGAGCAGGGGTGTTCTCCCAGTGACCAACATTTATCCCTCAACTAACACCTAAACAGATGACCTGGCCATTCATCTCATTGCTGTTTGTAGGACCTTACTGTGAGCAGATTGGTTGCCTCATTTCCTATAATATAACAGTGACTACACTTGAGAAGTACTTAATTGGTTATAAAGTGAAGTGGGATGTGATTGTGAAAGGTGCTATATGAATGCAAGTCTTTCTCTGTAGCGACAGTTGCGGCTAATGGCGTGGAAGAACCATGGAGCACTTTCACCACACGGATCTTCAATCAGCAGACTTTGTTGACATTTGCTATCCTTGTTAGTGGGAAAATCAGTACTGAAGTTGTGTGAATATAAAAACTCTGCTTAACCTCATTAAAAAGCTATATTCAGAATATTTTGAAAAGCCTGCAATGTGAGATAAGCAGGGTATTAACAAGTAAATCATTCGCACCTAACTTCCAATTGCTATCACATCTTCTGTAATGGAGTAAAAACAGAAACTGCTGGAAATATTCAGCAGGTCAGACAGCATCTGTGGAGACAGAAACAGAGTTAATATTTGATGAAGTTCTGACGAAAGGTCATCGACCTGAAGCATTGCTGCCTGACCGGCTGAGTATTGCCAGCATTTTCTGTTTTTTTTTCAGATTTCCAGCATCCGCAGTATTTTGCTTTTGCAGGTTTGAATAATTTATCAGGGAAGACCATTGAAACAGACAATAAAAATGCATTCAAGAAGCAATTAGATACTCTTCCAGAGAGGGAAGGATTTGAAGATTATGGTGAAAAGGTAGCTGACCCAAAGGCTTTCCTTGATTCAAAAAATCGTTATGTATTAATTTGATCTCAGATGGAAATGGGAGGGGCAGGAGTCCGAATGAATGAAAAATTCATTGTAAACGTGAGAATGTGATGCAGAAAAGCTTTGCTTTAAAAATCAAGGATGAAGCGTGTTAATGTTGAAATGACCTATCTATAAAATGAAGACTCAGTGAGTCTATCGTTAGTGTTCATCTAATTGCTGTTAGTTAGAATGTGTTTCAGAAAATAAAGCTTTAAAACCATTAGCACAGCTCATTGAATAGTTGGCTAGGAGCTCTGCTGCACTGAACCTGGCCTCTGCCAACATTCAAATACACAAATTGTGAGGCAAGTTAATTTTTGCCAAAGAATGACTTCATTTGCTTACAAAGAGGAGCCCAATTTGATTTTCTTAACCATCTGAGGACTGTGGCATAGTTCTGCACTAAACTTAAAAAAAAGGCAAAGTAGTTTTTTTTTACTTCAGAGGATATAAAGATAAATGTTCTCAAGCACATAACATTTATCCAAATGTATTATGTAGCTAGCTGCTCCCTCATGACATTGGCTAGAGGCAGTTTGGAATCTGGAGCACAGTTGTAATGTTGCAGCCCTATTCCAAGCTGGGTAAAGAAGGACAACAAGGAGCTGGAAGTAAAGCACTGCAGGGGATCCTGGGCAACCAAGCACAGCAGCGTTAGGGAGTGCAGCACAGTGGTGGGGGAGTAGGGATGGAGCACAATGAGTACAGAACTTTAAAATTAAAACTAGTGGGCCCTGAGAGAAGTGGGGACTTAACTGTTTGATGGCAGCTTTTCTGAGAGAGTCTTTTAATTCCTGGATCTGACACATTTAGAAAGCACAATCCAGGAGAACTTTATTTTAAATTTGTGCAATTAAAATTTGTGTCATTCAAGCACCAGACTTTTTTATGATTGAAAGTCACTGGCCAATCACAAAGGGCATCACGTTATGGGGTGGACGGTAGAGCAAAACGGGCGATAGTGAGTCGACAGCCGGTTCGCACTCCACCCGATTGTCTTTTCCATGGAAAAGAAAATTGGGCGGATTGTAAAATGTGCTGCCGATTCGCTATCACTGGTTTTACACTACAGCACAAGAGGAATTTCACACTATGTTTGTAAGCCCACCTTTCCTGTCCAGTACTGTGTTATACTCAGTAAAAGATAGTAGGCCTAAACAGCATCCTGGCAGTCATAGTTCATTAAAGTGATGTGTGCAGTGGCCCTTGCGTGTCCTGGGAGTCTGCTTCTTGCTTGATCCTCTTCATTCTGCAGGCAAGGCCCAAGTACACAAATCTTGCTGGGGGAAGCCTGCACAGGGAAATCTCCTCTGAGGCATTTCTAACAAACACTTACTAAAATTATGGGTAATCGTTGAGAATTTTAAAATGTATTTATTATGTTATAAATATTATTTAAATGATTATAAATTCAGCTGGGTCAGAAAGCATGATGGCGGCTGAAAGATGCCTGAAAAATAAGTTGATCAACATGTCTGGTTTGTGGTGTGGTTGCTATTGCTAACAGATTGATACCTTGAAAAATATTTGAATGATTGAATTAGTCCTTATTGGTAGCTTTTCATACCTGTTTGTATTTGAGCAAGTTAGTATTTGTAACCTAACATATAATAGCTATTTGAGCCAATCAGCAGGGTATGACAGGTGATTCTTTGTACTATAGACATATTTAATGTGTAGGATGACAGATTAAATGTAAGATGCGTGATATATCGAAAGGTCATCGATCTGAAACATTGGCCGCGATTTCCCCTACCTCAGCGGGTCCAGTGCGGCCCTGGTCGGTGGTGGGTGCCGACCTCGCTGCTGGCTCCAGCCCGCTGTCCAAAATGATTTTCCCCTGATTGGGCTTGTTAAGCTCGCCCAACGCGTTTGCCGACCAACTGAAGGAAGCCGGTCTGATGATGTCACTTGATGACGCAGCATCAGCCGCTTTCCTTAAAGGGACCATGCACAAATTGATTTTGAGAGTTGTGCTGTCAGTGTTCTACAGTATTGAGGTGCTGCAAACACTGACAAGCACTGCACAGAGTTGCACGTCTGCACCCAGGCTCTCCCATGACTCACTCCATATACTTATGGAGGGAGTCACAGCACGCAGGGAGGTCCTCTTCCCTTCCAATGGGCAGAAGAGACCTCCCCAGGGGATCAACATAGCCGAGTTGCACATTGCACAGGAGGACACAAGCAGGTATGTCATCAGGAGAACCAGGCTGCAGTGGCACAAACCTTTTAATGATCTCAGTAGATCACGAAACGTTACCGCAAAGCCACACTCAACCTCATCCAGCAGTGCCACTCATCACATCCCCATCACTCTGCCTTCCCTACCCTACTCCTGCACATCCTTACTCACACCAACTTACCTTGCACCTCCCCCCAACCTTCTCTATCTACATTATCACTTCCCCATCTCACTAGCCACCCCTCACACTCACCCTCAACCTAGCCCAATCATACCAACTAACAACAGACAAGTGTAGGCACTTGGGTGTGTTTTAGCCAATGTTCATGTGAAGTTTCTGGTAATGTGCTGTCAAACATTGAAATCTTTATTTTCAACACTTTGCGTTCTTGGACAGGTTTCTGTGCACCTTTGGAAGTGGCTTAATGAGTTGCAGTTAATGGTGAGACATAGCAGTACCCCCCACAATGATGATGAGTGCGAAAGGAATGGCTTGCGCATTGTAGGGATGCTTTATGGTGCTGGTGTGGGGTGGTGCCAACCTGGTGCATCATGTGGCAGCCAGGGTGCACAGCGTCATGTGAAGTAAATCTGGCTATGGTGAGGCCATCTCTGGCCTCCCAGGCAGCAATGTGGTTGGGTGCTAATGCCCTGTGTCCTGTGCAGCATCAGTTGATTGCGGAGAAGGTTGGTGTTGTTGTTGGTGCTGCTGGTGTGCCTGGTGCTGCTGGTGTTGGGGCTGATTGTGGTGGGATTTTGAGGACCAAAGTGAGATAGTTTTAAGGGCACTGATGCTGATGTAATAGATGGCAGGTGAAGGTGGGATGACAGAGGTTGTTCCAATGAGGTGACACTGGATAGAGTTTACTCCAATCAGTTGCCACCTGCATAAAGCTCAATCTGTCATCCAAACGCAGTAAGCAACAGCTTCTGAGTTTGAAAATTGAACAGCTGTGAGATGGGAGCTTTTATAGCACATTTTCAACTGTCAAGTAAAGAGATAATTTCATGGTAACACAACTCCTGACCTCCTTACCTGATGTGATCCCTGAGCAGCGAGGACTCCATGGGCGACCTTGTAAAATTTAAAGGTGAGCTCAAAATACTTTTTTAAGTGGCTCTTAACAAGGTTATATTGACCTAAATTGCCTCCCCCACCACTGCGTGTCAGGTCTGTTCAGCGCTGACAGACCCGACATCTGGGAAAGTTGCGTGGAGGCGGGTTGACAGCGGGTTCCCGACCCCCTGTCACAAAAAGGTTTCCCACCCGACCTGCCACCAAACGCGCTCGCTGACCCCCGAAAAAGTCCCCCCATTAACTCTTTCTGCTGATGCTGCCTGATCTGCTGAGTGTTTCCAGCATTTTCTGTTTTTAAATCTTCCTACGTGTTTCACACAGACCCTCAGCAACTCTGCCATTGTGCCTGATTTATCTGTCAGTTACACATAGAAGTTTCTAGCACAGAAAATTAACCCCACTGCATTGCTGGAGTAACAAAATGATGCTATGGACAGATAGAGAAACTAATTTCCTTGCTCTTGATTATAACAGTTTAAAGCACACTCACTGTTCTATGATTCTGAACTGCTCTTTATAGAAAATGACAACATTGTACAGAACATGCTGTCATTCTGTTGATTTGTTCTACATTGTAGCATTTACTGTAAGTTAGTGTACAAATTAGAATTTACAAGACAAATTCTCAGCTGTATAATGGGAATTTAATGCTGCAAACGTTTACCTTTGACACTCTCGGGTTTGCTGTCAGTGTTGGAAAATTAAATAGATTGAACTCAATCATTTTTGCAATACATTTTACTGTGATGACCAAGCTATTTTATGACTTTCAGGGTGTGCCTATATTTATGAAAATCTGTTTTGGAGTGTACTTTTATTTCCAAAAAGATAATAATGTATGTCTGGAAACTATTATAATGCAGCGATTTATATGAGGGGCTCAAATATTGCTGTGTTGTTGTAAACTATGAGATTAGGTTGTTCTCTTTGAATAACTGCAGGGTATTTTTTTGGGTTGACATTGATTTTAGCTGTAGAGTCTGTGCTGAATGAGGGTTAAAGTGTTTCTCTTTTTAACACATTTGCAGGGAAGGAGCATTTCACTGTATGCTTTTTGCAAAATTGGATGGTACACAATTAAAACAGCCAATTAGAACACACCTGCAATAATGCTTCATAGCCACTTGCTAAGCTGCTATCTGCACTTCATGAGCTCAAACCTGCAAATTGTTCCTCTGTAAGGCATATGTTTCTGCGGCCTTTTATTCTGATTGGCTTAAGTAAAAGTGGGGTCGTCAGGGGTAGTGCATATTGTTAACTGAACACTAGATGGCCCCAATGGGAGTAAACAGATTGCAGCAATTACACGTCAGCGCTTTTTCTTGTATTACAATGCCAAGACCTTGCTCTGTCAAGCCCATGTGGTAGCTGGTGTTCAGCGGCCACCCCACGTTAAAAGAATTCACGCACAGGCATCTTCCACCCTTTAAAATGAAGTTCAGGACCTGGAACATCAGGACCCTCATGGACAACCCCAACAGTGACAGACCAGAACGCCGTACGGCTATCGTTGCCCGGGAGCTCAGACGTTTCGACATTGACATTGCTGCCCTAAGTGAGACCCAGCGGGCAGGGGAAGGCCAGCTCAAGGAACAAGGCAGTGGCTACACCTTCTTCTGGAAAGGCAAACCTGAAGAACAACGCCGCCTCCATGGGGTAGGCTTTGCCATAAAAAATGAACTGGTTGGGCATCTCAGAGACTCCCCTAGCAGTATAAATGAGCGCCACATGACTCTTCGACTCACCCTAGTCAACCACCATCTGCCCCACCTGTAACAGAGACTGTAGGTCCCGCATTGGATTAATCAGTCACCTGCAAACTAATTTTTAATGTGGAAGGAAGGTGTGATAAATCCATGTAGTGAAACAAGAACTCGAAGAGGCGAGATATTAGAATTAGTCGGTATACTTTATTAACAACTGCATAGCAAACATACAGGCCTGCATCCTGACCTTAGCTAGCAGCAGCACTAGCTACAGCACCAACTGATGGATAACCTTAATCATAACATCCCAGATTACTATATTCCTCCCCTCTTAAGATTTCAGTATGAATTTCTTAACAACCACCATTCCTAAGGGTCACATAAGAAGTCTCCATTCTTGACGAATCTAACAGGTCAGTACCAATCTCTCTGGTGGCTTGCGAGACCTTTGTGAATGTCTAACAGTAAAGTCCCTGCTTGTTTGTGGTGAAGCCACCCGTTGCTCCTGAGCAGTGCTCAGAGTATCTGACTCTGCAATGATGGTTTCTGCTTGATGAATAGGTTCCTGTGGAATTGTTTCTGTCCATGGTGGTGGCACCACAGATGCACTTGGATAACTGGGGGCAACCCTGTCCTCAGCCATTGCATCTGGAACCTCAATTTCAATTTCCCCTTGTCTGGTAATATCTGATCTACAAGTCTGTGTACTACCCTACCATCTCCCAACATGACCTTGTATGATACTGGACCTGTCATTGAGTCTATGAAGCCAGGAATCCACTTTGGTCCATAACTGAAATTCCTGGTAAGGACCGCATCTCCTTCTCCAAAGCTTCGGCTCCTTGTTCTTTTGTCATGGTTCTCTTTTTGTTTGTTTTGTCTGTTTTCCATTTTCCTTTTTAGGTCTGGGTGGACAAGGTCAAGAGTGGAACGTAGTCTACAACCTAATAACATCTCAGCAGGAGAGAGTCCTGTGGTGGATTGAGGTGTTATCCTGTAGCTGAACAGAACCCGTGACACTTTGGCTGCTAAACTCCCTTCTGCACTTTCTTTCATCATCTCTTTAAATGTTTGTACGGCTATCTCCGCAAGTCCATTTGAGGACGGATGATGTGGAGCCGAGGTCACCTGCACTATGCCATTTTTTCTCATGAACTCTTTTGCCTCTGTACTCACAAAACAAGTGGCATTGTCACTTACCATGATCTCCGGTAGCCCTTGATTACTGAAGCTCTGACGCAGGCAGTCTATAGTAGTAGTGGAGGAAGCAGAATTAACAGGATAAACATCCATCCATTTGGAATGTGCACCAATGATTATGAGGAGCATCTTCCCCATGAATGGACCCACATAATCTAAGTGCAATCTCCTCCATGGTTTATCTGGCCACTCCCAGGGGTGGAGAGGAGCTGCTGCTGGTGCCTTCCTGTGTACCTGACAAGTGCTGCATGTCTTGACTAGATTTTCTATCTCCTCATCTAGCTTTGGCCACCACAAGTAACTCCTAGCCAAGGCTTTCACACGTGAGACCCCAGGATGACACTGATGTAGTTGCTCTAGGATAGACTGTCGTGCTGGCTGTGGAATAATCACTCGTGCTCCCCACAACACGCAACCATCCTGCACACTCAGCTCTGTTTTCCTGACACTGTAGGGTGTGAAGTCAGTCCCTTCCGGATGTTGTGGCCATCCCCTCACCACATATTCTCGAACTCTAGACAGTACTGGATCTTTACCTGTCCATGTTTTTATGTGCTCTGCAGTCACAAGTGCTGTGTCAGTGTCCTCCAACATCAAAACTCTGTCCTCTGGAGCTGCAAGGATAGGTGTGCCTGGCAGTGGAAGACGGCTCAAGGCATTTGCGTTCCCATGGTACTTGCCCGCCTTGTAGACGATGACATACTCATATGCCCTCAACGTCACTGCCCACCTCTGGATCCGGGGTGAAACCATCTGTGGAACTGCTTTCATTTCATTGAAAAGAGAGAGAAGAGGTTTATGATCGGTGCATATGGTGAACTTCCTGCCATATATGTACTTGTGGAACCTCTGTAACCCAAACATTACTGCTAACCCCTCTTTATCTAACTGGGAATAGTTTTTTTCTGCTGGTGTTAGAGTTCGGGACATAAACCCTATTGGTCTTTCAGTTCCATCTTCCATGCGGTGTGAAAGAACTGCCCCCACCCCATAAGGTGAACTGTCACAAGAGAGAATGATGTCTTTCTCTGCATTGTAGTGAACCAGCACATCCGACGACAGCATCAGTTTCTTGGACTGTTCAAATGAAACCCCCTGCTCCTCTCCCCACTGCCACTGTGTCTCCTTGCGCAGTAGTTTGTGAAGCGGTGCTAACACTGTTGACAAGTTTGGTAAAAACCTGTTATAATAGTTCAGCAGTCCCAGGTAAGCTTTTAACTCAGCCACATTGGTAGGAGCAGGGGCATCCTGCAGTGCTTGTACCTTCTCCTTGATTGGATGGAGCCCGGTGGTGTCCACTCTGTGTCCCAGAAACACTGCCTCATTCCCCAGGAAAGTGCACTTACTCCTCTTGAGCCATAACCCTGCCCTCTCCAATCTCTGTAGTACCTCTCTCGGAGTGCTCAGATGCTCCTGGTCGGTTCTTCCCATCACCAGAATGTCATCCAGATAGATGGAAACATGCAGAATCTCTTGCAGTACACCTTCGATTGTCCTCTGGAAGATGGCTGGACTAGATGAGACACCAAATGGTAAGCGATTATATGTAAACAAGCCCTTGTGTGTATTTATGGTGACATACTTCTTTGATTCATCATCCAGTGTAATCTGCAAGTATGCATGACTCATATCCAACTTTGTGAATTTCTTTCCTCCAGCCAGGTTTGCAAAGAGATCCTTTGTTTTGGGAATAGGATACTGCTCTAATTTGGACACCCGATTGACCGTCAATTTATAATCTCCATAGAGTCTTACCAAATTGTCCGGTTTTAGAACAGGTACTATGGGAGCTGCCCATTCTGAACATTTCACTGGCTCCAGTATGTTCTCTCTCAATAGACGGTCAAGCTCACCCTCTACCTTTGGTTTCATGGCATAAGGCACAGGTCATTGTTTAAAAAACCTTGGCGGTGCCTCCTTTTCTACATAAATCTTAGCTGGGGGGCCATTAAATGTGCCAAGTTCCTCCTTGAACACATTCTCATGTTCACTCAACACTTCTTGCAAAGTCAACTGTTTGCCCTCATCTATTTGATTTACTGCTCCCTAGGCTAATTTAAGTTCTTTTATCCAGCCCCGACCTAACAGGTTTGGTCCGGTACCCGATACTATAACTACAGGTAGCTGTTCCACTGTGTCCCTGTGCTGCACAGTCACATTAGCTGCACCTAATGTCGCTACTCGTTCACCTGTATATGTTTTAAGATGCAGAGAGCAAGACTTTAACTCTGGAACTTTTGCACGGTTCCACAATTTTGAGTACTCTGTGTGATAATAATAATAACTTCCGGGAAGTTATGTCATCACTTCCTGTGAACTGTGAGCTATGAACTATGAGCTGTGTACATACCTCACTTCCTGTCATATGTCACTTCCTGTTGGACTGGTATAAATACTGGTCTGTTCAGCATTGTAAGAGGCTTCTACCAGAGGCATGGTAAAGACCTCTCTTGTATATAGTGTGTTTATAAGTTACTTAAAGCTTACTTTAAAGTTACTTGATGGTAAGACTCCTTTTTCTTACATCACTCTGCCTTGTTCATTATGGTTACACCGCACCCTGTATCAACCTCAAAGTTCAATTTAGAGTCATTTACTGTCAGTTGCAATGTAATAGGAGCCACTTTTGGAATGTTCTCTAACATGCTATACATTATGAACATGTCCTCTTTTTCCTCAGCTCCCCCGCTGATGTGGTGTGCTCCATGTTTTTTCACTTCTCTTCCTTGGTTTTGCTTTCCTCCCCCTTTTGGTTTGGATTCCTCCACAGGTGATTTTGCCCTGCATGCTCGTTTAATGTGTCCTTGTTTCCCACACTTGTGGCACTTTTCCTCCAGAAACTGGCATTGACTCGCCAGGTGATCGCCCTTGCATCTATAACATGCCTTCACATGCTCATGCTGTGGTCTCTGATGCACATTTAACTTGTGCACAATAACCTGACCTGCAACTTGTTTAGCATTAGCCCTCTCTGAACCCTGTATTTCTTTTACATCTCGGTTCGCTGTCTCTATGGCTTGAGCAAGTTCCAAAGCTTTTTCATAAGTAAGCCCTGTAAGATTCGCAATTTTCAGCAAAAATCACGCAAGAAAACTGGATAAAATTAAGACTGTTTATTGACCAAAGTAAGCTTGCACAGAAAAACCTTTGATAAAAGGGCATACAAAATGGCCGCCAGGCCCCGTGATCAGTTTATGAACCATTTTATTTCTGTTACTGCAAGCCAGACAGGCTTGTGGATTGAAGACAGTGAGCCCACGAAAGCCAATCTCTGGGAACCGAAACTCAGAGCAACAGCATACATATTCAATGGATTATAAGTACAGGATGGGGCCCATCAAGATATGGGCGGACAATGTAAAAACACTTATACCCATTTATCGTACAAAGGAAAAACCGTTTAGCAGCCATCAAGGAAAATGTCCGGACCGATCAATATGCGAACCGAGCCACGGTGACAATGCAAAAGACATTGAAAGACATTATCGGCCAGGAAGGCCAGTTTAAGTTATCACCGGCTCCGTTACAAGACAAAGCGCCCCTGCAGAGATTTCTGCCCGCCAAAATTAATACAAAGACAGGACTATGATTTGGCGGGAGATAAGACTGTCCCAAAAGAGTATAACTATGGATTGAAAGTCCAGCTAAAAAACTTCGGACTCCGGGTTACTTGAACAACTTCTTCTTCACTGCCACGGCTTTCTTGTTGGGCGACTTCAGGCTTCCATTTTCTTCAAGAACTTTCTTCTA
The DNA here is from genome assembly GCF_052327205.1 of Somniosus microcephalus. Taxonomy (NCBI): domain Eukaryota; kingdom Metazoa; phylum Chordata; class Chondrichthyes; order Squaliformes; family Somniosidae; genus Somniosus; species Somniosus microcephalus. Next base: position 167,615,209 of record NC_140988.1, read on the forward strand.
CGAGGAACGAATGAAGGGCGGACGGTGCCCGGATCGGCGCCTCTTCCACTTCGGCAGATCGATGAAAACGTTTTCGTCTTTTTAAAGACGGACGGTTTCGGTAAAAGGACAACGTGGTCGGTGTTCAGCCAAACAAGGCTCGGCCACGACGAGAAGACGACGAGGGTGGCCCGGGTACTGGGGTCGGGAGATCATCGACGACCCAGGCCGACGGAGAAGAAACCCTCTGGAGAACCGGCGATCGATGCCACAAGATTCTCCCAAGTGCATAGCCTGCATCTGGGTCTGCTCCATGAACCCAAATTGACTTGGTGGATCTCAACCTTAACGAGCGCTCATCGAGGCTGGGTCTACCCCACCGCCTCGAGGGAGGAGAGAATATCGACTGCGCCAGAAGTTTCCAAATCCACGTGACGACGGAAAGCGGTGCCAAAAAGGCTGCGAACCCCCCTTTCTCGCGATTTCGAGAGTGGTGAGCATGATCCCAAGTTCCCCAGGTCGAAACTTAGTTTAGGTATAGGGGAGGGAGTTAAGGGAAATCGTAATGTGTTTCCCCTTTTTCGATGTGCCGTGTGTTCCCCATTTCCATAGAGTCAAGTTCATAAATTTGTGCATGATTGTAGTAACTTTAATCTGTGCCTATGATATGTATTTTGTAATGCTTCAAACTGTTTAAAAATAAAAGCATCCATTTCGTGCTATTCAACCTGGTCTATTGAGTTCTTTCTCTGCACTACTGTTCTCTGCACCTAAGTCCAAGGTCTAGAACCGTAGGGGGGAGTGGGTCGAACCACTCAAGGGTAATTATTGCACGAAGCCTGGCAGGAGACCAGAAAGAGCAAGAGAAACCCCCTACAGAAATGGCGACCGCGGCAGGACCTTGGCAGCAGGAAAGTAGTGTGTTAGATCAAGATCTGAATAGACGAAATGTGATGGATGAAAGAATAGCAGATTATGTTTTCGGAAAAGTCAACCTCACAAAACAATGGATATCTGATCTACTAAGGGATAGGCGCCCGCTAGACGCAGCCATCAAGTGGACAGCGGGTAGAGAGCATAAGAAATCTGTAGAAAAGGCGGTCTGGCTGATGTGCTACAAGAAGCAAGTCCAGCTTTTGGACCAGGTAGTTGCAGCACAGACAGTCCAGATCAACGGCTTGCTTAAAGGCGTGGAGGAAAAGGTTGCGGGAGGTCAAAAACTGATTGAATCGCTTGACGCGCTGAACCAGGAACGCCGCTCTGTAATTCGCTGCCACGAAACCCGGGTAGAATATTTAAAATGTCAGGTCGTGGAGGCCAAGGCCAGTGAAGGTAGAATGAGAGAGAGGTGTTCCCGTCTAGCCAAACAAGTAGATGCCCAAGAGGAAAAGCTCCTGGGAGCCAGGGCAGCATATAAAATGGCCATGGAGGATAGATCTGAGAACACCGACCACAGCACTTGCCGCCGGGAGCTAGAGGACCTGAGAAAGGCCCTAGCGAAGGCAAACGGGTTGGTGTGTCTCATAAATCCACCAGCGAGTCAGCTGTTGCTAGCCAAGGAATCCAAAAGACCGATTCCACAAGAGGCAGTTGGGGTACCAACCCCCGAACCTTCTGCGCCTCCTGCCTATGAGGAGTCTTGGACTCCGGGACAGGAGACGGAGACGGTAGAGGAAAAGAGCCCTGAGGTAGAGCAACCCCAGACAGTAGAGTCGGGGTCGGCGCCAATGTGTCCAACGAGACACCGGAGGATCGGTCCAAATGAAGAAAATGGCGATGACGGACCCCTTGAGAGTCAGATCATAATGCCTCATAGCGCACGACAGCTAAGAGAGATGATAAGTCACATCCCAAAACTCTCCGAGTCAGGAGATCCCTCCGTGCATTTCAGGGACGTGGAGCAGACCGCAGCAGTCAATGACTGCGACGGGGTTGAACAGTCTAAAATGCTGCTGTTCTCCCTGGACAGTTCGCTCCTCCAGTGTCTCCCTGACGAGAGCAAGAGAGGGCACAGGGACTATGAGTTGCTACGGGATGAGATTCTGGAGATCATGGGAGAGGGGGACGGAACTCCGTTCCTCCGTTTAGAAAAGACAGTGCAGCTAGAGGGAGAACCCCCACGGGTTTTCGCCGACAGGTTGTGGCCAGTGTATCGGCGCAGCTGCCCGGGCGGGCCGGCCCGGGCCGGGCTGGATGGCGAACAAAGGGCTCACTGGCTTCGGTGCCTGGTAGCAGGTTGCCTGCCAGTAGTGAAGGAACAGGCCAAAGCATGGTTTGACCCCACTAACGCCCGCTCCACGGAGGAAGTAGTACTAGATCAGCTCACGATCAGTTATAGAAACAACAAGGGCAAGAAAACGCCTGTTGTGAAAGGAAAGGTGCATGAGGTGAGACCCGCAGCCTCTGCTAAAAAGGAATGGCGTCAGGAGGGAAATCGCCATCCCCAAGCAAATAGCAGTTGTTACGGGTGTGGGAAGGAGGGTCATTGGCGCAAGGACTGTAGGAATCCTTGGAAGGATAAGAGGGAGAGAGAGTTCGCCGCAGCCCAAGATCGAGCCCAAGCCCGAGTCGCCAATGGCCCGAGAGTTTCCCCAACACCAGCACAACCACAAGTGCAGGCCGCTGCCCCAACACCAGTCCAGAACCCAACCGTAGCTTTTGCCCCGAATGAAGGGGGTGGTGCGGTTGTGGACCCCGCTGCGATCGAGTCAGTCTTGGAGACTATGCGGTCTCTGATGACCTGGCAGGGGAAGGTAGCGGTTGCTAACAGCCCTATCGCCCCCGAGACCCCAGCCGAAACACCTAAATGACTGACGCCCGCGCAGCCCATCTACTTGTGTCCGCTCCGCTATGACGCTTGGAGAAGACCTGTGGTGGAGATGGAGGTGGAGAAACAAAGGGGTAGTTACCTGTTGGATACGGGAGCTTCATGTACCTTGATCCACACGGACAAACCTTTTGCCTCACCTCTGTCCGCCCAGGCTCCATATTTAGTAGCGGGTTTCACGGGTAGAGCACAGGCTGGCGCGCACTCCCTCCCGCTCTCCATTCAGTTGGGAGCGCTCCACACCACATGGACGTGCATCCTATTGAAGTGGAAAGAGGGGGGGGGGAAAGGCATCCTCGGGGCTGATTTCTTGGTGGAACACGGGATCCTCGTGGACCTGAGAAATCACTGTCTCTGGGGAGCCGAGGGCGGTTTAGGTAAGGTAGTCGTAATCCCGGGGAAGGAAGAAAAGGGGGCCCTGTGCACTATGAAGCCATCAGGAGGTTACGATCTCGAGCTCATGATAACAAACGTCCCAACGGACTTGCAGGCGCGTGTGTCAGAAAATCTGACCGCGTTCGCCACCCACAAGCACGACTGCGGGAGAGTCACTGGGTTCGAAGTCAGCGTAGACGGGGACCCCATGATCCGACCCCAAAAGCAGTATAATTTCCCCAAGGAGGCAGAACCCGACATGGAGACAGCAATATCTTCATTGGTACAGCAGGGCGTATTGAGGACGATAGCCACCCACTTGAACTCCCCATTATGGCCGGTAAAGAAACCGGACAATTCGTGGAGAGCCACGGTGGACTATAGAGTCCTCAATAGTAATATCCCAGCCTGCGCGCCCACGGTAGCAGCAGTTGCAGACTTAATAGGGAGTATTCCAGCATCGGCGACCACATTCACGGTGCTGGACATCTCGAACGGTTTTTGGTCCATTCCGCTGCGGCGGGAGGACCAGTACAAGTTTGCCTTTACTTTCAAAGGGCAACAGTACACCTGGAACTGCTTACCACAGGGTTTTCACAACAGCCCCAGCATTTTCCATCAGTGTATGGCGGGGAGTTTGAAAGAGTTCAGCCAGCCCAACCAGATAGTGCAGTATGTGGACGACTTACTCCTGTTCACAGATACAAGGGAGCAGCACGGCCCACTGTTAGCCGAATTGTTGGAACTGTTAGAAAGGAAGGGTTTCAAAGTAAACCCAAAGAAAGCGCAGATCGGCCAGCAGGAAGTTAAATTCCTGGGTCTGGCCATCCGCGCTGGGGAAAGAGCCATAGATAAGGCCAGACGGGAATCTATACAAGATCTGCCGATTCCCAACACAGTAACGGGTGTAAGGTCCTTTTTGGGATTGACCGGGTACTGCAGAGATTTCATCGAGGACTATGCTGCCACAGCGGCCCCGCTACTTCGACTCTTACACAAGGGAGTCGAGTGGTCTTGGGACGAGGGGTGCCAGGCAGCATTCGAGAAGTTGAAAAGAGATCTGCAGACCGCGCCAGCCCTAGGGGCCATAGATGGGGGAGAGGAGTTCTTTCTGGAGGTAGCCGCTAGTGGGGACAGCCTGAGCGCAGTACTGCTCCAAGAGCGGCACGGCAAGCTAAGACCAGTAGTTTATTCCTCCAGGGTGCTCACGGATGTGGAGAGGAGTTTCTCCAATTGCGAACGGCATCTCCTGGCCACGCATTGGGCTGTGAACAGATCAGTGATCTTCACAGGGACCTCTCCCATTACGCTCCTCACCCATCACACCCCCACGAAGATGCTTCTGGACGGGAGGATTAAGGATGGGACCGTAAGCAGCGCTCGGATTGCGCGCTGGACCCTCCTCCTTTCCCAGATGGATCTCAAAGTTAAAGGCCTCTGCGCGCCAAGGCTCGCAGCCAATATGGCATATCCCGGGACAGCCCATCAATGTTCCGTAGAAGGGGTATGGGAAGTTAACATAGGTTTACGGGCCGGGATACATCCCACGGGCCGCGAGATCTACGTAGACGGTTCTAGCACTGTAGCTGACGGCAAGCGACTCACAGGGTGTGGAGTTTATGACCCTGCGGCAAACATTGCCCTGGCAATAAAGCTCCCCAGCACTATGAGCGCGCAGCAGGCTGAACTGTCCGCGGTGGCGTACGTGGTTACCCACCCCGAGATTTTCCCAACCCCATACACGATTTGCTCAGACAGCATGTTCACGTGCAATTCGTGTACGGAGTACCTCGCCATCTGGTCCCGACGCGGGTACACCTCCGCGGACGGGCGGCCTTTAACAGTTAAGCCCTTGCTGGAGAAGATCCTAGCAGCTGTGGGGGAGAAAGGAGAGGTGTTCATCCATAAGGTGAAGGCTCACTCCATTACAGAACCCCGCAGTCAGGGCAACCAGCAGGCGGATGCGCTAGCCAGGGAGGGTGCCCGCAACGGCATTCTCTGGGACCCATACGAACCCGGACCCGTGGCGGCGATCCAAGGCAGGGAGGGAATTCCCGGGAACACAGGGGTGACACCGCCCCCAGACCTAAAGACCGTCCAAACCCTGGATCCCGCCCTAAAAGCAGTCCTAAAAGCCATCACAGAGGGCAAACAGGTAGAAGGTCCGTACAGTACGGCAGCCCTCACAGTCAAAGAAGGTATGCTGTTCCGAAAGGAGCAGTGGGTTGTGCCGCAGCAGCACCGAAGGGAATTCCTGCAATTGGCCCACGAGGGTCCAGGAGCGGGACACCCCGGACCTGAGGTCACCTGGCAACGGGTGGAGCAGGCGGGATGGTGGGCGGGACTTCGGGACGATGTCCGCGAGTTCTGCGCAAGCTGTCTTGTGTGTGCTGCTAACAACCCAGACCCCCACAAAAGGAAGGTGCCCATGGGGCACATCAGGAGGGTAGAGGGACCATGGCAGTCGATTCAGGTCGACTACATAGGGCCCCTGCCCGCCGCCCAGGGAGGCTATAAGTACTGCCTTGTCCTGGTAGATGTGTTCACCAAATGGGTAGAAGCCTTCCCGTGCAGAACAGCTACGGCACTGGGTACTGCTAAGATCTTGATTCGGGAAGTGTTCTCACGGTGGGGACTCCCCCGTTTTGTAGAGTCCGACCAAGGGAGTCAGTTCACCGGTCAAGTAATGCAGAACGCCCTCAGGCTCTTGTGCATTGAGGGAAAGTGGCACGTAGCATACAATCCCCAGTCATCCGGGATTGTTGAGCGTATGAATCGGACCCTCAAGGAAAAGCTGAGGAAAGAGACAATGGGCTCGCCCCAGAAATGGGCGGAGGTCCTGCCTTTAGTCCTCATGGGGATCCGAGCCAGCCAGTCCAAAAGCACGGGGTATTCCCCGCACGAGTTAATGACTGGAAGGATCATGCGAACACCCACCCATGTGCTAGCCCCGGTGCTCACTGAGGGCCAGCTCCGAGAGGTGAAACGGGACAAATTCGCCCAAACCCTCTTGGAGCGCCTGAGACAGATTTATGGGCAGGCGGCTGGGAACATGGGAAGACAGCACCAGGGAAATAAACTGTTGTTGGAACCTCGGAAACAACAAGAGTGGGTAGTCGGGGACCAGGTCATGGTCCGAAACTACACCAGGGTAGGGAGTTTTGAACCACTGTACATGGGGCCATACAGCATTGTAGACAAAGCCAGCCCCATGGTTTATGCAGTGAAGACGCCCCGACGTACCAAATGGTTTCACATCAACCAGTGTAAACTGTTTAAACCGGGTACACCAGGGCCACCAAAGGGGACCAGGTCTGAGAACAAAGATCCTCAGCCTGTAACAGAGTCACAGACCACACAGGCTGGAGCAGTAGCCTGCGTGAAGGGAGAGGCCATCCCATTGGAGTGGGAGGTCTCATCTTTTGAATGGGATTTAGGCAGGGGAGAGCCCGAACAGCTCAACCTCGCTTTAGACCCAATCACGGAGGAGGAAGAGTCAGAGGACGGCAGTCCCGCCCTCGACTCAAGCTTGGGGGAGGTAGGGAGTGGGGGTGAAGACTCGTTACCTGTAGGGACAGGTGAGGTGGAGTCGGAAGCCACAGATCCCGACCCCGGGGGGGCGGAGCCTGAGGAAGGGGAGCTGGAGCCGGCAGCTGTGGAGGAACCACAGGCTGTGACGGTAACAGTCACGACCCCAGGTCCATCGGCCCCGGGAGCCCAACCCAAAGCAGCCCCTCGTAGGTCAGCTCGAGCGCCCCAGCCCAGAAAATTTTGGCCAGATTCTCCCCATCCTCCCCAACCACGGTTTAAAGCAGCCCCAGGAAGACATGATCCCCGTTCAGCAGCGACAGGCTGCGGGGGATCAAGGCCAAAGATCAATGCAGCCCCACCGCAGGGTGTGGCACACGACAGACCTCACAGGGATTCGGAAAGCCGCCCCACGGAGGGCGGCGCTGTACATAAGTTAAGATAGGTAATTATGGTCATAGTTTAAGGAATGTAAAGTATATGGTGTTAAGAGTACAATTTTGAAGTCTGCCCGGTATGTGTGTTTGTTAGGGAGCGGGGTCCAGGAACCCGCGCGTCCAATTAATTTAGGCCAGCACCTATCGGGAGCCCGGCTACATCATTTTGTTGGTTACAGAAACCTGGGATACGATGGAAAGGATTGTCGTCGCGTTCATGGCGATCGGGTGCGGGTGGGCCTACCGAGGCCGCACCAAGGACGTCATCATTTTCGGGTGCTCCGGGGACACGGCCCCCATCGCAACGGATGGGACGGGGGAGCGAGAGGTAGAGGAAACCGCCACCTACTTCCACCAAGGGAGATGGCCAGGTTGGCTGGGAACGAATTCTACGGAATATTCCAGCAATTTCGGTTTTGCCTACCAAGAGACTTCATTAACGTGCCCTCGAGTGAGGATCCTAGCGCCCAGAGTCAGCGTCACCGTGGGAAAGAGGATTTGTCTGGTGTGCAATGGGAACGTACCACCAAGGCGATGGTGGTGGCTACGAAAGCTGGGAAAGGACATGAGAAACTCTACGGTCGAGTGGGAGCGACTGGGTAATAATACCCATCGGACTATTACGGGAACTCACGGACAATTACGTGTGTGTTGGGACAAATGGTGGGAACCGGATGAGGGAATATATGTCTGTATGTGGGGTTCGAGACGCGTCTGCCCCAAGGGCGTGTCCATCTTCTTCCAGAGGCAGTGGCAGGATGAAGGGAAGGGGATGAGATGGGATGTTAGCACTCGAGCGTGCGGAGCCCCATACTCCCCTATTCCGGTGAACGCCACTGAACTCATCACCCGCCCACGCAAGCCCCTGCCCACGCTTCCGGTAGCACTAGCCCAGAAAGGAGGGTGCCCAACCACCACCAGGGGACCCGGGAACGGTTTAGTATTGGTACCCACCGGTCAGGTGCTGTACCAAGGGGTACACTACGCGGTGGCCTCAGTGATTTTAAATCTCACTGAGGTAAGATTGCCGGAGTGGTGTCCCAAAGAAACGGAACAATTATACCAGGTCCTGTTAACCAGTATGTTTAGACAATTTTACGAATTTGATTTTGCCGACATCGACAGAGACAAATTATACACCACACTGCCAGAAGTTTTGGATCGAGTCGGGAGGCAAAGAAGGGGTACTGTAAATGACATATTCACTGCTTTTAATACCGGGACATCTGTTGTCAACGCTCTAGATAACGTGGAACTGCAGACACAGATCAACGGTTTAAAAGCCCAGTTAAGGAACATATTGACAGACGAAAACAAGGTCGTGGGTTCTGAGTTGCATGAGGACCAGGCCATGACACTACACTTTAAGGACATAATTGCTGAGCTGGAGAAACACGCGAGAACGGTAAATGCACTCATTAAGGAGGATCGGAATGCGTCCGATCAAGCTGCGCAAAACGAGGCCTGTGTGCTGTACGGGGCGTGGTTATTGGGCGAGGGCCGCAGTAATCTTGAGGATTTAAAACAGGGTTTGGTCCCGTCCTGGATCAGCAACAAGCACTTGCAAGCGCTCCACCCTTTTGAGAATGCATTAAGCCCGTGCCAGCTCAGACTAGCCGCAGAAGCATACCCAGTTCCAGTGGACTGCGGACATTCGAATCACACTATTATGGGAATAGTAGTAAGAATGCCGGTGTTGGGTCCCGCAGCAAAGCCCGCCCCGGTATACAGAGTAGAGAACATTGGAGTCATTCAGGGGGGCGCACACATTCGTTACGCAGTGGTCCCGCCTTACGTCATCAGATGGGAGCGTACGATGACAGGCACCGACCTCTCGGGATGTCGGAGCCGGGGAGCACACATCATCCTGTGTCCCCAGCACTTGAATGCCTTTTTGAAACCACAGTGCGGGTTCAGAACCGCTAGCGCGAAGCCGGTGAATTGCACCATGGAGGCAATGGCAGAGGACCATGTGCCCCCACAGGTAGCATATATTGGGGGTGGGACATACTGCGTCACCACTGCAGCGCCTCAGTACCGATATGGACAACACGAGTGGTGTTCGGTCGGTGATAGCAGTTTCTGTTTCAAACCCAGGGCCGAGGTTCAAGTGGCACAACAACGAATTGTTCCCATTCCTGCGCCCTCCACTGTACACATCACTATCAAAGAGAATTTCACAGACTTACAACGATTTGTCGCGCATTTTGGTTATGTCATTCCCCCTCTTCCCGAACACCTCACCAAGGTTTTAAAAGCCGTTATAGTTTCGCAGAAACATTTCTATACACTGGAGCAGAAGACTTTAGAGATAGGAAAAGACATATTGGATATAACCATCCCACCATGGTGGGACTTGTTCACCAACATAGAGGTCCCCGCCTGGATTAGAATAGCATCCCATATCCTAGTAGTATGTCAGGTTTTGATTGTGATATTTTTGCTCTTCGTGCATTGCAAAAGAGGCAAACGCCTCCAGAGGCACGAGAACACAGGAGAATGGAGAGAACGCTATGTGCAGATGGGGGAAGCAGATACCCCACTCTAAGCTGCTAGTATAAGATTAAGCGTCCCACCATTTAAAAAAAAAAAAAAATTTTTTTTTGTGGTTGTTTTGGGTTATAAGGAAATAAGTATTGTCATGTTATTAGTTGTTCTTAAGTTTTTTTGGATTAATAAAAGATGCATGCAGATGGCGCAAAAGGGTATCAACCCCTGCCCATCTGACAGGTGAAGGTGTTATAGTTTAAGATTTGCTGTCTATGATTCCAAATGTGCATGAGGTAATTTTCATTTTTCTCCGGAAATGGGAACTGCATGTGTCGTGAGGGGCATAGATAGTTAAGTGCCAGGAATGTTTGGATGTGGGGAATCAGGGAAAATTTGCTCATCAAGGATTATTGATACTTTAAGCAAGCTATCAGTATCACAGGGGGGCCTGTAAGATTCGCAATTTTCAGCAAAAATCACGCAAGAAAACTGGATAAAATTAAGACTGTTTATTGACCAAAGTAAGCTTGCACAGAAAAACCTTTGATAAAAGGGCATACAAAATGGCCGCCAGGCCCCGTGATCAGTTTATGAACCATTTTATTTCTGTTACTGCAAGCCAGACAGGCTTGTGGATTGAAGACAGTGAGCCCACGAAAGCCAATCTCTGGGAACCGAAACTCAGAGCAACAGCATACATATTCAATGGATTATAAGTACAGGATGGGGCCCATCAAGATATGGGCGGACAATGTAAAAACACTTATACCCATTTATCGTACAAAGGAAAAACCGTTTAGCAGCCATCAAGGAAAATGTCCGGACCGATCAATATGCGAACCGAGCCACGGTGACAATGCAAAAGACATTGAAAGACATTATCGGCCAGGAAGGCCAGTTTAAGTTATCACCGGCTCCGTTACAAGACAAAGCGCCCCTGCAGAGATTTCTGCCCGCCAAAATTAATACAAAGACAGGACTATGATTTGGCGGGAGATAAGACTGTCCCAAAAGAGTATAACTATGGATTGAAAGTCCAGCTAAAAAACTTCGGACTCCGGGTTACTTGAACAACTTCTTCTTCACTGCCACGGCTTTCTTGTTGGGCGACTTCAGGCTTCCATTTTCTTCAAGAACTTTCTTCTACGAGGAACGAACGAAGGGCGGACGGTGCCCGGATCGGCGCCTCTTCCACTTCGGCAGATCGATGAAAACGTTTTCGTCTTTTTAAAGACGGACGGTTTCGGTAAAAGGACAACGTGGTCGGTGTTCAGCCAAACAAGGCTCGGCCACGACGAGAAGACGACAAGGGTGGCCCGGGTACTGGGGTCGGGAGATCATCGACGACCCAGGCCGACGGAGAAGAAACCCTCTGGAGAACCGGCGATCGATGCCACAAGATTCTCCCAAGTGCATAGCCTGCATCTGGGTCTGCTCCATGAACCCAAATTGACTTGGTGGATCTCAACCTTAACGAGCGCTCATCGAGGCTGGGTCTACCCCACCGCCTCGAGGGAGGAGAGAATATCGACTGCGCCAGAAGTTTCCAAATCCACGTGACGACGGAAAGCGGTGCCAAAAAGGCTGCGAACCCCCCTTTCTCGCGATTTCGAGAGTGGTGAGCATGATCCCAAGTTCCCCAGGTCGAAACTTAGTTTAGGTATAGGGGAGGGAGTTAAGGGAAATCGTAATGTGTTTCCCCTTTTTCGATGTGCCGTGTGTTCCCCATTTCCATAGAGTCAAGTTCATAAATTTGTGCATGATTGTAGTAACTTTAATCTGTGCCTATGATATGTATTTTGTAATGCTTCAAACTGTTTAAAAATAAAAGCATCCATTTCGTGCTATTCAACCTGGTCTATTGAGTTCTTTCTCTGCACTACTGTTCTCTGCACCTAAGTCCAAGGTCTAGAACCGTAGGGGGGAGTGGGTCGAACCACTCAAGGGTAATTATTGCACGAAGCCTGGCAGGAGACCAGAAAGAGCAAGAGAAACCCCCTACAGCCCAGTCTCGGATAATAATCTACGTTGCATTCAGTCGTCCATTATTCTGCAAACTAGCCTATCTCTCAGCATTTCCTTCAGGTTGTTCCCATAATTGCAATCTTGTGCCAATTTACGCAACACCGCTACATAGTCCATTACACTCTCTTCCTCTTTTCCGTTCCTTGAATTAAACTTGAACTGCTGTACAATCTCACTAGGCTTGGGGTTGAAATGTTCTTTGAGCAAGGCCACTAATTCAACAATTGATTTGTCTCCAGGCTTTTCAGGACTGAGCAGATTCTTCATCAAACTGTAGGGTTGGCTTCCCACTGAACTAAGCAGAATGGCTTTCCTTTTTCCGGCATCATTTATTTAATTTGCTTCAAAGAAAGAACCCAACACTTCACAGTATTCCTCCCAGGTTTGTGCTCGAATATCAAAAGCGGAGACCGTTCCTACCGTGGCAGCCATGCTTCCGTCCAATTTGCAGCTAACTTTAGCTCATGAGTTTGTTCTTTAAAAGTCCTGGCAGACTTCACTTTTTCATGCAGTGTCCTTTTACCTCGTCGCCAAATGTGATAAATCCATGTCGTGAAACAAGAACTCGAAGAGGCGAGATATTAGAATTAGTCGGTATACTTTATTAACAACTGCGTAGCAAACATATAGGCCTGCATCCTGCATCCAGGCATTTCACCTTTGCTGACCATGACAGGAAGCAACCCCCTGACCTTAGCTAGCAGCAGCACTAGCTACAGCACCACCTGGTGGATAACCTTAATCATAACATCCCAGATTACTATACAAGGCATCCTCGGTTCTGAGGGACTGCCTAAGAAGAAGAAGACGATTACAGTAAACTCTTGTTTAAACAGCACTTAATCATCCAGAATACTTTAATAACTGGCAAAATCTTGCTGAATCCATCCAGCACTCGTTTTGCCGAGTCCGAGTCTCCTGCGGTGGCCGAGTTAGTCAGTGGTTTTTATTTTTGTTTGTGTTAAAAATTGCCTTGGTAAGTATACCTCTCTGTTATCCAGAATGTTTCATCAACTGGCCCTATCCTGGTCCCAGAGGTGCCGGATAAGAAAGAGTTTACATACTTTGTTATTCTTTGATGGAAAATTCTAGAGGGCCTAAGAATAAAAACAGTTAGTTATCACCACACCAATTTGACTGTTTATTTGGATATAAGGGGGTTGGGGAGGGGCAATATACCCAGAAGACCCAAATGTCGGTAATGGGAAACTGTGTTTTACTTGTAAAATATTTTAGCCTGTAGTATAATAATAATTTGGAGGAGTGCTTCTTACTACCCTTAAGATTGATACCTTAAGGATAGTAAAAAGCACTCCTGCAAATGATTATTGTCTCAGTGGTAGCACTCTTGCCTATGATTTAGAAGTTTGTGGGTTGAAGCCCCATTCCAGAGACTTGATCACATAATCTAGACTGAAACTTCAGTGCAATACTGAGGGAGTGCTGCACGGCCGGAGGTGCCGTCATTTGGATGAAATGTTGCACTGAAGCTCCATTTTGCCTATGGCATTATTCGAAGAAGAGTATGAGAGTTCTTCTGGCCAACATAAGTCCCTCAACCAACACTAAAACTGAATATGTGATCATTTATCTCATTGTTGTTTGTGAGATCTTGCTGTGTGCCATGTTTTCCTGCATCACAACAATGGCACCATACATTTTAGAAATACTTATTTGACTAAAAAGCACTTTAGTATGCCTTGAGGAAGTGAAAGCTGCTATTTAAATACATTAATCTGTCTTTTCTTTTCAGATGCTGATTGATCACTTGTGTGGTTTTTCTCTTTTTCTTTCACATTTCCAACATTTTTTAAAATCTGAAATGAAAAATAAAACTAGCTTAACATTTAGGGTAGAAACCCTCCAGCACTTCTGGGATTTTCTAAGAGAATGCAAGACAGTTAATTGATTTTGAAAAAATCATCTTATTCTGCTCTGACACTATCTAGAATGAATAGTGAGAATAGTTCATGACTCTCCATTTCATGAACTATTTCTGTTGGATATAAACAACAATATTGCTGCTATATCAGTTTTTATCATTAATGTATCTCACATCTAATCTGTCCTTGAATTTAACTGATGCACAATAAAAGTGTAACTGGCTTCACAAGAAATGTTATGCTTTAAACAGGATTACACTTGGATCAGCGTTTCTTTAAACTGCATGAATGCAGTGAACATTTTGTAATACTGTACAGTGAAACCTTATTATTTTCTGTTAGTGCAAACCTCTCATTATACTTAGCAATTTCCCCAGCTTCACTCCCTAATACTGTAGACAATGGGGGCAGCTCAATTCTTGATAAGATTCACCTCAAATTTAAAGAATCACTTTTCAAGATCCCAATGGTTTAGAATAATGACAGTACAGGACCATTGTCTATTTTGTCAATCATTTTCAAAACAATGCCAAAAACAATACAAAAGATTAAAGTTGCACCACAGTACAGAAGTTAAATATAATTTGTTGTGAGAGAGTTCTTTTAATATTGTAGACAGCACATTTGTGTTAGATTCATCAATGTTTTTATGTATTGAGATTAGTTTTTGAACTAATTGTTCATGCCAGATCAGCTAAACTATAAAGTAAAACAGTAATTACACTACACCCAGTTTGGGGCAATAATAGGAACAGTTACTCTTGGGTGCTGAGTAATAATGAATTACATTTATGGGCACAAGAACTATTTGTCTTCAATTTGAACCACAGATGTCATAACTGAGAACAACTAACTGTTGAACAAGAATAACAAGCAGTGAAGTAGTGGTAATGGAGGCAGGAACATGACCGATTACTCAGCTAACACCTCACAGTTCTAGATTACAAACTTGAGACTATTTTCAATTCACAAGTAAGAACCTTCAACTGCTATCAAAGAAAAGACACAGGCAGGACAGTAGAAGTGTGAGAGTTAAAAATTAGGAACATAAAGCAATCCATGCCAACTGCTTTAATAACCATTGTGGATGCCAGCAAATCAATGCAGTAAGTTTACTATTAATAGAGTGACCCAAAACCAGAGTGTTTAATGGTCTACACTCACACTTCAATGTCAATGAGCTTAAGGGGGGAATTTTTCTGGGGGTCAGCGGGCGCGTTTGGTGGCGGGTCAGTGGAAAAATACTTTTTTTGACAGCGGGTAGGGAATCCGCTGTCAAGCCGCCTCCACACTACTCTCCCAGATGTCGGGTCTCTCATTGCTGAACAGACCCAACACAAAGCGTGGGGGAGGCAATTTAGATCATTAGAGAGATTGTTAAGACACTTAAATATTATTTTAAAACTTACCTTTCAATTTTACATGTTCCCCTGTGGTAAACCACGTTCACTATCGTATCACTGTTAGTAGTTAGCACTGTTCACCACTGTTCGTTATAACTGTATCACTGACCACTATTGTATCACGGTACGAGGTCGCCTCTTGCCACACTGCTATACCTGGGATGACCACTGCCGACTCCGCCTTGGCTCCACCCACCAGGCCAGGTATAAAGGTGAGCGACTGGCTGGTATTCCTCCTGCTTGGATCGGATCACCCACGAGAGTGGGCTGTTATTTAGTCAATAAAAACCTTTAGTCACCTTCGTAACTCTTCGCCTTTTATTGGAGGAATTGATAGGTATATCAAGTTTATTGACTAAATTTAATGATGTCCGACAACGAGTCACAACCGGCGGAGGAGCCACCAGCGCAGCTCCCAGGAGCACAGCCACACCAGCCAGCTTGGCTGCGAGCCCTCAGACCGCCGTACCTGGACCTGAACCCACGAGCAGCAAACTCAGCCGCAGACTTTAAACACTGGCTGGTCTGCTTCGAATCATACCTGAGAGAATCCAGCGTCCCTCAGGCATCCAAACTAAGTGTCCTGCAGGCACAACTGAGCCCGAGAGTATACACTCTCATCGAGGACATGACTACCTACGAGACCGCCATCAACCTGCTGAAACAGAAGTACCGGACCCCGGTAAACTACATGTACGCTAGGCACCTCCTAAGATCACGGCCGCAACAGCCAGGAGAATCAGTAGCCGAATTCTCACAGGCGCTATATGCACTCGCCAGGAACTGTGACTTTAAATCGGTGTCGGCAGCCGAAAATACTGAAGATAATATCCGCGACGCATTCCTGAAAGGCCTACGGTCCGAGTACTCACGGCAAAGACTGCTGGAAGCTAAAGACCTCAGCATGGAAAAAGCTGAAGCCCTCGCTATCTCCCTGGAAGTGGCCCACCAAGATCAGGAAGCATTCACCAGGTACTGCTCGCGACCCTGGGACTCGGGCCCGACCCCTACCACAGCACCCTTCCCAGCGCCGCCCCCGGGACCTACCTCTGCGTCGGCGTCCCGGACCCGACCGGCCCCGCCACCCCCGGCACCGGCCCCGACATCGGGCATCCGCGATCGGGCCGCCGGCTGTTTTTTTTGTGGCCAGGAGAAGCACCCGAGGTCGCGCTGCCCAGCCAAGAACTCCATATGTAAAACCTGCCTGAAGAAAGGCCACTTCTCCAAGGCCTGCAGGAGCGGATCCTCAGAGGCCAGCAGTGCCGCATGCGAACTATGGGGGCGGCCATCTTCGTTTAGGGCAACTGAGGCCAGCATCCCCACACATGAGTCATGGGGGCGGCCATCTTTGTTTAGGGCAACTGAGGCCAGCATCCCCACACATGAGTCATGGGGGCGGCCATCTTTGATTAAGGCAACCGACCCCAATAGTGCCTCATGGGGCCCTACCTCGTGGGAGACGCCATTTTACTCACCACGCCCGACCGCCTCGCCCGCAGATGACAACGACTCGCTCAGCTACACACTAGCTTCCGTCACCCTGGACCAAGCCCGCCCACACCATCTGTCCAAGTCAATGATGGACATCAAAGTGAACGGCCACGCCACGACCTGCCTGTTCGACAGCGGAAGCACGGAGAGCTTCATCCACCCAGACACGGTGAGCCACTACTCCCTCTCTGTCCTACCAATGCGCAGCCGAATCTCGATGGCATCGAGGTCCCACACCACGGACATCAGCGGCTACTGTGTCGTGACCCTGTCGGTTAAGGGCACGGAGTATAAAAACTTTAAACTCCTCGTCCTCCCCCATCTCTGCGCTGCCGTCCTACTAGGGCTGGACTTCCAATCCCACCTCCAAAGCGTAACCCTAGCATACGGTGGACCCCTCCCCCCACTCACAGTCAACAACCAGCAAACGTTAAACCGCCCACCGCGTAACACCTGCAGCCTCTCCACCCTCAAGGTCCCGCCACCCTCTCTGTTTGCTAACCTTACCCCTGACTGCAAACCCGTCGCTACCAAAAGCAGGCGGTATAGCGCCGGGGACAGAGCCTTCATTAGCTCTGAGGTGCGGCGCCTCCTGAAAGAGGGCATTATCGAGGGGAGCAGCAGCCCCTGGCGTGCCCAGGTCGTAGTCGTAAAGACCGGCGATAAAAACCGCCTGGTCATCGACTACAGCCAGACCATAAACAGATATACCCAGCTGGACGCATACCCCCTCCCCCGCATATCTGACATGGTCAATCAGATTGCACAGTATAAAGTATTCTCGACCATCGACCTGAAGTCGGCCTACCACCAACTCCCTATCCACCCTGAGGACCGCCAGTATACCGCCTTCGAGGCGAATGGGCGCCTATACCACTTCCTTAGGGTCCCCTTCGGTGTCACTAATGGGGTCTCGGTCTTCCAAAGGGAGATGGACCAGATGGTTGACCAGAACGAACTGCAGGCTACATTCCCCTACCTAGATAACGTCACTATCTGCGGCCGCGACCAGCAGGAACATGACGCGAATCTGGAGAAATTCCTCCGTACGGCCCAACGGCTGAACCTCACCTACAATAAGGAGAAATGCGTGTTTAACACCACGCGCCTTGCCATCCTCGGCTGCGTAGTGGAGAACGGAATCATCGGCCCCGACCCAGAAAGAATGCGCCCCCTCATGGAGCTACCCCTCCCCCACTGCCCTAAAGCACTTAGGAGAACCCTGGGGCTTTTCGCCTACTATGCCCAATGGGTACCCAATTACGCGGACAAAGCCAGACCCCTCCTGAAAGCCACTTCCTTCCCCCTCACGGAGGAGGCGTGCGCGGCCTTCTCCCTCATTAAGGGAGACATAGCCAAGGCCACGATGCATGCAGTGGACGAGTCCATCCCCTTTCAGGTGGAGAGCGACGCATCCGACTTCGCCTTAGCCGCCACCCTAAACCAGGAGGGGAGGCCAGTGGCCTTCTTCTCAAGGACCCTACAGGGCCCCGAGATCCGACATTCGTCGGTCGAGAAAGAGGCCCAGGCGATCGTGGAGGCAGTACGGCGCTGGAGGCACTACCTGGCAGGCAAACGATTTACCCTCCTCACCGACCAGCGTTCGGTGGCTTTCATGTTTAATAACAAGCTGAAGGGCAAAATCAAGAATGACAAGATTTTGAGATGGAGAATCGAGCTCTCCACCTACGATTATGAGATCTTGTACCGGCCAGGCAAGCTGAACGAATCCCCTGATGCCCTTTCACGAATGACATGCGCCAGCACGCATATCGATAGGCTTCAGACCCTCCACGACCAGCTCTGCCACCCCGGAGTCACCAGACTCTACCATTTCATTAAGGCCCGCAACCTGACCTACTCCATCGAGGAGGTCAGGACCATGACCAGGAACTGCCAGACCTGTGCGGAGTGCAAACCGCACTTCTATAGGCCGGACCGAGCAAGCCTGATCAAGGCCACCCGCCCCTTCGAGCGCCTGAGCATCGACTTTAAGGGGCCCCTCCCGTCCTCTGACCGTAATGTGTACTTCCTCAACATCGTTGATGAGTACTCCCGTTTCCCCTTTGCCTTCCCCTGCCCCGACATGACCAGTAGCACGGTCATTAAGTGCCTGAATGCCCTCTTCGCCTTGTTCGGGTTCCCGAACTATATACACAGCGACCGGGGCTCCTCCTTCATGAGCGAGGAACTCCGGCAATTCCTCCTAGAGAGAGGTATTGCAGCAAGCAGGACCACCAGCTACAACCCCAGAGGTAACGGTCAGGTGGAAAGAGAGAACGCGACGGTATGGAAGGCCGTCCTCTTAGCCTTAAAGTCTAAGGGCCTCCCAACCTCCCGCTGGCAAGAAGTCCTCCCGACAGCGCTGCACTCCATCCGGTCATTACTTTGCACGGCCACTAACACCACCCCCCATGAACGAATGTTCGTTTTCCCCAGGAAGTCGACTACGGGAACCACTCTACCAACCTGGCTGACCGCCCCGGGGCCGGTCTGGCTGCGGAAACACGTGAGGACCCATAAAACGGACCCCCTGGTCGAGAGGGTGAACCTCCTGCATGCCAACCCCCAGTACGCCTACGTGGCGTACCCAGACGGGCGGGAGGACACTGTCTCCCTACGAGACCTCGCACCCTCAGCCGATCCGGAAACACCGCCACCACCCCCCCCAACCTCAGTCCAGGTAGACGGCATGCCGGAACCCCACGAGCCCTCGCCGACCACGCAAACACCAGCATCAACACCGGATAAGGCACCAGCACCGGATAAGGCAACACCACCGCTGCGGCGATCGGAGAGGCTTACGAAGCCTCCGGACAGACTGACCTACCAGAATTGGTAGTACACTTCACCCCGCCGGACTTAATTCTAAACAAGGGGTGAATGTGGTAAACCACGTTCACTATCGTATCACTGTTAGTAGTTAGCACTGTTCACCACTGTTCGTTATAACTGTATCACTGACCACTATTGTATCACGGTACGAGGTCGCCTCTTGCCACACTGCTATACCTGGGATGACCACTGCCGACTCCGCCTTGGCTCCACCCACCAGGCCAGGTATAAAGGTGAGCGACTGGCTGGTATTCCTCCTGCTTGGATCGGATCACCCACGAGAGTGGGCTGTTATTTAGTCAATAAAAACCTTTAGTCACCTTCGTAACTCTTCGCCTTTTATTGGAGGAATTGATAGGTATATCATCCCCCATGGCTTCTCTGCTGCTTGGGGATCACATCAGCTCAGCAGGTCATGAGTAAATTCAGCTTTGAATTTTCTGATTACCTGACAGTTGCAAAAGTTGGAAAAAGCTCCCATCTCACAGCTGTTCACTTTCCAAGCTCAGAAACTGTTGCTTACTGCATTTGGAAGACAGATTGAGCTTTATGCAACTTGCAAGTGTTTGGAGCCATCTCTATATCCAGTGCCACCTCATTGGAACAACCTCTCTCACCATTGACAGATCGCTTCTGTCATCTCACCTTCACCTGCCATCTATTACATCAGAATGGGTACGGTTTACACTTTCTCACCCTGGTCCTCAGAATCCCACCAAGATCAGCCCCAACAGCAGAACCAGGCACACCAGCAGCACCAACAACAACACAAACCTTCTCTGTGATCAACTGATGCTGCACAGGACACAGGGCATCAAGTGACCACATTGCTGCTCGGGGCACCAGGGATGGCCTAACCATAGCCAGATTTACTTCACTTGAAGCTGTACACCCTGGCTGCTATATGATGTGCCAGGTTGGCACCACCCCACACCAACACCATGAAGCATCCCTGCAATGCACAAGCCATTCCTTTCACACTCATCGCCATTACGGGGGATACCATTATGTCTCACCATTCACTGTAACTCATTAAGCCACTTCCAAAGGTGCACACAAATCTATCCAAGAATGTAAAGTGTTGAAAATAAAGGTTTCATTGTTTGACAGCACATTAACAGAAACTTCACATGAACATTGGCTAAAACACCCAAGTGCCTACCCTTGTGTGTTGTTAGTTGGTATTATTGGACTAGGGTGAGTGTGAGGGATGGCTAGTGAGATGGGGAAGTGATAATATAGATAGAGTGGGATAGGTGGAGGTGCAAGATAAGTTGGTGTGAGTAAGGATGTGCAGGAGTAGGGTAGGGAAGGCAGAGTGATGGGGATGTGATGAGTGGCACTGCAGGAGGATGAAGTTGAGTGTGACTTTGCAGTAATGGGATCATTGACAGGTTTGCGCCACTGCAGCCTGGTCCTCCAAATGACATCCCTTCTTGTGTCCTCCTGTGCAATGTGCAACCAAACTGCATTGGTCTTCTGGGGTGGTCTCTTCCACCCATGGGAAAGGATGAGAACCTCCCTGCGTGTTGTGACTCCCTCCATAAGCACCTCTGTGCAGTGCATGTCAGTGTTTGCAACACCTCAATGCTGTAGAACACTGACAACACAAATGTCAAAATAATGTTGGCCATGGTCCATTTAAGGAAAGCAGCTGATGACGTGTCATCAAGTGACGTAATCAAACCCGCTTCCTTCAATTGCTGGGTAACGCACAGGTTGGGCTTAACAAGCCCAATCAGGGGAAAATCATTTTACAGAGCGAGCTGGAGCCAGCAGCGGGGTCGCACCGGACCCACCTTGGGAGGCAAAATCGCGCCCTAAGTCTCAGTTGTGACTGCCATTGTGGTGAATCACATAAAAGCTGAGGCTTTGAGTTTCTATGGACTCCAGCTTTAGTTCATATTCAGCATCTGTGTAATTGAAATCTTACTTGAAGCTGAGAATCAAAGATCCAATCCCATTAACCAGTATGAATGTCTGGAGTAGATTTCCGTCTCTACTGCCAGAATCACCTGGGCAGACAGCAGAGAGCAAAACCCAACCAAGAGAATTGCATGTGCTCAACAGAACCCGTCTGACATTCCTTTCACTTAAATGAACGGGCTGGTCCTATAACAAGTGTGCCATCTTCCCTGTCCAATTTTTCTCTCTGCGCTTCACTCAAGCGATGTTTAATGTCCTGGCATAAAAGACAAACTTCTACCCTTCTGTGCCCTGTAGAGAGCCAGTGAAACACTTGGATTACCCATAGATGACTGAGTGTAAAAAACAAGGCTGAAGCGTTTGCAACCATCTTTAACCAGAAATGCCGAGTGGATGATTCATATCGGCCTCCTCCTGAGGTCCCCACCACCACAGAAGCCACACAAGTGTCAGGCAATGACTATCTCTAACAAACGAGCATCTAACCACCGCCCCTTGACATTCAACGGCATTACCATCGCCGAATCCCCCACCATCAATATATGGGGGTCACCATTGACCAGAGACTTAACTGGACCAGTCACATAAATACTGTGGCAACAAGAGCAGGTCAGTTGCTGGGTATTCTGCAGCAAGTGTCTCACCTCCTGACTCCCCAAAGCCTTTCCACCATCTACAAGGCACAAGTCAGGAGTGTGATGGAATACTCTCCACTTGCCTGGATGAGTGCAGCTCCAACAACTCTCAAGAAGCTCAACACCATCCAAGACAAAGCAGTCCACTTGATTGGCACCCCATCCACCACCTTAAACATTCACTCCCTCCACGACCGGCGTACCATGACTGCAGTGTGTACCATCTACAAGATGCACTGCAGCAACTTGCTAAGGCTTCTTCAGTAGCACCTCCCAAACCCACGACCTCTACCACCTAGAAGGGCAAGGGCAGCAGGCGCATGGGAACACCATCACCTCCAAGTTCCCCTCGAAGTCACACACCATCCTGACTTGGAAGTATATCGCCGTTCCTTCATCGTCGCTGGGTCAAAATCCTGGAACTCCCTCCCTAACAGCACTGGGAGTACCTTCACCGCACGAACTGCAGCGGTTCAAGAAGGCGGCTCACCACCACCTTCTAAAGGACAACTAGGGATGGGCAATAAATGCTGGCCTCGCCAGCGACGCCCACATCCCATGAACAAATAAAAAAAAACATACTTTTGTTGCCACTGAGATTTGGAACAGGCCTGCCCCTATCTTGCTGACCCAAATGTTACCTCTGCCAGGAAAAATTGATCATACTTTGTCGTAACCTCTCTAACGATTATACCCTCCTCCCCTTTCCTCCATAATAAAGTCTTCTGAGTAATAGAGAAAATAAATGCCATTATCCTTGTTGTTCTAGCCAGTTAATAGATAACTTTTTTGAGCACATGCCCTTTGGACAAGACCAGACCAAACATCTAACTAATCCGTATGAATTACTAAATCAACAGAATTAACTATTTATTTTTTCTTCCAGCAATTGAAATGCAATTGTTACAGGCGACCTAAGTGTGATGGTACAGAAAAAGAGTCAGAGTTTGAACCCTGCTATTTTAGTAATTAGGATATAACAGTAGCAGTTCTTTTGCAATTGGTTCACATCTTTGAATGCCCTCTTTTCTATATCCTTACCCCTTCCTCTTTCATTTGCCTTAAATTTTCCTCTTCTCTCCCTCTGTACCTCTGATGCTCTTCATGTTTCTGATTCCTTTTGAAGATTCTGATCTCCCTTATCCCCCTAACTTCACCTCCCTTCAGTAAAATGGGAATATTTATGAATAGGCTCAAAATGGACTCATTAAAGTCAGCCCTACTAAATAATGTGAGTTTTCTCAAGTCTCGAAAAAATCTGTAGGCAGCGCATTTCATAAAAGGTAAAAGTGAATCTTTCCTGCAATCTCCCATTTTATGAAAGGCCACTTGTTGATTTATTCTGCAAGGCAGCTGAGCTGAGCTGGGCCTGGAATCAGCAGCTTGTCCAGTCTTCAGAGAACTGCAGAATTATGCTGAATTAACGAACAAAAGGCGATTGATCAGAAATCAGAAGCTACATTTAAGATACAGACAATTTAAATCTAATCTAGAAATTCTGATTTTGGACCAAAAAATGATAGTATGAGTATATTTTAAATGGCACAAAGCTAGGAATAATGGTTTTTTGATCAGGTAACAGAGGGTTGATGAGGGCAATGCGGTTGATGTGGTGTACATGGACTTCCAAAAGGCGTTCGACAAAATGCCACATAATAGGCTTGCCAGCAAAGTTGAAGCCCATGGAATAAAAGGGACAGTGGCTGCATGGATATGAATTTGGCTAAGTGACAGGAAACAGAGTAGTGGTGAACGGTTGTTTTTCGGACTGGAGGAAGGTATACAGTGGTGTTCCCTAGGGGTCGGTACTAGGACCACAGCTTTTCTTGATATATATTGTAGGGGGTGGCGTGTGCCCAGTCAGTTATGCCCCTGATTGCCTGTGAGCGGTTCGAATTGCTCCCACACCCCGGGGTTCTCGACACCGGACTTAGGTACAGGCGGCGATACAAAAAACGAGTAGACAAGTGGTTTGGATGTGATAAAACCAAGATTTTATTAAAACAGAAATAAAAATTACATATACTGGAAAAAGTCACTATGTAGTTACAAGCTTATCAAAAGAATATACTCAAATGGGAATGGGGAACACATGGCACATCGAGGGAAAAACAACTGTATTAACAAAATCCCTTAACCCTTATCCCACCTATAATGCCACCTAGATTAAGCTATGAGGGGCCAGGAATTCATGCTCACCAAGTCAAAATCTGCTGATTTATAACGGTTGTGGGGTTTTGGGGTTCGCTCTTTGTGCTCTCTGGAGCTTGCCGTCGTCACGTGGTCTCAGGGCGCGGCAAGGGCGATGTCCTGGTTAGTACCCCGACATTAAAGTCTTTGCTTGGGTACTTTACCTCGCAGGGATAATGGTTCTTCTTCTTCGGGTGGCGGTTGAATGTTGCATGAAGATAGTCGAAGGTCAGCTGGATTGAAGGCCCGATTATTCGAAGCATTCTTCAATCTTCTTCCAAATCATCTCGTCTGATTTCATCTCATCTCATCTCGTCTCGTCTCATCTCGTCTCGTCTCGTCGCCTGGCACGGCCTGCCCGCGTTCGCCTGGTGCTGTGCCGGCATCCCTGATGGATTTGGGGAAGGCCACGGACAGTGGCTAGGTGGCAAGTGCAGCAAGCGCCAGCAAGCAAGACAAAGCAATGTGGCTACCAATGGGCCTATACTTATTCTCCCATTGAAAAACCCTTATCTGCGCGCCAAATCAGGTCAGTCTATTGTTTGACTTTTGGTGGGCTGTTTTAAATGATTATACCAATCTAAACTAACTGACTTTAGATGGCCGTTTATCACACCTAATGGCCCCGATGTCCGGGCTGTATTGTCATGAATGCATTTTAATCGGCCTGTGCAGCTTTGGTGGCTTCCTTAAGCTGTTTCCAATTATTTAAGTGGACAAACTAATGGCCTTATGCTTAGGCCTAACTGGGTTGATCTGTTTCGATCTGACGAAAATGCATATTCAATGTTTGCCTAGCTGTCTGGCTTTTCAAACACAAAGTCCTTTTCACAGAAATGCATTTTAAGTTTCGACTTCCCAAAACTGCCTGCTCTGTGCTGCAGAGTCCAAGCTTGTAAAATCTTACAGGCTTTTGGTCACAAGGTGTGGATGCCATCTTTTGGGTACCCTTTTAAATTGTCCATGCAGGGTCCCTTTTATTAATAACCTTGGGGGAATGTGGGAATTTTGAGAACCTTACCCTCCCCCCCATGATACTAAAACTTGCTTGAAGTATCATCCTTACAAGGTGAGCAAAATTTCTGACCCTCCATAGTAAATCTTCCCCTGTAATTACCTATCTATGATCCCACGACACATGCACTTCCCATTCCACGAAAATAGAAACATAGAAACATAGAAACATAGAGACATAGAAGATAGGAGCAGGAGTAGGCCATTCGGCCCTTCGAGCCTGCTCCGCCATTCAAAGAGATCATGGCTGATCATCCAAATTCAGTACCCTGTCCCTGCCTTCTCCCCATATCCCTTGATCCCTTTAGCCTTAAGAAATATATCCAACTCTTTTTTGAATATATTTATTGAACTGGCCTCCACCGCCCTCTGTGGCAGAGAATTCCACAGGTTCACCACTCTCTGGGTGAAGAAATTCCTCCTCATTTCAATCCTAAATGGCTTACCCCTTATCCTTAGACTATGACCCCTGGTTCTGGACTCCCTGGCCATCATAAACATCCTTCCTGCATCTAGTCTGTCCAGGCCAGACAGAATTTTATAGGTTTCGATGAGATCCCCTCTCAATCTTCTAAACTCCAGTGAGTATAAGCCCAATCGACACAATCTCTCCTCATACGTCATTCCTGCCATCCCAGGTATCAGCCTGGTGAATCTTCGCTGCACTCCTTCCATGGCAAGAACGTCCTTCCTCAGGTAAGGCGACCAAAACTGCACACAGTACTCAAGGTGCAGTCTCACCAAGGCCCTGTACAACTGTAGCAAGACATCCTTGTTCCTGTACTCGAACCCTCTTGCTACGAAGGCCAACATACCATTTGCCTTCTTAACCGCCTGCTGCACCTGCATGCTTACCTTCAGCGGCTGGTGCACAAGAACACCCAGGTCTCTTTGCACTTCCCCTTCTCCCAATCTATTGCCATTCAAATAATAATCTGCCTTCCTGTTTTTGCCACCAAAGTGGATAACCTCACATTTATCCACATTTTAGTGCATTTGCCATGTTTCTGCCCAATCACCCAATCTGTCCAAATCGTACTGGAGTTTCACGACATCCTCCTCACAGCTTACCCTCCCACGCAGCTTTGTGTCGTCTGCAAATTTGGAGATATTGGGCTGGATTTTGCTAGGGCCGGGGAGGCGGGATTGGAGGCGTGTGGGGGATAAAAATCGCAAAACTGGTGTGCGGGCCCAAACCCGCCTCCATCCCGCCTCCACGCAATTTTCCTAAATTCGTGTCTGCTGATCCCGACTCCGTCCCGCCTCCAGGAGGCGGGATAGGCCCTTAAGGCCCTTAACAAGCCCTCAATTGGCTCTATAATCCCATTTTCCTAACCACTTGCAAGTTTACTCGTTTTCCCACGTGAAACACGCCTGGTGGGAAACACACATCTGAAACCTGGCGGGAGCACAACTGGCTTGCGGAGTAGCAGCTGCAGCTCAACCATTAAATGGCAGATTTGAACAGGCTTTAATTGCAGGTGGCATAACTTTGCTCTCTCAGGTTTGGGGGATCTTTCAGAAGGCATACCCACAGCTCTGGAAGTTTGCAGCCTGACAACCATCTCCAGTGTGACCTCCTGGGAAACCCCTCTCGCCACCTTCACTGAGCGCTTCCTCAACTGAGGCATCTACCAGAAGCATGGGAGCCATTTTTGTCCTGCCCTTCTGGATATTACATGAGGCCGCCCAACAGCAGCAGCAACAACAGTTGCGCCAAGCTGCTGCTGCCCCACCTGAGGATGCACAGGCCAGAAGGGGCCAGCGCATGGAAGGCCGTCGGCGCAGGAGATACCCCCCAAACAGGGTCTACAGACGCAGGGTCAGCTACCTCAACATGTCTGAGCAGCAGTGCCAAAGGCGGCTCCGACTTTCGCGAGAGATAGTGGCTGACATCTGCGCAATGCTGCAGCAAGACCTGGAGCCCAGAGGAGCAGCTGGACACCCCTTATCAGTGGCCATCAAAGTCACCATCGCACTCAACTTTTTTGCCTCAGGCTCATTCCAGGGATCAGCAGCAGACATCAGCGGCATCTCCCAGGCGGCCACACACACACCTGCATCAAGCGGGTAACCGATGCCCTCTTTGCCATTGCGCACAATCACATCCGTTTCACCAAGGATCGAGCAAGTGTCATGGCGAGAGCGGTTGGATTTGCTAATCTTGCAGGCTTTCCAAGGGTGCAGGGCATCGTTGATTGCACACATGTGGCCCTTAAGGCTCCCCATCGCAATCCTGGTATTTTTGTCAACCGCAAGGGCTTCCACTCCCTCAACGTTCAGCTGGTGTGTGACCACAAGAAGGAAATTTTGCATGTTTGTGCCAAGTACCCTGGCAGTTGCCATGACTCCTTCATACTGCGCCAGTCTACTGTGCCTCCGCTATTCAGTCCGCCACACCAACTGAACGGATGGCTACTTGGAGACAAGGGCTATCCCTTGAGGACGTGGCTATTGACGCCGCTGAGGAGCCCATCCAACGCAGCTGAGGAGAACTACAACTCCAGCCACATTTCCACCAGAGCCATGATCGAGCAGACCATTGGTCTGCTGAAGATGCGCTTCAGATGCCTGGATAGATCAGGTGGAGCCCTGCAATACTCAGCAGCCAGGGTCTCCAGAATCGTTGTGGTTTGCTGTGTGCTTCACAACATGGCACAGCGTCGTGGCTTGCAGATGGCCGAGGACCAAGTGGCTCCTGACATATCCTCCTCAGATGAGGAGGAGGAGGAGGGGGAGGAGGAGAGCGAAGATGATCATCTTGCAGAGGCTCATCAACCAGCGGCAGCAGTGCGTGAGAACATTGGTGGCCGGCATGCAAGGACCGCGCTCATATTGGGCAGATTTGCTGAGCCTCGCCCATGAGGGACTATTGCCTCGCATCCTTTTACCTGAGCATTGACAATAGCCAGGAACCAGCTGACTTCTAGCGATGTGACCACCATACTGACCTCAAAGTGAAAGTCCCATTCGCGAAATGACACACGCCACAACTACAGCAGTAGCCAACAGATGATTTATTAACATTATTCTGATGGCTTTCAACCATAACACATTAAATTCCACCCAAGTGACTACCCTTGTGACTATTTGTGCAGTTTCTTTCTCTTACGCGTGCTCCTACGTAGTGGTTCCCCAGTGGCATCAGCAGATGGGGAGGCCCCTTGCTCACTTCCTTGCTGCTCCTGTCTGGACACCTTTGGCGGGCGTCCTCTGGGGTTGCGAGCCTGTCAGGGCTGCGCAACAGTCTGCTGCTCCTGCGGCTGTGCAGGGGTTGAGACGCCGATCTCACTTGGGTGCTGACTCAGGTGGGGCTCTGACCGAGGACTTGTCAGTGGCATGGAAGTTTGAGCGCTTGGAGAGGAGCCCCCACCTCCTTGTTCTCTGCCACCATCATCCCTCTCATGGGTCAGGTCCCCCTCAGCGCTTGCAAGTGGCGAGAGAGCACCTTGCTGCACATCAGGGGAGCCATGGGGACCCGTGTCGGGACTGGCAGTCCTTCTCAGAGGGACTGCCATGAAGGTCTGGTTTCTCTGTTCAATAGCTGCCCATCGCTCCTCCAGAGATGTCAGTCTAGTCTGAACACTCACCATGTTTTCAACACTCGCGCGACTTATGTCCTCCATGGCCGTAGCCAGCCTTTCCACAGAGGTTGCCATCCTTTCCGTGGTAATGCGTTGATGCGCCAATGACTCCACAAAGGCTCTGCTCATGTTAGCGACGGACTCCTCCATTCGCTCCACACTCGCAGCAACCCTGGAGACAAAACCTGCCAGAGACTCCTGCATATTTTCCTGGAGTGCCATCACCGCTGATACTGTGGATGGACCCAGAGGCAGAGGGTCCCACACGTGGGGAATCAATTGGGCAATAAAATCAAAATTGCATCAATTTCCCACATCGTTCAGGATTCGTGTGGGAAACACGAAATGTGGGGAACACGACCCCAACCCGCCCCCGTAGCAAAATCCAGCCCGTTACATCCAATTCCCTCGTCCAGATCATTAATATATATTGTGAACAGCTGGGGTCCTAGGACCGATCCTTGCAGTACCCCACTAGTCACTGCCTGCCACTTGGAAAATGACCCGTTTATTCCAACTCTTTGCTTTCTGTCCGCCAACCAGTTCTCTATCCAAGTCAATACCTTGCCCCCAATCCCATGTGCCTTAATTTTGCACGCTAATCTCTTATGTGGGACCTTATCGAAAGCCTTCTGAAAGTCCAAATACACCACATCCACTGGTTCTCCCTTATCTATTTTACCAGTTACATCCTCAAAAAATTCCAGTAGATTAGTCAAGCATGATTTACCTTTTGTAAATCCAGTTTATGAAAATGTAGTGTACATAAGCATACATAGAATAACTACAGTCTTTTACACACATCCAAGCATGGAGGGGGTCCAACACCCCTGAACCACTTGGTACACATACATCTTTATTAACAACGCATCGCAAAAATCTTTATTAAAAACAACAAAACGCAAGAAACAGCAATCTTTAATCAAAAATAAAAGGAAAAAAAACTCAAACAGGCGTATCTCCCTCCATCCTCACATAATGTTCCTTCCAGATCCTCTGGTTTCAGAATTCTAGCATCTGACCTTTTCCCTTGCACTGGATGCAGACTAGATACAACACTATCCCTAACTGGCAAACCACAAGAATGTGGGAAGCCAGTCTGATTCACAAAGGGACCTCTATGTTATTGAAAATGTCCCACCAGGGTGGAATCACAATATCCAATATCTTAGCCCCTATCTCTACTGTTTTCTGCTCCAGAGTGTAAAAATGTTTCTGTGAAACTATGACGGCTTTGAGTATTTTGGTGAGGTGTTCTGGGAGAGGGGGAATTTCATAGCCAAAATGCACTACATACTTCTGCAGGTTGGTAAAATTCTCCTTTACAGTGAGGTGAACAGTGGAGGGTTCAGGAATGGGGACAATTCGCTCCTGGGCCACTTGAACTTCTGCCTCGGGCTTAAAACAGAAACTGCTGTCACTAACCGGACACCAGCTATGCTGTCCATGCTGGTAGTGGGGCGCGCCGGTGGTGACACAATATGTCCCACCTCCTATGTATGCTACCTGTGGGGGAACATGGCCTTGTGCCATTGCCTCCATGGTACAATTTATAGGTTTCGTGCCAGCAGCTCTGAACCAGCACTGCAGTTTTGAATAGGCATTCAAGTGCTGGGGACACAGGATTATGTGTGCTCCCCGGCTCCGGCACCCTGAGAGGTCAATACCTGTCATAGCGTGCTCCCACTTTATGACGTAAGGTGGGACCGCTGTGAAATGAATGTGTGCACCCCCTTGAATGACTCCAATGTTCTCAACCCTGTATACCGGCGCGGGTCGGGCTGTCCTACCCATGACTGGCATCCTAACTACTACTCCCATGATCGTGTGGTTGGACTGCCCACAATCCACTGGGACTGGGTAGGCTTCGGAAGCTAGCCGGAGTTGGCACGGGCTTAATGCATTCTCAAACGGATGGAGGGCTGCGTGGTGTTTGTTGCTGATCCAGGAGGGGACTAAACCCTGTTTTAAATTCTCCTGATTACTGCGGCCCTCGCCCAGCAACCATGTCCCATATAGCACGCACACCTTGTTCTGCGCAGCCTGGTCAGAAGCATTTCTGTCCTCCCTTATGACGGTATTTACCATTTTTGCGTGCTTCTCCAACTCTGCTATAATCTCCTTTAAATGGACTGTCATGGCCTGGTCCTCATGCAACTCCGAGCCCACTACTTTGTTCTCATCCATTAATATCTTCCTTAACTGTGTTTTTAAACCATTTATCTGGGTCTGCAGCTCTATGTCATCCAGATTGTTGATGACAGAGGACCCAGTATTAAACGCAGTAAAAACATCATTCCATACTCCCCTTCTTTGTCTCCCTGCATTACCCAAAAACTCGCGGTGTGTGGTGTACAGTTCGGTTTTGTCAACATTGGCGAAATCGAACTCATAAAACTTCCTGAACATGTCCTTTAATAGGGCCTGGTATAGCTGCTCTGTTTCTTTGGGGCACCACTCCAGTAAATGTACCTCGGTGAGATTTAAAGTCACGGCGGCTACCGCGTAGTGTACCCCCTGGTACAGCACCTGATCGGTAGGTACTAGTACCAACCCATTCCCTGGTCCCTTGGTGGTAGTGGAGCACCCTTCCCTAGGTATCCTCGCTGCCGGCACCGTGGGGGGGTGCTTATGGGGGTGGGTTACAAGCTCAGTGGCATTGACTGGGATCGGGGAGATTGGGACCGCGCACGCCTTCAGGCTGGTATCCCACTTCATCCCCTCCCCAGCGTCTTACCACTGGCGGTGGAAAACAATGGATATGCCTGAGGGGCAGACCCTCTCTGACCCCCACATACAGATGTACATCCCTTGATCCGGCTCCCACCACTTGTCCCAGCACACACTTAATCCGCCGTGAGTCCCTGTAATCGTCCGGTGGGTATTGTTCCCCAACCGCTCCCACTCGACTGCGGGGTTTCTCATATCTTTGCTCAGCTTCCTGAGCCACCACCACCTATCCAGAGGAATGTGTCCCTTGCATGTTAGACATATACGTTTTCCTACGGTGACGCTGACCCTTGTGGTAACGACCCGTACTCTGGGGCACAGGAGGGAGGCCTCCCTGTACGTGAATCCGGTTTGGCTGGAGCACTGAGACGAATTGGACCCCAGCCATCCTGGCTACCTTCCCTCGTGGACGTAGACGGCGGTCTCCTCTGCATCCCGTTCGCCGCTTCTGTCGGTTGCTATAGGCGCTCTATCCCCTGAGCACCCGTAGATGTGAGAGTCCTCTACGTCGCCCCCTTTCCCAGGCTCAGTCCCATCAGGGAGAGTAGGATTATGATCCCCTTCATCCCAACAGTCTTTCTGCAACAGATACAAAAACATACAGCCAGGTCCCCAAAAGATTCTCTGGCTTGGGTGAAACACAGTCGAGCCTTGCGGCCTCGATTCAAATACACACTCTTAGCAGGTTATGACTTATCTAAAATTACCCATCACCTTACTTAACTTAAGTTAAAACACCCGAACTTAAGCTAAATACTTAAACTTAACAATAACCTTACATTACCTAAACTATACACATCCGTCGCCCGTCTCCGGGCGGCCAGGCTAATTCCTGGTTGGGCTGCGGCACACCGCTTCCTCCGGCGTGGCTGCACCATCCTGCACTGTTGGCCCCTCGCTGCCCGCAGCGGCTAGCTGGGGACCTCTGTCCTTTGACTTCCCCTTGACTCGGGAGGCTGTCCCTTTAAGCTGGGGAGTTGGTGACCATGGCTTCCTGGGTTGGGACATCCGTGGGGACCTTCTGGGGGCTTTGGCGGGTGGGGTTTTCTTGGCCGATGGGCCTTTAACCCGAACCACTGTCCCCTCCGGTGCGGCCTGTGGGCTTACTACTGCTGCTGGCTGGGGATCTTTCCCTTTTGGCTTGATATCTCCCGAACCTGGGCTAGGGGCAGGTAACTCTTCGCAGCCTGTTGCTACAGGCTGAGAGTCTCCACCCCCAGGTCCCACAACTGAGTCTGGGGCGGGGTCTTCGCCCTCAGGTCCCTCATCTGGAGCCCAGAAGAGGGGGGGGTGTCCCAATTGATGGGCGGGATGGCCCCTCCCTTTAAGCAAGCCACAGCACCTGCTTGTGCAGTCAGTGAACTCGCTCCTGCTGCAGGCTAAGGATCTCTATCCTCAGAACTTACCCCAACTGGCTGTTTTCCCCTTTCAGGTTTAAACAGTTTGCACTGGTTAATATAACCAGCAGCCTATTTTAAAACCTCGTCCGCTGCCCCGAACGGGCCTTCTAGTGTCTCCCCATTCTCTTCCCTTTCTGGGATGGCCTTACAGATGGGATCTTAAGGGGCTTGGACCTGCTTTAGGTCCGGGGCTAAAGCTACCCACTGTGTGCCTCCCTTGTCCCGGACTGCGGCTACCGGGCCTGCCCTACAGGGATCCCAGAACTCTCCTTCCCTAGCCCCCTGCTTGGTCACCTCGTTGGTCCTTTGGTTATCCTCCCACGTGGTAGGGAGGGATCCTAAAACTATGGCCAAAAGCTTGGCCATTTCCCCAGCCTGCTTGTTCCCTGTGACTCCCATTAGGTTAAATGGGGCCTCGTTAGACCTGGGTGGATTGGTCGGGTCTTCCGGATGGACCACCATGCTGGAAGCTCCAGTGTCCACCGAATATCTCCCCTGCACCATCTCCACCCGCATCTTAACACAGGGCCTGCTCCCCTCATCATTTTCAAGGGGACACAGGTCGACAGGTTCTAGTCAGGGCTGTGGGTTGGATGGGGCTGATGGGGTCAGAGCACCGGTAGTGGCTGCTACTCTCCCTTGGCCAGTCAATATGGACCTCATGGTGTCCAAAAATGACTCGACCGTGGTGGGAGGGATTCCTGCCTCCGCCTTTTGGGCTGGGATGCTAGAATTCTTTCCCTTGTTATCCTTCCAAGGGTTTTTGCACTCCTTCCTCCAGTGACCATCCTTCCCGCACCCGTAACAATTCGTCTTTGTGTTGGGAGGGGTTATTCCCATCCTGGTGCCACTCTTCCCTACTCAGTCCGGGTTTTACCTCATGCACCTTCCCCTTAGGTGGGTGTGAATCGGTTCCCCTACTGTTTTTATAGGCTAGAGTCAACTGTCTGATCACCGTAAGTTCAGTGGTCTGGGGGTTCTTGGGGTCGAACCAGACTTGTGCCTTGGCCCGGACCTGTGGCAAGCTGTTCACCACCAGGCAACGGAGCCAATGGGCCAGGGGATCCCCGTTCAGGAACACCCGGTTTGGCATCCCCGGACAGGCCCTCCGGTACACCGGCCATAACCAGTCCGCGAAAGCCTGCGGGGTTCCCCCTGCGAGCTGGACCGTCTTCTCCACACGGGAGAAAGAACTTCCCTCATTCATCTCCATGGCCTCTAGAACCGCATCTCTGAGCTCCTCATACCCGCTCTGCCCCCTCTTACACCCGTCAGAGAGGGATTGGAGGAGACTACTCTCCAGGGAGAATAGCAGCATCTTGGCCTGCTCAGCGCCATCGCTGTCGTTGACGCTGACTGCCTGCTCTATGTCCCTGAAGTGGATCGAGGGGTCTTCCTTTTCAGACAGCTTCGAGATATGGTTGACCATAGCCCTAAGCTGCTGGGTGCTATAGGGTAATACGAATTGGTTTTGGAGGGGTCCCTCATCGTCACCATTGACGGGTGGGCCGAACCTCCGATGCCGTGCTGGGCCATCGGTCCCGGCTCCAACCTCTCTGGCGGGGGTTGCTCCACCTCCGCTTGCACCTCTGGCTCCACCCCCCCTTGCTGCCAGACCTCGCTGAAGCTTGGCGCTCTGGGTGGTGGTCGTGAGACCTCCTGTCCCTCAACCTGGTCGTCCCTGGGCACTACCGGTGATGTTGGAACTGTCCTCCCCTCGTTCCCCATAAAATCCGCCTGACCTGCCTTTGGGCTTATGAGGCATGCCATGCCTTTCGCCTTCCTGAGGGCCAGGCTCAGATTTGCTATCCGCTCTTTGCAGGGGCCATGGTCTGCCTCCTCAAACCCCTGTTCGCTCGCTAGCTTGTAAGCTGCCTTTACCTCCTGCACTTTCTCTTCCTGTTCCCTAACCTGCCTTGCCAAGCGGGCGTTCTTCTCCCGCAACCTTAACTAATTTCCCTTGGCTTCGGTGACTTGGCACTGTAGGTATTCCAACTGGGCCTTGTGTTCTCCCATTAAATACAATCTCTCCTGATTCAAGGCCTGCAATGCTACTAATAACTTCTCCCCTGCTAGAACCTTATCCTGGATCTCCAGGTCTGACTCCTTTAACTTGGCTGCCGGTGCTGCAACGAACCCGTCCAAAACCTGGACCTGCTTTTTGAAACACATCAGCCAGACTGCCTTCTCTAAGTACTTTTTGTGTTCCTTTCCCTCTGTCCACTTAGCTGCTGCATCTACCGGACGCCCAGCCCTTAACAGAGTGGTGATCCACTTCTTAATGATATTCACCTTGCTAAACACATAATCAGAAATCCTTTCCTCCATCATGGTTTGCTCATCCAAACCATTGTCTACTGTATCGCAACCCTGTTGCCGGTGTCCTGCCGCAGTCACCATTTTCTGTAGGGGGTGGCGTGTGCCCAGTCAGTTATGCCCCTGATTGCCTGTGAGCGGTTCGAATTGCTCCCACACCCCGGGGTTCTCGACACCGGACTTAGGTACAGGCGGCGATACAAAAAACGAGTAGACAAGTGGTTTGGATGTGAGAAAACCATGATTTTATTAAAACAGAAATAAAAATTACAAATACTGGAAAAAGTCACTATGTAGTTACAAGCTTATCAAAAGAATATACTCAAATGGGAATGGGGAACACATGGCACATCGAGGGAAAAACAACTACATTAACAAAATCCCTTAACCCTTATCCCACCTATAATGCCTAACTAGATTAAGCTATGAGGGGCCAGGAATTCATGCTCACCAAGTCAAAATCTGCTGAGTTATAATGGTTGTGGGGTTTTGGGGTTCGCTCTTTGTGCTCTCTGGAGCTTGCCGTCATCACGTGGTCTCAGGGTGCGGCAAGGGCGATGTCCTGGTAAAGTACCCCGACATTAAAGTCTTTGCTTGGGTACTTTACCTCGCAGGGATAATGGTTCTTCTTCGGGTGGCGGTTGAATGTTGCATGAAGATAGTCGAAGGTCAGCTGGATTGAAGGCCCGATTATTCGAAGCGTTCTTCAATCTTCTTCCAAATCATCTCGTCTGATTTCATCTCATCTCATCTCATCTCGTCTCGTCTCGTCTCGTCTCTTCTCGTCACCTGGCCCGGCCTGGCCTGGTCTGCCTGCGTTCGCCTGGTGCTGTGCCGGCATCCCTGATGGATTTGGGGAAGGCCACAGACAGTGGCTAGGTGGCAAGTGCAGCAAGCGCCAGCAAGCAAGACAAAGCAATGTGGCTAGCAATGGACCTATACTTATACTCCCATTGAAAAACCCTTATCTGCGCGCCAAATCAGGTCAGTCCATTGTTTGACTTCTGGCGGGCTGTTTTAAATGATTATACCAATCTAAACTAACTGACTTTAGATGGCCGTTTATCACACCTGATGGCCCGATGTCCGGGCTGTATTGTCATGAATGCATTTTAATCAGCCTGTGCAGCTTTGGTGGCTTCCTTAAGCTGTTCCTGATTATTTATGCGGACAAACTAATGGCCTTATGCTTAGGCCTAACTGGGTTGATCTGTTTCGATCTGACGAAAATGCATATTCAATGTTTGCCTAGCTGTCTGGCTTTTCAAACACAAAGTCCTTTTCACAGAAATGCATTTTAAGTTTCGATTTCCCAAAACTGCCTGCTCTGTGCTGCAGAGTCCAAGCTTGTAAAATCTTACAGGCTTTTGGTCATGAGGTGCGGACGCCATCTTTTGGGTACCCTTTTAAATTGTCCATGCAGGGTCCCTTTTATTAATCTTGGGGGAATGTGGGAATGGGGGAATGTGGGATTTTTGAGAACCTTACAATATTAACGACTTGGATTTGGGAGTACAGGGCACAATTTCAAAATTTGCAGATGACACAAAACTTGGAAATATAGTGAACAGTGAGGAGGATAGTGATAGACTTCAAGAGGACAGAGACAGGCTGGTGGAATGGGCGGACACATGGCAGATGAAGTTTAACGCAGAAAAGTGCGAAGTGATACATTTTGGTAGGAACAACAAGGAGAGGCAATACAAACTATAGGGGGTGCATGAACAGAGAGACCTGGGGGTATATGTGCACAAATCATTGAAGGTGGCAGGGCAGGTTGAGAAAGCAGTTAAAAAAGCATACGGGATCCTGGGCTTCATAAATAGAGTCAAGGGGCTCGATTTTGCCAGGCCGGAGGAGGCGGGATTGAAGGCGGGATTGGAGGCGGGATTGGAGGCTTGTGAGGTGTTAAAATTGCAAAAAATGGCGGGCGCCTCTGAGCCATTTTTCTAGAATTGGGGTTTCAGACCCAGTTTCCATCCCGCCTCCAAGAGGCAGGAAAGGCCCTCAAGGCCCTTAACAACCAGTTAATTGCCTCTATAATCCCATTTTGCAAAGCCTTTCTGATTTTAACACTTTTCCCCCATCCTGCACGTCTCCTCTGGAACACGCCAGTTAATCCTGGCGGCCTCACAAGTGGATTGCTTACTAACAGCTGCAGCTCCATCATTAAAAAGGAGTTTTCACCAATGATCACTTGCAGGTGGCAGAACTTTGTTGTCTCAGGTCTGGGGGAACTCTTAGCAGGCCTACTCATAGTTGTGGAAGTTTGTAGCCAGACATCCAACTCCAGTGTGACCTCCTGGGAAACCCCTCTCCCCACCTTGACTGAGCGCTTCCTCAACTGAGGCATATACTAGAAGCATGGGAACGATTTATTTCCTTTCCTCCTGGACATCAGATGAGGACGAAGACCAACCATTGCAGCAGCAGAGCCATGAACAACAGCAGCACCAACAGCAGCACCAACAACAGGAGTGCCAAGCTGCTGCTCACCCACCTGAAGCTGCACAGGTCAGAAGGCGCCAGCGCGCGACCACATTGCTGCCCGGGATGCAAGGGATGCACTCATGTTGGCCAGATTTGCTTCGTCTGCACAATCAAACACTTTTGCCTCGCACCTTCTTACCAGAGCATCGACAATGGGCAAGAACCTGCAGATTCCTATCACTCTGACCACCATACTGACAATTGCAAGTCGCTCTAAGCCCTCAATGTGGAAGTCCCATTTGCGAAATGACACAGGCCACAACTTCAACAGTTTGCCATCAGAATTTTTTATCACAAGCAACTGATGGCATTTCAAAAATAAACACAACATAACACCCAAGTGACTACCCTTGTGACTACTTGTGCATTATCTTCCTCTTACGCGTGCTCCTATGTGGTGCTTCCCCTGTGGCTTCAGCAGATGTGGAGGCACCTTGCTCACTTTCTTGCTGCTCCTGTCTCGACACATTTGGCGGCCGTCCTCCGCGGTTGCGAACTTGTGAGGGCTCGGCAACAGTCTGCTGCTCCTGCGGCTGCGCAGGGGCTGAGACGCTCGTCTCAGTTGGGTGAGGACTCTGGTGGGGCTCTGACCGAGGGCTTTGCAGTGGCATGGTCATGTGAGCACTTGGAGAGGAGCCCCCACTTCCTTGTTGTCTGCCACCAACAACCCACTCATGGGTCAGCCCCACTTCAGAGCTAGCAAGTGGCTTGACAGCACTTTGCTGCACTTCAGGGGGGCCATGAGGACCTGTTTCTGCACTGGAAATCCTACCCCAGAGGACTTCCATGAAGGTCTGGTTTGTTTGCTCAATAGCTGACCATCGCTCCTCAAGAGATGTCAGCCTATTCTGAACAATGACCATGTTTTCAACACTCTGGCAACTTAGCTCCTCCATGGCCATAGCCATCCTCTCCTCTACCATAGCCATCCTATCCACGGAGGTTGCCATCCTTTCCGTGGTGATGCGGTCATGCACCAATGCCTCCACAAAGGCTCTGCTCCTGTTCGCAGTGGACTCCTCCATTCGCTCCACACTCGCAGCGACCCTGGAGACAAAACCTGCCAGAGACTCCTGCACCTGTTCCTGGAGTTCCAGCACCGCTGTTCTTCTGCATGAACCTGGAGGCACAGGGTCGACCTGCAGCTGAGCCGAACTGGCAGAGTCCTGCGCCCTCCAACGAGGACTCTCCACTGCTGTCCCTGTCTTCACCATCTGCTGATGCTCACTTGTGAGCTGTGATACACCAGGTGCCAACACTACTCTATCTCGCGAAGGTCCCACCGAGGCGTGAGTGTCTGCGCTGGTGCTGGGTGCGCTGAATTCTGCTGACGCTATGCCCTCAGAGGTTGCAGCTTCCTCTGAGGAGTCTTGAAGCTCAAGCTGTTCCTCCTGGACAGTGGGGACGGGGGCTGTCGATGCTCCTGTGGGGGAGTAAAAGAAAGAGTTAGAGATATGAGGTAAAGGTAGCATGCACATTGAATTGTGCAGATGATCATAAGTCAATCTGTTAGAGCATCAGAATCATTACCAGTTACTCATGCAATGTCAATGAGAGAGATGCCAAATTATTCTGTCACCAGCTTGCTGTGATGCACCCGTCTGTCCATCTCCCATTTGCGAACCTTCCTCGACACTGGCGATTTCCAGGGCCGCCTCCTCTGTGGTGGTGAGCTGGGCTACTGAGGGTGGCCCTCCTCCTGTCCTCACTCTTTCCCTCTCATTGTGGGCTCTCTTTTCCTGCAATGAGGGACACAAGTGGAGTTTGAGTGAGAATGAAGGAGTGAGTGTAGAGAATCCATAGCATAGATGCTTAGAAGGAGACAAAGGGCCCTTCCTGTGTGTTGTAAGTTGTTTTCATAGCATCACAGTGATAGGGAGTGTGAGGGCTGCATAGTCAAATAGTTAAGTGAATGTGACCATAGAGAGAGAGGGAATGGGTAAGGGTGCAGCGATATCAGTGTCAAGTGGGATGTGGAGGAAGAGGTTGGCAAAGCAGAATGCTGGTGAGGAGAGGCAATAGGGATCAGATTGAGGGTGATGGGGAAGTCATACTCACTTTTCCTGTGCGGAGAAGGTCATGAAACCTCTTCCTGCACTGCAGACAGGTTCCGCGGCACATAGAGATTGAATTGACCTCCTGGGCCACTTGCATCCACACAGCTTTAGTCTGCTGGGGAGGCTTTTTCCTCCCTGAGGAAGGGAAGAGCACCTCCTTATTAGATCTTGCTCCCTGCACCAGAGCTTGGAGGGAGGCCTCATCGAACCGTGGAGCACACGTTGGCCTACTGGTGGACATAGTTGCTGAATGAAGTGATCACAACAATGGGCATAAAGTTTAAAGTCTCCAGAAGAAGCAAGGCAGCAGCATTGATGACCTCATCAGAGACGACTTTCTGTATGAAAAGACTCATTGGGCCAGGGGTTTCCACACGCTAGAAATCAAGTGCTGGAAATTAGGGCAAAATCGCACTTTTTTCCCACTTCACATCGGAGTCGGGGCCCCCAATGGCAAAATTGAGCCCATAGAGTACAAAAGCAAGGAAGTTATGATGAACATTTATAAAACACTGGTTCGGCCTCAACTTGAGTATTGTGTCGAATTCTGGGCGGCACACTTTAGGAAGGATGTGAAGGCCTTAGAGAGGGTGCAGAAAAGATTTACGAGAATGATTCCAGGGATGAGGGACTTCAGTCACGTGGCTATCAGTTAGAGAAGCTGGGGTTGTTGGGGGAAATATTGAGTTGGTTTGTGCCTCTCGTTAGTGCCTTAAGAGGGTGCTAATTGGGCGCAAAGCAACGAGCGCCCGTGCGCGGCGATGTTTGCGCCACTCACAAAATTAACTAGACATTTTGCGGCGGCACTAAACACTACCGCTATGATCTCCTGCGCCGGCAGATCGTGACGTCAGTCGCGTGTGCAACACCCCGGTAGCGCCCCAGAGCGGAAATTGAGTGGTGCCCCCTGCCTTACCGCCTGCCGCTAGCAACAACAGGCTGAGGGGAGAGTTTTGCAGTCAGGAAGGGACTGGGGAGCGCTATTTAAAGGTGACCGCTTCCTGCCTTTTTCTGTTGGTGACATTTTTGCACCACACATTCTGAGAGAGAGTGAGAGAGACTTCTGGAGAGATTCAACGCTGTGTGAAGGAGTTTTGGGTACTGAGCAGCACTTTGCAGGTTCGTTTTGATTTGCCCTTCCTTGTATCGATTTAGAAGAGACTGTGGGGGCTGCACTCTGAGCTCTTTCCCTGGGCCTCTCCATTATTCTTTCCAGCTGATTTGATGTACAGGTCTCTTCAGGCCAAAATTCAAGGCTGCAATGAGCAGGGTGTGGATGGAGAGCAAGATCGACCCTCCCCTTTAAGAACTGGCCGGTGCCAGTGTGTCTGTGTTCCATTGCTGACTGACATCACATGAGCTTCGCCAGCGCTCTGAGGTAGCGCCTCACTCCTCGGCCTTTGCGCCTTAAGACAGGTGTGTAGCGCCTGATTTAGCGCTCCAATTACCTCCAGGGACGATAAAAGCCAAGTTTGCAGTCGGAGGTGATAATTAGCGCCAGGCGTTAATCTTTGCGCCTGGCCGATAGTTGCGCCCCAAGTGGGGCGATACTGAATTTCTCCCCCATTCTCTTTAGGGCAGAGAAGGTTGAGAGGAGATTTGATAGAGGTATGCAAAATCATGAGGGGTCTAGACAGATAGATGGAGAGACACTGT
Organism: Somniosus microcephalus; assembly: GCF_052327205.1. Classification (NCBI taxonomy): domain Eukaryota; kingdom Metazoa; phylum Chordata; class Chondrichthyes; order Squaliformes; family Somniosidae; genus Somniosus; species Somniosus microcephalus. The sequence continues at coordinate 167,656,480 of NC_140988.1, forward strand.
TCCCATAGGTGGTAGGGTCGAGAAGCAGAGGACACAGATTTAAGGTGATTGGCAAAAGAACGAAAGGCAACATGAGGATAAACTTGTTTACGCAGCGATTGGTTATGATCTAGAATGCACTGATTGAAAGGGTGGTGGAGGCAGACTCAATCATGGCTTTCAGAGGGAATTGGATAAGTACCCGAAGGAAAAAATTTTTGCAGGGCTACGGGGAAAGGGCGGGGGAGTGAGATTAGCTGAAGTGCTCTTGCACGGAGCCAGCACAGGCTCAATGAGCTGAATGGCCTCCTTCTGTGCTGTAACAATTCTATGATTCTATGAATGGAGGTCTAAAGAGATTTACGAGACCATGTACACAGATCACTAAAATGTAATAGTCAGGTACGAAAAATAATCCAAAAAACTAATAGAATGTTATCCTTTAGAACTAGAGGGCTGTACAAAGCTCTGGTTAGACCACATCTGGAGTACTGTGTACAGTTCTGGGCACCGCACCTTAGGAAGGATATATTGGCCTTGGAAGGAGTGCAGCGTAAATTCACTAGAATGTTACCAGGGCTCCAAGGGTTAGATTATGAGGAGAGATTACATAAACTAAGCTTGTATTCCCTGGAATATAAAAGGTTAAGGGGTGATTTGATTGTGGTTTTTAGGATTTTGAAAGGAATTGATAGGGAAAATAGAGAGAAACATTTTCTGCTGGTGGGAGAGCCTAGGACAAGGGGACTTTACCTTAAAATCAGACCCAGGCCATTCAGGAGAGAAGTTAGGAAACACGGCTTCACGCAAAAGGGTGGTAGAACTGTGGAGAAATAGAGTAAATCCATCCATTAAATTAAAAGCATCACAATAACAGGTAATATGGAGTGTTAGCATGAGTATACCCTTGAGCTCAGAGACTCTTACACCCTTTTAGGTTACAGTTTTACCCCGAAGGGCACACTTTCCATTGCAGGCATTTTGCAACATTAATCACATAGTAAAGGTGCCAACAAAAGTAATGAAAATCTGCTGGACTGGGATTTTCACCGTGCACCTCTGAGGCCAATGCCTCTACTTCTTTAAACTCATCACCAGTCGAAATAGGCCATCCTTCTATGTCATGATGTGTTGTTTATCCTGCCCTGTTCCAGGGTAATTATAATAGTCCCACCGCTGCACAATCTCAGTACAACAAATCTAGTTGGGAAAATTGATGCTGTATTTTACCATTGTTTTTGAAAATGATTGCATACAAAAGATTGTATTGGTATACCTTTATGATCGTGGCATCATAAAACAGCACATACTTGGATTACATTTTTTATAAACGTGTGCTGCACTCTATTACGATGAGAGATGATTTTCAGAAGCATATAGTATATATAAAGGCTATCTGAAGTGTTTCTTCTGCAGTTGCAGAAAGATAATCATAAATATTCAGAATCCTAGAGATTTGGTGCAAATAAAACTTGGGTTTAACCACATTTGATGGACTTCCATATCTACATGAGGTAAAGAAACAGAAGGAGGCTGTAGAGGAAAGAAAGGTATCAAGTGCAAAAACACAAAGTTGAGTATCCATTAGATCATCCAGAAATTCAAAGGCCTCAAAATTCCCCGGTGTAGCACTGGACGTTAAGGCCGGTTTTGTTGAAAAAAATGGTGGCCGCCTCGCTTCTGCCACCTTCTGGGGCGGGTTACGACGGCCACCATTTTGGTGAGGGCCATAGCGCTGCTGTTGATAGCGCTGCTCTCTCAAATTTAAATCAGCAGATCGTGATGTCAATCGGCGTGCAGTGCCTGATTTGACACCATGACCACTATTTTGGACGTCCTCGCATACTGTAACGCCGGGTCCTAAGTACGCACAAAAAAAACATGCGTGAAGCAGCCCTGCAGAGACACTGTCAGCACTTCTTAAATGGACACACACATCTTTCTGGTAAGTTAGGATTTCAGCTTTTGAACTTTAAAAAAATATTTTATTGAAGTAGTGGCTTGGTGCAATACTTTAAAAAAATTGTTAAAGTGTGCATGGAGTGCAGTGAGTACTAATGGACATTTGCAAGGCTTTAGATGGTAAAGGAAGGCCTCTGAGAAGACAGAAAATGCTGGAAATATTCAGCAGGTCAGGCAGCATCCGTGGAGAGAGAAACAGAGTTCATGTCTTAGGTCGAGATGCTGTCTGACCTGCTGAGTATTTCCAGCATTTTCTGCTTTTACTTTAGATTTCCAGTATTTTGCTTCTGAGAAGACCACTTGCTCACAGTCCTGGGGGGCACAGGGAGGTGAAGCTGAGACAGCAAAGGGAGCAAGCTGCTCACAGAGGGAAGCAAAGAAACAGAAGAGGAAGAAGGAAGGGTAGAGTTGTGGTGAGGGGAGGGTGGGAAAGTAAGAGGTGTATGCATACACCATGCGCACCTTGTAAATCAGAAGATATTGTGGGATGAGTGGGAAGTGGGATGTGAGAAGGAGGATAACTTATGAGGATACCAGCATCTTGTATCCTTTCAGTCCGGCCGCTGGCCAAGGGCTCAGCCATGCCCTTGCCAAGAATGGCCTGCACCGTCTCCTCCAAAGGGGTGAGGAGAAGCTAGGGATGTGTTTGTGTTTGGTACAGATTGTTGGTAGGTGTGTGATGGGGTGAGATGGGGGGCCGTACATTGAGAAGTATGCAGGGCTAGTGATGCAGTTCATAGGAGACGGCTTTTGAAGGTGCATTCACTGACCTGGACCACTGGTCTGAGGTCATGAAGCTTCTTTGGGCACTGGAGCCAGGTCGTGGGCGGGGGGGGGGGGATGGCAACACTGCTGGCAGTGCCAGCCTCGGCAATCTGGTCCCACATCCTTCTTTCTGGAGGGCTTCCTGGCCCCTGTGGGTAGAGGACCTGTCTTCCAGTGTTGACCCCCTTCACAAAGCTGGAGTGCTGCGTACGAGACCCTGGGTGCCCTTTACCTGGCTTGTTGAACCATTTATTAGTGCTGAAACACTTTCATCATTTTTTTACTTGCAGAAGGCAGTTCAGCTTTAAGAGCTGAAGACTGCCATTTTGGAATTATATTTAATGTTTATTTTTGGTCCAGAAGGCAGTTGAGCTCTAAGGGCTAAAGACTGCATATTTTTAAATGATTTTTATTTTCTAATTTTAGAAGGCAGTTCCCTTTTAAGGGCTCAAGACGGCTTTCTAAAATGACCGGCTGCTGAGCGTACCGCCCGAAACAACATGTTACATGGTAGATTCTGCGCTCCGATCATTTACACCAGCAGGCAGCACCAAAATAACGGTGCTGCCTGCGCTCTTTTTATGGGCAGGAGTTAACCTCTCCCAGCAGTGGCAGTGGCGGTTTTCCTGCGCTATCGGATTTCTAGGCTGAAGTGCCTAATCTCTCCTGTGAAACTAGCACCAGCTGAGAAGTAATGAACCAAATGGCTTCCTTCTGTGATGCACTGTAATTTCTATAATGCCAGAGCACTAAAACTGGTGAGAATTTTTAAGACAACACAGAACTCAATTCCAAACCCATTGAAATAAACAGAGGTGGGGTTGTTTTTTTATATACATCAGGATATACAGAAAAAATTGTTTTTCATGAGAATCAGTGAGACTCAGTGTTACTTATTTTGTTTTTATTTACTGAATAAAATATTTCAGCATTCTATGAGTATTTTGTTCTTATAGATATGACAAACTTATTGCAGTTAGGGAGCTACAGGAAATTTATCATTACCATTGTTCAAGAAATGATCCAGCAAAATCAAAAAACCATAAGTCACATGCAGAAATCAGGTTATACCGTAATGTGATTTAGTCAGTGTTTGAAGTAACTGTATGTACATCTATACCACAATCTCAACTAATGTGTACTGAGTGATTTAAATCCAATGAAGTAATTTCAATCCAAGGTGCTCTACATCCTGTTCCTGTTGTGTACTTCACGTTTACCAGTAAAATTGGATCTGTAAAGTGTTGTAATTCTTCATGGTTTTGACATTGATTTACATTGAATGTTTTCACCTAGAGAGCTACATTCCTTACAATATACATTTTTTAAATTTTGTGTTTGATAACTAGAAAGGGATGATAACAAAGCTTTTCACGTAATCTGCAAATCTTTTTTAAGGTGTGGGTTTTAAACTGAGTTTTCTTTAATTCTCTAAAGGCCACCTTGTGCGAATGTAATAAATCACACAGTTTGATTTGAACATATATTAGACACGGAAGATATTGAATTTCCACCTCAATTTATAATGTTAGGATTCCACTTATTTCTTGGCCATATTAGCTATTTTCCAATGTTCCTTCAATTTGAATTGCTTATTTCAGTAGTAATGCTTGTTTGAAGTTCATTTTCACTACACAAATTTAATTCTAGTCAATTGAGTTTCTTCACAAAAATATTTGGTGCTAAAAGGCTTTTGCAATTTTGTCATAGTGAAACCAATCTCTCAATCTTATTCACACATTCTCTCTTTGAGAGAGCAAATCTTTACTTTTCCACTGTCAATTTCTTTTGTTTGTTCTTTCTTTTCATCTGGTTTCTTTCTTCTCTTTTGCTTTCTTTGTTCTTTTCTTTCAACAGGTATATTTTTTTCTCTGTGAGTCTTTGCCTGTCAGCTTGGTGTTTGACATGCATGGAAACAAATGTTTGAGAGTCCCCAAACCAAACTACTGAGAAATCTACACATGTAATGTTTCTGTTTGCCTCATATCTTATTTGTCAGTCTTGCTCAGTGATAGCACTCTTGCCTCTGAGCTATAATCTCATGGGCTAGATTTTCAGTATAGGCAGTTTTGGGGCGCTAGCTTTAGCGCCCGCCCGAAGTTAGCGCCCGCCCCAAAGTAGCGCCCCGTTGCCGGGAATTCAGTGGCTTCGCCCTAAGAGGTTGGTGGAGCGCTAAAAGAGGCGTTCCACTACTCTCTTTAGGCGCTAAGCCGGCGGTCCAGAGGGATAGCGCCCAGGCGGGGCGCAGCACGGGTGCGGTCATTTTTGCACTGACAGCAGACCCCGTGGTGCCGACCAGCTCTTAAAGGGGGAAGGGACGAATTGGTCTGCTGCCACGCCCTGCACACTGCAGCCTTGCAAAGAGGCCTCAACACTACTGCTCAGCCCCAGGGAGTCATGGCAACGCCAGAGAAGGCCCGTCAGCGTGCCCTGCGCTTCTCAGAGGGTGATCTGGACATAATGGTCACAGCTCTGGAGGTGAGGCGCAAGATCTTGTTTCCAGAGAGTGGGAGGAATCCAACCCACCACGACTACACCAAAGCCTGGAAGCAGATCGCCCAGAGGGTGACGTTCACCGGCGAGGCCCCCAGGACCCACAAACAATGCCGTAAGAAATACAACGATCTGACCAGGATTGTGAGGGTGAGTAGCCTTTCCAGTCTCCTCCTCATTCTTGCATGTACACCTGACATGATGGGCAAAGGGACCTGAAAGTCCTTTTGGCCAGCCCTCAGCCAGCAGCATTGGGACAGTCATGAGCATCAAATGGCCATTCGGCACTCTACACTTTGGCCAAGCTATTCCACCATGGGAGGCAGTGGACAGTACATCAGGGCTTCACTCTGTCCAAGCTATTCCACCATGGGAGGCAGTGCACACTACATCAGGGCTTCACTCTGTCCAAGCTATTCCACCATGGGAGGCAGTGCACACTACATCAGGGCTTCACTCTGTCCAAGCTATTCCACCATGGGAGGCAGTGCACACTACATCAGGGCTTCACTCTGTCCAAGCTATTCCACCATGGGAGGCAGTGCACACTACATCAGGGCTTCACTCTGTCCAAGCTATTCCACCATGGGAGGCAGTGCACACTACATCAGGGCTTCACTCTGTCCAAGCTATTCCACCATGGGAGGCAGTGCACACTACATCAGGGCTTCACTGCGCACTTACAGCCCGTCCTTTCTCTTGCAGGCTAAAGTAGCGTTTAATCGCCAGGCCCGTGCCAGGGGTGGCCGCGCCAAGCTGCAGAAGCTCACTCGGCTGGAGGAGCGCGTGTGTGTGCTCATGGGAGCCCGTGTGATTGTCCCCACAGCGTGCGGTGTATCCGACCCTCCACTGCCCGGCAATGGTAAGGACCTCGCCTTTTGGCCCTCTCGCGTCGCACTGGCCCATCCGAGCTACCTCCTTTGCCACTGTCCCACCAATGCGCTGAATCCCACCAGTCCTAACTCCCTCGCTGACGCCGTCTCCTCACTCTGAAGCTACTCTTGTGCATTCCTGCTTTCAGCTGGTGACGACCAGGACCCTGAGGCTGCCAGTGACAGCACCTCCAACCAGGAGGAGGAGGAGGAGCAAGCCGGACCTTCGGGGGAACAGTCACGTCCCGCAGGAGAGGAGGAAATGCTTGACACCTCCTCACTGGACGAGTGCCTGGAGGAACTGTCGCAGGGCAATGCAGCTTCTGGGACCAGTGGCGTCCAGCCACCCAGCAGCCGTGCGCGTGGCCCGCGGCCTTCCCCCCAAAGGGGGGAAGGATCAGAGGGGAGTGCTGCTGCTCGGCACACTCGCCGTCACCAACGCGGCAAGGGTCCCCTAGTTCGGCCCCCTCCTCCCCAGCGGGAGAGTCGCGACTCCAGTCCGGACACCTTCACTTCGGAGGAGGTGCGGAAGCTCGATCAGATGGCCGACGACTCGGACCGGCGCCACACGGAGCTCATGAGCGTGGTGGGGCGCATGCCTGAGGCCATCGAGTCGCTGGCGACCAGTGTGCGCGAGTTCGGGGCAGCAACTGCCGCGACTGGCCGCATGCTAACTGATGCCATCAAGACCCTGGCGGATGTGATGCGCGCGCACACCAGGACCACAGGGCCACTCACTGCTGCCACACGCGCTGTCTCAGGCAGGCATCGCCAGGGCAGGCGCCGCGCTGGACCATCCCAGCAAGCCGGCCGTCGGCTGATTGCTGCGGATCCTGCAGTGCGGGCCCGGCCGAGTGCCACCGCGCCACAGCACCAGCCAGCGCATCCCAGACGCCAGCTGGCCCACATTGCGCCATCCGTCGCCGCCATTCCCCCTCTGGGGCATCGACGGCAAGCGGCTGCAGCTGATGGTGGCCAGGCTCAGGTGCGCCACTCAGCAGACGGCCCCTCGAGGCCCAAACGGCGTGTAGGCCGCCCCCCAGCGGCATCTGGCGGAAGGGCATCTGAGCCTCAGGCGCCTTCCCCCAGCCTCGCAGCAGCCACTGGGCAGAGCTTGCGAAGGAGCAGCAGGCAGGGCAGGGGAGGCAAAATGCTGGCCAAGGTCTCGCCCTCGCGGGCCACTCAGTAGAGGGTGTGGCCAGCTTTCCTTTAATATGGCGGTGGCCATCTTTATTTTGCCCATGGTTGTGCTTTTGGAGGGCTTTTTTTTTGCGTTAGGCCGACGTTGAGGCCCGGTTTCAATAAAGGTGGAGTGGCTCCTCCCCAGTTTGTGGGAGTGAGTCGTTTGTTGGGCTTTTTGTGGGGCCCGTTTATTGTTTTTGGGGATTCATGTGGGAAGGGCTTTTCATTTTTGTGTAATAAAAAATTATCTTTATTCATGCAGTCTCCATGGTTGTTCTTCTTAGTGTTTGTTGGCTTCGCCGGCTGAGGGCTTGCGGAGCGGCTGCATTCATCTTCCCTCATGGCCCCTGGCCATTCCCTGACAGGGGGCTTAGAAGTACCGTGTAATAAGGTGGCGTCGTGCGGCCCTTGGCCCTGGTCGCACCCTCCTGGGAACGTACTCCTGCTCCTCCTCCTCCTCCTCCTCCTCCTCCTCATGCTCCTCCTGCTCCTCCTCCTGAGGTGCTGGTCCAACGTCAGGTGGCAGTGCCTGAGTCCTGCGGATAGCCAGGTTGTGTAGCATGCAGCAAACCACCACAAATTGGGAGACCCGTTCCGGCGAATACTGGAGAGCTCCTCCGGAGCGATCAAGGCAGCGGAACCGCTGCTTGAGGACCCCAATAGTTAGCTCGATGATGTTGCGGGTGGTTTGATGGCTCTCGTTGTAGGCCTCTTCAGCAGCGGTCCTGGGCGCGCGGAGCGGGATCATGAGCCAGGTGCACAAAGGATAGCCTTTGTCCCCGAGTAGCCATCCTCTTGGGGGAGGCTGTGCCTGGAACATGTCATGCACAGTACTCTGCCGCAGGATAAAGGCATCGTGGCTGCTGCCTGGGAAGCTGGCATTGACTGCCATGATGCGCTGCTTGTGGTCACAGACCAGCTGCACATTCAGAGAATGGTAGCCCTTCCTGTTGCGATACTGCTCGCCATGCTCCAGAGGGGCCCGCAAAGCCACATGCGTACAGTCAATGGCGCCCTGCACCAAGGGGAATTCCCCGAGTCTGGAAAATCCCAATGCGCGCTGATGCTGGCTCTCCAGGGCCATGGGGAAGGAGATGAATTGGCTTCTCCTTCTGAACAGTGCTTCAGTCACCTGGCGGATGCAGCGATGCGCGCCGTACTGGGAGATGTTTGCTATGTCCCCAGCAGCGTATTGGAAGGAGCCGGTGGCATAGAAGTTCAATGCCACTGTCACCTTCACTTCCACCGACAGAGACGTCCTGCACCTGAGCTTTGGCCGCAGATCTCGGCGAAGCAGGTGGCAGATCTCTGCAATCACCCCCTTTCGGAATCGGAGCCTTTTAACACATCGCGCGGCACTCATGTTTAGGTAGGAGCGCTGCTGGCAGTATAGCCTGACTGGGTAAGGCCTACGTGGCCGACGCCTGTAGCCCCCTCTGCCTCTAGCCAGGGCTGCCCCTCTCACAATGCGTCTGCGAGCCCTACGGACATGGAGCTGCAGCTCCGCGTTGGAACCCCATGCAACCCCCATCAAATCCTGGCAAACACTCTAATTTCCAAATGGCCACTTGCAGCGCTGTTGCCTGAGTCCAAAAATACCTGGCTCTTGCTGCTTGAAACCAGTTAGCTATCCTCCTTGTTGTGTCTCCAGAAATGCGTTGCACAAGACTGTTTTCTGAAAAAAGGATGGCCTGTATACTGGAGAGGACGTTCCCTTTAATTAGCGCCCCCCGGGGCCCGCGCTGGTTGTGTTGCGTTCCTTTTTCCAAACGCTCCGGCCGCCCGCCGCACAATGGGGCGGTCCGACTGAAGTTTGCAATCGGGGCGGCCAAAGGGCGTTGCACGAGGATGTGACGTCATTTTCTGCGCGCGCATCCGGGCGGGCGCTAAACTTTGCGCCGGCGCTAACGGGCAACTTAATTTGGGGCGGAGCGCAAACTGCGCTGCGCCCGGGCGCTACACGCATAGCGCCCGGAAATCACTTCTCTTAAGGCGCTAACTGCTGGCGCAAGCTACTGAAAATCTAACCCCATGGGTTTAAGCCAGAGATGTAAGCAAATCATTTATTGATATATACACAGTGAATAGAAGCGGCACCAGAACAGAATACTGCCACCCACTTCCAACCAATCTGAAAATCTGCCCTCTCTCTGTTTCCTCCCCTTAAACCAATTTTTAATCTAACTTTCTACCCTCCCCCTATTTCCAAACCTCTTAAACTTCTCCAATAGTTTCCTGTGTGATACCTTGTCAAAGGCTTTCTAAAAGTCCTTGTTCACCACATCCACTGCATTTCCCCCATTCACCATATCTGTCTCCTCCTCAAAGAACTCTATCAGGTTGGTCAAGCATGATCTTCCTTTCCGAAATCTATGCTGTCAGCTTCTGATTATTTTCTCTTCATCCAGTTATTTAGTAATTTCATTTTTGAGCCAGTGGATACCAGGTACTAGGAGCTCCTATCTCCTTATATGGCTCTGTGTCAAGTTTTGTTTGCTAATGTTCCTGTGAAGCACCTTGGGATGTTTTACTACGTTAAAGGTGCTCTATAAATGCAGGTTGCTGTTGTTGTATTGCTACCATCCTACTGATCACAGCAGGGACACCACATCCCATCGACTAGTAGTTCCACCAGTTAGAGGTGTAGAGCATTCGTTTTCCTCTCTGCAATCCAGTCTCTCTGTATCTTTTCTTGTTTCACTTCTACCACTGTCTTGGCTGAGATCAGCTAATTCAGCACATACCAAGTATTGAATCTGCAGTTTCCAGGGATTTATGACTCAGTACCACACCACAAGGTACATGTACCCACTGAGCTATCAATGGCATCACTCTGTTGTTCCTCCACTCCTTTCTCCATCCCCACAATATCCTGAATCAGTTTTTCCTTAATTTCCTAAATCTATCTCAATGAAATGCAGCTCTCCTCTTCACTGTCAATAAAGTCTATCTCTCCTCCACCCCCCTGCCTAACACCAGCTTCTAAAAGACAACTCAAATCTCCAGCTGAAATCTATTGAATTTTGCCGATAGTTTTTGGTGGGGAGTGAAAATCTCCCATGGCCTTTACAAGCTCCATAGTTTTTCAAAAGATGAAAACAAACCTTGACATTTCTCAAAATAGCCTGAAATGCCAGTTAGGTTTGGCAAACCAGCTAACCATACCCATTGCTGTGAAGGAGCTACACGAAGACGCTCATTTGTAGCATTTTGACAGTTCATTCTGCAAATTAATCTCCCGGAATTGGATCACCTCCTATGTTCTATCTTCTAGCTTGCTCCCTGTCATCTGTATTTTTGAGAGCAACTTAACAATTGTCAGCTGTCCTTCATTCTGCCAGCGCAATTCACACCCCATCTAGAGCCATCCTTTGTTTCTTAACCTGTCCCATTACCACCTCCTCTTGCATTGAATATCTCTTAATGTCTCTCAATGTTTCTTAATCTCTCCTGCTTTCTATCCTGACCTTCCCTTTTGTTCTTTCATCCCCTCCCCCAAGGGATTGGTCCTTGGACCCCAGCTATTCACAATATATATTAATGATCTGGACGAGGGAACTAGATGTAATATCTCCAAGTTTGCAGACGACACAAAGCTGGGTGGGCGTGTGTGCTGTGAGGAGGATGCTGAGAAACTCCAGTATGATTTGGATAGGTTGGGTGATTGGGCAGAAGCATGGCAGATGCAATATAATGTGGATAATTGCGAGGTTATCCACTTTGGTGTCAAAAGCAGGAAGGCAGATTATTATCTGAATGGCAATAGATTGGGAGAAGGGGATGTGCAACGAGACCAGGGTGTCCTTGTGCACCAGTCGCTGAAAGTAAGCATGCAGGTGCAGCAGGCGGTTAAGAAGGCAAATGTTGTGTTGGCCTTCATAGCGAGAGGGTTCGAGTACAGGAACAAGGATGTCTTGCTGCAGTTGTACAGGGCCTTGGTGAGACCACATCTTGAGTATTGTGTGCAGTTTTGGTTGCCTTATCTGAGGAAAGATTTTAGGAATTAATAATGGGGGGGCTGGGGTTATTGTCTCTGGCCAGCCAGAAGCCTCTGAGCTGCTCCAGGGACCCCCGTGCGGTTTCGAAGCGCTCCCCTATTCCTGGTTCTGACCGCCGGACTTATTCGGTAGCGATGTAGACAGAAAACGTGACTCGTGGTTGGGTGCAAAACAGACCAGTATTTATTGAAACAAAAAGAAACAAATTGAAAATAAATAATACAGCACACCTATGCTGAAATACAGCACTTTACTTAACACAATACACTTATTGTCCACTAAAGCACTCTTTCGCTTAGTGCAACACCCTTTTACTTAAATACAGCACTTTACTTCTCACAGTACAATTTAGTGCCTACATCAACACTGTTTGCTTAATAGAACACTGTTACTTATCAAATCAAATCAAATCAACTTTTATTGTCATTGTTAGTGCACAAGTGCAGTACAACGAAATGTCGGTTTGCGGCTCCCGAGAGTGTACATTTGGATTAAGACATTTAAACATTCAACATACATTTGGCTTGTAGCATATTAACATAAATATGACCATAATAAAGTGCATTGGCAGATGTGCAGGCTTTAGAGTTTATTTGTGGAGTTCAGTAGGATGACAGCACTTTTAATACAGCTACTTGCTGTTCACTACAGCACCTTTCTGCTTAGTGCAACACTGTTACTTAGATACAGCACTTTTAATACAGCTACTTAGTGTTCACTACAGCACCTTTCTGCTTAATGCAACACTGTTACTTAAATGGGGGAGGAGAAAATGGACACAAAAGGGAAAATTGACTAAAATTACAGTTTAACAAGATTCCCCTAATTCCCACCCTTATACATATTCTAAGTTGCCTTGTAATGGGCCAGAAAATGTATGCTCACCAATGAACGCCTGCCCCGTGCCTTTGCGATCTTAGATTCTTCACCACCCTGAAGATAGAGATACCCAAGTGTTTAAAAGTAACTGCTGGTATTCCACTCCCTTGGGCGGGCTCCCAAGTCGTAGAGGGCACGGAGGTGAGGCTGCAGAGAGAGAGAGAGAGATGGCTTCTTGAGAAGCTATCTTGTACCCCATTTGGGGCCAAAATCTTCCCGCCCAAATCCGGATGCATCTGGGCTAAACAAAAGGGATCCAAACTGTCCCCATTGACTGTGATGGGGTTTGGATGAATCACCCATTCATTGTGATGGGTTTTTGAATGCATCCCCATTCTTGCGATGGGTTGAATGAAACTGTCCCAGTTTGAAAAACCATGTCTATTTCCTTAATGGCTGAGTAAACAGCCCTTGGAGTTTAGTGTAAACAAACTGATTGTCCTGTGGTCACTCCCAACCACAATTGATTGGCAGTCTCAAGTGGTTAATTCTTTGTGTCAACAGTGTAGCAGTTTAATGTAAACAAACATCGATTGTCCTGCAGGGAGGGAAACTCCCTGAACTGCCTTTGATTGACAATTTAACGACTCCATTGCTACAGGGGCTGGGTTTCTTTCTAAATCCTTTGTCAGCCATCTTTGATTTTCCATTTTCAGGTGCACTTTTGCCATGATGTCGGACAGCCATCTTTGATTATCCTTTTTCACAGACACACACAGGCTGCCTTTCAGTCCTCTTTGTCAGCCCGAGCTTTGAAGAGAGACTGTCCTTTTGTCTTCTGCCACAAGGTCTGACGGCCATTTTGATCCCTGGATTTTTAAAGGTATATTCTACCCAGGTATTCTTTAATCAAAAATCAATCATCGGAACTGTAGAAAATTTTCAAATTATTGCGAAATCCTACAGTCCCCCATCGGATACTAAAACTTGCTTGTAGTAGTGTCCAAAGGTGAGCAATAATTTCTGACCCCCCACAAACAACCTTCCCTTATACTTATCTAAATCTATCTTTGATCCCCCGACACCTCCATCTCCCCTGCCCAGAGAGAATTGCAGAAAAACAAGATTAATTAAATAATCAATACACGGAGGGGGTCCAATGCCTCTGCACCACTTGCATTCACAATAATTCAAGCATGGAGGGGTCCGATGCCCCTGCACCACTTGCAACATAGTTTTTAACATGATACAACATCTTTAATGGGATTATCACCAAGCCAACATATCTGCTAAAAATACACATGGAAGAAAACGAGCTTCCCCTTTTTTTTTATTACAATGCAATTGCCTGACACTTCATTAAATGGCACTATTCTTCAGCTATAAATGTATTTTAAATTTTCACCATGCAAACATAACAATTCCTAGGCATATGCAATGTGTTCCCTTAACTCCAAACAAGCAGTAAAATAATTAACAAGCTTTTGTAAATTCTTAATCTTAATTGAATTTCCAATAACAGTTTAAATGTTGTGGGCATCTGCCTCCTGCAGACCCCTTCCTTCGTGAGCAAGGAGTGCTCCTTCCTTGAGCATCCAATGACACGTTGGTCCTCTGTGCCTTCTGGAACTCTGAAAAGGACAAAAAAAAACATCTAGCCAGGTCCCCGACTTGGGGGGAGTGTAATCAGGCCCCGTGACCTCGACCCACAATACAATTCTGGAATGGTACCATACTTAAAACTTATACACTAATAATAATTGCAATATAAAATCTAAAATTAACATGCACTACCTTAATCCTTTATTGCACATTACTTGCATAAAGCTATATACAAGCGCCGCCCATCTCCGGGCGGCCAGCCTAATCCCTGTTTGGGCTGCCACAGGCTGTACCCTGCGGTGTGGCTGGACTGATTCCACCTTCTCGTCCCTCGCAGCTTATGACTACTGGTTGGGGACTTCCGCCTTTTTGCTTCTCCCTGACTCGGGAGACCGCCCTACTCCACTGGAAAGTGGGTGACCATACTCTCTTGGGCTGGGGTACCCGAAGAGACCTCCTAGGGAGTGTCGCTGGTGGAGCTACCCTGGCGAGCTGACCCTTAGCTCGGGTCACACTCCCTGCTGGCTGGGGACCTCCTCCTTCGGGTCCCTCCCTTCCCAAACCTGGGCTGGGGACAGGCAATCCCTTGCCACTGGCTGCCGGTGGCTGAGAGCCTTCCCCTTCAGGCCTATAACCTGGTTCAAGCTCCTCCCCGGAGTCCCACAAGAGAGGGAGCATCGCTCGGGCCAAGTGCTGGGGGACTTCTTCTCTCATACACGCGACAGCGCCTGCGTGAGCAGTCTGAGTATGTGTACATGCTGCAGGCTGTGGATTTCTAATCTCAGGCACAATCCCAGCTGCCTGTTTCCCTGCCCCCGGCTCAAACAACCTGCATTGTTTGATATAACTGGCTGCCTGCCAGTAATCCTGTTCAAAATCCTTTTCCCTCACCAGGGCGGCTTTAAAGGTGGAGTCTTGGGCTTGGACCTGCTTTTGGTCCGAGGCCAAAGCTATCCCCTGTGTGCCCCCCTTATCCCGGATTGTTGCTACCAGACCTGCTCTACAGGGGTCCCAGAACTCTCCTTTCCTGTTCCCCTGCTTAAACAGCTTGCACTGGCTCCTCCCCTAACACAAGCCACAGTGCCTGCCGGTGCAGCCTGTGAGCTTGCACCTGCTGTGGGCTGGGGATTTCTGACCTCGGGTTCACTCCCAACTGCCTGTTTCCCTGTGGGTCCCATTAAGTTAAATGGGACCTGGTTAGACTGGGGGGAATTGGTCAGGTCTTCCGAGTGGACCACCATGCTGGAGGCTCCAGTTTCCACCGAATATCTCCCCTGCACCATCTTCACCCCATCTCAACATAGGGCCTGCTCCCCTCAGCATTTTTGCGGGGACACAGGTCAACAGGTTGCGCTGGCTCCAGCCATTGTTGGGAGTGGGATGGGGCAGATGGGGTCAAAGCACCGGTGGTGGCTCCTACGCTCCCCTGGCCAGTCAGAAGGGACTGCAATGCCTCCAATAGTGACTCGACCCGGAGGGGGGGGGGAAATTCCTATCTCTACCACCTCATCCTCCACCCCCCTTTGCTGCCAGAGCTCCTGAAAGCTCGGACCTGCCTTCAGGCTGATCAGACATATCATCCCCTTTGCCCTCCTTAAAGCCATATTCAAGCTTTCTATTTCTGCCCTACAGGGGCCATGATCTGCTTCCTCAAACCCTTGCTCGCAGGCCAGCTTATATGCTGCCTTTACCTCCCTAACCTTTTCCTCCTGCTCTTTTATTTCTTGTATGAGGCGAGCGTTCTCCTCCAGCACCCTCATCTCATTGCTCTTGGCTTCAGGTACTCTGACTCGTGCCTCGTGTGGCTTTTGCTCTCACTAAACTGAACCACCAGGCGCTCCATCTTGGCCTGGTATTCTTCAACCTCCCTTTCCCTATCCCAACTCTCTGCTCTAGATTCCCTAAGCCTGCGGGTGACTTCCCCAAGCCTGCGGGCACCTAACCACAAACAAACCAGTGGGATAAAAAGAAAACCAATAACTGCTGCTCTCTCCAGACCCAAACCACCGTCTGCCACATCGCACACCGTTGCCGACGTCCCTGCCACGGTCGCCATTTTTTAGGAATTAATAACGGGGGGGTTGGGGTTATTGTCTCTGGCCAGTCAGAAACCTCTGAGCTGCGCCAGGGACCCCTGTGTGGTTTTGAAGCGCTCCCCTATTCCTGGTTCTGACCGCCGGACTTATTCGGTAGCAATGTAGACAGAAAACGTGACTCATGGTTGGGTGCTAAACAGACCAGTATTTATTGAAACAAAAAGAAACAAATTGAAAATAAAGAATACAGCACACCTATGTTGAAATACAGCACTTTACTTAACACAGTACACTTATTGTCCACTAAAGCACTCTTTCGCTTAGTGCAACACCCTTTTACTTAAATACAGCACTTTACTTCTCACATAGAAACATAGAAACATAGAAGATAGGAGCAGGAGTAGGCCATTCGACCCTGCGAGCCTGCTCCACCATTCAATGAGATCATGGCTGATCATTCAAATTCAGTACCCTGTCCCTGCCCTCTCCCCATATCCCTTGATCCCTTTAGCCTTAAGAAATATATCCAACTCTTTCTTGAATATATTTAATGAACTGGCCTCCACCGCCCTCTGTGGCAGAGAATTCCACAGGTTCACCACTCTTTGGGTGAAGAAATTCCTCCTCATTTCAGTCCTAAATGTCCTACCCCTTATCCTTAGACTATGACCCCTGGTTCTGGACTTCCCGACCATCGGGAACATCCTTCCAGCATCTAGTCTGTCCAGGCCTGACAGAATTTTATAGGTTTCGATGAGATCCCCTCTCAATCTCCTAAACTCCAGTGAGTATAAGCCCAATCGACACAATCTCTCCTCATACGTCATTCCTGCCATCCCAGGTATCAGCCTGGTGAATCTTCGCTGCACTCCTTCTATGGCAAGAACGTCCTTCCTCAGATAAGACGACCAAAACTGCACACAATACTCAAGGTGCGGTCTCACCAAGGCCCTGTACAACCGTAGCAAGACATCCTTGTTCCTGTACTCGAACCCTCTTGCTACGAAGGCCAACATACCATTTGCCTTCTTAACCGCCTGCTGCACCTGCATGCTTACCTTCAGCGACTGGTGCACAAGAACACCCAGGTCTCTTTGCACTTCCCCTTTTCCCAATCTATTGCCATTCAAATAATAATCTGCCTTCCTGTTTTTGCCACCAAAGTGGATAACCTCACATTTATCCACATTATAGTGCATTTGCCATGTTTCTGCCCAATCACCTAACCTGTCCAAATCGTACTGGAGTTTCATGACATCCTTCTCACAGCATACCCTCCCACCCAGCTTTGTGTCATCTGGAAATTTGGAGATATTACATCCAATTCCCTCGTCCAGATCATGAATATATATTGTGAACAGCTGGGGCCCTAGGACCGATCCTTGCGGTACCCCACTTGTCACTGCCTGCCACTCGGAAAACGACCTGTTTATTCCAACTCTTTGCTTTCTGTCCGCCAACCAGTTATCTATCCAAGTCAATACCTTGCCCCCAATCCCATGTGCCTTAATTTTGCACGCTAATCTCTTATGTGGGACCTTATCGAAAGCCTTCTGAAAGTCCAAATACACCACATCCACTGGTTCTCCCTTATCTATTTTACCAGTTACATCCTCAAAAAATTCCAGTAGATTAGTCAAGCATGATTTACCTTTTGTAAATCCATGTTGACTTTGTTCGATCCTGTCACTGCTTTCCAAGTGCTCTGCTATTACATCTTTTATAATGGACTCTAGCATTTTCCCCACTACCGATGTCAGGCTTACCGGTCTATAATTCCCCGCTTTTTCTCTGCCACCTTTTTTGAATAGTGGGGTAACATTAGCTACCCTCCAATCCATGGGTACTGTTCCAGAGTCTATTGAGTTCTGGAAGATGACCAGCAATGCATCTACTATTTCTAGGGCCACTTCCTTAAGTACCCTGGGATGTAGATTATCAGGCCCTGGGGATTTATCAGCCTTCAGTCCCATCAATTTTCCTAACACCATTTCCCTCCAAATACTGATTTCTTTCAGTTCCACCCTTTCATCAGACCCTATGTTCCCCGGTATTTCTGGGAGGTTATTTGTGTCCTCCTTTGTGAAGACAGAACCAAAATATGTATTTAGTTGGTCTGCCATTTCTTTGTTCCCCATTATAAATTCCCCCGATTCTGACTGCAAGGGAATTACGCTTGACTTCACCAATCTTTTTCTCTTCACATATTTATAAAAGCTTTTACAGTCAGTTTTTATGTTCCCTGCAAGCTTACTCTCATTCTATTTTCCCTTTCTGAATTAATCCCTTTGTCCTCCTTTGTTGAATCCTGAACTGCTCCCAATCCTCAGGATTATTGCTTTTTTGGGCCAATTTGTATGTCCTCTCCTTGGATCTTATGCTATCCCTAATTTCCCTTGTTAGCCACGGTTGAGTCACCCTTTTTGTTTTATTTTTATGCCAAACTGGGATGAACAACTTCTGTAGTTCATCCATTTGGTCTTTGAATGTTTGCCATTGCCTATCCACCATCAACCCTTTGAGTGCCATTCCCCAATCAATCCTACACTACACAGTACACTTTAGTGCTTACTACAACACTGTTTGCTTAATAGAACACTGTTACTTATATACAGCACTTTTAATACAGCTACATAGTGTTCACTACAACATTGTTTGCTTAATAGAACACTGTTACTTAAATGCAGCACTTTTAATACAGCTACTTAGTGTTCACTACAGCACTTTTCTGCTTCGTGCAACACTGTTACTTAGATACAGCACTTTTAATACAGCTACTTAGTGTTCACTACAGCACCTTTCTGCTTAATGCAACACTGTTACTTAGATACAGCACTTTTAATACAGCTACTTAGTGTTCACTACAGCACCTTTCTGCTAAATGCAACACTGTTACTTAAATGGGGGAGGAGAAAACGTACACAACGAGGGAAAATTGACTAAAATTACAGTTTAACAAGATTCCCCTTAATTCCCACCCTTATACCTATTCTAAGTTGCCTTGTAATGGGCCAGAAAATGTATGCTCACCAATGAACACCTGGCCCGTGCTCTTGCGGTCTTAGATTCTTCACCACCCTGAAGATAGAGATACCCCAGTGTTTAAAAGTAACTGCTGGTATTCCACTCCCTTGGGCGGGCTCCCAAGTTGTAGAGGGCATGGAGGCGAGGCTGCAGAGTGAGAGAGAGAGATGGCTTCTTGAGAAGCTATCTTATACCCCATTTGGTGCCGAAATCTTCCCGCCCAAATCCGGATGCATCTGGGCTAAACAAAAGGGATCCAAACTGTCCCCATTGACTGTGATGGGGTTTGGATGAATCACCCATTCATTGTGATGGGTTTTTGAATGCATCCCCATTCTTGTGATGGGTTGAATGAAACTGTCCCAGTTTGAAAAACCATGTCTATTTCCTTAATGGCTGAGTAAACAGCCCTTGGAGGTTAGTGTAAACAAACTGATTGTCCTGTGGTCACGCCCAACCACAATTGATTGGCAGTCTCAAGTGGTTAATTCTTTGTGTCAACATTGTAGCAGTTTAGTGTAAACAAACATCGATTGTCCTGCAGGGAGGGAAACTCCCTGAACTGCCTTTGATTGACAATTTAACTCTATAATATAAAGTTCAATTTTGTGAATCCTACACTCCCCCCTGATGATACTGTAACTTGCTTGAAGTATCATAATTCTGGGTGAGCAAAATTTCTGACTTTCCATAATCAAACCATCCCCAGTATTTACCTATCTATGACCCCACGACACATGCATTTCCCATTTCAAAAAAACCTAGTGTACATTAAGCATCTATAGATGGCAATACTTCAGATGTGAAATTTGTCATACTCACTTCCAGGCGTGGAGGGGGGCCTAATACCCTTACATCACCTGGTGCATACACACTGGGCTAGAAATTCAGTTGGTTGCGCCAGCCGTTAGCGCCTTAGGAGGAGTAGATGTCGAGCGCTAGGCGCTTAGTGCCTGGGCACAGCGTGATCTGCGCCTCACCCCAACTTCAGTAGACATTTAGCACCGGCGCAAAGTCTTTGCACGCGCTCAGCTGCACGCGCAGATCATGATGTCATTTCCTCGTGCAACGCCCTTTGTGCCGGCCCATTGTGCACCTGGCGGCCCTCGCGACTGTTGAGTGGAACGGTGCTCAGCCGATGCGGGCCGCGGGGAGCGCAAATTAAAGGGCACTTCACCTGCACTATAAAAGGCTGCCATTTTGCAGCACTCATTCTTGTGAGATGGATCTTTGGAGAGAGACCAAGGTAGAGAGCTTACTGCTTTGGCCCAACACTAGGACAGGTACTTCTGGCTTCAGGCCACAGCTTTGCAATTGTCTTTGCCTTCATTCATATCTCATTGTTTGCCAGCATATTATGGGGGCTGCAATGGGTGTCAACGCTGGCTTTCACAATTACATCCAAAGGGCTCACAGATGCCGTGAGAGAGTGCGAGCCCTGGCTAGATGGAGAGGGGGCAACAGGCATCACCAAGGGAGGCCTTACCCACCCAGGGTCTACCGCCAGCAGTTCTCCTATCTCAACATGTCTGGCGACCAGTGTGTTAGGAGGCTGCGATTCCGAAGGGAGGTTGTCACAGAGATCTGCCAGCTGCTTCGGAGAGATCTGCAGCCACAGCTGAGGTGCAGGACGTCTCTGTCGGTGGCAGTGAAGGTGACGGTGGCTCTCAACTTCTATGCCACCGGCTCCTTCCAATCCGCTGCTGGGGACATTGCTAACATCTCCCAGTTCGCCGTGCATTGCTGCATCTGCCAGGTGACCAATGCCCTTTTCAGAAGGAGACGTCAGTTCATCTCCTTCCCCATGACCCTGGACAAGCAGCAACAGCGTGCAATGGGATTTGGAAGAATAGCGCGCTTCCCCATGGTGCAGGGCGCCATTGACTGCATGCATGTGGCTTTGCAGGCACCTGTGGAGAATGCCGAGGATTACCGCAACCGGAAGGGCTACCATTCCCTCAACGTACAGCTGGTGTGTGACCACAGGCAGCTCATCCTAGCTGTCAATGCCCGCTTTCCAGGCAGCAGCCACGATGCCTTCATCCTGCGACAGACTACTGTGGCTGACATGTTCCAGGCACAGCCTCAGCCACGAGGATGGCTTATCGGGGACAAAGGCTATCCTTTGTGTACCTGGCTCATGACCCCACTCCGCGCGCCCAGGACCCCTGCTGAAGAGGCATACAACGAGAGCCATCAAGCGACCAGGAAAATCATCGAACAAACAATCGGCGTCCTGAAGCAACGGTTCTGCTGCCTGGATCGTTCCGGTGGAGCCCTACAGTATTCGCCGGAGCGAGTCTCCCATTTCGTGGTCGTTTGCTGCATGCTGCACAACCTGGCTATCCGCAGGACTCAGGCATTGCCACCACAGATTGGAGCACCGCCTCAGGAGGAGAAGCAGGAGGAGCAGGAGGAGGAGGACCAGCACAGGAGGGAGGTGTGGTGATTATTCCTTGTTTAGTAAAAGTATTGTGATTGGTTGTTTGTTAACTGCCTTGGGATATATGTTGTAATCTCATTGGTAGTTGATGTCACATGATGTGTGGTGGCCACCTTAAATTCAGTTCTTTTCCAGCTTTGGTTGGGACTGGATGTGGAAAGATGTGCTGCAGATTTTAAAGTTAATAAAGCCTAGCTTTGGAAGGCAAATCTATTCTTTATTTCAATTTATTAACTTTATGTTAGAATGGAGCGATATCTTCAACCAGAATGATTCAAGGCTGACCCCAATTCTGCTGGAGTGGATGATAAATGGAAACATTGGTATTGTACATTTAAAAACTTTTTGGGCGTGTTGGATCAAGAGTCTCTAATAAGCTGAATATGCTGATCAACTACATTGCTCCGGATGTATATAAATATATTTGTTCTGTAAAACTTATGAAGTGGCTATTTCTACATTGGAAAAGATTTTTGTTAAACCAAAGAATGAGGTATTTGCACGTCACCTTCTATCTGCCCGTAGGCAGCAGGTGGGAGAATCTTTGGATACTTATTTACAAGCACTTCGGTGCCTTAGTGTTAACTGTAATTATAAGGCCGTGACGGCAGAAGAATATAAGGAAGAATCGGTACGGGATGCTTTTATTAATGGATTACTGTCTAGATCAATTCGTCAGCGGTTGTTAGAAAATAAGACTTTGGATCTTAAAAGTGCTTTTGAGCAAGCTTCTACATTGGATGTGGCTCAGAGAAGTTCGGATTCTTATGCTCTTTTTAATCGGCCTGCGACTATGGTTTCGGCAGTTTCAGATGAAAAGGAATTATGTGGACTTAATGGGAGTGGTTTACTAGATTCTGAAACAGTTTCTATTTCGGCGGCTGTTGCCTCTAGGATTCAGAAGTGTTATTTTCGTGGGAATATCCGGCACCCTCATCTGAAGTGTCCTGCTCGGGAGGCTGTGTGTAGTAAATGCGGCAAGAGAGGTCATTATGCACGCGTGTGCAAATCATCAGGTTCAATTACCTCCTCCTCTCCTGGTGTGGGAGGGCCCTCCTCTACCACCTCCTCCTCTGTGACTATTCAGCCTTTAGATAGGGCGTTTATTGCATCAATTTCTGCTGCATTTGCTCATGGCCTAAACAAAGCTATAGTTACGGCTCAAGTTAATGGGTTGGAAGTGAAGGCCCTTATAGATACAGGCAGTACTGAGAGTTTTATAAGTCTTCAGTTTGCAAAGGAGAAGCATTTGAAAATTTCGCCTGTTACGTATCAGGTGTGTATGGCTCAGACGACCCTTGCTTCACAAATAGCTGGTTGTTGCTTTGTGAAAATGATTCTTCTAGGTAATACGTATACTGATATACGCCTATCTGTTTTGCCTAATCTCTGTGCGGATATTTTGATTGGACATGATGTGCTTCGGTTACACGAGTCTCTTAGTCTTTCATTTGGAGGGACTAAGCCACCTTTATCTATTTGTGGATTAACCTCTTTATCCATTTCTCCATTATCACTTTTTTCCAATTTGATGCCGGATTGTAAGCCAATTGCTACCAAGTCAAGAAGATATAGTAGTCAGGATAGAGAATTTATCAATTCTGAAGTTCAACGTCTCTTATTGGAAGGAATCATTGAACCTAGTTGTTCGCCTTGGCGAGCACAGGTAGTTGTCACGACTAACGAGAGACACAAGAAACGAATGGTGATAGACTATTCCCAAACTATTAATAGGTATACTCAATTAGATGCGTACCCTTTGCCTAAGATTGATGAGCTTATCAATAAAGTATCTCAGTATAAGGTTTTTAGCACTATTGACTTAAAGAGTGCTTATCATCAGATTCCTATTGTTAAGAAGGATCAACCATATACGGCCTTTGAGGCTGGTGGAAAGCTGTATCAGTTTTGCCGAATACCATTTGGTGTTACTAATGGTGTTGCTTGTTTTCAACGGGCAATGGATGCTTTTATAAGTGATAACTCCCTCTCTGACACCTTTTCATACTTAGATGACATCACAGTGTGTGGCAAATCAAAGGTGGAGCATGATTCTAATTTAAAAAGATTCCTTCAAGCTGCGGAAAAAGTTGGTTTAACTTTTAATAAAGAGAAATGTATCTTTTCGACTACTGAGGTAAATCTATTGGGGTATATTATCTCGGGAAACAAGATTAAACCAGATCCAGAACGTCTGCGACCATTGATTGATTTACCTTGTCCTACTAATTCTAAGGCTTTGCAACGAGTTGTTGGACTGTTTTCTTATTATTCTAATTGGATTGCAAATTTTTCACGGAAGATCCGGCCTCTTATTCGGGTTACGACATATCCTCTATCATGGGAGGCCAGGACATGTTTTGAGAATTTTAAAAAGGATATTTAAGGAGCAGTTATGCATTCTATTGATGAGCAGGTTCCTTTTGTGATCGAGACGGATGCTTCTGATTTTGCAATTGGGGCTACTCTGAACCAAAATGGAAGACCTGTGGCCTTTTTCTCACGTACTTTGAACAATAGTGAAAAAAGACATTCTTCAATAGAGAAAGAGGCATACGCAATAGTAGAAGCATTGCGTAAATGGAGACATTATTTATCGGGCCGACATTTCACGTTGGTAACTGATCAAAAATCTGTGTCCTTTATGTTTGATGTTAAACATTTTGGAAAGATCAAAAATGATAAAATAATGAGATGGAGGATTGAGTTGGCATGTTACCATTTTGACATAGTTTATCGTCCGGGGAAGGATAATGTTGCTGCTGATGCACTGTCGAGGGCTTATTGTTCTGTGATTCACGGAGATACACTTATTAATCTTCACAATGCCTTATGTCATCCTGGGGTTACGAGGATGATACACTTCGTACGCAGTAAGAATTTGCCCTTTTCAGTTGAAGACGTCAAGCGGATGACTTCATCATGTTCTATCTGCGCTCGGTGTAAACCGAATTTCTTTAAGCCTCAACGAGCTCATCTTATAAAGGCTACTTCTCCTTTTGAACGTTTGAGCGTTGATTTTAAGGGGCCTCTTCCTTCAACTACTCAAAACCGATATATTTTTACTGTTGTGGATGAGTTTTCAAGGTTCCCTTTTGCTTTTCCTTGTGCAGATGTATCAGCTGCTACAGTTATCAAATGTCTGACTCAACTTTTTGTCATCTTTGGGATGCCTGCGTATATCCATTTGGATCAGGGAAGTTCTTTTATGTCTTCCCAGTTGAAGGAATACCTTCAGAGTCGGGGAATTTCTACCAGTAGAACTACCCCGTATAATCCCCAGGGTAATGGACAGTGCGAGCGATACAATGGGGTGATCTGGAAGGCAGTTATGTTGGCTTTGACATCCCGGAACCTTAAGAATACACAGTGGGAAATGGTACTGCCTGATGCCCTGCATTCCATTAGATCATTGCTTTCAACGGCTACTAATGTGACCCCCCCATGAAAGGCTCTTTAACTATCCGCGGAGATCTACTACGGGATATTCGGTACCTTCATGGCTTACTATGCAGGGACCTGTGCTGCTTCGACGCCATGTTAGATTGTCAAAATATGATCCTTTAGTGGAGGAGGTGGAGCTGTTGGAGGCAAATTCCCAATATGCTCATATTCGATTCCAAGATGGGAAAGAAAGTTCCGTTTCAATTAAAGACTTGGCTCCTTGTGGTGGCCAGCCCTCTTCTGAGGATATTAACAATAGTCATTATTTAGATAATGTGGATGCTGTTACAGATACTACGAATGTCTCCAATCTGATTGCAGATAATTATACTTCTATTAGTCAGCCCTTGATGGATGTTTATGACCGTCCCAGTTTACCTTCTGATGGGATTTCTAATCTGGAAACCGTTGAAAATCGGGATATGGATAGCCTTCCTGCTGAAGATACTTCTGTGCCTTCTGGTGTGGGAGGGCAAGGAATTTCACCAAGGTTAAGAAGGTCGACACGAACAAGATATCCGGTCGACCGATTGAAAATGGACTTTTAAATTGATAATAATGTTATAAAATTGTTGAAATATTATATTATATTGTTTTAGTTGAGAGATACTTAATACTTATGTGCAATGTTATTATTTGTTGTTCACTTAGTATTGTGTCATGTAAACAGTTATACTCTTGTTGTGCATAGTTTTAGTTGTAAATAATTAATTATAAATTGTAAAGGTTATTTAGGTTGGAGTATATTTTAAAAGGAGGGGTGAATGTGGTGATTATTCCTTGTTTAGTAAAAGTATTGTAATTGGTTGTTTGTTAACTGCCTTGGGATATATGTTGTAATCTCATTGGTAGTTGATGTCACATGATGTGTGGTGGCCACCTTAAATTCAGTTCTTTTCCAGCTTTGGTTGGGACTGGATGTGGAAAGATGTGCTGCAGATTTTAAAGTTAATAAAGCCTAGCTTTTGGAAGGCAAATCTATTCTTTATTTCAGGAGGCACAAGGTCCAAGGGCCGCCTGTCGGCGGCTTATTGAACGTAGGTTCTAGGCCCCCTCTCAGGGAATGGCTTGTGCCAATGAAAGAACATGAATGCAGCCGCTCCGCAAGCCCTCAGCCGGTCAAGGCAACAAAAACTTCAAAGTTCAAACATGGACAATCTGATTAAAGGAAATTGTTTATTCCACAAACTCTGTGCCCTTCCCACATGACAAACAGAAACAGAAAAAACCCCCCAAAAACAGTCAGACACATAACTCGCTCCCACAACCTGGAGAGGATTAACAGAACAGTGAAACAAAAAAGACCGTCATCCTCGGCCTTCATAAAAACAAACACAACATCCTCGGCCTTCATAAAAACAAACACAACATCCTCGGCCTTCATAAAAACAACACATTTGCCCACACCTTCTACTTTTTGGCCCACGAGGGCGATGCCTTGCGCATACTTGTGCGGCCCCTGCCCGCCCTGCTGCTCCTCCTCAATTGGAGCCCAGTGGCTGCAGCAAGGCTGGGGGAAGGCTCCTGAGGGGCACATGGCGAGACGGCAGATGCCCTTGGGGGTCGGCCTGCACGAGCTCTGGCCCTCGAGGGGCCGGCTGGTGACTGCTGCAGCTGTGGCTGGGCGGCATCAGTGTGTCCAGCAGCTGCACTGGTGGAGTGGCAGTATCGGCTGCAGGAATGGGGGCAAGCTGGCTGATGGCAGGCGCTCGCTGGTCGCCTGATACAGTGGCAGTCGCCCGGGCCAGCACTGCAGCATGCGCAGCAAACTGCTGAAGGACAGCCCGCTGGGCTGCTGCAGGGTGGCGGGTGCCCTGGTGATGCCTGGCTGATGCAGCCAGTGTGGCACCAGTTAGTGCCCATGCTGCCCTGGTCTGTGACCGCATAAGACCAGCCAGTGACTGGACGGCACGACTGAGCACTTGGGTATTCGCCGACTGTGCTACCCCGAATTCCTCCACACTCCCAGCCAGTGACTGGATGGCACGAGTGAGCACTTGGGTACTTGCCGACTGTGCTGCCCCGAATTCCTGGAGACTCCTGGCCTGGGCCTGGACGGCACGAGTGAGCACTTGGGAACTCGCCGACTGTGCTGCCCTGAATTCCTCCACACTCCGAGCCAGTGACTGTATGGAGTCAGGCATCCGTGCCACTACCCCCATGAGCTCCATGTGCCTGTGCTCCGAGTCGATGGCCATTTCCTCTAGGAGGCGCACCTCCTCTGCACTGACCGTCGCAGGACTGGAGGCCGCACTCACCCTCTGGGGAGAAGGCCGCCGAGCTTCCCCACCCCTCCCGCATTGCTGCAGGCCGCTGGGCCCAGGAACTTCACTCTCCTGCGACCCTTCCCCCAGGCTCCCCTCCAGGGAAGACGTGTCCCCTACATCACCATGGGCTGCCGCGGCTGAGGGTGCCACTGATGGGCCGGCTACCTCTTCCTCCTCCTCCTCCTCCTCTTCCGAGGGGCTGTCACTGGCAGCGTCAAGGCCCGCCTCCTCACCTGGCGTCTCACCATCTGAAAGCAGGAAGGCACAAGAGTAGCTTTAGAGTGAGGACAGGGCGTCAGCGAGGGAGGCATGAGTGGTGCCATTCACCGCATTGGTCGGACAGTGGCAAAGGATGTTGATCTGATGCGCAAGTGGAACGAGAGAGGTCCAAAAGGCGATGTCCTTACCATTGGTGCCCAGAACAGGGTCGGCATCTCCAGTGGCAACGGGGCCAATCACACGGACTCCCATAATGCGCTCCACGCGCTGGTCTAGGTCGGTGAGCTCTTGGTGCTGAGGTCGGCTTCCACTGGTCGCAATCTGGCTACGCCTGTTGTTAGCCAGCTTGGCCTGCAAGAGAAAGGACGGCCTCTAAGGATGGTGTGTAGCCCTGATCTTGTCTGCACTGCCTCCCATGGTCGAATAGCTTGGACAGTGTGTAAAGTGCAGAATGTGCAATTGATGTTCATGCCAGTCCCATAGCTGCTGGATGAGGGCTGGCCATTAGGGCTTTCAGGTCCCTTTGTCCATAATGTGAGGTGCACATGCAAGGATGAGGAGGACACTGGAAAGGGTACTCACCCTGACAATCCGAGTGAGGTCGTTGAACTTTTTCCTGCATTGTACAGGATTCCTGGCAACCACACTGTTGGATGTCACCCTGTTGGAGACCTCCCTTCAGGCTTTGCGGTAGACGCTGGGCACCGGCTTCTTGCCACTGTCAGGGAACAAAACATGGCGTCTTCGCTCCACTGCGCTAACCAGCAGCCTCAGGTCACCCTCGCTGAAGCGCAGCACTCTCTCCCGGGCCTTCTGCATCGTCCTGGGTGGTGAAGAGTTGCAGCAGCAGTGCTCAGGCCTAGGTGGAGTGCTGCAGTGTCCAGGGCGTGGCAGCCAAAAAAATCGACCCTTCCCCCTTTAAGAGCTGGCCAGCGCCAGCGTGTCTGCCATCAATGAAGAAATCACCGCACCTGCGCTGCGCCCAGCCTCGGCGGTATAGCTCAGCACCGCCGGCTTAGCGCCTAAAGATAGTCGTGCATCGCCAGTTTTAGCGCTGCAGCAACCTCTTAGGGCGATGCTACTGAATATCGGCGAAGTGGCCTCGACTTTGCGCCGGGTGCAAACTTCAGCGGCCGCCCGACTTTACCGCCCCAAAAGTGGCTATACTGAATTTCTAGGCCACTATCTTTTAATAATAACAACACATCTAATAAACTTCAGGAATAAAAATAAAGTACACACACGAAAAATCAAATACACATGAATACATGTCAAAATAATACAGAGGAGGGAGGGAAAAGTTTAACTTTATACAGAGCAGCAAAAATCTAAACGGGTGTCTCTTCTTCTACCCGCACATAATGCTCCCTCCAGTCCCCTCTGTTCTCATACTTTTGCGAATGTTTGACCTTTTTACAGTGTACAAACAGTAAATAAACTACAATGATAACCTGGCACACTACAAGAATGTGGGAGGCTATCCTAATCCAAGAAGGGACTTCTATACTAGTGAACAGGTCCCACCATGGTGGGGTCACTATATCCAATATGTCTGCCCCTATCTCTAAAGTCTTCTGCTCCAGTGTATAGAAATGTTTGTGTGAAACAACAACAGCTTTTAATATCTTGGTGAGGTGTTCAGGGAGAGGGGGAATGATATATCCAAAATGTGCAACGAATCGCTGTAGATCGGGGAAATTCTCTTTAACAGTGATGTGAACAGTGGAAGGTTCAGGAATGGGGATGATTCACTCTTGGGCCACTTGAACTTCTGCCCTGGGCTTGAAAAAGAAGCTGCTGTCACTAACCGGACACCAACCGTGCTGTCCATGTTGGTAGTGGGGCGCTGCAGTGGTGACACAGTATGTCCCACCTCCTATATATGCCACCTGCGGGGGCACATGGCCTTGTGCCATTGCCTCCATGGTGCAATTTATAAGCTCCACGCCAGCAGTTCTGGACCTGCACTGTGGTTTTGAATGGACATTCAAATGCTGGGGACACAGGATGATGTGTGCTCCCTGGCTCCGGCACCCGAGAGGTCAGTACCCATCATTGCATGCTCCCATCGAATGATGTAAGGTGGGACCCCTGTGTAGCGAATGTGCGCACCCACCTGAATGACTCCAATGTTCTCCACCCTGTATACCGGGGCGGGTTTAGCTGTCTTTCCCATCACCGGCATTCTTACCACTATACCCATAATGGTGTGATTAGACCGTCCACAGTCCACTGGGACTGGGTAGGCTTCTGAAGCTAGTCTGAGCTGGCATGGACTCAATGCATTCTCAAAAGGGTGGAGGGCTGCGAGGTGCTTGTTGCTGATCCAGGAGGGGAATAAACCTTGTTTCAAGTCCTCCAGGTTACTGCGGCCCTCGCCCAGTAACCACGCCCCGTACAGCACACAAGCTTCATTCTGTGCAGCCTGATCGGACGCATTCCGATCCTCCCTGATGAGAGTATTTACCGTTCTGGCGTGTTTCTCCAGCTCAGCTATTATCTCTTTTAAGTGTAGTGCCATGGCCTGGTCCTCATGTAACTCAGAACCCACTACCTTGTTCTCGTCAGTCAGTATCTTTCTTAACTGTGTTTTCAAGCCATTGATTTGGGTTTGCAGCTCCACATCATCCAGTGTGTTGATGACGGAAGTTCCTGTATTAAAAGCTGTGAAAATATCATTTACTGCACCCCTTCTTTGCCTCCTTATCCTGTCCAAGACCTCATGTGGTGTGGTGTACAATTCGGCTCTGTCGACATCGGCAAAGTCGAATTCGTAAAACTGTTTAAACATGTTTGTTAACAGGACCTGGTACAATTGTTCCGTTTCCTTGGGGCACCACTCGGGCAAGCGCAC
Source organism: Somniosus microcephalus (assembly GCF_052327205.1). NCBI lineage: Eukaryota > Metazoa > Chordata > Chondrichthyes > Squaliformes > Somniosidae > Somniosus > Somniosus microcephalus. The sequence goes on from NC_140988.1 coordinate 167,686,439, forward strand.
CTCGGTGAGGTTTAAAATCACCGAAGCCACTGCGTAGTGTGCCCCTTGGTACAGTACCTGGCCTGTGGGTACTAATACCAATCCGTTCCCGGGTCCCTTGATAGTGGTGGGGCACCCTTCCTTGTGGGCTTTGGCTACTGGAATCGTGGGCAGGGGCTTGCGGGGGCGGGTGATGAGCTCAGGGTGTTTACTGGGATCTGAGAGTATGGGACTCCACACGCCTGTGTGCTGATGTCCCACCTCATTCCTCTCCCAGCATCTTGCCACTGCCTTTGGAAAAAGATGGAGACGCCTGTGGGGCAAGCGCGTTCTGAACCCCACATACAGATGTAGATCCCCTCATCTGGTTCCCACCATTTGTCCCAACAGACACTCAACCCCCCATGAGTCCCCGTAATAGTCCAATGGGTGTTGTTACCCAATCTCTCCCACTCGACTGTGGAGTTCTTCATGGTGCTGCTCAACTTGCGCAGCCACCACCAGCGATTCAAAGATACATGTCCCTTGCAGACCAGGCAAATCTTCTTCCCGACGGTATCGCTGACTTTGGGCATTATGATCCGCACCCTGGGGCACATCAGAGATGTCTCTCTGTATGCAAACCCCGTCTGGCTGGAGTATTCAGTAGAGTTCAACCCCAGCCAGCCTGGCCATCTTCCTTCATGGAAGTAGGCGGCAGTCTCTTCAGCGTCCCGCAGGCCGGTTCCGTCAATCGCGATGGGGCCTCTGTTGCCAGAGCACCCATACACCGTGGAGTCCTTAGTGCGACCCCAATAGGCCACACTGTACCCGATCATCATGGCCACGGCAAGGATCTTGCTCATCTTTCTCCTGGTTCCTGCAACAAAATTAAACAATGCCGCCAGGCTCCCGAGAGATTCTGGCTTAGGTGAAGGCATGATCGGGTCTTCTGACCTCGATCCAAACAAACACACGTACTGGGCAGATTCAAAACTACTTATAACTCTAATCACTTTAATATTTACACAACTTAAACTTAAAACTTAAACTTATGTAAAGCGCCGCCCAGCCCCGGGCGGCTTGCCTAATCCCTGATTGGACTGCAGCTTGCCGCTCCCTGTGGCGGGGCTGCAGTGACCCATGGCTTGGGTTCCTCGCAGCCTTTTTCTGTCAACTGGGGATGGCGTTCTGCCAGGGGTTTCCCAAGTCTGCGTTTACTGAAGGTGGGGGAATCGGGCCAGGGCTTCCTTGGCTGGGGCGCTTGAGGCGACCTGCGAGGGGATGCCCTTGGTGAGGCTCCTGTAGCGAGTGGACCTTTGGGTGGGACCTTGGCTCTCACAGCCCGTGGCTCCTCCACGACTGCCGGCTTCGGCTCCCTTCCCTCTGGCTCCGCCCCTTTGGGATTTAGGTCTGTGGCAGACAACTCCTCCTCACCTGTCCCTACAGGTGGAGGATCTCCACCCCCAATTTCTACCTCCCCCAAACTTGAGTCGAGGGCGGGATCTCCGTCCTCCGACTCCACCTCCTCCAAAATCGTATCAAGGGTGTGGCCCAGCTGTTCGGGCTCCTCGGCTCCGATAGCTTTCGGATCAAGGGGAGGGCCTTGATCTTCAGGCTCCTCCTCGTCCGAGTCCCAGGCCATTGGGGAAGCCTCCCAGGTGGGCGGGACAGTTTCTCCCCTCAAGCAGGCTGCTGTTCCAGCTTGTGTGGTCTGTGACTTATTGCACGCCTCAGGCTGAGGATCTTTACCCTCAGACCTGGCTTCGGTTACTGGCTCTTTTGCACCCGGTTTAAACAGTTTGCACTGATTGATGCGAAACCATTTACAAGCCCTTAGCTGGCCCTCTAAACTGCCAGCCCTCGCTGTTAACCTAGCGTTCTCGTCCCTTAAAGCCTGCTCCACTAACGTAGCCTCCACAACCTGGCACCGCAGGTATTCCTCCATTTTACAGGAGGTCTCTTCCTGTGCATGTCTTTCTAGAGGACACAGGTCGACAGGCTGCACTGGCTCTAGTCATTGGGGTGTAGCGGTCGGGTTTGTGAGAACAACAGGACCGGTGGTGGCTGCTACCCTCCCCTGCGAGGTCATAAGAGACCGCATTGTCTCTAAAATCAACTCTACCGCAGCGGGATCCATAGCTGCACCAGCTCCCTTTGCTGGGGCAGGAGCTACAGCTTGGGTCTGGGCTGGTGCTGGGGCGGCGGTCTGGGCTTGGGCTTGGGCTGCGGGAAATTTTCCCTTATCATCCTTCCACGGATTTCTACAGTCCTTGCGCCAATGTCCATCCTTCCCACACCCGTAGCAATTGAGCTTGGCTTGGGCAGGGCGATTCCCCTCCTGACGCCACTCCTTCTTGCTTGGGGCTGCGGGTTTTGCCTCATGCACCTTTCCCTTCTGGGGAGGTGTTTCCTGACCTCTACAATTCTTATACGCAACGTTGAGCCAGCGGAGCACCGTCTCCTCCGTGACGCCGGGACCTTGGGGATCAAACCAAGATCTGGCTAGGGCCCGTATCTCTGGCAAGCTGTTGGTAACCAAGCAACGGAGCCAATGAACCCGCGGTTTGTCATTCATTGCAGCCCGGTCAGGCATGCCCGGACAGCTGCGTCGATACACTGGCCACAGCCTTTCTGTGAAAACCCGTGGGGGTTCTCCAGATAGCTGCACAGTCCCTTCCACATGGTCGAATGGACTACCGTCGTCCACTCCCATTACTTCTAAAACTTCCTCCCTGAGATCCACATACCCTTTCCGTCCCCTCTTACTCTCATCTGAGAGGCACTGAATGATTGTGCAATCCAGGGAGAAAAGCAACATTTTCACCTGTTCCTGATCATCACAGTCATTAATGGCTGCTGTCTCCTCTATCTCCCTGAAATGAATCGAGGGATCTCCCTTTACTGTGAGTCTTGCGAGGTGGCTCACCATGGACCTTAATTGCTGGGCAGCGTAGGGCACCATGAGTTGGTTCTGGTGGGGTCCGGCATCGCCATTTGCGGCGTTGGGACTGAACCTCTGGTGCCGAGCAGGACACATCGGTGCCGGTCCCGGCTTTGCTACCAGTGGCTGTTCTTCCTCATATTTCACCTAGGCTACCTCCTCTTTTCCCACCCCCTGTTTTTCCGGCCAAGCCTCACTATAGCTCGGCGGTGCTGAGGGCTCGGTGGCTGGTACCACAACTACTTCGGCTGGAATCAGCTGTTTCGATTCCTTTAAAAAGCCCATGTGACTGGCTTTCGGGCTGACGAGACACATCATGCCTTTTGCCTTAACCAGGGCCGTTCTTAGGTCCTCTATGGTCTTTTGGCAGGGGCCGTGGTCTGTGCTATCAAACCCGTGCTTGAGGGCTAGCTTGTAAGCTGCCTTAACCTCCACTACTCTCTCCTCCTGCGCTCTTAGCTGTTGTGCGAGGCGGGCGTTTTTCTCCCGTATCCTCGTTTCCTTAATCTTTGCCTCAGTAACCTGGCACTCCAGGTAATCTATTCTAGCCTGATGTTGACTAGCTACCACTTGGCGTTCCTGATTCAGCGCATGAAGCGCTGTGATGAGTTTTTCCCCACCCATGGCCTTTTCCTCTATCTCTGCTGCCTGGGTTGTGATCCTGGCTGCCTGTGCTGCAACGACTCAGTCCAAGATCTGGACTTGCTTCTTGTAACACATCAGCCACACTGCCTTCTCCACTGACTTCTTATGCTTTTTGCTCTCTGTCCACCTGATGGCTGCATCCACCGGACGCCCATCCAGTAGGAGATCGGAAATCCACTGCTTAGTGAAATTTACCTTACCAAAGACATAATCTGCTATCCTCTCATCCATTGCATTTCGACCATTCAAGCTTGGATCTACTACATTGCAATCCTGCTGCCAGAGTCCTGCCGCGGTCGCCATTTTCTGTAAGGGGTTTTAGATCGCTGAGGTTTCTCTCTCTAGAGGCCTCTCTCTCTTGCACAGTAAAACCGTGAGTGGTTCGACCCACTCGCCCCTTAGATTCTGTACTCTGGACTTTGGGGCAGGAACTACAATGTAGAGAAAACTCTTATAGACCAAGTTTGATCAAACGAAATGGAATTTTATTGCATAATGTAAAACAAATCAAAATGCAAGCAAATAAGATGGTACATGGGAGGGGAAAACACAAACAAATCATAATGACACAATACTAACTAAGGCAAATACAGGCATATTATACTCTACAAAGATCATCATGAAATGGGGAAAACACACGGAACATCGAGGGACAACAACTCATGTTAATTATACCCTTAAATGTCCACCCCCTCAAACCTATCTAGATCTGATTATGAAGGGCCAGAAACATGCTCACCAATCCAACTAGGAAGTGTAAGGTTTTGAAACAGGTCTGTGTTTGATCCTTTCAGGCGTCTTGTCTCCACGTGGTTGGTGGAGCCCAAGCGAGTTGCGCCACACCTCTCTCCTGAGGTGGGAGTCGGGGACAACTGGACACCAGCTGGTCTGGATGTCGGCGGGGTCGGGGATCGTCTGCTCGACCCTGGTCAGAGGAGCCTTGGGCTGGTCCCCATCATTTCTTCAGTTTCTTCTTATCTCTTCTCCCGAGCCAGAGCGGGTTGATGGCCTCCCGTTTCATCAATGGCCCGGGGTTGGTCGATGATCTCCCGATGTTTTACCCCGGGGCGGGACGCCGGCTCGAACCGTCTTCTTCTCCTTCTTCTAGCGATGATGCTACCGATACGATGGTAGCACCACGATGGCTTCCCTCGATGGCTTCTCCGTCCGATGGCCGCTCCGATGGCTTCCTTTTTTTCTTTCTACCTCTGGGTTCCCAGATATACTTCTCATCAGAAGCCCTTATCTCGCGCCAAATCAGGTTAGTCTTTTGTTTTAATTTTGGCGGGCTGGGAGCAGAACGGGGTAGTTATTATATTTTAAACTGTTCTAGGATGGCCGGTAATGGGCCATCTCTGGTCTGGAATGACCTTCATTGTTTTTAATGTCCTGGTGATGTCCTTAACGGGTCCTTGATGCTCTTCTCATGAATATGAAACTGTTCCCTTTTGTCTGGTTAAACATTTAGATGGCCTTTATCTACAGGCCAATCTTGACTGGATCTGCATCCAATCTATATGTATATGTGGGTGTCTGGTTTCGTTCTCTCAGAAACGGCTTCCAGAACTTACTGTGGGCTGAATCCACAAAGCTGTCTGAGGACTGCAGGAACCATTTTAAAGTGTCCCAATAAGTTGGTCACGGGGTCTGGCGGCCATTTTGAATGCCCCTTTTTCCTAGGCGTCTTTTAAAACAGTCTTTAAAATCATGGCCTCTTCTGCCATTCAACCCTCTATAATATAAAGTTCAATTTTGCGAATCCTACAATACCTGGGATGGCAGGAATGACGTATGAGGAGAGATTGGGTCAATTGGGCTTGTACTCACTGGAGTTTAGAAGAATGAGAGGGGATCTCATCGAAACTTATAAAATTCTAATAGAACTAGACAGACTAGATGCTGGAAGGATGTTCCCGATGGTCGGGGAGTCCAGAACCAGGGGTCACAGTCTAAGGATAAGTGGTAAGCCATTTAGGACAGAGATGAGGAGGAATTTCTTCACCCAGAGAGTGGTGAACCTGTGGAATTCTCTACCAAAGAAGGCAGTAGAGGCCAATTCATTATATATATTCAAGAAGGAGTTGGATATATTTCTTAATACTAAAGGGATCAAGGGATATGGAGAGAAGGCAGGAACAGGGTACTGAATTTGGATGATCAGCCATGATCTCATTGAATGGCGGAGCAGGCTCGAGGGACCGAATGGCCTACTCCTGCTCCTATTTTCTATGTTTCTATGTTTCCCAGCCCCTAAACCGGCTTTCCATTTCCTGCTTTTTTCTAGTTCTGACGAAAGGTCATCGACCTGAAACGTTAACTATGTTTCTCTCTCCACGGATGCTGCCCTGGCCTGCTGAGTTTTTCCAGCATTTTCTGTTGTTATGTTAGATATATTTGGGGCTATTTCTGACTCAATGCCACCCCGTTTTTCAATACAATGGGGCAGTAACGCAATAAAAATGTAAAACAAATACTTACCGCTCACTTGCTGCCTGAGGCCTGCCCGACGCGATCTTTGAGTGGGGCTTGATTTAGGGAGCCAGTGCTCTCACCTGAAACAGGCGGGAGCCTCATTAATATCTTTCAATCGGGGTCCTAAAACATGTTTAGGACCCCGATGGATTTTTGACCTTCCATCGGGCAGAGTGTGTGCACTCTACCCAGTGGAACCGAACGTGGAGTGGCTGAGCCAGCAGTCATAAACAGACAGCTGCAGCCCAATCACATTTTTTTTAACAAAAGCGTTCTACATGATTTTTGTGGGGCCAGGATGAGGGAGCATGAATGCTTCTCTTAGTCACAAAAAACTTACCTCCTGCTGTAGGATGCTGTGTGACCCCCCTCGGGATTGCCTTCCTCCTCCCCTTTTATGAGAAAATTCCAGCTTGGCTCCACAAAGGGAATGTTGGATCTCTCCTAACATTAAATGTTACCCTGATTTGGTTCATTCAGGAGAGCTCCGAATGTTCCTGTAAGCACACGAGCACATGCCTCCATTGCCTTCAGCGCCTGTGACAGGCAATTGGCAGAATAGCCTGAGTGCGGAGGCTTCCTGCCATTCCAAACGGCTAATGGTCTAAAACTTGTACTTGTAGTATAATTACACCATTAATTCTTCACTTAATGTTTGAAACTGGTACTTGCTGTCAAGCGCCATGGGACATTTTTCTATGCTAAAGGCTCTATATAAATGCAAATTGTTGTTGTTGCTAAGTGTCGTACAGACCTAAAGATCAGTGTGGATCAGCATTGAGTCTTTTCAAGCCTCTTTAAAAACTGTAAAATTGGTGCATTTGTTTACTTTGGCACTGAATTATCAATGTAGTGTGTTTTTCCATTTGGGCATTAGTGAATGAAGTGTACATTTATGGTAGGTTTTAGTTGGGGTGCTGACTGCCAAAATGAAGTCTGACATGCTGAAACCTAGAAAAAGCCAAAGGGTTCGCCACTGAATGCATTCATGCAATTCGGTTATGGTTACGTGCATTGACTGCTTATTTTTAGTTTGTTATTTCTTATTGGCATATGTGAAAGTCCATAATTTAACAGCAGAAACTCTGCAATGGATCCTAAATCATTACAACATTCTGAATAAATCAAGAGTAACTTGCACTGAGATCAGCATAGAGTCTGAAGATGGAAAGGGTTGTTGGGTACCTTCACTCTCAAGGGAAACATGTCTCATTTCCCAGGCAACTCTCAGCCCATTCAGCACAAACACTTCAATACACTGCGAAAATAAATCACATTTTACATGAATCCTACTAAATAACATAAAACAATACCGCAGTAGATATTGTTAGCTTTAGAACAAAATTTCATTTTAAAGCGGAAAACATTCAGTCATCAATGGCTTTTTAAATGGTATTCGTGCACTTCATACTTAATCTTTCTCATATCAACTCAGGCTCTGAGCAAAGTTTCAACTGTGGCTTTACAGGCAGCAGTCACCATAGAAACAGTGATGTGGAGTTTGGATATGGGGGAACAGCTATTGCAGTAAGTCAAGTCTGTTCAACAGTCTATCATAACCAATACATAACAGAAAAAAAACCTCAATCTAAATTCAACAGATCCAGATTGTCACATTTCAGAATTTCTGATTATGTAGCCATAGGGGACCGCGATGTAATTGATATTAAAAATGCTACTGTTGAGTTAAAAACAAATCATAGGACAGCAGGGCTGAAAGATATAGATTAGAATTCAGAAACTGGGGCCGATTTTAAGTTGCTTCACCTGGCGGGAATGGGGCGGTAGCAGCCTGAAAATTATATTTACTGCCCTGTTCCTGCTTCAATGCCACCTGTCGCTATTTTGCTCAGGGCCTTCACTAGGATTGCTCTGACGCCTACCCGAAAAAGGCAAAGGCCTCATTAAAGTATTTAAATTGAGGTCTTATAGGGGGAAAAATTCGGTTGGTTAGCGCCTCCTGTTAGCACCTCCGGGGGTGCTAACGTGGCGCTAGGAACTTAGCGCCCCAGCACGGCGAATTTAGCGCTGCTCTTGAAATTGACCAGTTGTTTTGCGGCGGCGCTAAACACTACCGCCACAATCTCCTGCACCCGCAGATCATGATGTCAGTCAAGTGTGCAACGCCCCGGTAGCGCCCCGGACCGGATATTGAGTCGCGCCCCCTGCCTTACCGCCTGCCGCTAGGAACGACAGGTAGAGGGGAACATTTTCAAGTCGGGAAGGGGCTGGGGGAGCGCTATTTAAAGGTGGGTGCTTCCTGCCTTTTCTTGTCGGCAAATTTTTGGTACACGCATGTTGGGAGGGAGAGAGACATCTGGAGAGATTTAACGCTGTCCTAAGGAGGTTTGGCCCTCAGCACTACTTTTGAGGTTCCTAAGCGCCGAGCTCTTTCCCTGGGTCTATCCATTAGTGCTTCCAACACAATTGCTTTAGAGGTCTCTCCAGGGCGAGATTCAAGGCTGCAATGAGCAGGGTGTGGCTGGCCAGCAAGATGGCCCCTCCCCTTTAATAACTGGATGGCGCCAGTCTGTCTGTCTTCCATCGTAACTGACATCACCTGAGCTTTGGTAGCGTTCTAAGTTAGCGCCTCGGTCCCTGATGTTAGCGCCTTAAGAGAGGTGTGTAGCGCCTGATTTACCACTCAAATCACCTCCAGGGGCGAGAGAGGCGAATTTTGCAGTCAGAGGCGATAATTAGCGCCGGACGCTAAACTTTGTGCCCGACCAATATTAGCGCCCCAAAATGGGCGATACCCAATTTTTCTCCCTATCTTTAGGACCCCAGTGCCACTTTCAGTGGATAAAGTGGTAATGCACAATGCTGGACCTGCCTAGTACTGCTGGGTGGTACAGGCATAAAACAATATTTTGAAGCACTGTTTAAAGGCACACTCATCTGCAAGTACTCAAATTATTGGAATATGTTTGCAGCTCACCTGGTTCGGCTTCTTCAGAGGTTTTTGCCTTGGCAATCACTATATTTCTGCTTTATTCTGCTTCAAAACCTTCAAGAAGCTCAGGGAAGGACTGCATAGTGCTCAACATGGGAGTCATCCTAGCCACTGAACTCATTTTTTCCTAGCTGTAGTCGGTGACATCAGTCATATTAGCCAGTAAGCAGTCATGACTACATCGAGCAGGTCACTGATGCCTTCTTTGCCAAGGGCAACCAATTTGTAATGCTCCCCTTAGACCCCAGGAGCTAGCAGAAAAGGGCTGCAGTATTTCTCTGAGGTATAGGGTGTGATTCAGTGCATCCATGTGATCATCAGGGTACCTCCCAATGAGCTAGCAGCCTTCATGAACAGAAAGGCTTCCACTCCCTTAATTTTCAGCTGGTGAATGATCACCATCATGCGGGCCGGTCTATGTCCACTCTCTTGTTATCAGTCATGATGCCTCCATACAGTGCCAGTCCACCACCACAATTTTCAGTTGCTCCTCAGCATCCAATATGGCGGGCAGGAAGCACACGCTCATTACGTGCCGCAAGTGCCATGTTGATGTAGGTAAAAAAATAGATGTTCAGGGCCCATGCCTGAAACAAGCATCATGCCTTTGCATATTCAAATAAAGGACCTAATGCCTGTTTAAAGTCCCCTCTGCAATATTGGATTACCTTGAACAAAGCCAGGGCCAAGCTGGCTGCAATAAGGAAACCCAGGTCTACATGCAGCCTAACAGGCGGCCATTAAAGGGACTGCTTTAGGCCACCCACAACAAGGTAAATGTTTAAAATATACTTACCTGAATGTGGAATCAGAAGGAGCAGTATAGCTCCATATTCAAACCACGAAGGTCACTGCTGGCCGCTGCTCCCCCTCCCCCACCCCATTGTGACCTCAGGCACCCACCCCTGTGGTCGCCACTGCTACGCCCCTGATCCCAGCATCTACCTTCCTGAACCTGGCCTCTAACCACCCCGATCACCTCCATCTGTTACCCACCCTTCCAAATCGTTGTCGACCACTACCTACCCTCCCCAATCACTGCTACTCCCACTTCCGCCCATCGCTACGCTCCATCCCAGTTGCCCCCTTTCCCGGTCCCCTTTAGCGACTTACCTAAGGGTCATGGTTCCCATCGAAGTAGCCCGATCTTCAAGTCCTCTTCTCCGGCGAGCCGCCTGGATGCGCCCATTAGGTGTCCACAGCTTGCTGGCTCAATGGTAACAAGGCCCGAGGCCGAATATTATGTGCGCAATATTCACGCATGAGGAACGCTCCCTGAGCCGTCTGTGTGCATGATTTTGTGCATGTTCGAATTTCTAGGCAATAAAGTAATTAAAGTTTGATGTTCAGCTTTATGCCAGAAGCATTAGGGATGAAATTCCTCTTGGGCAGTAAAATGGGCGATAGCACCTGAAAATCGGCAGAATGCAAATCGAGCTGCGGAATCGCTATTGCCCAATTTGCGCTACTGCCCAACATGAATTTCACCCCCCCCCGACTTCAAATTTCTTTTTATGAAGGCTTCCAGCTATCTACACACCAATCAAGTTTTCCAAATTAAATTGCTTCTGTCAAAGTCACTTTTGTGCAGCTACTAAAACATCAGAATCAGTGCAAATAACATAACAAATAGATTAAGTAGAACGATATGCAGAAAATTCATGTTCATTTTAAAATGCACAGTGGGTAATGTCTCAGTTCTGATCTACATGTTATATTTGTTCAATTTTTTTCTTAAACCAAAGCATTTGCGAAATATTAAATACATCTAAAAATCTTGTTCCAAACCTCTTGTCAGGCGAGGGGATATATTCAGGGCCATATTTATTGAGATTTTGGAGCCGATATTAACTAGTCAAAATTAGCATTAACAGAGCGGTGATGGCCTCAAAATGGGGTTGGTCACTGTACCACCCCATTAATGTTGATGTTCAGCTGCTGCTTTTTAAAGCAGCCTTCCTTTGGCGAGAGGCAGTTTCAGGCAGTAGGCATCTTTGTTATGCAAATTGGGGTCCTATGACCTGATTGGAATGTTCAATGACACATGGGTGGAGTGTGCGCCATGGTGTCCTAGCATTGAGTGGCCTAACCAGCGGCTTTTAAAGGCACTGCATGTTGCTCCAAAGACAACCCAAAAATGTTCTCCAAGTTATATTTTTGCAGAGCCAGGAGCCAGGAGCAGAGCCACAAAAATATTGCCTGTCGTTGCTTGGCTGGACTCAACCTTTCCACTTCATCTCCCCCTATCCCCCAACCCAAGATCTACCTGCGAGCCACCCAATATTACATGGACCTGAAGCTAGTGAGTTGCAGCAGGATTCCCTTTCAGGATGTACAGCTTGTCAATGGCTTGGAAATGAGGCCTGGGCCTCCTGTTAACAGGAACCAGCGGGCAGCAAGTGTGCTCCAATGGTCGGTCGCCCGAGAGTAAAACTACCGCTTTGTTTCTGTAAAAATGCAAAGCATGTTCCTGGGTATCATCATGGTAAGAAAATATTTTTTTATTTGATGAGATGAAGAGGAGGCTAGCACTGCACAACAGTATTTCAGAAGTAATTTTGTGCTTTTCCCATTGCATCACTGAGGATCTGGATTGAAATTATCTCTGGGTGTTAAATGTCAAAGCTGCCATTCTCCTTCTCCATATTTCTGAACAAAAATAATTTTCATAAGAATTAGAAGTAATTAGAAGCAAAGGGGGAAAAATTGGGTATCGCCCATTTTGGGGCGCTAATATCAGCCGGGTGCAAAGTTTAGCGTCTGGCGCCTCCGACTGTTCGCCTCTATCACCCCTGGAGGTGATTTGAGCGGTAAATCAGGCGCTACACACCTCTCTTAAGGCGCTAACGTTGGGGAGCGAGGCGCTACCTCAGAACGCTACCGAACCTTAGGCGATGTCAGTTACCATGGAAGCCAGACAGACTGGCGCCATCCAGTTCTTAAAGGGGATGGGCCATCTTGCTGGCCAGCCACACCCTGCTCATTGCAGCCTTGAATCTCAGCCTGGAGAGACCTCTAAAGCAATTATGTTGGAAGCACTAATGGATAGACCCAGAGAAAGAGCTCAGCGCTTAGGTACCTCAAAAGTGATGCTGAGGGCCAAAACTCCTTAGGACAGTGTTAAATCTCTCCAGACAGATAGGTGTTTCTGTGGCCGTAGACGTGACGCCAGGATGGTTTGTTGCCACCCTGGTGCCAGGGTCAAGGATGTCACTGAACGGCTGCAGGGCATTCTGAAGGGGGAGGGTGAACAGTCAGAAGTCGTGGTTCACATTGGGACCAACGACATGGGTAGGAAGAGAGATGAGGTCCTGCAGCAAGAATTTAGGGAGCTAGGTAGCAGATTAAAGAGCAGGACCTCAAAGGTTGTAATCTCTGGATTACTCCCGGTGCCACGTGCTAGTGAGTATAGGGATAGGAGGATAGAGCAGATGAATGCGTGGCTAAAGAGTTGGTGCAGGAGGGAGGGCTTTAGTTTCCTGGATCACTGGGTCTGCTTCTGGGGAAGGTGGGACTTGTACAAGTCGGACGGGTTGCACCTGAACCAGAACGGGACAAATATTCTTGCGGGGAGGTTTGGGGGGGGTTTAAACTAACTTGGCAGGGGGATGGGATACAGAGTGGAGCTATAATAGGGGGTGATGTACAGCCAAATATAGAGGAAAAAACAAGTCAGCTTGGAAGGCAGAGCAAACATGTAACAGCACAAGGGAGTAGGGCAAGGCTGGATGGCACTTATTTTAATGCAAGGAGTCTTGCGAATAAGGTGGATGAACTGAAGTTATTGATGAACACATGGGAGTATGATATTGTTGCTATCACGGAGACATGGTTGAGGGAGGGGCAAGACTGGCAGCTCAATATTCCGGGGTACAGAATCTTCAGGCGAGACAGAGGGGGGGTAAAAGAGGAGGGGGTGTCGCAATATTAATTAAGGAGTCAATTACTGCTGTAAGGAGGGATGATATATTAACAGGTTCCTCTAATGAGGCCACATGGGTAGAACTTAAAAACAAAAAGGGGGCAAGCACTTTGCTGGGAGTGTACTATAGGCCCCCAAACAGTCAGGGGGAGATAGAGGAACAGGCAAATCTCAGAGAACTGTGCAAATAATAGGGTAATAATAGTGGGGGATTTCAACTTCCCCAATATTAACTGGGATAGTCAGAGTGTGAAAGGCTTAGAGGGTGCAGAATTCTTAAAGTGCATCCAGGAGAGCTTTTTGAGCCAGCATGTAGAAAGTCCTACAAGAGAGGGTGAAGGGTCCCAGACCTGAAACGTTAACTCTGTTTCTCTCTCCATGGATGCTGCCTGGCCTGCTGAGTATTTCCAGCATTTTCTGTTGTTATTTCAGATTTCCAGCATCCGCAGTATTGTGCAATTATATAAGAGAATGGATTAGGAAAAAAAGGAGGGCTTTTGGCAGATACAAAGGACTAAAGACAGAGGAAGCCCTAGAGGAGTATAAAAAGTGCAGGGGGATACTTAAAAAAGAAATTAGGAGAGCGAGGAGGGGCCATGAAATAACACTGGCGAGCAAAATAAATGAAAATCCTAAGGTGTTTTATAAGTATATTAAGGGCAAGAGGATAACTAGGGAAAGAGTAGGGCCCATTAGGGACCAAAGTGGCAATCTGTGCATGGAGCCAGAAGATGTAGGTGGGGTTTTAAATGAATTTTTTGCATCTGTGTTCACTATGGAGAAGGACGATGTGGACATAGAAATCGGGCAGGGAGACTGTGATATACTTGAACATATTAGCATCGAGAGGGAGGAGGTACTGGCGGTTTTAGCAGGCTTAAAAGTGGATAAATCCCCAGGCCCGGACGAGATGTATCCCAGGCTGCTGTGTGAGGCAAAGGAGGAGATTGCACGGGCTCTGACACAAATTTTCAGAGCCTCTCTGGCCACAGGGAATGTGCCAGAGGACTGGCGAACAGCTAACGTAGTACCATTATTCAAGAAGGGTAGTAGGGATAAACCAGGGAATTACAGGCCAGTGAGCCTAACATCAGTGGTAGTGAAATTATTGGAAAAAATTCTGAGGGGCAGAATTAGTCTCCACTTGGAGAGGCAAGGATTAATCAGGGATAGTCAGCATGGCTTTGTCAAGGGGAGATCATGTCTGACTAATTTGATTAAATTTTTCTAGGGGGTGACTAGGTGTGTGGATGAGGGTAGTGTAATGATATCAGCAAATAGAGATGGTATTTGCCTGTTCAATTATGATGCCTTAATAGCATGTTTGCATGTATTGATTGCTTGTGCCTGACCAGCAGAGGTCATGTGACCGAGACAAGCAAGGCAGTTTAGTTTGGTTTCAGTTTCATTCTAGATGCATCACAAGCATCGTGCCTCCTGTAAAAGCTGTATAAAAGAGTTGAACAAGCTTTAGATTAAAAGTCATTCTCTTTCATAAATGTCTCGTCATTGAACCCACAAAGAAATCAATACATGGTGTCAGAAGTGATTGAAAGAGATGAAGAGAAAAAATCTGAAGTTAAATCAGCTCTCCACAAATTAGCAAGCCAAAAGAGAACATCATTACTTACCATTAGAGAATAGCTAACGAAGTGAAAAATGGAAGGTTTACTCCCACCGGCGACGCTTCAGTTGACAGGTAATGTGGCTGAAAATTGGAGGAGATTCAAACAACGTGCAGAGTTGTATTTAGCGGCAATCGGAGCTGACGAGAAAAGTGATAATAAGAAATCGTCAGTGTTCTTACATGTCGTGGGTGATGAAGCGCTGGAGGTGTATAATAACTTCACATTCGCTGCTAATGGAGACAAAATGAAGCTAGATAAAATAATGGAACACTTTGAGGCCTACTGCATACCTAAATGTAACGTGATGTTTGAGAAGCACAGATTTTTCACATGTGTACAGAAAACGGGTGAGGCTATTGATCAGTATGTGACTGAACTGAGAAACCAAAGCAAAACATGTGAATTTGGGGGACTGACAGACTCGCTGATAAAAGACAGAATGGTGTGTGGTATTCTGAATAATGGTCTAAGGGAAAGACTGCTAAGAGAGCAAGATCTAGACCTGGGAAAAGCCATAGCACTGTGTAGGGCTACAGAGACTGTGAAGTTGCAGGCAAAGGAGCTGTTCAGTGACAATAGCTGCAACGTGGATGCAGTGAGAATGAACGGACATAAACTGTTTAACAAAAAGTGCGCCAATGTGAAAAAAGAGGCGTGGCCAGCGAACGAAAATGAAAGGGACAATCGAAAGACATGTAATCGATGCGGTACACAGCATCCACCAAGAAAGTGTCCAGCATATGGTAAAACATGCAATAGTTGCAACAAGAACAACCATTATGCCCGTTGCTGTAAGAACCAAGCGCAACAAAGCAAGGTCCATACAATAGATGAAAGCAAGATAGAGGAGTTCTATGTAGATGTTGTGTCTGAAAACAAAAAAGAAGAAAGAGACTGGATGTTGACACTAAAAGTGAATGACATACACATTCCATTTAAATTGGATACTGGAGCACAAGTTAATGTGATATCAGAGACTGATTTTAAGAAAATTAGACCCAGACCAAAGATACATGGAATCAAAGTGAAAGTGACAGGATACTCAGGTACTGAAATACCAGGGAAAGGAAGATGCATTGTCAAAGTGACACACAAGGACAGAAAGCACACGTTAGCATTAATCGTGGTGCCAAAGGAGGTGCAAGCCATACTAGGTTTAAAAGCCTGTGAGAGACTGAACCTGGTAAAGAGAGTCCTCGTTGTGGAAAGCGAAGGAGAGACAGTCTATGATGAACTCATGAAAGAGTACAAAGACCTATTTAAGGGTCTAGGCTGCATTCCAGGAGAACACATGATCAGAGTAGATAAAAGTATGACACCGGTCATACATCCATGCAGAAAAGTTCCGTTTGCTCTTCAAAAGCAACTGAAGGCAGAGTTGGACAGGATGGAAAGCCTGAACGTGATTCAGAAGATAGATGAGCCAACTGAGTGGGTGAGTTCCCTTGTCGTAGTGGACAAAAAGAATGGAAAGCTCAGAATTTGCCTGGATCCAAGAGATCTAAACAGAGCAATAAAGAGAGAGCACTTCAAGCTTCCTACACGTGAGGAAATCATGGCACAGTTTGCAAATGCAAAATATTTCAGCAAGTTAGATGCCTCATCAGGATTTTGGCAGATGAAGCTGGACGAAGCAAGTTCAAGACTGTGCACGTTCAACAGTCCATTTGGCAGATACAGACTCCTAAGGTTACCATTTGGCATTGCCTCAGCTCCTGAGGTGTATCAGAAAACTATCCATATGATCTATGAGCACCTGGAGGGGTTGATACATCAATGGATGACATCATAGTATGGGGAACCACGAGAACTGAGCATGACGAGAGACTGAAAAAAGTGCTGGAAGCAACAAGGAAAACAAACCTGAAGCTGAATAGAGAGAAATGCCAGCTCGGGGTGACAGAACTGACATTCGTGGGAGATATCCTTAGCAGTGAGAGCATCAGACCAGATCCCAGAAAGGTGTCCGCCATTGAGAATATGCCAAAGCCACAATGCAAAAAGGACGTGCAGAGGTTTAATGGAATGATCAACTACATGGGGAAATTCATATCCAACCTCTCAGAAAAGATGGCGCCACTGAGAAGACTAACTGAAAAGAACATAGAATGGGAACGGAATCATGAGCATGAGAAGTCATGGAGCGACCTAAAGAAACTGCTCACAGAGGAACCAGTTCTGAGGTTTTATGACCCAGCGAGACCCATCAAGATATCATCAGATGCATCACAGAGTGGGCTCGGTGCCGTTCTTCTGCAACAATATGACTACTGGCAACCTATTGCATATGCATCGTGCTCAATGACAGACGCGGAGACGCGATATGCTCAAATAGAAAAGGAGCTGCTCAGCATCACATACGCCTGTGAAAGATTTCACCAATTTGTGGGACAAGCAATCAGTGTAGAGACTGACCATAAGCCCTTGATTGCATTGTTCCAAAAGCCACTAAATAGCTGTCCGCTTAGAATACAAAGAATGATGATCAGGCTGCAACGCTATACACTGAATGTTGCGTGCACACCGGATAAGCTGATGTATACAGCAGACACATTGTCCAGAGCTGTTGACCCAAGTGAGCCCGCAAACACCACAATGGATGAAAAAGTGAACGCCTACGTGGACATGATCACAAGTGCACTGCCTGTAGCAGATGCAAAAATGGAGCTCATAAAGACTGAGACAAACAAAGATGAAACAATGAGACGACTGAGGAAAAGCATTTTGGATGGATGGCCCAACATGAAGCAAGACTGCTCACCTGACATGGCAGAGTACTGGAACTGCAGGGCGGAACTATCAGTGGTCGAAGACATCATCTACAAAGGAAGTAAAATAGTTATCCCAAAGACTCTGAGAAAAGAGATGTTAAAAAAGATCCATGGAGGACATCTGGGAATCGAAAAGTGTAAGAAAAGAGCACGAGAGGTGATGTACTGGCCACGAATCAACCAAGATGTGACAAATGAGGTGTCAAACTGCACAATATGCCTGAAATATCGAGAAAGCAATCCGGTAGAACCACTAAAGCCACACCCAGCACCAGATAGACCTTACCAGAAGGTAGGCGCTGACCTATTCGTATGTCAAGGGAAGGACTATCTTGTAGTCACAGACTATTACTCCCTGTATCCAGAGGTTTGTAGACTGTACACCACCACTGCAGATGCTGTGATAACATGTATGAAAGCCATATTCTCCAGACATGGCGTGGCAAACGAGGTCTTCACAGACAATGGACCCCAGTTTTAAAAGGCAAGTTTCCGACACTTTGCCAAAGAGTGGGACTTTGTCCACACAACGTCAAGTCCTCACTATCCACAGTCCAATGGACTAGTGGAAAAATCGGTCCAGACAGTGAAAAGACTGATGTACAAGGCAAAAGACAGTGGAACTGACTTCTACCAAAGCATGCTTGTATACCGCACAATGCCGCTCGAGTGTGGTAAGTCACCAGCCCAACTCCTGATGGGACGTCGGCTAAGGTCAAACCTACCCATCCCGGAGAACCTCCTGAAAACAGAAGAGGGGGAGAAAGTGAGGAAGTTCAAAGAACAACAGAAAGAAAAGCAAAAGTACTACTATGGCAGAGGAACACAAAACCTACCTGAACTCCACACTGGTGACCAAGTAAGGTTGAAAGACAAAACAAACACATGGACTCAGAAGGGAACTGTCCTGAGTGAAGTTCAACCAAGATCATACACCATTCAGACAGATGAGGGTGCTGTTCTGAGAAGAAATCGTCGAGATCTTCTCATGGGACCAGCCACAGCAGGTCAAGAGACTGATACTGTTGAACAACCTGATCACACAGCTGAGAACCAATCATCTGAGGCAACAACTCAGATTCAAGGACAATCAATCAGAAAATCCTCAAGACACGTGAAGCCTCCTTAGAGACTCATTGAGCAAATTTAAGGACTATTGTTATAGAAGGAAGTAATGTTATCTTATCCTTTCTTCAAGTTCTAGTGTATTGACATATTTAATGTGAACACACAAAGCAAGGTTAAAAAACCTTGATCATGATAATGATAATGTAAGTTCATTAAGTGTTACAGTTAAAATGCAGATTAATACAAAGAAAACATGTTGTTAGTTAAAAGTAAAATACTTTTGTTTTAAGAAAAGGAGATGTAATGATATCAGCAAATAGAGATGGTATTTGCCTGTTCGATTATGATGCCTTAATAGCATGTTTGCATGTATTGATTGCTTGTGCCTGACCAGCAGAGGTCATGTGACCGAGACAAGCAAGGCAGTTTAGTTTGGTTTCAGTTTCGTTCTAGATGCATCACAAGCATCGTGTCTCGTGTAAAAGCTGTATAAAAGAGTTGAACAAGCTTTAGATTAAAAGTCATTCTCTTTCATAAATGTCTCGTCATTGAACCCACAAAGAAATCAATACAGGTAGTGCAGTGGATGTGGTAGACATGGATTTCAGTAAGGCTTTCGATAAAGTCCCGCATAGGAGACTGGTCAAGAAGGTAAGTGTAGGATTCACAAAATTGAGCTTTATATTATAAAGGGTCGAATGGCAGAAGAGGCTGATGTAATAAAAAAGTCTCACACATCAAGGAACTTTAAAGTAAGCTTTAAGCAACTTATAATTAAACTATATACAAGAGCGGTCTTCACCATGCCTCTAGGTGAAGCCCTTCTATCATACTGAGCAATTCAGTATTTATACTAGTCCAAACACAGGAAGTGACGTATGCACAGGAAGTGATGTATGCACAGAGTTCACAGTTCACAGTTCACAGGAAGTGATGTGCACATAACTTCCTCTGGAAGTTATTTATTATTATAACATTCTTCCCTCCTGTGAGATTAGAAGGCTGTGGTCTTCCTTTTATTCCGCAGCCGCCGAACGAGGAAGAGTCGCACCCATTTGGGTTCCCGTCGTAGAGGGTCACTGGTCCGCTTACATGCTGTTGGCCATTGGTCAGAGTCTGTGTGGCCTGGATTACCCTGTAAAGGGTTGGGGAAATCATGGCTTCGTGTATGAGTCCCAATAGGTGCAGAGTCGGTCTGTCTCTGTTCAGAGGGAGGTGCAGAGCTGGTCTGTGGTGGATCAGTACTTTGGTGCGCGGTACTGGGAGGGTCGCAACTTTGAGTGCGGGATTCTACCGGCACCAAGCTAGTTGGTGTCAGATCAGGATCCTGGAGAGGGGTACCCGGTAGGTTCCAAGAGGCTCCTGGTAAAATACCATCACTCGATGTCCCACTAGGTCCTGGTGGGCAGGGAGCCAGATCCCGTAATTATATGGTAGATTCTCGGCCGTCGGGATATCGTATGTATGCATAGGTGGGGTTGGCATCGGTTAGTTCGACCTCGTCTACGAGAGGGTCATTTTTAGACGTCCGAACGTATCTTCAGAGTAGTACAGGTCCAGGAGTAGTTAGCCATGACGGGAGGGATGTCCCATAAGATGAGCGACGCTGGAATCCAAAGAACCGCTCATGAGGTGTAGTATTTGTGGCTGTAGAAAGAAGGGACTGTATAGAGTGCAATGCATCCGGAAGCACTGCTTCCCATTGCTGGTTTGGTAGGCCCCGAGATCTTAAAGCAAGATGTATGGAATTCCAGATGATACCGTTATACCTCTCTACCTGCCCATTTCCGATGGGATGATATGGTGTCGTTTTGCTTGTAGCAATTCCCCATTCTGAGAGGTAGTCCTTGCGTTCCCTTGACATAAAGGATGGACCCCGATCCGAGTGAATGTAAGCCGCCATGCCACAGAGAGAAAATACTTGCTCAAGGCAGCAGATTACTGTGGACGCCAGCATATTGGAGCAGGGGAAGGCAAACGGAAAACGTGAATATTCATCAATCATGGTGAGCAAATATGTGTTCCGAGTAGAAGAGGGCACTGGGCCCTTAAAATCGATGCTAAGTCATTGCATCAGTTGGGTTGCGTGTACGAGCATACCGTCTGAGGGGCGGAAGAACTGAGGTTTTAATTCTGCACAAAGCCGGTATTCTGAGCACATTTTCTTTACATCTCCAGTAGAAAAAGGGAGATTCCGTGATCGTGCGAAATGTAGCATGCGTGTAACGCCAGGATGACACAATCCATTATGGACATCTATGAGAGTAGAGGACGACATAGTGGAGCAGAATGCTCGTGTGAGGGTATCCCGGGCCACATTCTCCTTGCCAGGCCGATAGTGAATGATGTAACCAAAAGAGGCCAGTTCCATCCTCCAAAGCTGTATTTTATTATTCTTAATTTTGGTTCGTTTTCGATTATCGAGCATGAAGGTGACTGATCGCTGGTCCGTGATTAATGTAAAGTGCTGGCGAGCTAGGAAATGGTTCCACTTCCGTACCGCCTCTATGATGGCTGTGGCTTCCTTCTCAACCGGAGGATAATGTAGCTCGGCACCTTGTAAGGTCCTGGACATAAATGCTACAGGACGACCTTCCTGATTTAGAGGAGCCGAGATCGCCACCTCCGAGGCATCACATTCGACTATGAAAGGGAGATTCTCATCGATGGAGTGAAGAGCCGCTTTCTCCAACTGTTTTTTGAGAAGGTTAAAGGCTGCAATAGCCACTGTTTCCAATGGAAATGATCTAGCATGCAGCAAGGGTTGGATTTTGTCTGAAAAATGAGGAATCCATTTAGTGTAGTATGCAAACAGACCGAGAGCCCGACGTAAAGAAGCCGGAGTCTTAGGTGACGGGAGCTCTTGGAGTGGGCGAAGTCTTTCTGGGTCTGGCTTAATGATACCGTTGCCTACGCAGTAGCCAAGGATGTTGATGGTCGGTTGCGACTCAACAGATTTAGATTCATTCAAAGTTAAGTTACGGTGATGGAGAGCATCCCGAAATTTTTGGAGGTTGGCGTCATGTTCCTGTTGATCGTGACCTGCAATAGTAATGTTATCAAGATAGGGAAAAGTATCCCTTAAGTTTTCCTGCTTAACCAGGCCATCCATCGCCTGTTGGAAGACAGCCACTCCATTAGTAACCCCGAATGGGAGGTGATGAAATTGGTACAGCCGTCCATTAGCCTCAAAGGCCGTGTACTGCTTATCTGAGACCTTCGAGGGTACCTGATGATAGGCACTTTTCAAATCGTAAGTTGAGAACACTTTGTATTCGGCCAGTTTATTAACCATATCATCAATGCGTGGCAATGGGTAGGCGTCCAAGTCAGTATATTGATTGATGGTTTGCGAATAATCAATGCATAGTCGTTGTTTGTGAGGTTTTAGAGGGTTCTTGACGATGACGATTTGAGCCCGCCAGGGCGACGAACATGGTTCGATGATATCCTCTGCTAAAAGTCGAGAGATTTCAGCCTCAATAAAAGATTGGTCTTCCTGACTAAAGCGCCGCGATTTCGTTATTATTGGTTTGCATCGAGGAGGAATACTGGCAAATAATGAGGGTTCATCAAGTGAAGCTGCTGATAATGCACAAAACGGTAATTGAGACAGTATATTAGAAATAGTAAGTCCAGGTTTGGATCCACCGAACTCAATGGTGAGTTTCTTATGCTGTTTTTGAAAATCCAGCTCTAAGATGAGATCACTACATAAGTCCTTGAGCACCAAAAGTCGGGTGGAGGGACACATGTGACCATTAAGTGTCATATCAATAATACAAAAGCCAGAGATTCTGGTATTAAGTGATGACTGAGCCATCGCAATTGCCTGGTCCGATGGGAAGATATGTAGTTTCAATTTCACAACAATCTGTTCTCTAATGAAACTATCAGTACTTCCTGAGTCAATTAAGGCATCTAAGGTATGCCCATTAATTGAAACTTTTGTAGCTGCATGAAACAGGTTCTGTGGGCAAGCAGCTGTAATTGGTGTGGTTGCACAGAGAGTGGCTGAAACTCTAGGTGTGCTTCTTCGGGAGAGAGCTCGAGAGGAAGCTTGATAGGTCCTAGCCGGAGCATCTTGATAGGCCCTAATTGGGGCAGTTCGGTAGGCCTTAGCTGGATAGGCCCTCGTAGAGGCTCTTGATTGGCAAACTTTTGCAAAGTGTCCCTTTTTATCGCAATGACTGCAGATCGCATTGCGAGCAGGGCAGAATTTCCTAGGGTGAAAAGAATCTCCACAAAAGAAGCATTCCTTCCTAGATTGCCAAGAGGCTGCTAAAGTGGGGTCATCCTCCTCTTCGTCATCAGAATTATCATCAGGATTAGATTCCTCCATGATAGGGTTCACCTGAGGCCACTTGAATCGTCTGGTTGCAGTTACAGCAGCAGATCGAGATCTGGGCAGCTGATAGAGGTCTGCATTTTTCTTTGCCAAATCCAGAGAACAAGCCAGGTCAAAAGCCTTTTGTAGCTCAAGTGTTTTACTTTCTAGCAGGCGCTGGCGTATAAATGGAGAGCCAATCCCGCAGATGAAAGCATCACGAATCATTTCTTCGCGGTACAGCTCAGCCGAGGCTGCCTGAAAGTTACAATCTACGCTGAGCCTGCAAAGTTCTTGAAGGAATTCGCTAATCGATTCCCCTGGCCCTTGTCGGGCTGTGGCCAGTAGATGTCTAGCATAGACCTCATTTGCGGTCTTGGCATATGGTTTTTTAAGTGCCCGGATCACCTCATCGTAATTATCCCATTCATCAACATATTCAAACACTGTTGGGGTCACATAGTTGATAAGTATCCTCAGTTTAGTAGAAGCATTCGCTTTACATTCATCAAGAAAATTCTCAAAAGTACGGTACCAATGCTTCCATACCCTGCCAGCTGCTGGTGCGTTTGGGTCCAAGTCCAGACGAGTAGGTTTAAGGATGTTTTCCATGATGGGTGGTTCCCTGGATCCTTAACTCCGAGTTTGTCCGAAGGTTTAGTATTTGTGAGTGTAAATACTAAGTTGCTTAAATTGATGTAATAAAAAAGTCTCACACATCAAGGAACTTTAAAGTAAGCTTTAACCAACTTATAATTAAACTATATACAAGAGCGGTCTTCACCATGCCTCTAGGTGAAGCCCTTCTATCATACTGAGCAGTTCAGTATTTATACTAGTCCAAACACAGGAAGTGACGTATGCACAGGAAGTGATGTATGCACAGAGTTCACAGTTCACAGGAAGTGATGTGCACATAACTTCCTCCGGAAATTATTTATTATTATAACAGAGGCCATGATTTTACAGACTGTTCTAAAAGAAGCCTAGGAAAAAGGGGCATTCAAAATGGCCACCAGACCTCGTGACCAACTTATTGGGACACTTTAAAATGGTTCCTGCAGTCCTCAGACAGCTTTGTGGATTCAGCCCACAGTAAGTTCGGGGAGCCGTTTCTGAGGGAACGAAACCAGACACCCACATATACATATAAATTGGCTGCAGATTCAGTCAAGATCGGCCTGTAGATAAAGGCCATCTAAATATTTACCCAGACAAAAGGGAACAGTTTCATATTCATGGGAAGAGCATCAAGGACCCATTAAGGACATCACCAGGACATTAAAAACAATGAAGGTCATTCCAGACCAGAGATGGCCCGTTACCGGCCATCCAAGAACAGTTTAAAATATAATAACTACCCCGTTGTCCTCCCAGCCCACCAAAAATTAAAACAAAAGACTAACCTGATTTGGCGCGAGATAAGGGCTTCTAATGAGAAGTATATCAGGGAACCCAGGGGTAGAAAGAAAGGAAGGTCATCGTGGTGCTACCATCGTATCGGTGGCGTCATTGCTAGAAGAAGGAGAAGAAGATGGTTCGAGCCGGCGTCCCGCCCCGGGGTAAAACATCGGGAGATCATCGACCAACCCCTGGCAGTTGACAAAACGGGAGGCCATCAACCCACTCCGGCTCGGTAGAAGAGACAATAAAAAACTGAAGAAACTATGGGGGCCAGCCCGAGGCTCCTCTGACCGGGGTCGAGCAGACGATCCCCGACCCCGCCGACATCCAGACCAGCCGGTGTCCAGCCATCCCCGACCCCCACCTCAGGAGAGAGGTGTGGCGCAGCTCGCTGGGGCTCCACCAACCACGTGGAGACAAGACGCCTGAAAGGATCAAACGCAGACCCGTTTCAAAACCTTACACTTCCGAGTTGGATTGGTGAGCATGTTTCTGGCCCTTCATAATCAGATCTAGATAGGTTTAAGGGGGTGGACATTTAAGGGTATAATTAACATGAGTTGTTGTCCCTCGATGTTCCGTGTGTTTTCCCCATTTCATGATGATCTTTGTAGAGCATAATGTGCCTGTATTTGCCTTAGTTAGTGTTGTGTCGTTATGATTTGTTTGTGTTTTCCCTCCCATGTACCCTCTTATTTGCTTGCATTTGATTTGTTTTACATTATGCAATAAAATTCCATTTTGTTTGATCAAACTTGGTCTATAAGAGTTTTCTCTACATTGTAGTTCCTGCCCCAAAGTCCAGAATACAGAGTCTAAGGAGCGAGTGGGTCGAACCACTCACGGTTTACTGCGCAAGAGAGAGAGGCCTCTAGAGAGAGAAACCTCTGCGATCTAAAACCCCTTACATAAGAGCCCATGTGATCCAGGGTGCCTTGGCACATTGGATCCAAAACTGGCTTAGTGGCAGAAGGCAGAGGGTGATGGTCGAAGTTTGTTTTTGTGACTGGAAGCCTGTGTCCAGTGGGGTACCGCAGGGGTCGGTGTTGGGTCCCTTGCTGTTTGTGGTCTACATTAATGATTTGGATGTGAATGTAAAAGGTATGATCAGTAAGTTCGCAGATGACACGAAAATTGGTGGGGTGGTAAATAGCGAGGAGGGTAGCCTCAGTCTGCATGATGATATAGATGGGTTGGTCAGATGGGCGGAACAGTGGCCAATGGAATTTAATCCTGAGAAGTGTGAGGTGATGCATTTTGGAGGGACTAACAAGGCAAGGGAATACACAATGAATGGTAAGACCCTAGGAAAGACAGAGGATCAGAGGGACCTTGTTGTGCATGTACATAGATCCCTGAAGGCAGCAGAACAGGTGGATAAGGTGGTTAAAAAGGCATATGGGATACTTGCCTTCATTAGCCGAGGCATAGAATATAAGAGCAGGGAGGCTATGATGGAGCTGTACAAAACGTTGGTTAGGCCATAGCTGGAATACTGTGTACAGTTCTGGTCGACACACTATAGGAAGGATGTGATTGCTTTGGAGAGGGTGCAGAGGAGATTCACCAGGATGTTACCTGGGCTGAAGCGCTTCAGCTATGAAGAAAGACTGGACAGGCTGGGGTTGTTTTCCTTGGAGCAGAGAAGGCTGAGGGGGGACCTGATTGAGGTGTACAAAATTATGAGGGGCATAGATAGGGTAGATAGAAAGGAACTTTTTCCCTTAGTAGACGGGTCAATAACAAGGGGGCATAGATTCAAGGTAAGGGGCAGGAGGTTTAGAGGGGATTTGAGGAAAAACTTTTCCACCCAGAGGGTGGTTGGAATCTGGAACTCACTGCCTGAAGGGGTGGTAGAGGCAGGAACCCTCACAACATTCATGAAGCATTTGGATGAGCACTTGAAATGCCATAGCATACAAGGCTACGGACTACATGCTGGAAAATGGGATTAGATTAGACAGGGCATGATGGCCGGCGCGGACGTGATGGGCCAAAGGGCCTCTTTCTGTGCTGTATAACTCTATGACTCTATGATGTCTCTCTCCCTCTCAACCTGCATGTACCAAAAATTATGCCGGCAAGAAAAGGCAGGAAGCGCTCGCCTTGAAATAGCGCTTTCCCAGCCCCTTCCCGACTTGAAAATGTTCCCCTCTACCTGTCATTCAAGACGGCAGGCACTAAAGCAGGGGGCGCAACTCAATATCTGGTCCAGGGCGCTACCTGGGCGTTGTATACTCGACTGACGTCACGATCTGCGGGCGCAGGAGATCGTGGCGGTAGTGTTTAGCACCAGTGCAAAATGACTGGTCAATTCCGTGAGTGGCCCTAAAATCGCCGCACTCGGGCGCTAAGGTCCTAGTGCCCCGTTACCGTCCCCGGAGGCGCTAACGGGAGGCGCTAACCAGCCACACCTTTCCCCCAAAAACTTTTTGGAACTTTCATGCCATCCAGATTTGGTAATGCCACCTAAATGATCAACTGCACTGATCTTAGTCTTGTGTTCCGCCTGTAGTTTTTCTTTTACTTGTCTGCGCTAACATATCTCGGATGCATCTATATCGAAGCGCATAGTGACATAGGTTGTGTGCCTCCAATGAAGAGCCATACTGTCACTAACGGAGTCAAACACAGGCGTGTGCTTCCACCTTTATGGACTATTCTTCTTTGCTATGCATGGTGACATAATAGGAGTGCTGGATGTGGGTGACTGCAAACCCTTGCAAACATCTGAATCGACAATGAGACTTGACAAAGCTCACAGAGAAGGTTATGCTTTCCCTTTTTTTACAGATGACTCCACTTTAGAGGCACAGACTCAGGAAGACCTACAGCTCATTAATAACCATTGTAAACATGCTTTTTTTTAAAAAAAAACTATGCTCGGCAGACCATGTTTTCATGGTGGATTTTGAACAGCATGTACTTTAGTTTCAATTAACCATAAGAGGAACAAAACTACAGCAGAAAAGTAAACAGCTGCATGCAAAGTGTTTTTAGACAGTTTTCATTGTTATTATCGTTCTACTTAACCCATTCTTTTTTGGTATAAACAAATTGCTCATATATATTTATATATATAATAATATAAAGGATTGCATCTAGCATGCAACTATGACATCATACCTGAAAGAGTGGCCTCAGTGGCATTGCACCATAAAACATCACACCTCAAAGTGTGTGTGTCAGTCGGCCCAAATATCAGCTGCAATAAACACGGATCTGCTAAATTACCAGTCAAATATGCGATTAGCTAAATGTGATTAAAAAATTCCATGAGGAACAAGTAACCAGCAGAAAAATCAAGCAATCAATGCGCTCAAATATATTTCAAAGCTAACAAACATTAACCAGCAGATACCAGAAAATCAACACGTAGAATCATTCAAATCATTTATTCACGCTGGCCACCATTTTGTTTCTTCATTCATGTCAGTGTATAGAATATAACATAACAGGCACATAAAAAAATCTAGCAAAGGTTGTGGTGTATGTGCCTTTAAGAGCAATTATGGTGTATGTGCCTTTAAGAGCCCCAGGTGTGCGTAATGCCGGTAATTGCCACTTGGGCTATATAAGCCTGTGTATTGTGTATATCCTTTAGAAACCCCCCCCAGACTTGCTTAGTAAATACCTATGAACCAACTCCTGTCTTCAGTGTCTTTATCTACACACGGACACTACAGTGGCGACGAAGTGGAAACGGACTTACCTGCAATTCGGCAGCACCTCAAGGACATCGATTCCTCCAGCGTCCAGAAGACTCAAGGAAGTAAGAGAAACTGTGGTTTCACCAGCTGGCCAAGCTGGTGACAGGTACTGTGCTAATCCTTCCTGGGCGTCAGGCTGGAGCTCCAGCGGCGGGCTCTACAGCTGAGACAGGCAGCGAAATCGGAGGCAAGCAGTAACGGACTGGGAGGGTGCACTCGAGAGACGGCCGGCGCGGCAAGCAGGTCAGCGTTTAGACCTCCGTCGGGAACGAGTCTCCAATAGTGAATAAATGGAAACCACAGTAAAACAGCGTTGTTATCGGTAGCAGCGGCGGGAAAGCGCGGGAAGCGCCATAGCGTTGCTACAGAGAGAAAAAAAAAGCGCGGGAAGCGCCATATCTTTTCTGAAATGCCTAAATCTGGTAATATTGAGGCTTTTGATGGCGAAATAGAAGATTGGACCACATACGTGGAAAGAGTAGAGGTTCATTGCACTGCAAATGGAATAACAGATGAAAAAAAAGCTTCAGTACTTCTGAACTTAATGGGCGCGAAGACATACGGGCTGTTACGAAATTTAATCACTCCAGCCAAACCAAAGGACAAGACTTTTAAAGAAATTGTTGATACCCTGCAGGAGCATTTAAACCCAACACCGCTGCTGATAGCGGAACGATTCAAGTTCTTCAAGAGAAATCAACACAAGAATGAAAGTAACGCTGATTACCTAACCGAATTAAGAAAGCTATCAAAGTACTGCCAATTCGGAGCAGGACTATCGGATTATCTTCGAGACAAATTTGTTTGCGGTCTCTTAAGTGAAGGAACACAAAAAAGACTGCTTTCTGAAAAAGATTTAACATTGGACAAAGCTTTCAGTATGGCTGTATCATACGAAGCAGCAGCAAAAGGAGCTGCAGAGATACAACAAGAGACACAGGACTTCGGCACCCATAAAATGACACAGGAGTTCGGAAGATGTTATCGCTGCGGCAGATCCACCCATAACCAGAGGGACTGCTGGTTCAAGGGCAAAGCATGCAGGCAATGTGGTAAGATTGGACACATTGCACGGGTATGCCAATCTGGACAAAATAAATCCACTGACAGAAAACAAAAAATCAATAAAGAAAAGTACAGGAAGGTACAAATGATGACGGACAATAGCTCCGAAGACCAGAATAGCGATAGCGACTCCGGAAACAAGAGACTAAGCTGTCTCAAATTACATAACGTACTTGCCAAAGAGGATTACCAAACCATTTGGGTTACCCTCACAATAGCAGGGTCCCCAGTTAAAATGGAGCTAGATACAGGATCAGCTCTAACCGTAATAAATCGACGAGATTACGAGAGGCTATTTTCGCATATACCTCTAAAAGACACATCCATTATCTTAAAAACATATACGGGGCAGAAAGTCTACCCCAAAGGAAAAATAAGGGTGCCTGTGGTATACAACGGCAAAGAAATACAAAAGTTGTATTTATACATTCTACAAGATGGTGGTTCACCGTTGTTGGGACGTGAATGGATAAGGAAGATACGTTTAGACTGGCACTCCATTCAGGCACTGACGGTGACCAGTAAGGAAAAAAACAATGATGACATCATACCTGAGTGATTAAAAGACATCTTGGCCAACGCCAAAGAAGTGTTTCAAGAGAAACGAGGAACCTTGAAAGGCATCACCGCCTCAATAAAAGTGGAAGATACAGCAATTCCAAAATTTTTTAAGGCAAGACCGGTGCCATACGCAATACGTCCGGCAGTCGAGGCAGAGCTGAAGAATTTGGAAAAGGCAGGCGTATTATCCAAAATAGATTGGAGCGAATGGGCAACACCCATCGTTCCAGTCATGAAAAAAACATTAAAAAATAACCCTGAGGAACAGAAAAAAATTCGCATCTGTGGGGACTTTAAGGTGACTGTAAACCCGGTCCTTCACACGGTACAGTATCCTCTTCCGAGGATAGAAGATATTTTCGCCTCACTATCTGGAGGGAAACGTTTCACAAAAATTGACTTGGCACAGGCATATCTACAGATGGAGGTTGAGGAGACCTCTAAAAAGTATCTCACAATAAACACACACAAAGGCCTGTACCAGTACAATCGACTGGTTTTTGGAATAGCATCAGCTCCAGCTATCTGGCAAAGAGCTATGGAGCAAGTCCTGCAAGGGATTCCGGGGACTCAATGCTACCTAGACGACATCCTTATAACAGGAGAAAACGACAACGAGCACCTTGCCAATTTGGAGCAGGTGCTCACTAGGCTGAAAGAACGGGGCCTACGAGCAAATCGCCCCAAGTGCGAATTTTTCCAAAATCAGATATCATATTGTGGCCACATAATTAATAAGGAAGGGTTGCATAAGTCACCTGAAAAAATTGAAGCAGTTATAAAAGCCCCAGCACCTGAAAATGTTTCACAATTAAGGTCATTCCTGGGATTAATAAATTACTATCATAAATTTTTACCGAACTTATCAACTATTCTACACCCTCTTAATGATCTTCTACAGACAGGAGTGATTTGGAAATGGAACGAAGACTGTAAACGTGCCTTCCATAAATGTAAAGACTTAATCACATCCGAGAAAATTTTGGCTCATTACAACCCATCACTACCAATCAGACTGGCGTGCGATGCATCCCCTTACGGCATAGGAGCGGTATTGTCCCATAGACTCCCTGATGGCTCGGAACGGCCGATAGCTTTTGCGTCACGCTCATTGAACTCAGCTGAGCGTAACTATGCCCAGATAGACAGGGAAGCACTCAGCTTGGTATGGGGAGTGAAGAAATTCAACCATTACCTACACGGACAAAAATTTACCTTGCTGACTGACCATCAACCCCTCATCTCCATATTCAACCCTAAAAAAGTTGTCCCCATTATGACGGCACAAAGACTACAGAGGTGGTCCCTTTTTCTAGGGGCACACCAATACAACATTGAATACAAAGGGTCAAAACAGCATGGGAATGCTGACGGTTTATCACGCCAGCGTTGCCAATGATAGAAGAGGCACCTACAGTAGACCCAGTAGAGATATTCCACTCTACCATAGTGGAATGTCTACCGGTGACAAATTCTGCCATTGAAAGGGAGACAAGAAATGACCCTACTCTCTCACGGGTCTACGATTTAACAGTGAAGGGATGGCCAGCACATGGCGAACCACTGTTGCCAGCATTCTCGCAAAGAAGAGAACAGCTGTCAGTGTGCCGAGGAACCTTGATGTGTGGATCCAGAGTGGTGATTCCACCCAAACTCCAGGATAAAATGCTAAAGGAGCTTCACGAGGGGCATCTGGGTGGAGTGAAAATGAAGAACCTAGCTAGGGCGTTTGTATGGTGGCCAGGTATCGATGGAGACATCGCAGACATGACCAAGAGCTGCCTAGGATGCCAGAAGGTCCAAAATGCTCCGCCACAGGCCCCTCTACATCCATGGGAGTGGCCCTCATCTCCCTGGCAAAGGGTGCACATCGACTTTGCTGGTCCATTTATGGACTCAATGTTCTTAATCGCAGTTGATGCACACTCCAAGTGGCCGGAGGTAATAAAGATGTCCTCCACCACCACGGAAAAATCCATCACAGTATTAAGGACCATATTTGCCAGGAATGGGCTGCCGGAGCAGATATGTTCTGATAATGGACCGCAATTTGTGTCCGAAGAATTCAGAAAGTTCTTAAAGAACAATGGGGTAAAGCACTACACGTCCGCCCCATACCATCCCGCCCCCAATGGATTGGCTGAAAGGTTTGTCCAGACCTTCAAGAAGGCCATCAAGGCCATGGGTAATGAAGACATAAAACTTCAGCACAAGGTGGATAACTTCTTATTTGCATATAGGAATGCAACGCATATGGTTACTAACCAAACTCCCGCCATGATGTTCTACAATAGAAACCTAAGATGCCGGCTGGATTTGGTCAAGCCCAACATCCGAAGGGACGTGGAGAACCAGCAGTTTCAGGGCATGAATGAAAGGCCAACTAGGGCCTTCCAGATAAGCCAACCGGTTTTGGCCCGGGACTACCGTACCGAGAAATGGCAGCCTGGAGCTATCTGCACACGATTAGGACCACTGATGTATACCGTGGACATCGGAGACAGCATAATAAGGCACCATGCTGACCAAATCATCAAGTCATCCGAAAAGGGACAACCTACACCACCACTCTATACATCTAACGATGAAGTAGAGATACCCATATCTACCTCCGATCCGGTGATACTGGAGCCCGATGAACCCGACACTGGCCTTCAAGCCGAATCAGCCTTGCCAGAAGAACCTACTACACCACCAGAAACTACTACACCCCCGAGGCGTTATCCGGACTGAGTCAGGAAGCCTCCTGAGAGACTAACTTATAATTAATTAATACAGCAATGTATATTATTTTGCATACAACATGTAATTAATAATTACTTAAAATATGATGTACTAGTTAGCTAGAAGGGGAGGAATTGTGGTGTATGTGCCTTTAAGAGCAATTATGGTGTATGTGCCTTTAAGAGCCCCAGGTGTGCGTAATGCCGGTAATTGCCACTTGGGCTATATAAGCCTGTGTATTGTGTATATCCTTTAGAAACCCCCCCCCAGACTTGCTTAGTAAATACCTATGAACCAACTCCTGTCTTCAGTGTCTTTAACTACACACGGACACTACAAAGGTCACTAAACTGGTTGAATAAAATTATTAATTTAGAGCAGAAACGCCTGCATGATGTTTCCCCCATATAGGCCTGTGCTTCTCTCTGGGGCCTGAGATTTGAACTGGAAATTTCAACTCGACCTTGTGGTTTCCCAACTGATGTGGACAAATTCTGTATGGTGTGTGGGTGGGTGTGATGCATCATGGAGTTGTAGTTTCACCCTGCTCCTGTGAAACTATGGCCTAGTAATTCAGGGATTTCTAGCCACATGTTCCCGCCAAATTCAGGTGAAAAATGGCGTTTTTTCCCATTAATTTTAATATGATTAAGAATTACAGGTTTTTAATATAACTTTATTTTTAAAGTTTGTTTATCATATTTCAGCTTCTACCTTATGTCACAATCTTTATTTAGCTTTCTGTAAAATTTCTACAAAGTAAATGCTGTCTATGATAATTCTTCAATGTGATTGGCTGCTTACCCAGCTTGATGACATCACTGTTGCTGGATGCTTAGGATTCACTCGATTTGGCGCCAGATTCAAACAAAAAGTCAGGAGAGTTGAAATCAACGCCACAGAAATCGCTCAATCGTTGGGGGCAGCTTTCTTTGAGGTCAACGGCGTCATTGTCGCTTCGCCACTGACAGCAAATTAAGGGCCAATCTTCTTCTTCTTAGGCAGTCCCTCGGAACTGAGGATGACTTGCTTCCACACTAAAAATGAGTTTGCAGGTGACTGATGAGTCCAATGCAGGACCTACAGTCCCTGTCACAGGTGGGGCAGACGGTGGTTGAAGGGGCGGGTGGGTGGGGTGCTTGGGTTGACGTGCGCTCCTTCCGCTGTTTGCGTTTGCTCCCGATGAAGTGACTTCCCGGATGCTTCTCCTCCACTTTGTGCGGTCTTGGGCCAGGGATTCCCAGGTGTTGGTGGGGATGTTGCACTTTTTCAAGGAGGCTCCGAGGGTGTCCTTGAAGCATTTCCTCTGCCCACCTGGGGCTCTCTTGCCGTGTTGGAGCTCCGAGTAGAGCGCTTGTTTTGGGAGTCTCGTATTGGGCATGCGGACATGTCAGGCATGCCCATATTTCCATGTGGACAAACTATGGCAGATCAGAATAAACACAGCTGGACTGTGAGGAAAGTTCATTCTTGAAAAGAAGCAAGTTGTTGCCCTATTTAAGAAAAATTGGGAGACATAATTAAGGAATGGAGATGAACTGGCTAGGGGAGAGTCTGAAAGATCTGGAGAGTGATAGTAGATTCAAAACAATTACCACATCCAGTTCCTGCGCAGCAGGAGTCATCAAACAAACAGAATGTTGTGCTAAGTTGTCAAAGTATAAAAGTATAATGCCTGTAGCTCCCACACTGAAGTGGTGTGGTGCTTTTGTCAGGTTGCACCTGCATTCAGTTATGGTCACTGAGGCAGAAGGGAAACCCTGAAAGCAAAGCAGAGAAGAGCCATGAAGCTGATCTCTACTGTCAGAGGGCTGGGCTGTGAGGAAAGTTCATTCTTGAAAAGAAGCTAATAAAAA
This sequence comes from Somniosus microcephalus, assembly GCF_052327205.1. Classification (NCBI taxonomy): domain Eukaryota; kingdom Metazoa; phylum Chordata; class Chondrichthyes; order Squaliformes; family Somniosidae; genus Somniosus; species Somniosus microcephalus. Next base: position 167,720,447 of record NC_140988.1, read on the forward strand.
GAGATCCTATAGAGCTATATAAATTACTAATTGGCATTGAAAGCATTATTTCAAGCTAAATCATGACTGTAGGAAAAGGGGACATAGGTATATACTGTACTAGTAAAAGGCAAGTTCAGGACAATGTAAGGAAGCACAAATTATGTATGTGATTAATACCTGGAATGTTCCTTTTGGTAGCAGAATTCTAAACCCTGGAGTCATTGGGCTGGAAGTTGCTGAAAAATTAACAGTGTGTGAACGACACATGCCGTTATTAATGTATAAATCAGCCAGCAACCTGTGGCGAGGAAGAGATATCCCATGCTTTACACCGTTCTGCCGTTAACTTTGTGTAAATGGCATTTCGGCCTTTAATCTCCCCATGAGTTTCATGAAGTTGCTGCATTTGTACATTAGTGACCATTAAACTCACCACATAAAGTTATCAAGTGATATGGAGATAGTGCAGGAAAGTGGAGTTGAGGTTGAAGATCAGCCATGATCTTACTGAATGGCAGAGCAGGCTCGTAGGGCCGAATAGCCCACTCTTGCTCCTATTTCTTACATAATGTATCTTACAGCTACATCGTAAAATGCAGGCTACCAAATGCATTGTCCAAGGATAGACTTGTGTTTTGATTGATCCCTTAGTTCCAAGACAATGTCAACTATGACAAGGGGTTTTCATTATTTTAATTAATCATGTATCAGCAACAAGAGACACAGTGGAATCAAACATGAGGGCCCATCAACCCTTCTTGTACAAGATATGGACCAAGACTATAAAATGTGTGTCAACATCTACTTCTTAGAATTCTTAAAAATACCAAAAAATCACCATATGTTTAAAGGATTTAAATAAAACAAAAGGAAAAACAGGCAGTTCTTGTTACAGTATAACACATGAATATCAAACTCTTGGATCTGCCTTGGCTAACCTTCACACTTAGGGATATTCTTAAATGGTAAGTGTTGCCAATCTCAGACTGTTTATTTATGGAAGTCAGGAACATTGGTGGGTGAGGAATAGGGTTAGGGTTAGAGAAAGAGGGGTAGCTCTCTACATTAGTCAAGGATGTGTCTCTGGATGAAGAAGACTGAAAAGCAGCATTAGTGAAATCTATGGAGAAGTCTTCATTTATGGAAGTATCTGTGAGAGTACATTCTCCCTTCTGACTGTGAGAACAGCAGAAGGGTGAAGAAAGTAGAGAATAAGGAGGAAGGGTGCTTAATATTTTATGCACATTTATAACAGCAGATACCAGAAGAGTAGTCAACCATGCCAGTTTAAAAGCGTGATTAACAAAGATGAAGCTTTGCATTGCATAATGTGTGTGGTAATGGTGGAAACCTGCAGGCTTTTAACTTAAGGTTAACGTTCTTGATGTATCCACAAGGTCATGTCGTTTAAATGCACTTTAGTGTAATACTTTGAGAAAACATCAGCAAGGCTTAAATGTCAGAGTCACCAATAATCACAGTGCAGACTAAAATCACATTTGCAGGATCACTGATTTGTAAACTGACTTGAAAAGTGCTGGACTATTCCATTTGTCCTGTTGGTACCTCCGAGCACTGAGCTCCCCCAGCAGCTTCCAGAAAATAAAGGAATTCTAATTAGAATCCATTTGATTTCTTTTGAATTATAATTTTTGCTAATGCCTTAACAAAGAGAATCTGACACAAATGTAAAACACTTCAAAACTTTCTAGGCACAATGAAATGTTCCAAGCACCTTGCTGACATTGCGCAAAATCACACCACAGACTGTGTTTTATGTTTTTCACACTTAACAGCCTGTGAATTTTTTTTTCAAATAGTAAAGATGCACATTGCACTTTAGTAGGTGCATGGCTCATTAATCCATATTCAGTTACATCTCATTTGAAGTACTGAAAGCTAATTGCATGAAAGGTACTTTTAATAATAATTAACCCATAGGGCTAAAAATTCGATAAGGCCTGAAAATGGGCACGGGGATCGCGATGCCCGGCCTGCCCGCGCTCATTGAAAGTAGTGCAGGCAGCACACAAAATTTGTGTTGCCTGCTCGTTAACATGATCGCAGCGCTGAGTTCAGCGTGAAACGCACTGCTGGTTGGCTCAGTGCTCAACAGCAGACCCAATATCATGTGGCATCTTCTCTCTTCTTAAAGGTTGCCCGCAGAGTCAAAGGTTGTCTGCATTTCTTAAAGGGAGGTGTTCTGTTGCAGTAAGGAGTGTGATGGAATACTCTCCACTTGCCTGGATGAGTGCAGCTCCAACAACACTCAAGAAGCTCGACACCATCCAGGACAAAGCAGCCCGCTTAATTTGCACCCCATCCACCACCTTAAACATTTAGGGGGAGAAATTCGGTATCGTCCCATTTGGGGCGCAATTATCGGCTGGGCGAAAAGACTAGCGCCTAGCGCTAATTATCGCCTCCGATTGCAAACTTGGCTTTTATCGTCCCTGGAGGTGATTGGAGCGCTAAATCAGGCGCTTCACATCTGTCTTAAGGCGCAAAGGCCAAGGAGCGAGGCGCTAACTCACAGCGCTGGCGAAGCTCATGTGATGTCAGTCAGCAATGGAACACAGACACACTGGCACCGGTCAATTCTTAAAGGGCAGTTCTGATGAATGGTCATCCACCTGAAACATTAACTCTGTTTCTCTCATCACAGATGCTGCTTGACCTGCTGAGTTTCTCCAGCATTTTCTGTTTTTATCGTAAAGGGGAGGGTTTATCTTGGTCTCCATCTACATCCTGTTCATTGCAGCCTTGAGTCTCAGCCTGGAGAGACCTGTACATCAAATCTGCTGGAAAAAACAATGGAGAGACCCAGGGAAAGAGCTCAGAGTGCAGCCCCACAGTCTCTTCTAAATAGGTACAAGGAAGGCCAAATCAAAATGAACCTACAAAGTGCTGCTCAGTATGCAAAACTCCTTCACACAGTGTAGAATCTCTCCAGAAGTCTCTCTCTCTCTCTCTCAGAATGCATGGTGCAAAAATGCCACCAACAAAAAAAGGCAGGAAGCAGTCGCCTTTAAATAGCACTCCCCCAGTCCCTTTCCGACTGCAAAATGCTCCCCTCAACCTGTCGTTGCTAGCAGCAGGCATTAAGGCAGGAGGCGCCACTCAATTTCCAGTCCGGGGCGCTACCGGGGCGTTGCACACTCGACTGACGTCATGATCTGCCGGCGCAGGAGATCGTGGCGGTAGTGTTTAGCGCCGCCGCAAAATGTCTGGTCAATTTCGCGAGAGGCGGAGATATCGCCGCGCCCGGGCGCTAGTTGGTTTACGCCCCACTTAGCGCCCTCTTAAGGCGCTAATGGGTGGTGCTACCAACTGAATTTTTCCCCCTTACTCCCTCCACCACCGGCATACCATGGCTGTAGTGTGTACCATCGCCAAGGCTTCTTCGGCAGCACCTCCCAAACCCGTGACCTCTTCCACCTAGAAGTACAAGGGCAGCAGGCGCATGGGAACACCCCCACCTCCAAGTTCCCCTCCAAGTCACACACCATTCTGACTTGGAAGTATATCGCCGATCCTTCATCGTCGCTGGGTTAAAATCCTGGGACTCCCTACTGAACAGCACTGTGAGAGTACCATCACCACATGGACTGCAGCAGTTCAAGAAGGCAGCTCATCACCACCTTCTCAAGGGCAATAAGAGATGGGCAAGAACTGCTGGCCTCGCCAGTGATGGCCAGCTCCCGGGAACAAATAAAAACAAAGAAGAATGTCATTGTGGTTGGAGCTGGAGGAATATGTCTCAACGAGAGAGAGACCTGCACCTCGGTTCTCAGATGCAGCACTGGAGGCCTTGGTGCAGAGGGTGTACAGGAAGAGGCAGGTCCTCTACCCACAGGGGGGCAGCAGGTCTTCCAGACACACTGTGCAAAAGCAGTGTGAGAAAATCGCAGAAGCCGTCAGTGCCAACATTGTTGCCCCAGGACGCAGATCCGATGCCGGAAGAAATTTAATGACCTCACTCGAGTAGTCAAGGTGAGTGAATACATCTTCAAATGCCATATCCCACCAACTGTACCACAAACCTCACACACTGCTCAATGCACCACACCCCCATCACTCACCTACCAACAATCTCTACCAAACACGACTCATACCTCTCAATCAAAGCTTCACCTCACCCTCACACACTTACCACTGCTGAAAGCCTCACACACACATCTCACAACTTGCACACAATGCCAGCTATTCAGCCATGACAGGCACATCACCCAAAGACATTGCCCTACACTTACTGACACACACGAGGTCGCACACGAGTTCTGCTGCACAGAAGTCAGATTAGGACTTCGCTGGGGCGGCCTTCATAAGAAGGGTGATGGGCAATGTTCCCTCTTATTTTTTTTTAGGTACACGGCCCCTTAAGGGGCTGCACAGCCTATTCACAGTTTCGCGCAACATTACATTGAAATAGCCAGTCCCATGCTGCACGTGACCGGCAGAGTGTGGCTGCTTACCTTATTGGGAACGTTGCTGATGGGCATGCACACAGAAATGTTTGGTGCAATGGCAGGCCTGCCAGAGAGCCTTTTGTTACTGTCAAGCATTATGGAGGAGTCCGGCTCCAACATTGCACGGAGCTTTGCGCGGACCTTGGAGCCCAGTATTTCCAGGATGGAAGTGATGGGCAACTCCATTTGAGAACTTGTGGACCCAACCATGATGCAGGGTGTGGTGGACGATGTTGCAGCTTCCATTGCAGCACAAGTGGAAGTGACCCAACACCTGAGTGGTGCAGGGGACGCTTAGACATTTGCCATGCAGGCTCAGCTTGCTGCCACACAAACTCAGACTGCTGCCATCGTGGCTGAGTTTACAAGTGTGGAAAGGGACTGCAGAATGTCACAGCAGGCCAGCAATCTGTCCTCCAACAGATTGCTAGGAATGCTGAGGCGCCACCCCAGGGAAGTGGCAGTGGCTCTATGGAGCAAGAACCTGCCCTCCTCTCTCAGGAACACAACATTCCTACTCCCACCACTGCCACTCTGCCAGTGTCATTGCAGTTGTCTGTCAGTCAGCTGGCCCAGATAGCTGCTGCCCATGCCGAGCTGGTGCAGTCTACAGCCGAGCCTTCCAGGCCCAGAGCTGCTTGACATCATCCTGCAAGGCCATCTGCACTGTCCCCCATGGAAAATCCTCAGCCTTCCACCAGCCATGCCCAAGTCCACCAGTGACACTGGGGTAGCACTGCACAAGAGCACTAGAATAGGCAAAGGAACACAAAAGACAGACATGAAGAGAATATACAAGCTGCTCGCAGAGGAAGGAGGAGGAGGGCTCTCAGCAGGAGGCCTTACCCACCTAGGGTTTTCAGGGAGCAGTTGATTTTTAAATGTTATATTGGAATTAATCATTTCTAAATTATGTTTGGAATGTTTGTTTTGTGGTGGCTTTCATTTCAGCTTTGTGCCCAAGAGGACACTGTGATGTTCCATGACAGAGGGATGGCAAGGTGGGGAAGTGTTGAGCAACGGGGATCTGGGGTTTCATTCAGGGGAACCAGAGTCTGATGATGCGTTCATGGACAGCCCGTCCAGAACGGGGATTTGCAGGCTGCCTCCTCCCTTCCTCCTCCTTCTCCACTTCCTCTTCCTGCTCTTCTTCTTCCTCCTCCTCCTTCTTGAGGTGATCGCGGAACCCATGGTGGCAAGGGCTGTGCCCTCATGATGGCCAAGTTGTGGAGCATGCAGCAGACCCCAACGAATTGGGACACTCGCTCCGGCGAGTACTGGAGTGCTCCTCCTGAGAGGTCAAGGCAGTGGAACCATTGCTTCAGCACCCCGATGGTCTGCTCAACGAGGTTCCTCATGGCACCATGGCTCTCATTATGAGTGCTGGCCAAGAGTGGTAGGATTGCGGAGGGGAGTCATCGGCCAGGTACAGAGCAGATAGCCCTTGTCTCTGAGCAGCCACCCTCGGGTTCGATGTGGTGGTTGGAAGATTGGTGGCACACCAGACTGACGCATGATGAAGTCATCATGACTGCTGCCAGGATACCGGCCATTCACCATCCTGATGTTCTGGGTGTGGTCGCAGACCAACTGCACATTAAGTGAGTGGCACCCTTTGAGGTTACGGTACTTCTCAGATTGATATCTGGTGCCCGCAAAGCCACATGTGTGCAGTCGATGGTGCCCTGCACCATGGGGAAGCCCAATATCCTGGTACAGCCATGTGTGTGCTCCTGCTGCTGCAGGTGTGGTTCCAAGAGGTGGCACAGTTCTGTGACCACCTCATTGGTGAAGCAGGGCTTCTGGCTACACTGCTCTTGACTTAGGTGCAGGTAGAAGTGTTCCCAGAAGACCTAGGTGGGTAAGGCTTCCTGCTGAGAGCCCTCCTCCTCCTGTTCTGAGCAGCTTGTCTTTGCTGCCCCTGCTCCATCTCCCTGTCATGCTGCAGTGTGAGGAGGACTGCAACTAGAGCCCCACTGACTGGGAGCAAGTGGTGTAGTCAGAGGCCTTCAAGTAGTAGCCAACACCTTCCCAACATCCAGCAGCACTCCCTGCACACATTAACAACTTATTAAATGTCTTCCAGCAACCCAGTATAGATAGAAACTCTGTAAGAGCCAGTACAAGAGAAATAATCAACTTCCCTGCAAGTTGGATGTATCCCTTTAAATAGAGTTGGTGCGGGGTTCCCTCGTGAAGCTGAATGCACTTTCAGTTGTGTGTGTTTAGGATTGGAACGGCAACGTCCTAAATCGCAGGTCATGCATCAAATCAGCGTTGCATCCTGACTTACTTTACGATCTGCTACTCTGAATACTGCCAGCACACGCACATCCCGCCTGTGCTCTCACCCTTCCCAAGATGCTGACCAGTGCGGGCTGCACTGGAAGTGAGTGGAAGCGAGGTGGCCACGATTTTTTGCTTCTAACCTGCCAAGACAGTCAGCGCTAAGGTGCCAAATTTCACGGCCATAGTTCTCTAGATTCTCTGTGATGTGTGCTTTCTGCATTACCTCTGAAAATATTTGTCTTATAATTGAATAGAATTTGCTGAGAAAAAAAGAAACAGCTCGGCCGTGATTTGACGAACCTCGGCGAGTCTATGGAGGGCGACGTTGGTGGCGGGTCCTGACCCCGCTGCTGTCTCCATCCCAGCCTCTGAAATGAATTTTGTGAGATTGGGCTTGTTAAGCCCGCCCAGCGCGTTTCCCGGCCAATTAGAGGAAGCGGATCTGGTGACATCATTTGATGACGCGTCATCACCTGGTTTCCTTAAAGGGACCATGACCAACTTTCTTTTGACATTTGTGCTGTGACTGTTCTACAGCATTGAGGTGCTGCAAACACTGACAAACACTGCACAAAGGTGCAGTGCTGCACCCAGGCTCTCCCATGACTCCCTCCATATGGTTATGGAGGGAGTCACAGCACGCAGAGAGGTCCTCTTCCCTTCTCATGGGCAGAAGAAGCCTCCCCAGGAGATCAACACAACCTGATTGCGCATTGCAGAGGAGGGCACAAGCAGGGATGTGGTCAGCAGGACCTGGGTGCAGTGCCGCAAATGTTTCAATGATCTCAGTAGATCACACTCACATTCATCCCCCTGTGTGACTCATCACATCCCCATCACTCTGCCTTCCCTATACACCTGCACATCCTTCCTCACACCAACTTACCTTGCACCTCCACCCAGCCCTCTCTATCTACATTACCACATCCCCATCTCACTAGCCACCCCTCAAAGCCACCCTCCTCCTAGTCCAATCATACCAACTAACAACACACAAGGGTAGGCACTTGAAAGGTTTAGCCAATGTCCATGTGAAGTTTCTGGTAATGTGTTGTCATACAGTGAAATCTATTTTTCCAACACTGCCCCTTATTGGACAGATCTGAGCGCACCTTGAGAAGTGAGGTCACAGATCTGAGGTGAAAAAATCCCCCAAAATATTGCTTTTGTTATTTGTGAGTTAGAACTCTCTGGAAAATTTCATGGAATACAGCCAACCAAAGTGATGATATAATATTGGGCTCCTTTGCAGCTCCTGTTAGTGCCCCCCGGGGGTGCTAACGGGGCGAAAATGGTTTTGCGACCGGGCGTGGCGCTGACATTCACACCCGCCATATTCGGCAGGAGTTTTGCAGCGGCGGTATGGCGTTGTGCCCTGATCTCCTTCGTCCAGAGATCATGACGTCATCGCCTTGCGCATCACCCCGGTAGTGCCCTGGACACGAAATTAACTTCCGCCCCCTGCAGCAGCGCCGGTCAAAAACAACGACAGCTGCAGGAGGTGTGCATCGGGCGGCCGGCCAGCCGCTTCGGCGCCAATGATTAAAGGCGAGGTGGCCGAGGTAAGTTAAAAAAAGCTTACCTTTCTTGTTGAAGTTTCTTTTGCAGGTTTCTGCCTGTGGACGATCAGCTCTGCTTGAGTGTCGGGCTGATCGCACATGATCGCGGCTGCCTTGGTGGTCCAGGTAGGTACTTTTTACACTGCAGAGCCTGCAGCGATGGCCCTTCCCTTTAAGGGAGGGAGGGAGCCTTTGAATGCGGCAGCGCTGCACAGCCCAGTGAATAGCGCTGTAGAAGTCTCCACCCCGCCTGCTTCCGATTGCGCTCCAAGAAGGAAGTTGTAGGGGTTCGCAAAATCCCCTCAGCCTCCGAAGATCGGGAAATATTAATCCACATTGTGGACGAAGACTTGTGTGATTTAAATTGTCTCTGGGTTGGACAATGTTTTAAAAGCATACCCGGAACAGAAAAAGGCTGCGTTAAAAAGCTCATAAAAGGCTAGGCAGCGCTTGGACACTGGAATCAAAGAACTTTGTGAAAATCGCACACTTTAAGATTGTACATTTTATTAAAGGATTTACTCTTGAGTTTTGAATGGTTTAAATTGCCCAGGGATAAAAATGGCCATCAGAAAGCATGGCCAAGGACAAAGGACTTGGAAGCAGCTCGTGGGTGTCTGTGAAAAGGGGAGGATCAAAGATGGCTGACTAAACTGCCAATCAAAGGCAATTCGGGAGTTCCCTCCCTGCAGAGATAATCGATTTGTTTACAGAAACTGCTACAAGGATGTTTGCACAAGGGATTAAACCACTTGACTGTGGTTTCGGGTTGATCACAGGATAATGACTTTCTGTTTACAATGCCTTCAAGGCTGTTTACTCAAGCAAGCAAGGAAATGGACACATTCAAATCACTGCAGCTTTATTGGAAAGCCCATTCACATTTAAGTAAGGCACATTTAAACTGAAAAGAAAACAATTTAAACAATGGGTTTGGATGAATCACCCATTACTGGACAATGGGGACAGTTGGATCCCTTTTGTTTAGCCCAGAAACCTCCGGATCTGGGCGGGAACATTTCGGCCCCAAAATTGGGGTATAAGAGATAGCTCCTCAGAGGCATCTCTCTCTCTCTGGCTTGCCCCCATGCACTCTCTATAGCGTGGAGTCTGTCTGAAGAAGTAAAACACCAGCAGTTTACTTTTAAAACACTGGGGTGTTTCTTTACGTCAGGGCAGTGAAGATCTCGTGGGGCACGGAGCTGGCATTGCAGTGGTGAGCATATATTTTTCTGGCATTCCACAAGGCAACTTAGGATAGGCTTAGGGGTGGGAGTAAAGTGGGGATTTCGTTAGAATTGTATTTTAGTCGATTTCCCTCGTTGTGTCCGTTTTTCCTCCCCTATTTAAGCAATTTTACCGTGATTACTTTGATCATGTGGTGTAGTTTCTTAGTTTTAATAAAATTTGACTTTCTTGCATCCAGACCATTTGTCCATTTTAATATATCATTAATTATAAGTTCCTCCAGTCAGAACTGGAAGGAGGGGTTTAGCGATTCGAGACCGCTGATTGGAATTGATCACAGTGCAGTGGCAAAAAGGCTGCCTGACCAGGTAAATTACCGTAAACCAGGTAAAGGATGCCCCCCTATAAATTGGCGACCGCGGCAGGCCTGGAGGCAATTTTTGATATGATAAGTGGTCTGGATCTGGAGAAAGCATCAGCTCTTGCTTTTCTTGATTTCAGTCTGTGGGTAGCCCTGCAGAAGTTTCGCGGCAGCGTGTAAGCTGATCTATTATGGTATAGGTGGCTGGGTTAAGAAGGGTGAGATGAGGGTGTGGGAGGAGGTTATGGAGGCCAAGACTCGGGAGTCAGAGTTTGGAAAATTCCAGGCAGAGGTAGAACACCTCATAAGAGAGGTGAATGAGGCCAGAGATAGTGGGATGAGGGTGTGGGAAGAAAATGCAAGCCTTACACTAGAGGTCACGAAATGCCAGGCAGAGATAGAGCACCTTGTGCAGGAAGTCACAGAGGCTAGGGACAGTGAGATGAGGCTACAGGAGGAAAACGCACACCTCACCCAAGAAGCTAGTGAGGGCAAAAGCCACGTGAGGCACAAGATAGAGTTCCTAAAGTGCCAAATTACAGAAGCTAAGAGTAACGAGATGAGACTACGGGAAGAGAATGCCCGCCTCACCTCAGAAGTATCAGAGCAAGAGGAAAAGGTTAGGGAGGTAAAGGCAGCTTATAAGCTGGCCTGCGACCAAAGGTTTAGTGGAGCAGATCATACCCCATGTAACAGAAAGATAGAGAGTTTGGGTATGGAGTTATTATGGACTAAAGGGGTGGTATGTCTCATAAGTCCAAAGGGAAGTCCGTCAGACAGTACCAGCAGCCCAAATCAAACCGCCCCACAGGCAGCACCCAGAACCGAGCTGGCTAGGGAATTAGAGAGCCCAAGACCGCAGCCTAAAGCTCCGAGTTTTGAGGAGCTCTGGCAGCAAGAAGGGGTGGACAATGGGGTGGTAGGAGAACGCCAGCCGGTCCCGCTAGGCAGGTGGGGACCAGGACCAGTGTACCCCCTCCGACAACGGAGGTACGGTCCGCCTGTGAACGATAATGACCCAGGGGCTGTTCAGCATACCTATCTGGTACCCTATGATACCCAACAGCTCAGAGGCCTGGTGAAACATATTCCCCTGCTCTCCAAAAAGGGAGACCCCTCAGTGCACTTCCAAGGGATAGAACAGGCAGCCTGTGTTAACCGCTGTGATGACAAAGAGAAAGCCAAAATGTTGCTTTTCTCTGCAGATAGTAAGCTCTATCAGACCCTTTCAGATGAGGCTAAGAGAGGGCAGAAGGGTTTTGACGACCTAAAGGAGGAAATACTGGAAGCCATGGGTGTGAACGATGGCAGTCCGTTTGATCACATAGGGAAAACACTGCAGAAGGAAGGGGAGACCCCACAGGCATTTGCAGACAGGCTGTGGCCCGTCTACAACAGCGTGTGTACAGGGGGACAAAATAGGGCACACCTGAACCAGCGGCAGCGGACCTAATGGCTTCATTGCATGGTGTCCAATTGCCTGCCCCAGATAAAAGCAAAGGCTGATACTTGGTTTGACCACCGAGACCCCCTAGCAACTGAAGAGACTGTAATCCGGCAGCTCACGGTAGCATATAGGAATGGTAGGAATAGTGGGACCCCCCAGCAAAAGGTCCACGAGGTTAAACCTGGGGCTCAATACAAGAAAGAGTGGAGCCAGGAGGGGAGCCATCCCTCCCAGAACAAGGTCGCTTGTTACAGGTGCGGGGAGGATGGCCACTGGTGCAGGGATTGTGAAAAGCCTGAGAGAGACGATAAAGCCAGGACCCCCGCAGCCCCAACTCAGAAGGCAGAGACAGAAAATCCTCCCGATACAGTCGAGTCCGTCATGGAGTCGATAAAATCTTTCCTCAGGGCCAATCAGGGAAAGGTAGCAGCCATCAGTGGTGCTGCAACCCCTCCCCCCACCCACCTCTGCCTCCCCACAATGGCTGGAGAGAAAGGGGTTTAAAGTCAACCGCAAGCAGGCAGCAGACAGCATGGGGAAGCAGCATCGGAACAATCGGCTGCTGCTCGAGCCTAGCAAAAGCCACCAGTGGGAGATAGGAGACCTAGTGATGGTAAGAAACTATGCCCGGGTGGGAAGTTTACAGCCACTCTTCATGGGACCCTATAGTTTAGTTGATAGGGCCAGCCCCATGGTCTATGCAGTAAAACTACCCCGGTGCACAAAGTGGTTCCACGCCAACCAATGTAAATTGTATAAATCTGACCATACAAGTTCAAGTTCACAGGCTGTAAAGACAGGCGCTGTGGCTTGTTTCAAGGGAAAGGTTGTCCGGCCCACCAATTGGGACACTTCCCCGCCCCAGTGGGACCTAAGTTTTGGCCAAAGTTTAAATTTGAACCAGTTATTTAGTTCAGAAACAGAAACAGCAGCCTGAGAGTAGAAATCTGCAGGCTGCTGCGAGTTCATTCACAGAAAATCACTTGGGGGGCTCCAGGGAGGAGACGCCCTGTGAAGAGACTGCCCGCGTATGTGTAGTCGCTGGTCTGGAGACAGGAATTCCCCAGTCTTTTGAACAGGAGGTTCACGCAGGTGCAGTCGTGCGCCTGAGGGTAGAGATTTCCCAACACTGGGTTCGCGCAGGCGCAGTTCCCCAGCCCGTGACCCCAGCGGCTCCTCTTCAGTTTTCCCACGCAGGCGCAGTCGCCTGTTTGAATACAGAGGTTTCACAGCCTCTGCCGTGGGACTACGGGGAGGAGGTTCACGCAGGCGCAGTTCCTCAGCCCGTGACCACAGCGGCTCCTCTTCAGTTTTCCCATGCAGGCGCAGTCGCCTGTTTGAATACAAAGGTTTCACAGCCTCTGCCGTGGGACTCCGGGGAGGAGGTTCACGCAGGCGCAATTCCCCAGCCCGTGACCACAGCGGCTCCTCTTCAGTTTTCCCGTGCAGGCGCAGTCGCCTGTTTGAATACAGAGGTTTCACAGCCTTTGCCATGGGACTCCGGGGAGGAGGTTCGTGCAGGTGCAGTCGCCTGCTTAAAGGGACAAGCTTCCCAGCCCGCTTCTAGAGTGGTTCCCCCTATGGTGTGGGACTCTGGGGAGGAAGGGATAGCAATTCCTTTTGCAGGGGACACATGGAAGGAGCTGGGACCAGGTTTTGGACCTGGAGAGGAAGATTTTCAGCCACCAGCAGCGGGTGGTGAGGGGATACCTGCCCCCAGTATGGGAGTGGGTAGGGAAAAGGAGACAAACCTGGATTACTGGCAGGCTGCCAGGTATATTATACAGTGCGGGCTGTTGGCATCAGGGGGAGAAGGTTCCCAGCCAGCTTGGGCTGTGACCCAGGCTCAGGGTCCGTCAGCCAAAGTTTCCCCCACAGAGACGCCTCTCAGAAGGTCTCAGTGGGTCTGCAAGCCCAAGATAAGATGGTCACCAGGGTATCTGCCACAAAGAGCAATCTCCCGAGCCCTGGAGGAAATAGATCACAGATGTCCCCAACTAGCAGCCATAAGCTGCCAGGGACTTGAAGCAGGAGGCAGTCCAGCTTCACTGCAGGCAGCAGTAATCTGCAACAGTGACACTAGAGATTAGCCTGGCCATCCGGAGACGGGCAGCATTTGTATTATAGCTTTGTGTTAAGTTACCAATGTTTATAGCTTGCTTTTAAGGTGTTTAAATTTTAAGTTTAGAATGTAACTAGTAGTTTTGAGTTTAAGTTTAAAGTTTAAATTTATAAGTGTGCCAAATGCTTGAATTTTGGTCCGAGGTCGAGGGACCCGACCATGTCTCCACCCAAGGCAGCAGGTCAGTGAGAGACCTGGCTGCATGTCTTTTTAAGTTCTTTTGCAGGAAAGTGGACAAAGGAGCAGCCCTGTTCGCCCAGCCCGAGCTGGGCATCGAATGAAGATATGGTTATACAGAATGTTGGGGATCACCTCGCCACTGGACAAATCCAGGAGGAGACCCCGCAGCAACCTTCGGGAGAAACCGGACAGGGTCCGGAGGAACCTGCCTACTCATCCTACGCAGAAGAGATGGCCCCAGCTGGGACCCAGTACTATCCTGACTGAATTTCACTTGTGGGAGACCTCGCTATTGAGGAGTCATGGTGGGGAAGCGCGGGCACCTTGTCAGATAGGGATGCGTTCCCTGGGAGTGGGTGGTGATGGCCCGGGAAAGATTGTAAAGGGGAGGGGGAGACCCAAGAGTCACGTGGGTGCGTTCGGGGAAGGGAGGAACTCACCCGGGCCCACAGGCAAAGTTAGAGTGTAAGTGTGGCTGGGAAGGATGAGTTGGTGGCCAGATCTGGGATCCAAGTTTGAGTGTGGGGCCAGTGAGAGCCGCCACACAGGCACCCATCATTTTCTCCAGCCAGTCCAGGGAAGACGGGAGGGGGAGGGACTGGGAGTCACGATTCCATACTCTCTGGTCTGGATCTGTGAAACATGAGAGGTACCCCACCTCCACAAAGGGACAAGGGAACGGCTCGGGGCTGGAGGATCAGACTGTTCTGTAAAATCCATTCTGTATGATTTAAAAGTTTAAGACCATTAAAGGGGGGGTGGAAGGAACATTTACTGCCCGGGTGGGAGGAGCAATACCCACTCGAATTTCATGACCCATCATTGGCTCGTGATGGTCGGGGTTTATTTCAGCATTTTGTTTCAAATGTTTAATGAAGATTTTTGTATTTTGTTTTACAGTTCCAAGCAGTGCAGAGGCGGAGGACCCTTTCCATGCTTGGAATCATTTTGATTACATTGTATAACCAAGATTGCAACATTTTGTAATCTATCTATCTATATATATATAAATCGGTACATCTGTCTGTCATTCTGTCATTCTGTCTGTCTGTCATCGCGTGTGCGTCTGGGGGCTATGCGCTCAAAAGTTACAGGGCGTACCTACGCGCGCGTTACCTCCAAAGAAAGCTTACGCTTCTGAGACGGTTTTAAGCGTATTTACGTTTCGGCCTGGCTAAAATCGCGCCCGCGGTATCCGATAAACCTTCAACATTCCACTCATTAGCATCTCATTATCCGCTCATTAGCGACAGAGTGACCTCGAGGTCGACCAATCGTACGGCGGCTTGCTGCCGCGTGCGGCCGGGCCCTCCTACGGTCGAGTGACGGGACGATTGACCAATCCTACGCTTTGTTCACCTGACGGTTGACCAATCGGTGCGTGTGTGGGCGGGCCTTATCGTTCTGAACCGAGGTGAGTAGCCGCCATCTTGTTTCCATTCTTTTTCCTGCTTTCTGCGTCTTTCTTTTCAAATATACATTTCCAGCAAAATAAAAATCAATTTATTAAGTTCTTTTAAAATAAATCACTCATTTGTCAATATTTCATCGAACCTGAACATTCTTTTCCCTACCTTTGCCCGTTTTTTCTTAGGCCTGAAAGCCTGGGCCTTTCTTGCCCAGCCAGGCCCGAGCTAGGTAACTGGGCTGCTGCTAAGCTCCTCACCCCCCCCCGCTGTGTCACATTACCCAGGGCAACGGCATCAGCCACGAGGGTCAGGGTGCGCGCGCAGCAGGAGCAGGTGAGACGCAGCGTCTCTGTTCCGCGCTCGGTGGGGGGGGGGGCGGGGCTCGGCCGCCGGCCGTCTCTCGGAGCTGCAATCGGCCTCGGCCGGGGGGGGGTGCGTGGCTTGGCCGCCGGCCGTCTCTCAGAGCCGCAATCGGGCTCGGCCGGGGGGGGGCGGGGATCGGCCGCCGGCCGTCTCTCAGAGCCGCAATCGGGCTTGGCCGGGGGGGCGGGGCTCGGCCGGGGGGGGCGGGGCTCGGCCGCCGGCCGTCTCTCAGAGCTGCAATCGGGCTCGGCCGGGGGGGGCGGGGCTCTGAGAGCGGGGCTCTCGGCTGGGGGGGGCCGGGCTCTGAGAGCGGGGCTCTCGGCCGGGGGGGGCGGGGCTCTGACAGCGGGGCTCTCGGCCAGGGGGGCGGGGCTCGGAGAGCAGGGCTCTCGGCCTGGGCTCCCCCGCCCCCCCTTCTGCCCCACCTTCCCCCCCGCCCCCCCTTCCCCTTCCCGCCCCCTTCCCCACCGCCGCCCCCCCTTCCCCCCCTCCCCCCGACCCCCCCTTCCCCTTCCCGCCCCCCCTTCCCCCCCTCCCTTCCCCCCACCCCTTTCCTCCCCTCCCTTTCCCCCTCCCTTCCCCCTCCCTTCCCCCTTCCCTTCTTCCCCGCCCCCCGCCCGCCCTTCCCCTCCCCCCGCCCGCCCTTCCCCACCCCGCCCGCCCTTCCCCCCCCTTTCCCCCTCCCTTCCCTCCCCCCCATTACCTCCCCCTGCCCTCCCCCCTCCCTTCTCCCCCTTCCCCTCCCACCGCCCTCTCTTCCCCCCACCCGCCCTCTCTTCCCCCCACCCGCCCTCTCTTCCCCCCCAGTCGCGCTCTCTCTCTCTCTCTCCCCCCCCCCCAGTCGCTCTCTCTCTCTCTCTTCCAACAACAACATGCCCTCGAAAAAGCCTCGGCACCACCGGGCACTTCAGCTAGTCTATATATATAAATTGGTACTTCTGTCATTCTGTCATTCTGTCTGTCATCGCCTGTGCGTCTGGCGGGCTATGCGCTTGAAAGTTACAGGGCGTACCTACGCGCGCGTTACCTCCAAAGAAAGCTTACGCTTCCGAGACGGTTTTAAGCATATTTACATTTCGGCCGGGCTAAAATCGCGCCCGTGGTATCCCAAAAACCTTCAACATGCTCATTAGCATCTCATTATCCGCTCATTAGCGACAGAGTGACCTCGAGGTCGACCAATCATACGGCGGCTTGCTGCCGCGTGCGGCCGGGCCAATCGGTGCGTGTGTGGGTGGGCCTTATCGTTCTGAACCGAGGTGAGTCGCCGCCATCTTGATTCCAAACTTTCCCTTTCTTTTTCCCGCTTTCTGCGTCTTTAAAAAAAACGTTGCTTTAAAACACATATTGTTTTTTAAAAAATGATTTAGAAACGAATTAACTTATCTAATCTCATTAATTTTCCTACGTTTCCCCGTTTTTCCAGGTAGGCCTCGAAGCCTCGGCTTCTCCTCCGCACCCACACCCGAGCTAGGCACCTCCCGGCCCCACTCGAAGGCTGGAGGGGCGGGCCTCAGTCCAGCGCTGCTACCTTACTAAAGGTGCGCGCGCAGCAGGAGCTGAGACGCGGCGTCTCTCTCTGGCTCGGCCGGGGGGCAGGGCTTGCTGAGCGTCAAGCGTTACCCTGGCAACCGGGCTACCTTACTAAAGGTGCGCGCGCAGCAGGAGCTGAGACGCGGCGTCTCTCTCTGGCTCGGCCGGGGGGCGGGACTTGCTGAGTGTCAAGCGTTACCCTGGCAACCGGGCCCGCCGGCCATCTCGCACAGCCGCAATCGGCGGTCTTCACCTCGGGGGGGGCGCGACCCTCGGGGGGGGCCGCGACCCTCGGGGTGGGCGCGACCCTCTGCGGGGGCCGCGACCCTCGGGGGGGCCGCAACCCTCGGGGGGGGGGCCGCGACTCTCGGGGGGGCCCCCCGCCCGTCCTCCCTTCCCCCCCTCCCCCACACCCCTCCCCTCCCCCCCTCCCCCCCTTCCCCCATGCCCTTTCCCCTCTCCTCCCCCTTCCCCCCTTCCCCTCCCCCCCTTCCCCCCCTCCCCTCCCCCCTCCCCTTCCCCTCCTCCCCCCCTTCCCCCTCTCCTCTCCCTCTTCCCCCCTTCCCCTCCCCCCTTCCCCCCTCCCCCTCCCCCCTTCCCCCCTCCCCCCTTCTCCCCCCTCCCCCCTCCTTCCCCCCGCCCTCCCCCCTCCCCCCTCTCTCCCCCCTCCCTTCCCCCCCTTCTCCCCCCCTCCCCCTCCTCCCTCCCGCCCTCCCCCCTCTCTCCCCCCTCCCTTTCCCCCACCCTCCCTTCCCCCTGCCCTCCCTTTCCCCCTCGCCCTCCCTTTCCCCCGCCCTCCCTTTCCCCCGCCCCACCCTCCCTTCCCCCCCACCCTCCCTTCCCCCCGCCCTCTCTTCCCCCCACCCGCGCTCTCTCTCTTCCCCCCAGTCTCTCTCTCTCTTCCCCCCAGTCGCTCTCTCTCTACCCCCCAGTCGCTCTCTCTCTCTCTTCCAACAACAACATGCCCTCAAAAAAGCCTCGGCACCACCGGGCACTTCAGCTAGTATGTTATAATGTAACAAGTGGTGCAGGAGTATGAGACCACTATTGTAACATTTTTTAATTGATGTATCTGTAGATGCCTACCGTACCACGGTTTTTCTCAGATTTGAGGGGAATAGACGGGTCGGGGAATCAGTGATAGGTAGCTATGGGTAAATACAGGGGATGGTTGTTTGTCGGGGTTCAGAAAATTTTGCTCACTTCTTCAAGAGGATACTACAAGCAAGTTGGGAGTATCCAAGGGGGGAATGTAGGGGTTCGCAAAATCCCCTCAGCCGCCAAAGATCGGGAAATATTAATCCACATCGTGGTCCAAGACTTGTGTGATTTAAATTGTCTCTGGGTTGGACAATGTTTTAAATACATACCTAGAACTGAAAGAGGCTGCGTTAAAAAGCTCATAAAAGGCTAGGCAGTGCTTGGACACTGGAATCAAATAACTTTGTGAAAATCGCACACTTTAAGATTGTACATTTTATTAAAGGATGTACTCTTGAGTTTTGAATGGTTTAAATTGCCCAGGGATAAAAATGGCCATCAGAAAGCATGGCCAAAGACAAAGGACTTGGAAGCAGCTCGTGGGTGTCTGTGAAAAGGGGAGGATCAAAGATGGCTGACTAAACTGCCAATCAAAGGCAGTTCGGGAGTGCCCTCCCTGCAGAGCTAATCGATTTGTTTACAGAAACTGCTACAAGGATGTTTGCACAAGGGATTAAACCACTTGACTGCAGTTTTGGGTTGACCACAGGATAATGACTTTCTGTTTACAATGCCTTCAAGGCTGTTTACTCAAGCAAGCAAGGAAATGGACACATTCAAATCACTGCAGCTTTATTGGAAAGCCCATTCACATTTAGGTAAGGCACATTTAAACTGAAAAGAAAACAGTTTAAACAATGGGTTTGGATGAATCACCCATTACTGGACAATGGGGACAGTTGGATCCCTTTTGTTTAGCCCAGAAACCTCTGGATCTGGGCGGGAACATTTCAGCCCCAAAATTGGGGTATAAGAGATAGCTTCTCAGAGGCATCTCTCTCTCTCTGGCTTGCCTCCATGTGCCCTCTACAGCATGGAGTCTGTCTGAAGAAGTAAAACACCAGCAGTTTACTTTTAAAACACTGGGGTGTTTCTTTACTTGAGGGCAGTGAAGATCTCGTGGGGCACAGAGCTGGCATTGCAGTGGTGAGCATATATTTTTCTGGCCTTCCACAAGGCAACTTAGGATAGGCTTAGGGGTGGGAGTAAAGTAGGGATTTCGTTAGAATTGTATTTTAGTCAATTTCCCTCGTTGTGTCCGTTTTTCCTCCCCTATTTAAGCAATTTTACCATGATTACTTTGATCGTGTAGTGTAGTTTCTTAGTTTTAATAAAATGTGACTTTCTTGCATCCAGACCATTTGTCTGTTTTAATATATCATTAATTATAAGTTCCCCCAGTCAGAACTGGAAGGAGGGGTTTGTAATGATCAGTAACATGTCATTCTAGAATGGTACATTAGGTGGAGCTGTATATTTAGTAGTGGGCTACCCACAGGGCAATAGTCAAGATGGATGCCTGTACACTAGTCCACATGGCTGAATAAATGACTAGCTCAAGCGAGCTGTTCATAATGAAAATGTCTATTTATTTATGAACATAACATGGTACCAGGATTGGTAATACCTGCTGAATATTGTGAAACACGACATGGAGAATTTGAAGCCACCAGAGGGTTTGAAACTCACGGGGAATGTCGACTGCAATTAGCGGACTTTCCAACAACAATTCAAAATCTACATTGCCGCCATCGGGATCGGTACGATGCCAGACGCTAGGAAAATAGCGTTGCTGCTCACGGTTGCAGGCCCGCAGGCAATAGAGGTATTTAATACATTTGTATTTGATCAAGAGGAGGACAGAGAAAAAATGGACGACGTGCTAAAGAAGTTTGATACACATTGTTCTCCCAAAAAGAACGAGACCTATGAGAGGTACGTGTTCCATTCACGGACACAGCAGCAAAATGAGACTTTTAATAACTTTGTGACTGACCTGAAACTGAAAGCACAGACATGTAATTTCTCTGAACTGAAATCATCCATGATTCGTGACCAGATTGTGTTTGGTTTTCATGATAAAAAGGTCAGGGAACATTTGTTGAGAGAAACTGAACTAACATTGGAGGATGCTGTGAAAATATGCCATGCCAGTGAGTTAGCTCGGCAGCACGCAAAGACTTTCAGTGAAATTAATAATGATGCGACTGTACTGAGTGACTGTGCTGCTGTCAGTGCTGTGTCCTACGAGGGGAAGAAACTTGGGCAGAACAGAAATGAAAAGCAATCGGAGGATGGAATTTTTAATTGTAAATGTTGTGGTTACCAGCACCAGTCAAGACAATGCCCTGCGTTTGGGAAAATGTGCACAAAATGTAATGGAAAGAATCACTTTGCCAAACAATGCTTTTCAAAAGTAAAAACAAATAAAGGGCAACAAGTCAATGTGATTGAGGACACTGATTTAAGTGAGGCATTTTTTGTAGGAATGGTGTCATATGACAATATCGAAAAGGATACAGAAAATGTGCAGCCCTCAGGAATGGACAATGCCAAACATAAAGTTAATGCAGTAAAAGAGGACAAATGGATGATGCCACTGCAGGTAAATGGAGCATTAGTTACATTGAAACTGGACACTAAGGCAAAAGCAAACTTAATCAGTATGAGTGACATTAAAAATATGAAAGAAAAGCCGAAAATACAGAAAAAGTCAGTACTACTGAAGAACTATAATGGACAGAAAATAGATAGCTTAGGTGTATGCAGACTTAAAGTGACAGTCAAAGACAAAGTGCATCATCTCATGTTTTCTGTTGTGGCTGAAGGACTTGATTCACGATTAAGTGACAAAGCTTGTGAGGACTTAGAACTGGTCAAGAGAGTCTACCGTATAAACTGTGCCATAAGCAGACAGATGACTCAGTGGATTCTGTAGTGAGTAATTTCCAGGATGTGTTCAAAGGATTTGGAGTTCTACCATTCACTTAGAAGATCCAGCTAAAGGAGGATGCTCAGCCAGTGGTACATGCTCCATGGAGAGTTCCAGCACCCCTGTGTGACCGGCTCAAGAAAGAACTGGACAGAATGACCACACTAGGAGTCATCAGGAAAGGCGAAGAGCCAACAGACTGGCTTAACTCCATGGCATGTGTAAAGAAAAAGAACAATGATCGAAGAGTATGCATGGATCCAAAGGACTTAAATGCAAACATAAAACGTGAACACTACCAGATTCCCAAGCGAGAAGAAATCACCAGTGAAATGTCAGGTGCCAGATACTTCACACAGCTCGGTGCCTCACAAGGATTTTGGCAACTAAAACTGGGTGAAGAGAGCACCAAATACTGTACCTTCAACACACCATTTGGCAGGTATTGTTTCCTCAGAATGCCTTTCGGGATAATATCTGCATCTGAAATCTTTCATAGAGTGATGGAACACATAATTGAAGGTCTGGAAGGAGTTTGGGTCTATTTTGATGACATCATCATCTGGGGCTCCACACTGAAAGAACACAATGAGAGACTGACTAAAGTGCTACAGAGCATACGCCGGAATGGACTGAAGCTCAACAAAGCCAAGTGTCAGTTTGGCGTCCAGGAAGTCACTTTCCTAGGAGATAATCTATCTGGTAAAGGAATAGAGCCAGATATGGAAAAAGTTAATGCCATACTCAAAATGCCCTGACCCACTGACAAAAAAGGAGTGCTACGCATCATGGGGATGATGAACTTCATTGGAAAGTTCATTCCTAACTTGTCAGCCAAGACAGCCTGTCTGTGAGACCTGCTACATAAAACAAATGAGTTCGCATGGACAGAAAGACATGAACAAGCGTGGATGAACCTCAAAACAGTGCTGACAACCACCCCTGTACTCACCTTCTTTCACCCAACAAAGAGAATCAAAGTGTCAACGGATGCATCAAATGATGGCCTAGGCGCGGTCTTGCTACAAGCAGAGGGTGAAGATTGGAAGCCTGTTGCCTATGCCTCCAAGTCTATGACTGACTCTGAGTGTCGATACACCCAGATTGAAAAGGAATGTCTAGGCTTGGTAGTTGGACTAGAAAAGTTCCATGGCTACATATATGGACTTCCCACCTTCACAGTTGAGACAGACCACAGCCCACTGGTTGCCATCATAAAAAAAAAATCTGAATGAGATGTCTCCAAGGATTCAACGACTCATGATGAAGCTGCAAAGATATGACTTTGAACTGATCTACACACCAGGCAAACACACAGTGTTAGCAGATGCACTATCCCGAGCACCCAAAATGAGTCATGTGAGCTCTACTGAAGAAGACGTGGATGTTCATGTGAGTATGGTCACTGCTGTGCTGCCCGTGTCAGACACAAAATCAAAGCAAATAGCAGAAGAAACAGTAAAAGATACAGTGTTACAAACAGTAATAGAGAACATTCATCATGGTTGACCAAAAGGTTCCTGTCCAAAGTACTATCACATCAGGTCAGAGTTAAGTGTCGCAAGTGGACTATTACTAAAACAGAACAGAATAGTCATTCCACAGGCTCTACGTCAAGACATGCTCAAAAGGATTCATGGGGGACACCTCGGAATTGAAAAATGCAAAAGGAGAGCAAGAGACACTGTTTATTGGCCTGGCATAAATAAGGACATTTAGAACATGATAGGCATAGGTGAGACATGTCAGAAACACCAAAACAAACAAGCAATGGAACCAATGATAATAGCTGACTTACCAACAGCACCATGGCAAAAGGTTGGTATGGACCTCTTTCATTTGAATGGTAAAGACTATCTAATAGTGATTGACTACTATTCTAACTATCCTGAGATGGTGCTGCTCTCAAGCACATCAGCAAGCAGTGTCATAATGCATGTTAAATCCATCTTCGCCAGACATGGAATTCCCAGGATTGCCATTAGTGACAATGGTCCGTGCTTCAACTGTAAGGAGTGGCAACAGTTTGCAGCACATTATGACTTTCAACATATCACATCCAGTCCTTTGTATGCTCAGTCGAATGGTAAGGCAGAGAAAGGTGTTCAAGTTCTCAAACAGCTACTGAAGAAAGCAACAGAAAGCAAGTCTGATCCTTATCTCGCCCTGCTGAACTACGGAGCCTCCCCTTTAGACTGTGGTTCTTCACCTGCTGAACTCCTAATGGGTCGCAAGTTGCGCACCACGCTACCCTGCTGTGCAAAAGAAAAGCAGAGTAAGGAACTAAGACAGAGGCTTCAACTGTTAAAGCTGAAATAGAAATCACACTATGACAAGTCATCCAAAACTCTGAAACCATTGACAAGGGATGATGTTGTCAGGATTGAGGATCCAAATGCATGGAACAGGAAAGCTGCAGTTCTTGAGGAAGTAGGACCAAGGTCATACACCGGTAGAACTGAGGAAGGACAGATTCTCAGGAGGAACCGCCGTTCCCTCCTGAAAACACAAGAAACTATCCAAGAGCAAATCGATGACAATGCCGCAACTGAATCTTGTCACTCACCACCAGAATAATCTAACACAAACACACATACAGGCTCTCATGAAAACACATCAGACTTACCTGTGCTGAGAAGATCCACACGTGAAGTAAAAAAGCCTGATAGACTTATTCTTTGAGCACAAAGAAAACTATAATAAAAGAATGAAAAGCTTAGAGTTCTTAAAGTAAAGCTTTGAAAATGTGTTGACTGTTGTGAAGATGTTTATGTCGTTATGATTGATTGATATTGATTTTGTTTAACCTCTAAGGAAGGGGGATGTAATGATCAGTAACATGTCATTCTAGAATGGTACACTAGGTGGAGCTTTATGTTTAAGAGTGGGCTACCCACAAGGTAGTAGTCAAAATGGGTGCCTGTACTCTAGTCCACATGGCTGAATAAATGACTAGCTCAAGCTAGCTGTTCATAATGTAAATGTCTATTTATTTATGAACATAACAGGGTTTAGCGATTCGAAACCGCTGATTGGAATTGGTCACAGTGCAGTTGCAAAAAGGCTGCCTGACCAGGTAAATTACTGTAAACCAGGTAAAGGATGCCCCCCTACAAAGTGGAGCGTTTAATTTAGCCACTCCACTTCCTTCTTGGAGCACAAACGGCAAATTTTTCAGAAGTTTGAGATCATTAGCGCCTGGTGCTAACTTTTCAAACTTTGAAAAATAAGCGCCCCAAGTGGGGCGATACTGAATTTCACCCCCATAGTTTGTTGGGGTGCACTCGTTGTATGAAGGAGAAGCAGTGACATCCCACTGACAGGGAATACGTTGTTACAACACAGCAGCAGAATGTTCTGAACACTCTGAGGGATGACAATGGTGGGAATGGAACATTGTAACCTACTTTGGACACTGAGCACCACATTCTCACTTTATAAACATTGCATCGTTGTAAAGAACAACTGGGACGTGAATGAAGCAGTAGGTACTTGTGCACAAATTGCCTGGCTGACTGCCCTTCTGGAACAGCAACCGTGTTCCTTTGTGGTTGCTTTTATTAATTCCTTAAAATGCTATTGCTTTTCTCCTGGTGAAGGAAATGAAAACACCTGCTGCAAGATTTACCCTTGGCAAAAATTAAATTAAATTATTATTGTTCCATGAACTTCAGTGGAAATACTCTATCAATCCAATCGAGAGACATACAAATATTATTTTTACCCCTGTGATTGAATGGAGAAGAATTTAATTAAACCCAGTGGCAAAAATGTATGTTAATTAATAGAAGCTATTTAATAGATGACGGCATTGGAGACAATCTACCATAATCAAGATTTATTAAAACATACCGCAAGCTTTGCAGTTGTGCAGCCTTTGACATTACCTTCAACCTCTTCATATTTGCATCTCTGTGAAGCTTGTTCTTTGCTGAAAACACATCATCACGTCCAAACTTGCTCTTTCTTATTATCATGTGTGAGAGAATGGAATTACTCATTTTCATATTAATTGCTTCAGTTAACTGAGATAATGCTGATGCTGAAATGAGCAATAGTATAAATCACTGAAACGCTGTTGTGTTTAGCTAAACAAATTTCTCAGGGGCCACACAAAAGACTGCTTTAATTTGACTTTATATAGTTGCTTATCGTTAAGCCCAGCAGCTCTGTGAAGTACCTTTATTTGTTGAAGTCTGTTGTGAACCTTGCTTCCGATTTTGATTGAAAATTAGTGAGCCTCATATCAGGGAAAGCACACTGCTCTCCTACCGAGCAACTTGGCCAGTAGATACTCAGGAGAACCCCAGTGTAGGAAGGTTGATGTGCCTCTTGAATATCAAATATAGAAAGTAATTAAAGTTGCTGCTATACCCTATGACGCCCAAGAATTATTAAACAAGGCAAAGTCTAGTAAAACTTGAATAGCTTTCATTCACCGTAGCTTGTAGGATTGTCCTTTGTCTGAAATCTCTCTTCTATTTCAAAACTTTAGAATCATCTCTACTGCACCTTTAAAAAAAATTCTTAAGCACTTGCTCGGAATACGAGCTTAAGTTTTTGACTGCGACCCTCGGAGCATGGAATTTCTGAAATACTTTTTCAGGTTATACAGTCGGTTTTATCTTCACTGAAAGTCCTCCAGGATACCTAACAGAGTGAAATGGTTAAAGAAAGGAAGAGATTAAAAATCCATGTAGTCTCATTATGAATAATATTCTTTAAAGAAATCTAAACTAACAAAGATAGAAAATGCTGGAAACACTCATCAGGTTAGTCAGTGGAGAGAAACAAGTGAGTTGATTTGTGTGTGGACCCTTTATCAAAACTTGACAAAGGGTTCACCCCCAAAACACTGACTGCTCTGCTCTCCCCACAGATGCTGACTGACCTGCTGAGTGTTTCCAGCATCTTCTGTTTTTATTTTAGAATTCCAGCATCAGCAGTCAGCCCATAGAGAATTGCCTAGTTTTTAAGATCTTATAGAGTCCAGGATATGATTAATGAAGGTATCCTCAGAAAGTCACATTTCCATTGTAAGTTTTTTGTTAAACAGAACTGTTTACAGGATACTTGTAATATGCATGAAATCTTTGCACACTCTGGGCAGCTAATTGAGTAATCAGATTAAGGGGTTTGCTGACCACAAGTGGCAGAGTAATGCTGTTCATTGGAGCCTCATGTCATGGAATAGTAGGATATGGATTCATGGGCTGGTAGGATATGGATTCATGGAATGGCAGGATATGGATTCATGGAATAGTAGGAAATGGATTCATGGAATGGCAGGATATGGATTCATGGAAAGGCAGGATATGGATTCATGGAATAGTAGGATATGGATTCATGGAATGGCAGGATATGGATTCATGGAATAGTAGGATATGGATTCATGGAATGGCAGGATATGGATTTGTGGAATGGCAGGATATGGATTCATGGAATGGCAGGATATGGATTCATGGAATAGTAGGCTATGGATTCATGGAATGGCAGGATATGGATTCATGGAATAGTAGGGTATGGATTCATGGAATGGTAGGATATGGATTCATGGAATGGTAGGATATGGATTCATGGAATGGCAGAATATGGATTCATGGAATGGGAGGATATGGATTCATGGAATGGCAAAATTTGGATTCATGGAATGGTAGGATATGGATTCATGGAATGGTAGGATATGGATTCAAGGAATGGCAGAATATGGATTAATGGAGTGGTAGGGTATGGATTCATGGAATGGCAGGATATGAATTTATGGAATGGCAGAATATGGATTCATGGAATGGTAGGATATTGATTCATGGAATGGCAGGATATGGGTTCATGGAATGGTAGGATATGGATTCATGGCCGTGCCTCTCCACATATTGGATATAGTTTTCACCTTCGCCGTTTGGGCAGTAAACTTGTGAAGCGGATCACTTTCTCATAATAGAACCCGCCTGATGAAAGTGAAAATTACCCCCACTTCGTTCTTAAAATCAATCACACAACTAAGAAATAGTGCTGAAAAGATGCTGGAGCCTCCGAGGTTTAGGAGTGAGATTTCATGCTATCTGTGGCAATGGGGGAGGAATTTGGAGTGAGATGCAACTCCTTTGACTGGAATTTTTACCTGTGAGGTGAGTCGGGTGCGGGGGGGGCTGCATTGCAGGTCGACCTCATGCAGCACTTGGCTGCGCGCTGTCCACCATTTCTTTAACCGAACTGGATCAACTGAGTTAGGCCTACGGGTTTCCCGGCCAATTAAATGGAGCGGGTCTGATGAAGTCATCGATGACTCGCCTTGAGCTCAGATATTTAAAGGGGCCTTCCACACATCACATTTGAAGGTTGTTGGAGGAGGATCAGAGCTCTTTGGCAGAGGTGTGGTTATTCAGAAACTGAAGATTTTCCACCTGAGGCTTGAGGGAAGCATGCAGTCCCGGCGGCAGAAGGCAGTGCCCAGATTCTCTGACTCCTCCCTGGACATCCTGCTCCAGGGAGTTCGAGCACGCAGGGACATCCTGTTCCCTGGGGATGGGCGCAAGAAACCTACCAGTGAGACAAAGAGGACATGGTTGGAGATGGCAGAGGAGGTCAGCAGCAGGGAGGTAGGCAGGCAGTCCTAAATCCAGTGCCGGAAAATAATTAATGATCTCGTGAGGTCAGGAAAGGTGAGTCCAATGCCACATTCAACTACATCCTGATGTCATGTCATCCCAACCCCATCACTCTGCCTTCTCAAGCCTACTCCTGCACGTCAATCCTCACCCCAACCTACCTTGCAGGTGCACCCATCCCTCACTCTCTATGCACCTACTCACATCCCCATCTGACTAATCACCACTGACACTCACTCTCATCCTAATGCAATCATAGGAAGTAATGACACAGCAGGAGGCCATTTGCCAATGTCACACCACTCGCTCATAGTCACTCTCTACAGATGTAGCCCATCCATTCCTTATACTCATTCCAACACTCTCACTAAAAGCTCTCTTCTTTCCCTCCTTGCAGGAGAAGAGAGCCCAGAACAGGGAGAGGCAATGACCCGGAAGTGACCCTCCAATTTACAGCACATTGACTCCAGCAGAAGAGGAGGCGCTGCAAATCACTAGAGTCGGAGAGCCGCTGGCGATGGGAGACGGAGAGAGGGGGACCCCCCAGCAACCTGGAGACAGAATTAAATATCATACAGCTACATGGCATTCAACAGTCACTCATGGTGACTTTATGTCAGCAGCCAGTGAAATCTCATCATGTGCATAATGGCAACGTCACGCATTCACAGAATCACAGAATCACAGAAACCCCACAGTGCAGATAGAGGCCATTTCGGCCCATCGAGCCTGCACCGACACATATCCCACCCGATCCCCGTAACCCCTACACCAACACGTAACCCCACGTATTTAATCCCCCTAACACTAAGGGTCAATTTATCATAGCCAATCAACCTAACCCGCACATCTTTGGACTGTGGGAGGAAACCGGAGCACCCGGAGGAAACCCACGCAAACACGGGGAGAATGTGCAAACTCCACACAGTCACCCGAGGCCGGATTCGAACCCGGGTCCCTGGCGCTGTGAGGCAACAGTGCTAACCACTATGCCACCGTGCATTCTTATCATTGCATTTCTAATTCGTGTCTTTACTTTCCCACAGGTCCATCAAGTGCCCCCACCCACTGCCCAGTGGAGGAGGAAGATGACTCCTCAGAGGAAACTCCAGTCTCTGAGGGTGCACCATCACCAAACCCATGAGCACCCAGCACCAACGCAGATACACACACCTCAGTGGGTCCTGTGAGACATAAACCAGTGTTGTCACCTGGTGTCTCACATCACAAGTGAGCAAGAGCAGAAGGTGTTGACAGGGACAGCAGTGGCGGGTCCTCGCCGGAGGGTACAGGATGCTCCAAGCTCTGCTCAGCTGGATGCAAATGCTGAACCTCGGGGGCCGTTGAGAAAGAGGGTGATCTTGGAGGAGCAGCAACAAATGTGCAAGGCTCTGGCAGCTTTTGCGGCTGCGATGTGCGCAATTATAGGGAGAATGGAGGAGTCCATCTCCAACATGGGCAGCACAATCTTGCAGGCGATGCCAACGATTTGCTTTTCCATGGAAATATGGCTACCTGCATGGAGCAGCTAATGTGTCATTCGAATGAGAACATGGTTGCTGTGAACAACAGATTGCAGACTCTCACTGCCCTCATCTCAAGGAGGGATACCAAACTAGACTTGAGCATTCATCACCCCATTGATGTGCAGCAAGGTGCTGTCCAGCTCATTACTAGCAGGTAAGTGTGGGTGGCCCATGAGAGGGATGGTAGTGAGAGGGGACATGGAAGTGGGGGCTCTGCTCAAAGTGCTACAATGTCTCCCCTGTTGCCTCCCTCTCACTCAGAGCCCCACATGCTGCCTCAGATCCCGATGGCCGAGTCTGCCACTGCATAGTTGCAGGAGGAGCAGTCTTTGGCAGGGCCCTCACAGGTTCCAAAACCCAGAGGACGTCCGCCAAATATGGCGAAGCAGTCAGAGCAGGGAAGTGAGCACCCTGCCTCTACCTCTGCTGAAGCCACAGGGCTTGCACTTTGTAGAGGCACGTGGAAAAGAAAAAAGACACAATCCGAGATGCACAAGGGTATGCACGTGGGTGTATGAAAAAATGTTAATGTTAAGTTTCAGTTCTATTTCTGATGCATATAAATTTATTTCTTTGCACTACTTCCCCATCTTGTCCATTTTTGCCTGCTCTTTGGGAAATGGCTTTGTCACTTGAAGTGAATGGTGAGACATTACTTAACCTCGAGCAATGGGGGCTTGGGTGACAGGAATGGCTTAATCATTGTAGGACTGCCTTTTCCTGTTGTTGGGGTGGGGTGTTGTAAAACGTGTAAATTTTTACTCCAGTCTAACAGTACTTCGGGCTAAAAATTGAGTAGTGCCCCCGTGATGAAAATTGATTGGTAGCGCCCTGAGAGGGAAGCGGGGTGCTACTGGTGCCCCACCTCCCTCTTGGGGCGCTGCAAGGGAATATTGTGGCTCTATGTACCGCAGCGCGACGTGCTGCGGCAAGTTGCGCCGTGGTATTGCATGTCTTCCTCCTTTTCTTAAAGGGGAGGGGCCTTGCGCAGCACGACCCGGGGCCCAACTGGGCCCCCGGGGATCGGGAGTGCCGGCAATAGAGCCCAGCACTCAAGAGAAGTGCCGGGCTCATGGAGCACAGCTGGCACTCTGCGGGGGGATGGTTCAGGAGGCCAGGGATGGGAGCGCAGGCAGGTGCTGGCAGGAGGCCAGCAACAAAAATGGCTGCCCCGCACCTCACCTTTAAATAGCGCCTTCCCAGCTGCAGGTAGGCCCCCCTGACCCCGTCGGACCTAGCGTCCCAAAGATCGCTAAGCTCCCGCTGAATTTCGTGGGAGACGTTGGCGGCGCTGCGCCCAGGCGCTAGTTGCTTTGTATCCTGTTAGCGCCAAATTTTTCCCCCTAGGTTTGGACCCGTATTGGAACAGACAATTCGAGACAAAGATTTCAGGGTAACTATTCTTTACTTAAAATGAATAGTGATTGCAAGCAAGTACAAGCATATATACGTACTAATACCAGCGAGTGATCAGTTCGATGGTGACGAGTAGTTTCTCTTCTCTCTATGACCGATCAAGTCACCTGACTCACTGCAGCAGTCCCTTTTTCGGCTGCCCTTTTTATACTCCAAAACTTAGCAGACTGCTCAATGCTTATGTGTCCCAGACCTCGTTAACAATGGCCAGTAGTTGGTTTTCTTTCTCCTTTTCTTATCTGTTAGTCAGTGGGCCTCAAGTCCAGTTACGCCATTGTCTGAAGAAGTTCCTGTTAACAATGGTTCGAAGGTTTGGTTTACAGAACTCTCAAGGCCCACTTCCTTATCTGTGATTTTTACGGAATTTGCCCAGTAACACGGCCCTCAGTCTCTCAAGGTATGCCAGTCCATTAAATTTGGCCAACTTTGAGTTTAGTCAAGTTACTTTACAGCGATGATGTATTCTTACAGGGTGGGGAAAGTTGGTACAGCAACTGGGAGTCATATGGGTGCACTGGTGCAAGTTAAGTAAATCGGGCCATTATGAGGCCATCCCAGGCTTCCCAGGCAACAATGTGCACTGCTGGTGCTATCTATACCTCAGGTTCCTCCTCCTCCTCCTCCGAAGAGGCTGTGCGCTCTGCACCTTGCTCCTCCTGCAGCTCCAATCCTCGCCGCTGCATTATGTTGTGCTGTGTGCAGCATACGCCGATAATTCTGGAGACCCTGGCTGGTGCGTACTGAAGTGCCCTCCAGATCTGTCAAAGCATCTGAAGCGCATCTTCAGCATGCCGGTTGCTTGCTCTATGACACATCTGGTGGGCATGTGGCTGTCATTATAGCACTCCTTGGCCTCAGTACTTGGCCTCCTCAATGGTGTCATCAACCTCGACTTGAGTGGACAGCCCTTGTCTCCAAGCAGCATGCCGGTAAGTCTGTTTGGAGATGTGAAGAGCTGAGGGAGGGTGGACTGGCACAGCACAAAAGGGTCATGACAGCTGCCAGGGAATCTGGTGCACACATGCACGATGATCTTTTTATGGTTGCTGACGAGCTGCACAGTGAGGGAGTGGAAACCCTTCTGGTTCACCAACACTCCTGGGTGATGTGGGGGTGCTTTCATGGCCACATGTGTGCAGTCGATGACACTCTGCACCTGTGGGAAGCCAACCAGAGCCGCAAAGCCGAGTGCCCGTTCACTAACACTGGCTTTATCAGTGGCAAATTTTACATAATTGGCTGACTTGTGAAACATGACTTCGGTCACCTGGGTGGCCGACTGCGAGATCCTGCAAATGTCTGCTGCAGATCCCTGGAAGGAGCCTGAGGCAAAGAAGTTGAGGGCAGTGGTGATTTTGACAGCCACTGGTAAGGCATGTCCACCAGGTCCTTGGGTAGCAGATCTTGCTCCAGCAATGTGCAAATGTCTGCGATGACCTGGCGCGATAGCCTGAGCTTCCTGAAGCACTGCTGTTAAGTCATGTCCAGGAAGCTCACCCTCTGCCTGTATACTCTATGTTGGGGGTGTTGCCTCCGGCGCGGTTCAGCCCTGTGCTGATCCCCTCTCTCCTGTGGCAGATCAAGTCAGTGAGGAGAAGGCTGCTGGCGTGGTTGCTGCTGCTGCTGCTGGTGTTTTTGCTGCTGCTGCTGGTGTGGCTGGTGTTGTTCGTGCTGGGGCTCATCTTGGTCCGATTCTGAGGTCCAAGGTGAGACAGCATAAGCGGCACCCGTGCTGACCTAATGGATACCAGGTAAAGTGGAGATCAGAGGCCCAATCCTCCAATGTAGAGAGAGAGTGACTAGCAATGTGGTGAGTGGCTTCCGAAGTTGCAGAAATCACCTGCAAAATAAGGTGTGAGTATTTATTTGTTATTTCCAGCTGTCACTTAATGAACTTGCACAATGGCTACTGAGCTTCCGCATCCCCTTTACAGGCGAGCCTCCTGAGGTGCATGAATCCCGTACGCAACCAGTTAAAGCTTAAACCTGACGTTAAAAAGTCAGTTAAGGGTCTGTAACCGCGCAGTTAACAACCTCAATGAGGTCGCCCGCCTCTCCCGAGCGGGTCCGTGGTGCGCCTCAAAATACGCCCCAGTGAAAGGCGGGAGTCGGCGGGATGACAGCGGGTTCCCGAAGCGCTGTCAATTTCAGCGCTTTTAATCGCCGACCCGCTCCCAAACCCGCACGCTCTCTAATGTGAAAATTCCGGCCTTTATGTCTGAATCCACTTCTGCACCTATTCCAAAATTCCACAGCATTACTCATGTGGCGAGACGGGAAGAGCCAAGGATGGATAATATCAGGTGTCCTTAATCCCTCAGATTCCACCTCAGTTGTCTCCGATGCATTGCATGACTGCAGGAAGCACATTTACAGTGCGTGCTAGGAATAAATCCTGCTGGAAATGGGGCCCAGCAGTTCTTCTGACTCTCTTGTTGTGCTGGACTTGCAGGGGAAGATGAGGTGGGTATGGGTGTACAGCACCCAGACATGGTGACAAATAGAGACAGTTCTGCAGTGCAATGACATCTTGGCTCTTTAAAGTGCTATCTTCAGTGTAAATCGCCAAATGTCATTGTGGCTTGCCCTCCCACAGCAGTTCAAGTGACTGGTGTTCGAATTTAGTGAGCTCCTTTAAATCGTGCGTCCCCATGTCCGCTTCCTGTCTCTCTCAGGCATTGTGTCAACTTCTTCTGGAACAATGTTAACTGTAGTAGTCGAAGGTAAACGTGTGAAGTATATCTCCCAGATGACAGTAGACAGTTGATGTAATGGGGAGAACAGATGCTAGAAGGACCTTTAATATGAGAGATTGGAACTGTAAGCACTGCATGCAAGAAAGGCTTATGAGGAGAGTTCTAATGACAGGTTCCAGTGGAAGAGTTATAGCCATTGAAACAGGGTGCACTCTGAACTATGACTTTTTTCATTCATTTAAGAAGCAAGGGTGATCAGCCGTGGGGTTCCCTTGGTGTCAAAGTGAAAAAATGTGGTAGGTCTCAGTACATTGGCTGCCTTTGTGAGGTCATTAAACTTTTTGTGGTACTGTTTTGCTATACTGAGGTTAGAGAGGTGGCACTCAGTATCACTGACACGTCCCTCCATATGGCTCTGGTAACTGCGTTTCGTGGTCTCCTTCCATGTAAGTCCATCAGGCAGTCTCTCCTCTGACAAATCTCACCCAGAAAGTCCTGTAATTTCAATGACAACAACTTGCATTTATATAGCAGCTTTAACGTAGTAAACCATCCCAAGGCACTTCACAGGAACATTAGCAGATAAAATTTGATACCGAGCCACATAAGAAGCTATTAGAACAGGTGAGCAGTAGGCTTTGATGTAATAAAGACTCACTACGCACTTGGTTGTACATAAAGCAAGGCTTTAATCGACTTGTAACAAAACATGGAGGTCTAGTTAGTAGTCACTAGCTTCCTGTTTCCAGATTGTCTCTGGCCAAGGTGGGCCCATGCCCGAGTATTTATACTCCTCGCACGGCGCCCTCAGCTGGCCGTTCAGTAGTACTTCCTGAGTTACTTCTTGTAGAAATTGCGATTTATGACAAGCTTTAAGGAACGATTTAAAATAGGAGCGAGAAAGAGATGGAGAGGTTTAGTGAGTGAATTCCAGAGCTCCTCCTTCTAAAAATTCGGGTGTTTTACGCCACACAGAAAATAGCGAAAAAATGGCGGCCAGCGCCCTTCTGCCAGCCGGTAGCCTAAACAACGACAGGGAGAACAAGCATTCAACAGCAGGAAGGAGGCTCCAGCAACAATATTTAAGAGGATCAGCAGCAATCAGTTGCACCTGCCATTGTTATGCATTTGACTGGCTCTGGGCTACTTTCTGCAACTCCAACAGCTTTATTAACTTCTTTGAAGGTTCTAATGTAACAGGGAGTGTTGTTGCAAGAATGCCTTCATTAATATTTAAAGGCTTCTGCTCACAACACTTGCTCACAGTCACGAAAGCTGTACTGCCAATCCCCCTCGTGCTCCAGGATCTTCGGCAAAGGGAGCGGAGGCAGTGAGGAAGACGGGAACATGCACGTAGAGGGATGAGGAGGAGGGCCATGAGGGCTCTCAACAGGAGGCCATAACCACCTAGGGTCTTCCGACAGCATTTCTCCTACCTCAACTTAAGCGAGGAGCAATGTATTAGGAGGCTACACTTCAGCAAGGAGGTGATCACAGAACTCTGCCACCTCCTGCAACCAGACCTGTAGCCTGAGAGCAGGGTGAGCACGGCTCTCCCAGTGGCAGTCATGGTCACCATGGCCCTCAATTTCTTCACCAGCAGATGCTTCCAGTCTGCAGCAGGAGACATAGCTGACATCTCACAGTTTGCTGTCCATCACTGCATCCAGGGGGTCACTGAGGCTCTCTACACCAGGAGGAGGGACTACGTTGTCTTCTACAGTGAATGTTGCTTTGCCAGGATTGCGGGCTTCCCCATGGTGCAGGGCGCCATCGACTGCACACACGCGGCTTTGCGGGTGCCACATAACGATCCTGAGATCTTCCATAACTGCAACGGCTACCACTCACTTAATGTGTAGGTGGTGTGCAACCACGCACAGCGATCCTCAATGTCAATGCCCACTATCTTGGCAGCAGCCATGATGCATTTATCCTGTGCCAGCAATTTTCCAGCTACCAAAGCAAACTCAAGGGTGGCTGCTCGGAGACAAGGGCTAGCCGATCTCCACCTGGCTCATGACTCCCCTCCACAACCCCAACACTCATGCCCAACACTCAAATAACGAGAGCCATGCTTCCACCAGGAACATCATCGGGCAGACCATCGGGCTACTGTAGCAATGGTTCTGCTGCCTTGACCGCTCGGGAGGAGCCCTCCAGTACTCGGCGGAGTGGGTGTCCCAATTTGTGGCGGTCTGCTTCACAACTTGGCAATCATGAGGGTGCAGCTCTTGCCACCAGGGATTGTGGCATCACCTCAAGAGGAGGACGAGGGAGAGGATGATGAGTAGAAGGATGACAAGGAGGAAGAGGACAAGGAGGACGACGCTGAGGAGGGAGGCAGGCAGCCAATCATCCTTCCAGATGGGCTCTCTGAGAACGGCTCATCAGACACTGATTCCAATGAGTGTAACCCCAGATCCCCATTGCTCACCACATCCCCATCATACCATCCCTGTGTCATGGAATATCATAGCATTCTCCTGGGCACAAAGCTGAAATGAGTGACATCACAACAGATTCAAAACAAAATGAATAAATTTATCATAAATCAGTTCACGCATATTGACATGAAAAATATTACCTAATCACCCTTGTGCAGTCCCTTAGTGCTTGTCTTTTGTGTGGCTTTTCCTATTCTAGTGCTCCTTTGAGCTGCTCCCCCAGTGGCTGCAGCATGGCTGATGGAAGGCTGCTGAACTTCAGTGGGGGAGACTTCAGATAGTCTTGCAGGACGACTGTGAGCAGCTCTGGCCCTAGAAGGCCTAGCTATAGACTGCAGCACCTTGGCATGGCGTCAGCAGTCTGGGCTGGCTGGCTGACAGACAGCGCCAAGGACAATGGCGGACTGGCAGAGGTGGGAACAGGAATGCTGCGTTCCTGAGAGAGGAGAGCAGGGTCCTGTTCCACTGACCCACTGCCACTCCCCCGGGGCGGCGCCTCAGCATTCCTAGCAATCTGTTGGAGCACAGATTGCTGGCCTGCTGCGACACCCTGAAAGCCCCGGTCGGCAGTGATAAACCCAGCCACGATGGTAGTAGTCAGAGCTTGGGTGGCTTCAAGCTAAGACTGCATGAGAGCAGTCTGAGCTTCTGCTGCAGCACTAAGATGTTGGGTCGCTTCCACCTGTGCTGCAATGGAAGCTGCAACATCGCCCATCATGTGCACCATCATGTCTGAGTTGACACGGTCTCTTTGGGAGTGCACCATCATTTCCAGGCTGGAAATACTGGGCTCCATACTTTGCACAGAGCCCCGTGCAATGTAAGTGTTGGACTCCTCCATGCTCCTTGACATTGCCGAGATTCTCTCTGGCAGGCTTGCCATTGCACCCATCAATTCAGTGTGCATGCCCATCATCCTTCTTCTGAAGGCCTCCCCATCGAGGTCCTCATCTCAGTCCTGCGCAGCAGAACTCACCCTTTGGGGAGCTGGCCCCCGAGCTACCCTTTCCCCCTGGCCTTGCTGAAACCCACTCGTACTCGGTGCCTCACCCTGTGCAGATCCTGCTGCTACACCAGCCTCTAAAGTTCATGTAGTGCCAGTTTCTGAGTGGGTGTCTGCGAGTGAGAGATGCAGTGATGTGGTGTCTTCTTCGTCCTCTTCTTCTCTCCCCCCCGCCTCGCTCTCTGCAATGACATCGACGACAGGCTGCCCGGGTACTTGTTGATTACCTGAAAACAGAAAGGCACAAGAGTCAGGTTATGGTGAGGGCAGTGGAGGGGGGGGTGGTGGCGGGGGTGGGGGGGCAGTGGCAGTGGGGTGGGTGGAAGCCAGAAATGCATGCGTACAGCATAAGTAGCTTTAAAGTGAGAAAATATTGTGGGCTGAGGGGGAAGTGAGATGTGAGAAGAAGGATTAGGAATGAACATACTTTTGTTGTCACCAAGGGGTTCAACTTCGACGGTTACCACAGCCTCTACCACATGCCACCCAATTAGCTGGAGAACTCGCTCCTCCAGTTGGCTGAAGTCCTACGTGTCCACCTGCCCCCCGCTTGTCTGCTGCTGTTCCCGGCGATTATGTGCCAACTTGGCCTGCAAGAGAAAAAGAAGTGTGTGAGTGAGTGTGGTGCAATGTGTTGGGTGATCTGCCTACCATAGTTGAATAACTAAAAAGTAGGGTCAACTTGATCCAGAAACTCGCCGGATCCACATGGGGAGCAGACGCTCAAACCCTCCGTACAGTAGCACTCACCCTGGTGTACTATACAGCAGAGTACTGCTCTCCGGCATGGCTATCAAGTCCGCATGTCAAATCCATTGATGTCCAGCTGAATTCTACTATGAGAATTATCACCATTACACTTTTATCGACACCAACACCTTGGCTGCCCATGCTTGCAAACATCGCACCACCACACCTACGCTGCGAATATGCAGTCTCCAGAGAACACAACTGCAACACCAGCAAAGACATGCCAATCCAGGCCAACTTGAACAACCTACCATCAACCCGCCTCAAATCTAGAAGGCCATTTTGGAACGTCGCCGAGCCCTTCAGCGATCTCCCCTCAGCCTTGATGACTGATGGCGAAAAACTTGGAAGAATTGCGACATATGGAATGGATTCCTTATAGAGGACCTCGCAGTACAACCTGAAGGATCAAACTTTCCTCACAAACAGTGGACAACCATCAACCACCTCAGAACTGGTCATGGTAGATGCTGCCACCTTCTCCATAGATGGAAGATTAAAGCATCCCCATCATGTGACTGTGGAGCTCTTAATCAGACCCTGGAGCACATCATTGAGCACTGCCCTCAGAGGAAATTTGCAGGCAGCCTACAAGATATTCACGCTGTTACACCGGAAGGTTTGGCCTGGATATCTGACTTAGATATCGACCTTTGATTTGCTTTGCTACTACTACAAGTTTACAACAGTGACTACACTGCAAAACTACTTCATTGACTGTAAAGCACTTTGAGACGTCCGGTGGTCATGAAAGGCGCTATATAAATGCAAGTCTGTCTGTCTTTCTTTCTTTCTTTCTTTCTTTCTTTCTTTCTTTTCTTTCTTGTCTTTACTATACGAAAGAAGATGAAGAATAGCTGTCAGTGTGTGAGATGTGTGTGTGGGTGTAGCAGCAGTGGTAAGGTTGTGAGGGTGAAGTGAAGCCATGAATGTGAGGTGTGAGTGGTATAAGGTAGAGATTGTTGGTAGGTGAGTGCTGGGGGTGTGGTGCATTAACCAGTGTGTGAGGCTTGTGGTGCAGATGGTGGTATGTGGCATTTGCTGCAGCCTTCACTCACCCTGACTGCCTGTGTGAGGTCATTAAACTTCTTCCTGCACGGGGTGGCGGACCTGGGTACCACAGTGCTGGCCGTCACATGGTCCGCAATCTCCTGCCACATGGTACGGGACATATAGGGCGAGCGCTTCCTGCCACTCTGCGGGTAGAGGACTGCCCGCCTCCTCTCCACGGCCACTACGAGTGCCTCCAGAGCTTCATCAGGGAGCCTCTGGGCTCTCTCCCTGGTGCGACGATCTGCCGTGTGTACACAACTCTTGCTTGTCCTTAAGCATAAGCTGCAAACCCAACTGCCCTGACAATGAGGTGCATCAATGCACCTCCCCTTTAAGCAGTGGTAAAAGCCTGAGGCAAACATGACTGTGAATGAGATCGGCCCCCATATTAATCCACCTGTTGAGCATTAAGCCAATGAGCAGCAGTTTTAGCACTGAAATCACAACTACAATCATGTTAATGAAGAGCGAGTATGAATTTTGTGTGCTACCTAGACCATTTTGTAAGGGGTTTTCGATCGCAGAGGTTTCTCTCTCTCGAGGCCTCTCTCTCTTGCACAGTAAAACCAAAACCTTGAGTGGTTCGGCCCACTCGCCCCTTAGGTTCTAGACACTGGATTTGGATGCAGGAACTACAATGTAAAGAATACGCGATAGGCCAGGTTTAATGGAAACGAAATGAAATTTTATTGCATAGAGAAAAACAAATCAAATGCAAGTCAATAAAAGGGCACATGGGAGGGAAAAAAAACCAAATTCATAATACATTACTAACTGAGATAGATACAGGCATATTATACTTTACAAAAGTCATCATGAAATGGGGAAACACACGGAACATCGAGGGACAACAACTCATTACCCCTTAAATGCCCACCCCCTAAGCCTAGCGATATCAGATTGTGAGGGGCCAGAAACATGCTCACCAATCCAGTTGGAAAGTATAGAGTTTTGAAACAGGTCTGCGTTTTGATCCTTTCAGGCGTCCTGCCTCCACGTGGTCAGCGCTGCGGGCTGCGACACTCTTTCTTCTTCCTCGAGGTGAAGGTCACGGACAGGCTGGACACTGGCAGGCCTGGACGTCGGCGGGGACGGCGACCATCTGTTTGATCATGGCTGAAGAGGTCTCTT
This sequence comes from Somniosus microcephalus, assembly GCF_052327205.1. Classification (NCBI taxonomy): domain Eukaryota; kingdom Metazoa; phylum Chordata; class Chondrichthyes; order Squaliformes; family Somniosidae; genus Somniosus; species Somniosus microcephalus. The sequence goes on from NC_140988.1 coordinate 167,759,952, forward strand.
CGCGGGGTCTAGCTGATTACCATTTTCAGCTAGATTCCTTCTGTAGGGCTGCTGTCCTTTGTCTCGTCAACGGCCCGGGATTTATCGATTATCTCCCGATGGTTACCCCGGGGCGGGACGCAGACTCGAATCACCTTCTTGGTCTCTGGATCGACATTCCTCCAAGGCTCTCAAAAGGACAAGCTCAAAAGCGCGTCTCGCTGATCGCTACCGATGGCTACCCCAGGACCCCAAATATACTTCTCAAGAGAAGCCTTTATCTCCCGCCAAATCAAGGTTAGTCTTTGTTTAACTTTTGGCGGGCTTGTATCACAACGGGGTAGTTATTATATTTAAACTGCTTTCGGGATGGCCGGTGATGGCCATCTCCGGTCTGGAATGACTTTGTATTGTTTTGAATGTCCTCTTGATGTCTTTAATGGGTCTTTGATGCTCCCCTTATGAATATAAAACTGTTTCCCTTTGTCTGGGTAAACATTTAAATGGCCTTTATCTACAGGCCGATCTGACTGGATCTGCATCCAATCCATATGTATGCGGTTGTGTCTGGTTTCGTTTTCTCCGAAACGGCCTTCCAGAACTTACTGTTTTCACTATGGAGAAGGACGATGTAGACATAGAAATAGGGCGGGGGGTCTGTGATATGCTCGAACATATTAACATCGAGAGGGAGGAGGTATTGGCGGTTTTAGCTGGCCTAAAAATGGATAAATCCCCAGGCCCGGATGAAATGTATCCCAGGCTGCTGTGTGAGGCAAAGGAGGAGATTGCGGGGGCTCTAACACATATATTCAGGACCTCTCTGGCCACAGGGGATGTGCCAGAGGACTGGAGAACCGCTAATGTAGTACCATTATTCAAGAAGGGTAGTAGGGAAAAACCGGGGAACTACAGGCCAGTGAGCCTAACATCAGTGGTAGGAAAATTATTGGAAAAATCCTGAGGGACAAAATTTGTCTCCACTTGGAGAGGCAAGGATTAATCAGGGATAGTCAACATGGCTTTGTCAAGGGAAGATCATGTCTGACTAATTTGATTGAATTTTTTGAGGGGGTGACTAGGTGTGTGGATGAGGGTAATGCAGTGGATGTGGTATACATGGATTTCAGTAAGGCCTTCGATAAAGTCCCGCACAGGAGACTGGTCAAGAAGGTAAGAGCCCATGGAATCCAGGGTGCCTTGGCACATTGGATACAAAACTGGCTTAGTGGCAGAAGGCAGAGGGTGATGGTCGAAGGTTGTTTTTGTGACTGGAAGCCTGTGGCCAGTGGGGTACCACAGGGATCGGTGCTGGGTCCCTTGCTGTTTGTGGTCTACATTAATGACTTGGATATGAATGTAAAGGGTATGATCAGTAAGTTCGCGGATGATACAAAAATTGGTAGGGTGGTAAATAGCGAGGAGGGTAGCCTCAGTCTGCAGGACGATATAGATGGGTTGGTCAGATGGGCGGAACAGTGGCAAATGGAATTTAACCCGGAAAAGTGCGAGGTGATGCACTTTGGGGGGACTAACAAGGCAAAGGAATACACAATGAATGGAAAGACCCTAGGCAAGACGGAGGGTCAGAGGGATCTGGGTGTGCAAGTACACAGATCCCTGAAGGCGGCGGAACAGGTGGATAAGGTGGTAAAAAAGGCATATGGGATACTTGCCTTCATTAGCCGAGGCATTGAATATAAGAGCAAGGAGGTTATGATGGAGCTGTGTAAAACACTGGTTAGGCCACAGCTGGAATATTGTGTGCAGTTCTGGTCGCCACACTACAGGAAGGATGTGATCGCGTTAGAGAGGGTGCAGAGGAGGTTCACCAGGATGTTACCAGGGCTGGAGCGCTTCAGCTATGAAGAGAGACTGGGCAGGTTGGGTTTGTTTTCCTTGGAGCTGAGGAGGCTGAGGGGGGACATGATTGAGGTGTACAAAATTATGAGGGGCATAGATAGGATGGATGCTGAGGAGCTTTTTCCCTTAGTAGAGGGGTCAATAACTAGGGGGCATAGATTCAAGGTAAAGGGCGGGAGGTTTAGAGGGGATTTGAGAAAGAACTTTTTCATCCAGAGGGTGGTTGGAGTCTGGAACTCACTGCCTGAAAGGGTTGTGGAGGCAGAAACCCTCACAACATTTAAGAAGCATTTGGATGTGCACTTGAAATGCCATAGCATACAAGGCTACGGGCCAAATGCTGGAATATGGGATTAGATTAGACAGGGCTTGATGGCCGGCGCGGACACGATGGGCCGAAGGGCCTCTATCCGTGCTGTATTACTCTATGACTCTATGACTCTATGACTGCCGGAACCATTTTAAAGTGTCCAGAAAGCTAGTCACGGGGTCTGGCGGCCATTTTATGTGTCCCTTTTTCTGGGCTTCTTTTAAAACAGTCTTTTTAAAAGTAAAGGCCTCTTCTGCCAAAGGACCCTTATCTGACAATATTAATTTTGCGAATCTTACAGTCCTCCCTGATGATACTATAACTTGCTTGAAGTATCATAATTCTGGGTGAGCAAAATTTTCTGACTCTCCACAATTTAACCATCCCCTGTATTTACCTGTCCATGATCCCACAACACATGCATTTCCCGTTTCAGAAAACCTACAGTGTACGTTAAGCATCTATAGATGGCAATACATTGGATTTAAAATCTGACACACTCATTTCCAGGCGTGGAGGGGGGCCTAATACCCCTACACTACCTGGCTCATACACATTATCCTTCATTAACAACAACTCACTTAATGAACTTCAATAATAAAAATAAAGTACACACAAAATTACACATGAACAAACATCAAACATAGAGGAGGGAGGGAAACTTTAACTTTATACATTGCAGCAAAAGTTAAACGGGTGTCTCCTCTTCTAACCGCACATAATGCTTTCTCCATTCTCCCCTGTTCTCATACTTCTGCGAATGTCTGACCTTTTTACAGTGTACAAACAGTAAATAAATCACAATAAAAACCTGACACACTACAAGGATGTGAGAGGCTATCCTAATCCAAGAAGGGACTTCTATATTAGTGCACAGATCCCACCACAGTGGGGTTAATATATCAAGTATGTCTGCCCCTATTTCTAACGTCTTCTGCTCCAGTATGTAAAAATGTTTCTGTGAAACAGCAACGGCTTTTAGTATCTTGGTGCGGTGTTCAGGGAGAGGGGGAATGATATACCCAAAATGTGCAATGAATTGTTGCAGATCGGTGAAATTTTCCTTAACAGTGATGTGAACAGTGGAAGGTTCAGGAATGGGGACAATTCACTCTTGGGCCTCTTGAACTTCTGCCTTGGGTTTAAAGCAGAAACTGCTGTCACTCACCAGACACCAGCCATGCTGTCCACGTTGGTAGTGGGGCGCTGCAGTGGTGACACAGTATGTCCCACCTCCTATATATGCCACCTGCAGGGGCACATGGCCTTGTGCCATTGCCTCCATGGTGCAATTTATAGGCTTCGCGCCAGCAGTTCTGAACCCGCACTGTGGTTTCGAATAGGCATTCAAGTGCTGGGGACACAGGATGATGTGTGCTCCCCGGCTCCGGCACCCCAAGATGTCGGTACCCATCATTGCATGCTCCCATCGAATGACGTACGGTGGGACCACTGTATAGCGAATGTGTGCACCCCCTTGAATGACTCCAATGTTCTCCACCCTGTATACCGGGGCGGGTTTAGCTGTCTTTCCCATCACCGGCATTCTTACCACTATACCCATGATGGTGTGATTAGACCGCCCACAGTCCACTGGGACTGGGTAGGCCTCTGAAGCTAGTCTGAGCTGGCACGGACTCAATGCATTCTCAAAAGGGTGGAGGGCTGCTGTTGTGTATGTACCTTTAAGGGGAGAACTACTTTTTACAGCTCCTGTATACTGTAGTACCGGCAGTGACCACACCTGTATATAAACCCTGAGTAGGGATCGGTACGTTTCGTTTTAGAGTAACCCTCATCCAGTAAATACCTGTTGATTGTTCCTGCAGTCTCGTGTCTAGTAATTGAAGGACACACAACATAAAAAATACACGGATCTAACAGTGGCGACGAGGCAGATTCGAACCTACCTGCAACTCTGCATTACCTCCCAGGGATTCGCTCCTGGAGAACAGTGGAAGAAAGTTGAGGCCAGAAGCACGGGCGTCGACCATGAGCAACCGCCCAGTCATCCAGCAGAGATTGAGCATCGCAGGGGAGGCTGTTGAGAGCTGGGCTTGGTTCTCCAGTCATGGTGATCCAGCGAAACGGGCTGGCAACAGGTACGGTGCAGACCCTTCCTGGACAGTGGTGGCTAGAGCCAACCGACGGCACAGAAAAGGCCGAGCAGCGTCGTCGGGAGAAGAGAGAGGGTAGAGCACACAGGGCGCAGCCGGTGTTCAGGACCGAGCAGCGTTGATGGGAGAAGAGAGAGGGTAGAGCGCACAGGGCGCAGCCGGTGTTCAGGACCGAATGGCGTCGACGGGAGAAGAGAGAGGGTAGAGCGCACAGGGCGTAGCCAGTGTTCAGGACCGAACGGCGTCGATGGGAGAAGAGAGAGATGCGCGAAAGAAAACACGCAAAGTGCAGCCGGTGTTCAAGGGATGAGCAGCATCAGCGGGGAAGAAAGGGAAACGCGCAGAGCGCAGCCGGTGTTCAAGGGCCGAGCAGCCACAGCGGAGAAGAAGGGAGAGCGCAGGAAACGCCATTTTGAGCTGCAGTGGAGAAGAAGGGTGAGCGCGGGAAAACGCCATTTGAACCGCAGCGGAGAAGAAGGGAGAGCACGGGAAAACGCCATTTTGACCCGCAGCGGAGAAGAAGGGAAGTGCGGGAAAATGCCATTTTGAGCCAGTCTAACCACACCCAGGGATGCCGAAGAGTGGCAGCATCACAGCGTTCGACAATGAAGTCGAAGATTGGACGACATATGTTGAACGCATAGAAGTGTACTGCAAGGCGAATGAAGTGCCAGATGAGAGGAAAGCGCCGGTGAATTCCATGGGTGCAAAAATGTATGGCTTACCGCGAAACCTAGTAACCCCAGAGAAGCCAGTGGACAAGGATTTTGGAAACATAGTATCAACCCTACAGAATCACTTAAACCCCACACCGCTGCTGATAGCAGAAAGATTTAAGTTTCACAAAAGGAACCAGCATAAAGATGAAAGTAATGCTGAGTATTTAACGGAACTGCGTAAGCTATCGAAACACTGCCAGTTTGGAGCGGGACTGGCAGGTACCTTAAGGGACAAGTTTGTGTGAGGGCTTCAAAGTGAAGGAACCCAGAAATGGCTTTTATCTGAAAAGGACCTTACACTGGAAAAGACTTTCAGCATGGCAGTATGACACGAAGCAGCCGCACGGGGCGCTGCAGAGATACAACGGAGACCACAAGAATATGGCACAAATGAAATGTCATACGGAACAGTGAAGTGTTATCGCTGCGGCAGAACAACACATGACCATAATGATTGTTGGTTTAAGGACAAAGTGTGCAGACAGTGTGGAAAAGTGGGACACATAGCAAGAGTCTGCAGGTCGGGAAAGAAAACCAGCAACAAGAAATCTCCACAGGAGAAGTACAAGAAGGTACATAAGGTGACGGAGAGTAGTTCAGACGAACAGAAAAGTGATACAGACTCCGGAAGCAAGGAGCTGGGTTGTCTGAAACTACATAAGGTGATCCAAACGGAGGATCATCAAACTGTCTGGGTCACGCTCAAGATAGCTGGAGTCCAAGTGAAAATGGAATTGGACACAGGATCAGCCCTAACAGTCATAAACCGAAGGGACTACAAGCGGCTATTTTCACATATACCCTTGAGAGATACAGAGATTGTCTTGAAGATGTACATGGGGCAAAAAGTCTACCCAAAGGAAAAATAAGGGTGAACGTTGTATATAACAGTAAGGAAACACCAAAAATGGGCTTATATGTATTGCCAGATGGAGGACCACCACTACTAGGATGTGAATAGTTCCGGAAGATACAGCTAGATTGGTATTCCATACAAGCACTGACTGTAGATGCCAAAAAGGATGATGACGCCACACCTGGACGACTGTCAAAAATGCTAACTGATGCACAAGAAGTGTTCAAGGAGGGACTTGGAACACTAAAAGGCATAACAGCAACGATCAAAATAGAGGAAAATGCAAGCCCAAAGTTTTTTAAGGCCAGACCGATGCCTTATGCGATCCACCCAGCCGTTGAAGCAGAGCTGGAAGGTTTGGAACGTTCAGGAGTACTGTCCAAAGTGCACTGGAGCGAGTGGGCCACACCCATCGTTCCTGTAATGAAGAGGTCGTTGAGTAATACGCCTGGGGAACCAAAGAAGGTTTGCATCTGTGGGGACTTTATGGTGACAGTGAACCCAGTCATTCACACGGTACAGTATCCGCTTCCGCGGATTGAAGATATTTTCGCCTCGCTATCTGGAGGGAAACGCTTCACTAAGATTGATCTGGCCCAGGCGTACCTGCAAATGGAGGTAGAAGAAGCCTCGAAACAGTACCTCACTATCAACACTCATAAAGGTCTCTACCAATACAACCGGCTGGTGTTCGGGGTAGCATCAGCTCCGGCTATTTGGCAAAAGGGCAATGGATCAAGTCCTGCAAGGGATTCCTGGGACCCAGTGTTATTTGGATGACATCCTGGTCACGGGCGAAAATGACAGCGCTCACCTTGCCAACCTGGAGCAGGTGCTCACTAGATTGAAGGAATATGGGCTCCGAGCTAATCGCCACAAATGCGAGTTTTTCCAGAAACAGATCTCGTATTGTGGCCACGTTATTGATGAAGAGGGGTTACATAAGTCCCCTGAAAAGATTGAGGCAGTAGTCAAGGCTCCAGCACCGGATAATGTGTCCCAACTGAGGTCGTTCCTCGGGCTGGCGAACTACTACCATAAGTTCTTGCCGAATTTGTCTACAGTACTACACCCACTGAACACCCTACTGCAAATGGGGGTACCATGGAAGTGGAGTGACGAATGTAAACGAGCTTTCCAGAAGTGCAAAGAATTGATCACATCAAAAGAGGTGTTGGCTCATTTCAACCCAGCACTATGCATTCGGTTGGCGTGTGATGCATCACCCTATGGCATTGGAGCGGTGCTGTTGCACAAGTTCCCGGACGGCTCGGAGAGGCCAGTAGCCTTTGCGTCTTGGTCACTAACCTCAGCCGAGTGTAACTACACCCAGATTGACAGGGAGGCCCTCAGCCTAGTGTGGGGAGTGAAAAAGTTCAACCACTATCTGCATGGGCAGAAGTTCACCTTGCTGACGGACCACCAACCACTTGTCTCCATCTTTAATCCAAAGAAGGGCATGCCGGTGATGACTGGGCAACGGCTACAAAGATGGTCGCTTTTTCTAGGTGCGAACCAATATGAAATCGAGTATAAGGGCACGAAACAGCATGAAAACACTGATGGGCTATCACGCCTGCCACTGCCTACTGCGGAGGAAGCACCAGCAGTGGACACTGTCGAAATATTTAATTTGACTATAATTGAACGCTTGCCAGTAACTAACGCTGATATAGAGAAGGAGACCCAAAATGACCCGACACTGTCTCCGGTATATGACTTGACAGTGAAGGGATGGCCAACACATGGCGACTCACTGTTGCCAGCATTCTCTTCCAGAAGAGAACAGCTGTCAGTATGCCAGGGGACCTTGATGTGTGGATCCCGAGTGGTAATTCCACCCAAGTTAACGGAGAGAGTGCTCAATGAGCTTCACGAAGGCCATCTGGGAGGGGTGAAAATGAAAAGCCTTGCTAGGGCTTATGTGTGGTGGCCGGGGATCGATCAGCAAATCGAGGACCTGACAAAGAGCTGCTCAGGATGCCAGAAGGTCCAAAATGTTCCAGCACATGCCCCTCTACACCCATGGGAGTGGCCCTCATCTCCATGGCAACGGGTGCATATTGATTTTGCTGGTCCATTCATGGACTCAATGTTTCTAATAGCCGTGGATGCGCACTCGAAATGGCCTGAGGTGATCAAAATGTCGTCCACCACCACGGAGAAAACTATTGCATTCCTACGGACCATATTTGCCAGGAACGGCTTGCCAGAGCAGATTTGCTCTGATAACGGACCACAGTTTGTGTCCGAAGAGTTTTGGAAATTCATGAAAAGGAATGGGCTAAGGCATTACACATCCGCCCCTTATCATCCAGCCACAAATGGATTGGCTGAGAGGTTCGTACAAACCTTTAAGAAAGCAGTAAGGGCCATGTGCGATGACGACATTCCACTGCAGCATAAGGTGGACAATTTCCTGTTAGCCTACAGAAATGCGACACATGCAGTCACCAACCAGACCCCGGCCATGATGTTCTTTAACCGAAGGTTGAGATCTCGTCTGGATTTGCTCAGACCAAATGTATGAAGAGATGTTGAGAATAAGCAATTCCAGCACATCAATGAGAAGCCGACAAGGAGCTTCAATGTAGGGCAACCAGTCTTGGCCCGCGACTACCGAACAGAGAAATGGCAACCAGGAACGATATGCACACGGCAGGGGCCACTAATGTACACAGTGGATGTTGGGGAGAACATTGTGAGACGCCATGTCGACCAGATCCTAGAGTCACAGGAACGAGTCAACCCCATGTCTCGCGCACCTGGTGATGAACCCGACATACAGGTAGCATCTACCCCAGAAACAGTAGCATCGGAAGCTGATGAACCAACTGACGACAAGGGGCCTCCGCACCAAGAACAAGACATTCAGGAAAGGCGCTATCCAGAAAGGATCAGGAAGCCGTCCCAAAGACTGAATTTATAAATGGACTATTTTCAGTTAATGTGCATGTTAAAAGTGTTAATTGTTAAATGAATGTTATGGTACTGTCAATCTAAAAGGGGAGGAATTGTTGTGTATGTACCTTTAAGGGGAGAACTACTTTTTACAGCTCCTGTACACTGTAGTTCCGGCAGTGACCACACCTGTATATAAACCCTGAGTAGGGATCTGTATGTTTAGTTTTAGAGTAACCCTCATCCAGTAAATACCTGTTGATTGTTCCTGCAGTCTCGTGTCTAGTTATTGAAGGACACATAACATCAAAAATACACGGATCTAACAGCTGCGAGATGCTTGTTGCTGATCCAGGAGTGGACCAAACCTTGTTTTAAATCCTCCAGATTACTGCTGCCCTCGCCCAGTAACCACGCCCCATACAGCACGCACGTCTCGTTCTGCGCAGCCTGATCTGACGCATTCCGATCCTCCCTGATGAGAGCATTTACCGTTTTAGCGTGTCTCTCCAGCTTAGCTATAATTTCTTTTAAGTGTAGTGTCATGGCCTGGTCCTCATGTAACTCAGAACCCACTACCTTATTCTCATCCGTCAGTATCTTTCTTAACTGCCCTTTTAAATCATTAATCTGAGTCTGCAGCTCCACATCATCCAGAGTGTTGATGACGGAAGTCCCTGTGTTAAAAGCTGTAAAAATATCATTTACTGTACCCCTTCTTTGTCTCCCTACCCTGTCCAAAACCTCATGTGGTGTGGTGTGCAATCCGGCTCTGTCTACATCAGCAAAGTCGAACTCATAAAACTGTCTGAACATGTTTGTTAGCAGGACCTGGTACAATTGCTCTGTTTCCTCGGGGCACCACTCTGGCAATCACACCTCGGTGAGGTTTAAATCACCGAGGCCACCGTGTAGTGCACCCCTTGGTACAGCACCTGACCTGTGGGCACTAATACCAATCCGTTCCCGGGTCCTTTGGTAGTGGTGAGGCACCCTTCCTTGCGGGCTTTGGCTACCGGAATCGTGGGCAGGGGCTTGCGGGGGCGGGTGATGAGCTCAGTGGCCTTTACTGGGATCTGAGAGTATGGGACTCTGCACGCCTGTGTGCTGACGTCCCACCTCATCCCTTTCCCAGCATCCTGCCACTGCCTTTGGAAGAAGATGGAGACGCCTGTGGGGCAGACGCGTTCTGAACCCCACATACAGATATAAATCCCCTCATCTGGTTCCCACCATTTGTCCCAACAGACAGTCAATCCCCCATGAGTCCCCGTAATAGTCCGATGGGTATTGTTACCCAGTCTCTCCCACTCGACCGTGGAGTTCTTCATGGTTTTGCTCAACTTGCGCAGCTACTACCATCTGTCCAAAGGAACATGTCCCGTAGAGTTCAAGCAAATCCTTTTCCCGACGGTAACGCTGACTCTGGGTGCGATGATCCTCACCCTGGGACACATTAGAGAAGTCTCTCTGAACTTAAAACCCAACTGGCTGGAGTATTCCGTAGAGTTCGACCCCAGCCATCCTGGCCACCTCCCTTCGTGGAAATGGGTGGCTGTCTCCTCGACGTCACGTCTTCCCGTCCCATCGGTTGCGATGGGGGCTGTGTCTCCGGAACATCCATAAAGTATGGAGTCCTTGGTGTGGCCCCGATAGGCCCAGCTACACCCGATCACCGCGAATGCGATGAGAATCTTTTGCATTATCCCTTTGGTTCCTGTAACAAATTAAACGATATAGCCAGGCTCCCGAGAGATTCTGGCCTAAGTGAAGGCATGATCAGGTCTTTCGACCTCGATCCAAACACACATGCTTGGCAGATTCCGAAATTATTATCTATACACACTATCACCTTAAAAATTACACACCTTAAAATTAAATTAACTAAACTTGTGTACAGCGCCGCCCATCCCCGGGCGGCTTGCCTAATCCCTGTTTGGACTGCAGCTCACCGCTCCCTGTGGCGGGGCTGCACTGGCCTGTGGCTCGGGTCCCTCGCAACCTTTTGTTGCCAATTGAGAACTGCGTTTTTCTAGGGATCTCCCAAGTCAGTGTTGGCTGGGGTAGGGGGAATCTGGCCAGAGTTTCCTTGGCTGAGGCGTCCGAGCCGACCTGCGAGGGGGTGCCTTTGGTGAGGCTCCCTTAGCGAGTGGACCTTTGGGTGGGACTTTAGCCCTCACAGCCCGTGGCTCCTCCACGACTGCCAGCTTCGGCTCCCTACCCTCAGGCTCTGCCCCTTTGGGATTTGGGTCTGTGGCAGACGACTTCTCCCTACCTGTCCCTACAGGAGGAGAATCTCCGCCCCCAAATTCTACCTCCCCCCAAACTTGAGTCGAGGGCGGGATCTCCGTCCTCTGACTCCACCTCCTCCAGAATCGTGTCAGGGGCGGGGCCTGGCTGTTCGGGCTCCCCCCCGATGGCGTTCGGATCAGGAGGGGGGCCTTGGTCTTCGGGCTCCTCCTCGTCCGAGTCCCAGGCTAATGGGGAAACCTCCCAGGTGGGTGGGACAGCTTCTCCCTTCAAGCAGGCTGCAGTTCCAGCCTGTGTGGTCTGTGACTTATTGCATGCCTCAGGCTGAGGATCTTTACCCTCAGACCTGGCCTCGGTTGTTGGCTCTTTTGCACCCGGCTTAAACAGTTTGCACTGATTGATGTGAAACCATTTAGTGCATCGGGGCAACTTCACCGCATATACCATGGGGCTGGCTTTATCCACGATACTGTACGGCCCCATCTACAGTGGTTCTAAACTCCCTACTCGGGCATAGTTTCTCACCATGGCTTGATCTCCAATTTCCCACTCCTGTGCTTTATGGGGTTTGAGCAGCAGTCAGTTGCCCTGATGCTGCTTTCCCATGTTCCCAGCTGCTTGCCCATAAACCTGTTTCAGGCGCTCCAAAAGGGTCCGGGCAAACCTGTCCCGATTCACCTCCGGAGCTGACCTTCAGTGAGCACCGGGGCTAGTACATGGGTGGGGGTTCGTGTAATGTATGTATCTTTAAGGGGGGAACTATTTTCTACAGCTCATGTATACTGTAGTACCGGCAGTGACCACACCTGTAGATAACGCTGAATAGTAATCTGTTGTTTCAGTTGCAGTTTGAACCACGTTGAGTAAACACCTGTTGTACCGTTCTCTGCAGTCCTTATCTTATTATTACATGGACGTAACAGTGGCGATGAGCAAGTTCGAACCTACCTGCAACTCTGCATCACCTCCCAGAGATTCGCTCCTGGAGAACAGTGGAAGAAGGTCGAGTCCAGAAGCACGGGCGTCGACCACGGGCAACCGCCCAGTCATCCAGCGGAGATTTGAGCATCACAGGGGAGGCTGTCAAGAGCCAGGCTTGGCTTTCCAGTCACGGTGGTCCAGCGAAACGGACTGGCAACAGGTACTGCGCAGACCCTTCCCGGACAGCGACGGGCTAGAGCCCGACCGAGCGGCACAGAAAAAGGCCGAGCAGCATCGACGGGGCAGAGAGAGAGGGCAGGGCGCACAGGGTGCAGCCAGTGTTCAGGACCGAGCGCCGTCAACGGGGGAGAGGGGCGAGAGAGAGCAGAGCGCAGCCGGGGGTCAAGGGCCGAGCAGCGTCAATGGGGGAGAGAGGCGCGCAGGAAAACACGAGGTGCTGTCTTTGCCACGAGGACCGCAGAGAGCGGCATTGGCAGCAGCACAGGAGCAGCGCACGAAACCCACAGGGCGTGGCCTTTTCCCACCAGGACCGCCGAGAGCGGCGTTGGCAGCAGCGCGGGAGACGCCATTTTAAGCCGCAGTGGGGAAGAAAGGAAAGCGTGGGAGATGCCATTTTAGGCCAGTCTAACCACACCCAAAAATGCCGAAGAGTGGCAGTATCACAGCGTTCGACAATGAAGTCAAAGATTGGACGACATATGTCGAACGCATAGAAGTATACTGCAAGGCGAATGAAGTGCCAGATGACAAGAAAGCGCTGGTATTGTTGAATTCAATGGGTGCAAAAATGTATGGCTTACTACGAAACCTAGTAACCCCAGAGAAGCCAGTAGAAAAGGATTTTGAAAACATAGTGTCAATCCTACAGGACCACTTAAACCCCACACCGCTGCTGATAGCAGAAAGATTTAAGTTTCACAAAAGGAACCAGCATAAAGATGAAAGTAATGCTGAGTATTTAACAGAACTGTGCAAGCTATCGAAACACTGCCAGTTTTGAACGGGACTAGCAGATACTTTAAGGGACAAGTTTGTGTGTGGGCTTCAAAGTGAAGGAACCCAGAAACGGCTTCTATCAGAAAAGGATCTTATGCTGGACAAGACTTTCAGCATTGCAGTATCACACGAATCAGCAGCATGGGGCGCTGCAGAGATACAATGGAGACCGCAAGAATATGGCACAAATGAAATGTCATACGGAACAGTGAAGTGCTATCGCTGCAGCAGAACAACACACGACCATAATGATTGCTGGTTCAAGGACAAAGTGTGCAGACAGTGTGGAAAAGTAGGACACATAGCAAGAGTCTGCAGGTCGGGAAAGAAAACCAGCAGCAAGCAATCTCCACAGGAGAAGTACAAGAAGGTACGTACATAAGGTGACGGAGAGTAGTTCAGAAGAGTGATACAGACTCCGGAAGCAAAGAGCTGGGTTGTCTGAAACGACATAATGTGATCAAAACGGAGGATCACCAAACTATCTGGGTCACGCTCAAGATAGCAGGAGTCCAAGTGAAAATGGAATTGGACACAGGATCATCCCTAACAGTCATAAACCGAAGGGACTACAAGCGGCTATTCTCACATATACCCTTGAGAGATACAAAGATTGTCTTGAAGATGTACACGGGGCAAAAAGTCTACCCCAAAGGAAAAATAAGGGTGAACGTTATATATAATGACAAGGAAACACCAAAAATTGACCTATATGTATTGCCAGATGGAGGACCACCGCTACTAGGACGTGAATGGATCCGGAAGATACAGCTAGATTGGCATTCCATACAAGCACCGACTGTAGATGCCAAAAAGGATGATGACGTCACACCTGGACGACTGTCAAAAATGATAACTGACACACAAGAAGTGTTCCAGCAGGGACTCGGAACACTAAAAGGCATAACAGCGACGATCAAAATAGAGGAAAATGCAAGCCCAAAGTTTTTTAAGGCCAGACCGGTACCTTATGAAATCCACCTAGTCGTCGAAGCAGAGTTGGAAGGTTTGGAAGGTTCAGGAGTACTGTCCAAAGTGGACTGGAGCGAGTAGGCTACACCCATCATTCCTGTAATGAAGAGGTCATTGAGTAATATGCCTGGGGAACCAAAGACGGTTTGCATCTGTGGGGACTTTAAGGTGACAGTGAACCCAGTCCTTCACACTGTACAATATCCGCTTCCGCGGATTGAAGATATTTTCGCTTCGCTATCTGGAGGGAAACGCTTCACTAAGATTGATCTGGCCCAGGCATACCTGCAAATGGAGGTAGAAGAAGCCTCGAAACAGTACCTCACGATCAACACTCATAAAGGTCTCTACCAATACAACTGGCTGGTGTTCGGGGTAGCATCAGCTCCGGCTATTTGGCAAAGGGCAATGGATCAAGTCCTGCAAGGGACTCCAGGGACGCAGTGTTATTTGGACAACATCCTGGTCACGGGTGAAAATGACAGTGATCACCTCGCCAACCTGGAGCAGGTGTTCACTAGATTGAAGGAATATGGGCTCCGAGCTAATCGCCACAAATGCGAGTTTTTCCAGAAGCAGATCTCGTATTGTGGCCACGTTATTGATAAAGAGGGGTTACATAAGTCCCCTGAAAAGATTGAGGCAGTAGTCAAGGCTTCAGCACCGGAAAATGTGTCACAACTGAGGTCGTTCCTCGGGTTGGTGAACTACTACCATAAGTTCTTGCCGAATTTGTCTACCGTACTAAACCCACTGAACACCCTACTGCAAACGGGGGTACCATGGAAGTGGAGTGACGAATGTAAACGAGCTTTCCAGAAGAGCAAAGCATTGATCACATCAAAAGAGGTGTTGGCTCATTTCAACCCAGCACTACCCATTCGGTTGGCGTGTGATGTATCACCCTATGGCATTGGAGCGGTGCTGTCGCACAAATTCCCGGACGGCTCGGAGAGGCCAGTAGCCTTTGCGTCTCGGTCACTAACCATAGCCGAGCATAACTACACCCAGATTGACAGGGAGGCCCTCAGCCTAGTGTGGGGAGTGAAAAAGTTCAACCACTATCTGCACGGGCAGAAGTTCACCTTGCTGACTGACCACCAACCACTTGTCTCCATCTTTAATCCAAAGAAGGGCGTTCCGGTGATGACTGCGCAACGGCTACAAAGATGGTCCCTTTTTCTAGGGGCGCACTAATATGAAATCGAGTATAAGGGCACGAAACAGCATGAAAACACTGATGGGCTATCACGCCTGCCACTGCCTACTGCGGAGGAAGCACCAGCAGTGGATCCTGTCGAAATATTTAATTCGACTATAATTGAATGCTTGCCAGTAACTAACGCTGGTATAGAGAAGGAGACCCGAAATGACCCGACACTGTCTCGGGTATATGATTTGACGGTGAAAGGATGGCCAGCACATGGCGACTCACTGTTGCCAGCATTCTCACCCAGAAGAGAACAGCTGTCAGTATGCCAGGGGACCTTGATGTGTGGATCCCGAGTGGTAATTCCACCCAAGTTAAGGGAGAGACTGCTCAATGAGCTTCACGAAGGTCATCTGGGAGGGGTGAAAATGAAAAGCCTTGCTAGGGCTTATGTGTGGTGGCCGGGGATCGATCAGCAAATCGAGGACCTGACAAAGAGCTGCTCAGGATGCCAGAAGGTCCAAAATGTACCACCACATGCCCCTCTACACCCATGGGAGTGGCCCTCATCTCCATGGCAACGGGTACATATTGACTTTGCTGGTCCATTCATGGACTCAATGTTTTTAATAGCCGTGGATGCGCACTCGAAATGGCCTGAGGTGATCAAAATGTCGTCCACCACCACGGAGAAAACTATTGCAGTCCTACGGACCATATTTGCCAGGAACGGCTTGCCAGAGCAGATTTGCTCTGATAACGGACCACAGTTTGTGTCCGAAGAGTTTCGAAGATTTATGAAAAGGAATGGGGTAAGGCATTACACATCCGCCCCGTATCATCCAGCCACAAATGGATTGGCTGAGAGGTTCGTACAAACCTTTAAAAAAGCAGTAAAGGCCATGTGCGATGACGACATTCCACTGCAGTATAAGGTGGACAATTTCCTGTTAGCCTACAGAAATGCGACACATGCAGTCACCAACCAGGCCCCGGCCATGATGTTCTTTAACCGAAGGTTGAGACCTTGTCTGGATTTGCTCAGACCAAATGTACGAAGAGATGTTGAGAGTAAGCAATTCCAGCACATCAATGAGAAGCCAACAAGGAGCTTCAATGTAGGGCAACCAGTCTTGGCCCGCGACTACTGAACAGAGAAATGGCAACCAGGAATGATATGCACACGGCAGGGGCCATTAATGTACACAGTGGACATTGGGGAGAGCATCATGAGACGCCATGCTGACCAGATCCTAGAGTCACAGGAACGATTCAACCCCATGCCTCGCCCATATGTACCCGGTGATGAACCCAACATACAGGTAGCATCTACCCCAGAAACAGTAGCATCGGAAGCTGATGAACCAACCGACGACAGGGGGCCAGAATCGCCTCCGCACCGAGAGCAAGACACTCGGGAAAGGCGCTATCCAGAAAGGATCAGGAAGCCTCCCCAAAGACTGAATTTATAAATAGACTATTTTCAGCTAATGTTGCATGTTAAAAGTTAATTGTAATTAGTTTGATATTTAATTGTTAAATGAGTGTTATGGTACTGTTCATCTAAAAGGGGAGGAATTGTAATGTATGTACCTTTAAGGGGGGAACTATTTTCTACAGCTCATGTATACTGTAGTAGCGGCAGTGACCACACCTGTAAATACCGCTGAGTAGTAATCTGTTGTTTCAGTTGCAGTTTGAACCACGTTGAGTAAACACCTGTTGTACCGTTCTCTGCAGTCCTTTCCTTATTATTACACAGACGTAACATTTCGCATGACTCTCCCAGTCATTAATTCGTGCGGGGAGTACCCAGTACTTTTAGACTGGCTAGCCCGGATCCCCATGAGTACTAGAGGCAAGGCTTCCGCCCATTTCTGGGGCGAGCCCATCGTCTCTTTCCTCAGCTTTTCTTTGAGGGTGCGGTTCATGCGTTCCACAATCCCGGGTGACTGAGGATTACGGGCCACGTGCCACTTCCCTTCGATGCCTAAGAGCATGAGGGTGTTCTGCATCACTTGGCTGGTGAAATGACTCCCTCGGTCAGACTCCACGAATCGTGGTAGTCCCCACCGCGAGATCACTTCCCGGACCAAGAGCCTGGCAGTACTAAGCGCCGTGGCTGTTCAGCATGGGAAGGCTTCTACCCATTTGGTGAACACATCCACCAGGACGAGGCAATACTTATAGCCTCCCTGAGCGGTGGGCAGGGGCCCGATGTAGTCGACCTGTATCGACTGCCATGGTCCCTCTACTCTCCTGATGTGTCCCATGGGCACCTTCCTTTTCTGGGGGTCTGGGTTGTTTGCAGCGCACACAAGACAATTAGCGCAGAACTTGCGGACATTGTCCCGAAGTCCTGGCTGTTGTGTATGTAATATGTGTGCTACTTTGAACCTATGGACAGGACTGCACTACTTGTTGGGCGTAGTGATACGCAGTACCACTCCTGGCCATAGGGGTATAAATAGTACTGTGGGTACTGATCCCCCTCAGTTCCCGCCTGTGGGCATGAAGTAAAGACCTATGTGCAGTCCCTACCTCCAACCAGTAAAGGCCTGTTTGAGTTATACGTTTAAATCTTTGTGTTAATTGTTCAATACAATACACATACTTAACACTGGCGACGAGTCAGGCTCTTACCCTGCGGCAGTTATTCCAGGCGGCTTCGTCCAAAGACAGGACGTTGAAGAGAGGTTTCAATCCTCAACACCCCACTCAAAACTGAAGGGCAGCAGAAATCCTGACAGCTTCCAGCGACTGGAAGAGACAGGCATTAGGACCCTGAAGCCTCCATCAGCTTGTGAACCGGAGTAAAGACAGGACTGGGGAAGAGAGAGAGGTAGGGCGATAGCGATCGGCAGATAAGGGCCGGGCCGCTTTGAAGTGAGGGGCGCAGCCGGGCCAGCGATCGGGACCAAAGATAAGAGCCGCACTCGGACTGAAAGGCGCGGCGGCTGCAGAAGCTCAAGGTGCGAGAGCCGCGGTGCACAGCGCGGGCTATCGATCGCGGCGAAGATAAGGGCCGCACTCGAGGGCTGAAGGGAGACGGCGTCGGGGGACGGGTGAAGACCGCCAAGCGCGGGAAAACCGCCATTTTGTGGGCGGAGGACGACGGCAAGAGCGGGAAGCCGCCATCTTTGATAACAAGTAAAGAAAATAAAATCTGAGAAATTGCAAATCTACAATGCCTAAACACGGGAATATTAGCACCTTTGATAGTGACCTCGAAGATTGGGCCATATATGTTGAAAGAGTAAAAAATTATTGTAAGGCCAATAAAATTCGTGACCAAGATAAAGCTCTAACATTATTAAATTTAATGGGTGCGAAGACGTACGGGCAATTGAAACACCTGTTATCACCAGATGAACCGGCGGATAAGACGTTCGATGAGATTGTTACTGTCCTGAAAGATCATCTAAACCCCACGCCGCTGGTGCTAGCGGAACGATTTAAATTTTACGACAGAAGGCAGCTACAGCATGAAAGCAATGCTGAATATTTGCTGGAATTGCGTAAATTAGCGAAATATTGCCAGTTTGGAACGGGATTGACAGATGCACTACGAGACAAATTTGTGTGTGGTTTATTTAAACAGGATACACAAAAGCGACTGCTCGAGGAGAATGAGCTGACGCTTGAGAAGGCGGTCACTATGGCAGCAGCACACGAAGCCGCAGCGAGAGGCACGGCAGTAATGCAGCTACGGTCACCGGAGCTCAGTGCACACAAATTGGGTGTGAGTTCTGGCAAATGTTATCGTTGTGGAAAGACAACGCATGATCAGAACCAGTGTTGGTTTAAAAACCAAGAATGTAGAACTTGTGGTAGGCTTGGACATATAGCTAGAGTATGCAGGTCAGGGAAGAAGACCAGCAACAAGAAGTCACCGCAAGGAAAATACGCAAAGGTACACAAGGTGACCAAACAGGAGTCCGATTCAGACGCTAGCAGTAATGAACTGGCTAGCTTAAGCTGTAATGAACTGGCTAGCTTAAGAGTACTCAACGCTGGTAAGGGTGCAGACCTCCAGACAATTTGGGTCACTCTTCAGATAGAAGGAGTCCAAGTAAAACTGGAATTGGACACTGGATCGGCATTGACGGTCATAAATAAGAAAGATTACGGAAAGTTATTCCAACATATTCCCCTACAGGATACGGGGATTATATTGAAAACATACACGGGGCAAAGAGTGTACCCCATCGGGAAAATAGAGGTTGCAGTGGCCCACAAGGGCGAAGACAGTCAAATAATGGACTTATATGTGATATCTGAAGGAGGTCCTCCACTACTAGGACGGGAGTGGATTAGGAAAATGAATATGGACTGGCATTTCCTACAAACAATAACGAGTGAGAACTCGGTGAAGATAGTCGGCCCAGACTCTGGAACGGATGATGGTAAGCCCAACTCAGGTGCAAAAGACAAAGTTTCAGCACAGAATTCCACTGAGCAACAACAACATAGTTTAACTGTGGATTCTGAGTCTGGCAAGTCTACTGATGTGCCCATTTCTGAGGGACACCGGGCTCGAACTCAACTCCATTTCAAACTACAACAGCAATTAGAACAAATGCTTCGCCGTTTTGAGCAAGAGTTGAATGCAACGAAAGAGTTCTTTGATATAGAGTTGGAGAATCTGGAAAGACAACAGAAGCAGCTGATGGAGAAAATGGAGCAGGAGCACACAAAACGTCTGATGTCAGAGGAGTTAACGGTCAGCCAACTCCTGCATATGCTGAAGGACAGGACTCTGAA
Organism: Somniosus microcephalus; assembly: GCF_052327205.1. NCBI lineage: Eukaryota > Metazoa > Chordata > Chondrichthyes > Squaliformes > Somniosidae > Somniosus > Somniosus microcephalus. The sequence continues at coordinate 167,779,771 of NC_140988.1, forward strand.
ATGGGAAAAACTTGAACATGAACTTCAATATTCAAACGAAAGGGGTTCGGAGCTCTCAAAGGTTATTGGAAGAGCTGAGGTGGCAACACAGACTGAGATGACTGCAACAGAGCAGCCCTTGGATGCCAAAAGTACGCTGACTCACGTCAACGTAGAACAACAGACCGCTGAAACAGCTGCTCCGGTAGAGGGATTGCATAGTCCGATCAATCAATCTCCAAAGGAAGTTGAAGTATTAAAATCACAAATGAGGTCACTAGTAAACGACTTGCTGAAAGCCCAGAAAAAGCTGGATGCAGAGGTACACATGAAGAAGTCTCTTCAGGAAAGATGTCTGGATTTGGAACAAGAGCTGGCTAATGTCCAGCTGGGTATGGAGGAAATAGACGACCCTCTCACTGGTCTAGCTCAGGACGACACCGAATATTACGATGTCCTGTCCTGCCCAGCTTGTAACTTCGACTCCCAAAGTGCAGAAATCATGGAGGAGCACCAAAAGTCTACGGAACATCGGGAGAAGCTGGCTCTACGACGGAAACAGGAGGAAGAGAAGGAGGAACTGCGCATGCAGCTGGCAGCTGTGGCAGCTGACAATGGAGCCCAGAGAGTGTCCAAGAAGCAGAAAAGGAAAAGTAAAAACAGAAGATGACCCATCTGAACCATTATCACCTCTACCAGATCACACACGTGGTCCCTCCGAACGGAGCCAATTCAGTTCGGAAGTTCAAACTGTTAAATCCATGGAAGGACTATTGAATGAGTCACTCCAGCAACGTGAACCGACTACACCACAGAGATTGAATCTGTGAACTGTTTTCCGCAGAGACTGAATCTGTGATCTGTTTTGACATGAAGTTATCTATGTATCTATGTTATTCTGTTATGTAAACCTGAAGTTATATATGTATATATGTTATTACGTTATGTTAAATGGGGAGATGACTGTAAAGCTAGGAAGGGAGGAATGTTGTGTATGTAATATGTGTGCTACTTTGAACCTATGGACAGGACTGCACTACTTGTTGGGCGTAGTGATACGCAGTACCACTCCTGGCCATAGGGGTATAAATAGTACTGTGGGTACTGATCCCCCTCAGTTCCCGCCTGTGGGCATGAAGTAAAGACCTATGTGCAGTCCCTACCTCCAACCAGTAAAGGCCTGTTTGAGTTATACGTTTAAGTCTTTGTGTTAATTGTTCAATACAATACACATACTTAACACTGGCCACCATCCTGCCTGTTCTACCCGTTGCCAGGTGACCTCAGGCCCGGGGTGTCCCGCTCCTGGACCCTCATGGGCCAGTTGAAGGAATTCCCTCTGGTGCTGCTGCGGCACAACCCACTGTTCCCCTTTGAACAGCATGCCTTCCTTGATGGAGAGGGCTGCCGTACCGTACCGACCCTCTACCTCCTTGCCCTCATTGATTGCCTTGAGGACTGTTTTTAGGGCGGGATCTAGGGTTTGGACGGTCTTGAGGTCTGGGGGCAGCGTTACCCCTGTGGTCCCCTGAGTCCCATCCCTGCCTTGGATTACTGCCACAGGTTTGGACCCATAGGGATCCCAGAAAGTGCCGGTGCGGGCACCTTCCCTGGCTAGCATATCCGTTTGCTGGTTACCCTGGTTGCGGGGTTCCGTGGAGGAATGGGCCTTCACCTTGTGGATAAAGACTTCCCCTTCCTCCCCCTCTGCGGCCAGGATCTTTTCTAACAGGGGCTTTACGGTCAAGGGTCGCCCGTCCGCAGAGGTATATCCGCGGCGGGACCAGATGGCCAGGTATTCCGTACATGAACTGCATGTGAACATGCTGTCCGAGCAAATCGTGTATGGGGTGGGGAAGATCTCGGGGTGTGTAACGACGTACACTACCGCAGACAGTTCAGCCTGCGGGGCGCTCATAGTGCTGGGGAGCTTAATTGCCAGGGCAATGTCTGCCGCGGGGTCATAAACTCCACCCCCTGTGAGTCGTTCGCCAGCAGATACCGTGCTGGAACCGTCTACGTAGATCTCGCGGCCCGTGGGATGTATCCCGGTGTGTAAACCTACGTTCACTTCCCATACCCCTTCTACAGAACACCGGTGGGCTGTTCCGGGATATACCATGTTGGCCGCGAGCTTGGGCTCGCAGAGACCCTTCACCTTCAGATCCATCTGTGAAAGGAGGAGGGTCCAGCGGGCAATGCGGGCACTGCTTACTGTCCCATCCTTAATCCTTCCATCCAGAAGCATCCGGGTGGGTGTGTGATGGGTGAGGAGAGTGATGGGAGAGGTGCCTGTGAAGATCAATGACCTTTTCACAGCCCAATGCGTGGCCAAAAGATGCCGCTCGCAATTGGAGAAACTCCTCTCCACATCTGTGAGCTCTCTGGAGGAGTAAACCACCGGCCTTAGCTTGCCATGTCACTCTTGAAGCAGTACAGCGCTCAAGCTATCCCCGCTAGCCGCTACCTCCAGAAAGAACTCCTCCCCCCCATCTATGGCCCCCAGAGCTGGCGCAGTCTGCAAGTCCCCCTTGAGTTTTTCAAATGCTGCCTGGCAACCCTCATCCCAGGACGACTCCACTCCCTTGTGTAGGAGTCGGAGCAGCGGGGCTGCTGTGGCTGCATAGTCCTCAATGAAGTGTCTGCAGTACCCGGTCAGTCCCAGAAAGGACCTCACACCCGTTACGGTGGTGGGGATCGGTAGATCTTGCACCGATTCCCGTCTAGCCTTGTCTATGGCTCTCTCTCCAGCACGGATGGTCAGACCCAGGAATTTTACCTCCTGCTGGCCGATCCGTGCTTTCTTTGGGTTTACCTTGATACCCTTTCTGCCTAACAGCTACAATAGCTCGGCCAATAGTGGGCCGTGCTCCTCTCTGGAATCTGTGAACAGGAGCAGGTCGTCCACATACTGCACTAGCTGATTGGGCTGGCTGAACTCCTTTAAGCTTCCTGCCATACATTGATGGAAAATGCTGGGGCTGTTATGGAAACCCTGTGGCAAGCAGTTCCAAGTGTACTGTTGCCCTTTAAAGGTAAAGGCAAACTTGTACTGATCCTCCCTCCTTAAAGGGATGGACCAAAACCCATTGGAAATATCCATCACTGTGAACGTGGTCGCGGATGCTGGGATACTCCCTATCAGGTCGGCAACTGCTGCTACCGTCAGCGCGCAGGCTGGGATGTTGCTATTGAGGACTCTGTAGTCCACCGTGGCTCTCCAAGAATTGTCCGGCTTCTTCACCGGCCACGAAGGAGAGTTTACATGGGTGACTATCGGTCTCAACACGCCCTGCTGCACCAGTGAAGACATTGCTGTCTCCATATCGGGCTCCGCTTCCCTGGGGAAGTTGTACTGTTTTTGGGGTCGGGCCATGGGGTCTGTAAAGTCTGTAGGTATTATGGCGAATTAATACACAGACTACAAGAGTAACTTTAACAGGACTTTACTATTCGAAGGTCAGGGCGAATCTGCCCAATAAATCCTGACACAGCACTTATATACCGGTGTGGTCACCGTCGGTATTACAGTATACAGCAGCCAAGATAAAGTAGTGCCACACCTAAAATAGTTCTCTTAAAGGTGGACGGTTACATACAATAGTTCTCTTAAAGGTAGAACAGTTACATACACTACAATCCTCCCTTTTTAGCTTACAACATACTTATTCCCCATTAACATAACATCATAACATATATACAACTTATGCAAAACAGTTCACAGATTCAGTCTCTCTGGAGGCTTCCTGACTCTGTTCGGATAACGCCTCGGTGGTGTAGTAGTTTTCGGCGGGGTAGTAGGTTCTTCTGGCAAGGTCGATCGGCTTGAAGGACACTGTCAGGTTCATCTGATTCTAGTATTACCAGATCGGAGGTAGGTGCTCTGGGTATCTCTGCTTCAACATTAGCCGTGTAAGGTTGTGGAGTAGGTTGGTCCTTTGTGGATGACCCTATGATCTGGTCAACATGTCGCCTTATGATGCTGTCACCAATGTCCACGGTATACATCAGCGGCCCTAGCCTTTTCCCAATAGTTCCAGGCTGCCATTTCTCGGTACGGTAGTCCCGGGCCAAAACTTGTTGACCTATCTGAAAGGATCTAGTTGGCCTTTCATTCATGCCCTGAAATTGCCGGTTCTCTACGTCCCTTCTGATGTTTGGCTTAATCAAATCCAGCCGGCATCTTAGTCTTCTATTGAAAAACATCATGGCGGGAGTTTGGTTTGTGACCGCATGTGTTGCATTCCTGTACGCCAACAAGAAGTTATCTACCTTATGTTGTAGGTTGATGTCTTCATTACCCATGGCCTTTATGGCCTTCTTGAAGGTCTGGACAAACCTTTCAGCTAATCCATTGGTGGCGGGATGGTATGGGGCTGACGTGTAGTGCTTGACCCCATTCCTTTTTAAGAACTTCCTGAATTCTTCGGACACAAATTGCGGTCCATTATCAGAACAGATCTGTTCTGGCAGGCCATTCCTAGCAAATATGGTCCGTAATACTGTGATGGTTTTTTCCGTGGTGGTGGAGGACATCTTTATTACCTCCGGCCACTTGGAGTGTGCATCCACCGCGATTAGAAACATTGAGTCCATAAATGGACCAGCAAAGTCAACGTGTACCCTTTGCCAAGGAGATGAGGGCCACTCCCATGGATGCAGAGGAGCTTGTGGTGGCACGTTTTGGACCTTCTGGCATCCTAGACAGCTCTTGGTTATTTCTTCGATGTCTCCATCAATACCTGGCCACCACACAAACGCTCTTGCTAGGTTCTTCATTTTCACTCCACCCAGATGCCCCTCGTGAAGCTCCTTTAGCATCTTATGCTGAAGTTTGGGTGGAATCACTACTCTAGATCCACACATCAAGGTTCCTCGGCACACTGACAGCTGTTCTTTTCTTTGCGAAAATGCGGGCAGCGTTGGTTCGCCATGTGCTGGCCATCCCTCCACCGTTAAATCGTAGACTCGTGAGAGAGTCGGATCATTTCTTGTTTCATTTTCGATCATCGAATTTGTTACTGGTAGACATTCCACTATGGATGAGTGGAACATCTCTACCGGGTCCACTGTAGCTGCCTCTTCTACTACTGGCAACGGTAGGCGCGATAACCCATCAGCATTTCCATGCTGTTTGGACCTTTTGTATTCGATGTCATATTGGTGTGCCCCAAGTAACACGGACCACCTCTGTAGCCTTTGCGCTGTCATAGTGGAAACGGCCTTGTTAGGGTTGAATATGGACACCAACGGCTGGTGGTCTGTCAGTAATGTGAACTTCTTGCCCTGCAGGTAATGATTGAATTTCTTTACTCCCCACACAAGGCTGAGGGCCTCCCTATCTATCTGAGCATAATTTCGCTCAGTGGAGGTCAATGATCGGGACGCAAATACGACTGGCCTTTCCGAGCCATTTGGTGACTTGTGTGAAAGTACTGCTCCAATTCCATAAGGGGAAGCATCACAAGCTAGACGAAGAGGTAACGTTGGGTTGAAATGAGCCAACACTTCCTCAGAGGTAATCAACGCCTTGCTTCTGCGAAAGGCCTTCTTACAGTCCTCGCTCCACTTCCATGGTACTTCTTTCCGCAACAGAGCATTCAGCGGATGCAGCACCGTGGATAGATTTGGCAGAAACTTGTGGTAATAATTAATCAACCCCAGAAACGATCTCAACTGTGATACATTTTCCGGAGCGGGGGCCTTCACGACAGCTTCTATCTTGTCAGGTGACTTGTGCAGCCCCTCTTGGTCAATGACATGACCGCAGTACGAGATCCGTTTCTGGAAGAACTCACAATTCTGGTGATTAACTCGAAGGCCATATTCCTTCAAACTGGTGAGCACCAGTTTCAAATTTGCGAGGTGTTCCTCCTCGTCCTCTCCTGTAATCAGGATATCGTCCAAGTAACACTGAGTGCTTGGAATCCCCTGTAAGACCTGCTCCATGGCCCTCTGCCAAATTGCTGGAGCCGAAGCTACTCCAAAAACCAGTCTATTATAACGATACAAGCCTCTGTGTGTGTTGATTGTGAGATACTGGCGCGACTCTTCCTCGACTTCCATTTGTAAGTATGCTTGTGCCAGGTCTATCTTGGTGAAGTGTTTCCCACCAGACAATGAAGCAAAGACATCCTCAATCCGCGGAAGCGGGTATTGTACCGTGTGAAGCACCGGATTAACTGTGATCTTGAAGTCTCCGCAGATGCGGACCTTTCCCGGTCCCCCTGGCTTGTTACTTGATGAAGACTTCATGACGGGAACAATGGGCGTGGCCCACTCACTCCAGTCCACCTTAGACAGTACCCCTGAACGTTCAAGCTCTTCCAGTTCTGCCTCCACAGCAGGTCGTATCGCGTAAGGTACCGATCTGGCTTTGAAAAATTTTGGGCTTGCATGTTCTGCAATCTTGATTTTTGCCTTAATTCCTCTCAGTGTTCCCAGTCCTTGCTGAAATACCTCTTTAGCTTCGTCCAATATTCTGGACAACCGTTCAGGTTTGACATCTTCCTTTCCGGAATCTACCGTCATTGTGTTTAGTGAGTGCCAGTCTATCTTTATTTTCCTGATCCACTCCCGTCCCAGAAGTGGTGGACCTCCCTCGGGTAGCACATACATGTCCATTCCTCGGTGATCTTTGCCCTTGTGTCTCACCTTGACTTTTATCTTTCCGATGGGGTATACTTTATGCCCCGTGTATGTCTGCAATACTATCTCCGTATCCCGTAGGGGAATATGTTTGAACAACTTTTTGTAATCTTGCTTATTCATGACCGTCAACGCCGATCCGGTGTCCACTTCCATTTTCACTTGGACTTTTGCAATCTGTAGTGTGACCCAGATAGTTTGTCGGTCAGCTTCTTTACTCACATTGTGAATCCTCAGACTACCCAGTTCCTTGCTTTTGGAGTCTGAATCCGAATTCTGTTCATCTGTACTCTTCCCAGTCACCTTATGTACCTTTCTGTACGTCTTCTGCGGTGACTTATTATTGCTGGTCTTCTTTCCTGACCGGCATACTTTAGCTATGTGACCAGGCTTGCCACATTTCCTACATTCCTGGTTTTTAACCCAGCATTGGTTCTGATCATGTGTTGTCTTCCCACAACGATAACATTTTGTTGTACCCGAAGTCATTTGATCCATACTGAGCACCGCTGTCTTCCGCTGCATTTCCGCCGTGCCTCTCACTGCGGCTTCGTGCGATGCTGCAATAAGGACAGCCTTCTCAAGTGTAAAATCGTTCTCTTCGAGCAGTCGTTTTTGTATTCCTTCCTTCGACATTCCGCACACGAACCTGTCTCTCAGTGCCTCTGACAGATTTACCCCAAACTGGCAGTATTTTGCTAGTCTACGCAGTTCAACCAGGTACTCTGCGTTGCTTTCCTCTTTTAGTTGCGTTCTCACGTAAAATTTAGATCGTTCCGCTAACATCAGCGGTGCAGGGTTCAAATGATCCTTCAGGACAGCAACAATATAAGCGAAAGACTGATCCGCCGGTTTAGCTGGTGATAGAAGATGCTTCAATAACCCGTATGCCTTCGCACCCATTGAGTTTAGTAAGGTTAGAGCTTTGTCATAATTTGCTATCTTATTGACCTTACAATATATCTCGATGCGTTCTACATACGTGGCCCAATCTTCCACATCGGAACCGAAACCGTTGATGTTACTATGCTTAGGCATCTTCACCCTCTCCCGAGGCGGGAGAGCTTAAAGGCTTGAGAGGGAGCAGTCAGAGGCACCGAGGCCCACAGCCCCGAGACCGGAGGAGCAGCGGACCTGCGCGGAAGCAGCCCGAGGCGGGAGAGCTTAAAGGCTTGAGAGGGAGCAGTCAGAGGCACCGAGGCCCACAGCCCCGAGACCGGAGGAGCAGTGGACCTGCGCGGAAGCAGCCCGAGGCGGGAGAGCTTAAAGGCTTGAGAGGGAGCAGTCAGAGGCACCGAGGCCCACAGCCCCGAGACCGGAGGAGCAGCGGACCTGCGCGGAAGCAGCCCGAGGCGGGAGAGCTTAAAGGCTTGAGAGGGAGCAGTCAGAGGCACCGAGGCCCACAGCCCCGAGACCGGAGGAGCAGCGGACCTGCGCGGAAGCAGCCCGAGGCGGGAGAGCTTAAAGGCTTGAGAGGGAGCAGTCAGAGGCACCGAGGCCCACAGCCCCGAGACCGGAGGAGCAGCGGACCTGCGCGGAAGCAGCCCGAGGCGGGAGAGCTTAAAGGCTTGAGAGGGAGCAGTCAGAGGCACCGAGGCCCACAGCCCCGAGACCGGAGGAGCAGCGGACCTGCGCGGAAGCAGCCCGAGGCGGGAGAGCTTAAAGGCTTGAGAGGGAGCAGTCAGAGGCACCGAGGCCCACAGCCCCGAGACCGGAGGAGCAGCGGACCTGCGCGGAAGCAGCCCGAGGCGGGAGAGCTTAAAGGCTTGAGAGGGAGCAGTCAGAGGCACCGAGGCCCACAGCCCTGAGAGCGGAGGAGCAGCGGACCTGCGCGGAAGCAGCCCGAGGCGGGAGAGCCTAAAAGCTCACCTTTCGCGGGCTTTTTCTTTCACAGCTGGTGCAATCAGGAGAGCAGGAGGCCAGTAACTCTTATATAGGTGGAGCTGTTGCTAAACCCGAAACACTACAGTGTAGTGTCTCCCACCCTTCCACCTCCTCTAACCTTTTAGGGGTTAGGGGAAGTTGAAAAGGTAGGTTCAATTTATTTTATTTCAGGAGCCTAACCTAGGTGGAAAAGGTTCCAGGACAGGAGGCGGCAGTGAAAATACAACACCAGAAAACAGGTAGGTGACTGGTTGGTGAGTACTTTCACAAACTTATTCTAAGTAGAATTCAATAATTAAGCTAAATCGTAGTAAATAAAAGGGTATTGCAAGGGTTAAGTCATGGAAGGGCAGCTCGGACCCGTGCCATGCTCCTCCTGTGCCATGTGGGAAATCAGGGACACTGTCCCTGACAACTATGTGTGCAGGAAGTGTGTCCAGCTGCAGCTCCTAGCGGACCGCATGGCGGCGCTGGAGCTGTGAATGGACTCACTCTGGAGCATACGCGATGCTGAGGATCTTGTGGATAGCACATTCAGTGAGTTGGTCACACCGCAGGTAAAGGCTAGCTCAGACAGTAAATGGGTGACCAAAAGGCAGGGTAAAGGCAGGAAGGTAGTGCAGGAGTCGCCTGCGGTCATCTCCCTCCAAAACAGGTTTACCGTTTTGGGTACTGTTGGGGGAGATGACTTATCAGGGGAAGGCACCAGCAGCCAGGTTCAGGGCACCATGACTGACTCTGCTGCACAGAAGGGCGGAAAAAAGAGGGATAGGGCTATAGTGATAGGGGATTCAATTGTAAGGGGGATAGATAGGAGTTTCTGTGGCCGAGACCGAGACTCCAAGATGGTATGTTGCCTCCCTGGTGCAAGGGTCAAGGATGTCTCGGAGCGGGTGCAGAGCATTCTGAAGGGGGAGGGGGATCAGCCAGTTGTCGTGGTACATGTAGGTACCAACGATGTAGGTAAAAAGAGGGAGGAGGTCCTACAAGCTGAATTTAGGGAGTTAGGAGCTAAATTGAAAAGTAGGACCTCAAAGGTAGTAATCTCTGGATTGCTACCAGTGCCACGAGCTAATAAGTTTAGAGAGAGTAAGATAGATAAGCTAAATACGTGGCTTGAGCAGTGGTGCAAGGGAGAGGGATTTAAATTCCTGAGGCATTGGAACCAGTTCTTGGGGAGGAGTGACCTGTACCAAGGGGACGGTCTACACCTGAACTGTGAGGGAGCCGATGTCCTCGGGGTAATATTTTCTAGGGCGGTTCGGGAGGATTTAAACTAATTTGGCAGGGGGATGGGAACCTAGGTAGTGGAAAAGAGGGAAGTCATATGAAGTCAGAAATAGATGGTAGAAAGGTGAGAAGCAATAAGCAAAGGAGAGAAACACAAAGGGCCAAACTAATTCATAATGAGAGTGTGAAAAAAGCAAGCCTGAAGGCTTTGTATCTTAATGCTAGAAGCATTAGGAACAAGGTGGATGAATTAGTTGTGGAAATAGAGGTAAACAAGTATGATTTGATTGGGATTACAGAAACGTGGCTGCAGGGTGGGCAAGGCTGGGAACTTAACATCCAGGGATATACAATATTTAGGAAGGATCGGCAAAAAGGTAGGGGAGGTGGGGTAGCATTGCTGGTAAAGGAGGGGATTAATGCAATGGAAAGGAAGGATATTAACTCGGATGAAACGGAATCTGTATGGGTAGAAATGAGAAATAGCAAGGGGAGGAAAACGTTAGTGGGTGTGATATATAGGCCTCCAAATAGTAATATGGAGGTGAGGGAAGGCATAAAAAGGGAAATTAGAGAAGCGTGCGATAAGAGCACAGCTGTCATCATGGGTGACTTTAATTTACATATTGATTGGACTACCCAAATTAGTAAAAATTCTGAGGAGGAGGAATTCCTGGAATGTTTTCGGGACGGTTATCTGGACCAATATGTCGAGGTGCCGACTCGAGATCAGGCCATTTTAGACTGGGTATTGTGCAATGAGAAGGGACTTATCAGCAATCTTCTTGTACGAGGCCCCTTGGGTCAGAGCGATCATAATATGATCGAGCTCTCAGTCGAGATGGAGAGTGAGGAAATTGAATCAGAGACTAAGGTCCAGAACTTAAATAAAGGGAATTACGAGGGTATGAGACGGGAATTGGGTAAGATTGATTGGGTGGTGTTTCTGGGGGGATTGACAGTGGATAGACAATGGCAAGCATTCAAAGATAGAATGGAAGAATTCCAGAACATGTTTATACCGGTTTGGCATAAAAATAAACCTAAAAAGGTGACTCAACCGTGGATAACGAGGGAAATTAGGGACAGCATAAAATCAAAAAAAAGGGCATATCAACTGGCAAAAAAAAGCACCAGACCGGAAGATTGGGGGCAGTACAGGATACAGCAAAAGAGGACAAAGGGATTAATCAGGAAGGGGAAAATAGAATACGAAAGTAAACTTGCAGCAAACATAAAGACAGACTGCAAAAGCTTTTATCGGTATATCAGGAGGAAAAGACTGGTAAAATCCCAAGTCGGTCCCTTGCAGTCCGATTCGGGAGAATATATAATGGAGAATAAGGAAATGGCAGACCAATTAAACTCATACTTTGGTTCTGTATTCACAAAGGAGGACACAAATAACCTCCCAGGAATATCGGCAAACATAGGGACTAATGAGAGGGAGGAGCTGACAGAAATTAGTATCTCTAGGGATATGGTGTTGGGTAAGTTGAGGGGACTGAAGGCCGACAAATCCCCAGGGCCTGATAAACTACATCCTAGGGTACTTAAGGAGGTGGCCCTGGAGATAGCAGATGCTCTAAGGATCATCTTCCGGAACTCCATTGACTCGGGAACAGTACCCGTGGATTGGAGGGTAGCTAATGTTACCCCAATATTTAAAAAGGGGGGTAGAGAGAAAGCAGGGAATTATAGACCAGTAAGCCTTACATCGGTTGTGGGCAAAATGCTAGAGTCCATTATTAAGGATAAAATAGCGGAGCACTTGACAAATGGGGAAAGGATCGGACAGAGTCAACATGGATTTACAAAGGGTAAATCGTGTTTGACTAATCTGCTGGAATTTTTTGAGGAGGTAACTGGTAGAATAGATGGGGGAGAGCCAGTGGATGTGGTGTACCTTGACTTCCAGAAAGCCTTCGATAAGGTTCCACACAAAAGATTATCATGCAAAATTAAGGCTCATGGGATTGGGGGCAAAGTATTAACGTGGATAGAGAACTGGCTGGCGGATAGAAAACAGAGAGTTGGAATAAACGGCTCGTTTTCGGAGTGGCAGGCAGTGACCAGCGGGGTGCCGCAAGGATCTGTCCTGGGACCCCAGCTGTTCACAATATATATAAATGATCTGGATCAGGGAATTGGATGCAATATTTCCAAATTCGCTGACGACACTAAACTAGGAGGAGGGGTGGGCTCTGATGAGGATGTCAGGAGGCTACAGTGTGATTTGGACAGGTTGGGGGAATGGGCGGATACGTGGCAGATGCACTATAATGTGGATAAATGCGAGGTTATCCACTTTGGGGGTAAAAACAGGAGGGTAGATTATTATCTAAATGGCAATAGATTGGGAGATGGGGAAGTGCAGAGGGACCTGGGTGTTCTTGTGCACCAGTCACTGAAGGAGAGCATGCAGGTGCAACAGGCGATTAAGAAGGCAAATGGTATGTTGGCCTTCATATCAAGGGGGTTCGAGTATAGGAATAGGGATACCTTACTACAGCTGTACAAGGTGCTGGTGAGACCGCATCTGGAGTATTGTGTACAGTTTTGGTCGCCCCATCTGCGGAAGGATGTTCTTGTCATGGAAAGAGTGCAACGGCGATTCACCAGGCTGATACCTGGAATGGCGGGAATGACCTACGAAGAGAGATTAAATAGTTTGGGCTTGTACTCACTGGAGTTTAGAAGATTGAGAGGGGATCTCATCGAAACATATAAAATTATGGCAGGCCTGGACAGGCTGAATTCAGAGAGAATGTTTCCAATGGCCGGGGAGCACAGAACCAGGGGCCACAGTCTAAAAATAGCGGGCAAATCATTTAAAACAGAGATGAGGAAGAATTTCTTCACTCAAAGAGTGGTGAGCCTGTGGAATTCCCTGCCACAGAGGGCTGTGAAGGCTAATTCAATAAATATTTTCAAGAGAGAATTGGATATATTTCTGAAGGCTAAGGGGATTAAGGGTTACGGAGAAAAGGCGGGGACGGGGTACTGAACTGGTAAGATCAGCTATGATCTCAGACGAAGATCAGCCATGATCTCATTGAATGGCGGAGCAGGCTCGAAGGGCCGAATGGCCTACTCCTGTTCCTATCTCTATGTATCTATGTATCTATGAAACAACAACGAAATATTTCTTTAACTTTTTTTTTCCAAAATGGCGGTTTCCCGCGCTTGTCTTCTTCCCCGCCTACTGGCGGCTTCCCGCGTTTCTTCCCCTGGCGGGAGGGGGAAGCTTTTCCCTCGGGCGACGACCGCTGGCTTTCGGGGTTCGCAGCCTGCGCGTCGGCTTCAGTGCGTTCCTTGTTCCCTTTTCTCGGCAGGGCAACCGGCGCTGGGTACAACCCGTTGACGGCGAACAGTTTCAGCCACTGGGCTGGATCTCGCTCAGTCTCCCTCGCTCGGGCTCTGTCTCTCCCGCTCGCTCGGGCTCTGTCTCTCCCTCAGCGGCTTCCAATCGCGCCTCCCAGCCCTCTCGCAGTCCGGTGCTTTCCTCCCCGGCTGCGGCTGAGTTCTCCGCGATTTATTTATTTTTATATCTTCCCGCGCCTTACGATCCCGGTCGCAGCGCTTCGTGGCCTCGGTCGCTGCTCGGCCTTTTTCACTCCAATCACACCTCCCAGCCCTCTCGTAGTCCGGTGCTTTCCTCCCCGGCTGCAGCTGAGTTCACCGCGGTTTATTTATTTTTATACCTTCCCACGCCTTACGATCCCGGTCGCAGCGCTTCATGGCCTCGGTCGCTGCCCGGCCTTTTTCGCCGGTCACGGTCTAGCTGTCTCACGACGCCGTTGCGTCTCCCAGCCCGCTTGTACCGCGGCTTCCGTGCTCCACGCTGCCCCAGTCTCAGCGCCTCTGGGCCCGACTTCTGTCCGGCTCCTTTCCCCCGACCGTGGTCGAGTTCACCGCCCTTATCCTCCGTTAATTTTTTTATTTTCCCTTTACTCACAGTCACCGTGGCCGACTTGCTTCTCGTGCTGATCGGCTCACTCACCACCGTGGCAGAAGGGACAATCAGTGCCTGTTGCTGATGGAAGGCTTCATGTCTGAATTCTTCCTTCTTCCTTGCTCTGCAGACTCGAGTTTTCTCTCAGCAGAACGACGAGGGCGGGTGCCTCTTCTCGACGCTCGTTAACTGCTTCGGAAGTATTGTTGCCGCAGGGTAAGATCGAACTCGTCGCCACTGTAAAGTCTGTAGGTATTATGGCGAATTAATACACAGACTACAAGAGTAACTTTAACAGGACTTTACTATTCGAAGGTCAGGGCGAATCTGCCCAATAAATCCTGACACAGCACTTATATACCGGTGTGGTCGCCGTCGGTATTACAGTATACAGCAGCCAAGATAAAGTAGTGCCACACCTAAAATAGTTCTCTTAAAGGTGGACGGTTACATACAATAGTTCTCTTAAAGGTAGAACAGTTACATACACTACAGGGTCCCCGTCTACTCTGACCTCAAACCCGGTGACCCTCCCGCAATTGTGTTTGTGAGTGGCAAACATAGTCAAGTGGTCTGACATGAATGCCTGCAGATCTTGTGGGACACTGGCGACCATGAGCTCAAGGTCGTAGCCCTCTTTTGGCTTCACGGTGCACAGGGTCCCCTTTCCTCCCTTCCCTGGGATGATGACTACCTCGCACTTCTTACCCCTACCTGCTCCCCAAAGACAATGATTTCTTAGATCCACGAGGATCCCGTGTTCTACCAAGAAATCGGACCCAAGGATCCCCTTTCCACCCCCCACCTCCCACTTCATCAGTATGCACTTCCACTTGGTGCGGAGTGGTCCTAAATGAATGGAGAGGGGAATGGAAAATGCGCCAGCCTGTTCTTTGCCTGTGAAGCCCAACAGAATATATGGGACCCCGGTGGACAGAGGTGAAGTGGTAGGGTTGTCTGTGTGGATCACGGTGCACGATGCCCCCATATCCAACAGATATGCTCCCTTCTCCCGCTCTACCTCCATCTCCACGAGGGGTCGCCTCCATGCATCATATCGCAGCGCGCACAGGTAGACGGGCTGCGCTGGCTCTAGTCATTTGGGTGCAGCGGTCCGGGCTGCGGGAACGACGGGACCGGTGGTGGCAGCTATCTTCCCGTGCGAGGTCATAAGAGACCGCATTGTCTCTAAAATTGACTCTATCGCAGCGGGATCCATAGCTGCACCAGTTCCTCTTTCAGGGGAAGGGGCTGCGTCTTGGACCTGGACTCTTGCTGGGGCGGCGGTCTGGGCTTGGGCTTGGGCTGCGGGAGCTTTTCCCTTATTATCCTTCCACGGATTTTTACAGTCCCTGCGCCAATGTCCATCCTTCCCACACCCGTAACAATTGAGCTTGGCTTGGGCAGGGCAATTCCCCTCCTGACGCCACTCCTTCTTGCTTGGGGCTGCGGGTTTTGCCTCATGCACTTTTCCCTTAGAGGGAGGTGTCTCCTGACTTCTACAGTTCTTGGACGCAATATTAAGCTGTCGGAGCATGGTCTCCTCCGTGATACCGGGACCTTGGGCGTCAAACCAAGATTTGGCTAGGGTCCGTATCTGGGGCAAGCTTTTAGCAACCAGGCAACGGAGCCAATGAATCCACTGTTCGGCATTCATTGCGGCCCGTTCCGGCATGCCCGGACAACTGCGCCGATACACTGGCCACAGCCTTTCTGCGAAAACCCGTGGGGGTTCTCCAGTTAGCTGCACAGTCCCTTCCACCCGGAGGAATGAATTACCGTCGTCCACTCCCAGAACCTCCAAGACCTCATCCCTGAGTTCCACATACCCTGTCCGTCCCCTCTTACTCCCGTCTGAGAGGCACTGAAGGATTGTGCTATCCAGGGAGAAGAGCAGCATCTTTGCCTGTTCACGATCATCACAATCATTGATGGCGGCTGTTTCCTCTACCTCCCTGAAATGGACTGAGGCATCTCTCTTCTCAGAGAGTTTTGGGAGGTGGCTTATCATTGCTCTGAGTTGTTGGGCACCGTGGGGTAGCACTATCTGGTTCAGGTGGGGTCTCTATCCTAACCTGGTGTTGGCTGGCTACAGCTTGGCATTCCTGATTCATGGCGTGAAGCGCTGTGATGAGTTTGTCCCCCCCCCCCCATGGCCTTCTCCTCTATTTCTGCTTCCTGGGCAGTGATCTTGGCTGCCTGTGCTGCAACAACTCTGTCCAAAATCTGGACCTGTTTCTTGTAGCACACCAGCCACACTGCCTTTTCCACTGACTTATTATGTTCTTTGCCCTCTGTCCACCTGATGGCGGCGTCTACTGGACGCCCATCCAGTAAGAGATCGGAAATCCACTGCTTAGTGAGACTTACCTTGCCAAAAACATAATCCACTATCCTCTCCTCCATAACATTTTGACCGTTCAAACCTGGGTCTAATACATTGCAATCCTGCTGCCAGTGTCCTGCCGCGGTCGCCATTTTCTGTAAGGGGCTTTCGATCGCAGAGGTTTCTCTCTCTAGAGGCCTCTCTCTCTTGCACAGTAAAACCTTGAGTGGTTTGACCCACTCGCCCCTTAGGTTCTAGACACTGGAATTGGATGCAGGAACTACAATGTAGAGAATACTCGATAGGCCAGGTTTAATGGAAATGAAATGAAATTTTATTGCATAGAGAAAAACAAATCAAATGCAAGTCAATAAAAGGGTACATGGGAGGGAAAAAAAAACCAAATTCAGAATATATTACTAACTGAGATAGATACAGGCATATTATACTTTACAAAAGTCATCATGAAATGGGGAAACACACAGAACATCGAGGGACAACAACTCATTATCCCTTAAATGCCCACCCCCTAAGCTTAGCTAGGTCAGATTGTGAGGGGCCAGAAACATGCTCACCAATCCAGTTGGAAAGTATAGAGTTTTGAAACAGGTCTGCATTTTGATCCTTTCAGGCGTCTTGTCTCCACGTGGTAAGCGCTGCGGGCTGCGACACTCTTTCTTCTTCCTCGAGGTGAAGGTCACAGACAGGCTGGACACTGGCAGGCCTGGACGTCGGTGGGGACGGCGACCACCTGTTTGACCATGGTTGAAGAGGTCTCTTTGCGGAGTCTAGCTGATTACCATTTTCAGCTAGATTCCTTCTGTAGGGCTGCTGTCCTTTGTCTCGTCAACGGCCCGGGGTTTGTCGATAATTTCCCGATGGTTACCCTGGGGCGGGACACAGACTTGAATCACCTTCTTGGTCTCTGGATCGACGTTCCTCCACGGCTCTCAAAAGGACAAGCTCAAAAGCGCGTCTCGCTGATCGCTACCGATGGCTACCCCAGGACCCCAAATATACTTCTCAAGAGAAGCCTTTATCTCCCGCCAAATCAAGGTTAGTCTTTGTTTAACTTTTGGTGGGCTTTTATCACAACGGGGTAGTTATTATATTTAAACTACTTTCGGGATGGCCGGTGATGGCCATCTCTGGTCTGGAATGACCTTGTATTGTTTTGAATGTCCTCTTGATGTCTTTAATGGGTCTTCGATGCTCCCCTTATGAATATAAAACTGTTTCCCTTTGTCTGGGTAAACATTTAGATAGCCTTTATCTACAGGCCGATCTGACTGGATCTGCATCCAATCCGTATGTATGCGGTTGTGTCTGGTTTTGTTTTCTCCGAAACGGCCTTCCAGAACTTACTGTGGGCTGAATCCACAAAGGCTGTCTGGGGACTGCAGGAACCATTTTAAAGTGTCCAGAAAGCTAGTCACGGGGTCTGGCGGCCATTTTATGTGTCCCTTTATCTGGGCTTCTTTTAAAACAGTCTTTTTAAAAGTAAAGGCCTCTTCTGCCAAAGGACCCTTATCTGACAATATTAATTTTGCGAATCTTACAATTTTCAGGTGGTGCAGCTTAACATTGTTTGGCCTTAACACTGCCCATTTCATGGCTATATCCAATTTCTAGGCCCTTAATTCTCGAGATGAGAGTGCCTGCCCTTGACATCAAGGCAGCATTTGATCGAGTGTGGCATCAAGAAGTCCGAGTAAAATTAAAGTTATTGGGCATCAGGGGAAAAACTCTGCACTGGCTGGAGTCATATCTAGCACAAAGGTCGATGGTTGTGGATATTGGAGGTCAATCATCTCAGCCCCAGGACATTGCTGTAGGAGTTCCTCAGGGCAGTATCTTAGGCCCAACCATCTTCAGCTGCTTCATCAATGACCTTCCCTCAATCATAAGAGCAGAAGTGGGGATGTTTGCTGATAATTGCACAGTGTTCAGTTTCATTCACAGCTCCTCAGATAATGAAGTAGTCCGTGTCCGCATGCAGCAAGACCTGGACAACATTCAGGCTTGTGCTGATTAAACATTCAGGTAACATTCATGGCAGGTAACATTCGTGCTACACCATGACCATCTCCAACAAATGAGAGTCTAACCACCTCCCCTTGATATTCAACAGCATTACCATTGTTGAATTCCCCACCATCAACATCCTGGGGGTCAACATTGACCAGAAACTTAACTGGACCAGCCACATAAATACTGTAATTACAAGAGCAAGTCAGAGGCTAGGTATTCTGCGATGATTGACTCATCTCTTGACTCCCCAAAGTCTTTCCTCCATCTACAATGCACAATCAGGAGTGTGATGGAATGCTCTCCACTTGCTTGGATAAGTGCAGCTCCAACAACACTCAAGAAGCTTGACACCATCCAGGACCAAGCAGCCTGCTTGATTGGCAGCCCATCCACCACCTTAAACATTCACTCCCTCCACCACCAGCATACAATTCAATTCAATTCAAATCACTTTATTGGCATGACAAGGTACATCTTATGTTGCCAAAGCATCGAAAAACATTCATGGTTGTACACAAAAATACAGATCTATCCATACAGTGTATAAACAGATATATCCCTGAGTGTATAAATATACATTCATATAATTTGTATGTACTCTTTTCTTATATTTAGTGGTTGTCCCTCTGTTTATGGCAAGCTGTAACATAGTGTGCTGCTAAGGTTACACAATTTCCCTCTTCCCCTAGTAGGTATGGGAGTTTTTGGTCGTCATTCAAATTTCTGAATTCCGGGCTGCAGTGTGCACCATCTACAAGGTGCACTGCAGCCAAGGCTTCTTCGACAGCACTTCCCAAACCCGCGACCTCTGCCACCTAGAAGGACAAGGGCAGCAGACACATGGGAACACCACCACCTCCAAGTTCTCCTCCAAGTCACACACCATCCTGACTTGGAAATTCATCACTGATCTTCATCGTTGCTGGGTCAGAATCCTGGAATTCCCTACCTAACAGCACTGTGGGAGTACCTTCACCACACGGACTGTAGCACTTCAAGAAGGTAGCTCACCACCACCTTCTCAAGAGCAATTAGGAATGGGCAATAAATGCTGGACTTTCCAGCAATGCCCACCTCCCAAGAATGAATTAAAAAAACGTTGTTTGATGATGAATGGGAAGTCATGAATTGACGGTGACCAATGGGAGGATGTTGAAAGGGGTGGTCAGTTGTTTGCAGGACTGCTTTGTGTTAGTGGCATGGGGGGGCAGGGGGCACAGTGGCGGAAACATGGCTGTTGCATGTGGTTGAGAGAGGGGTCCACTGCCTTAGATTGGACCTCAGATGAGCACCAAGATAACCAGCATCAGCAACAACACCAGCAGCAGCAGACCTGTAACTACACAGGAGAGAAGGGAACAGCAGAGAGGTCAGTAGAGAGGGCAGCAGCAGAGAGGTGCAGCTCACAGGAGACAAGGGATACCCACTTAAAAACACAGGAGCGATACAGTGAATGCCATATAACCACCAGATGTGTCATCGCACAAGCCATTGGCATGCTGAAGATGTGCTTCAGGTGCCTCGACAGATCTGGAGGAGACCTTCAATACACACCAGCCAGGGTCTCCAGAATGGTCTTGGTGTGCTGCACTCTGCACAACATTACGCAGCAGCGAGGTTTGAACCTGCAGGAGGACTAAGGAATAGATCTTCTTTGGAGGATTCTGAGGAGGAGCAGAAGGAAAATGAGGAGGAGGAGGAGGAGAAAGATGAGGAGGAGGAGGAGGAAGATGATGAGAGCAGTGCACAACCAGCTGCACACATTGTTGCCCGGGATTCCCAGGATGCCCTGATTATTGCGATGTTCACTTAGGATCCACTAGAGGACCCACAACCACATACAACAACCACTTTTCTGCACCAACGCTCCCCCCCACCCCTTCAAATCTCCCCATTGGTCGCCATAAATTCAAGTCTTCCCATTTATCATCAAACAACTTGAAAAGCCACTTGCCAGCCAACAGCTAAGAATGGGCAAGTTGGGAAAGTGGTGCAAAAGAATAATATTTATGTGCTTCAAGTAAAGAACAGACGGCTGAAAATTCAGTAGCCTTAGCGCCTCATTTGAGGCGCTAGAGGGCCTTGCGCCGGAGTTATGGCCAGTAGTGAAATTCCCTGGGGCCCTAAATCGGCGTTGCTCCGGTAGCGCTGCGCCGGCACCGATGACGTCATCGGTGTGCGCAGCGTCCCGGTTGCCGTGGTAACCCGCCCGAACTCCGAAATTGAGTTGCGGCCGCCTCGCCCGTGGCAGCCGCAACCAGCGTTTTGTCAGAGGTGCCTTACTGCAGTTAGCGCCGGCGTATTAAAGGCCCCGCGGCGGCCGGCCGCTTTCCCGCTGGCCGCCTGCCCGCAGCTCCCTCCCCGGACTTCTCTCCCCCCCCCCACCCCCCGGAACAGATGCAAGCCCGGCACTTGTCCGAGGTGCCGGGCTCATTTTTAAGCAGATTTGCGCGGGCCGCGGCCGGGTGCAGGCAGCTCCTCCTTAACGGAAGGAGGAGGCCTGCACTTCCCCAGCCTGCCGCACCGCATCGGGTGCCGCAGCGCCGGAATTGCGGCGCGAAACGGCAGTTAGCGCCCTTTTCCAGGCGCTAAGACCCTTCAGTAGCGCCGGCAGCCATTTGGGCGCGGCGCCACTGAATTTTTGGCGCGCGCAGGGGACTTAGCGCCGGCACTCATTTCCGGCGCTAAAGCCCTGGCTAAGCCAAAACCCAATTTCTAGGCCAGAAACTTAACAAGATAACAATCTTTAAGATACAAATCTGTATACCCTTGTGCAACTACAAATCTTTAATCTTCCTTTTCCTAGTGCTCCTACGTGGTGCAATCCCTTCAGCAGAGGTAGAGGCCAGCTGCTCAGACTGCTGAGATGCTCTTAGTCCTTTGGGTTTTAGAGCCCGTGAGGGTCCCACCAATGACTGCTCCACCTGCACGTGTGCATGGGCAGACTCGGCCATCAGGAAGCACTGACAGAGGAGGTGGGGGGGGGGGGCTGGCTGTGGGTGAAAAGTGGAAGCGCTTTGAGTGGAGTCCCCACTTCCATGACCCCTTTCGCCATCATCCCTCTCAAGGCCCAACCACACTTCACTGCTACCACTTTGCTGCAGATCAGTGCAGCCCTGTAAGGCCAAGGCTGGGGTATCATTCATCCTATTTAAGCTGACATCCAGAGTCTGCAAGCTCTTGCTCACGGCCTGCATGGACTCGTGTGATTGCTGCATTTGATGTTCCATGCAGTTGACCTGTCTATCCATGCAAGAAGATGCGACAACATGCAGTGCCGTGCAACATCAACCCATTCATGCTTAAGGCGGACTCCTCCAGTCTCTCTGCAATCGTGGACATTGTGCTTGGAAGGCCTGTCAGTACATCGCACATTGTCTGCTACTGCTCAATGATTATCCTCTTCATCGACAGCCCCTGGGATACAGCATCTGTGTCCAGCTGAGCAGAGATTTCTGACATGGACTCTCCACTATTGTCTCTGCCACCACCATTTGCTCTTGCTCACTTGTGAAGTGTGAGTCACCAGGTGAAAACCCAACTATCTATAATAATAATAATTCAACTTTATTGTCATTGTACAATGCACAACGAAATGTGATCTTGCAAGCTCCCATGAGTCCAGTACAAATAACATTAACATTAAACGTAAATAGCACCGTCCTGGGAGAAGCAAAGCCGCTGCGTCGGTGCGCGCCGCCATTCCATTTCCACCATTCCGACAATCTTCAGCCCAATGCCTGGGCCTGCTCACCAGCCGCCCCTCCCAGGGCTCTTTACGTGACCTTCTGTACCTGGATCTTCCCTGATGGTCACCCCGCCAGGTACTAACCAGGCCTGGCTCTGCTTAGCTTCCAAGCCTTGCCAGTGACCCTGTCCCTAGTCCCAGGAACAGGGCTTACTGGGCACACTGAAATGCGAGTAGCTGAGCTGATGCATGGTCTGCATGAATCGTGTGATGGTGCACCCTCAGAACAATTGAGCTCCTCTGCGGAATTGTCATCCGTGACCTCCACCAACTTCTGCTGCACATGTGAAGGTCCTGTGGGAGATAAAAGACATGAATGAGTACCGGCAAGGTAAGAATGTTGCAACTTCTTATTATGAACATGATCATATTTCACCCACTGTTGACATCAAGTAATCATGACTAAGTGCTGTATGACATGTGGCTGTCTGATATTTAGCTGTGTCACTAGGGAGCTGGGAGAACTCCACCTCCCCATCTCCGATGGCCAGGCATGCCAAGACTCTGCTGCTCTCCAGCATCTCCTCCTCTGCACCTGTTGCAAGTTGGCTGGAGAGCCACCTCCAGTTCTCTTCCTTCCCTGGTGTTCTATGCTCTCTTCTCCTGCAAGGAGGGCAAGAACAGACCTATGAGTGAGTTAATGACATGAGTTCATCCGATGGATGGAGAGCAGTTGGTGAGCGTGCGTATCAGGGAGAGGCCTGACATTGCCTAAGGATGAGGGTGAGTCTCAGTGCTGGATGGATAGATGGGGATGTGCAGAAGTGCACAGACAGAGAGGGATGGGTGTACCTGCATGGTAAGAAGATATGAGGAGTGATGTGATGGAGTAGCTTGAGAAGGCAGAGTGAGGGGGTGGGGTGATGCACACAGCAGGATGTTGGTGAATGTGCCACTGTAGGCAACTTTCCTGACCTGGTTAGGTCATTAAAGCACTTCCTGCACTGCATCCAGGAGCGTGGCATATGCTCCTGCTGCTGACCTTCTGGGCAACCTCCAACTACACCTTCCTGGTCTCTGCCGCAGATTTCTTCCTCCCATTGTTAGGAAATAGTATCTCCTTGCGGCTTCTCACAGCCCCCAGCAGCACATCCAGGGAGGCATCATTGAAATGGGGCACAGCCTTTGCACGTCTTCCTTCCATTCCTCACCTTCCTCCTTTCTTCTCCTGAAATCTAACACCTCCAAATTGCATCTTTGCATCGTCCCTTTAAATACGGGAGTTGAGATCATGTCATGTGGGTCCTCATCATGCTCGCTGCCACTGATTGGACAGGAAACCCAGTTGTAAAATGATAATGAGGTGGCTGCGTTAAAAAGACAGATGCGCTGAACATACCTCTGGGTTTCCCATGCAATATCGGACACCCCCGCTCCCAGCTAAGATTGGGGCCACTGTACCTGATGACAATCAATCCTTCTTTAATCTGTTTGGGACTCCACTTTTCAACTACTCACAGGCCTCATTTAAACAAATCTTTACAAAATGGCAGAAGTGGCTGTAAAGTCCGCGCCTCAATAATACACGGACCGCGGGAGAACAATTAAACAGGTATTTTACTGAACAGAGGGTACTCTTTTGTTTGGACCCAAAAAAAACCCAAAACAAATTGGACTGTAAATTAACAAAAGTTCAACTAAAACTTAACAAATCAAATTAAAATTTGGTTTTCCGGGTTGATGATGCACTCCAGTCCCCGCGGCGCCCACCGGTCGTGGAAATACTCAAGCGTGCCGGCGGACACCGCGTGCTCCATCTCCAGGGCCACCCGGGCGCGAACATGGCCGCGGAAGAGAGGCAGGCAATCCGGCCGGACGACCCCGTCGACCGCCTGCTACCTGGACCAATTGATGGCTCTTTTAGCCAGGCCCAGGAGCAAGCCTACAAGGAGGTCCTCCAACCTGCCCGCTCCCCTCTGCACTGGGTGACCGTAGATCAAGCGCGTGGGACTGAAGTGCAACCAAAAATTGAGGAGCAGCCCCTTCAAGTAGTGAAAGAGGGGCTGCAACCTCTCACACTCGACATAAACGTGAAACATAGACTCCTCCAGGCCGCAAAAAATGCAGGCGGCCTGGGAGTCCGTGAACCTACTTAAAACCATATTGCACGGGACCGCTCCGTGCAACACCCTCCAGGCCAAGTCCCCAATGGAACAAGGGAGGACTCCCGTGTAGAGAGCCTTCCATTGGGGACCTCCGCCTCCGCCGGTCGGCAAGACGCCACGCCAAGGCGTGTCCGGATGGCAGATGAAGATGGCAAAGTGGAGAGTGTGCAGGAGCAGCCCGTAAAGGAAACCCCTCCGCGCGGAATGAAAAGGCACGGAGGGTATTTCCTCGAGACGGCTCAAGTTGTGAGGCGCCGGTTCCTGAGGGGAGTTTCGGGGCCGGGCGCCGATGAGGAATTCTGTCAGAACGGGGGTAAGCTCAGACGGGATTGCCCCACGTGCTTGAGCCGCCTCGATACACCTAGTGGAGTCGGGGCCCAGTGCAACTTTCACCGACTCGATGGCTTCGACCGCGAGCCGGACGTTAGCCCAGGACAGGCGCCGTGCCAGCTCCTCCGGCGCCATCCAGCCCGCTCCTCCGCCATCGAACAGGTCCCCGACTCTGGTCACCTTGCCAGGCACAGCCCTGCCCTCCGCCAGCCACCCGAACCCACGGTTGTGGAGGTGCGGATTCCTGAGCAGCGGCTCCCGAAGGAGAGCCGCCGCTCCTGACGGGGGAGAGCTCCGCCTGGAAGCAACGTAGTTCCAAACCCATAGCAGTTCCTGGTAGAAGACAGGCAGCTCCCGCAGGCCGGCATGCCTGCAGCCCACTTTCACAAACAGGAGCTGCGTGTCGTAATTGAGGCCGTGCAGCTGGCGGAAGAAATACGTCGCCAGCGCACACCATCTCGGAGGATTCTCGACGTACAGGTATCTCTGCAGCATCTGAAGACGGAAAGTCGCAGCCTAGGTGCGAAGGCACACCAGCGCCTGACCGCCCTCCCTAAGCGGGAGACTCAGAACCGCGTCAGAGGCCCAGTGCTTCCTTTTGTCCCAGAAGAAGTCGATGAGCTTCTTCTGCATCTTGGTGACAAACGCAGGGGGAGGGATCAAAGTGACCAACCGGTACCACAACATGTTGGTTTATGACCAGCGCGCGACCCCTGTAGGACAACACTCGGAGCAGTCCTGTCCAGCGTCCTAGGCGAGCGGTAACTTTGGCCTCCAGCTCTTGCCAGTTCGCCAGCCAGGCGTCCTTGGCAGGGCTAAAGTAGACTCCCAAATAGAGGAGGTGCGTTGTGCTCCAGGTGAAAGGCCTGAACTCCTCTGGCAGGGAGTCCACCCGCCACTGACCCACCAGGAGTCCGGAACATTTCTCCCAGTTGATCTTGGCGGAGGATGCGTCCGAGTAAATCTGCTGGCATTCCCGCATCCTCCGCAAGTCAGCGGGATCCGTGACCATGAGGAGCATGTCATCGGCGTAAGCCGAGAGGAACACCTCCACGCCCGGCCCTTGCAGAGCCAGTCCCGTCAACCTCTTCCGCAAGAGGCGCAGGAAAGGCTCCACGCAAATGGCGTATAACTGACCGGACATGGGGCATCCCTGACGCACCCCCCTCCCGAAGCGAAGGGGCGCCATCAAGGACCCGTTAACTTTAATCAGACACTCCGCGGCGGCGTACAGAAGTCGGATCCGGGCGATGAAATGCGTCCCGAACCCGAATGCGCGCAGAGTCCCGAAGAGATACTCGTGATCCACCCTGTCGAACGCCTTCTCCTGATCCAGGGAAATGAAGGCAACCGACAGACCAGCCCTCTGGGAGTGGTGGACCAGGTGCCGGACCAGATGGATGTTATCATGGATGGTCCGGCCCGGGACCGTGTAGGACTGGTCGGGGTGGATCATGTGGGCCAGCACGGTGCCAAGGCGAGCAGACATGGCCCTGGCAAAGATTTTATAGTCCGTGCTGAGGAGGGAGACCGGGCGCCAGTTCTTAAGGAGGCGGAGATCGCCCTTCTTAGGCAGCAGGACAATGACCGCCCTGCACCAAGAGAGGTGCATCTCTCCGGTCGCCAAACTTTCCCCCAGAACCCGTGCGTAGTCGCCCCCCAAGACGTCCCAGAATGCCCTGTGGAACTCCACGGTCAGCCCGTCCAGCCCCGGGGACTTTCCCCTGGAGAGCTGGCGGAGGGCGCCGGTCAGCTCCGCCAGGCTTAGCGGAGCGTCCAATTTTTCGGCGCCCTCCGGGCTGATCTTCGGCAGGTCCTCCCACAAAACTTTGCGCGCATCCTCGCTGGACAGATCCGGAGAGAAGAGAGCTCCGTAATAGGCGCGGGTCTCCGCGCTGATTCCCTCCCGATCCGAGACCAGAGATCCGTCGTCGGCCAGCAGCCCCAAGAGCTGCTTACGGACCCCCCCGTCTTTTTTCCAGCGAGTAGAAGAAGGGGGAGCCGCGGTCCAGGTCCCGCAGGAGCTGGATCCGCGACCTCACGTGTGCGCCTCGGGACCCGACGAGCTGCAGGTACTTCAGTGCGCCCTTCTTCTCTTCGTACACCTTCCGCAGAGCCGGGTCCTCGACGACCTGACCGAGACGGGACTCCAGGTCGAGCACCTCCTTCTCCAACCGCCCGACCCGGGCCTCCTGCCTCTTGGTCGACCCCTTCGCGTACTCCTGACAGAAGAGACGGACGTGAGCCTTGCCCACATCCCACCATAGCCTCAAGGAGGGGAAGCCCCCCCGCTTCCTTCTCCAGTCGGCCCAGAACCGACGAAATGAATCCCGGAACCGCGCGTCCTCCAGCAGCAGGTTGTTAAATTGCCAGTACACGGACCACCCCCCCCCCGCGCGCGCAACGGAGCGAGCTCCGCCCACACCAGGTGGTGGTCCGTGCACGGCACCAGCCACATGGAAGCCACCGGAACGCAGGAGACGTACGTCCAGGAAATGTAGAGGCGGTCGATTCTGGACCTTCCTCTCCCAGACCTCACACTAGTGAAGGCACTGGAGTCGGGGTGGAGATTTTGCCAGACGTCCACCAAGTCGAAGGACCCGACCAGGTCCCTCAACCTTTCCATCGCTGCTGCACTTCGCGGGGGACCCGAACGGTCCCACGCCTCGAGGGTGCAGTTAAAATCCGCCTCGAGGATGACGCACTCGCCCACGTCGACGGAGCCCAAAAGAGCGGACACTTCTTCGAAGAAGCGCACTTGCTGCGCACAGGTCTGAGGGGCGTACACGTTCACTAGATGGAGCGGCACACCCCCCAGGTGAACAGTGACCTGGAGCAAGCGGCCTGGCACATGCTCCTTGACCCCCAAGATCTCCGGCTGAAAATGCGGGGCCAGCAAGATAGCCACCCCGCTGGAATTGTTGGAGAGGTGACGCATGCTGACCCCTCCTTGCCAGTCCAGGAGCCATGTGGCTTCGTCTCCCGGAACGGTGTGGGTTGCTTGCAGGAAGCACACCGCATACTTCCCGTCCCGAAGGACCGAGAAGTTATTGAATCTGCGGCGCGCCTCCCTGCTGCCGTTGATGTTGAGGCTGGCTATGGTTATCTTCATGTCAGAAGCATAGTGCAACCTCTACCTACACCTAACGGGGGGAGGGAGCGCAGCCACTGGTCAGCTGCCACTTCCTTAGCAGCCCAGTGAGAAACATTCTGAGCCGACGCAGCTCGAGCGGGTCCACGCCCTCGTCCGCACCCATGATTTTAACAGCGGTGCGGACGGACACGATGAGCAGCGCCAGCTCCGACCACCTGTCGAGGGCCAGCCGGATCTTATTGTGCCGACCCTGGCACGTGACCATAAAGTCCCGGAGTTCCCTTACGGGAATGAGGAGAGACTTGGCGAGGGGCACGAGGTCATCCAGTGCCTCGTTGATGGTGGAGTCCAAATCGTTCTCCGTGCCCATCACCGAGTCCCCATCCTCCTCCAGGGGGTTGTCACCAGCGGCCAACCCATCCGTCGTGCAGTGCGCAGCGAACGGCTCGGCCGCACCAGCTGGCCCCGCCTCCGCCCGGCTGCCACCCCCAGGATCGGTGGCAGAGGATTCCTCCCTGGGCTCCTCTAGGGGCACCGGGCCAGAAGACAGCGGCGGTTCAGAGTCCCCCCCGCCTCAGATGCCAGAACGAACGGAAAAACCGGGGAGAGAACAATTCCCAGCTCCTCCAGTACGTCCGGCACCAGAGACGCAGCCAGGGGGCCATCCTCCTCCCCGCCACCAGCCTCCAACCCAGTGGATGGCGTGTTTTCAATTAAAACCTCCACCGGGAATAGCAGCCGCTGGGAGATATCCGGGTCGCATTGAGCGAGCTCATTTTCCTCGAGCTCGCCCGACCCAGACCCCAAGCCGCCCGACCCGGAGAGGGGTAATGGCACCGATAAAATGTCAATCACCGCCGCGGGTTGTCCCGCGCCCACCCCCACGGGCAGGGTCTCGTCCCCATCCCCGGGAGGCACGTGCCAGACAGACACATCTGCCTCAGCCTCCCGAAGGACAGGTGAACCCTGCCGATCGCCGGTGGTAATGACAGCGGGGGGCGCAGTACCCGCGGTGGGCGACGACTCCCCCTGCTCGGAGGGACCTTCCTCCTCCCGGTCCTCCTCCTCTTCCAGGGGGTCGCGCCTTCTTTTTAGCATGGAGGGAGCGAGGGAGACCTCCATGTCTGGAGAGGCCTCCTCCTCAGCTATCTCTGGAGGAGCAGGTTTGTCGGGTTCCTCGGGCCCGAGCCCGGCCGCAAGTATTGGCGTTTCCGCTACAGCGGTTGCGGCCACAGGCTCGGGCACGAGGCCCCTCCCACTCATGTCTGCCCCGATTAACTCCGCGAGGAGCGCAGGTGTAAGGGGCTTAAGGGGCAAGGGCTGGCCATCCACGGGGGGACCCACCCTCAGGTTTTTTGATTTTTTCCGCGCCTTCCTTCCGGCCGGACGCGCTCCCTCCCTCCTGCCGGAGGCCTTGGTGGCATCAGCCTCCGACGTTGACTGCGCATCAGCAGTTCCCGACGCGCGGGCAGATCCGGGCGGAGAGCCGGCGGCGGCGCCAGCCTCGGCCGCACTAGACGATCTGGCGGCCTTAGAGGCAGGGCAGTTTTTCCAAATGTGCCCCACCTCCTTGCAGGTGTGGCACCGCACACCGTCCGACATCCAGAAGACGCGATAGGCGTTCCCCTCGTGGTGGACGACGAACGCCCCGTCGGTGTCCTCCTCCAGCGCCAGCTGGATAAACAGCTGGCGCCGGAAGGAGAAGACGTGGTGAAGGCTGGCTTCCCGGATGCCGAGCGGGATGGGCGTGATCCCCGACCTCACCTCCCCAAGTTGGCATAAATGGGGGAGGAGGAGTTCACCAGGAACATAGGGTGGGACGTTCGAGATGACGATCGTCTGCGCGGTGGCCTCGAGAGTATCCACCGGCAGGAAGTTCCCACCCACGGTGAGCCCATTGGCGGCGGCCAGGGACACCGCCCGCTCCGACCCCAGGAGGAACACAGCCTTCCCGTACATTTTTGAGGCCGCGACGATGGCTGAGGGGCCGACAACCCCAGCAATGGCTTTAACACAGGCCTCAATGGTCATAGTGGGGTGAGTGTAGCTCTTCACCCCAAGCTTTTTTGTCATAAGTTTAAAAGGTGACGGGGCAGCAGAAGCAGCTGGAGCAGCTGTGGCCGTGGCTGCCACTCCCACATAAGTCCTGGCTGGCCCCGCCACCGGCGAAGATGCAGTCGCCATTATGGGGTGTTTTATAAGGGCTACACTCACCCCAAGTCAGAGGAATGAAGGTGTTAATGGCCTCAGGTATTTTTTGGTCCTTTATTGAGCAGAGGGAGCTGTTTAAAATGAAGGCACACCTCTCCCCTTATTGAATGAAATTGGGAGAGGGGCCTTCTCCCCTCTGCTCAATAGGCAATTAATCAATAAAGATGAAATGAAATTGAAGTGCCTAGAGAAAGAGGCAGAGAGAGACAAAGAGAGAGAGAGAGGGGGTGGTGGGAAGGAGGGAAGCCGCAAGGGCAGGGTTGCCACTCAGGATGGTGGGGGTGGGTGTTGGCAGGGGTGCACTCTCCGATGGAAAATTAAAAGTCTTTGATGGTGGTGGTCTTCTGGCAGGGGGAGAAGATGTCTTCACCTGGGAAAGCTGGAGATGCCCCAGGCTCAGTCCCACACCAGGTCTTAACGATGTAATTAATGAAATTGGACTTCACCTAGGCAGCTCCAGCTGTCCCAGGTCAGGCACTAGAAGGGGTGCTTATTAGTGGTGTATGTGGCCTAGTTTTTAACAAGAGCCACACACACACACAGACACCCCTTGACGATCCGGCCTTGTTTCTTCTTCTCTCCCCCCACCTAAAATACAAAGTCTTTGGGAGAGTGCCCCAAATAACACCCACCTGTAGATGTTTAGAAAGATGTTCTCCTTACCTCCTTCCAAACAGTTGGTTGTTTTCTGTTGATGGTGGTTTCTCTCCCCTCTCTCCCGCTCCTGAAGTGGAGGCCAATTTGGGGAGGCAGTGATAGGAAAGGCCTCTCCCCTGGTTGATGTTGTTGCTGGCCTCCTTTCTCCTTCCCCTCCTCTGTCCTCTCCCTCCAGGCACCTCTGTTGATGTGATGATGATGGTGGAGGTGGTGCTTGTGGCCTATCGTTGTCCTCCTCTTCCTCGTCAGGAGACCACCTCTTTCCACTCTCCAGGTTTGGCTGCTTCTTCTCCTCCTGCTGACTGAGGCAGCTGCACAGCCAGCAATGCTGAGAATGAGGTATGGAACAGAGGGTAACGTCAGACTGAAATACAGAAGCCTGCTATGGCTTTATATAAAGGGGTGGTCACTGCCGGTACTGCAGTATAGAATCAGTTCTTCTCTTAAAGGCACATACACAACAATTCCTCCCCTTTTAGATAAACAGTACATAACATTCATTGAACAACTAAATAATAAATAATTACAATTACAATTTTCTCTGTACTATATACATCAACTGAAATAATCATTTATAAGTTCAGTCTTTGAGTAGGCTTCCTGATCCTGACTGGATAGCGCCTTTCTCGAGTATCCTGTTCTTGCGGTGGAGTTGATTCTGGCTCATTGTCATTGGTTGGTTCGTCAGCTTCCAATACCACTGCTTCTGAGGTAGATGCAATCTCTACTTCGGGTTGATTACCAGGTGCACCTGCTCGTGGTATGGGTTTGGCTTGTTCCTGTGACTCTAGAATCTGGTCAGCATGGCATCTCACGATGCTCTCTCCAACGTCCACTGTGCACATTAGTGGTCCCTGCTGTGTGCATATCGTTCCTGGCTGCCATTTTTCTGTTCGGTAGTCACAGGCCAAGACTGGTTGCCCTATCTTGAAGCTCCTGGTTGGCTTCTCATTTATGTGCTGGAATTGCTTAAACTCAACATCTCGTCTTATGTTTGGTTTGAGCAAATCCAGGCGACATCTTAGCCTTCGGTTGAAGAACATTATGGCTGGAGCTTGGTTGGTGACTGCATGAGTCGCATTCCGGTAAGCAAACAAGAAATTATCCACCTTGTGTTGTAGTGGTATGTCGTCATTATGCATTGCCTTTATGGCCTTTTTAAAGGTCTGAACAAACCTCTCAGCCAATACATTTGTGGCTGGATGATATGGGGCAGATGTGTAATGCTTCACCCCATTATTCCTCAGAAACCTCCGGAAATCCTCTGACACAAACTGTGGCCCATTGTCGGAGCAAATCTGTTCTGGCAAGCCATTCCTGGTGAAGATGGTCCGTAGGACTGCAATAGTTTTCTCCGTGGTGGTGGAGGACAATTTGATGACCTCTAGCCATTTCGAATGGGCGTCCACAGCGATTAGGAACATTGAGTCCATAAATGGACCCGCAAAATCAATTTGAACCAGTTGCCATGGAGATGAGGGCCACTCCCATGGATGTAGCGGGGCCTGTGGTGGAGCGTTTTGGACCTTCTGGCATCCTGTGCATCTCTTGGTCATATCCTCAATTTCTTTATCGATTCCCGGCCACCACACAAACGCCCTGGCTAGGCTCTTCATTTTTACCCCTCCCAGATGACCCTCATGAAGCTCATTGAGCACTCTATCTCTCAACTTGGGTGGAATTACCACTCGGGATCCACACATCAAGGTCCCCCGGCACACTGACAGCTGTTCTCTCCTTGGCGAGAATGCTGGCAACAGTGAGTCGCCATGTGATGGCCATCCCTTCACCGTCAAATCATAGACCTGAGAGAGTGTCGGGTCATTTCGGGTTTCCTTCTCTATACTTGAGTTTGTAACAGGTAGACATTCGACTATGGTCGCATGGAATATCTCAACAGGGTCCACTGCAGGTGCTTCCTCTACCGTAGGCAACGGTAGGCACGACAGCCCATCAGCGTTTCCATGCTGTTTCGTACCCTTGTACTCTATGTCGTACTGATGTGCCCCTAGAAAAAGTGACCATCTTTGCAGCCGTTGCGCCGTCATCACCGGAACGCCCTTCTTTGGGTTAAAAATGGAGACCAGGGCTGATGATCAGTCAGTAGGGTGAATTTCTGCCCGTGCAGATAGTGATTGAACTTCTTCACCCCCCACACCAGTCTGAGGGCCTCCCTTTCAATCTGGGCGTAGTTACGCTCGGCTGAGGTTAACGAGCGCGACGCAAAGGTTATTGACCTCTCTGAACCATCAGGGAATTTGTGTGACAGCACCGCTCCGATGCCGTAGGGAGATGCATCACATGCTAACCGAATCGATAGTGTTGGATTGTAGTGGGCCAATACTTCTTTTGAAGTGATTAGGCATTTACATTTCTGAAAGGCTCACTTACACTCATCACTCCATTTCCATGTTACTCCAGTTTGTAGTAGTGCGTTCAGTGGGTGCAGAATTGTAGATAAATTCAGCAAGAACTTATGGTAGTAGTTCACCAACCCGAGGAATGACCTCAGTTGCGACACATTTTCTGGTGCTGGAGCCTTGACTACAGCCTCAATCTTGTCCGGCGACTTATGCAACCCTTCCTCATCAATCATGTGGCCACAATACGAGATTTGTCTCCTGAAGAACTCGCATTTGGGGCGGTTGGCTTGTAGCCCATATTCCTGTAATCTCGTGAGCACCTGCTCCAGGTTAGCAAGGTGTTCACTGTCATTTTTGCCCGTAACCAGGATATCGTCCAAATAACACTGGGTCCCCGGGATCCCTTGCAGGACTTGTTCCATCACCCCCTGCCAAATAGCCGGGGCTGATGCTACCCCGAATACCAGTCGATTGTACTGGTAAAGGTCTTTGTGAGTGTTTATCGTGAGGTATTTCCTAGACGCTTCTTCCACCTCCATTTGCAGATGCGCTTGGTCCAGATCAATCTTTGTAAAGTGTTTCCCTCCAAATAGTGAGGCGAAAATATCTTCTATCCGTGGAAGTGGATATTGTACTGTGTGCAGGACTGGGTTCACAGTTACCTTGAAGTCCCCACAGATGCGAACCTTCTTCGGTTCCCCAGGCGTGCTGCTCAATGATTTCTTCATTACAGGAATGATGGGTGTGGCCCACTCGCTCCAGTCCACCTTGGACAGCACACCCGAATGCTCCAGACTCTCCAGCTCTGCTTCAACGGCTGGGCAGATCACATAAGGTACCGGTCAGGCCTTAAAAAACTTTGGGTTTGTGTTATCTTTGATTTTTATCATTGCCGTTATTCCTTTTTGAGTCCCAAGTCCTTGTTGGAACACCTCTTTTGCGTCAGTTAGAATTTTTGGCAGTCGCCCAGGTGTGACATCATCATCCTTTTTATCAGTCACAGTTAGCGCCTGAATGGAATGCCAATCCAATTGTATTTTTCGGATCCATTCATGTCCCAATAATGGTGGTCCTCCATCTGGCAGTATATATAGATACAGTTTCCGTGTTTCCTTGCCGTTGTATTCAACTGGCACCCTTATTTTTCCTCTGGGGTAGACTTTTTGCCCCGTGTATGTCTTCAATACAATGGACGTGTCCTTCAAGGGTATGTGTGAGAATAGCCGCTCATAGTCTCGTCGATTCATGACAGTTAGGACTGATCCTGTGTCCAATTCCATCTTTACTGGGGACCCTGCTATCATGAGGGTGACCCAAATGGTTCGGTGATCCTCCTTTGCGATCACGTTGTGTAACTTTAGACAACTTAGTCTCCTGCTCCCGGAGTCCTTATCACTCTCCTAATCTTCCGAACTACTGTCTGTCATTTTTTTCACTTTCTTGTACTTTTCCTTAGTAGTTCTTCTAGTGTTGGTTTTCTTTCCCGACCTGCAGACTCTTGCTATATGTCCCATTTTCCCGCATTGCCTGCATACTTTGTCCTTAAACCAGCAGTCCTTCTGATCATGGGTTGTTCTGCTGCAGCGATAGCACTTTTCTGCTCCATACGCCATTTCGTTAGCGCTGTATTCTTGTGGTTTCTGTTGTATTTCCGCAGCTCCCCGTGCTGCTGCTTCGTAGGATACTGCCACGCTGAAAGCCTGTTCTAGCGTCAGGTCCTTTTCCGAAAGTAGTCGTTTCTGGGTTCCTTCACTCTGGAGCCCGCAGACAAACTTATCCCGTAAGGTGTCTGCCAGTCCTGCTCCAAACTGGCAGTGCTTCAATAACTTGCGTAGTTCCGTAAGATAGTCAGCATTGTTCTCATCTTTGTGCTGGTTTCTTTTATGGAACTTGAATCTTTCTGCTATCAGCAGCAGTGTAGGGTTTAGGTGTTCCTGTAAGATATTAACAATCTCTTCAAAACTTTTCTCCATTGGTTTAGCTGGGGTAATTAAATTCCACAATAGGCCGTACGTTCTCGCACCCATTAAATTTAATAATACCGATGCTTTCTTTCCATTGGCCACCTCATTGGCATTGCAGTATACTTCAATTCTTTCCACATACATGGTCCAGTCTTCTACCTCGTTGTCGAAAGCAGTGATACTGCCACTCTTCGGCATCTTGGGTGATTTAAAATGGCGCCTCCCGCACTTTTTCTTCTTCCCCAATGGAATAAAATGGCACCTCCTGCGCTTTTCCTTCTTCCCCTTGCTGCCACGCTGCTCCTAGCGTTCTACAGGGTAGTGGCGGCGACCCGCGGCTTCGGCGCATCTCAATTTTCCTTCTCCTCGTTTATTTCCTCTCCGCTGCCCTGTTCTTGAGCACCAACCGCGCCCTGTGCGCTCCACCCTCTCTCTCTCTTTTTCCTCCCGGCGACGCTGCGTGGCCCCTTTTGCAGAGCCGCTCGATCGAGCTCGAGCCCGCCGCAGTCCGGAAGGGTCAGCACACTACCTGCTACCAGCACGATTTGCTGGAACACCTTGACTGGGGAGCCAAGCCCAGCTCTCCACAGCCTCTCCCGCAATTCTCCGAACACCGATGGATCCTTGGGCGGTTGCCCGCGGTCGACGCCCGTTGCTCTGACTTCGACCTCCAAGAAACTTCTTCTCAGGGAAAGATCCCCGTGAGGTGATGCAGTACTGCAGGTGAGTTCGAACTTGCTCATCGCCACTGTGAAGTCTGTGCCTCAATAATACACGGACTGCGGCAGAACAATTAAACAGGTATTTTACTGAACAGAGGGTACTCTTTTGTTTGGACCCAAAAAAAACCCCAAAACAAATTGGACTGTAAATTAACAAAAGTTCAACTAAAACTTAACAAATCAAATTAAAATTTGGTTTTCCGGGTTGATGATGCACTCCAGTCCCCGCGGCGCCCACCGGTCATGGAAATACTCAAGCGTGCCGGCGGACACCGCGTGCTCCATCTCCAGGGCCACCCGGGCGCGAACATGGCCGCGGAAGAGAGGCAGGCAATCCAGCCGGACGACCCCCTCGACCGCCTGCTGCCTGGACCAATTGATGGCTCTTTTAGACAGGCCCAGTAGCAGGCCTACAAGGAGGTCCTCCAAACTGCCCGCTCCCCTCCGCACTGGGTGACTGTAGATCAAGAGCGTGGGACTGAAGTGCAGCCAAAAATCGAGGAGCAGCCCCTTCAAGTAGTGAAAGAGGTGCTGCAACCTCTCACACGCGACATAAACGTGAAACATGGACTCCTCCAGGCCGCAAAAAATGTAGGCGGCCTGGGAGTCCGTGAACCTACTTAAAACCATATTGCACGGGACCGCTACATGCAACAGCCTCCAGGCCAAGTCCCCGATGGAACAAGGGAGGACTCCCGCGTAGAGAGCCCTCCATTGGGGACCTCCGCCTCTGCCGGTCGGCAAGACGCCACGCCAAGGCATGTCTGGACAGCAGACGAAGATGGCAAAGTGGAGAGTGTGCAGGAGCAGCCCGTACAGGAACCCCTCCGTGCGGAATGAAAAGGCACAGAGGGTATTTCCTCGAGGCGGCTCAAGTTGTGAGGTGCCGGTTCCCGAGGGGAGTTTCGGGGCCGGGCGCCGATGAGGAATTCCGTCCGAACGGGGGTAAGCTCGGACGGGACCGCCCCACATGCTTGAGCCACCTTGTTACACCTAGTGGAGTCGGGGCCCAGTGCCACTTTCACCGACTCGATGGCTTCGACCGCGAGCCGGACGTTAGCCCAGGACAGGCGCCGTGCCAGCTCCTCCGGCGCCATCCAGCCCGCTCCTCCACCATCGAGCAGGTCCCCGACTCTTGTCACCTTGCCAGGCACAGCCCTGCCCTCCGCCAGCCGCCCGAACCCGCGGTCGTGGAGGTGCGGATTCCTGAGCAGCAGCTCCCGAAGGAGAGCCGCCGCTCCTGACGGGGGAGAGCTCCGCCTGGAAGTGACGTAGTTCCAAACCCATAGCAGTTCCTGGTAGAAGACAGGCAGCTCCTGCAGGCCGGCACGCCTGCAGCCCACTTTCACAAACAGGAGCTGCGTGTCGTAATTGAGGCCGTGCAGCTGGCGGAGGAAATACGTCGCCAGCGCACACCATCTCAGAGGATTCTCGACGTACAGGTATCTCTGCAGCGTCTGAAGACGGAAAGTCACAGCCTGGGCGCGAAGGCACACCAGTGCCTGACCGCCCTCCCTAAGTGGGAGACTCAGAACCGCGGCAGAGACCCAGTGCTTCCTTTTGTCCCAGAAGAAGTCGATGAGCTTCTTCTGCATCTTGGCAACAAACGCAGGGGGAGGGATCAAAGTGACCAACCGGTACCACAACATGGCGGCCACCAGCTGGCTTATGACCAGCGCTCGACCCCTGTAGGACAAGACTCAGGGCAGTCCTGTCCAGTGCCCTAGGCGAGCGGTGACTTTGGCCTCCAGCTCTTGCCAGTTCGCCGGCCAGGGGTCCTTGGCAGGGCTAAGGTAGACTCCCAAATAGAGGAGGTGCGTTGTGCTCCAGGCGAAAGGCCTGAACTCCTCTGGCAGGGAGTCCACCCGCCACTGACCCACCAGGAGTCCGGAACATTTCTCCCAGTTGATCTTGGCGGAGGATGCATCCGAATAAATCTGCTGGCATTCCCGCATCCTCCGCAAGTCAGCGGGATCCATCACCGTATGGAGCACTTCATCGGCGTAAGCCGAGAGGACCACCTCCACGCCCGGCCCTTGCAGAGCCAGTCCTGTCAACCTCTTCCGCAAGAGGCGCAGGAAAGGCTACACACAAATGGCGTATAACTGACCGGACATGGGGCATCCCTGACGCACCCCCCTCCCGAATTGAAGGGGCGCCGTCAAGGACCCGTTAACTTTAATCAGACACTCCGCGGCGGCGTACAGAAGTCGGATCAGGGCGACGAAATGCGTCCCGAACCCGAATGCGCGCAGAGTCCCGAAGATATACTCGTGATCCACCCTGTCGAACGCCTTCTCCTGATCCAGGGAAAGGAAGGTGACCGACAGACCAGCCCTCTGGGAGTGGTGGACAAGGTCCCAGACCAGATGGATGTTATCGTGGATGGTCCGGCCCAGGACCGTGTAGGACTGGTTGGGGTGGATCATGTGGGCCAGCACGGTGCCAAGGCGAGCGGACATGGCCCTGGCAAAGATTTTATAGTCCATGCTGAGGAGGGAGACCGGGCGCCAGTTCTTAAGGAGGTGGAGATCACCCTTCTTAGGCAGCAGGACAATGACCGCACTGCGCCAAGAGAGGGGCAACTCCCCGGTCGCCAAACGTTCCCCCAGGACCCGCGCGTAGTCGCCCCCCAAGACGTCCCAGAACGCCCTGTGGAACTCCACGGTCAGCCCGTCCAGCCCCGGGGACGTTCTCCGGGAGAGCTAGCGGAGGGCGCCGGTCAGCTCCGCCAGGCTTAGCAGAGCGTCCAATTTTTCGGCGTCCTCCGGGCTTACCTTCGGCAGTTCCTCCCATAAAGCTCTGCGCGCATCCTCGCTGGACGGATCCGGAGAGAACAGAGCCCCGTAATAGGTGTGGGTCTCCGCGCTGATTCCCTCCGGATCCGAGATCAGAGATCCGTCGTCGGCCAACAGCCCCAAGAGCTACTTACGGACCCCCCGTCTTTTTTCCAGCGAGTAGAAGAAGGGGGAGCCGCGGTCCAGGTCCCGCAGGAGCTGGATCCGCGACCTCACGTACGCGCCTCGGGTCCCGATGAGCTGCAGGTCCTTCAGCGCACCCTTCTTCTCTTCATACACCTTCCGCAGGGCCGGGTCCTCGACGACCTGACCGAGACGGGACTCCAGGTCGAGCACCTCCTTCTCCAACTGCCCGACCCGGGCCACCCACCTCTTGGATGACCCCTTCGCGTACTCCTGACAGAAGAGACAGACGTGAGCCTTGCCCACGTCCCACCATAGCCTCAAGGAGGGGAAGACCCTCGCTTTCTTCTACAGTTGGCCCAGAACCGACAAAATGAATCCCGGAACCGCGCGTCCTCCAGCAGCAGGTTGTTAAATTGCCAGTACGCGGACCCCCCCCCGCGCGCGCAGCGGAGTGAGCTCAGCCCACACCAGATGGTGTTCCATGCACGGCACCAGCCACATGGAAGCCGCCGGAACGCAGGAGACGTACGCCCGGGAAATGTAGAGGTGGTCGATTCTGGACCTTCCTCCCCCAGACCTCACACGAGTGAAGGCGCTGAAGTCGGGGTGGAGATTTCGCCAGACGGCCACCAAGTCGAAGGACACGACCAGGTCCCTCAACTTCTCCATCGCCGCCGGGCTTCGCGGGAGACCCGAACGGTCCCTCACCTCGAGGGTGCAGTTAAAATCCCCCCCGAGGATGACGCACTCACCCGCGTCGACGGAGCCCAAAAGAGCGGACACTTCTTCGAAGAAGCGCACTTGCTGCGCACCGGTCTGAGGGGCGTACACCTTCAGTAGATGGATTGGCATGCCCCCCAGGCGAACAGTGACCTGGAGCAAGCGGCCCGGCACGTGGTCCTTGACCCCCCAAGATCTCCGGCTGAAAATGCGGGACCAGCAAGAAAGCCACCCCGCTGGAATTGTTGGAGAGGAGACTCATGCTGACCCCTCCTTGTCACTGCAGGAGCCATGTGGCTTCGTCTCCCGGAATGGTGTGGGTTGCTGGCAGGAAGCACACCGCATACTTCCCGTCCCGAAGGACCGAGAAGTTATTGAATCTGCGGCGCGCCTCCCTGCTGCCGTTGATGTTGAGGCTGGCTATGGTTATCTTCATGTCAGAAGCATAGTGCAACCTCTACCTACACCTAACGGGGGGAGGGAGCGATGCCGCTGGTCAGCCGCCATTTCCTCAGCAGCCCAGAAAAAAACGTTCTGAGCCGACGCAGCTTGAGCGGGTCCACGCCCTCCTCCGCGCCCATGATTTTAACAGCGGCGTGGACGGACACGATGAGCAGCGCCAGCTCTGACCACCTGTCGAGGGCCAGCCGGATCTTATTGTGCCGACCCTGGCACATGGCCATAAAGTCCCGGAGTTCCCTTACGGGAATGAGGAGAGACTCGGCGAGGGGCACGAGGTCATCCAGCGCCTCGTTGACGGTGGAGTCCAAATCGTCCTCCGTGCCCATCACCGAGTCCCCATCCTCCTCCAGGGGGTCGTCACCAGCGGCCGACCCGTCCGTCGCGCAGTGCGCAGCGAACGGCTCGGCCGCACCAGCCGGCCCTGCCTCCGCCCGGATCCCACCCCCAGGATCGGCGGCAGAGGATTCCTCCCTGGGCTCCTCTAGCGGTGCCGGGCCAGAAGATGGCGGCGGTTCAGAGTCCCCCCCCGCCTCAGAAGCCAGAACGACCGGAGAAACCGGGGAGAGAACAATTCCCAGCTCCTCCAGTACGTCCGGCACCAGAGACGCAGCCAGGGGGCTATCCTCCTCCCCGCCACCAACCTCCGACCCAGCGGATGGGGTGTCTTGAATTAAAACCTCGACCGGGATGAGCAGCCCCTGGGAGATGTCCGGGTTGCATTGGGCGAGCTCATTTTCCTCGAGCTCGCCCGAACTGGACCCCAGGATGCCCGACCCGGCGAGGGGTAACGGTACATATAAAATGTCAATTTCCGTGGGTTGATCCGTGATCCCCCCCACGGGCAGGGTCTCATCCCCATCCCTGGGAGGCACGTGCCGGACAGACCCATCTGCCTCAGCCTCCCGAGAGACAGGCGACCCCTGCCGATCGCTGGTGATGATGACAGCGGGGGTAGGGGGCGCAGTACCCGCGGCGGGCGACGACTCCCCCTGCTCGGAGGAACCTTCCTCCTCTCGGTCCTCCTCCTCTTCCAGGGGGTGTGGTGATTATTCTTTATGTCTAGTAAGAAGTATTGTGATTGGTTGGTTGTTTGTTTCCTGCCTTGGGATATATGCTGTAATCTCATTGGTAGTTGATGTCATGTGATTTGTGGTGGCCATCTTAAATTCAGTTCTTTCCAGCCTTGAGTTGGGACTGGGTGTTGAAAATGTGCTACAGGATTTTTAAGTTAATAAAGCCTAGATTAGAAAGGCAAATCTATTCTTTATTTCAATTTATTAACTTTATGTCAGAATGGAGCGATATCTTCAACCAGAACAATTCAATGCTAACCCTAATTCTGCAGGAGTGGATGGTAAATGGAAACACTGGTATTGTACATTTAAAAACTTTTTGGGCGTGTTGGATCAAGAGTCTCTAAATAAGCTGAATATGCTGATCAACTACATTGCTCCGGATGCGTAAAAGTATATTTTGGACTGTAAAACTTACGAAGTGGCTATTTCGACATTGGAAAAGATTTTTGTTAAACCAAAGAATGAGGTATTTGCACGTCACCTTCTATCTACCCGTAGGCAGCAGGTGGGAGAATCTTTGGATACTTATTTACAAGCACTTCGGTGCCTTAGTGTTAACTGTAATTATAAGGCCGTGACGGCTGAAGAATATAAGGAAGAATCGGTACGGGATGCTTTTATTAATGGATTACTGTCTAGATCAATTCGTCAGTGGTTGTTAGAAAATAAGACTTTGGATCTTAAGAGTGCTTTTGAGCAAGCTTATACATTGGATGTGGCTCAGAGAAGTTCGGATTCTTATGCTCTTTTTAATCGGCCTGCGACTGTGGTTTAGGCAGTTCCGGATGAAAAGGAATTATGTGGACTTAATAGGAGTGGTTTACTAGATTCTGAAACAGTTTCTACTTCAGCGGCCGTTGCCTCTAGGATTCAGAAGTGTTATTTTTGTGGGAACGTCCGGCACTCTCGTCTGAAGTGTCCTGCTCAGGAGGCTGTGTGTAGTAAATGCGGCAAGAGAGGTCATTACGCACGTGTGTGTAAATCATCAGGTTTAATTACCTCCTCTGTGACTATTCAGCCTTTAGATAGGGCGTTTATTGCATCAATTTCTGCTGCATTTGCTCATGGCATAAACAAAGCTATAGTTACGGCCCAAGTTAATGGGTTGGAAGTGAAGGCCCTTATAGATACGGGCAGTACCGAGAGTTTTATAAGTCTTCAGTTTGCAAAGGAGAAGCATTTGAAAATTTCGCCTGTTTCCTATCAGGTGTGTATGGCTCAGACGACTCTCACTTCACAATTAGCTGGTTGTTGCCTTGTGAAATTGATTCTTCTAGGTAATACGTATACTGATATACGCCTATCTGTTTTGCCTAATCTCTGTGCGGATATTTTGATTGGTCATGATGTGCTTCAGTTACACGAGTCTCTCAGTCTTTCATTTGGAGGGACTAAGCCACCTTTATCTATTTGTGGATTAACCTCTTTATCCATTTCTCCATTATCACTTTTTTCCAATTTGATGCCGGATTGTAAGCCAATTGCTACCAAGTCAAGAAGGTATAGCAGTCAGGATAGAGAATTTATTAATTCTGAAGTTCAACGTCTCTTATTGGAAGGAATTATTGAACCTAGTTGTTCGCCTTGGCGGGCACAGGTAGTTGTCACGACTAACGAGAGACATAAGAAACGAATGGTGATAGACTATTCCCAAACTATTAATAGGTATACGCAATTAGATGCGTACCCTTTGCCTAAAATTGATGAGCTTATCAATAAAGTATCTCAGTATAAGGTTTTTAGCACTATTGACCTAAAGAGTGCTTATCATCAGATTCCTATTGTTAAGAAGGATCAACCATATACGGCCTTTGAGGCTGGTGGAAAGCTGTATCAGTTTTGCCGAATACCATTTGGTGTTACTAATGGTGTTGCTTGTTTTCAACGGGCAATGGATGCTTTTATAAGTGATAACTCTCTCTCTGACACCTTTTCATACTTAGATGACATCACGGTGTGTGGCAAATCAAGGGTGGAGCATGATTCTAATTTAGAAAGATTCCTTCAAGCTGCGGAAAAAGTTGGTTTAACTTTCAATAAAGAGAAGTGTACCTTTTTGACCACTGAGGTAAATCTACTGGGGTACATTACCTCGGGAAACAAGATTAAACCAGACCCAGAACGTCTGCGACCATTGATTGATTTACCTTGTCCTACTAATTCTAAGGCTTTGCAACGAGTTGTTGGACTGTTTTCTTACTATTCTAATTGGATTGCAAATTTTTCACAGAAGATCTGGCCTCTTATTCGGGTTACGACATATCCTCTATCATGGGAGGCCAGGACGTGTTTTGATAATTTTAAAAAGGATATCCTTGGAGCAGTTGTGCATTCTATTGATGAGCAGGTTCCTTTTGTGATTGAGACGGACGCTTCTGATTTTGCAATTGGGGCTACTCTGAACCAAAATGGAAGACCTGTGGCCTTTTTCTCACGTACCTTGAACAATAGCAAAAAAAGGCATTCTTCAATAGAGAAAGAGGCGTGTGCAATAGTAGAAGCACTGCGTAAATGGAGACATTATTTATCGGGGCGACATTTTACGTTGGTAACTGATCAAAAGTCTGTGTCCTTTATGTTTGATGTCAAACATTTTGGAAAGATTAAGAATGATAAAATAATGAGGTGGAGGATTGAGTTGGCATGTTACCATTTTGATATAGTTTATCGTCCGGGGAAGGATAATGTTGCTGCTGATGCGCTGTCGAGGGCTTATTGTTCTGTGATTCACGGAGATACGCTTATTAATCTTCACAATGCCTTATGCCATCCTGGGGTTACGAGGATGATACACTTCGTACGCAGTAAGAATTTGCCCTTTTCAGTTGAAGACGTCAAGCGGATGACTTCATCATGTTCTATCTGTGCTCGGTGTAAACCAAATTTCTTTAAGCCTCAACAAGCTCATCTTATAAAGGCTACTTCTCCTTTTGAATGTTTGAGCGTCGATTTTAAGGGGCCTCTTCCTTCAACTACTCAAAACCGATATATATTTACTGTTGTGGATGAGTTTTCAAGGTTCCCTTTTGCTTTTCCTTGCACAGATGTATCAGCTGCTATAGTTATCAAATGTCTGACTCAACTTTTTGTCATCTTTGGGATGCCTGCGTATATCCATTCGGATCAGGGAAGTTCTTTTATGTTTTCCCAGTTGAAGGAATACCTTCAGAGTCGGGGACTTTCTACTAGTAGAACTACCCCGTATAATCCCCAGGGTAATGGACAGTGCGAACGATACAATGGGGTGATCTGGAAGGCAGTTATGTTGGCTTTGACATCCCGGAACCTTAAGAATACACAGTGGGAAATGGTACTGCCTGATGCCCTGCATTCCATTAGATCATTGCTTTCAACGGCTACTAATGTGACCCCCCATGAAAGGCTCTTTAACTATCCACGGAGATCTACTACGGGATATTCGGTACCTTCATGGCTTACTATGCAGGGACCTGTGCTGCTTCGACGCCATGTTAGATTGTCAAAATATGATCCTTTAGTGGAGGAGGTGGAGCTGTTGGAGGCAAAGCTGTTGGAGGCAAATTCCCAATATGCTCATATTCGATTCCAAGATGGGAAAGAAAGTACCGTTTCAATTAAAGACTTGGCTCCTTGTGGTGGCCATCCCTCTTCTGAGGATATTAACAATAGTCATGATTCAGATAATGTGGATGCTGTTACAGATACTACGAATATTTCCAATCTGACTGCAGATAATTATACTTCTATTAGTCAGCCCTCGATGGATGTTCATGACCGTCCCAGTTTACCTCCTGATGGGATTTCTAAGCCGTAAACCGTTGAAAATCGGGATATGGATAGCCTTCCTGCAGAAGATACTTCTGTGTCTCCTGGTGTGGGAGGGCAAGGAATTTCACCAAGGTTAAGAAGGTCGACACGAACAAGATTTCCGGTCGACCGATT
Source organism: Somniosus microcephalus (assembly GCF_052327205.1). Taxonomy (NCBI): domain Eukaryota; kingdom Metazoa; phylum Chordata; class Chondrichthyes; order Squaliformes; family Somniosidae; genus Somniosus; species Somniosus microcephalus. The sequence continues at coordinate 167,824,121 of NC_140988.1, forward strand.
GAAAATGGACTTTTAAATTGATAGTAATGTTTTAAAATTGTTGAAATATTATATTATATTGTTTTAGTTGAAAGATACTTAATGCTTAAGTGCAATGTTACTATTTGTTGTTGCTCACTTAGTATTGTGTCATGTTGAATAGTTTTATTTTGTCTGCATAGTTTTAGTTGTAAATAATTAATCATAAATTGTAAAGGTTATTTAGGTTGGAGTATATTTTAAAAGGAGGGGTGAATGTGGTGATTATTCTTTATGTTTAGTAAGAAGTATTGTGATTGGTTGGTTGTTTGTTTCCTGCCTTGGGATATATGCTGCAATCTCATTGGTAGTTGATGTCATGTGATTTGTGGTGGCCATCTTAAATTCAGTTCTTTCCAGCCTTTAGTTGGGACTGGGTGTTGAAGATGTGCTACAGGATTTTTAAGTTAATAAAGCTTAGATTAGAAAGGCAAATCTATTCTTTATTTCAGGGGGTCACGCCTTCTTTTTAGCATGGAGGGAGCAAGGGAGACCTCCATGTCTGCAGAGGCCTCCTCCTCTGCTCCCTCCAGCGGAGCAGGTTTGTCGGGTTCCTCGGGCCCGAGCCCGGTCGCAGGTATTGGCGTTACCGCTACGGCGGTTGCGGCCACAGGCTCGGGCACGAGGCCGCTCCCACTCGCGTCTGCCCCAATCAACTCCGCGAGGAGCGCGGGTGTAAGGGGCGCAAGGGGCAAGGGGTGGCCCTCCACGGGGCGACCCGCCCCAAGGTGTTTAGTTTTATTCCGCGCCTTCTTTCCGGCCGGATGCGCTCCCTCCCCCCCGCCGGAGGCCTTGGTGGCATCGGCCTCCGGCGTCGACCACGCATCGGTTACTCAGGATGTGCGGGCAGGCCCGGGGGGAGGAGCGGCGGCGGTGCCAGCCTCGGCCGCACTAGACAATCTGGCGGCCTTGGAGGCGGAGCAGTTTTTCCTGATGTGCCCCACCTCCTTGCAGGCGTGGCACCGCACACCGTCCGCCGTCCGACGTCCAGAAGACGCGATAGGCAGTCCCCTCATGGAGGACGACGAACGCCCCTTCGGTGTCCTCCTCCCGCGCCAGCTGGATAAACAGCTGGCGCCAGAAGGAGAAGACGTGGCGAAGGCTGGCCTCCCGGAAGCCGAGCGGGATGGGTGTGATCCCCGACCTCACCTCCCCAACTTGGCATAAATGGGGGAGGAGGAGCTCACCAGGGACATAGGGCGGGACGTTAGAAATGACGATCCTCTGCGCGGTGGCCTCGAGAGGATCCACCGGCAGGAAGGTCCCGCCCACGGTGAGCCCCTTGGCGACGGCCAGGTACACCGCCCGCTCCGACCCCAGCCTTCCCATACATTTTTGAGGCCGCGACGATGGCTAAGGGGCCGACAACCCCAGCCATGGCTTTAACGCAGGCCTCAATGGTCATAGTGGGGTGAGTGTAGCTCTTCACCCCAAGCTTTTTTGTCATAAGTTTAAAAGGTGATGGGGCAGCAGAAGTAGCGGGAGCAGCTGTGGCTGTGGCTGCCACTCCTGCATAAGTCCTGGCTGGCCCCACCACCGGCGAAGATGCAGTCGCCATTATGGGGTGTTTTTATAAGGGCTACACTCACCCCAAGTCACCGGCCTGAAGGTGTTAATGGCCTCAGGTATTTTTTTTGGTCCTCTATTGAGCAGAGGGAGCTGTTTAAAATGAAGGCACTCCTCTCCCCTTATTGATTGAAATTGGGAGAGGGGCCTTCTCCCCTCTGCTCAATAGGCAATTAATCAATAAAGATGAAATGAAATTGAAGTGCCCAGAGAAAGAGGCAGAGAGAGACAAAGAGAGAGAGAGAGGGGGCTTGGGAAGGAGGGAGGCCGCAAGGGCAGGGTTGCCACTCAGGATGGTGGGTGTGTGGGTGTTGGCAGGGGTGCACTCTCCGATGGAAAATTAAAAGTCTTTGATGGTGGTGGTCTTCTGGCAGGGGGAGAAGATGTCTTCACCTGGGAAAGCTGGAGATGCCCCAGGCTCAGTCCCACACCAGGCCTTAACGATGTAATTAATGAAATTGGACTTCATCTAGGCAGCTCCAGCTGTCCCAGGTCAGGCAATAGAAGGGGTGCTTATTAGTGGTGTGTGTGGCCTAGTTTTTAACAAGAGCCACACACACACACAGACACTCCTTGATGATCCGGCCTTGTTTCTTCTTTTCTCCCCCCACCTAAAATACAAAGTCTTTGGGAGAGTGCCCCAAATAACACCCACCTGTAGATGTTCAGAAAGATGTTCTCCTTCCCTCCTTCCAAACAGTTGGTTGTTTTCTGTTGATGGTGGTTTCTCTCCCCTCTCTCCCTCTCCTGAAGTGGAGGCCAATTTGGGGAGGCAGTGATAGGAAAGGCCTTTCCCCTGGTTGATGTTGTTGCTGGCCTCCTTTCTCCTTCTCCTCCTCTGTCCTCTCTCTCCAGGCACCCCTGTTGATGTGATGATGATGGTGGAGGTGGTGGTGGTGACCTATCATTGTCCTCCTCTTCCTGGTCAGGAGAACACCACTTTCCACTCTCCACTCTCCTGGTTTGGCTGCTCCTTCTCCTCCTGCTGACTGAGGCAGCTGCACAGCCAGCAATGCTGAGAATGAGGTATGGAACAGAGGGTAACGTCAGACTGAAATACAGAAGCCTGCTATGGCTTTATATACAGGGGTGGTCACTGCCGGTACTGCAGTATAGAATCAGTTCTTCTCTTAAAGGCACACACACAACAGTGGCAATGTACATAAAAGTTAGGTCACTTGTGGATGCGACTGTACAATTACCAGGTTCACAGGCAACTCCTGTGCTGGTATCCTGAAAGGAGCGGTATAAAGAAGCCTGCCAGCGGCCAGTACACCAATAATCGTACAGACTGTAGGAACATTGTGCACACTCAAATCAGTGTTTTTGTATGAACAACAACAATCTGTAAAGGACCTCCCCACTGCCAGCTCTGTCGTTGCATGAAGCTTTGCCCAACATTCTTTCTCGGAGGCTTGTGGTTAGTTGATTAGTTGTGCTGGAGACAGATTAAGGTGTTTCTGAGGAAAGAATTCAAGTGATGAATTACCTGTGGTGATAGAGGCAGTGCTATTCCACTTGAAACAGTGTGAGCAACAGTGCATAATGTAGACATTTTGTTTACATCACATAGCTAAAAATCGAATATTTGAACATTTAATAGGAAAAAATTGATCACATACCTATATTTTAACATGCAGCACTTTTTTTTGATATCTCCCTTTTCAATTGTTTCCAAACACATGTTAACTCTTATCTTTGACTGTCAAGTTTAACAAATCCCCCAAATCAGTATTCCTTGATATTGATTTCAGTGCTCACTGTTTTAAACAAAAGCAGTAAAAGAAAATGGGGGAGAAATTCGGTATCGCCCCATTTGGGGCGCAATTATCGGCCCAGCGCAAAGTTTAACGCCTGGCACTAATTATCGCCTCCGACCACAAACTTGGCTTCTATCGCCCCTGGAGGTGATTGGAGCGCTAAATCAGGAGCTACACACCTCTCTTAAGGCGCTAACGCCGAGGAGCGAGGCGCTACCTCAGAGCGCTGGCAAAGCTGATGTGATGTCAATCAGCAATGGAACACAGACACACTGGCGCCGGCCAGTTCTTAAAGGGAAGGGTCGATCTTGCTTTCCATCCACACCCTGCTCATTGCAGCCTTGAATCTCGGCCTGGAGAGACCCGTACATCAAATCTGCTGGAAAGAACAATGGAGAGACCCAGGGAAAGAGCTCAGAGTGCAGCCCCCGTAGCCTCTTCTAAATCGATGCAAGGAAGGTCAAATCAAAATGAACCTGCAAAGTGAATCTCTCCAGAAGTCTCTCTCTATCTCAGAATGCGTGGTGCAAAAATGTAGCCGACAAAAAAAGGCAGGAAGCGGTCATCTTTAAATAGCACTCCCCCACTCCCTTCCCGACTGCAAAATGCTCCCCTCAACCTGTCGGTGCTAGCGGCAGGCGGTAATGCAGGGGGGCGCCACTCAATATCCGGTCCGGTGCGTTGCACGCTCGACTGATGTCACGATTTGCAGGCGCAGGAGATCGTGGTGGTAGTGTTTAGCACCACTGCAATATGTCTGGTCAATTTCACGAGCGGCGCAAACATCGCTGCACCCGGACACTAGTTGCTTTGCACCCCATTAGCGCCCTCTTAAGGGCGCTAATGGGAGGGGTAAATCAACCACATTTTTCCCCCAATAACTATTAGCAGGACTGGGTGATGAAGTGGCTTGATACCTCTGTTATGTGAATTTGAATATAGCCCAGACTGTTGAGATGAACATTTCTGTCTGTTGACTATGAGAATCCTCTGTGAAATGTGCTTAGGCAGTGTGATCCCAGTTTGCTCACAGCAAAAACTGCCATGAATATGACAATATGGTAATCTCACTCAGAAATGTCACCAGATGGTTAAACAGATGCAGTAAGAGAGTGGTTTTGAGGTCAGGAATGAGACACGTTGAGTCAGACTAGAAGAACCTAATTCTGCATCTACCTCATGACCTGGCAGCACTTGCTGTCACCAAGGTCTTGAAGTTATTCTTTGCAAATACCCGTAATGTATTTGCATGAAATTTGTTTGTACGCTGAGTTAAAATATCGGACAAATTAATTTGAGCATACAAACAGTGCAGTTGAATAAAATATATTGGCCCAGAATTTGCGGTTGTAATGACAGTGAAACTGTCAGTGTTTGTCGTCATTACTGTGTAAAACTGACAGCAACTTCTGGCGTCTGCACATGCGCAGTTAAATGTGGAAATCCGGAAGTTGCTCTCAGTGATGTCCTGCTCCCCCACAGAGTATGCTGGTTGCAATCTTCACAGATGCAATCAACACAGAATCACTGATATGACGTGAACATCAGCTTTTTATGCACTATTCTCACTGTAAAACAATTGAAAATGTTAAGCCTCGTTGAATGAGGTGTAACTGAGATTTTAACGGTGTACTAAGTCACAATTTCTGCCCCTGGCCCTGAAAAGCTAATTTTATAAGTCTGGAGTGTCACTCCCTCCATTCCATCATAAAAATTTCATAGATTTTTAAAATAATAGAAAGTAATTCGTTTTGACCTTAATCCCATGTGTATGTCCCAATCTTTATTTCAATCTCTGTAAATGATTAAGAAGTAAATGATAATCCGTGCTTTTTCCTTCCTGGTTTGTTGTCTGTGAGAATACTTCAATCTGATTACCTGCTCAGCCTGCTCAATGACTTGACTGTTCCTGGATAGCACAGATCCCCCATAGATGGAGGTAGAATAAAATTGACATCATAATTTAGGAAATCGACATCACAGAACCTGCTAAATCTTGGTGGGCAACTTTCTTCGAGGTCAACGGGAGAGCCTTCCCTCCGCCGCTAACCACAAAAGCTGGGCCATTAAACATTCGTATGCTAACTAACACACAGTTTAATTCTAAAACCTAAGTGTCCAAAATAGAGGATCCTAAATTGGCCATAAAAAGCAGCAAACCTGAGGATTGGGAGCAGTTTAGGATTCAGCAAAGGAGGACAAAGAGATTAATTAAGAGGGGGAAAATAGAGTATGAGAGTAAGCTTGCAGGAACATAAAAACTGACTGTAAAAGCTTCTATAGATATGTGAAGAGAAAAAGATTGGTGAAGTCAAGCGTAGGTCCCTTACAGTCAGAATCAGGGGAATTTATAATGGGGAACAAAGAAAAGGCAGACCAATTAAATACATACTTTGGTTCTGTCTTCACAAAGGAGGACACAAATAACCTCCCAGAGATGTCGGGGAACATAGGGTCGAATGAGAGGGAGGAACTGAATGAAATCAGTATTTGTAGGGAAATGGTGTTAGGGAAATTGATGGGATTGAAGGCCGATAAATCCCCAGGGTCTGATAATCTACATCCTAGGTTACTTAAGGAAGTGGCCCTAGAAATTGTAGATGCATTGCTGGTCATCTTCCAAAATTCTATAGACTCTGGAACAGTTCCCTTGGATTGGAATGTAGCTAATTGTAACGGCTTCAGTGGCACTTCCCTCTGCTCGCCGCCTGAGGGCGGTTTTTGAGGCCTCGGTGCACTGCTGCCGTGCCTTCTGGGCCCCTCTCCTCACCTGTTTCTCGAGTAATTGATCTCATCAGAGTAATTAGGCTAGTTAATAAAGTTGTTCGGTTTTTGTCTCTGTGCCTCTGGCCTCACCTGTGTGTTGTTAAAGTATTTGTCTCCTGTCTCATTTGAATAATTATGCCACGTGACCACTCTAGCCTGTATTTAAGCTTCCTGTTTCCTGTCCTCTTGACTCAGTCCTGGGTTCGCCTGCCTGCAAGTAACAGCTCCTGCTGTGTCTCTGGCGTTCTCGAGTCTCTCTGTGTTTTCGAGTATCAAGTTAAGCATCTTTCGAGTTCTACCCGGTCTCGAGTCCTTGGATAGGTTTCCTGCACTTGGGTCCACTACCGAAACCCTAGCAAAACGGCCCCGTGAATGCACGGCCCCGTGACAGTAGGACTGAGCCATACATGGACCCAACAGAAACCAACCAGCCAAGGTTTGGAACTCTCGAGTTAATTTTCGAGCTGTCTTGGGCAAATTTTGGTCTCCTAGGAAGAAGACTCCCCGCTGTGTCTTTGTGTTTAATTTTTGAGTCTCCTAGGAAGAAGGCCCCCACTGTGTTAAATTTTCGAGTGAACTTTCAAGTCTCCTATGTTAAGTAAACTTTCAAGTCTACTGGGCCTTCATTGTGTTAAACTTCCAAGTCAACTTTCAAGTTTCCTGGGCCTTCATAGTGTTAAATTTTCGAGTGAACTTTCAAGTCTACTGGACCTTCATTGTGTTTAACTCTCAAGCTTCCTGGCCCTCTACTGTGTTAAATTCTCAAGTGAACTTTCAAGTCTCCTGGGCCTCTCGTAGTGTTAAATTCTCAAGTCAACTTTCAAGTCTTCTGGGCCTTCGTTGTGTTAACTCTCTAGTTAACTTCCAAGTTTCCTGGGCCTTCGTTGTGTTATATTTTCAAGTCAACTCTCAAGCTTCCTGGGCCTCTACTGTGTTAGACCCCCAAGTGAACTCTCAAGTCTCCTGGGCCTTCATTGTGTTAAAATTTCGAGTGAACTTTCAAATTTCCTGGACTTTCATTGTGCTAACTTTCTAGTTAACTTTCAAGCTTCCTGGGCTTCTACTGTGTTAAATTCTCAAGTCAACTCTCAAGCTTCCTGGGCCTCTACTGTGTTAGACCCCCAAGTGAACTCTCAGGCCTCCTGTTGGCCTTCATAGTGTTAGATTTTCGAGTCAACTTTCAAGTTTCCTGGGCCTCCCGTTGTGTTAAATTCTCAAGTCAACTTTCAAGTCTTCTGGGCCTTCGTTGTGTTAACTCTCTAGTTAACTTCCAAGTTTCCTGGGCCTTCGTTGTGTTATATTTTCAAGTCAACTCTCAAGCTTCCTGGGCCTCTACTGTGTTAGACCCCCAAGTGAACTCTCAGGCCTCCTGTTGGCCTTCATAGTGTTAAACTTTCAAGTCAACTTTCAAGCTTCCTGGGCCTCCCGTTGTGTTAAACTCTGGAGCTCTCTTGGGCAATATTTGGTTTCCTAGGAAGAAGACTCCCCGCTGTGTCTTTGTGTATAATTTTCGAGTCTCCTAGGAAGAGGACCCCCACTGTGTTTGCCACCCTCCTGGTTTGGACACGTTTAATTTTTGAGCTCTCCTGGACAAGATAAAGAGTAAAGAAAAGAAAGAAGAAAAGAAGTTTTCAAGTTCTCCTGGGCAAATTAAGCTTTCGAGCTCTCCTGGACAATCTAAACTTTCGAGCTCTCCTGGACAAGCTAAACTTTCGAGCTCTCCTGGACAAGATAAACTCTTAAGTTCTCCTGGACAAGATAACTTTCGAGCTCTCCTGGATAAGACACTTTCAAGTTCTCCTGGACAAGTTAAACTTTCGAGCTCTCCTGCACAAGATAAACTCTCAAGTTATCTTGGGCAATATTTGGGCTTTTGCTGTGTTTTGTGCTGTTAAACTCTCGAGTGCTCCCGAGCTCCCACTGTGTTTTTTGTGTTTAATTCTCGAGTCTTGCTAAAAATAAAGTATAAAGAGAAATAAATAAATAAATAAATAAATAAAATAGTGATCATCTTAGTCTTATGGGACGTCAGGTGCCGTCCCTAAAGGGGGGGGTACTGTAACGGCTTCAGTGGCACTTCCCTCTGCTTGCCGCCTGAGGGCGGTTTTTGAGGCCTCGGTGCACTGCTTCCGTGCCTTCTGGGCCCCTCTCCTCACCTGTTTCTCGAGTAATTGATCTCATCAGAGTAATTAGGCTAGTTAATAAAGTTGTTCGGTTTTTGTCTCTGTGCCTCTGGCCTCACCTGTGTATTGTTAAAGTATTTGTCTCCTGTCTCATTTGAATAATTATGTCACGTGACCACTCTGGCCTGTATTTAAGCTTCCTGTTTCCTGTCCTCTTGGCTCAGTCCTGGGTTCGCCTGCCTGCAAGTAACAGCTCCTGCTGTGTCTCTGGCGTTCTCGAGTCTCTCTGTGTTTTCGAGTCTCTACTGAATCTCCTTTTGAGTGTTACCCTGTTTCTATGTTCTCGAGTTTCAAGGAAGCATCTTTCAAGTTCTACCCGGTCTCAAGACCTTGGATAGGTTTCCTGCGCTTGGGTCCACTACCGAAACCCTAGCATAACGGCCCCGTGAATGCACGGCCCCGTGACAGCTAATGTTACCCCAATATTCAAAAAAGGTGGTAGAGAGAAAACGGGGAATTATAGACCGGTAAGCCTGACATTGGTAGTGGGGAAAATGCTAGAGTCTATTATAAAAGATGTAATAACAGAGCACTTGGAAAACAGTGACAGGATCGGACAAAGTCAACATGGATTTACAAAAGGTAAATCATGCTTGACTAATCTACTGGAATTTTTTGAGGATGTAACTGGTAGAGTAGATAAGGGAGAACCAGTGGATGTGGTGTATTTGGACTTTCAGAAGGCTTTAGATAAGGCCCCGCGTAAGAGATTAGCATGTAAAGTTAAAGCACATGGGATTGGGGGTAAGGTACTGACTTAGATAGAGAACTGGTTGGCAGACAGGAAGCAAAGAGTTGGAATAAACGGGTCTTTTTCCAAGTGGCAGGCAGTGACTAGTGGGGTACCACAGGGATCGGTGCTAGGACCCCAGCTATTCACAATATATATCAATGATCTAGACGAGGGAATTAGATGTAATATCTCCAAGTTTGCAGACGACACTAAGCTGGGTGGGCGTGTGTGGTGTGAGGAGGATGCCGAGAAACTCCAGTATGATTTGGACAGGTTGGGCAATTGGGCAGATACATGGCAGATGCAGTATAATGTGGATAAATGCGAGGTTATCCACTTTGGTGGCAAAAACAGGAAGGCAGATTATTATCTGAACGGCAATAGATTGGGAGAAGGGGAAGTGCAACAAGACCTGGGTGTCCTTGTGCACCAGTCGCTGAAGGTAAGCATGCAGGTGCAGCAGGCGGTTAAGAAGGCAAATGGTAAGTTGGCCTTCGTAGCGAGAGGATTCGAGTACAGGAGCAAGGATGTCTTGCTGCAGTTGTACAGGGCCTTGGTGAGACCACACCTTGAGTATTGTGTGCAGTTTTGGTCGCCTTATCTGAGGAAGGATGTTCTTCCCTTGGAGAGAGTGCAGCGAAGATTCACCAGACTGATACCTGGGATGGCAGGAATGAAGTATGAGGAAAGATTGGGTCGATTGGGCTTATATTCGCTGGAGTTTAGAAGAATGAGAGGGGATCTCATTGAAACTTATAAAATTCTAACAGGACTAGACAGACTAGATGCAGGAAGGATGTTCCTGATGGTGGGGGAGTCCTGAACCAGGGGTCACAGTCTAAGGATAAGGGGTAAACCATTTAGGACACAGATGAGGAGGAATTTCTTCACCCAGAGAGTGGTGAACCTCTGGAATTCTCTACCACAAAAGGCAGTTGAGGCCAATTATTAAATATATTCAAGAAGGAGTTAGATATATTTCTTAAGGCTAAAGGTATCAAGGGATATGGGGAGAAAGCAGGGACAAGGTACTGAATTTGGATGATCAGCCATGATCTCATTAAATGGTGGAGCAGGCTCGAGGGGCCGAATGGCATACTCCTGCTCCTATCGGTCCTCACCTTAATGAGTACAAACATCTATTATGTTTTTAAAGGTAAATAAATTAACAGAACTGGCTAGGAAACCAAAAGGCCAATGCTGCTCTGCATAACTTCGATTTGTAAAAGGAGTGTCAATGGCCAGATTCCCTTCAGATTGTACCTCCTATCCTATTTGTGAGTTGTCTTATTCTATCCTTAAAATGTGCTTATTGCCTTAGCTAAAATTTGCTTTAAATCGTCAAGAGAGAAACAATGGCCTTGATATTTACGTGGAAGCGGGGAAGTGGGGAAGTTGCAGAGAGGCCAAAATGGCTGAAGAACCCGATGCGGAGGTCCTGATGCACTTAACGGCAGGACCTCATTAACATTTCCCAGCACATTTCCCAGGCGTACTTAGTCACTCCTAATCTGCTCAACTTGTAGAGCAAGGACAGCCCACTGCTGGATGAGATGCACCTGAAAAGCACCACACATCTCAGCATCAACTATCGTCACCTCAACAAGAAGCAGTTACTAGTACACATGGGAGTTGAAATTCACTGCTATTGCTTGTGAGCTTGTCCTGCAGGAAAGCAGGGAGCGCGTTAGTGGTAGCCTTGCAAAATGCTTTGAGGATGTGCATGTTAAGGTAGAACAGTGGTGCTGGTGTGTGAAAGGTGGCAGAAGAGAGTAGGAGGTATGGAGTGTGGTATGAGGAGCAGATTGAGGTGGAGTGAAGTGTGCTGCAGTGAATGGAGGAGCATGCTAGTAATCGAGGAGTGAAGGGTGGTGAGCAATGTAGAATTCGCAAAATTAATATTGTACTATAAGGGTCCTTTGGCAGAAGAGGCCTTGATTTTTAAAAGACTGTTGTCAAAGAAGCCCAGAAAAAGGGGCATATAAAATGGCCGCCAGACCCCTGGCCGACTTATTGGGACACTTTAAAATGGTTCCTGCAGTCCCCAGACAGCCTTTGTCGATTCAACCAACAGTAAGTTCTGGAAGCCGTTTCTGAGAAAACGAAACCAGACACATACGCATACATATAGATTGGATGCAGATCCAGCCAGATCGGCCTGTAGATAAAGGCCATCAAAATGTTTACCCGGACAAAGGGGAACAGTTTCATATTCATGAGAAAAGCATCAATGACACCAAGAAGACATTAAAACATTACCAGGTCATTCCAGACCAGAGATGGCCGTCACCGGCCATCCCGAAAGCAGTTTAAATATAATAACTACCCCACTGTGCTATAAGCCCGCCAAAAGTTAAACAAAGACTAACCTTGATTTGGCGGGAGATAAAGGCTTCTCCTGAGAAGTATATCTGGGGGAACCCGGGGGTAGCAGAGGGGACAGTCATCATGGTGCTATCATCGTATTGGTGGCATCATCGCTTGAAGAAGAAGAAGAAGGTGATTCGAGTCTGCATCCCGCCCCGGGGTAACCATTGGGAGATCGTCGCCAAACCCCGGGCCGTTTGATGAGACAAAGAGGCAGAAAACTACAGAAGAAACCTATATGAAAGCCGGCTAGAGGCTTCCAACCGTGGTCAAGCAGATGGTCTCTCCCCCCCACATCGACATCCAGGCCCGCTGAGATCCAGCCTGTCCGTGACTTTCACCTCGAGGAAGAGAAGGCGTGTCACAGCTCGCAGCCTGCAGCACTGACCACTAGGAGACAGGATGCCTAAAAGGATCAAAATGCAGACCTATTTCAAAACCTTGCAATTCCTAGTTGGATTGGTGAGCATGTTTCTGGCCCTACATAATCGGATCTAGATAGGTTAAAGGGGGTGGGCATTTTGGGTATAATTAACATGAGTTGTTGTCCCTCGATGTTCCGTGTGTTTCCCCATTTCATGATGACTTTTGTAAAGTATAATATGCCTGTATTTATTTTAGCTAGTACTGTATTGTTATGATTTGTTTTTCCCTCCCATGTACCCTCTTATTTGCTTGCATTTGATTTGTTTTTCCTTATGCAGTAAAATTTCATTTTGTTTCATTAAACTTGGTCTATAAGAGTATTCTCTGCATTGTAGTTCCTGCACCTAAGTCCAGTGTCTAGAACCTAAGGGGCGAGTGGGTCGAACCACTCAAGGTTTTACTGTGCAAAAGAGAGAGAGAGGCCTCTGGCGAGAGAAACCTCTGCGATCGAAAACCCCTTACAGCAATATTTCCTTTAAAGGGAGGCTTGATGCATACATGAGGGAGAAAGGAATAGAAGAATATGAGGGCAGGATCGGAAGATCAATAATTAGAGTGGGGAAGAGGCTTGTATGGAGTATAACAGCCACTTGGACAAGTATGAACTAATATAGAGCCAACATGGATTTTAAAGGGCAAATTGTGTTTGACTAACTTGATTGAGGTTTTTGATGAGGTAACAGAGAAGGTGGATGAGGGCAATGCTGTTGATGCTGTGTATATGGACTTTCAAAAGGCATTTGATAAAGTACCCTATAATAGGTTTGTTAGTGAAACCGAAGCCCATTGGATAAAAGGGGCAGTAGCAGCATCGATACAAAATTGGCTAAGGGATAGAAAACAGAGAGTTATGGTGAATGGTTGTTTTTCAGGCTAGAGGGAGGTATACAATGGTGTTCCCCAGGGTTCAGTACTAGGACCACTACTGTTTTTGATATACATTAATGACTTTGGTCTCCTTATTTAAGGAGGGATATACTTGCATTGGAGGCAGTTCAGAGAAGGTTCACTGAGTTGATTCCTGAGATGAAGGGATTGCCTTATGAAGAAAGATTGAGCAGGTTGGGCCTATACTCATTGGAGTTTAGAAGAATGAGAGGTGACCTTATTAATACATATAAGATTCTGAGGGGTCTTGACAGGGTAGATACAGGGAGGATGTTTCCCCTCGTGGGGGAATCTAGAACTAGGGAGCATAGTTTCAGAATAAGGGATCGTCCGATAAAAAACAGAGATGAGGAGGAACTCCTTCTCTCAGAGGGTCGTGAATCTTTGGAATTCTCTACCCCAGAGAGCTATGGAGGCGGAGTCATTGAATATATTCAAGGTGGAGCTAGACAGATATTTGAGCTACAGGGGAATCAATGGTTGTGGGGAGCGGGCGGGAAAGTGGAGTTGAGGCCAAGATCAGATCAGCCATGATCTTATTGAATGGCAGAGCAGGCTCGAAGGGCCGAATGGCCTACTCCTGCTCCTAATTCTTATGTTCTTATTGGGGTACAGAGTGTTAGATCCGTGGTTCAGTGGATAAATAATTACACGGATGCTGTACATAAACAAACAACAGGTCTTTACTGGAGGAGGGTCATCTCTAGACTGGGGTACAGAGGCATGCGCACAGCTTATATACCGGTGTGGTTACTGCCGGTACTACAGTATGCAGGAGCTGTAAAAAGTAGTTCTGACTTAAAGCACATACACTACAATTCCTCCCTTTTTAGATTAATAATACCCCCTTAATATTCAAACAACAATTACATTTTTACATGTACATTTAATAACAAAAGTCCATTTATAGATTCAGTCTTTGGGGCGGCTTCCTGACCCTTTCGGGATAGCACCTTTCCGGAGGTTCTTGTTCTTGGTGCAGAGGTGATTCTGACCCCTTTTCATCGGGTAGTTCATCGGGTTCCACTGCTACTGGGTCTGAAGTAGATGCTACCGGTATGTCGGGTTCATCCGCAGGTACTCGAGACATGGGGTTGACGCCTTCCTGTGACGCTAAGATCTGATCAATGTGGCATCTCACAATGTTCTCCCCGACATCCACTGTGTACATTAATGGCCCCTGCCTTGTACATATCGTTCCGGGTTGCCACTTCTCTGTTCGATAGTCACGGGCCAAGACTGGTTGCCCTACATTGAAGCTCCTTGTCGGCTTCTCGTTGATGTGCTGGAATTGTTTGTCCTCAACATTTCTTCGCACATTTGGTCTGAGCAAGTCCAGACGAGATCTCAACCTTCGGTTAAAGAACATCATGGCCAGGGTTTGGTTGGTAACTGCATGTGTCGCGTTTCGGTAGGCTAATAAGAAATTGTCCATCTTATGCTGTAGTGGAATTTCCTCATCGCACATGGCCTTTATCGCCTTCTTAAAGGTTTGTATGAACCCCTCAGCCAATCCATTGGTGGCTGGATGATACGGGGCGGATGTGTAATGCCTTACCCCATTCCTTTTCATGAATTTTTGGAACTCGTCGGACACAAACTTTGGTCCATTATCAGAGCAGATCTGCTCTGGCAAACCGTTTCTGGCAAATATGGTCCGTAGGACTGCAATCATTTTCTCTGTAGTGGTTGAAGACATCTTTATCACCTCAGGCCACTTTGAATGAGCATCCACTGCTATTAAGAACGTTGAGTCCATGAATGGACCAGCTAAATCAATGTGCACCCGTTGCCATGGAGAGGAGGGCCACTCCCATGGGTGTAGAGGGGCATGTGGTGGTGCATTTTGGGCCTTCTGGCGTCCTAAGCAGCTCTTAGTAAGGTCTTTGATTTGTTGATCGATTCCCGGCCGCCACACATAAGCCCTAGCAAGGCTTTTCATTTTCACTCCCCCCAGATGACCTTCATGTAGCTCCTTTAGCACTCTCTCCCTTAACTTGGGTGGAATCACCACTCTGGATCCACACATCAATGTCCCCTAGCATACTGACAGCTGTTCTCTTCTGGATGAGAATGCTGGCAACAGTGAGTCGCCATGTGTTGGCCATCCCCTCACCGTCAATTCATATACCCGTGACAGCGTTGGATCATTGCGGGTCTCCTTCTCTATATCCGCGTTTGTTACTGGCAGTCGTTCAATTATCGACGAATAAAATATCTCGATAGGGTCCACTGCTGGTGCTTCCTCCACCGTAGACAGTGGCAGGCGCGATAGCCCATCAGCGTTCCCATGCTGTTTCGTGCCTTTATATTCTATTTCATATTGATTCGCCCCTAGAAACAGGGACCATCTTTGTAACCGCTGTGCAGTCATTACTGGCACGTCCTTCTTAGGATTAAAGATGGAGACAAGTGGTTGGTGGTCAGTCAGCAAGGTGAACTTCTGCCCATGCAGATAATGGTTGCATTTTTTTACTCCCCATACTAGGCTGAGGGCCTCCCTGTCAATCTGGGCGTAGTTGCGCTCGGCTGAGGTTAGTGACCGAGACGCAAAGGCCACTGGCCTCTCCAACCCGTCTGGGAATTTGTGCGACAGCACCGCTCCAATGCCGTAGGGTGATGCATCACATGCCAAACGAATTGGTAGTGCTGGGTTGAAATGGGCCAACAGCTCTTTTGATGTGATCAATTCTTTACACTTCTGGAAAGCTCGTCTACGTTCGTCATCCCACTTCCATGGCACCCCTGTTTGCAGTAGGGTGTTCAGCAGGTGTAGTACCGTAGACAAATTTGGTAAGAACTTGTGGTAATAGTTTACCAGCCCGAGGAACGACCTCAGTTGTGACACATTTTCCGGTGCTGGAGCCTTGAAATAAAGAGTAGATTGCCTTTCAAAAGCTAGGCTTTATTAACCTTAAAAAACCAGCAGTACATGTTGAGCACCCAGTCTCAACCAAACTGTAGAAAACTGAATTTAAGATGGCCACCACAGGTCACATGGAATCAACTAACCAATAAGTTTGCAGCATATATCTCAAGGCAGGAAAACAGGCAACCAATTACAATGCTCCTTATAAAACAAGAATAATCACCACATTCACCCCTCCTTTTAAAATATACTTCAACCTAGGTAGCCTTTACAGTTTACAATTAGTTATTTATGACTAGAGCAATACATGTATAATGCCTTCAACAATTTTAAAATTTTACTATTAAATTATTAATTATTTTTAAAGTCCATTTTTAATCGGTCGACCGGATATCTTGTTCGTGTCGACCTTCTTAGCCTTGGTGGAGTTCCTTGCCCTCCCACACCAGGAGACACAGAAATATCTTCTGCAGGGACGGTATCAATATCCCGATTATCAACGGTTTCCGGATTGGAAGTCCCATTAGAAGGTAGACTGGGAGGGTCATGAACATCCATCGGGGGCAGACTAAGAGAATTGTAAGTGTCTGCAATAGGATTTGAAATGTTCGTAGTATCTGTGACGACATCAACATTAACTGAATTATGGCTATTGTTAATGTCCTCAGGAGAGGGCAGGCCACCACAAGGAGCTAAGTCTTTAACTGAAACCGTACTTTCTTTCCCATCTTGGAATCGAATGTGAGCATATTGGGAATTTGCCTCCAATAGCTCCACCTCCTCCACTAAAGGATCATACTTTGACAGTCTAACATGGCATCGGAGCAGCACAGGTCCCTGCATAGTAAGCCATGAAGGTACCGAATATCCCGTAGTGGATCTCCGCGGATAGTTGAAGAGCCTTTCATGGGGGGTCACATTAGTAGCCGTTGAAAGCAATGATCTAATGGAATGCAGGGCATCAGGCAGTACCATTTCCCACTGTGTATTCTTAAGGTTCCGGGATGTCAAAGCCAACATAACTGCCTTCCAGATCACCCCATTGTATTGTTCGCACTGTCCATTACCCTGGGGATTATACGGGGTAGTTCTGCTAATAGAAATTCCCCGACTCTGGAGGTATTCCTTCAACTGGGAAGACATAAAAGAACTTCCCTGATCCGAATGGATATACGCAGGCATCCCAAAGATGACAAAAAGTTGAGTCAGACATTTGATAACTGTAGCAGTTGATACATCTGCACAAGGAAAAGCAAAAGGGAACCTTGAAAACTCATCCACAACAGTAAATATATATCGATTCTGAGTCGTTGAAGGAAGAGGCCCCTTAAAATCAACACTCAGGCGTTCAAAGGGAGAAGTAGCCTTTATAAGATGAGCTCATTGAGGCTTAAAGAAATTCGGTTTACACCGGGCGCAGACAGAGCATGACGAAGTCATCCGCTTGACGTCTTCAACTGAAAAGGGCAAATTCTTACTGCGTACGAAGTGTATCATCCTCGTAACACCAGGATGGCACAAAGCATTATGAAGATTAATAAGCGTACCTCCGTGAAGCACAGAACAATAAGCCCTCGACAGCGCATCAGCGGCAACATTATCCTTCCCCGGACGATAGACTATATCGAAATGGTAGCATGCCAACTCGATCCACCACCTCATTATTTTATCATTCTTAATCTTTCCGAAATGTTTGACATCAAACATGAAGGACACAGATTTTTGGTCAGTTACTAACGTAAAATGTCGCCCAGATAAATAATGTCTCCATTTACGCAGTGCTTCTACTATTGCGTATGCCCCTTTCTCTATTGATGAATGTCTCTGCTCACTATTGCTCAGAGTACGTGAGAAAAAGGCCACAGGTCTTCCATTTTGGTTCAGGGTAGCCCCAATTGCAAAATCGGAAGCGTCCATCTCAATCACAAAGGGAACCTGCTCATCAATAGAATGCACAACTGCTCCAAGGATATCCTTTTTAAGATTATCAAAACACATCCTGGCCTCCCATGATAGAGGATATGTCGTAACCCGAATAAGGGGGCGGATCTTCTGCGAGAAGTTTGCAATTCAATTAGAATAATAAGAAAACAGTCCAACAACTCGTTGCAAGGCCTTAGAATTAGTAGGGCAAGGTAAATCAATCAGTGGTCGCAGCCGTTCTGGATCTGGTTTAATCTTGTTTCCCGAGATAATATACCCCAGTAAATTTACCTCAGTGGTCGAAAAGATACACTTCTCTTTATTGAAAGTTAAGCCAACTTTTTCCGCAACTTGAAGGAATCTTTCTAGATTAAAATCGTGCTCCACCCTTGATTTGCCACACACCGTGATGTCATCTAAATATGAGAAGGTGTCAGAGAGAGAATTATCACTTATAAAAGCATCCATTGCCCGCTGAAAACAGGCGACACCGTTAGTAACACCGAATGGTACTCGGCAAAACTGATACAGCTTTCCACCAGCTTCAAAGGTCGTATATGGTTTGTCCCTCTTAGCGATAGGAATCTGATGATAAGCACTCTTTAGATCAATAGTGCTAAAAACCTTATATTGAGATACTTTATTGATAAGCTCATCAATCTTAGGCAGGGGGTACGCATCTAATTGAGTATACCTGTTAATAGTTTGAGAGTAGTCTATCACCATTCGCTTCTTGTGTCTCTCATTAGTGGTGACAACTACCTGTGCCCGCCAGGGCGAAAAACTAGGTTCAATGATTCCTTCCGATAAAAGACGTTGAACTTCAGAATTAATAAATTCTTTATCCTGACTACTATACCTTCTTGACTTGGTAGCAATTGGCTTACAATCCGGCATCAAATTGGAAAAAAGTGATAATGGAGAAATGAATAAAGAAGTTAATCCACAAATAGACAAAGGTGGCTTGGTTCCTCCGAAAGAAAGACTGAGGGACTCATGTAATTGAAGCACATCATGACCAATCAAAATGTCCGCACAGAGATTAGGCAGAACGGATAGGCGTATATCAGTATACGTATTACCTAGGAGAATTAATTTCACAAGGCAACAACCAGCTACTTGTGAGGTGAGAGTCGTCTGAGCCATACACACCTGATAGGAAACAGGCGAAATTTTCAAACGCTTCTCCCTCACAAACTGAAGACTTATAAAGCTCTCAGTACTGCTCGTATCTATAAGGGCCTTCACTTCTAACCCATTAACTTGGGCCATAACTATAGCTTTGTTTAGGCCATGGGAAAAGGCGGCAGAAACTGATGCAATAAACGCCCTATCTAAAGGCTGAATGGTCGCAGAGGAGGCAACCGATTTGCAAACACGTGCATAATGACCTCCCTTGCCGCATTTACTACACACAGCCTCCCGGGCAGGGCACTTCAGATGGGGGTGCCGGGCGTTCCCGCAAAAATAACACTTCTGAATCCTAGAGGCAACAGCTGCCGAAGTAGAAACTGTTTCGGAATCTGGCAAACCACTCCTATTAAATCCATGTAACTCCCTTTCATCCGGAACTGCTGAAACCACGGTCGCAGGCCGATCAAAAAGAGCATAAGAATCCAAACTTCTCTGAGCCAAATCCAATGTAGAGGCTTGCTCAAAAGCACTCTTAAGATCCAAGATCTTATTTTCTAATAACCGCTGACGAATTGATCTAGACAGTAATCCATTAATAAATGCATCCCGTACCGACTCTTCCCTATGTTCTTCTGCAGACACGGCCTTATAATTACAGTTAGCACCAAGGCGCCGGAGTGCTTGTAAATAAGCATCCAAGGATTCTCCCGCCTGCTGCCTACGGGCAGATAAAAGGTGACGTGCAAATACCTCATTTTTGGGTTTAACAAAACATTTTCCCAACGTAGCAATAGCCAATTCATAAGTTTCACAGTCCAAAATATACTTATACACATCCGGAGCAATGTAGTTGATTAGTATATCCAACTTATTTAGAGATTGCTTATCCAACACACCCAAAAAGTTTTTAAATGTACGATACCAATGTTTCCATTGATCATCCACTCCTGCAGAATTAGGGTCAGCATTAAATCGTTCCGGTCGAAGATATCGTTCCATCATAGCAAAAGGTTAATAAATTGAAATAAAGAGTAGATTGCCTTTCAAAAGCTAGGCTTTATTAACCTTAAAAAACCAGCAGTACATGTTGAGCACCCAGTCTCAACCAAGCTGTAGAAAACTGAATTTAAGATGGCCACCACAGGTCACATGGAATCAACTAACCAATAAGTTTACAGCATATATCTCAAGGCAGGAAAACAGGCAACCAATTACAATGCTTCTTATAAAACAAGAATAATCATCACAAGCCTTGACTACTGCCTCAATCTTATCAGGGGACTTATGTAACCCCTCTTCATCAATGACGTGGCCACAATACGAGATCTGTTTCTGGAAAAACTTGCACTTGTGGCAATTAGCTCGTAGCCCATACTCCTTTAATCTGGCGAGCACCTTCTCCAAGTTAGCGAGGTGATCACCGTCATTTTCGCCCGTGACCAAGATGTCGTCCAAATAACACTGGGTCCCTGGAATCCCTTGCAGGACCTGATCCATCGCCCTTTGCCAGATAGCCGGAGCCGAGGCTACTCCAAACACCAGCCGGTTGTATTGATAGAGACCTTTATGGGTGTTGATCGTAAGGTAATGTTTCGAAGCTTCTTCTACCTCCATTTGCAAGTACGCCTGGGCTAGATCAATTTTGGCAAAGCGTTTACCACCAGATAGCGAGGCGAAAATATCCTCAATTCGTGGAAGCGGATATTGCACCGTGTGAAGGACTGGGTTCACTGTCACCTTAAAATCCCCACAGATGCGGACCTTCTTTGGTTCCCCAGGCGTATTACTCAACGACCTCTTCATTACAGGGACGATGGGTGTAGCCCACTCACTCCAGTCCACTTTGGACAGTACTCCTGAACGTTCCAACCCTTCCAGCTCTGCTTCAACCGCTGGTCTGATCGCATAAGGCACTGGTCTGGCCTTCAGAAACTTTGGGCTTGCATTATCCTCTATTTTAATTGTTGCTGTTATTCCTTTTAGTGTTCCTAGTCCCTCCTGGAACACTTCTTTTGCATCAGTTAGCATTTTTGACAGTCGTCCAGGTGTGACGTCGTCATCCTTTTTGGCCTCCACCTTCAGCGCCTATATGGAATGCCAATCTTAATGTATCTCCCGGATCCACTCATGTCCTAGCAGTGGTGGTCCTCCATTTGGCAATACATATATATCCATTTTAGGTATTTCCTGACCTTTATATGTCACTTTCACCCTTATTTTTCCTTTGGGGTAGACTTTTTGCCCTGTATATGTCTTCAAGACAATCTCTGTAGCTTTCAAGGGTATGTGTGAAAATAGCCGCTTGTAGTCTCTTTGATTTATGACTGTTAGAGCTGACCCTGTGTCCAATTCCATTTCCACTTGGACTCCGTCTATCTTGAGTGTAACCCAGATAGTCTGGTGATCCTCTATTTCAGTTACATTATGTAGTTTTAGACAACCCAGCTCCTTGCTTCCGGAGTCTGTGTCACTTTTCTGTTCGTCTGAACCACTGTCCATCACCTGGTGTACCTTTTTGTACTTCTCCTGTGGAGATTTCTTACTGTTGGTTTTCTTCCCAGACCTGCAGACTCTTGCTATGTGTTCTGCTTTCCCACACTGTCTGCACACTTGGTCCTTGAACCAACAATCTTTCTGGTCATGTGTTGTTCTGCCGCAGCGATAGTACTTCCCTGTTCCATAGGTCATTTCGTTGGTGCCGTATTCTTGCGGTCGCCGTTGTATCTCTGCAGCGCCCCTTGCAGCTGCTTCGTGTGATACTGCCATATTGAAAGCTTTGTCCAGCGTAAGGTCCTTTTCTGATAGAAGCCATTTCTGGGTTCCTTCACTTTGTAGCCCACACACAAACTTGTCCCTTAACGTGTCTGCTAGTCCCGCTCCAAACTGGCAGTATTTCGATAGCTTGCGCAGTTCCGTTAGGTACTCAGCATTGCTTTCGTCTTTGTGTTGGTTCCTTTTATGGAACTTAAATCGTTCTGCTATCAGCAGCGGTGTGGGGCTTAAGTGGTCCTGTAGGATTTCTACTATGCTTCCAAAATCCTTGTTTACCGGCTTCTCTGGGGTTATTAGATTTCGCAGTAACCCATAAGTTTTTGCACCCATGGAATTTAACAGAACCAGTGCTTTATTAGCATCTGGCACTTCATTCGCCCTGCAGTACACCTCAATACGTTCCACATATGTCGCCCAATCTCCGACTTCATTGTCGAACGTAGAGATACTGCCACTCTTCGGCATCCTTGGTTGTGCGTTAACTATCACCAATGGCGCCTCCCACGTTTCCCCTTCTTCTCCGCTGGCACAAAATGGCATCTCCCGTGCTTTCCTTCCTTCCCGCGCTCGCCCGTCTTCTCCGCTGCGGCTTCGCAAAATGGCGTCTCCCGCACTCTTCCTTCTTCTCCGTGGTTCAATGGCGCCTCCCGCGCTCTCCCTGCATCTCTGCGGCTCAATGGCGTCTCCACTTGCTTCGCCCCACGGACCCTGATCAGCCCGTGATCCCTGGCTGTGCTCTGCGCATTCTTCTCTTGATATTTGTCAACGCCGCTCAGTCTATAACCCGGCTGTTTCTTACCCTCTCTCTCTCCGGTTTGCAGTACTTTTTTTTTCTTGACGCCGCTCGGTGATCAATCCCCGGCTGCGCCCTGCTCTCTTCACCCGCTTTCTTACCCCATCAACGCTGCCCGGCTCTCTCTCTCTGCCGTTGGTCGGCTCCAGCCGCCGCTGCTCGGGAAGGGTCTGCTCTGGACCTGTCGTCGGTCTCTTACTACTCGTTGTGGCTGGGGAACCACGCCCGGCTCTCCACAGCCTCCCCATTGGATCTCTGGCTGACTGCTGGGCGGTTGCTCGCGGTTGCTCGCGGTCGACGCCCGTGTTCCTGGACTCGACTATTTATTACTTTTTTTTATGTTGCAGGTAGATTCGCATCAACACTCGTCGCCACTGTTAGATCCATGGTTCAGTGGATAAATAATTACACGGATGCTGTGATATACCTATCAATTCATTCCATGAAAAGCGACGAGTTAAGATAGTAACTATAGGTTTTTATTGGCTAAATAACAGAGCCCACCCTCGTGGGTGATCGGTTCCAACAAGGAAGAATACTAGCCAAGCGGTCACCTTTATACCTGGGCAAGCAGGCGGAGCCATGGGCGGAGTCAGCTGAGGTATGCCTAGGTATAACAGCGTGCGTGGCAAGAGGTAACCTTGTGTAGTGATAACAACAGTGTAAACAGTGATAACAACAGTGTAACAATAGTGAACGGTTGTGAACGATAACAGTGGTTTACCACATTCACCCGTTGTTTAAAATTGAGTCCGGCGGGGTGAAGTGTACTACCAGTTCGTGTATGTCAGTCTATCAGGAGGCCTCGTAAGCCTTTCTGATCGGCGCAGCAGCGGCGGCGGTGGTGCAGTATCCGATGTTAATGCTGGTGTCTGCGTGGTCGACGAAGGCTCCTGGGGTTCCGGCATGCCGCCTACAGGAGCTGGATTTGGGGGCGTGGTGGGGGTTAACGGTGGTATCTCAGGGGTGCCCGAGGGTGCGAGGTCTCGCAAGGAGACTGTGTCCTCCCGCCCGTCTGGGTATGCCACATAGGCATACTGGGGGTTGGCGTGCAGGAGGTCCACCCTCTCGACCAGGGGGTCCATTTTATGGGTCCTTACGTACTTCCGCAGCAGGACGGGCCCCGGATAAGTCAGCCATGTTGGTAGCGAGGTTCCCGTAGTTGACTTCCTGGGGAAAACAAACATTCGCTCATGAGGGGTGGCGTTAATGGCGGTACAAAGCAGTGACCGGATGGAATGGAGCACTGCCGGGAGGACTTCCTGCCAGCAAGAAGTTGGGAGGCCCTTAGACTTTAGGGCTAAGAGGACGGCCTTCCAAACTGTCGTGTTCTCTCTTTCCACCTGGCCATTCCCCCGGGGGTTGTAGCTGGTGGTCCTGCTCGCAGCAATACCTCTCGCGAGCAGAAACTGGCGAAGTTCCTCGCTCATGAAGGATGAGCCCCGGTCGCTATGTATATAGTTCGGGAACCCGAACAAGGCGAAGAGGTCGTTCAGGCATTTGATGACCGTGGTACTGGTCATGTCTGGGCAGGGGATGGCAAAGGGGAAACGGGAGTACTCGTCAATAATGTTGAGGAAGTACACATTACGGTCAGAGGACGGGAGGGGCCCCTTAAAATCGATGCTCAAGCGCTCAAAGGGGCGGGTGGCCTTGATCAGGCTTGCTCTGTCCGGCCTATAGAAATGCGGTTTGCATTCGGCACAGGCTTGGCAGTTCCTGGTCATGGTCCTGACCTCCTCGATGGAGTAGGGCAGGTTGCGGGCCTTAATGAAGTGGTAAAGTCGAGTGACCCCGGGGTGGCAGAGGTCGTTGTGGAGGGTCCGCAGTCTATCAACTTGCGCGTTGGCGCATGTACCTCGTGATAGAGCATCTGGGGGCTCGTTGAGTTTACCAGGCCGGTACAAGATATCGTAATCGTAGGTGGAGAGCTCGATTCTCCACCTCAAGATCTTGTCGTTCTTGATTTTGCCCCTCAGCTTGTTATTAAACATAAAAGCAACCGAACGCTGGTCGGTGAGGAGGGTAAATCGTTTTCCTGCCAGGTAATGCCTCCAGCGTCGTACTGCTTCCACAATCGCCTGGGCCTCCTTCTCGACAGAAGAGTGTCGGATCTCAGGGCCCTGGAGGGTCCTTGAGAAGAAGGCCACAGGTCTCCCCGCCTGGTTAAGGGTTGCAGCTAGGGCAAAGTCGGATGCATCGCTCTCCACTTGGAAAGGGATGGACTCATCCACTGCGTGCATTGTGGCCTTTGCAATGTCTCCTTTTATGAGGGAGAAGGCTGCGCATGCTTCTGCTGTCAGGGGGAAGGAGGTGGACTTCATGAGGGGTCTGGCTTTGTCCGCATAATTGGGCACCCATTGGGCATAGTAAGCAAAGAGCCCCAGGGTTCTCTTCAGTGCCTTTTGACAGTGGGGAAGGGGAAGCTCCATGAGGGGGCGCATTCTTTCGGGGTCAGGGCCGATGACTCCGTTCTCTACTACGCAGCCGAGGATGGCAAGGCGCGAGGTGTTAAACGTACATTTCTCCTTATTGTAAGTGAGATTCAGCCGTTGGGCCGTATGGAGGAATTTCTCCAGATTAACATCATGGTCCTGCTGGTCGTGGCCACAGATGGTGACGTTATCTAGATAAGGAAACGTGGCCTGCAGCGTGTTCTGGTCAACCATCCGGTCCATCTCCCTTTGGAAGACCGAAACCCCGTTGGTGACGCCGAAGGGAACCCTAAGGAAGTGGTAGAGGCCGCCATTCACCTCGAAGGCGGTATACTGGCGGTCCTCAGGGCGGATATGGAGTTGGTGATAGGCCGACTTAAGGTCGATGGTGGAGAATACCCGGTACTGTGCAATCTGATTGACCATATCAGATATGCGGGGAAGGGGGTATGCGTCCAGCTGGGTGTACCGGTTTATGGTTTGGCTGTAGTCGATGACCAGGCGGTGTTTATTGCCGGTCTTAACGACTACGACCTGGGCACGCCAGGGGCTGGTGCTCCCCTCGATGATGCCCTCCTTCAGGAGTCGCTGCACCTCAGATCTAATAAAAGCTCTGTCCCCGACGCTGTACCGCCTGCTCTTGGTAGCGACAGGTTTACAGTCGCGGGTGAGGTTAGCGAACAAGGAGGGGGGCGGGACTTTGAGAGTGGAGAGGCCGCAGGTGGTACGCGGCGGGCGGTTTAAAAACTGCTGGTTGTAGACTGTGAGTGGGGGGAGGGGTCACCCGTATGCTAAAGTGACACTTTGAAGGTGGCATTGGAAATCCAGCCCTAGTAGGACGGCAGCGCAGAGCTGGGGCAGGACGAGAAGTTTAAAGTTTTTATATTCCGTGCCCCTAACCGACAGGGTCACCACACAGTAGCCGCTGATGTCTGTTGAATGGGACTTCGACGCCATCGAGATCCGATGGCGCATTGGCCGGACAGTGAGGGAGTAGTAGCGCACCGTGTCTGGGTGAATAAAACTCTCCGTGCTCCCACTGTCGAACAGGCAGGTCGTGGCGTGGCTGTTTACTTCAATGTCCATTATGGACCTGGACAGATGATGCAGGAGAGCTTGGTCAAGCGTGATGGAGGCCAGTGTATGGCTGAGTGAGCTGCTGCAGTCGGCAGGTGAGGTGATGGTCGGGTCTGGAGACAAGATGGCGGCCGGGTGCGGCAAACAAAATGGCGGCGCCCATGACGCGGATCCCCACGAGGTCGAAGTAGAACAAAATGGCAGAGAAGATGGCCGCCCCCACGACTCACATGAGGCACTGCTGGCGTCTGTGGCCTTGATCAAAGATGGCCGCCCCCACGACTCACATGAGGCACTGCTGGCGTCTGTGGCCTTTATCAAAGATGGCCGCCCCCACGACTCACATGAGGCACTGCTGGCATCTGTGGCTTTCCCCCTGCAGGCGTTTGCGAAGTGGCCTTTTTTTCCGCATCCGGAGCAGGTCGCATTCCTTGCAGGGCAGCGCGCCCTTTGATGTCTCACCTGGCCACAGAAATAGCAGCTGGCGGGCTGATCGCGGGGCTCCGCTGCCGCAGCGGGTCCTGAGGGTGGCGGTCCCGATCGATTCCGGGACACCGACGCCGTAGTAGGTCCCAGGGGCGGTGGTGCGAGAGGTATTGCGGCCGGAGTCGGGCCCGAGTCCCAGCGTCGCGAAGCGCTGTACCCGGAGTACGCCTCAAGGTCCCGATGGGCCACTTCCAGGGAGCGAGCGAGGGCTGCAGCTGCTTTCAAGCCGAGGTCCTTTGATTCGAGCAGTCTTTGCCGTGAGTAGTCGGACCGAAGGCCTTTCATGAAGGCATCACGGATATTTCCTTCAGCATGTTGTGCAGCCGATACAGCTTTAAAGTCACAGTCCCTGCCGAGTGTTTGTAGCGCCCGTAAAAATTAATCTACAGACTCTCCTGGCTGTTGCGAGCGGGATCTTAGGAGATGTCTGGCATACATTGAATTTACTGGGCTCCGGTACTGTTCTTTTAGCAGGTCGAGGGCCTCCTCGTATGTAGCAAAGTCCCGGATGAGTGCAAATACTTTAGGGCTCACCTGGGCGGTCAGAACTCTTAGTTTGTCGGCTTCCGATGGCACGCCGGAGGCTACCAGGTAGGATTCAAAGCAGCTCAGCCAGTGATCGAAGTTGAGGGCTGAATTCGCTGCCTGTGGATTTAGATCCAGGTACGGCGGTCGGAGGGCTCGCAGCCAGGTCGGCTGCTGGGGCTGTTGTAGCTGGCCGTTTGGCTGGTCGTTTGGCTGCTCCGGTCCATACATTTCAAAATTTAGCCAATAAAATTGATATACCTATCAATTCATTCCATGAAAAGCGACGAGTTAAGATAGTAACTATAGGTTTTTATTGGCTAAATAACAGAGCCCACCCTCGTGGGTGATCGGTTCCAACAAGGAAGAATACTTGCCAAGCGGTCACCTTTATACCTGGGCAAGCAGGCGGAGCCATGGGCGGAGTCAGCTGAGGTATGCCTAGGTATAACAGCGTGCGTGGCAAGAGGTAACCTTGTGTAGTGATAACAACAGTGTAAACAGTGATAACAACAGTGTAACAATAGTGAACGGTTGTGAACGATAACAGTGGTTTACCACATGCTGTACATAAACAAACAACAGGTCTTTACTGGAGGAGGGTCATCTCTAGACTGGGGTACAGAGGCATGCGCACAGCTTATATACCGGTGTGGTTACTGCCGGTACTACAGTATGCAGGAGCTGTAAAAAGTAGTTCTGACTTAAAGCACATACAGTACAATTGGCACAATTTCAAAGTTTGCAAATGATACAAAACTTGGAAGTGTAGTAAACAGTGAGCAAGATAATAGTAGACTTCAAGAGGACATAGACAGGCTGGTGGAATGGGTGGACACATCGCAGATAAAATTCAATGCAGAAAAGTGTGAGGTGATACATTCTGGTAGGAAGAATGAGGAGAGACAATACATGCGAAATAGTAAATTTTTAAAGGGAGAGAGACCGGGGGATGTTTGTGCACAAATCTTTGAAGGTGGCAGTTTAACAAAGCAGTTAATAAAGAATTTGGGATCCTGGGTTTTATAAATAGAGGCATAGAGTGCAAAAGCCAGGAATTATGCTAAACCTCTATAAAACACTAGTTTGGCCCCAGCTGGAGTATTGTGTCCAATTCTGGGCACCACACTTTAGGAAGGATGTGAGGGCTTTGGAGAGGGTACAGAAGAGAATGGTTCCAGGGATGAGGGATTACAGTTATGTGGATAGACTGGAGAAGCTGGGGTTGTTCTCCTTAGACCAGAGAAGGCTAAGAGGAGATTTGATAGACATGTTTAAAATCATGAAGGATTTAGATAGAGTGAGTAAAAATAATCTTTTTCCAATGGCTGAAGGGTTGCTAACCAGAGGACACAGAGTTAAGGTGATTAGCAAAAGAACCAGCGGCGACACGAGGAAAAAGTTTTTCATGCAACAAGTGGACAGGATTTGGAATGCACTGTCTGATAGGGTGATGGATACAGATTCAATAGTAGCCTTCAAAAGGGAATTGGATAAATACTTGAAGGAGAAAAAATTACACGGACATGGGGAAAGAGCAGATGAGTGAGACTAACTGGATTGCTCTTCAAAAGAACTGGCGCAAACCTGATGGGCCGAATGGCCTCCTTCTGTGTTGTATTATTCTATGATTCTATAAACACCGGCATAGACCAGTTGGGCCGAATGCCCTCTTTCTGTGCTGCAGGTTCTATGTAATTCTATGTGAATCACTTGGAGAACGTTTGCAGGCAACCATGAAGGAGATATTTCAAAATGTCATAGATAAACCTCATTCCATTTTTACAGAATTTAGCATAAAATAAAATTAAGGGAGTGTTTACTTTGCAACTTTAGTGTTGCAACAAAATGGGTTCTGCTTTGAAACGACACTAAGGCTGCAGTTTAACTCTACAGTTGAGTCCTGACCAGACTCTGGAGTAAAGTGATATAGACCCCCTAGAGGAAGTAGTCTGCATGGTGTATAATTTCAGTGCCCAGTCAATCCTGGTTTAAAAAGTGCTCTGAGCTTCATTGGGTTTCCAGGGCACATGATAAACTCAACCAGAGTTTATTTAAATAGAAAGTGCAGCCACTCCCATCTGTGCTCTCAATACATCTACGCCTTGAATTTCCACGGGAGTTCTCCTGAACTCCTGCCATAACTTTGATGGAAGACCAGCAGAGACCCCGGAGTGATTGCTGTCTCCAGAGGATGTGAGATCGGCTTTAAGAGAGCTGCTTTTGCCACTGCCTCTCGAAGTAATGGAAATATTGACACCATAAGTGCAGGCAGCTCTTTTTCTGGCTGCCATTGAGCTGGGATGCTTAAACCACCCATACACCATACAGTGAAGCAGTTTTGTATTCATCATGCCTAAACAAATCTTCCACAAACTGCTCCAGACTCTGTTGCT
Source organism: Somniosus microcephalus (assembly GCF_052327205.1). Lineage (NCBI taxonomy): Eukaryota > Metazoa > Chordata > Chondrichthyes > Squaliformes > Somniosidae > Somniosus > Somniosus microcephalus. The sequence continues at coordinate 167,853,238 of NC_140988.1, forward strand.
ACTGTGGAACCCACCTTACATATATCGTAGGCCTGGTTCTGCAGCACCTGGCTCCTCAGACAATATGGCACAATCATTTCTTGAAGCTGCTCACCAGTATAAATGTTCCATTAAAAGGCAAGCGTCTCAATCTGCAAGGATCTGCACCTCTGAGAGAGTCTGATGTATAGTATGTATTCCATTCATGATAAACCAAATACTGCATTAATAAATACAACTAAGGTAACCACATCACAAGTTGATATATCAAACAATCTCTACACACACAAGTACCTGTATAATTTACTGACAGAAAAGCTTCTAGGTGCACTGGGATTGTACATAATAAATGGGGCCTCCGCTTTGCTCCTGTCTTCAGTGCTATGAAAGAATCCTCCAGGATGTTTTGATTCACTGCCTTGAGGTAATGAGTCAAAACATCCTGAACGAATTTCCACGCTGCATTGAAACAAGACAGAAATTCAATTTTTTATATATAATAGGCTGAAGCCAGTACACGATGCACTGCAATGAATCATTGCAGTATTCAGCAATTTGCAACTTATCTTGCCAAGTCCTGAACTTATTATTAAAATGTATAGAATTATATATGAATTCAGATGAAATTAAATGATATATTGTTATTATAAGTGTATGAGAAAACAATGCATATTAGCAAAGTGGCATCATGATAATTGTGATAATGTTCATTTATGCAGGAAGTAGAAAAACAAAAGACTTGAGTTGTAGTTAAATATTGATGCACGGTGGGGCAAAGATAGATCAAATTCAGAACCGAAGAGATACAATTTGACTTATTTCTTCTTATTTCAAGTTACCCAAATTCTTCCTAATTGGCTTATTTCAAGTTGGGCTATTGATTAAAATGATGTCCTACATGTTAGTCCTGCCACATGCATAGCCTACTATTTTTTGTGGAAATGACAACCGCAAAGATAAATGGCAATGTTTTATTTTAATACCGTCATTACCTAGTAATGCCATGGAGAGTATCCAATAATGGTGGTCTGTCGGGGAATATCCAGTCCTTGAAGATATAGGCTGGAATTTTCTGCTTAAAAAATGAGTGGGTTTGGAGCGTGGGGGCAGTTAAAGTGTTCCCGACCTGATTCTGCGTCCAACCTGTCCACTTCTGGTTTTAACGGAGGTGGGATGGAGGCAGGATTGGGGCAGGATGGGAGGCGGGCAACCAACCTGCTCCCAGGGGGGCGGTACATCAATTTAAATATTGTAATGAGGCTGGAAGTTTCGTTTTTCACCTCCATTTTGTTTTTAACTGCATGTGGACGGGTTTCGCACAATTTGTGAAACCCGGCAGTTAAACTGAGGCAGGGACTGGTGGATCCAGGAGGTAAGTGGCTTTATACCTACCTCCTGGATCCAGGGTCCCTAACTAACCCACCCCCCATGATTAGAGACTGCACCATGAGGCCTCTGATCGCCCCCAGGCCTGCAATCCCCACCACAAGGCCTCTCATCGCCCCCCAGGCCTGCGATCCCCACCACAAGGCCTCTGATCGTCCCCCCAGGCCTGCGATCCCCACCATGAGGCCTCTGATCGCCCCCAGGCCTGCAATACCCACCACAAGGCCTCTGATCGCCCCCCCAGGCCTGCAATACCCACCATGCGGCCTCTGATCACCCCCCCAGGATTGCAATCCCCACCATGAGGCCTCTGATCGCTCCCCAGGCCTGCGATCCCCACCACAAGGCCTCTGATCGCCCCCCCCAGGCCTGCGATCCCCATCATGAGGCCTCTGATCGCTCCCTAGGCCTGCAATACCCACCACAAGACCTCTGATCACCCCCCCAGGCCTGCAATCCTCACCATGAGGCCTCTGATCGCCCCCAGGCCTGCGATCCCCACCACAAGGCCTCTGATTGCCCCCTCAGGCCTGTGATCCCCACCATGAGGCCTCTGATCGCCCCCCCCAAGCTTGCGATCCCCACTGTAGTGTATGTGCCTTTAAGAGCCCCATGTGTACTGTAATGCCGGTAATGGCCACTCGGGCTATATAAGCCTATATATTGTGTTGTATCCGTTAGTTCCCCTCCAGACTTTGTTTAGTAAACACCTATGAAACCAACTCCTGTCTTCAGTGTCTCTATCAACACACAGACACAACAGTGGCGACGAAGTGGAAACGGACTTACCTGCAATTCGGCAGCACCTCAAGGACATCGATTCCTCTGGCGTCCAGAAGAATCAAGAAAGTGAAAGAATCTGTGGTTTCACCAGCTGGCCAAGCTGGTGGCAAGTACTGCGCTAATCCTTCCTGGGCGTCAGGCTGGGGCTCCAGCGGCTGGCTCTACAGCTGGGCCAAGCAGCGAAAGCGGAGGCAAGCAGTAACAAACGGGGAGGGAACACTCGGGAGACGGCCGGCGCCGCAAGCAGGTCGGCATTCAGACCTAGAGAGAAAGTCCGGCGGGAACGAGTCTCCAACTGTAAATAAATAAATAAATAAAAGAACGGAAACCGCGGGAAACAACGTTGTCATCGGCAGCAGCGGCGGGAAAGTGCGGGAAGCGCCATATCTTTTCTGCAGAAAAGAAAGAAAAGCGCGGGAAGTGCCATATCTTTTCTAAGATGCCTAAGTCTGGCAATATTGATGCTTTTGATAACGAGATAGAGGATTGGACCACATATGTGGAAAGAGTGGAGGTATATTGCACTGCAAATGGAATAGAAGATGAAAAGAAAGCTTCAGTACTGCTGAATCTAATGGGCGCAAAAACATACGGGCTGTTACGAAATGTAATCACTCCAGCCAAACCAAAGGACAAGAATTTTAAAGAAATTGTTGATACCCTACAGGAGCACTTAAACCCAACACCACTGCTGATAGCGGAACGATTCAAATTCTTCAAGAGAAATCAACACAAGAATGAAAGTAACGCTGATTACCTCACCGAATTAAGAAAGCTATCAAAACACTGCCAATTCGGGGCAGGACTAGCAGATTATCTTTGAGACAAATTCGTCTGCGGTCTCTTAAGTGAAGGAACACAGAAAAGGCTGCTTTCTGAAAAAGATTTAACACTGGACAAGGCTTTCAGTATGGCTGTATCATACGAAGCAGCCACAAGAGGAGCTGCAGAGATACAACAAAAGACACAGGACTTCGGCACCCATGAAATGACACAGGGTTTCGAGAGATGTTATCGTTGCGGCAGATCCACCCAAGACCAGAGGGACTGCTGGTTCAAGGACAAAGCTTGCAGGCAATGCGGAAAGATTGGACACATTGCACGGGTATGCCGATCTGGACAAAATAAATCCACAGACAGGAAAAAAAAATCAATAAAGAAAAGTACAGGAAGGTACAAATGATGACGGACAGTAGCTCCGAAGACCAGAAGAGCGATAGCGACTCCAAAAACAAGAGACTAAGCTGTCTCAAATTACATAATGTAGTTGCCAAAGATGATTACCAGACCATTTGGGTTACCCTCACGATAGCAGGGTCCCCAGTTAAAATGGAGCTAGATACAGGATCAGCTCTGACCGTCATAAATCGACGGGATTACAAACGGCTATTTCCGCATATACCTTTAAAAGACACATCCATTATCTTGAAAACATATACGGGGCAGAAAGTATACCCCAAAGGAAAAATAAGGGTGCCTGTTGTATACAACGGCAAGGAAATACAAAAGTTGTATTTATAAATTCTACAAGATGGTGGCCCACCGCTGTTGGGGCGTGAATGGATCAGGAAAATACGTTTAGACTGGCACTCCATTCAGGCACTGACGGTGACCAGTAAGAAAAAAAACGATGATGACATCATATCTGAATGATTAAAAGACATCTTGGCCAACGCCAAAGAAGTGTTTCAAGAGAAACTAGGAACCTTGAAAGGCATCACCGCCTCAATAAAAGTGGAAGATGCAGCAATTCCCAAGTTTTTTAAAGCAAGACCGGTGCCATACGCAATTCGTCCAGCAGTCGAGGCAGAGCTGGAGAATTTGGAAAATGCAGGCGTATTATCCAAAATAGATTGGAGCGAGTGGGCAACACCCATCATTCCAGTCATGAAGAAAGCATTGAATAATGATAAATCTGAAGAACAGAGAAAAATTCGCATCTGTGGAGACTTCAAGGTGACGGTAAACCCGGTCCTTCACATGGTACAGTATCCTCTTCCGAGGATAGAAGATATTTTCGCCTCACTATCCGGAGGGAAACGTTTCACCAAAATTGGCTTGGCACAGGCATATCTATAGATGGAGGTTGAAGAGGCCTCTAAAAAATATCTCACGATAAATACACACAAAGGTCTGTACCAGTACAATCGACTGGTTTTCGGAGTAGCATCCGCTCCAGCTATCTGGCAAGGAGCTATGGAGCAAGTCCTCCAAGGGATTCCAGGGACTCAATGCTACCTAGACGACATCCTTGTAACAGGAGAAAACGACAACGAGCACCTTGCCAATTTGGAGCAGGTGCTCACTAAGCTGAGAGAACGGGGCCTACGAGCAAATCACCCCAAGTGCGAATTTTTCCAAAATCAAATATCATATTGTGGCCACATAATTAATAAGGAAGGGCTGCATAAGTCACCTGAAAAAATTGAAGCGGTCATAAAAGCCCCAGCACCTGAAAATGTTTCACAATTAAGGTCGTTCCTGGGATTAATAAATTACTATCATAAATTTTTACCGAACTTATCAACTCTTCTACACCCTCTTAATGAACTGCTACAAAGAGGAGTAATTTGGAAATGGAGCGAAGACTGTAAACGTGCCTTCCATAAATGCAAAGACTTAATCACGTCCAAAGAAGTTTTGGCTCATTACAACCCATCACTGCCAATCAGACTGGCGTGCGATGCATCCCCTTACAGCATAGGAGCAGTATTATCTCATAAATTCCCTGATGGCTCGGAACGGCCGATAGCTTTTGCGTCACGCTCATTGAACTCAGCTGAGCGTAACTATGCCCAAATCGACAGGGAAGCACTCAGCCTGGTATGGGGAGTGAAGAAATTCAACCATTACCTACACGGACAAAAATTTACCTTGTTGACTGACCATCAACCCCTCATCTCCATATTCAACCCTAAAAAGGATGTTCCCATTATGACAGCGCAAAGGCTACAGAGGTGGTCCCTTTTTCTAGGGGCACACCAATACGACATAGAATACAAAGGATCAAAACAGCATGGGAATGCTGACGGTTTATCGTGCCTACCGTTGCCAACGATAGAAGAGGCACCTACAGTAGACCCAGTGGAGATGTTCCACTCAACCATAGTGGAATGTCTACCAGTAACAAATTCTGCCATTGAAAAGGAAACGAGAAATGACCCGACTCTCTCACGAGTCTACGACTTAACGGTAAAGGGATGGCCAGCACATGGCGAACCACTGTTGCCAGCATTCTCACAAAGAAGAGAACAGCTGTCAGTATGCCGAGGAACCTTGATGTGTGGATCCAGAGTGGTGATTCCACCCAAACTCCAGGATAAAGTGCTAAAGGAGCTTCACGAGGGGCATCTGGGTGGAGTGAAAATGAAGAACCTAGCCAGAGCGTTTGTATGGTGGCCAGGTATCGATGGAGACATCGAAGAAATGACCAAGAGCTGCCTAGGATGCCAGAAGATCCAAAATGCTCCACCCCAAGCCCCTCTACATCCATGGGAGTGGCCCTCATCTCCCTGGCAAAGGGTACACATCGACTTTGCTGGTCCATTTATGGACTCAATGTTCTTAATCGCGGTTGATGCACACTCCAAGTGGCTGGAGGTAATAAAGATGTCCTCCACCACCACGGAAAAAAACATCACAGTATTAAGGACCATATTTGCCAGGAATGGGCTGCTGGAACAGATCTGTTCTGATAATGGACCGCAATTTGTGTCCGAAGAATTCAGGAAGTTTTTTAAAAAACAATGGGGTTAAGCACTACACATCCGCCTCATACCATCCCGCCACCAATGGATTGGCTGAAAGGTTTGTCCAGACCTTCAAGAAGGCCATAAAGGCCATGGGCAATGAAGACATAAAACTTCAGCACAAGGTGGATAACTTCTTGTTCGCATACAGGAATGCAACACATGTGGTTACAAACCAAACTACCGCCATGATGTTCTTCAATAGAAGCCTAAGATGCTGGCTGGATTTGATCAAGCCCAACATCAGAGGGGCGTGGCGAACCGGCAATTTCAAGGCATGAATGAAAGGCCAACTAGAACCTTCCAGATAGGTCAACAAGTTTTGGCCCGGGACTACCGTACTGAGAAATGGCAGCCTGGAACTATCTGCACACGACTAGGACCGCTGATGTATACCGTGGACATCGGAGAAAGCATAATAAGGTGCCATGCTGACCAAATCATAGAGTCATCCGAAAAGGGACAACCTAAACCACAACTCTATACGCCTAACGATGAAGTAGAGATACCCATATCTACCTCCGATCCGGTGATGCTGGAACCCGATGAACCCGAAACTGGCATTCAAGCCGAATCAGCCTTGCCACAAGAACCTACTACACCACCAGAAACTACTACACCACCGAGGCGTTATCCGGACTGAGTCAGGAAGCCTCCAGAGAGACTGACTTATAATTAATTAACTGCAGCAATGTGTATATTATTTTTCTTATAACATGTAATTAATAATTACTTAAAATATTATGTACTGGTTAGCTAAAAGGGGAGGAATTGTAGTGTATGTGCCTTTAAGAGCCCCATGTGTACTGTAATGCCGGTAATGGCCACTCGGGCTATATAAGCCTGTATATTGTGTTGTATCCGTTAGTTCCCCTCCAGACTTTGTTTAGTAAACACCTATGAAACCAACTCCTGTCTTCAGTGTCTCTATCAACACACAGACAGAACACCCACCACGAGGCCACTGATCGCCCCCCCAGGCCTGCGATCCCCACCATGGGGCCTCTGATCGCCCCCCATGCCTGTGATCCCCACCACAAGGCCTCTGATCGCCCCCCAGGCTTGCGATCCCCACCACAAGGCCTCTGATCGCCCCCCCAGGCCTGCGATCTCCACCACAAGACCTCTGATCGCCCCTCCAGGCCTACGATCCCCACCATGGGGCCTCTGATCACCCCCCCAGGCCTGCGATCCCCACCACAAGGCCTCTGATCACCCCCCCAGGCCTGCGATCCCCACCATGGGGCCACTGATCGCCCCCCAGGCCTGCGACCCCCATCATGGGGCCTCTGATCGCCCCCAGGCCTGTGATCCCCACCATGAGGCCTCTGATCGCCCCCCCAAGCCTGTGATCCCCACCACAAGGCCTCTGATCGCCCCTCCAGGCCTGCGATCCCCACCACAAGGCCTCTGATTGCCCCCCACCATGCCTGCGATCCCCAGCATGAGGCCTCTGATCACCCCCCCAGGCCTGCGATCCCCACCACAAGGCCTCTGATCGCCCCTCCAGGCCTGCGATCCCCACCACAAAGCCTCTGATTGCCCCCCACCAGGCCTGCGATCCCCAGCATGAGGCCTCTGATCGCCCCCCCAGGCCTGCGATCCCCACCACAAGGCCTCTGATCGCCCCCCCAGGCCTGCGATCCCCACCATGAGGCCTCCCCCGCCCACCCCACCGATGATGCTGAGGCCGGCCACAATCCCTCCGGTGGCCGGCCCTGATCCTCTCTCCACCCCCCCACCCCCCGTTGAGCCCCAATAAACCTATAAATGATGGAATTAAGAATTGAAACCTTTGTATTATGCATCTGAGAAGATTCTTTTTTAAATACTACATAAGATTTCAAACTTTTTTTTACTTTAAAAGCTTTCAGAAGTGCAAGTAAGAAGAATTGCAGGCAATATATTTATGCACACATCATAAAGGAATGACATGAAGTGACACGAGCATCCATATCAAGTGAAGTTGTAATACATGTGGTTGATATAAGGTACTATATAAGGTTAGAAATTGCTGTAGGCGATGTTATTGCACACATGCGTAGCCTGCCTCTATCAAATTCCTCAATATTTCAACAGAGGTGTTAGCCCATTTAAAATAAGCAGGAGACAGAACTTGTTACATCTGTGCTAAGCATTCCTACAGTACCATCATCGGTAGTAAATTCCAGGGATAATGCTAAGGGAATAACTTACAAGCATCCCAAGGAGTCAGTGTATGTTCTTTCCACCTCCCTTATTGCCTCTAGAATCGGTGCATCTTTTTTTTTCTGTGCAGCACATATCCATTCTTCATCCACCATTGTGGACTTCTATTATTGACCACTTTTAAAAACCTGGGGTATAATTTCTGCTGGAGTTCTCCCAATCTTCTGTCATAACTTCAAAGAGATGGCAGAAACTGCCATTCGTACAGTTTCTCTGGGGTTTCTGACGAAATTACAGCAGGAGATTGGGAGAACCTACGTGGAAATTCTGCCCTCAACTCATTCAAATTTAAAAAAATATATATTCCTCAGTCTCTCTTGAATTTTGGAACATTGTTTAATTTACATGTCCCAAAGACATTGGTACTTTGTCTGAGGGACCAAGATTATTGCAACAAAAATGAAATACTTTTGTCTAGTTTGGTTTGTTGCTATTATAGGGGTTTTTTGCACAGGTGTGTTCGGGTCAGTCAGCTTTGCCTCTGACTACCTTCTTTGAGCGGTTCGAATCGCTCGCCCCCTGGGTTCTGGACACCGGACTTAGATACAGGCAGCAATACAGAGAAAACTTGAGTAGACAGGTGGTTGGATGCAAACAAAACCAAGGTTTCATTAAAGAGGAAAAACTTGATACAATCCTATGGAAAATTATTAGTGTACACTTCTACAGGCAAAAATTACAAGAGATTCATAATAATACTTATATGCTTATACAGGGAATAGGGAACACACGGCACATCGAGGGAAAACTACCTTAACAATCCACTTATCCTTATCCCACCCCCTATACCTAACTAGGTGAATCTATGAGGGGTCAGAATTCATGCTCACCAATAAAAGGGGTTTGTTAGACTCAAAACAGCTGTTGGGTTCGGGGTTCGCTCTTGGTGCTCTCTGGAGCCTGCCGTCATCACATGGGCTCCGGGTGCTGCAAGGGCGTTGTCCAGGTTCGAGTACCCCAAAGTTACAGTCTCTGCTTGGGTACTTTACATTGCAGGGATGATGCTTCGCCGACAGCTTGAGTTTGCATGAAGATACTCGCAGGTCGGCTGAGGCTGAAGGCCCGATAATTCAAAGCCTACCTCAGTTGGCCTTCCCCGGGTGGTCTTCCCTCCTCCTCCCCTCATCGCGTCCCACTTCGCCTGGCCTGAATTGCCCGTGTTCGCCCGACCCGGTGTCGGGGCGAGTCTGGATGGAGTTGGAGAGGGCACGGGCAAAGGCCAGGGGGTAAGTGTGGGACGGGGGAAAGAGCAGCAGCCACGAGGGCGAGGGGCCGAAGGACCGGGGAGCAGCAATACCGACAGCAGCCGAGCAGCAGTCTTCTTCTTCTTCTTCCAATGACTAGCCCCAATTGCTACCTGGGGGCCTTCAATTGTACCTTTGTCGAAAAACCTTATCTGCCCGCCAAATCAGGTTAGTTCTTTGTTTTATTTCTGGCAGGCCAGTTAAAATAATGGTAGCAATCTATACTGGCGGGTTTTTAGATGGCCGGTAATTTCATCTACCGGCCCGATAATTGACTCGTATTGTCCTGAAAGTCCTTGATGGGCTTGTCCAGCCTCGATGGATGTGTTTAATCTGTTTCCGATTATGCATGCAGACTGTTTGATGGCTTTAACTGTAGGCCTCATTGAATTCAGATCTGCCTCTAATTCAGCCTAATGCATAATTCACAGTTTGTCTGGGTCCCAAATCACAAAGTTCTTTTCACAGGAAACCTGCAGTCTTAGTTTCGATTTACCTCAAACAGCCTGGGCTGCAGAATCCATTTTGGAGACCCGCAGGCTTTCTGCCACGAGGCACGGACGCCATCTTGGGTACCCTTTTTAATTTCAAAGAAATGTCCACGCAGGGTCACTTTTTTATCGATAATAACCTTCGGGGAAATGCACAAATTTTGCGAATCTTATATTACCCCCGTGATATTAAACTTGCTTGAAGTATCATACTTTTCCAAAGTGAGCCAAATTTCTCTGACCCTCCATAGTCAGCCTTCCCCTGTAATTATCTATCTAATATACCCACGACACATGCACTTCCCATTCCGCGAAAATGTAGTGTACATCAGCATACAAAGAGTAAAATTACAGGCTTTACACACACATCCATGCATGGAGGGGGTCCTACACCCCTGCACCACTTGGTACACATATCTTTATTAAACCGCATCGCAAAAGAAAACAACAAAAGAAAATACTTTAATTAAAAAAAAACACAAACAACACTTCTTCAATCGAAATACAGGAAAAACTTAAACCGGCGTATCTTCCTCCACCTGTACATAATGTTCTTTCCAAAAGCTCTGGTTTCGGAATTCTGACCACCGACCTTTTCCCTTACACTGGATGCAAACTAAATACAGCACTCTACCTAACTGGCAAACCATGAGAATGTGAGAAGCCAGTCTGACCCACGAAGGGACCTCTATATTATTGAAAAGGTTCCACCAGGGTGGAGTCACAATATCCAATATCTGAATCCCTATCTCTACTGTTTTCTGCTCGAGAGTGTAGAAATGTTTCTGTAAAACTATAACGGCTTTTAGAATTTTGGTTAAATGTTCAGGGAGAGGGGGAATTTCGTAGCCAAAGTGCGCTACGTACTTCTGCAAGTTTGTAAAATTCTCCTTCGCAGTGAGGTGAACAGTGGAGGGTTCAGGGATGGAGACAATTCACTCCTGGGCCACTCAAACTTCTGCCTTGGGTTTAAAACAGAGACTGCTGTCACTAACCGGGCACCAGCTGTGCTGTCCGTGCTGGTAGTGGGACGCGCCGGTGGTGACACAGTATATTCCTCCCCCTATATATGCTACCTGCGGGGGAACATGGCCTTGTGTCATTGCCTCCATGGTGCAATTTATAGGCTTCGCGTCAGCAGCTTTGAACCCACACTGCGGTCTTGAGAAGGCATATCAAGTGCTGGGGGCACAGGATTAGGTGTGCTCCCCAGCTCCGGCACCCTGAGAGGTCAGTACCTGTCATAGCGTGCTCCCACTTAATGACGTAAGGCGGGACCGCTGTGAACCAAATGTGTGCACTCCCCTGAATGACTCCAATGTTCTCTACCCTGTATACTGGGGCAGGTCGGGCTGTCCTACCCATGACCGGCATTCTAACTACTACTCCCACGATTGTGTGGTTGGACCGCTCACAATCCACGGGGACTGGATAGGCTTCGGAGGCTAGCCGGAGTTGGCACGGGCTCAATGTGTTCTCAAAAGAGTGGAGGGCTGCGAGGTGCTTGTTGCTAATCCAGGAGGGGACCAAACCTTGTTTTAAATCCTCCAGGTTACTGCGGCCCTCACCCAGTAACCACGCCCCGTATAACACGCACACCTCATTCTGCACAGCTTGGTCAGAAGCATTTCTGTCCTCCCTTATGAGAGTATTTACCGTCTTTGCGTGCTTTTCCAACTCGGCTATAATCTCCTTTAAATGGACCATCATGGCCTGGTCCTCATGCTACTCCGAGCCCACTACTTTGTTCTCATCCAGAAATATCCCTTTTAACTGTGTTTTTAAACCGTTTATCTGGGTCTGCAGCTCTATGTCATCCAAGCTGTTGATGACAGAGGACCCAGTGTTAAACGCAGTAAAAATATCATTCCATACACCCCTTCTTTGTCTCCCTGGGTTACCCAAAAATTCCCAGCGTGTGGTGTAGAGTTCGGTCTTGTCCACGTGAGCAAAATCGAACTCGTAAAACTTTCGGAACAAGTCTTTTAATAGGGCCTGATATAACTGCTCTGTTTCTTTGGGGCACCACTCTGGTAAATGTATCTCCGTGAGATTTAAAATCACGGCGGCTACCGCGTAGTGCACCCCCTGGTACAGCATCTGATCGGTGGGGACTAATACCAATCCATTCCTTGGTCCCTTGGTGGTGGCGGGGCAATCTTCCCTGGATAACCTCGCCGCCTGCGCCGTGGGCGGGTGCTTACGGGGGCGGGTTACCAGCTCAGTGGCATTGACTGGGATCTGGGAATACGGGGCCGCACACACCTTCCGGCTGGCATCCCACCTTATTCCCTTCCCGGTGTCGTGCCACTGCCGGTGGAACATAATGGATATGCCTGCGGGGCAGACCATCTCTGACCCCCACATACAGATGTAAATCCTTTGGTCCGGTTCCCACCACTTGTCCCAACACACACTCAGTCCTCCATGAGTCCCGGTAATTGTCTGATGGGTGTTATTCCCCAGGCGCTCCCATTCGACTTCGGGGTTTCTCATGTCCTTGCTCAACTTTCGGAGCCACCACCATCGGTCCAGTGGAATGTGTCCTTTGCATGTTAAACATATTCGCTTTCCAATGGTGACACTGATCCTCGTGGAAACGACTCGCACTCGGGGGCACAGGAGGGAGGCTTCCCCGTACGTGAATCCGGTTTGGCTGGAGTACTGAGACGAATTGGACCCCAACCATCCTGGCCACCTTCCCTCGTGGAAGTAGACAGCGGTCTCCTCTGCATCCCGTTCGCCACTCCCATCGATCGCCAGGGGCGCCTTGTCTCCCGAACACCCATAGATGTGGGAGTCTTGGATGTCTCCCCTCCTCTCCTTGCTTATCCCGATTAGGGCGAATAGGACCACGATCCAGTCCATCCCGAACATCTTTCTGCAAAAAGATGTAAAAACATGCAGCCAGGTCCCAAGGAGATTCTCTGGCTTGGTGAGGCATGGTCAGGTCCCGCGACCTCGACCCAAATATACACACTCTCGGCAAATTTCTTATCCAAACTACCCATCACCTTATTTAACCTAAGCTAAACACCCAAACTTAAGTTTAATAATTACACCTACTTAAACTTAAACTTACACTATACTATATACATCCGCCGCCCGTCTCCGGGCGGCCAGGTTAATCCCTGGTCGGACTGCGGCTCGCCGCTACCCCCGGCATGACCGCACCGTCCTTCACAGTTGGTCCCTCACAGCCTGAGGCTGCTGGCTGAGGACCTCTGTCCTTGGACCTCTCCCTGGCTCGAGGGGTGGCCCTTGGGAACTGGAGGACTGGTGACCATGGCTTTCTCGGCTGGGGCGTCCACGAGGACTTTCTGGGGGCTTTGGCGGGTGGGGCTTTCTTGGCCACTGGGCCTTTTACCCGAACCGCTGCTCCCTCAGGCTTGACCCCTCCCGAACCTGGGCTGGGGGTAGGTAACTTTTCACAGCCTGCTGCTGCGAGCTGAGAGTCTCCGCCCCCAGGTCCCATGGCTGGGTCCGGGGCGGGGTTTCCGATCTCAGGTCCCTCCCTCTCTACACTTGGGTTAGTGGCAGGGTTTTCGCCCTCAAGTCCCTCCCTCTCGTCTGGATCCCAGAAGAGTGGGGGTGTGTCCCAATTGATGGACTGGATGGCCCCTCCCTTCAAGCAAGCCGCAGCGCCTGCCTGTGTGGCCTGTGAACTCGCTCGTGCTGCAGGCTGAGGATCTTTATCCTCAGACTTTACCCCCGACTGGCTGTTTTCCCCTTTAAAGCTGTAACAGTTTGCACTGGTTGATGTAACCAGCGGCCTGTTTTAGAACCTGTGTTGAGGGCTCGCTCGCTGCCCCGAGCGGACCTTCTAGGGGCTATCTTCTCTCTTTTCTCACCGGAACGGTCTTGCAGATGGGATCTCGGATCCGGACCCGCTTTGGGTCCGGGGCCAAAACTACCCCCCCCGTGTGCCTCCCTTGTCCCGGACTGTGGCTTCCGGGCCTGCCCGATAGGGGTCCCGGGATTCTCTTTCCCCCGCCCTATCTATGGCCCTTTCTCCAGCACGTACGGTCAGACCGAGGAATTTCACCTCATGCTGGCCGATCTGCGCCTTCTTGCGATTCACCTTGAAACCCTTCTGTCCTAACAGCTCCAGTAGTTCGGTCAATAGTGGGCCATGCTCCTCTTTCAAATCAGTGAACAGGAGCAGGTCATTCACATATTGTACCAACTGTCCAGGCTGGCTAAAGTCCTTCCAACTGTCTGCCATGCACTGCTGGAAGATGCTGGGGCTATTATGGAAGCCCTGATGCAAGCAGTTCCACGTGTACTGTTGCCCTTTAAAAGTAAAGGCAAACTTGTACTGGTCCTCACTCCTTACAGGGATGGACCAAAACCCATTGGAAATATCCAGCACCGTGAAAGTGGTTGGGGATGCTGGAATACTCCCGATCAGGTCGGCAACTGCTGCCACTGTGGGTGCACAGGCTGGGATGTTACTATTGAGCACCCGATAGTCCACCGTGGCCCTCCAGGAATTGTTCAGTTTTCTAACCGGCCACAACGGAGAGTTCACATGGGTGGCTATCGGCCTCAGAACTCCCTGCTGTACTAACGAGGACATGGCTGCTTCCATGTCTGGCTCTGCTTTCCTGGGAAGCTATTCTGTTTCTGTGGTCGGGCCATGGGGTCCCCGTCTACTCTGACCTCAAACCCTGTGACCCTCCCGCAGTCGTGTTTGTGAGTGGCAAATGTGGCCAGGTGGGCCTGCACAAATGCCTGGAACTCTGGTGGGGTGTTGCTGACCATGAGCCCGAGGTTATAATCCTCTTTGGGCTTCATGGTGCAGAGGGTCCCCTTCCCTTCCTTACCCGGGATAACTACGATCTCACCGTTCTTTACCTTTCCTGCCCCCCAGAGGCAGTGATTCCTTAAATCCACCAGGATCCCGTGACCTACAATAAAATCGGCCCCCAGGACCCCTCTTCCACCCTCCACTTCCCAATTCATCAGGACGCACATCCACGTGGAGCAGAGTGGTCCTATCCGAATGGCGAGTGGGATGGAAACCAAGCCAGCCTGTTCCTTGCCCGTGAACCCCGATAGACTGTATGGGACCCCGCTAGAGAGAGGTGAGGTGGTGGGGTTAGCTGAGTACATCACGGTGCGTGATGCCCCCGTGTCCAACAGATAGGTCCCCACTACCTTTTCCACCTCCATCTCCATCATGGGTCTCCTCCACTCATCATATCGGAGCGAACACAGATACACAGGCTGCGCCGGCTCTAGTCACTGTTGTGGGTGGGATGGGGCTGGCGGGGTGATAGCACCGGTGGTGGCTGCTACTCTCCCCTGGCCAGTCAGTAAGGATCTCATGTAATCCAAAAGCAACTCAACCTCTGCGGAAGGGGCCCCTACCCCCACCCTTTGGGCCGGGGCTGTGGGATGCTTTCCCTTGTTATCCTTCCAAGGGTTCTTACACTCCTTCCGCCAGTGACCATCCTTCCCACACCCGTAACAATTGGTCTTTGTGTTGGGGGGGTTACTCCCTTCCTGGTGCCACTCTTTCCTACCCGGTCCGGGTTTTACCTCATGCAGCTTACCCTTGGGTGTGCATCGGCTCCCCTACCATTTTTATAGGCCAGAGTGAGCTGTCTAATTACCGTGATCTCTGTGGTCTGGGGATTTTTGGGGTTGAACCAGGCTTCTGCCTTGGCCCGGATCTGTGGCAAGCTGTTCGCCACTAGACAACGGAGCCAATGCGTCAGAGAATCCCCATTCAGGAATCCCCGGTCCCGCATCCCCAGGCAGGATTTCCGGTATACCGGCCACAACCGGTCCGCAAAAGCCTGTGGGGTCTCCCCTGAGAGCTGTACCGTCTTCTCCACACGGGAGAAAGGACTTCCCTCATCCATTCCCATGGCCTCCAGAACCGCGTCTCTAAGCACCTCGTACCTGCTCTGTCCCCTCTTACACTCTTCAGAGAGGGATTGGAGAAGATTACTCTCCAGGGAGAATAGCAGCATCTTGGCCTTTTCAGCATCATCGCAGTCGTTGACGCTGGCGGTCTGCTCTATTTCCCTGAAGTGGATCAAGGGGTCTCCCTTGGCGGAAAGCTTTGTGATATGGTTGACCATAACCCTAAGCTGTTGGGTGTTAAAGGGTAATACGAACAGGTTTTGGAGGGGTCCCTCATCTTTGCCATTGGCGGGTGGGCCGAACCTCCGATGCCGTGCTGGGCACATCGGCTCCGGTTCCGGCTTTTCGGGCAGGGGTTGCTCTACCTCCGCCTCCACCTCTGGCTCCACTGTGGGCTCCACCCCCCCTTGCTGCCAAACCTCACTGAAACTTGGCGCTATGGGTGGTGGTCGTGAGATCTCCTCTCTCTCAACCGGGTCATCCCTAGACACTACTGGTGACACTGGAACTGTTCTCCCCTCGTTCCCCATAAAATCTGCCTGACCTGCCTTTGGGCTTATGAGGCATACCATGCCTTTTGCCTTCCAGAGGGCCCGGCTCAGATTTTCTATTTTCTCTTGGCAGGGGCTGTGGTCTGCCTCCTCAAACCCCTGTTCATTAGCTAGCTTGTAAGCGGCTTTTACCTCCTGTACTTTCTCTTCCGGTTCCCTAACCTGCCTTGCCATGCGGGTATTTTTCTCCCGCAACCTTGACTCACTTCCCTTGGCCTCGGTGACTTGACACTGTAGGTATTCCAACTGGGCCTTGTGTTCCCTTACCAGATGTACTCTTTCTTGGTTCAAAGCCTGCAGAGCTACTAACAACTTTTCCCCCGCGAGAGCCTTATCCTGGATCTCCAGGGCTGACTCCCTTAGCTCGATTGCCTGCGCGGCAACGAGCCCGTCCAGAAGTTGGATCTGCTTTTTAAAGCACATCAGCCAAACTGCTTTCTCTAAGGACTTCTTGTGCTCCTTTCCCTCTGTCCACTTGGCTGCTGCATCTACCGGATGCCCAGCCTTTAACAGAGTGGTGATCCACTTCTTAGTGATATTCACATTGCTAAAACCATAATCAGAAATCCTTTCCTCCATCGCGGTTCGCTCATGCGAACCACTGTCTACCGTATCGCAACCTTGTTGCCGGTGTCCTGCTGCGGTCGCCATTTCCGTAGGGGGTTTTTGCACAGGCCTGTTCGGGTCAGTCAGCTTTGCCTCTGACTACCTTCCTTGAGTGGTTCGAATCGCTCGCCCCCTGGGTTCTGGACACCGGACTTAGATACAGGCAGCGATACAGAGAAAACTCGAGTAGACAAGTGGTTGGATGCAAACAAAACCAAGATTTTATTGAAGAGGAAAAACTTGATACAATCTTATGGAAAATTATTAGTGTACACTTCTACAGGCAAAAATTACAATAGAGTCATAATAATACTATGCTTATACAGGGAATGGGGAACACACGGCACATAGAGGGAAAACAATTACCTTAACAATCCACTTATCCTTATCCCACCCCCTATACCTAACTAGATTAATCTATGGGGGGTCAGAATTCATGCTCAACAATAAAAGGGGTTTGTTAGACTGAAAACAGCAGTTGGGTTCAGGGTTCGCTCTTGGTGCTCTCTGGAGCCTGCCGTCATCACGTGGGCTCCAGGTCTGCAAGGGCGTTGTCCAGGTTCGAGTACCCCAAAGTTACAGTCTCTGCTTGGGTACTTTACATTGCAGGGGTGATTCTTCGCTGACAGCTTGAGTTTGCATGAAGATACTCGCAGGTCGGCTGAGGCTGAAGGCCTGATAATCCAAAGCCTACCTCAGTTGGCCTTCCCCGGGGGGTCTTCCCTCCTCCTCCCCTTGTCGCGTCCCGCTTCGCCTGGCCTGAATTGCCCGTGTTCGCCCGACCCAGTGTCGGGGCGAGTCCGGATGGAGTTGGAGAGGGCACGGGCAAAGGCCAGGCTGTAAGCATGGGATGGGGGAAAGAGCGGCAGCCACGAGGGCGAGGGGCCGAAGGACCGGGGAGCAGCAATACCGACAGCAGCCGAGCAGCAGTCTTCTTCTTCTTCTTCCAATGACTACCCCCAATTGCTACCTGGGGGCCTTCAATTATACCTTCGTCGAAAAACCTTATCTGCCTGCCAAATCAGGTTAGTTCTTTGTTTTATTTTTGGCGGGCTAGTTAAAATAATGGTAGCAATCTATACTGATGGGTTTTTAGATGGCTGGTAATTGCATCTACCGGCCCGATAATTGACTCGTATTGTCCTGAAAGTCCTTGATGGGCTTGTCCAGCCTCGATGGATGTGTTTAATCTGTTTCCGATTATGTATGCAGACTGTTTGATGGCTTTAACTGTAGGCCTCATTGAATTCAGATCTGCCTCTAATTCGGCCTAATGCATAATTCACAGTTTGTCTGGGTCCCAAATCACAAAGTTCTTTTCACAGGAAACCTGCAGTCTTAGTTTTGATTTACCTCAAACAGCCTGGGCTGCAGAATCCATTTTGGAGACACGCAAGCTTTCTGCCACAAGGCACGGATGCCATCTTGGGTACCCTTTTTAATTTCAAAGAAATGTCCATGCAGGGTCCCTTTTTTATCGATAATAACCTTCGGGGAAATGCACAAATTTTGAGAATCTTACACTATTCCTTTAAATGCAGTCATAGTACATAAGCAGTTAACAAAAAAATGGCTGCAGTTTAGATTCTTATACCAAGTGTAGGGGTTCGCAAAATCCCCTCAGTCCCCGAAGATCGGGAAATATTAATCCACACCGTGGACGAAGAATTTGCGGGATTTAAATTGCCTCTGGGTTGGACAATGTTTTAAAACATACCCAGAATCGCAGGGGGGCTGCATTGAGCTGGGCGGCGCGTGGACAACACCGGAATTGACGAACTTTGTGGGAAAATTTCGCACACTTTAAGACAGTACATTTTATTAAAAAATTGAAATTGCCCAGGGATAAAATGGCCGTTGGAATGTGTGGCCAAGGACAAAGGAAGCAGCTTTTGTGTCTGTGAAGCAGTGGCAGTCAAATTCTATCAATCAAAAGGGGAAATTTCCCCTCCCTCCAGAGACAATCGATGTTTATTTACAAGGATGTTGACACAAAGGATTATCCACTTAGGCTGCGGTTTCGAGAGACCACAAGAGAATCGGTTTCTGTTTACATATTAATCCAACTCCATTCAAACCACATCACACACATTGAAGAGAAGAATGAATGGGTTTGAATCACCCATTACTAGACAATGGGGCAGTTGTATCCCTTTTGTTAGCCCAGAAAACTCCGGATGTGGGCGGGAACATTTTGGCCCCAGAATGAAGACACATTCAAACCACTCCCAAGCTTTATTCGAAACCCATCCCAGACAATAGGGCAGTTGGATCCCTTTTATTTTAGCCCAGATGAACTTGGATTTGGGCGGGGACATCTCGGCCCCAAAGTTGGGTATATAAAGATAGCTTCTGAGAAGCATCTCTCTCTCTCTGGCTTGCCTCCGTGTGCCTTCTACAGCATGGAGTCTGTCTGTGGAAGTTAAACACCAGCAGTTTACTTTTAAACACTGGGGTGTTTTCACTTCTGGGCAGTGAAGATCTAAGATCGCAGGGCACGGAGCTAGCATTGCAAGTAGTGAGCATATATTTTTCTGGCCTTCCACAAGCCAACTTAGGGTAGGCTTAGGGGTGGGGGTAAAGTGGGGATTTTGTTAAGAATTGTTATTTTAGTCGTTTTTCCCTCATTGTGTCCGTTTTCCCCTCCCCTATTTAAGCAATTTTACAGTGATTACTTTAATTGTGGTGTAGTTTCTTTAGTTTAATAAAGTTTGACTTTCTCGCATCCAGACCATTTGGTCCATTTTAATATATCATTAATTATAAGTTCCTCCAGTCAGAACTGGAAGGGTGGGTTTAGCGATTCGAAACCGCTGATTGGTATTGGTCTCAGTGCAGTGGAAAAAAAAGGCTGCTTGACCAGGTAAATTAATGTAAACCAGGTAAAGGAAGGTAAATGACCGTAAACCAGGTAAAAGCTGCTCCCTACAAATTGACGACCGCGGCAGGACTGGAGGCAGTTTTTGATATAATAAGTGGTCTGGACCTGGAGAAAGCATCAGCTCTTGCTCGTCTTGCTTTCAGTCTTTGGGTAGCCCTGCAGAAGTTAGTGGCAGCATGTAAGCTGGGTTAAGAAGGGTGAGATGAGGGTGCGGGAGGAGGTTAAAGAGGCCAAGAATCGGGAGTCAGCGTTTGGAAAATGCCAGGCGGAGGTAGAGCGCCTCATAAGAGAGGTTTCCTCCCACAGTCCAAAGATGTGCGGCTTAGGTTGATTGGCTATGATAAATTGACCCTTAGTGTTAGGGGGATTACATACGTGGGGTTACGGGGATCGGGTGGGATATGTGTCGGTGCAGGCTCGATGGGCCGAAATGGCCTCTATCTGCACTGTGGGGTTTCTGTGATTCTGTGAATGAGGCCAGAGATAGTGGGATGAGCGTGCGGGAAGAAAATGCATACCTCACACTAGAGGTCACGAAATGCCAGGCAGAGATAGAGCGCCTTGTGCAGGAAGTCACAGAGGCTAGGGACAGTGAGATGAGGCTACAGGAGGAAAAGACACACCTCACCCAAGAAGCTAGCGAGGGCAAAAGCCATGCGAGGCACAAGATAGAGTTCCTAAAGTGCCAAATTACAGAAGCTAAGAGTAACGAGATGAGACTGCGGGAAGAGAATGCCTGCCTCACCTCAGAAGTACCAGAGCAGGAGGAAATGGTTAGGGAGGTAAAGGCAGCTTATAAGCTGGCCTGCGACCAAAGGTTTAGTGGAGCAGATCATACCCCATGTAACAGAAAGATAGAGAGTTTGGGTATGTAGTTATTAAGGACTAAAGGGATGGTATGTCGCGGATGTCCGAAGCGAAGTCCGTCGGACAGTACCAGCCGCCCAAACCAAATCGCCCCACAGGCAACACCCAGGGAAGAGCTTGCCAGGGAGTTAGAGATCCCAAGACAGCAGCCCACAGCTCTGAGTTTTGAGGAGCTCTGGCAGCAAGAAGGGGTGGACATTGGGTGGTAAGAGAATGCCAGCAGGTCACACTAGGCAGGCGGGAACCAGGACCAGTGTACCCCCTCCGACAATGGAGGTACGGTCCGCCCGTGAACGATAATGACCCAGGGGCTGTTCAGCATACCTATCTGGTACCCAACAGCTCAGAGGCCTGGTGAAACATATACCCCTGCTCTCCGAAAAGGGAGACCACTCAGTGCACTTCCAAGGGATAGAACAGGCAGCCTGGGTTAACGGCTGTGATGATGAAGAGAAAGCCAAAATGTTGCTTTTCTCTGTAGACAGTAAGCTCTATCAGACCCTTTCAGATGAGGCTAAGAGAGGGCAGAAGGGTTTTGAGGACCTAAAGGAGGAAATACTGGAAGCCATGGGTGCGAACGACAGCAATCCGTTCAATCGCATAGGGCAAACACTGCGGAAGGAAGGGGAGACCCCACAGGCATTTGCAGACAGGCTGTGGCCAGTCTACAACAGCGCATGTACAGGGGGACAAGATAGGGCACAACTGAACCAGCAGCAGTGGACCCAATGGCTTCGTTGCCTCGTGTCCAATTGCCTGCCCCAGATAAAAGCAAAGGCTGATACTTGGTTTGACTACCGAGACGCCCTAGCGACCGAAGAGACTGTAATCCGGCAGCTCATGGTAGCATATAGGAATGGTAGGAATAGTGGGACCCCCCCAGCAAGAGGGTAAGGTCCACAAGGTTAAACCTGGGGCTCAATACAAGAAAGGGTGGTGTCAGGAGGGGAGCCATCCCTCCCAGAACAAGGTCACTTGTTACAGGTGTGGGGAGGAGGGCCACTGGCGCAGGGATTGTGAAAAGCCTGGGAGAGACGATAAAGCCAGGACCCCCGCCACCCCAACTCAGGAGGCAGAGACAGAAACTCCTCCCGATACAGTCGAGTCCATCATGGAGTGGATAAGATCTTTCCTCAGGGCCAATCAGGGAAAGGTAGCAGCCATCAGTGGTGCTGCAGCCCTCTCACCCACCTCTGCCTCCCCACAATGACTGGCCGATATACTGGCCAAGGAGGGTGCACGTGCAGGCACTTTCTGGGACCCATATGAGTCCGGGCCAGTGGCAGCAATTACAGGTAGGGATGAAACACAGGGAAAATCAGGAAAATTGTATAAATCTGACCATACAAGTTCAAGTTCACAGGCTGTAAAAACAGGCGCTGTGGCTTGTTTCAAGGGAAAAGTTGTCCGGCCCACCAATTGGGAAACTTCCCCGCCGCAGTGGGACCTAAGTTTTGGCCAAAGTTTAAATTTGAACCAGTTATCTAGTTCAGAAACAGAGAAACAGCAGCCTGAGAGTAGAAATCTGCAGGCTGCTGCGAGTTCATTCACAGAAGAGACTGCCCGCGCATGCATAGTCGCTGGTCTGGAGACAGGAATTCCCCAGTCTTTTGAACAAGAGCTTCCCGCAGGCGCAGTCGCGCACCTGAGGGGAGAGGTTTCCCAACACCAGGTTCACGCAGGCGCATTCGCGCGCCTGAGGGGAGAGGTTGCCCAACACCAGGTTCGCACAGGCGCAATCACGCACCTGAGGGGAGAGGTTTCCCAACGGCCTGTTCGCGCAGGCGCATTTCCCCAGCTCATGCCCCAGTCCTTTGAAGAGATTGTTCGCGTAGTTGCAGTTGCCTGCGGGACAACGGCGGCTCTTCTTCGGTTTTCCCGTGCAGGCGCAGTCGCGCGCCTGAGGGGAGTGGTTTCCCAAAATTGGGTTCGCGCAGGTGCAGTCGCGGACTTGGAACCCCCAGCGACTCCTTTTCTCTATGAGGCCCCGCGCGCAGGTGCAGTCGGCTGTTTAAAGGTCCCTGCTTCCCAGTCTATACGCGCAGGCGCAGTAGCCTGCTTGGAAGACCCAGCGGTTCTTCCTACCCTTTTCAGTGAAATTGAACGTGCAGGCACGGTTGCCTGTGATAATATAACAGTTCCCCAGCCCTTTGAGGAGATTGTTCATGCAGGTGCAGTTGCCTGCGGGACCACAGCGGCTCCTCTTCAATTTTCCCGCGCAGGCGCAGTCGCCTGTTTGAATGCAGAGGTTTCACAGCCTCTGCCATGGGACTCTGGGGAGGAGGTTCGCGCAGGCGCAGTCGCCTGTTTAAAGGGACAAGCTTCCCAGCCCGCTTCTAGACTGGTTCCCCCTATGGTGTGGGACCCTGGGGAGGCAGGGATAGCAATTCCTCTTGCAGGGGACATAGGTGCTGGTACCAGGTTTTGGACCTGGAGAGGAAGATTTTCAGCCATCAGCAGCGGGTGGTGAGGGAATACCTGCCCCCAGTACAGGAGTGGGTAGGGAAAAGGAGACAAACCCGGAGTACCGGCAGGCTGCCAGGTATATTATACAGTGTGGGCTGTTTACATCAGAGGGAGAAGGTTCCCAGCCAGCTAGGGCTGTGACCCAGGCTCAGGGTCCATCAGCCAAAGTTCCCCCACAGAGACACCCCTCAGAAGGTCTCTTCGGGTGCCCCAGCCCAAGAATGCATGGTCACCCACTTTACAGTGGAGTAGGGCAGACTCCCGAACCAGGGAGAAGCCAAAGGGCAGAGGTCCCCAATCAGCAGCCATAAGCTGTGAGGGACCAGAAGCTGGAATCAGTCCAGCTTCGCTGCAGGCAGCAGTAATCTGCGATAGTGACACCAGAGATTAGCCTGGCCGTCCGGAGATGGGCAGCATTTATATTATAGCTTTGTGTTAAGTTACATTGTACAGCTTACTTTTAGGGTGTTTAAATTTTAAGTTTAGAATGTAACTAGAAGTTTAAAGTTTAAGTTTATAAGTGTGCCAAATGCTTGTATTTTGGTTCGAGGTCGAGGGACCCGACCATGTCTCCACCCAAGGCAGCAGGTCAGTGAGAGCCCTGGCTGCATGTCCTTTTAAGTTCTTTTGCAGGAGAGTGGACATAGGAGCAGCCCTGTTTGCCCAGTCCGAGCTGGGCATCGAATGATACAGAATGTTGGGGATCACCTCGCCACTGGACAAATCCAGGAGGAGACCCTGCAGCGACCTTCGGGAGAAACCGGACAGGGTCCGGAGGAACCTGCCTACTCATCCTACGTGGAAGAGATGGCCCCAGCTGGGTGGGGCACGGCCCCCAACCCAGCACTATCCTGACCGAATTTCACTTGCGGGAGACCTCGCTATTGAGGAGTCATGGTGGGGAAGCGCGGGCGCCTTCTCAGATAGGGACGCGTTCCCCGGGAGTGGGTGGTGATGGCCCGGGAAAGTTTGTAAAGGGGAGGATGGGACCCAAGAGTCACGTGGGTGCGTTCGAGGAAGGGAGGGACTCACCCGGGGCCCACGGGAAAAGTTGGAGTGTAAGTGTGGCTGGGGAGGATGAGTGGGTGGCCGGATCTGGGATCCAAGTTTGAGTGTGGGGCCAGTGAGAGTCGCCACACGGGCACGCATCATTTTCTGCAGCCAGTTAAGGGAAGACGGGAGGGGGAGGGACTGGGAGTCACAATCCCATACTCTCCGGTCTCAGTCTGTGAAACATGAGGGGTACCCCATCTCCACAAAGGGACAAGGGAACGGCTCGGGGCTGGCGGAGCAGACTGTTCTGTAAAATCCATTCTGTATGTCTTAAAAGTTTAAGACCATTAAAAGGGGGGGGGGTTGGTAGGAACATTTACTGCCCGGGTGGGAGGAGCAATACCCACTCGAATTTCATGACCCATCATTGGCACATGATGGTCGGGGTTCATTTCAGCATTTTGTTTCAAATGTTTAATGGAGATTTTTGTATTTTGTTTTACAGTTCCAAGTGGTGCAGAGGCGTAGGACCCTCTCCATGCTTGGAATCATTTTGATTACATTGTATAACCAAGATTGCAACATTTGTAATATGTTATAATGTAACAAGTGGTGCAGGAGTATGAGACCCCTTATTGTAACATTTTGTAATTGATGTATCTGTAGATGCCTACCGTACCACAGTCTTTCTCAAATTTATGGGGAATAGACGGGTCAGGGGATCAGTGACAGGTAGCTATAGGTAAATGCAGGGGATGGTTGTTTGTCGGGGGTCAGGAAATTTTGCTCACTTTCTTCAAGTGGATACTACAAGCAGGTTGGAAGTATCGAAAGGAAGGAATGTAGCAGTTCGCAAAATCCCCTCAGTCCCCAAAGATCGGGAAATATTAATCCACATCGTGGACGAAGGCTTTGCGTGATTTAAATTGCCTCTGGGTTGTACAATGTTTTAAAACATACCCAGAATCGCAGGGGGGCTGCGTTGAGCTGGGCGGCGCGTGGACAACACCGGAATTGACGAACTTTGTGGGAAAATTTTGCACGCTTTAAGACAGTACATTTTATTAAAAAATTGAAATTGCCCAGGGATAAAATGGCCGTTGGAATGTGTGGCCAAGGACAAAGGAAGCAGCTTTTGTGTCTGTGAAGCAGTGGCAGTCAAATTCTGTCAATCAAAAGGGGAAATTTCCCCTCCCTCCAGAGACAATCGATGTTTATTTACAAGGATGTTGACATAAAGGATTATCCACTTAGGCTGCAGTTTCGAGTGACCACAAGAGAATCGGTTTCTGTTTACATATTAATCCAACTCCATTCAAACCACATCACACACAATGAACAGAAGAATGAATGGGTTTGAATCACCCATTACTAGACAATGGGGCAGTTGTATCCCTTTTGTTAGCCCAGAAAACTCCAGATGTGGGCGGGAATATTTTGGCCCCCAGAATGAAGGCACATTCAAACCACTCCCAAGCTTTATTCGAAACCCATCCCAGACAATAGGGCAGTTGGATCCCTTTTGTTTTAGCCCAGATGAACTTGGATTTGGGCGGGAACATCTCAGCCCCAAATTGGGGTATATAAAGATAGCTTCTGAGAAGCATCTCTCTCTCTATGGCTTGCCTCCGTGTGCCTTCTACAGCGTGGAGTCTGTCTGTGGAAGTTAAACACCAGCAGTTTACTTTTAAACACTGGGGTGCTTTCACTTCTGGGCAGTGAAGATCTAAGATCGCAGGGCACGGAGTTAGCATTGCAAGTGGTGAGCATATATTTTTCTGGCCTTCCACAAGCCAACTTAGGGTAGGCTTAGGGGTGGGGGTAAAGTGGGGATTTTGTTAAGAATTGTTATTTTAGTCATTTTTCCCTCGTTGTGTCCGTTTTTCCCTCCCCTATTTAAGCAATTTTACAGTGATTACTTTAATTGTGGTGTAGTTTCTTTAGTTTAATAAAGTTTGACTTTCTCACATCCAGACCATTTTGTCCATTTTAATATATCATTAATTTTAAGTTCCTCCAATCAGAACTGGAAGGGTGGGTTTAGCGATTCAAAACCATTGATTGGTATTGGTCTCAGTGCAGTGGAAAAAAAAGGCTGCTGGACCAGGTAAATTACCGTAAACCAGGTAAAGGAAGGTAAATTACCGTAAACCAGGTAAAAGTTCCCCCCCACACAAGCCTACAGCGATACAATATCGCAAGTTTCATTGGTTACAGACTAGAGAGAAAAAAAATTCAGACTGAGACAGTGCTGAGTAATTGCTTTAGTTGGTAAGTGACTGCCAGTTCCTTTTAAAATTTGGTCCGATATTCAAAATCCAGGAAGTCTCATTATTCCTTTTCTAGGACATAAAAAGGCCAAATCTGTCTGAATTGGTGGAGTTGATTTGAAAAGAACTGATCTGTTTGAAACTGTTAAAAGAGTGAAAATCATTTTTGAATTTCTAAGAACTGGGTTCCCACAGTAATAAGGAGTTCAAAGAAAGGAAACACAATTATTTAAAAGTTACTTGCAAAGACTTAGCTTAATTCTTAGTGTTGTCATTTTATTATTTTGTCCACACAAAGAGTTAGATAGAAAGATGTTGTCACACCTGGGGCTTTATATTATATGCATATGAATCCAACACTCTATTGTATAGTTAACAAGGCGTAACTCAACAAATTTGCTTCCACTGCGATACCGTTAATAGGTTTACAATTTCTGTTTGCACAATACAAGTAAAACCAATTTAGAGCAATTCCAATTGAGTGAAAGGTTGCCTCCTCAGTAACCAGAGCACAGCAACACATCCACAAAATGGAACACTGAGGGAGAGAAGAGCCTAGCACAGTGCAAATTTTATAAAACACCACAAGGCTCAATAATATCATAACATGATGCTAATCAGCGACTTCAGTAAAAGGCCTGGATGATGAATTTGAAATGTCAGTAGCAAGATTTTGTGTTTTACTAAATAAATGAAGAAACTCCTCCAGGCAAATGAGAAAAACAACCAATTGCCCTGAATTCCTTTGGACTTTGTGCTGTTGTGCCACTGTAACTTCACCGGAAGCATGGCGACGAGTGGGAGCAGCTCTGAGGAAATACTGAGCCAATATTTTGATTGGGAAATTCTCACCAAAACACTACAATATTTGGTGAAATTCTGTCACTTGAGTGCAAAAAGGGAGAAGAATGCAGAATGTGCTGAAGGTCATTGGAAGAATCAGAAATCTTAGCATTGTACAATACAGTTGTAAGTTTTAGGATAATGTCACTTATCAGGATTTTTGGCCATTTTTCCATAGAAAGGATTTGAAAAGAGGAATTACTTTTGTTATTGATTTTTTTGTATGTAGGGTTTATTCTTGCAAGATTAAAAAAGGCACCAGGCCAAAGGTGGTCTAAATGGAAATTGATTTCCCCAGAGACTAAGCAATAAATACATTTTTAGCTTGTCTAGGAAATCAAAAAACATCTCAGAGCCATTGTGTTGGAAAGTCATTTGATCCTTGTGCATCTCTGAACAGAAGGGAGATAAAGACAGTGAAAGGTATTTTTGGAAAACATGATGGCTGTCAGGGGAGTCAGGCTTTTAAAACTGAGAATACAAGAGCTTTCAGTGAGCTCAGAAAATCAAAAGTGCTGGGGAATTAGTTAAAAGACCTCAGGGATGATTTTTGGCAATGCATTCAGGCACTAATGATCCTCCGACGTGGTCAAGATGGGGTCTTGAGCTGAAATGCTGGTTTAGCCTGCGTTTAGCGCAAGATGCCATCTTGGTAAAGGAATTGAAGCCTATGCTAGGTATGGCTGCCCGGAGGCTTGTTAAGGGGCTGCAGATGTTGGTTTAGCACCTCTAGGCAAGTTAAAATTATGGTAATCAGCAATTAGGATAAAAATTGTGTGCTAAATCCAGACTTTAAAACAGGCTAGTCCTATTAGCACAGCACCCATTTAGCGCCTCTTTTTGCCCTTTGACCAAAATAACCCCCTCTTGTTTAAGTCAACCAAGATGACCCACTGATGTGGGGATTCATGGCATGTACTTTATTTAGTATCATTATACAAAGGCAAGGTGTACTGATTGAACTAGGTGAATATGATCATAACTGCTGCTCTAAAGGATCACCTTACCATGAGAGAAAGCAATGCAATGATTCATATCAGTCTTGTCTCACCAAGTGGCAACTTGGTCTGCATTCCGAGAGATTGAAGAACATTTAAACAATAGCCACAACTATACAATCCAGATCACAGGGGGAAGCTATTGTTATGTTTCTAGGTTACAATATCATGTAATTAGATATAGGGAAATGTAACTCAACTCCTATAAAAAGTAAGATGATCAGACTACTTACAGCAGCTACTGACACCACTGAAATTGAAAAGATATCTATGGCAGACCTCAATTTGTAACAGATAGTTTCAGGATTAATTTTCCAGAAGGGGGAATTTTAACATGGAGGAGCAGGTAGGTTTGAGAGTTGGCGGGGGGTTAAAGCCAATGAAACTGACAGCGCATCAGGAATCTGGCTCCAGCCCGACGACTTCCGGGTTTCACTCCAGCGCGTTAGGCTGTGTGTGCACAAACCCCTCGGGAGAGATGAGTGGACAATTAACATATCTTAATCATTCAATTAAAGTGATAATGACACAGATTTTTGCATTTACCGTGTGATCCACGGGTATCCCGGGCTTCCTGAAACGCACCAGTGAAAGCAAGGCGAGTACACAGCGGCAACAGAGGGGTCAATCAATCTCAGGGAAAAATGACACTACATACTCAGTACTCACATCTACTTTCTTACCTGCTAGTGGGAAAGGGTGTTTGCAGTACTTTTGCTCAGAGTTTGTGACGGAATAAGCCATATTTCAAGAGATACACCATAATATGAACAGGTTTCTGACATTATTAATACATGAGAAACTGGGTTTAAAATCTAAAAAACCTCAGAGACAAGCTGTAAATAGAAATACAGGCTTCTGAGACAAAGATCAGTTGTTAACAAAGTTGTAAACACCACAAGCTTTTGAAATGGGAATTGGTTAAATATGCTAAAACAATGGCCCTATTGAAATAGCAGTTTGGCGCTTCCAAAAGGTCTGGAGTTTGGGAGAAATACAATGGAATGACCCAAGTAAAGTGTTAAAAGCTAACATTCAGGGAAACAGAAACAGAATATTAAAAGAGGCATGTGCCTTTGAAAAGATGACATCAAGTAAAAGAAACATCTGCTGGTCAAATAGTTTTACGTTAAACTTGGAAGACAGGAAACATAAGTTTAAATATGCAACCAATTGAGATAGCTAGAAATGCATGAAACACCCTGGTTAAAGTGGTTTTAATTTACATATTGTAAATATGATAGCAATAGAACACTTTGAAGATATGACTTCAATAGATGCACCAAGCAATTACATTGTTTTTGTATTGAACTTGGAACAGCACAGAGTCACAACGTCTGTGGTTATAACCAGTTAAGCTAATATTAAGAATTGAATGAAAGTCCTTCGATAAGAATGGCATCAAATAAAGACTACTATCAGAGTGTTTTATGACAAATTTTTGAAACACCTAAACACAGAGACATAATTATGCATGCAGCAGCTAAATTGACAATAAGATCAGTAAGAATTCAACAGAGAGAATGAATAAGATAATTAGCTTACATCAGCAGAAAACTTCAAAGAATAAACCACTAAAAAAGAGTATAAAAGATAGGATTTTCAAATGGGAAAACAGAAGTCGCTGGAGACGGGCAAGCGATTCTCGGCTTCAGAACTACTCTGTAAGCCTACAACTCTGAGTCTCGGGTAATGAAGATATTTGATTTTGGTGGATATTCTGGATTAAGAATAAGTAGAAGTGTGGAAATGTAACGAAGTTAAGATTTGAGAATAAGGATCTCTGATAAGAAATGTAAGCTATTTGTATTTTGAATTGTTAATGTTGCGACTGACTCAACAGCTGTTAAATGAATGTCAACTCTTAAATAAATCTATATATTTTTAGAATTGTCTCACAGAGTATTTCTCATGAACCCAATTTCTGTACACACTTTTGCAAGGAGTTGCAGAATTCTGGGGGGTATTCTGGATCCTCATAATATCCGGAAGGTTACAGTCTAGTTAAACTTATTAAAAGTGCTATCCGGAGGACAGTAACATCTTCAGTCGTTCCTTTCCTTTAGGGAGAGAAAGCCTGAATCTTTAGACCCATTTAAGCGTCTTATAGAATTCGGCTATCTTTAACTTTAGTTGAAGGTGAATGTCTGGGGAATATGCCTGATCTGGGGTAGCCCGAAAAGGGCTAGGACTTGTAATTATCCCTTCAAGTTGACTTTCTACATTTTGGAGGTCTCTTCCGCACTTTGGGATGTTTGAAGTTTTGATCTATCAGATCAGGATGGGTGCCGCTTATTCTGCCTTAGATTGGACCTCAGATGAGGACCAAGATGACCAGCAATAGCACCAGCAGCAGCCTGCTGGTCACAGACAAATCAACTTTCAAATCAAATCAACTTTTTTTATTGTCATTGTTAGTGCACAAGTGCAGTACAACGAAATATAGGCTTGCGGCTCCCGAGAGTGTACATTTGGATTAAGACATTTAAACATTCAACATACATTTGGCTTGTAGTATATTAACATAAATATGACCATAATAAAGTGCATTGGCAGATTTGCAGGCTTTAGAGTTTATTTGTGGAGTTCAGTAGGATGACAGCCCTGGGAAAGAAGCTGTTCCTAAATCTGGTCGTACGGGTGCGAATGCATCTGTAGCGTCTCCCAGATGGTAGGAGGGCAAACAGACTGTGGCTGGGGTGGGTAGTGTCTTTGATGATCGACCGTAACCTCCGTAGACAGCGTTTCTGGTATATGTGCTCTATGGTCGGTAGCCAGGTGCCGGTAATGCGTTGGGCAGTTTTGACTACCCGCTGCAGGGCTTTCCGGTCATAGTAGCTACAGCTGCCATACCATACTGTGATACAGTTTGTCAGGATGCTCTCTATAGTGCAGCGGTAAAAGTTAGAGAGGATCAGGGGTGACAGATTACATCCCTTCAGCCTCCTTAAGAAATATAGGCGCTGCTGGGCCTTCTTCACCAGAGAGGAGGTGTTGAGGGACAGGTAGCTGCACAGTAGAGAGGGCACAAGGAGAGAGGGGATCAGCAGAGAGGTGTAGCTCACAGGAGGCCATACCCACCACACAGGGTCTACAGGCAGAGGATCTGCTTCCTCGACATGTTGGAACAGCAGTGTCTCAGGAGGCTCAGATTGTCGCATCAGGTAGTGACAGACATCTCCAACCTGCTGCCAGCTGGACCTGGTGGCCATGCTTTACAAGTGGTTGCAAAGTCACCATCACCCTCAACCTTTTTGCGTCTGGATCCTTCCAGGGCTCTGCTGGAGACATATCCAGGATCTCCCAGTCGGCAGCCCACAAATGCATAAGGCAGGTGACTGATGGCTTGTTTTCCAGGGCTCCCAATTATGTAAACTTTGCCAGCAATGATGCCAGTCTGAATGAGCGGATGTTCGGGTTTGCGGTTCTGGCTGACATCCCACAGGTGCAGGGTGTCATCGACTGGCAATCAAGGCACCCCCAGATCACCCAGGAGTGTTCGTCAACTGCAAAGGCTTCCACATCATCAGTGTGCAGCAGGTGTGCAACCACAAAACGATCTTTATGTAGGTGTGGGCAAAATTCCCGGGCAGCTGCCATGATGCTTTTGTCCTGCAGCAGTCCACCTTCCCTAATCTCTTCGCACCTGGAAACAGAGTTAAAGGGTTGCCAGGAGACAGGGATACCCACTTAAAACGTGGCTGATGATACCTCTCAGAAACCCGAGGAATGACGCCCAACAGCAGTACAATCAATGCCATATGACCACCAGGTGTGCAATTGAACAAGCCCTTGGCATGCTGAAGATGCACTTCAGGTGCCTCGACAGATCTGGAGGACCCCTTCAGTACGCACCAACCAGGGTCTCCAGAATGGTCATGGTGTGTTGCACTCTACAAAATATTTTGTAGCAGCGAAATTAAGACCTACAGGAGGACTAAGGCGCAGACTGGAGATCCTCTTCAGAGGATTCCGAGGAGGAGTAGGCAGACGATGAGGAGGAAGGTGATGAGGGCAATGCACCACCAGCTGCGCACATTGCTGCTCGAAATACCAAGAATGCCCTGATTATTGTGAGGTTCACTTAGGTTCCACCAGTGGACCCATATCACAACCATATGCAACAGCCACTTTTCTGTGCCCCAAATGCCACTAACACAAAGCAGTCCTGCAAACAACCAATCACCCCTTTCATATCCCCCCATTGGTCATCGTCAATTCATGTCTTCCCATTCATCATCAAACAGCTTAGAAGGCCACTTGCCAACCAGCAACCAAGAATGGGCAAGATGGGAAAGTGGTGCAAAAGAATAAAGAGTGGTGCTTCAAGTAAAGAACAGAAACTTACCAATATAACAATGTCTAAGACGTCCATATGCATACCCTTGTGCAACTACACATCTTTAATCTACCTTTTCCTAGTGCTTCTACATGATGCAACCCCTGTGGCTTGTGCAGAGGTTGAGGCAGGCTGTTCAGATCTTTGCTCTGACTATTGAGATGCTCTTGGCCAATATCCTCTAGGTTTTGGAGCCCATGAGGGCCCCGCCAAA
Source organism: Somniosus microcephalus (assembly GCF_052327205.1). Taxonomy (NCBI): domain Eukaryota; kingdom Metazoa; phylum Chordata; class Chondrichthyes; order Squaliformes; family Somniosidae; genus Somniosus; species Somniosus microcephalus. The sequence goes on from NC_140988.1 coordinate 167,885,980, forward strand.
GACTGCTCCATCTGCACCTGTGCAGGGGCAGACTTGGCATGTCGGGTACTGACAGAATGGGTGACAACGGGTGAGAAGTGGAAGGGCTTTGCGTGGAGTCCCCACTCCCATGTCCCTCTCATGGCCCAGCCGCAATTCACTGCTGCCACTGTGAGGGAGAGCTTTTGGCTGCAGATCAGTGGGGTGCTGCAAGGCTAATTCTAGGGTATCTGTCATCCTATTTAAGGTGGCATCCAGAGTCTACAAGCTCTTGCTCATGGCCTGCATGGACTCGTGTGATTGCTGTGTTCCATGCAGTTGGCCAGTCTACCCATGCAAGAAGATATCATTGCAGTGCCGTGCAACATCAACCCACTCATGCTTGAGACGGACTCCTCCAATCTCCCTGCAATCATGGACAATGTGCTTGGAAGACCTGTCAGTACATCGCACATTTTCTGCTGCTGCTCAATGATTATCCTCTTCATTGACGGCCCCTGGGATACAGCATGTGTGTCCAGCTGAGCAGGGCTTGGAGAGGGCTGTGTGGACTCTCCACTGTTGTTCCCGTCACCACCATCTGCTGTTGTTCACTTGTGAAGTGTGAGTCACCAGGTGAAAACCCAACTATCTGTCTTACTGGTCCGACCGAAGTATGAGTACTGAGCTGGTGCCTGGTATGCACGAGTCCTGTGATGGTGCACTCTCAGAACAATTGAGCTCCTCCATCGTCAGCAACCTCCATCAACTCCTGCAGCATGCAAGAAGGCCCTGTGAGAGATAAAAGACATGAATGAGTACTGGCAAGGTAAGAATGCTGTAACTTCTCATTATGAACATGATCATATTTCACTCACTGGTGACATCAAGTCAACATGACTGAGTGCCATATGACAAGTGGTTGTCTGGTATTTAATTGTGTCACCAGGTAGCTGGGAGGTCCCCATTTCCCCATCGCTGACGGGCAGGCATGCCAAAACTCTGCTGATCTCCAGCACCTCCTCCTCTGTAGCTGTTAATTGCAAGATGGTTGGAGGGCCATTTCTGTTTGTCTGCCTTCCTTGGTGTCCTGTGCTCTCTTCTCCTGCAAGGAGGAAAAGAACAGACCTATGAGTGAGTGCAATGATGTATTCATCCAAAGAATGAAGAGCATTTTGTAGTGTCCGAGGATAAATAATACTCAGACTGCAGGAGAACAATAAAACAGGTATTTACTGAACAGAGAGTAATTCAAGACTGAAATACAGAAGCCTGCTATGGCTTTATATACAGGGGTGGTCACTGCCGGTACTGCAGTATAGAATCAGTTCTTCTCTTAAAGGCACATACACAACAATTCCTCCCCTTTTAGATAAACAGTACAGAACATTAATTTAACAACTAAATAATAACTAATTACAATTACAATTTTTTCTGTACTATATACATCAACTGAAATAATCATTTATAAGTTCAGTCTTTGAGGAGGCTTCCTGATCCTGACTGGATAGTGCCTTTCTCGAGTATCCTGTTCTTGCGGTGGAGTTGATTCTGGCTCATTGTCATTGGTTGGTTCGTCAGCTTCCAATACCACTGCTTCTGAGGTAGACGCAATCTGTACTTCGGGTTGATTACCAGGTGCACCTGCTCGTGGTATGGGTTTGGCTTGTTCCTGTGATTCTAGAATCTGGTCAGCATGGCGTCTCACGATGCTCTCTCCAACGTCCACTGTGTACATTAGTGGTCCCTGCTGTGTGCATATCGTTCCTGGCTGCCATTTTTCTGTTCGGTAGTCGCGGGCCAAGACTGGTTGCCCTATCTTGAAGCTCCTGGTTGGCTTCTCATTTATGTGCTGGAATTGCTTATCCTCAACATCTCGTCTTATGTTTGGTTTGAGCAAATCCAGGTGACATCTTAGCCTTCGGTTGAAGAACATTATGGCTGGAGCTTGGCTGGTGACTGCATGTGTCGCATTCCGGTAAGCAAACAAGAAATTATCCACCTTGTGTTGTAGTGGTATGTCGTCATTATGCATTACCTTAATGGCCTTTTTAAAGGTCTGAACAAACCTCTCAGCCAATCCATTTGTGGTTGGATGATATGGGGCAGATGTGTAATGCTTCACCCCATTATTCCTCAGAAACCTCCGGAAATCTGCTGACACAAACTGTGGCCCATTGTCGGAGCAAATCTGTTCTGACAAGCCATTCCTGGCGAAGATGGTCCGTAGGACTGCAATAGTTTTCTCCGTGGTGGTGGAGGACATTTTGATGACCTCTGGCCATTTCGAATGGGCGTCCACAGCGATTAGGAACATTGAGTCCATAAATGGACCCGCAAAATCAATTTGAACCAGTTGCCATGGAGATGAGGACCACTCCCATGGATGTAGTGGGGCCTGTGGTGGAGCGTTTTGGACCTTCTGGCATCCTGTGCATCTCTTGGTCATATCCTTGATTTCTTTATCGATTCCCGGCCACCACACAAACGCCCTGGCTAGGCTCTTCATTTTTACCCCTCCCAGATGACCCTCATGAAGCTCATTAAGCACTCTATCTCTCAACTTGGGTGGAATTACCACTCGGGATCCACACATCAAGGACCCCCGGCACACTGACAGCTGTTCTCTCTTTGACGAGAATGCTGGCAACAGTGAGTCGCCATGTGCTGGCCATCCCTTCACCGTCAAATCATAGACCCGAGAGAGTGTCGGGTCATTTCGGGTTTCCTTCTCTATACTTGAGTTTGTAACAGGTAGACATTCGACTATGGTCGCATGGAATATCTCAACAGGGTCCACTGCAGGTGCTTCCTCTACCATAGGCAACGGTAGGAGCGACAGCCCATCAGCGTTTCCATGCTGTTTCGTACCCTTGTACTCTATGTCGTACTGATGTGCCCCTAGAAAAAGTGACCATCTTTGCAGCCGTTGCGCCGTCATCACTGGTACGCCCTTCTTTGGGTTAAAAATGGAGACCAGGGGCTGATGATCAGTCAGTAGGGTGAATTTCTGCCCGTGCAGATAGTGATTGAACTTCTTCACCCCCCACACCAGGCTGAGGGCCTCCCTGTCAATCTGGGCGTAGTTACGCTCGGCTGAGGTTAACGAGCGCGACGCAAAGGCTATTGGCCTCTCTGAACCGTCAGGGAATTTGTGTGACAGCACCGCTCCGATGCCGTAGGGAGACGCATCACATGCTAACCGAATCGGTAGTGTTGGATTGTAGTGGGCCAATACTTCTTTTGAAGTGATTAGGCATTTACATTTCTGAAAGGCACGCTTACACTCATCACTCCATTTCCATGTTACTCCAGTTTGCAGTAGGGCATTCAGTGGGTGCAGAATTGTAGATAAATTCAGCAAGAACTTATGGTAGTAGTTCACCAACCCGAGGAACGACCTCACTTGCGACACATTTTCCGGTGCTGGAGCATTGACTACAGCCTCAATCTTGTCCGGCGACTTATGCAACCCTGCCTCATCAATCATGTGGCCACAATACGAGATTTGTCTCCTGAAGAACTCGCATTTGGGGCGGTTGGCTTGTAGCCCATATTCCTGTAATCTCGTGAGCACCTGCTCCAGGTTGGCAAGGTGTTCACTGTCATTTTCGCCCGTAACCAGGATGTCGTCCAAATAACACTGGGTCCCCGGGATCCCTTGCAGGACTTGTTCCATCACCCTCTGCCAAATAGCCGGGGCTGATGCTACCCCGAATACCAGTCGATTGTACTGGTAAAGGCCTTTGTGAGTGTTTATCATGAGGTATTTCCTAGACGCTTCTTCCACCTCCATTTGTAGATACGCTTGGGCCAGGTCAATCTTTGTAAAGCGTTTCCCTTCAGATAGTGAGGCGAAAATATCTTCTATCCGTGGAAGTGGATATTGTACTGTGTGCAGGACTGGGTTCACAGTTACCTTGAAGTCCCCACAGATGCGAACCTTCTTCGGTTCCCCAGGCTTGCTGCTCAATGATTTCTTCATTACAGGAATGATGGGTGTGGCCCACTCGCTCTAGTCCACCTTGGACAGCACACCCAAACGCTCCAGACTCTCCAGCTCTGCTTCAACGGCTGGGCGGATCGTGTAAGGTACCGGTCTGGCCTTAAAAAATTTTGGGTTTGCGTTATCTTCGATTTTTATCGTTGCCATTACTCCTTTTAGAGTCCCAAGTCCTTGTTGGAACACCTCTTTCGCGTCAGTTAGAATTTTTGACAGTCGCCCAGGTGTGACGTCATCATCCTTTTTATCAGTCACAGTTAGCGCCTGAATGGAATGCCAATCCAATTGTATTTTTCGGATCCATTCACGTCCCAATAATGGTGGTCCTCCATCTGGTAGTATATATAGATACAGTTTCTGTGTTTCCTTGCCGTTGTATTCAACTGGCACCCTTATTTTTCCACTGGGGTAGACTTTTTGCCCCGTGTATGTCTTCAATACAATGGACGTGTCCTTCAAGGGTATGTGTGAGAATAGCCTCTCATAGTCTCATCGATTCATGACAGTTAGAGCTGATCCTGTGTCCAATTCCATCTTTACTGGGGACCCTGCTAACATGAGGGTGACCCAAATCGTTCGGTGATCCTCCTTTGCGATCACATTGTGTAACTTTAGACAACTTAGTCTCCTGCTCCCGGAGTCCTTATCACTCTCCTGATCTTCCGAACTACTGTCTGTCAATTTCTTTACTTTCTTGTACTTTTCCTTAGTAGTTCTTGTCGTGTTGGTTTTCTTTCCCGACCTGCAGACTCTTGCTATGTGTCCCATTTTCCCACATTGCCTGCATACTTTGTCCTTAACCCAGCAGTCCTTCTGATCATGGGTTGTTCTGCCACAGCGATAGCACTTTTCTGCTCTATACCCCATTTCGTTAGCGCTGTATTCCTGTGGTTTCTGTTGTATTTCCACAGCTCCCCGTGCTGCTGCTTCGTAGGATGCTGCCACGCTGAAAGCCTGTTCTAGCGTCAGGTCCTTTTCCGAAAGTAGTCATTTCTGGATTCCTTCACTCTGGAGCCCGCAAACTTATCCCGCAATGTGTCTGCCAGTCCTGCTCCGAACTGGCAGTGCTTCGATAACTTGCGTAGTTCTGTAAGATAGTCAGCATGGTTCTCATCTTTGATCTGGTTACTTTTATGTAACTTGAATCTTTCTGCTATCAGCAGCGGTGTAGGGTTTAGGTGTTCCTGTAAGATATTAACAATCTCTTCAAAACTTTTCTCCATTGGTTTAGCTGGGGTAATTAAATTCCGCAATAGGCCGTATGTTCTCACGCCCACCAAATTTAATAATACCGACGCCTTCTTTCCATTGGCCACCTCATTGGCATTGCAGTACACTTCAATTCTTTCCACATACGTGGTCCAGTCTTCTACCTCATTGTCGAAAGCAGTGATACTGCCACTCTTCGGCATCTTGGGTGATTTAAAATGGTGCCTCCTGCGCTTTTTCTTCTTCCCCAATGTAATAAAATGGCGCCTCCCGCGCTTTTCCTTCTTCCCCAATGGAATAAAATGGTGCCTCCCGCGCTTTTCCTTCTTCCCCTTGCTGCCACGCTGCTCCTAGCATTCTACAGGGTAATGGCGGCGACCCGCGGCTTCGGCGCGTCTCACTTTTCCTTCCCCGCATTCTATCCTCCACGCTGCCCTGTTCTTGAGCACCGACCGCGCCCTGTGCGCTCCACCCTCTCTCTCTCTCTTCCTCCCGACGACGCTGCACGGCCCCTTTGCAGAGCCGCTAGATCGAGCCCGAGCCCGCTGCACTCCGGAAGGGTCAGCACACTACCTGCTACCAGCACGACTTGCTGGAACACCTCGACTGGGGGGCCAGGCCCAGCTCTCCACACCCTCCCCTGCAACTCTCCGATGGATCCCTGGGCGGTTGCCCGCGGTCGACGCCCGCCGTTCTGACTTCGACCTCCAAGAAGCTTCTCTTCAGGGAAAAGATCCCCGTGAGGTGATGCAGTACTGCAGGTGAGTTCAAACCTGCCCGTCGCCAGTGTAGTGTCCGAGGATCAATAATACCCAGACTGCAGGAGAACAATAAAACAGGTATTTACTGAACAGAGAGTAATTCAAGACTGAGATACAGAAGCCTGCTATGGCTTTATATACAGGGGTGGTCACTGCCGGTACTGTAGTATAGAATCAGTTCTTCTCTTAAAGGCACATACACAACACATTTGGTGATGGTGAGTATCAGGGAGAGACCTGACATTGCATAAGGATGAGGGTGAGCGTCAGTGCTGGATGGAAAGATGAGGATGTGCAGAAGTGCATAGACAAAGAGGGATGGTTGCACCTGCAAGCTAAGTGGATATAAGGAGTGATGTGATGGAATAGTTTGAGAAGGCAGTGTGAGGGGGTGGGGTGATGCACAAAGCAAGATGTAGGTGAATGCACATCTGTACTCACCTTTCCTGACCTGGTTAGGTCATTAAAGCACGTCCTGTACTGCATCTAGGAGCGTGGCACAATGCTCCTGCTGCTGGCCTCCTGGGCCATCTCCAGCCATGTCTTCTTTGTAGCAGCAGCAGGTTTCTTCCTCCCATTGCTGGGGAAGAGTATCTCTCTGCAGCTCCTCACCGACCACAGCAGTACGTCAAGCGAGGCGTCATTAAAGCGAGGCGCAGCCTTTGAGCATCCTGTGACCATATTCTGCAATTGCTGTCTGTGTGCCAAACCTCACAACTCCTTCAAATTCCATCTTTGGATTGGCCTTTTAAATTCTAGAGTTGAGATCGCGTCATGAGGGTCCGCACCACGCCTGCTGCCATGCCTTTTGACACCAAACCCGGAAATAAAATGACAATGAGGTGCCTGTGTTAAATGCCACAGACAGACGTGATAAAACTACTTTCGGGTTTCCCACATGATATCGGACCCCCCCTCTCCCACCCCCCACCCATCCACTCCCAACATGTCTGCCTTTATCTCCGGCCACTTCTCTCACTCTCTTAGTTAAAGTCTTTATTCACACGATTATTTATAGTTGTGTTAATTAGATAATCTAGTTAAGTTAGAGAGAATAACATGCTAATAATCGCCCACCAATCACCTACCTGCAGTCCTGTGACGTCACTCCTTGATTTTGCTGTTCTTTTGGAGTTTGCCGGATTTGTACTGTTTAAGTACTGCCGCCTCTGCTGCCGAATCCTTCCAGCTTTTAAGGAGTGTCTTAAAGGAGGAAAGAGAAGTAGAGAGGTGGCGAGGTTTAGGCAGGGAATTTCAGAGCTTAGGGCCGAGGCAATCATAAAATTCTGGGTGTTGGTAAAGTTATGCACCATAATTTTGCAATAAGCATTATTGTCACACGTAAACTTTAGCTATCATTTTCCAAGTCTGCACATGAGGAAATAAAACTATTTCAAAGTTTTCATTTTTAAATGTTCAGAAAAGAGAATTATATCCATTATATTACTTACAAACTTTGGGGGGGGCAGAATCTGCTCCTCACATGTAAGTAGCTGAATGGCAGTTTATGCCCTTCCCACTGCTAGATATTATTGGATAGATTTTCCTCCAGGGCAGCATTGCTCACCGTCCTGAACTTGCCATGGCCCCACCCACTGCTCGAGTTCAGCGTCAATCATACACGCAGGGCGGGCTCCCAGCAGTATCGCTGCTCCACAGATGGAGCCCGAAATGGCAAAGCTTTAAAAATCCTCTGGTGCTGCAGTGGGGCCTTTGCTGCATCACTGAGAAAGGGGAGGAGCTACACTGATCGGGGACAGAAGCCTCTTGAAGATTTAAGTTACATTTTATTAAAATGGCTCTGAATAAGCCCACATTCAATGGGTGTCGGCAGTACGATGGCAAGAAGAGCAGAAAGGGCTAGCTCCTCTTCTTCCTTCACTGGCTTTGGTGCTCTTACTGCTGCTGTAGACTCAGTACCGCCACACTGTTCTAGTTATACTCTGAGCCAACCTTGCTGCAGTAGGGAGGCAAGAAAATCAGACAGTTTCCCTAGCCTGGCTCCCCCCCCCCCCGCCACTGTTATTTAATAAGACAAGCTGACGAAGGGAGGGCAGCTGAGATCGCTGCTGGGAAGTGTGGGGAAGAAGGAAAATACCTCAGTCCCAGGTCAGGGTGGGGGTTCAGCGCAAGATCTACCCCGCACCATTTTTCCTGCTGCACCACTCTGGTACCGTCCAAAAACAGGCTGTTTGCCAGAGGAAAATCCAGTCCTGTTTTTCTTGACTGGGTGCAGGTTGTCTTTGCCCTTCCACTTTGATTCTTTCCTTTGTATTCTGAAGCCTCTGTCTTCACTTCAAATTTCAGAGCACACATTCAGGCTGTCGGTTAAATCGGCTCAGATTTTAAAGGTCATGCTTCTTTTGGGTCTCTCGTCGATTGTTATTTATTCATCAGGGCGCTAGCTCCAAAAATTTTCATTCAGAATAATTAAAATGTGCCTTTCTCTCGACAAACCATTCGCAGCCCGTGACATTTCTGCTCTGCGTTATAAACTAAGAGGGGGTGAAATTTGATACCGCTGAAAAATGGGCACTGGCACCACAGTGCGCAACATGCCCGCGCCCGTTCAAGGAGTGTAGGCATCATGTCAACTTCATGCTGCCTGCTAATTATAATGATTGCAGTGCACAGCCTAGCGCTGAATGCGCTGCGGACAGGCGGTATGCTTAGCAGGGGGCCGAAGGTCCCGAGTTCGAGCGAGGCTAGCTTTACTTAAAGCTAGCCTGCACCTCTTAAAGGCAGTCTGCACTTCTTAAATGTTAGCTGCCTTCTGCTGATGAAAAATGGTAAGAATGCTTCAGCACTAACCTAAAAGGCTCAACAGGCCAGGGAAAGGGCACACAGGGTCTCAGATGCAGCACTCGAGCTTTGTGCAGGGGGTCAACACTGCAAGACAAGTCCTCTACCCACAGGGGGCCAGGAGGCCCTCATGAAAGAAGGATGTGGGACCAGATCGCTGAGGCCGTCACTGCTAGCAGTGTCGCCCCCACCACCTGGCTCCAATCCCCAAAGAGGTTTCATGACCTCAGACCACTGGTCAAGGTCAGTGAATGCATCTTCAAAAGGCATCTCCTACCAACTGCACCACTAGCCTCACACACTGCTCAATGCACGACCGCCCCCCGTCCCCGCCCCCAACTACCAACAATCTCTACCAAACACAAGGCACACCTCACATTACCAGCTTCACCTCACCCCCTTGGAGGAGATAGTGTTGGCCATTCTTGGCAGGGGCATGGTGAGCCCTTGGCCAGTGGTAGGGCAGAAAGAATACAAGCTGGCAGAATCCTCATATGTTATCCTTCGTCTCCCATTCCACTTCTCCCTTGTCCCACAATATCTTCTGATTTACAAGCAAGCTGCACATGGTGTAAGCATGCACCTCATGCTTTACCCCCCTCTCCTCACCACAACCATACACTTGTGCCTTCCTCATTTCACACACCCAAGAAATCCAGCCTGCCCAGCCAGTGGGTGACCAGGAAAAGGGAGAGGAGAATGAAGAAGAACAAGAAGAAACACCGTCACTCAATTTCACACTCCCAGCCACCAGCTCCTCGAGGTCGCCCTGCAAGGCCATCTGCAGTCTCCCCCAATGAAAGTCAGCAGCCTTCCACCAGCCAGGCTGCAGCCACTGGGGTGGCACTGTGTAGGAGCACTAGGATAGCCAAAGGCACACGCAAGGCAGTCACTAAGGGAATCCAAAAGGGTGATTAGTTGATTTTTTGATATATTATTGGATGCATATATGTATAAAGTTGGATTGGAAAGTTTGCTTTGTGGTGGCTTTTATTTCATCACTGTGGCCAAAAGGACACTGTGATGATCAATAACAGAGGGAAGGTAAGGTTTAGGGCAAATGTTGAAAGGGGAATTGGGGTTGTGTTCACTGGTACCGCAGGCAGATGATTTGATCCTGGATATCCCGGCCAGAAAGGGGCTGTCTGGGTTGCCTCCTTTATTCTGCTTCCTCCTGTTATGCTTCCTCCTCTTTTGCTTCCTCCTCTACTGCATCTTCCTCTTCTGCTTCTTCCTCTTCCTCCTCCTCCTCTTCCTCCTCCTCCACCCTCTGTGAGCAGCTTGTTCCCTTTGCTGCCTCTCTTCCATCTCCATGTCATGCTGCAATTAGAGCCCCCAGGACTGGGAGCAAGTGCTGTTCTCAGAGGCTTTCCTTTAACAGCCAAGCTTTGCAAACGTCCAGCACCACTCCCTGCACATCCTTAACAATTTAAAAACTTTTTAAATGTATTACACCAAGCTACTACTCCAATAAAATGTAAAAAAGCCCAGTACAAAAGCAAAAATCTAAACTTATCTGAAAGTTGTGTGTGTCCCTTTTAGAAGCGCTGGTAGGGGGTTCATTGTATAGCTGCATGCACGTCTGCCGTGCATGCTGTGGAGAGGGTGTTAAAAGGAGCAGCAACATCCAAAATACCAGATTGTGTGTCAATTCAGCATTGCACACTGATTGACATCACTATCTGACTCATTTCCATATCTGGAGTGAGCGCAGGCAACGGCAGTGCTCCCGACCTGCCCAAAATGGCGGCCACTGCATTCCATTCAGGAAGTGGGTGGAAGCAAGGTGCCGCCATTCTTTCATCCAAACCGACCTTAACGGCTGGTGCAAACGAGCCGAATTTCATGACCATGATGTTTTATAAGGTATGGAATTTTAAAAAAGATCTGCAGTGTGAAAAAATGGGTAACCTTAATTTTAAGAGACGAACATAGGCTTTCCACACCTCATGAGGTTTAAATTACTTTGGTTGGTAACTCGATTAGATTCTAGGAATTCAGGATCATATTCTTTTAGGTGCTAAATCCTTCACTTCCTTCAGTAATTTTGATTTATTGCCCTAATTGCCTTTGCTAGACGCAGCAACAACAAATTTTTGAGATTGCCAAAATCAAGTGTTTCCAGTATAATGTGTGTAAGACCTTCATACTTGTTAAATCTAATCATTGAAAAACCGCTGGAAAAATAACCAGTAGCTGATTCCTCCCTAGTCAGAGTGAAGCCTGCGTTAAAAGACACCTCACTCACCACAGTTACTGACCATGTGGAGTTTAACTAGTCCGAGTTGCGACTGGTGCAAAACATTATGTTCCTGCTCAGCCAGCACATTTTGTTAGATATTAACTTTGATGTGCTGCACAAGGACTGTGATCAGCAGTTTGCTTCAGGCACAGAGAAAGCCATCAGTCTTTCAAAGAGTTCAAACTGCTTGCCAAAATGTTTCTGCATGAGAAGATCTATTAACAAGCGTCATGTGAGTGAATATTTATAGAAGTTCAGAAAGTGCTGACCTTGTACAAGGAAAATGCCGCAACTTACCATTTTCACAGCTGATTAACTTGCTGATATTTCGATGAGAACATTCTGAAAAAAATAGGATGTGTCTACTGTAATAGGATGTTAAGAAAACCAGACCCATCACTTGTTTTCCTTCAAGTAATATTTAGTGCTTGTCAGTGTTTTTCCAGAGAAATTGTTGGAGTATGTATTACTACCAAAACAATGATTACAATATAAAACTGTTAATTATTAGTTCTAACTTGGAAAGTATTGCTTTATAGTTCGATGAATCATTCTACTGCCTATTTCAGAGGTTTATGACCTTTTATAAATTGTTGATGCTAATTATCTTAAATATACTCAGATATTCCAGAAACTGCAGACTGCAGGACACTACCAGGGATACCATGGCCCCCATATTTATGGGGAGGCGGGGAGGGAGCAGGGGAGCGCAGTAGCCGGAGGAAACACGAAAATCCCAAAGATGCGGAGGTCCTTACGAATTTAACAGCAGGACATCATTATCATTTTTCATTCCGTTTTCTGCCCGGTATCCGGCCAAATTTGGAGCCCAGCCAACAAGAGGGAGGGAAAGATTGGGGGTTGGTGGGGGGTGTCGGAATCCAGCAATCGGGAAGGAGAGAGGCTCGTGATGTGGGCTATGGGAGGAGCACTGCTGGGGAGCCCATCTGATCACGGGGCAGAAGGCTCGGGATGGCAGGTTGGAGGGGGGGTGGTCAGCAGAGTTCGGCTTCGAGGAGAGGCCACAATTGGCAGAAGGTTTGTTTGAGGGGCCGGGGGGAGCACTCCTGCTCTAAAACTCACTTAACTTCTGCAGCCAGCTGCTTCCGTCTCCATTTCACTGCTGGGTTCCCACAGCCCTGGGGAACCCGGCCAGCAACTGTTACATTTAAATCAGTTGCACTGTGGGAGCCTGATTTAAATATTATAATGAAATGTCCCGCCTCTCCAAGACGAGACATAGACATGCCACACAACCTGCTGCCATAAAAGTGGCAGCAGACGCATGCGCGGCGGGTTGAGGTCGCGTTTTGCGGTTTTTAATTATTAACCGCCCCCCCTCCCTCATCCCGCTTGTCATGGGGGGGTTAATATTGATCCCCATATTTCTGTCTGTTTATATATTAAAGTAAATCTTGATCAATCTCCTTAAATATATATCTTCTAAAAACGCCGTACAAATTATTTAAAGGTAATTCTCTGAAACCTATCACTGAAAACATGCGATAAAAATTCCCCCTTTACCTTGAAATTGGGTTCTTGAACATCAGCGTACGGATTTGACACTGCTGTACACAGAAAATACAATTCAGTTGTACCTCTGAAATTGGAGATGCCTTAAAAGTGTGGCTGCATATCCATATTTTAAAAATGTTTAATATTTGTAAGGAATAAAAAAGTATTAGTGCATGTAATTATTACTGTATTGTATGGAAAATGTAGTGCAAAAGGAATAATTGTACCCCAAAATCTTCTTCAGCCATGTGGAACCACTATACTAAGACGTTAAGGAGAATAATGAAGAAAATAAGTTCTGCAGCTTACAACTTGTCATTGTAAATAGCAAGTCTTCATTCACTGTGGCCTTGAATGTCAACTGTGGCTCAATGGGTAGCACTCTCGCCTCTGAGTCAGAAGGTTGTCGGTTCTAAATCCCACTCCAGGGACTTGAGCACAAAAATCTAGGTTGACACTCTAGTGCAGTGCTGAGGGAGTGCTGCACTGTGAGAGGTGCTGTCTTTCAGATGAAATGTTAAACCAAAGCCCCATCTGCTCTCTCAAGTGGACGTAAAAGATCTCATGGCTATTACTTCAAAGAAGAGCAGGGGAGTTATCCCTGGTGTCCTGGCCAATATTTATCCCTCAATCAACATCGCTAAAACAGATTATCTGGACATTATCACATTGCTGTTTGTGGGAGTTTACTGGGTGCAAATTGGCTGCCGCGTTTCCTACATTACAACAGTGGCTGTACTTCAAAAAGTACTTCATTGGCTGTAAAGCGCGTTGTGACGTCCGGTGGTCGTGAAAGGCACTATATAAATGAAAGTCTTTCTTTTTTTTTCTTTTTCACTTAACTCAGGCTCAGTAATAATGCATAGCTAACATGAGGGAATAGTATTTTTATTTAAGACTTAAAACGTAAATATTTTCATGCACATATTTCATAAAACACAACTACATAATTGTAAATCAATCTGGGATTCCCTTGCTCATCAAAAAATACTGTTATTCCAGAGGAACAGCAGCAGCATGTTTGACACTGCAATGGTGAGCAATCACTGTTACCGTTGGCTGTTGCTATTGTATGCACCCTTACAGCAGTCAATGTTTGTGTTATTTTGACACATTGCAATTTGTAAATGATTTTGTGCTGGGAATTTTCTTGGAAGTTCTACCGATCAGCTGTGTAACTTTGGTAGCAATTCGGCAGAAACCCCATTTACGCCGCGTAAACAGGGTTTCCCTCAAAGTTACACCGCTGATCGGGAGAATCTCCGAGGAAATTCCCAACGCTGATGTTCAAGGATTCTTTTTGTGTTCAACAGTTGAATGCTGTATTATTCTGTGGAAAAGTAAATACAATTATCCCATGAAAATAAGGGGCTGTAACTCTGACAAGAGTGCACGAGAAGGCCTGGAAATTAGGCCGGGATTTAATAAATAAGGGAATAACAGAGATTGCATTAAGACACATTATCGCATCCCAGGCAACGCAATATCATTATACCAAATATAATGTATAGCTCTTCACTGCATGAAGGAGGAACTGGATTTTGGATAAAATAGAAAAGAAACAATTTGTTCAACAAGTAACTGCTGGGAGTGTGACCTGAGGGACTTCAGGACCTTTACATCCATGTAGCTACACGCACTGTATTATTACTCTTTGCTTTTCACATATTCTGACAGTAACTTAAAATTGGAAGGTGTCAAAGCCGATCTTTTATCATGTTAGTCTTATGTAATTATATTCTAGACAAAGAATTTCCCAATCAACAACTACAAATTATTTTTTGTTCAACTTTCAATAATGATAGTCGCAGTCATTAATCTTCTTGTGCAACTATCATCACACAGCCCTGCCATCCACCATGCCATCAGTTACAGTCAGTGCTGACAGATCCTAACAGACTTGAAACTGAATAAAGCTGGTTTTATAATGGCGCCATTTTAATCCAAATTCTGGGAGCTTGGGTTCTACGAGCCAGCTCCCAATGTTTACTCTGTGAAATATAGCTCCATGCCCAGTGTTAAACCCATTGACCTGGTGTTTGAGTCTGCTCCTGAGATAATGAGAGCGAGAGTCAATTAAATGGCACCAATATAAAAAGCACCTTAAAACCCACATGTAAAATGAAACACACACAATTTTGTAACAAATAGCAAAAATGAGGAAATGCTTTCAAACTTTCAATCTGATCCCTTGGGTCAGATGAAAGTCATAAACTTTTTGCATATTCAAGGTTTATAACATCCTCTGAACCCCTCAATTAGGTGACTCCCAGGTAGCCATTATGTTGCATTTAGCTATTATAGTGACCAGACTTGATGGTACAGTAGTTGCAAAGCAACTTTATGGCTAATTCATTATGCAACAGGCACAAGACTCTAAATAATTAATCATTTTAGCATAAAGGTTACAGAGATCAGCTATTTTATTGCCAACAGTTTGCACCGGGGTGGCATTCTGTTACTGAAAACAACCGCAAATGATTAGCAGTCGAAGAAAAAATGCTAATAAAATTTCTTCAGACGTTGACTTCAAACTCTTGTCATTTTACAGCTTTTTTGATTTTGGTTTATACTTTGGTGCCAATTAATTCTGAACCTTGAGATATTTAAAGGGTAAGTTTTATGAATATTTATAAATGCATGATGCACATTTGAGATATACACCATTTTCAACAAATAAAAGGTTTAGACAAATGTCAAACGCATTCGCTGTGCTGAACTGCAGGTTGTTATTTTACCATCTGTCTATATATTTCATTATGGGTTACGTAAACATTGTCAACAGAGTTTAGCCAAAATTTGGCTTAGTGTTTTTTAAAAATTCTTTAACAGTGCCAGAAGACAGAGTGGAATCAGATTACTTGCAACCTTGATAGCAACTAAAATGATCAGCACGCTTTATAATGTATCAAAAGGGATTCCATACTCTCTCACCTGTGGCTCAGTGGGTAGCACACTCGCCTCTGAGTCAGAAGGTTGTGGGTTCAAGTCCCACTCCAGGCACTTGAGTACATAAAGCTAGGCTGACACGCCAGTGCAGTACTGAGGGAGTGCTGCACTGTCGGAGGTGCTGTCTTTCGGATGAGACGTTAAACCGAGGCCCCGTCTGCGCTCTCAGGTGGACGTAAAAGATCCCATAGCACTATTTCGATGAAGAGCAGGGGAGTTATCCCTGGTGTCCTGGCCAATATTTATCCCTCAACCACATAACAAAAACAGATTATCTGGTCATTATCACATTGCTGTTTGTGGGAGCTTGCTGTGTGCAAATTGGTTGCTGCATTTCCCACATTACAACAATGACTACACTCCAAAAGTACGTCATTGGCTGTAAAGCGCTTTGAGACGTCCGGTGGTCATGAAAGGCGCTATATAAATGCAAGTCTTTCTTTCTGTCATACACTAGAAACATACTGGGCCTGAAAACATGAGGGGGTCGACCAAGAGATGGAAGGCCTGGGTCGGGTGGTTGAAGGAGGTGGTGCTTGACCTGGAGTCCCGCCTCAGTCAAGTCGTCAAAGAACTGGCTCTGCGGAAGGTGTACGAAGATAAGAAGGGCGTGCTGAAGAACCTGCAACTCGTTGGGTCCCGAGGCGCGTACATGAGATCGCAGATCCAGTTCCTCCAGGACCGGGACCGCGGCTTCCCCTTCTTCTACTTGCTGGGGAAAAAAGCAGGGGTTCCGTAAGCAGCTCTTGGGATTACTAGCCGACAACGGATGCCGGATCTCTGATCCAGAGGGCGTCAGTGCCAAGGCCTGTGCCTATTATGGAGCTCTGTTCTCTCCAGATCCATCCAGTGAGGATGCTTGCAGAGTATTGTGGGAGGACCTACCGAAGGTCAGCCCAGAGGGCGCCAAACAGCTTGATGCTCTACTAAACCTGGCGGAGCTGATCGATGTCCTCAGCCAGCTCTCAAGGGGCAAGTCCCCGGGGCTGCACGGGTTGACCGTGGCATTCCACAGGGCGTTCGGGGAAGTCTGGCGACTGGGAAGATGCCTCTCTCTTGGCGCAGGGCAGTCATCGTCCTGCTGCCCAAGAGGGGCAATCGCTGTCTACTTAAGAACTGGCGTCCAGTCTCCCTCCTCGTCATGGACTGCAAGATCTTTGCCAGGGCAATATCTGCTCGTCTTGGCACTATGTTGGCCCACCTGATCCACCCCGACCATCCTATATGGTTCCGGGCCAGACCATCCACAACAACATCCATTTGGCCTGGTGTTGTGTATGTACCTTTAAGGGAATAACTGGTCTCAGACTGCAGTACCGGCAGTGACCACCCCTGTATAAAAGGCCCTAGCAGGCTTCTGTAGTTTCAGTTTCCAGGTTGTCTCCATTCAGTAAAGACTTGTTACAATCAACTCCTGCAGTCCGTGTCTCAATTATACACGGACATAATACTGGCGACGAGTAAGAAACAAACTTACCTGCAACTCGGCAGCACCTCAGGCGACGTTATTGTAGGTCGAAGCCAGAAGAAAAAAAAATAATCCAAAGAAACTCGAGAAACGGGTGTCGACCGTGGGCAACCGCCCTCCAAATCATCGAATTGAAAAGTGCAGGAGAGACTGTCGAGAGCCAGGTTTGGTTCTCCAGTCTGTGGTTTCCCAGCTAATCGGGCTGGTGGCAGGTAGTGCACTGATCCTTCCTGGACTGCGGCGGGCTAGAGCTCGATCGGGTGGCTCTGCAACGGGGCCGGGCAGCGAGTCAGGAAGCAAAGAGAGAGAGAGGGTGGAGCACACAGGGCGCGGCCGGTGCTTCGAAGCCGGGCAGTGTTCGGACCTAAGAAGAGGGAGGGAAGTGTCCCAGAGGGTCCGCTCCACGACGGGAACGGTTCTTCAATTAACGGAGCAAATATTGAAGCGTGATAGAAAAAGAAAAATACCGCGGAGAGCGGCGTTGGCAGCAGCGATCGGGGAGGCGCGAAGATCATAGGGCGTCGCCATTACAAGATAGCAAAATAAATATAATCGCCAGCAACAGCGTTGGCAGCAGCGGCAGCGGCGGGAAAGCGCGGGAGGTGCCATCTTAACTCGGCGGGGAAGAAGGAAAAGCGCGGGAGGCGCCATTTTGATCCGTCGGGGACGAAGGCAAAGCGCGGGAGGCGCCATCTTAGATTTTCAAGATGCCAAAGACTGGCGATATCACTGCCTTCGATAATGCAATAGAAGACTGGACCACGTATGTGGAGTCGAGGTATATTGCGAGGCAAACGAAATAGCCGATGAGAAAAAGGCATCGGTATTGCTAAATTTAATGGGCGCAAGAACGTACGGCCTATTGCGGGACCTGATTACTCCAGCCAAACCGAAGGCGAAGAGTTTTAATGAAATTGTTGCTATCCTACAGGAACACCTAAATCCTACACCGCTGCTGATAGCAGAAAGATTTAAATTCCACAGGAGAAATCAGCATAAAAATGAGAGTAATGCTGATTACCTTACGGAACTACGCAAGCTATCAAAGCACTGCCAGTTCGGAGCAGGACTGGCAGATACCTTACGGGACAAATTTGTCTGTGGACTCCTGAGTGAAGGAACCCAGAAGAGGTTACTCTCAGAGAAAGAGCTGACGCTAGATAAGGCTTTCAGCGTGGCAGTATCGTACGAAGCAGCAGCAAGGGGAGCTGCGGAAATACAACAAAAGCCACAGGAATACGGCACCCACGAAATGACATGGGGATTTGCAAAATGTTATCGCTGAGGCAGAACAAACCATGACCAGAAGGACTGCTGGTCCAAGGACAAAATATGCAGGCAATGCGGAAAGATGGGACACATTGCACGAGTTTGCAGGTCTGGGAAGAAGACCAACAACAACAAAAAGGCTACTAAGGAACCGTACAGGAAAGTACAAAAGATGACGGACAGTACTTCCGAAGACCAGATGAGCGATAGTGAATCCGGGAACAAGAGACTAAGCTGTCTCAAACTTCACAACGTAATCGCAAAAGAGGATCACCGAACCATTTGGGTCACCCTCACGATAGCAGGGTCCCAAGTCAAAATGGAATTGGATACAGGATCAGCTCTAACCGTCATGAATCGACGAGACTACGAGCGGCTTTTCTCACACATACCCTTGAGAGAGACATCCATTGTCTTGAGAGGGTATACGGGGCAAAAAGTATACCCCAGAGGAAAAATAAGGGTGCCTGTCAAATACAACGGCAAGGAAATACGGAAATTGTATCTCTACATTCTGCAAGATGGTGGACCACCGTTACTGGGACGTGAATGGATCAGAAAGATAAGTTTAGACTGGCACTCCATTCAGGCACTGACGGTGGCTGGTAAAAAGGATGACGACGTCACTCCTGGACGATTGTCAACAATCTTAGCTGACGCCAAAGAGGTATTTCAACAAGAACTGGGCACTCAAAAAGGCGTAACCGCCTCGATAAAAATAGAGGAGAATGCAATTCCCAAGTTTTTCAAAGCAAGACCGGTACCATATGCAATTCGCCCAGCCGTCGAGGCAGAGCTGGAGAATCTGGAGAATGCAGGCATGTTATCTAAGGTAGACTGGAGTGAGTGGGCGACACCCATCGTTCCTGTCATGAAGAAAACGTTAAACAATAAGCCTGAAGAGCCAAGGAAGGTTCGCATCTGTGGGGACTTCAAGGTGACAGTGAACCCAGTCCTTCACACAGTACAATATCCTCTTCCAAGGATAGAAGATATCTTCGCCTCACTATCTGGAGGGAAGCGTTTTACAAAAATTGACCTAGCACAAGCATATTTGCAGATGGAGGTTGAAGAATCCTCTAGGAAGTACCTCACGATAAACACTCACAAAGGTCTTTACCAGTATAATCGACTGGTATTCGGAGTAGCATCAGCTCCGGCAATATGGCAAAGAGCGATGGAACAAGTCCTGCAAGGGATTCTGAGGCCTCAGTGTTACTTGGACGACATCCTAGTGACAGGTGAAGATGGCAGTGAACACCTTGCCAACCTAGAGCAGGTGCTCACTAGACTACGTGAACATGGGCTACGAGCCAATCGCCCCAAGTACGAGTTTTTTAAGAAACAGATATCGTATTGTGGCCACGTGATTGATGAAGAGGGGTTGCATGAGTCCCCTGACAAAATTGAAGCGGTAGTTAAGGCTCCAGCGCCTGAAAATGTGTCGCAACTGAGGTCATTCCTCAGATTGGTGAATTACTACCGTAAGTTTTTGCCGAATTTGTCCACAATTCTGCATCCACTGAATGCCCTACTACGAACGGGAGTAGCATGGAAATGGAGCGATGAATGTAAGCGGGCCTTTCAGAAGAGTAAGGACCTAATCACTTCAAGAGAAGTATTGGCTCACCACAACCCATCACTACCGATAAGACTGGCATGTGATGCGTCTCCCTACGGCATTGGGGCGGTACTGTCACATAAATTCCTTGATGGTTCAGAGAGGCCGATAGCTTTTGCGTCACGCTCGTTAACTTCAGCCGAGCGTAACTACGCCCAGATTGACAGAGAGGCCCTCAGCCTGGTGTGGGGGGTGAAGAAGTTCAATCACTACCTGCACGGTCAGAAATTTACTCTACTAACTGATCATCAACCTCTCGTCTCCATTTTCAACCCTCAGAAGGGCATACCGATAATGACGGCACAACGGCTACAGAGGTGGCCCCTTTTCCTAGGGGCACACCAATATGACATCGAGTACAAAGGAACTAAACAGCATGGGAATGCTGATGGGTTGTCGCGCCTACCGTTGCCGACGGTGGAAGAAGAACTGGCAGTGGATCCAGTGGAGTTATTCCACTCGGCTATAGTCGAATGTCTCCCGGTGACGAATGCAAACATAGAAAAGGAAACACAAAATGACCCGACACTCTCCTGGGTCTATGATTTAACGGTGAAGGGATGGCCAGCACATGGCGAACCACTGCTGCCAGCATTCTCGCCGAGAAGAGAACAGCTGTCAGTGTGCAGAGGAACCTTGATGTGTGGATCCAGAGTAGTAATTCCACCCAAATTGAAGGATAGAGTGCTCAATGAGCTTCATGAGGGTCATCTGGGAGGGGTAAAAATGAAGAACTTAGCCAGAGCGTTTGTGTGGTGGCCGGGAATCGATAGAGAAATCGAAGAGATGACCAAAAGTGGTAGAAGGCAGAGGGTGATGGTCGAAGGTTGTTTTTGTGACTGGAAGCCTGTGGCCAGTGGGGTACCACAGGGATCGGTGCTGGGTCCCTTGCTGTTTGTGGTCTACATTAATGACTTGGATATGAATGTAAAGGGTATGATCAGTAAGTTCGCGGATGATACAAAAATTGGTAGGGTGGTAAATAGCGAGGAGGGTAGCCTCAGTCTGCAGGACGATATAGATGGGTTGGTCAGATGGGCGGAACAGTGGCAAATGGAATTTAACCCGGAAAAGTGCGAGGTGATGCACTTTGGGGGGACTAACAAGGCAAAGGAATACACAATGAATGGAAAGACCCTAGGCAAGACGGAGGGTCAGAGGGATCTGGGTGTGCAAGTACACAGATCCCTGAAGGCGGCGGAACAGGTGGATAAGGTGGTAAAAAAGGCATATGGGATACTTGCCTTCATTAGCCGAGGCATTGAATATAAGAGCAAGGAGGTTATGATGGAGCTGTATAAAACACTGGTTAGGCCACAGCTGGAATATTGTGTGCAGTTCTGGTCGCCACACTACAGGAAGGATGTGATCGCGTTAGAGAGGGTGCAGAGGAGGTTCACCAGGATGTTACCAGGGCTGGAGCGCTTCAGCTATGAAGAGAGACTGGGCAGGTTGGGTTTGTTTTCCTTGGAGCTGAGGAGGCTGAGGGGGGACATGATTGAGGTGTACAAAATTATGAGGGGCATAGATAGGATGGATGCTGAGGAGCTTTTTCCCTTAGTAGAGGGGTCGATAACTAGGGGGCATAGGTTCAAGGTAAAGGGCGGGAGGTTTAGAGGGGATTTGAGAAAGAACTTTTTCACCCAGAGGGTGGTTGGAGTCTGGAACTCACTGCCTGAAAGGGTTGTGGAGGCAGAAACCCTCACAACATTTAAGAAGCATTTGGATGTGCACTTGAAATGCCATAGCATACAAGGCTACGGGCCAAATGCTGGAATATGGGATTAGATTAGACAGGGCTTGATGGCCGGCGCGGACACGATGGGCCGAAGGGCCTCTATCCGTGCTGTATTACTCTATGACTCTATGATTCTATAAAAGCTGTACAGGATGCCAGAAGGTCCAAAACGCCACACCACAAGCCCCTCTACATCCATGGGAGTGGCCCTCATCTCCATGGCAAAGGGTGCACATTGATTTTGCTGGTCCCTTTATGGACTCGATGTTTTTAATTGCGGTGGATGCACAAAGTGGCCAGAGGTAATAAAAATGTCCTCAACCACCACAGAAAAAACTATCACAGTCTTACGAACCATATTCGCCAGGAATGGGCTGCCTGAACAGATTTGCTCCAACAATGGACCACAGTTTGTGTCTGAAGAGTTCCGGAGGTTCTTAAAGAACAATGGTGTTAAGCATTACACATCCGCCCCATATCATCCAGCCACTAATGGATTGGCCGAGAGGTTTGTTCAAACATTCAAGAAGGCTATCAAGGCAATGTGTAATGAAGATATACCCCTACAACACAAGGTGGATAACTTCTTGTTTGCCTACCGGAATGCGACACATGCGGTTACCAACCAAACTCCAGCCATGATGTTCTTCAATCGAAGACTACGATGCCGCTTGGATTTGGTTAAGCCAAACGTCAGAAGAGATGTGGAGAACAGGCAGTTTCAGAATATGAATGATAGGCCGACCAGGAGTTTTAAGATAGGTCAACCAGTTTTAGCCCGGGACTACCGCACAGAGAAATGGCAGCCAGGAACGATCTGTACACGGCAAGGACCTCTAATGTATACCGTGGACGTTGGAGAGAGCATTGTAAGACGCCATGCTGACCAGATTCTAGAGTCACTGGTAAACGGCAACGCCACACCACGATCTGATACACCTGGCGATGAAACCGAAGTACCAAGTGCATCTACCGCAGAATCGGTGATATTGGAAGCAGACGAACCAAACAACGACATTGATCCCGACTCAACCTTGCCAGAAGAACCTGATATCCCAAAGAGGCATTATCCAGACAGAATCAGGAAGCCTCCTCAAAGACTGAACTTATAATTGCTTAACTTCAACCAATGTATCTAGCAACCGTAATTGTAATTGTAGTTAGTTATTATTTAGTTGTTAAATGAATGTTATGTACTGTTTATCTAAAAGGGGAGGAATTGTTGTGTATGTACCTTTAAGGGAATAGCTGGTCTCAGACTGCAGTACCGGCAGTGACCACCCCTGTATAAAAGGACCTAGCAGGCTTCTGTAGTTTCAGTTTCCAGGTTGTCTACATTCAGTAAAGACTTGTTACAATCAACTCCTGCAGTCCGTGTCTCAATTATATACGGACATAATACCTGGGGCCTGGTCCACCATTCCCAGAGGGCTGGTCTGTCCATCGCCTTCCTTTCCCTGGATCAGGAGAATGCATTCGACAGGGTGGATCATGAGTACCTTTTCGGGACTCTGTGTGCATTCGGGTTCAGGATGCATTTTGTTGCTCAGATCCGATTTCCATATGCCAAGTGTCGGATTAAAGTTACTGGATCTTTGATGGTGCACTTTCACTTCGGGAGAGGGGTGCGTCAGGGATGCCCATGTCTAGCCAGTTATACACCATCTGCATGGAGCCTTTCCTGCGCCTCTTGCAGAAGAGGTTGACGGAACTGCCTCTGCTAGAGCCAGGCATGGAGATCATCCTCTCGGCTTACTCCGATGACATGCTCCTTATGGTCACAAATCCCGTGGACTTGCGGAGGAGGCACGAGTGCCAGCAGGTCTACTCTGCCGTGTCCTCTGCAAGGATCAACTAGAAGTGTTCTGGACTCCAGGTGGATCAGTGGTAGTGGACTCCCTGCCGGAGGAGCTCGGGCATTTTGCTTGGAGCTCCTCTCATCTCCTCTACCTGGGAATTTACCTTAACCCTGCCGAGGGAGCCTGGCTGGCAAACTGGCAAGAGCTGGAGGCCAGAATCACCGCTCGCCTAG
Organism: Somniosus microcephalus; assembly: GCF_052327205.1. Taxonomy (NCBI): domain Eukaryota; kingdom Metazoa; phylum Chordata; class Chondrichthyes; order Squaliformes; family Somniosidae; genus Somniosus; species Somniosus microcephalus. Next base: position 167,909,547 of record NC_140988.1, read on the forward strand.
GGCGCTGGACAGGATTGCTCCGAGTGCTCTCCCACAGGGGTCAAGCGCTGGTCATAAATCAACTGGTAGCCGCTATGCTGTGGTACTAGTTTGTCACTTTGATCCCTCCCCCTGCGTTGGTCGCCAAGATACAGAAGAAGCTCATCGACTTCTTCTGGGACAAAAGGAAGCATTGGGTCTCTGCTGCGGTTCTGAGTCTCCCGCTGAGAGAGGCCGGTCAGGCACTGGTGTGCGTGCGTACCCAGGCTGTGACTTTCTGTATTCAGACCCTGCAGAGATACCTGTGCGTTGAGGATCCTCCTAGATGGTGTGTGCGGGTGTCGTATTTCTTCCATCAGCCTAACGGCCTCAATTACGACACGCTTCTCCTGTTTATAAAACTGCAGTGTAGCTGTGTCTCCTTGCAGGAGCTGCCTGTCTTTTACCAGGAACTAATCAGGATCTGAAACATGGTCACCTTCAGCCGGAGTTCTCCCCTGTCAGGAATGGCGACTATCCTTCGGGAGCCGCTGCTCAGGAATCTGTACCTCCATGACCGCGGTTTCAGGTGGCTGGTGGAGGGGAGGGCCCTGGCTGACAAGGTGACCAGAGTCAGGGATGTACTGGATGGCAGAGAAGTGGGCTGGATGTTGCCAGAGGAGCTGGCAAAGCGCCTGTCCTGGGTCGACGTCCGGCTCGCGGCCAAAGCCATCGAGTCGCTAAAAATGGCACTTGGCCCTGACTCCATTAGGTGTGTCGAGGAGGCACAAACATGCAGGGCGATCCCATCCGAGCTGACCCCCGTTTGGATGGAATTTCTCATCGGCATCAGGCCCCGAAACCTCTCTTGGGAGCCAGCGCCTCACAACTTGAGCCATCTCTGGGAAATCCCTGCCGTGCCTTTTCATTCTGCACAGTGGGGTTTCCTGTATGGGTTGCTGGTACACACTCTCCACTTTGTCATTCTCATCTACCGTCCAGACATGCCTTGGCGCACCACTTTGTCATCCGGAGGAGGCGGGGATCCCCAATGGAGGGCTCTCTATGCGGGAGTCCTCCCTTTATCTATTAGGGGCTTGGCCTGGAGGTTGTTGCATGGGGCAGTCCCGTGCAATAAGTTTTTAAGTCAGTTTGTGGACTCCTAGGCCACCTGCATTTTCTGCGGCCTGGAGGAGTCCATGTTCCATATATACACGGAGTGTGAGAGGTTGCAGCCCCTCTTCCACTATTTGAAGGGGCTGCTCCTCAATTTTTGGCTGCACTTCAGTCCCACGCTCTGGTGCGGGGGAGTGGGCAAGTCGGAAGAGCTCCTCATAGGACTGCTCCTGGGCCTGGCCAAGGTGGCACAAATAGAGATAAATGGGTTTGAGCTAATAGCCATTACAGAGACATGGTTACAAGGTGGCCAAAGTTGGGAACTAAATGTTCCAGGGTACTTGACGTTTCAAAAAGACAGGCAGAATGGGAAAGGAGGGGGAGTAGCCCTGATAATAAAGAATGACATAAGGACAGTAGCGAGAAAGGATCTCGGCTCGGAAGATCGGGAAGTAGAATCAATATGGGTGGAGATAAGGAATAACAAGGGGCAGGAAACACTGGTAGTATTAGTATATAGGCCCCCTAATAGTAGCTGTACCGTTTGACAGAATATTAATCAAGAAATAGTAGGAGCTTGCAACAAAGGTAATGCAATAATCTTGAGGGACTTTAATCTTCATATAGGCTGGACAAATCAAATTGGCAAAGGTAGTCTGGAGGACGAGTTCATGGAATGCATTCAGGACAGTTTCCTAGAACAATATGTCATGGAACCAATGAGGAAACAGGCTATTTTAGATCTTGTATTGTGTAATGAGACAGGGTTAATTAGCAATCTCATAGTAAAGGATCCTCTGGGGCAGGGTGATCATAATATGATAGAATTTCACGTTAATTTTGAGAGTGACATGCCTAAGTCCAAAACTAGATTCTTAAACTTAAACAAAGGCAATTACAGAGGTATGAGGGGCGAGTTGGCTCAGGTAGATTTGAAGAATAGATTAAAAGGTATGGTGGTAGATAAGCAGTGGCTAGCATTTAAAGAAATACTTCATAATTCTCAACAAAAATACATTCCATTGAGAAACAAAAACTTTATGGGAAAAGTGATCCAACTGTGGCTAACTAAGGAAGTTAAGGATAGCATTAGGTTGAAAGAAGAAGCTTATAATGTTGCAAAGAATAATAGTAAGCCTGAGGATTGGGAAAGTTTCAGAAACCAGCAAAGGTTGACCAAAGTAACAACACAAAATGCTGGAAAAACTCAGCAGGCCAGGCAACATCTGTGGAGAGAGAAATAGAGTCAATGTTTCAGGTCGAAACCCTTCATCAGGACTGAAAAAGCACAGGAAATGAAAGATTAAAAGGCCAGTTTGGGGGCTGGGAAATGGGGATGAGAGAACAAAAGAAAAGTGAGGAGACATTAAGAGGTATTCAAAACGAGACGAGATGGTGATAGAACTAGTGGAGAGACAAAAGACGGCTCAGGATTAGGTGTGAAATGCGCTGGCAGAATGAGAGACAGCTGCCATGTGAGAGAAAAAAAAAGGGGGAAGGGCACACAACAAAGGTGTGGATAAAAAATATATGTAAAAATGTAATAGGGGCCGAGGTTATGATCTGAAATTGTTGAACTCGATATTGAGTCCGGAAGGCTGTAAAGTGCCTAATCGAAAGATGAGGTGCTGTTCCTCGAGCTTACGCTGGGTTTCCATGGAACAATGCAAGAGCCAAAGTATAGTGAGGTCTGAGTGGGAATGGGGCGGTGAATTAAAATGATAGGCGACCGGAAGCTCGGGGTCACCCATACGGACTGGTTGACCAAAAAATTGATAATAAGGGAAAAAATAGAATGAGAGAAAACTAGCAAGAAATATAAAAGCAGATTGTAAGAGCTTCTACAAGTATGTAAATAGAGAGTAGCAAAAGTAAACATTGGTCCCTTAGAGGCTGAGACAGGAGAAATTATTATGGGGAATAAGGAAATGGCAGAAATGTTAAAACAAATATTTTGTATCTGTCCTCACAGTTGAAGACACAGAAAGCATACCAAAAATGATGGGGAACCAAGGGTCTAATGAGGGTGAGGAACTTAATGTAATTCATATAAGTAGGGAAAAAGTACTAGAGAAACTAATGGAACTAAAAGCCGACAAATCCCCTGGGCTTGACAGCCTACATCCTAGGGTTCTAAAAGAGGTGGCTGAACAGATAGTGGATTCATTGGTTTTGATCTTCCAAAATTCCCTAGATTCTAGAATGGTCCCAATGGATTGGAAGGTCACAAATGTAACATCGCTATTCAAGAAAGGAGGGAGAGAAAAAACAGGGAACTACAGGCCAGTTAGCCTGACATCAGTCGTCGGGAAAATGCTGGAATCCATTGTTAAGGAAGTGGTATCAGGGCACTTAGAACATCATAACATGATTAGGCAGAGTCAACATGGTTTTATGAAAGGTAAATCGTGTTTGACAAATTTATTAGAGTTTTTTGAGGATGTAACTAGCAGGGTAGATAAAGGGTAACCAGTGGATGTAGTATATTTGGATTTCCAAAAGGCATTCGATAAGGTGCCACATAAAAGGTTATTACACAAGATAGGGCTCATGGGGTTGGGGGTAATATAGTAGCATGGATAGAGGTTTGGTTAACGGACAGAAAACAGAGAGTAGGGATAAACAGATCTTTTTCAGGTTGGCAGGCTGTAACTAGTGGGGTGCCGCAAGGATCAGTGTTGGGGCCTCAGCTATTTACAATCTATATTAATGACCTAGATGGAAGCTGTAGACTGCAGGAAGATATTAATAAATTGGTCAGGTGGGCAGAACAGTGGCAAATGGAATGCAATCCGGAGAAGTGTGAGGTAATGCATTTGGGGAGAGCTAACAAGGGAAGGGAATACACATTAAATGGTAGGACACTGAGTAGTGTAGAGGAACAAAGGGGCCTTGGAGTGCATGTCCACAGATCCCTGAAGGTAGCAGGCCAGGTAGATAAGGTGGTTAAGAAGGGATACGGAATGCTTGCCTTTATTAGCTGTGGCATAGAATACAAGAGCAGTGGGGTTATGCTTCAACTGTATAAAACACTAGTTAGGCCTCAGCTAGAGTACTGCCTGCAGTTCTGGTCACCACATTACAGAAAAGATGTGATTGCACTAGAGAGGGTACAGAGGAAATTTACAAGGATGTTGCCGGGAGTTGAGAATCTTAGCTATGAGGAAAGATTGGATAGGCTGGGTTTGTTTTCCTTGGAACAGAGGAGGCTGAGGGGAGACCTTATTGAGGTGTATAAAATTATGAGGGGCCTAGATAAAGTGGATAGAAAGGACCTATTTCCCTTAGCAGAGTGGTCAAATACCAGGGGGCACAGATTTAAAGTAATTAGTGAAAGGTTTAGAGGGGATTTGAGGGGAAATTTCTTCACCCAGAGGGTTGTGGGGGACTAGAACTCACTGCCTGAAAGGGTGGTAGAGGCAGAAACCCTAACCACATTTAAAAAGTACTTGGATGTGCACTTGGGATGCGGTAACCTGCAGGGCTACGGACCAAGAGCTGGGAAGTGGGATTAGGCTGGATAGCTCTTTGCTGGCCGGCGCAGACACGATGGGCCAAAATAGCTTCCTTCCGTGCTGTAACTTTCTATGATTCTATGAGATGAAGGGACCGAGTGTAATGTATCCAAGTTTGCTGATGATACAGAGCTAGGTGGGACAGTAAGCTTGGGGAGAACATAAAGGGGGTGATTTTGCCAGCCCTGGGGAGGTGGGACTGCCGGGAAAATGGCAGAATCTGGGGGCGTGTACCCATCCCACCCCCAACCTGCCTCCGTGCCATCTTCCCAGGAGGCAGGTACCTGACCCGTCCTCGAGGCGGGAAGGGGATTAGTGCCAATTAACTGCCTGTTAACAGGTAGTTAAAAGGCAGTTTTTTGGAGAATCCCTATTTTCAGCCCTGAAGTGTGGGCTTCCTGACGGCTCCAAACCTGGCCAGGGTCAGCAAGGCAGGCTGTCGTTCTGTGCAGGTCGGAGGGTCCGAGATGTCTGGTGTGCAGGTGAGTGATGGGTGCATGTGTGCAGAGGTAAGTGTGTGAGGTGTGTGTAAAGTGGTTTTAATACGTTTTACTTACCGTTACTTCTTCCTGCAGGCTTCCTCCCTTCAGGTCTCGGGAGACCCTCAGCTCACCGGCACAGAAAGCAGAATGGCCGCTGAACTGTCAAAAGCTGCAGCCTCGGCTTTCTGCTCAGGAAAGCTCTCTAACTGAGCCTGAGTGGAAGGACTCAGCTTAGAGGACAGATTGTCTGTGTTTGACAGCTTCACAGAGCCATCCAACGCTGACATTTCATCTGTCAAAAGCTCTTGACAGATGAAACGTCACTCGCTGACATCACCTGTAACTGGCTTTCTCTTAATTGGCCTGCTAAGCCTGCTGGGCGGGCTTAACAAGGTCATTCAAGGGTACATAGTGTGGGTTGGCCACAAGTCGATGGAGGCAGGACTAAAACCCGACAAGCAGGAATCCCACCTCCAAAAGCTCCCCATTGGGAAAATCTAGCCCAAAGAGTCTGCAAAGGGATATAGATCGACTCAGTGAGTGGGCAGTAAGGTGGCAGATGGAGTATAATGGAGGGAAATGTGAGGTTATTCACTTTGGTAGGAAGAATAGAAGAGCAGAATATTTTTTAAATGGTGAGAAACTTTCAAATGTTGGTGTTCAGAGAGATTTGGGTGTCCTCGTGCAAGAAACACAGAAAGCTAGCATGCAGGTACAGCAAGCAATAAGGAAGGCAAATGGTATGTTGGTCTTTATTGCAAGGGGGTTGGAGTATAAGAGTAAAGAATTCTTGCTACAATTGTACAGGACTTTGGTGAGACCACACCTGGAGTATTGTGCACAGTTTTGGTTTCCTTATCTGAGGAAGGATATACTTGCCTTGGAGGTGGTGCAACGAAGGTTCACTAGACTGATTCCTGGGATGAGAGGGTTGTCCTATGAGGAGCAATTGAGTAGATTGGGCCTATACTCTCTGGAGTTTAGAAGAATGAGAGGAGTGGGAATTGACAGGGTAGATGCTGAGAGGTATGTTTCCCCTGGCTGGAGAGTCTAGAACTAGGGCGCATAGTCTCAGGATAAGGGGTCGGCCATTTAAGACTGAGATGAGGAGGAATTTCTTCACTCAGACGGTTGTGAATCTTTGGAATTCTCTACCGGAAGGGCTGTGGATGCTGAATCATTGAGTATATTCAAGGCTGAGATCGTAGATTTTTGGACTCGAGGGGAATCCAGGGATTTGGGGATCGGGCGGGAAAGTGGAGTTGAGGTAGAAGGTCAGCCATGATCTTATTGAATGGCGAAGCAGACTCAAGGGGGCCATATGGCCTACTCATGCTCCCAATTCTTATGTTCTTATAAGATCTGCCCATGGACCCTCTTAGCATAATTTAAAGATCTGGGGAGTTGAATTGGCTCACCCCAGAAAATGTGTGTGGGGATCCGTTAACCTGCAACCTATCATTGCTTTTCAGGCAATATATTAAATTGGTGCTGCCTGCTGTTTTAAATGATTTCTGCGTGCAGTCTGTGTTACCTGCGCTGTTCATTCACTGTATGTATCAGCAGGGGACCCAATATTGCGGATGGCTCATGCTATTTAAAAGCAGCCTGCACCGCTTAAAGGGGAGGGGCATTGTGTCTGCAAGTAGTGGTGGGAGCTTTGTGTAAAGTGATTCTGGTGCTCTGATACTTTGAGCAATGGCTGAAGATGCGAGAAAGTGTGAACCAAGGTTTCCTGACAATGCATTGGAGGTCTTGGTGCAAGACTTGGAAAGAAGCCGACACATCCTGTATCCACAGGGACGCAGGAGGCCCTCCAGACCTATGCTCAGGAGGCAATGGGAAGAAGTAGTGCCGGAGGTCAATGCCAGGAGTGCTGCTCCAAGAACATGGATGCACTGCAGGAAGAAGTTTAACGATCTGACACAATTTGTCAAGGTGAATGACTTCATCTTCAAATACCATATCTTACCAACTGCACCACTAGCCTCATCCGTTGCTCAATTCACTACACCTCCAGCACCTACCAACACTCTCTATCAATCAGTTCTCAACCTTTCTGTTCATATGCTTTACCTCACCCTCACATACTTAGCTTTGTTGCAAGCCTCAAACCCACAACTCGCAGCTTGTACACACTGGCAACTATTCAACCATGACAGCCACATCAACAAAACATATTGCAGGGCACTCACTGACACACTTACTTATTTCTTGCAGGAGAAGGTGGCGCATACCAGGAGGCAGCAGGAAAGAACTGGAGGAGGACAAGCGCACCCGTATGTTTTTACCCCCCACCCCCACACATGGCGGAGACAGTGCTGGCCATCATGGGAAGAGGCCAATGGCGCGGCTGGAGACATCGATAATGATGATCTCTGCATACCTAATCCTCCTTCTCTCATCCCACTTCTCCCTCATCCCTCAATCTCTTCTGACTTACAAGCTGCTGATGGTGTAAACATGCACTTCTTATTTTCACCTCTCACCTCACCACAATATGTCGACGAACCAACTAGAGATCAGGCCATCTTAACATAGAAACATAGAAGATAGGAGCAGGAGTAGGCCATTCGGCCCTTCGAGCTTGCTCCGCCATTCAACGAGATCATGGCTGATCATCCAAACCCTAGCACTCGGTCCCTACACCGACAGCCATCCCACCCAAGCCCTATCCCCGTAACCCCGTAACCCCACATATTTAATCCCCCCTAACACTAAGGGCCAATTTTTATCATGGCCAATCAACCTAACCCGCACATCTTTGGACTGTGGGAGGAAACCGGAGCACCCGGAGGAAACCCACGCAAACTCGGGGAGAATGTGCAAACTCCACACAGACAGTCATCCGAGGCCGGATTTGAACCCGGGTCCCTGGCACTGTGAGGCAACAGTGCTAACCACTATGCCACCGTGCTGCCCTTAGACTGGGTATTATGTAAAGGGAAAAGATTAATTAGCAATCTTGTTGTGCGAGGCCCCTTGGGGCGGAGCAATCATAATATGATAGAATTCTTCATTAAGATGGAGAATGAAGTATTTGCCTCAGAGACTAGGGTCCTGAATTTAAATAAAGGAAACTACGATGTAATGAGGCGCGAGTTGGGTAGGATGGATTGGGGAACGTTACTTAAAGGGTTGACGGTGGATAGGCAATGGCAAACATTTAAAGATCGCATGGATGAAGTACAGAATTTGTTCATCCCTGTTTGGCATAAAAATAAATTTTAAAAGGTGACTTAACCGTGGCTAACAAGGGAAATTAGGGATCGCATAAGATCCAAGGAGGTAATATAAATTGGCCAGAAAAAGCAGCAAACCTGAGGATTGGGAGCAGTTTAGTATTCAGCAAAGGAGGACAAAGGGATTAATTAAGAGGGGGAAAATAGAGTATGAGAGTAAGCTTGCAGGGAACATAAAAACTGATTGTAAAACCTTCTATAGATATGTGAAGAGAAAAAGATTGGTGAAGTCAAGCGTAGGTACCTTGCAGTCAGAATCAGGGGAATTTATAATGGAGAACAAAGAAATGGCTGACCAATTAAATATATACTTTGGTTCTGTCTTCACAAAGGAGGACACAAATAACCTCCGAGAGATGTCGGGGAACATCGGGTCTAATGAGAGGGAGAATCTGAATGAGATCAGTATTTGTAGGGAAATGTGTTAGGGAAATTGACAGGATTGAAGGCCGATAAATCCCCAGGGCCTGATAATATACATCCTAGGGTATTTAAGGAAGTGGCCCTAGAAATAGTAGATGCATTGCTGGTCATCTTCCAAAATTCTATAGACTCTGGAACAGTTCCCATGGATTGGAGGGTAGCTAATGTTACCCCACTACTCAAAAAAAGTGGTAGAGAGAAAACGGGGAATTATAGACCAGTAAGCCTGACATCGGAAGTGGGGAAAATGCTATTCATTATAAAAGATGTAATAGCAGAGCACTTGGAAAACTGTGACAGGGTGGGACAAAGGCAACATGGATTTAAAAAAGGTAAATCGTGCTTGACTAATCTACTGGAATTCTTTGAGGATGTAACTGGTAGGATAAGGGAGAACCAGTGGATGTGGTGTATTTGGACATTCAGAAGGCTTTCGATAAGGTCCCGCATAAGAGATTAGTGTGTAAAGTTAAAGCACATGAGATTGGGGGCAAGGTACTGACTTGGATAGAGAATTAGTTGGCAGACAGGAAGCAAAGAGTTGGAATAAACGGGTCTTTTTCCGAGTGGCAGTGACTAGTGGGGTACCGCAGGGATTGGTGCTAGGGAACATCCTTCCTGCATCTCGTCTGTCTAGTCCTGTTAGAATTTTATAAGTTTCAATGAGATCCCTTCTCATTCTTCTAAACTCCTGCGAGTATAAGCCCAATCTTTCCTCGTACGTCATTCCTGCCATCCCAGATATCAGTCTGGTGAATCTTCACTGCACTCCCTCCATGGCAAGAACATCCTTCCTCAGATAAGGCGACCAAAACTGCACACAATACTCAAGATGTGGTCTCACCAAGGCCCTGTACAACTGCAGCAAGACATCCTTGCTCCTGTACTCGAATCCTCTCGCTATGAAGGCCAACTTACCATTTGCCTTCTTAACCGCCTGCTGCACCTGCATGCTTACCTTCAGCAACTGGTGCACAAGGACACCCAGGTCTCATTGCACTTCCCCTTCTCCCAATCTATTGCCGTTCAGATAGTAATCTGCCTTCCTGTTTTTGCCGCCAAAGTGGATAACCTCGCATTTATCCACATTATACTGCATCTGCCATGCATCTGCCCAATCACCCAACCTGTCCAAATCATACTGGAGTTTCTTGGCATCCTACTCACACCACACACGCTCACCCAGCTTTGTGTCATCTGCAAACTTGGAGATATTACATCTAGTTCCCTCGTCTAGATCATTAATATATATTGTGAATAGCTGGGGTCCGAGCACCGATCCCTGCAGTACCCCACAAGTCACTGCCTGCCACTCGGAAAAAGACCCGTTTATTCCAACTCTTTGCTTCCTGTCTGCCAACCAGTTCTCTATCCAAGTCAGTACCTTACCCCCAATCCCATGTAAAGCATCTGAATTGTCAACTTTAGTCAAAATATGGAGCATAATAGCTTTTTAATTTTCCCAATCTAATACCTAACAACTTGGCAAAGTTTCATAACATTTTTTCTCTATCAATCTGTCTAGACCCCTCATGATTTTGAATACCTCTATCAAATCTCCTCTCAAACTTCTCTGCTCTAAGGAGAACAACCCCAGCTTCTCCAGTCTATCCACATAACTGAAGTCTCTCATCCCTGGAACCATTATTATAAATCTTTTCTGCACCCTTTCTAAGGCCTGCACATCCTTCCTAAAGTGCGCTGCCCAGAATTGGACACAATACTCCAGTTGGGGTTGAACCAGTGTTTTATAAAGCTTCATCATATCTTCCTTGCTTTTGTACTCTATGGGCTCGATTTTCATTGAGCCGTGGAGTCGGGCTTGGAGGCGTGCGGCGGATTAAAATCACAAAAACTGGCAGGCAGGACCCCCTCCCCTGCCTGGTTCCCGACTCCGAGCAATTTTAACTCAGGCGTGTCTGATGGTCCCGACTCCGTCCCGCATCCAACAGGCAGGACTGGGCTTTAAGGCCCTTAATAACCACTAAATGGCCTCTATAATCCTATTTTAACAGGTCCTTGCAAATTTAACCCTTTTCCCACATAAAACACGCCTGGTGGGAAACACGAATGTGAAACCTAGCGGGAGCAATCTTGGATTGCTGACTATCAACTGCAGGTCAACCATTAAAGAGATTTGATCAGCCATCATTTGTAGGTGGCAGCACTTAGTGGTCTTAGGCCTTGATATACCTATCAATTCATTCCATGAAAAGCGACGAGTTAAGATAGTAACTATAGGTTTTTATTGGCTAAATAACAGAGCCCACCCTCGTGGGTGATCGGTTCCAACAAGGAAGAATACTAGCCAAATGGTCACCTTTATACCTGGGCAAGCAGGCGGAGCCATGGGCGGAGTCAGCTGAGGTATGCCTAGGTATAACAGCGTGCGTGGCAAGAGGTAACCTTGTGTAGTGATAACAACAGTGTAACAATAGTGAACGGTTGTGAACGATAACAGTGGTTTACCACAGGCCTGGGGCAACTTTTAGAAGGCTTAACCACACCTGTGGAAGGTTGGAGCCTCACACCCATCTCCAGTGTGGCCTCCTGGGAAACCCCTCTCGCCACCTTCACTCAGCGCTTCCTCAACGGAGGCATATACCAGAAGCATGGGAGCCATTTATTTCCTTCCCATCTGGGCATTAGAGGAGCTCGAGCAGCAGCAGAACCAGGAACAACAGCAGCACCAGCAACATCAACAGCAGCGCCAGACTGCTGATCACCCACCTGAAGCTGCACAGGCCAGAAGGGGCCAGCGCCTGGAAAGCACCTTGCTGCACATCAGGGGGGCCATGGGGACCCGTATCTGCAATGGCGGTCCTACTCAGAAGGACTTCCATGAAGGTCTGGTTTCTCTGTTCAATAGGTGCCCATCGCTCCTCAAGAGATGTCATTCTATTCTGAACAATGACCATGTTTTCCATACCCTGGCGACTAAGCTCCTCCAAGGCCATAGCCATCCTCTCCTCTACCGTAGCCATCCTCTCCTCTACGGTAGCCATCCTTTCCACGGAGGTTGCCATCCTTTCCGTGGTGATGCGTTTATGCGCCAATGACTCCACAAAGGCTCTGCTCATGTTCGCTATGGACTCCTCCATTCGCTCCACACTTGCAGCGACCCTAGAGACAAAACCTGCCAGAGACTCCTGCATCTGTGCCTGGAGTTCCATCACCTCTGACCTTATGGATGGACCCAGAGGCAGAGGATCAACATGCTGCTGGGCTGAGCTGGCAGAGTCCTGTGCCCTCCAACTAGGACTCTCCAATGCTGTCCCTGTCTCCACAATCTGCTGATGCTCACTTGTGAGCAGTGATACATCAGGTGACAACAGTACTCTATGTCCCGAAAGTCCCACCGAGGTGTGAGTGTCTGCGCTGGTGCTGGGTGCGCTGAATTCTGCTGATGCTGCGCCCTCAGAGGTTGCAGCTTCCTCTGAGGAGTCTGGCTGCTGAGCCTCTTCTTCCTGGCTAGGGGGGACGGATGCTTGTGATGGTCCTGTGGGGGAGTAAAGGAAAGAGTCAGAGATGTGATGCAAAAGCTACATGCATATAGCTTTTTGCAGATGCTCATAAGTCCATCTGTTACCACTTCACAATCATTATCAGTGGCTCATGCAATGTCAAAGAGAGAGATGGGAAACTTTTCTGTCACCAGTTTTCTGTGTTACACCCGTCTGTCCGTCCCCCACGCGCGAAGCATCCTCTATTCCCATAATTTCCAGGATGGCCTCCTTCCAGGGGGTCAGGTGGGCTATTGAGGCTGTCCCTCCTCCTATCCTGGCTCGCTCTCTTTTGTTGTGAGCTCTCTTTTCCTGCAATGAGGGAGACAAGTGGAAGTTGAGTGAGAATGAAGGAGTGAGTGTAGAGATTGCATAGCATAGATACTTAGAAGGAGACAAAGATGGAGTGAGGTTGCAAGACCAAGGGCCCTCCCTGTGTGTTGTCAGTTGTGTTCAAAGCATCAGAGTGATAGGGAGTGTGAGGGCTGCATGATCGAATAGTTATGTGAATGTGAGCATAGAGAGAGAGGGAATGGGTAAGGGAGCATGGATGTCAGTGTCAAGTGAGATGTGGAGGAAGATATTGCTAAAGCTGAGTGCTGGTGAGGAAAGGCAATGGGGATCAGATTGAGGGTGATGGGAAATTCATAATCACTTTTCCAGTGCGCTGAAGGATATGAAATCTTTTCCTGCACTGTATCCAGGTTCTGCAGGTGACTCCCAAGGAGTTGACCACCTCAGCCACCTGCATCCACACTGCCTTGGTCTGAGTGGGTTGACGGTGGATAGGCAATGGCAAACATTCAAAGACCGCATGGATGAACTACGGAATTTGTTCATCCCAGTTTGGCATAAAAATAAAACAAAAAAGGTGACTCAACCGTGGCTAACAAGGGAAATTAGGGATAGCATAAGATCCAAGGAGAGGTAATATAAATTGGCCAGAAGAAGCAGTAAACCTGAGGATTGGGAGCAGTTCAGGATTCAACAAAGGAGGACAAAGGGCTTAATTAAGAAGGGGAAAATAGAATATGAGAGTAAGCTTTCAGGGAACATAAAAACTGACTGTAAAAGCTTTTATAGATATGTGAAGAGAAAAAGATTGGTGAAGTCAAGCATAGGTCCCTTGCAGTCAGAATCAGGGGAATTTATAAAGGGGAACAAAGAATTGGCAGACCAATTAAATACATATTATTGTTCTGTCTTCACAAAGGAGGACACAAATAACCTCCCAGAGATGTCGGGGAACATAGGGTCTAATGAGAGGGAGGAACTGAAAGAAATCAGTATTTGCAGGGAAATGGTGTTAAGGAAATTGATGGGATTGAAGGCAGATAAATCCCCAGGGCCTGATAATCTACATTCTAGGCTACTTAAGGAAATGGCCCTAGAAATAGTAGATGCATTGCTGATCATCTTCCAACATTCGATGGAATCTGGAACAGTACCCATGGATTGGAGGGTAGCTAATGTTACCCCACTATTCAAAAAAGGTGGTAGAGAGAAAACGGGGAATTACATCGGTAGTGGGGAAAATGCTAGAGTCCATTATCAAAGATGTTATAGCAGAGCTCTTGGAAAACAGTGACAGGATCGGACAAAGTCAACATGGAATTACAAAAAGTAAATCGTGCTTGACTAATCTACTGGAATTTTTTGAGGATGTAGCTGGTAAAATAGATAAGGGAGAACCAGTGGATGTGGTGTATTTGGACTTTCAGAAGGCTTTCGATAAGGTCCCGCGTAAAAGATTAGCATGTAAAGTTAAGGCACATGGGACTGGGGGCAAGGTATTGACTTGGATAGAGAACTAGTTGGCAGACAGAAAGCAAAGAGTTGGAATAAATGGGTCTTTTTCCCGAGTGGCAGGCAGTGACTAGTGGGGTACCGCAGGGATCGGTCCTTGGACCACAGCTATTCACAATATATATTAATGATCTAGACAAGGGAAGTAGATGTAATATCTCCAAATTTGCAGACGACACAAAGCTGGGTGGGCGTGTGTGCTGTGAGGAGGATGCCGAGAAACTCCAGAATGATTTGGACAGGTAGGGCGATTGGGCAGAAGCATGGCAGATGCAATATAACGTGGATAAATGTGAGGTTATCCACTTTGGTAGCAAAAACAGGAAGGCAGATTATTCTCTGAATGGCAATAGATTGGGAAAAGGGGAAGTGCAATGAGACCTGGGTGTCCTTGTGCACCAGTCGCTGAAGGTAAGCATGCAGGTGCAGCAGGCGGTTAAGGCGGCAAATGGTATGTTGGCCTTCGTAGCGAGAGGGTTTGAGTACAGGAACAAGGATGTCTTGCTGCAGTTGTACAGGGCCTTGGTGAGACCACATCGTGAGTATTGTGTGCAGTTTTGGTCGCCTTACCTGAGGAAGGATGTTCTTGCCATGGAAGGAGTTCAGCGAAGATTCACCAGGCTGATACCTGGGATGGCAGGAATGACGTATGAGGAGAGATTGGTTCGATTGGGCTTGTACTCGCTGGAGTTTAGAAGAATGAGAGGGGATCTCATTGAAACTTATAAAATTCTGACAGGACTGGACAGACTAGATGCAGGAAGACTGTTCCCGATGGTCAGGGAGTCCTGAACCAAGGGTCACAGTCTAAGGATAAGGGGTAGGCCATTTAGGACAGAAATGAGGAGGAATTTCTTCACCCAGAGAGTGGTGAACCTGTGGAATTCTCTACCACAGAAGGCAGTAGAGCCCAATTCATTAAATATATTCAAGAAGGAGTTGTATATATTTCTTAAGGCTAAAGGGATCAAGGGGTACGGGGAGAAAGCAGGGACCGGGTACTGAATTTGGATGATCAGGCTTGATCGCATTGCATGACGGAGCAGGCTCGAGGGGCTGAATAGCCTACTCCTGCTCCTATTTTCTATGTTTCTATGTTTCCTCCCTGAAGGGAAGAGCATCTCCCTGTTGGCCCTAGCCCCATCCATTAATGCCTGCAGTGCCACCTCGTCAAAGCGAGGAGCTGATCTGGCCCTCCCGCTTGTCATATTTGCTGCAGCTCCCTCACGCTGCACAGTCAAGAAGCTTGGCAGTCTGCAGAAGAAGCAAGGCTTGCTGTGGACCTTAAATGCAGCAGCAATGATGACATCATTGGAGGGGACTTTCAGTCATGAAAAACCCATTTGCAAAGGCTTCCCACACATTGCAAATCAATTGGCCAATTCAGTTAAAATTGCGTCAATCTCCCACATCCATTTAGATTCGTGTGGGAAATACGAAATTCGGATAACACGACACCATCCCGCACCCGAGTTAAAATCCCCCCCATGCCTCTATTTATGAAGCCCAGGATCCCGTATGATTTTTTAACCGCTTTCTCAACCTGCCCTGCCACCTTCAACGATTTGTGCACATATACCCCCAGGTATCTCTGTTCATGCACCCACTTTAGTATTGTACTCTTTCATTTATATTGCCTTTCCTTGTTCTTCCTACCAAAATGTATCCCTTCGCACTTTTCTGAGTTAACTTTCATCTGCCACGTGTTCGCCCATTCCACCAGCCTGACTATGTCTTCTTGAAGTCTATCACTATCCTCCTCACTGTTCACAATGCTTCCAAGTTTTCTGTCAACGGCAAATTTTGAAATTTTGCCCTGTACACCCAAATCTAATCATTAATATATATCAAGAAAGGCAGTGATCATAGTACCGATCCCTGGGGAGCACCACTGTATACCTTCCTCCTGTCTGAAAAACAACCATTCACCACTACTCCCGTTTCCTGTCACTTAGCCAATTTCATATCCATGCTGCCACTGTCCCTTTTATTCCATGGGCTTGAGCTTTGCTAGCAAGCCTATTATGTGGCACTTTATCAAACGCCTTTTGGAAGTCCATGTACACCACATCAACTGCATTGCCCTCATCAACCTTTCTGTTACCTCATCAAAAAACTCAATCAAGTTAGTTAAACACGATTTGCCTTTAACAAATCCATGTTGGCTTTCCTTAATTAATCCATACTTGTCCAAGTGACTGTTAATTTTGTCCCAGATTATCATTTCTAAAAGCTTTCCCACTACCGAAGTTAAACTGACTGGCCTGTAGTTGCTAGGTTTATCCTTACACCCATTTTTGAACAAGGGTGCAACATTTGCAATTCTCCAGTCCTCTGGCACCAGCCCCATATTCAAGGAGGATTCGAAGATTATGGCCAGTACCTCTGCAATTTCCACCTTTACTTCTCTCAGCATCCTAGGATGCATCCCATCCAGTTCCGGTTGACCTATCTACTTTAAGTACAGCCAGCCTTTCTAGTACCTCCTCCTTATCAATTTTTATCCCATCCAGTATCTCAACTACCTCCTTTCACTATGACTTTGGTACCATCCTCTTCCTTTGTAAAGACAGATACAAAGTACTCATTTACCTCGACCATGCCCTCTGCCTCCATGCGTAGGTCTCCATTTTGGTCACTAATCGGCCCCACCCCTCCTCTTACTACCTGTTTACTATTTATATGCCTGTAGAAGACTTTTAGATTCACTTTTATGTTAGCTGCCAATCTATTATCATACTCTCTTTCCCCCTCTTATTTCCTTTTTCACTTCCCCTTTGAACTGTCTATATTCAGCAGACAGTGGTGGCAGGACAGCTGTGGCGAGTCCACATCAGAGGGCGCAGCCCTCTCCAATCGCTGCTCAGCTGGACACAGGTGCTGTATCCTGGGGGCCAGCGATGAAAAGGATAATCATTGAGGGGCAGCAGAAAATCTGTGATGTACTAGAAGGTCTTGCATAATTGCAGAGAGAATGGAGGAGTCCAGCTCAGGCACGAGTGGGTTGATGTTGCAGGGCATTGCGGGGATGTGTCCTTCCATGGATAGTGTGGCCAGTTCCCTGGGACATCAATCATGGCAATCAAATGAGTCCATGCAGGCCTTGACCACGGCAGTGTAGAATCTGGATGCCAATATGTCTGGCACCTTAAATAGGATGACAGATACCTTAGCCTTTGCCTTACAGTGCGTCATTGATTTGTACCAAGCTGCTCTCCAGCAGAGTGGTAGGAGTGAAGTGCAGCTGGCCCATGAGAGGAATGATGGCAAAAGGGGACATGGAAGTGGAGACTCCACACAAAGTTGATCCACTTCTCACCCATTGCCCCCACCCCAACCAGTACCCAATATGTTGCCTCCTCTCCCGCTGGTTTAGTCTGCCCCTGCACAGGTGCAGGTGGAGCAGTCTTTGGCGGGGCCCTCACAGGCTCCAACACCCAGAGGTCATCGGCAAGAGTGTCTCATCTGAGCAGCCTGTCTCTACCTCTGCAGAAGCCACAGGGGTTCCACCAGGTAGGAGCGGTAGGAAAAGAGTAAAGCTTTGTAGTTGCACAAGGGTATGCACATGGGTGTTTGCGAAAATGTCATGTTGTTAACTTTCCGTTGTTTACTAGAATCACACAAAATTTATTACTTTGCACCACTTTCCCCTGTTTCCCATTCTTGGTTAACTGGGTGGCAACTCACCTTTTCAGTTGCTTGTTGAGTGGGAATACATGAATTGACAGGGACCAATGGGGGATGTGCAAGGA
The DNA here is from genome assembly GCF_052327205.1 of Somniosus microcephalus. Classification (NCBI taxonomy): domain Eukaryota; kingdom Metazoa; phylum Chordata; class Chondrichthyes; order Squaliformes; family Somniosidae; genus Somniosus; species Somniosus microcephalus. Next base: position 167,927,344 of record NC_140988.1, read on the forward strand.
GTAGGTGGTTGGTTACAAGACTGCTTTATGTCAGTGGGATGGAGGGGTTGCAGGGGGAGAGTGGCTGTTGGATGTGGTTGTTACATGTGTCCAGTGGTAGTAACTAACTGAACCGTACAGCTATAAGGGGATCCCTAGCATCCCAGGCAGCAATATAAGCAGCTGGTGATGCATTGCAGTCGCTGTCTTCATCCTCCTCCTCCACCTCCTCCTCTTCATCGGAATCACCTCAGATGATGTGTGTTCAGCGCCTTGTTCCTCCTGCAGCTCCAATCCTTGCTGCTGCGCAATGTTGTGCAGAGCACAGCACACCACGATTATTCTGAAGACCCTGGCTGGCAAATACTGAAAGGTGCCTCCATATCTGTCCAGGCACCTGAAGTGCATCTTGAGCATGCCGATCACTTGTTCAATGACACATCTGGTTGTCATATGGCTGTCATTGTAGCGCTCTTGGGCTTCATTGGTGAGGTTTCTTATGGGTGTCAAAGTCCTTTGTCTCCTAGCAGCCAACCCTTAAGTCTGCTTGCAGGTCCAAAGAGGCTAGGGAGCTTAGACTGCCGCAGGATGAAAGCATGATGGCAGCTCCCTGGGAATTTGGCACACACCTGCATGAACCTTCTCTTATGGTTGCACACCAGCTGCACATTAATCGAGTGGAAACTCTTGTGGTTTCCCAATACTCCTGGTTGATGTGGGGGTATGCGAATTACCATGTGTGTGCAGTCAATGATGCCACTCATTCTGACTAGTGTCATCACAGGCGAAGTTAACATGATTGCCAACCCTGGCAAAGAATCCATTAGTGACCTGCCTTATGCAGTCATGTGTCGTTAACTGGGAGATCCTGAATATGTCTCTGGGAGTGCCTGGATATGTCTCTGCCAGAGCCCTGTAAGGATCCGGAGGCAAAAAAGTTGAGGGTGGCAGTCACTTTCACAGCCACTGGTACTGTGTGGCCACCAGGTCCAGCAGGAAGCAGGTCTTTTGCTGGGAGGCTGCCGATGTCTGCCACCACCTGACATGACAATCTGTGCCTTTGGAAGCACTGCTCTTCAGAGAGGTCTAGGAAGCTGAGCCTCTGCCTGTGCACCCTGTTACACAGGTAGTGCCTCCTGCGAGCTCAAACCCACTGCTGCTCCCCTCTCTGCTGTGCCCCTCTCTGCTCCCCACCTGCAGTGGGAGGTAAGAAAGCAGCTGTGAGCGCTGAGTATAATATTGCTGTATTTGCCTGACTTTTAATGAGGCCCGATCAATTGTCGTTTAGTCATCTCGCCTTGGTTTGACTGGTGAGTTTCAGGAAGCCCGGGAAACCCATTGTTAAATTTGAATGCCGGTTAAGTTTTATTGGAATACACTCAGTCAAATATTCAAATCGCTAATCTGCCTCTCCAGAGGGGGTTTTGCACAGGCAGCCAAACATGCCTGAGTTAAAACGGGAAATCAGCACGTTGGAGCCTGCTTCCGGACACACTGACATTTTCACCGTGTTTAACCCCCCATCCGCACCTAAACTCATACGCCCTTCAAATTCCCCTCAATATTTCAGTTCCAGAACTAGTCTGTTCTCCCCACAATGAGGGTGAAATTCAATTTTAGTGGTATGCAAAATGTTTTTTTAATGGGTGGGCAATTTGCTACCCGCCCATTTTGCGCACCCACTAAGTTTATCCAGCATGTGCATTTTTTTGCTTTTTATAACACGATTGTTTCACACGAATTCTACTCGCTCAGTATGTCAAAGCATTTTATAGAAAATATATTGTAGTTCAAATATCAACAATGGTATCTGATAAAATACAATTATAGTCTACTCTTAATTCAAAGTCAGTTCAAATGATCTGCTAACTCAATTGTTTAGCATTCCCACTTTGCTGTTTTATTTAAATTATTGGACAATTCAATTGTTTTAGTGCACTAGCCAACTTTGAATTATCAGGAGCAGGATGTATTTCATTGCTTCAAATAATATAATCCCAGGAAGCATTCTGCACGAATGCGCCATTATCCAGATTGTTCATTTGAGCAGCCTGAGCCATCAATCTGCTTTTACAAAGACAGATAAAAGCATTGTTTGAGCACTACATATGAGGATTCAATTGATATTTTCACTCTAATTTTAATATTTAAATCCACGTTTAAAAACTACATCCTGGTAGCTATGCCAGGATCATGATTTGTCATTAATTTTGTCCAATCGACAGTCATTTGGACCTAGTCCCAGGCTTTGTCAACAGCATTATCTACCTGTTCCTGAGCATCTTGGCTTGATCACTCAAGGCACAGAAAGCTATCAATCAATCAAATCTGTCATATTTTGTTAAAAGCCAAAAATAGCTAAGAACTCCCTTTTTAATGAAGGACATAAACAGCCAGTGGCTTGAAGCTTTCCAGTCATGTTGAACACTACAATTGGAAAGCAAAGGACTAGCCAAGCTATTCCTAATTACACAATCGATTGATTTATAAACATAAGAAAATGAAGGACAGGAAATGACCAACTGATCTATCAAGCCTGTCCCATACTGTCATTGTGCAACTTATGCACACCATGATCTTCATTCACACCATCCTCCCCACCTCTCCCCCGAGCCCCCAACAACCAACTACGCAGCCTCCTGAGAGAGGTAAAAACAAACAGGAAAATTCCCTAGTCCAATTTTGGAAGAAAACTCTGCAAAATCCTCGATGACCCCTGAAGGTGATCAAAGAAGTTCTAGGAGACCATAGTAACTGAGAGACACATCCCCTAATACCCCGCCTACCTTCTAGGCATAGTTATGTCAGCTACACTCAGGAATGCATCCAGCTCCCTTTTGAATGTTTGCAGCAAATCCGCACTCACTGCACGAGGCAGCAACTTGTTCCTTAGGACAACAACCTCTCTTGAACTCCATGTCGATGGCACATAATTGGTGAACCTCAGGAAGGAAGCAAAGGACATTTCTGCTGGAGAAATTTGCACCACTTTTGAAGTTCCAGGGTTTCCATATTCCTATCACCCATAAGGAATAATAGACAGTCAAGAAACTGTCCTGTGATGCAATGCAGAGATATCCCTGCAGTCTTAAGGTCTTCCAGTGATCATGCTGCTTCTGAAGTGTACGTGGATCCATAATGACCATCCTTGAAAATCTTTGCCCAGATAGGGTTAGCTAAACAGATTCAACTTCTGCCACAAGTAAGTTTGGGTCAATGATCATAATCATGCCTCGTCTACATTTATGTCTGGTTCCATAGGCCTTTCAGTTACGCTGTAACTATGGAACTTTAGACAATGGCCATTGACAACTTCACATGTCTCCTGTAGATCAAGGACACAAATCTGTTCCTTAACCATCCAAGCAGTTGATATTCAAGGTGGTAAAAGAGAGGTCAGATCTTCAAGACAAATCCTTACATTTCTGTAATGGAGTGATCATTGTGGCAGATTGAGAATGTTGGCTGATGCAGTGCTCAGATGACTTCATATGTCGCCTATGATTATAGCAAATAGTATTAAGGGATTGAGTAGATAAGCTTACATCTTGGAGCTGATCCTGATGTCAGTAGGAACTCCATGCATCTCTTCACAAATGAGCTATCTCACTCCATAATGTGAGGTCAGCTCATTTAAATATTTTAGTGGCTCATGGTGCGTGATGTGCTGGGAGCACCAGGGGCAGTGTGAACTGGAATGTGTCATTATAACGAGGCCCCTAACTCAAATAAAACGTGGGCCTTATTAAACCTGTGCTCCAGTTTCTGGCTGACTACATTGGGCTGCATTAAGCTCATTCAACTCACGGTAGGCCTCAGACGACCAGGCTGCATAAAGGGGGCACCTTCCCTCCCACCATCACATTATCTGCCCAATCTCCAACTCAGATCTCAAAGTAAACGTTTATGAGTTCCTGGTACTAGCTAATAACATCAAATGATGGAGTTCATCTCAAGGTCACCTTCAAAGTGCTTCTCAAGATTTCCATGATCAGATCCTTCATCTTTGACCCAGTTGCAGTCACATGCCACTCAGGAGTTTATCCAATCCAAGCTTCTGCCGAGAACTCATCTGTGTGGAAGTAATTTCAGACTGTTGCTAATCTTCTAGTAGGGGTTTCAGAACCACTTCACAAGGAGCTCTTGGTACCTGCTATTTGCCTAATGCCCAACTAGTGACTATCCTCCATGGAGAGCAGGTAACTGGGGTCTTTTTGAGTTTGAACTGGCTCCAAGGTGACACACCTGTTGATAAAAGATCAGAACTAAGTCAACCCCCCTCACCATGACACTCAGTAATCCAACACCTGAGCAAGGTAAGTTGCAGTGCTCCACTGTTAATGACGGACCAACCATTCTGGCTTGCTCATGGAACCTGGAGGGGAGATGACATTCTTTCAACTTGGATTCTGCTAAGCATGCAAGCCAATGCCTGAGCAGGACAAGTAGTGGGAAACATCTGTGCAGTTGGGCTGTGCTATTTTAGCTGATTAAATTCCAGCAGTACTGTGCATAGTTTGGGTGTTTTCAACCTACATCTAAATTATTTGGACTTATTAAGTATTGTTGTGTTCCTGTAGGAAGAGAGTGTGTGCACCATACTAGGCAAACAGAAACTCTACCCATGTGAAAATTCTCAGTAGCTTGGATTGGAGACTCTTTAACACGGAGATGGGTTTCCATGTGTCTCAAGAGCAAGAATCAAATTAAAACTGGTGTTCCAATTATGTTATAGAGCCAGTGCCACAGAATATGGAAGATCCTTGATGCTTTGAATTCTCCCCATTTGTGCTGTGGGGTGGATCATGGCACTGACAGCAACACTGAAGCAACTTCATTTTCATAAAAGTCGAAGTTATGGGCTGAATCTTAACCACCAAAAACGGGTGGATTGGGGTTGGGTGTGATGATAAAACTTTAAAAATCTGAAACCAGACCTGAACCCGTCCACCTCCGGGTTTAACGGAGGCGGGACAAGGAGCGGGCAGCCAACCCACTCCCAGGAGGCGGGTTGGCCAATTAAATATTTTAATGAGGCGGGCAGTCTCAGTTTTAACCTGCTTTGCCGGTTTAACCCTGGCCGGCCGGGTTTCCCGAGCATCAGAAATCCTGGCAGCTGAAGAGAGGCAAGGACAGCTTCAGGGAAGAAGGTAAGTGCCTTTACAGCACTGCCTGTGGGCCAGGAGGAGCAGGAGCAGGAAAACCCAGCCCGATCAAGACTCTGCCCCCGTCCCTGCTGACATAACCCACCCCTGTCAAGATCGGGGACTATGTATCTGGCTGTGGACCTTCCACAGTGTTGGTTAGGTCTGTCCAAGTGAAGTGCATTGCTGACCAGTGCAAGAGGGTTGATAGCTTTTAGGTTCTGTAGTGTATGTACCTTTAAGAGAGAACTACTTTTACAGCTCCTGTATACTGTAGTACCGGCAGTGACCACACCTGTATATAAGCCTTGAGCATGCCTCTGTACTGTCAGTCTTTAGGCTACCCTCCTCCAGTAAACACCTGTTGATTGTTAAGTTACAGCCTCCGTGTAGTTATTGGAAAACATCATACTTTAAGAATCACGGATTCAACAGTGGCGATGAGGTCGATTCGAATCTACCTGCAACTCTGCATTTTCCCTTCAAGGATTCGCTCCGGGAGGGCGGTGGAAGAAAGTCGAGGCCAGAAGCACGGGCGTCGACCACGAGCAACCGCCCAGTCATCTGGCAGAGAGTGAACATCGCAGGGGAGGCTGTTGAGAGCCGGGCTTGGTTCCCCAGCCACGACGATCCAGCAACAGACTGGCAACAGGTACAGCGCAGACCCTTCCCGGACAGCGGCGGCTGGAGCCGACCGACGGCAGAGAAAAAGCCGAGCAGCGTCGACGGGGTAAGAGAGAGGGTGAAGTGCACAGGGTGCAGCCGAGGGTTGAAAACCGAGCGGCGTCGAGGAAAAACAAAACAGAGAGAGAGAGGGTAAAGCAGCAGCCGGGTTCAGGACCGAGCGGCAGCAACAGGAGAGGCGCACAGGAGAACGCGCAGAGCACAGCCAGGGCTCAAGGGCTGAACAGCATCCACGGGGAAAAGAAGGGAAAGCACGGGAGACACCATTTTCTGCCAGCGGAGAAGAAGGGTGAGCGCGGGAGACTCCATTTTAGACAGTTAAATCACACCCAGGGATGCCGAAGAGTGGCAGTATCACTGCGTTCGACAATGAAGTCGAAGATTGGGCAACATATGTGGAACGCATTGAGGTGTACTGCAGGGCGAATGAAGTGCCAGATGCTAGGAAAGCACTGGTTTTGTTGAATTCCGTGGGTGCAAAAACTTATGGCTTACTGCGAAACCTAATAACCCCAGAGAAGCCAGTGGATAAGAATTTCGAAAGCATAGTGGAAATCCTACAGGACCACTTAAACCCCACACCGCTGCTGATAGCAGAAAGCTTTAAATTCCACAAAAGGAACCAGCATAAAGACGAAAGTAATGCTGAGTACTTAACGGAACTGCGCAAGCTATCGAAACACTGCCAGTTTGGAGTGGGACTAGCAGATACGTTAAGGGACAAGTTTGTGTGTGGGCTTCAAAGTGAAGGAACCCAGAAACGGCTTCTATCAGAAAAGGATCTTACGCTGGAGAAGGCTTTCAGCATGGCAGTATCACACGAAGCAGCCGCAAGGGGCGCTGCAGAGATACAACGGAGACCGCAAGAATACGGCACCAATGAAATGTCCTATGGAGCAGGAAAGTGTTATCGCTGCGGCAGAACAACACACGACCAGAAGGATTGTTGGTTCAAGGACCAAGTGTGCAGACAGTGTGGAAAAGCAGGACACATAGCAAGAGTCTGCAGGTCAGGGAAGAAAACCAACAACAAGGAATCTCCACAGGAGCAACATGTTCCCGTAAAGGTCAAGGGTGGTTCCAAAAACCACAGGGAACCTTGGATGTCAGGGGATATACGAGAATGGATTAGGAAAAAAAGGAGTGCTTTTGGTAGATACAAAAGGCTAAAGACGGAGGAAGCCCTAGAGGGGTACAAAAAGTGCAGGGGGATACTTAAAAAAGAAATTAGGAGATCAAGGAGGGGCCATGAAATAACACTGGCAAGCAAAATAAAGGAAAATCCGAAGATGTTTTATAAGTATATTAAGGGTAAGAGGATAACTAGGGAAAAAATAGGGCCCATTAGGGACAAAAGTGGCAATCTGTGTGTGGAGCCGGAAGATGTAGGAGGGGTTCTAAATGAATTTTTTGCATCTGTTTTCACTATGGAGAAGGACGATGTAGACATAGAAATAGGGCGGGGGGACTGTGATATGCTCGAACATATTAACATCGAGAGGGAGGAGGTATTCACAGAATCACAGAAACCCCACAGTGCAGATAGAGGCCATTTCAGCCCATCGAGCCTGCACCGACACATATCCCACCCAATCCCCGTAACCCCTACACCAACACATATCCCACCCTATCCCCGTAACCCCACGTATTTAATCCCCCTAACACTAAGGGTCAATTTATCATAGTCAATCAACCTAACTCGCACATCTTTGGACTGTGGGAGGAAACCGGAGCACCCGGAGGAAACCCACGCAAACACGGGGAGAATGTGCAAACTCCACACAGACAGTCGCCCGAGGCCGGATTCGAACCCGGGTCCCTGGCGCTGTGAGGCAACAGTGCTAACCATTATGCCACCGTGCTTGGCGGTTTTAGCTGGCCTAAAAATGGATAAATCCCCAGGCCCGGATGAAATGTATCCCAGGCTGCTGTGTGAGGCAAAGGAGGAGATTGCGGGGGCTCTAACACATATATTCAGGACCTCTCTGGCCACAGGGGATGTGCCAGAGGACTGGAGAACCGCTAATGTAGTACCATTATTCAAGAAGGGTAGTAGGGAAAAACCGGGGAACTACAGGCCAGTGAGCCTAACATCAGTGGTAGGAAAATTATTGGAAAAAATCCTGAGGGACAAAATTTGTCTCCACTTAGAGAGGCAAGGATTAATCAGGGATAGTCAACATGGCTTTGTCAAGGGAAGATCATGTCTGACTAATTTGATTGAATTTTTTGAGGGGGTGACTAGGTGTGTGGATGAGGGTAACGCAGTGGATGTGGTATACATGGATTTCAGTAAGGCCTTCGATAAAGTCCCGCACAGGAGACTGGTCAAGAAGGTAAGAGCCCATGGAATCCAGGGTGCCTTGGCACATTGGATACAAAACTGGCTTAGTGGCAGAAGGCAGAGGGTGATGGTCGAAGGTTGTTTTTGTGACTGGAAGCCTGTGGCCAGTGGGGTACCACAGGGATCGGTGCTGGGTCCCTTGCTGTTTGTGGTCTACATTAATGACTTGGATATGAATGTAAAGGGTATGATCAGTAAGTTCGCGGATGATACAAAAATTGGTAGGGTGGTAAATAGCGAGGAGGGTAGCCTCAGTCTGCAGGACGATATAGATGGGTTGGTCAGATGGGCGGAACAGTGGCAAATGGAATTTAACCCGGAAAAGTGCGAGGTGATGCACTTTGGGGGGACTAACAAGGCAAAGGAATACACAATGAATGGAAAGACCCTAGGCAAGACGGAGGGTCAGAGGGATCTGGGTGTGCAAGTACACAGATCCCTGAAGGCGGCGGAACAGGTGGATAAGGTGGTAAAAAAGGCATATGGGATACTTGCCTTCATTAGCCGAGGCATTGAATATAAGAGCAAGGAGGTTATGATGGAGCTGTATAAAACACTGGTTAGGCCACAGCTGGAATACTGTGTGCAGTTCTGGTCGCCACACTACAGGAAGGATGTGATCGCGTTAGAGAGGGTGCAGAGGAGGTTCACCAGGATGTTACCAGGGCTGGAGCGCTTCAGCTATGAAGAGAGACTGGGCAGATTGGGTTTGTTTTCCTTGGAGCAGAGGAGGCTGAGGGGGGACATGATTGAGGTGTACAAAATTATGAGGGGCATAGATAGGATGGATGCTGAGGAGCTTTTTCCCTTAGTAGAGGGGTCAATAACTAGGGGGCATAGATTCAAGGTAAAGGGCGGGAGGTTTAGAGGGGATTTGAGAAAGAACTTTTTCACCCAGAGGGTGGTTGGAGTCTGGAACTCACTGCCTGAAAGGATTGTGGAGGCAGAAACCCTCACAACATTTAAGAAGCATTTGGATGTGCAATTGAAATGCCATAGCATACAAGGCTACGGGCCAAATGCTGGAATATGGGATTAGATTAGACAGGGCTTGATGGCCAGCGCGGACACGATGGGCCGAAGGGCCTCTATCTGTGCTGTATTACTCTATGACTCTATGACTCTAAGTACAAAAAGGTACATAAGGTGATGGACAGTAGTTCAGACAAACAGAAAAGTGATACAGACTCCGGAAGCAAGGAGCTGGGTTGTCTGAAACTACATAAGGTAACCAAAATGGAGGATCACCAGACTATCTGGGTCACACTCAAGATAGATGGAGTCCAAGTGAAAATAGAATTGGACACAGGATCAGCCCTAACAGTCATAAATCAAAGGGACTACAAGCGGCTATTTTCACATGTACCCTTGAAAGCTACAGAGATTGTCTTGAAGACGTACACGGGGCAAAAAGTCTACCCCAAAGGAAAAATAAGGGTGAAAGTGATATACAAAGGCCAGGAAATACCTAAAATGGACCTATATGTATTGCCAGATGGAGGACCACCACTACTAGGATGTGAATGGATCCGGAAGATACAAATAGATTGGCATTCCATACAGGCATTGAAGGTTGAGGCCAAAAAGGATGACGACGTCACACCTGGGCGACTGTCAAAAATGCTAACTGACGCACAAGAAGTGTTCCAGGAGGGACTCGGAACACTAAAAGGCATAACAGCAACGATTAAAATAGAGGAAAATGCAAGCCCAAAGTTTTTTAAGGCCAGACCGGTGCCTTATGCGATCCGACCAGCCGTCGAAGCAGAGCTGGAAGGGTTGGAACGTTCAGGAGTACTGTCCAAAGTAGACTGGAGCGAGTGGGCTACACCCATCATCCCTGTAATGAAGAGGTCGTTGAGTAATACGCCTGGGGAACCAAAGAAGGTCCGCATCTGTGGGGATTTTAAGGTGACAGTGAACCCAGTCCTTCACACGGTACAATATCTGCTTCCACGGATTGAGGATATTTTCGCCTCGCTATCTGGAGGTAAACGCTTCACCAAAATTGATCTGGCCCAGGCGTACTTGCAAATGGAGGTAGAAGAAGCCTCAAAACAATACTTCACGATCAACACTCATAAAGGTCTCTACCAATACAACCGGCTGGTGTTCGGGGTAGCATCGGCTCCAGCTATTTGGCAAAGGGCAATGGATCAAGTCCTGCAAGGGATTCCAGGGACCCAGTGTTATTTGGATGACATCCTGGTCACGGGCGAAAATGACAGTGATCACCTCGCCAACCTGGAGAAGGTGCTCACTAGATTAAAGGAATATGGGCTACGAGCTAATCGCCACAAATGCAAGTTTTTCCAGAAGCAGGTCTCGTATTGTGGCCATGTTATTGATGAAGAGGGGTTACATAAGTCCCCTGAAAAGATTGAGGCAGTAGTCAAGGCTCCAGCACCGGAAAATGTGTCACAACTGAGGTCGTTCCTGGGGCTGGTAAACTACTACTATAAGTTCTTACCAAATTTGTCTGCAGTATTACATCAACTGAACACCCTACTGCAAACAGGGGTACCATGGAAGTGGAATGACGAATGTAAATGAGCTTTCCAGAAGTGCAAAGAATTGATCACATCAAAAGAGGTGTTGGCCCATTTCAACCCAGCACTACCAATTCGGTTGGCATGTGATGCATCACCCTATGGTATTGGAGCGGTGCTGTCGCACAAATTCCCAGACGGGTTGGAGAGGCCAGTAGCCTTTGCGTCTCGGTCACCAACCTCAGCTGAGCGCAACTACGCCCAGATCGACAGGGAGGCCCTCGGCCTAGTATGGGGAGTAAAAAAATTCAACCACTATCGGCATGGGCAGAAGTTCACCTTGCTGACTGACCACCAACCACTTGTCTCCATCTTTAATCCAAAGAAGGGCGTTCCGGTGATGACTGCACAACAGCTACAAAGATGGTCCCTTTTTCTAGGGGCGAACCAATATGAAATAGAGTATAAAGGCACGAAACAGCATAGAAACGCTGATGGGCTATCATGCCTGCCACTGCCTACTGTGGAGGAAGCACCAGCAGTGGACCCTATCGAAATATTTTATTCGTCAATAATTGAACGATTGCCAGTAACTAACGCGGATATAGAGAAGGAGACCCGCAATGATCCGACACTGTCTCGGGTATATGATTTGACGGTGAGGGGATGGCCAACACATGGCGACTCACTGTTGCCAGCATTCTCATCCAGAAGAGAACAGCTGTCAGGATGCCAGGGGACAGTGATGTGTGGATCCCGAGTGGTAATTCCACCCAAGTTAAGGGAGAGAGTGCTCAATGAGCTTCACGAAGGTCATCTGGGAGGGGTGAAAATGAAAAGCCTTGCTAGGGCTTATGTGTGGTGGCCGGGGATCGATCAACAAATCGAGGACTTAACCAAGAGCTGCTCAGGATGCCAGAAGGTCCAAAATGCACTACCACATGCCCCTCTACACCCATGGGAGTGGCCCTCCTCTCCATGGCAACGGGTGCATATTGATTTTGCTGGTCCATTCATGGACTCAATGTTCTTAATAGCAGTGGATGCGCACTCAAAATGGCCTGAGGTGATAAAAATGTCCTCAACCACTACAGAGAAAACGATCGCAGTCCTACGGACCATATTTGCCAGGAACGGCTTGCCAGAGCAGATTTGCTCTGATAATGGACCACAGTTTGCGTCCGAAGAGTTTCGGAAATTTATGAGAAGGAATGGGGTAAGGCATTACACATCCGCCCCGTATCATCCAGCCACAAATGGATTGGCTGAGAGGTTCGTACAAACCTTTAAAAAGGCGATAAAGGCCATGTGCGATGATGAAATTCCGTTACAGCATAAGGTGGACAATTTCCTGTTAGCCTACAGAAATGCGACATATGCAGTTACCAACCAGACCCCGGCCATGATGTTCTTTAACCGAAGGTTGAGATCTCGTCTGGATTTGCTCAGACCAAATGTGCGAAGAAATGTTGAGGATAAACAATTCCAGCACATCAATGAGAAACCGACAAGGAGCTTCAATGTAGGACAACCAGTCTTGGCCCGTGACTACCGAACAGAGAAATGGCAACCCAGAAAGATATGCACACGGCAGGGGCCATTAATGTAAACAGTGGATGTCGGGGAGAACATTGTGAGACGCCATGTTGACCAGATCTTAGCGTCACAGGAACGAGTCAACCCCATGTCTCGCGTACCTGGGGATGAACCCGACATACCGGTAGCATCTACCTCAGAAACAGTAGCATTGGAAACTGATGAACTAACCGACGAAAGGGGGCCAGAATCGCCTCCGCACCAAGAACAAGAACCTCAGGAAAGGCGCTATCCAGAAAGGATCAGGAAGCCGCCCCAAAGACTGAATCTATAAATGTGCATGTTAAAGTGTTAATTGTTATTTGAATATTATGGGTACTGCTAATCTAAAAGGGGAGGAATTGTAGTGTATGTACCTTTAAGAGAGAACTACTTTTACAGCTCCTGTATACTGTAGTACCGGCAGTGACCACACCTGTATATAAGCCTTGAGCATGCCTCTGTACCCCCAGTCTTGAGACTACCCTACTCCAGTAAACACCTGTTGATTGTTAAGTTACAGCCTCCGTGTAGTTATTGGAAAACATCATGGGGCAGAAATTCCTCCCCAAACGCATGAGTACGGAAGGGGTACTCACGCGTCTGGCCGGAGGAAATGCCGGTTTTCAGCATGCACAGTGCATGCGCTGAAAAGCAGCATTTCCTCTCCTCTACCCCAAGAGTTGAAGAGGCTAGCGCGTGCGCTGTAGGGGGCAGCGCATGCGTCTTGGATTTCCTCTGTTTTGGGGGATTTGCACATGTGTAAAGGCCTCCGGTCTTTGCGCTTGTAAAAAGCACACGTAAGTATTTATTTTTACATGTAAGTGGTGTTTTAGTGTAATTTAGAATTTTTTTCCCCACAGGTTTATTATTTTAAAGAATCTACAATAAGGTAGGTTTAGTTTTAGACCCTTTTTATTAAAAAATTATTGTTTAAATTATTTTTTTAAACTTATTTATACTTAATTTAATGATTGGGATTTTTTTAAATTTTTATTTAAAGTTTAAATAGTGTTTTGGGCCCCCGTAGTTTTCATGAGTTTGACAGTTCTTACTCTCAAACTCATGAATGAACCTTCCCCTCCCCTGATTGGTTGTACAGTGCTCACCTGATCTCAGCCGGCACATCGCACTAACTACGCCGCTGGATCAGGTAAGCACATCGCACCGACATCTGAACCGGGCCTGTGACAGGAAATGCAAGCAGGCCCGGGCTTCAGATGTCAGCGCGCCGGGTGGGTGCACATCGGGTGTTTGCACCCGCGGGAAGCCCCCGACCCGAATTTTTGGCCCCATACTTTAAGAATCATGGATTCAACAGGTTCAAAGACATGAGATTTGCCAGTTTCATGCCAAATTGAATCCTCCATTAGCCACATTCCAATTATCCGCCTTCCTGATTATCAACCAGAATTTTTGTGAGACACAACCTTACACAAGATGTCAAACTACACAATGGGATGGAAAATCTTTGGCCCCAACATTCAGACATCGCTGACAGTAGAAGTCAAGCTGACTACAATTTTTATGCATCCAGCATCTTCCAGGTTAACGGTGGGACATCTACAGTGTCAACCAGTTTGCTGGCCACGGACGCACGAGGTGACAGAAACATTTACTAGGGTTCTGACGAAAGGTCATCGACCTGAAACGTTAACTCTGTTTCTTTCTCTGCAGATGCTGCCTGACCTGCTAAGTGGTTTCTAGCATTTTCTGTTTTTATTTCAGATTCCAGCATCTGCAGTATTTTGCTTTTGCTTTTGTAGGGTTAACAGTTTCATCACTTTGGCCACTTATCAGTAACCTGAAAGGGCTGCACAATGAAACTGGCCTGGTGGACTTCTAAAGGAGTCACTGATTGCACCAATGTCATCACTTAGACCTTGTACAGAATGCTGCGTCAAAAAGTTTTTACTCTGTTAATGTGCAGCTAGTCTGTAACTCACAACACAGAATCATGCTGGTCAATGCCTGTTTCTCAGGCAGCTCCAACAATGCTTTTGTTTTACAACAATCTTATGTGCCTGCCTTATTTAAAGCAGAAGAAAGAATGGAATAATGGCTCCTGTAAGACCAAGGCTATCCACTGCAGACATTGTGTCATACATGGACACAGCTGAGTGTAGATACAATGTGGGTTATTAGAAACCACAGCATTGGGATCTTGAAATAGTGCTTTAGGGGGGAGAAATTCGGTATCGCCCCATTTGGGGCGCAATTATTGGCCGGGTGCAAAGATTAGCGCCTGGCGCTAATTATCGCCTCCGACAGCAAACTTGGCTTCTATCGCCCCTGGAGGTGATTGGAGCGCTAAATCAGGCGCTACACAACTCTCTTAAGGTGCTAAGGTCGAGGAGCGAGGCGCTACCTCAGAGGGCGGATGCAGCGCAGGTGCTGTCAGTTAGCGATTGAACACAGACACACTGGCGCCGGTCAGTTCTTAAAGGGGAGGGTCGATCTTGTTCTGCAGCCACACCCTGCTCAGTGGAGCCTTGAATCTCGGCCTGGGCAGACCTGTGGCTAAATCTAGCAGCCAGACACTATGGAAAGGGCCAGGGAGCGAGCACAGCGCTTCTGTGGGCGGGTTTTGGAGGCTCTGGTTCGTGGGGTGGAGCGCAGAGGATATATTCTGTACCCAGAGAGTGGCAGGAGGCCTTTGCCACGTGAGTACAGAAAAGTGTGGAGGGAGGTGGCTCAGAGAGTGTCCTCAAGCAGTATGGTGTCTGGGACCCATATGCAATGTAGGAAAAAGTTCAACGACCTCACTCGGGTCGTCAGGGTGAGTGCCTTTTTTTCAAAACCTCTTCATCCCTCCATCTCAACCTCACTTTATGGCCAGAGGGTCTTGAAAGCCCCAATGCCAACACTCATCCAACACCTATGGCCCTTTTATCAAACACACATGCACATTCCACACTTTGCATACAGTAAGGGCTATTCAACCATGGGAGGCATCTCAGGCAAGATCATGGCTGCATACAGTGAGGGCTATTCAACCATGGGAGGCATTTCAGGCAAGATCATGGCTGCATACAGTGAGGGCTATTCAACCATGGGAGGCATTTCAGGCAAGATCATGGCTGCATACAGTGAGGGCTATTCAACCATGGGAGGCATTTCAGGCAAGATCATGGCTGCATACAGTGAGGGCTATTCAACCATGGGAGGCATTTCAGGCAGGATCATGGCTGCATATTTACTCAGATGCCGTCCTTTTTCTTGCAGGCCAAACTCACTCATAATAGGAGACAGCAGCAACGGACCAGTGGAGGGCGGCCTCACCTTCAAGCCCTCAGCGATCCTGAGCAGCGCGTCCACAGGATTGTGGCAAGCCGGGTGATTGGTCCCGTCGCCACTGGAGACGCCGACCCCGTTCTGGACAGCAACGGTAAAGTCATCACCTTTTTGTCCTCTCTCCTTCCACTTGTTCTTCACAACAGCAGCCTTTGACACTTTCAATCCAAATCACTAAATCGCTGCACTCATGCCTCCCTTGCTGCCACCCTGTCCTCATGCTAAAGCCACTCTTGTACCTCCCTGCTTTCAGATGGTGATTCACCAGGTGAGGAGACGGGCCCTCAAGCTGCCAGTGAGAGTGAAGCTGAAGGCGAGGAGGAAGAGGAAGCCGGAGCATCAGCGCCACCCTCTACTGAGGCAGCCCATGCCCATACTGGGGACACGCCTTCCCTGGAGGGAAGCAGGGGGGAATGGTCTGATGAGGGTGAAGCTCCAGGACCCAGCGGGTTGCAGCAATGCGATGGGGGTAGGGATGTTTGGGGGCAAGCTTCTCCCCGGAGGTAGAGTATGGCCTCGAGTCCTGCTGCACTGGACGCAGATGAGGATCCAGTCCTCGCTGAAATGAGCGCCCAGGCGGAGCAAAGGTACACTGAGCTCATGGCTGCAGTGGCAAGGATGCCCAAATCCATTGAATCACTGGCAAGGAGTGTGGAGCACTTCGCTGTAGCACAGGCGGCTGCCACGCAAATACTAAGTGCTGCAACACAGTCAGTGGCTGGTCTCATGCAGACGCAGATTGAGGCCACGCGGGCACTGACTGCTGCCACCCTCGCTGGATCGGGCAGATTTCCCGGGGGCTCTCACCGCGCCGCAGCAGGCCAGCATACTGTGCTCCATCAGATTGCACCGGATGCTGAAGTGCTGCCCTGTGGGAGTGCCAGTGTGTCGGTCGAGCAGGGAGTTGCTGTCCTCTCTCAAGATGACAGCATTCCTGCTGCCACCACTGGCACTTCTCCACTGCAGTTGCCACCACCTGTAGGACAGACTGCTGCTGCCCATGCAGAGTTGGAGCAGTCAGCAGCCGGGCCCTCCAGACCCAGAGCTGGTCCAGGCCGTCCCTCAAGGGCATCTGCAGTCTCAGTTTCTGACACTCAGCAGCCTTCCCCCAGCCTTGCTCCAGCCACTGGGGTCCCATTACGGAGGAGCTGCAGGGTGGGAAGGGGGGAATTTCGCAAGGGAAGCAGATCACCCTCGAAGGGCAAAAAGTAGGAGGTGTGGCAAAATGTTTTTCATTGTTTTATTGAAGGCCGAGGTTCGTGGTCAAATTTTTGTTACTGTTTTGGACATTGCTTTTTTTGTGTTTCTTTCTATAACTTTGTCATGCGGAAATGAGACACAGTTTGTGAAATAAAGAAGTGTCTGTATTCAAAATATACATGTTTGGTCTTTGCACTCATTGGTGCCTTGACCGGCTTAGGGGTGGCGGGATGGTTTCATTCAGGTTGTTTGAATGGCAGAAGCCATTCCCTCAGAGGGGGCCTAGAAGTGACTTGCTATGAGCCTTTGATGGACGGCCCTTCCACTTGGTGCCACCCTCCCGCCTTGGTGCTGCTGATGTTCATCCTCCTCCTCCTCCTCCTCCTCTGCTGGTGCTCCAATGTCTGGTGGCATTGGCTGGGTCCTGAGGATTGCAAGGTTATGCAGCATGCAGCACACAACAACGAAGTGGGAGACTCACTCAGGTGAGTACTGCAGGGCTCCTCCAGAATAGTCCAGACAGCGGAACCATTGCTTGAGCATGGCGATTGTGTGCTCAACGATGTTCCTGGTAGCTTGATGGCTCTCATTGTATCGTAGCTCAGCAGGGGTGCTGGGCGAACGGAGCGGTATCATCAGCCAAGTGTACAGAGGATATCCCTTGTCCCTGAGAAGTCAACCTCCTGGGTGATGCAGTGCCTGGAAAAGGTCTGCCACAGAAGTCTGGTGCAGGATGAAGGCATCGTGGCTGCTGCCTGGAAACTGGGCATTGACAGCGAGTATCAGCTGTCTGTGGTCACAGACCAATTGGACGTTTAAGGAATGGAAGCCCTTTTGGTTGCGGAAATCCTTGGCATTTTCTTGCGGCGCCCGCAAAGCCACATGCGTGCAGTCAATGGCACCCTGCACCATGGGGAAGCCCACTATCATTGCAAAGCCCGTTGCGCATTCTTGCTGCTTGGCCGGGGTCATGGGGAAAGAGATATACTCTCATCTCCTTTTAAAGAGGGCATTTGTTACCTGACGGATGCAGCAATGCACCACGAACTGGGAGATATTGGCGATGTCCCCAGTAGCTGATTGAAATGAGCCGGTGGCATAAAAGTTGAGAGCCACTGTTATCTTCACTGCCACTGACAGAGACGTCCTGCTCCTCAGTTGAGGCTTCTGATCTGGCTGAAGCAGATGGCAGAGCTCAGTGACCACCTCCTTGCTGAATCGCAGCCTTCGCAAACACTGCTCCTCAGACATATTAATGTAGGAGAACTGTTGGCGAAAAACCCTGGGAGGGTAAGGTCTCCTGTACCGAGGCCTGTTGGCCCTCCTCCTTCTGGCCATGATTGCCACTCTCTCTCTGCGTCTCTGTGCCCTCCGAAAGTGGTGGAGAAGGACGACGTTCCCATTCATTGTAGCCCCCATAGTATCTGGGCAATCAAAGTTATGAAGGTCAAAAATCAAAGTACCTGCAAAGTTATAGTCAGAAGCCAAAACTACCTCAGACAGCGTTGACTCAATGCAGAAGTCTCTCTTTCTCTCTTTGTCTCTCTGCAAATCTCTCTCTCTCTCTCAGAACGAGTGGTGCAAAAATGGCTACCACACAAAAGCCAGGAAGAGGCCCCCTTTAAATAGCGCCCCCCCAGCCCCACAGCGACTGGGAAACGTTCCAGTCAACCTGTCGTTGGTAGCGCCAGGCAGAAAGGAGGGGGGCGCCACTGAATTTCCAGTCCGGGGTGCCCCAAGGGCATTGCACTCTCAAATGATATCAAGATCTGCATGTGCAGGCGATCGGGCGGTATTGTTTCGCGCCGCCGCAAAATGTCCGGTCAATTTCACGAGAGGTGCAGATATCGCTGCGCCCGGGCGCTAGTTGGTTCGTGCCCCACTTAGCGCCCTCTTAAGGCGCTAACGGGTGGCGCTACCAACTGAATTTTTCCCCCTAGATGTTTCAACAGATCAGGTGTCCAATGGTAGCACATAAAAATTGAGGGTCTCAGAATCATCAACATCTGCTGTGCATTGCATAACTATGCTTTGCAAATAGCATTCACCATACTGCAAAAAGAGCAGAATCCCGAAGCCAAGCCAGAGCAAGAGGGTGATAATGACCAGGAGAAAATAGCTGCTGAAGGACCAGTGCACCTTGGAAGATTGGTACGCCAGGCATTAACATAAGAGACATTCCAATAAGCATCTGAGCTCCTCATTTCTGAAATCTCTTGTCTACATCTACAAAATAAACTGCCCAAAACATCTTCAGCTATACTTTCGTGTACAATTCCTCAGCAGTCATTAACGCCCAATTTTGCTGTGGTCCTGCATTATTTTAAACAATGGCACATAAACATGCAGCACAATGTTCAAATCCATTTCAATCCATTTATTTCAACCAATACGTAATGTGAGATTTGCCACAGTGCTTCGTCTTTGGGTTTTGTTTTTGATATATGACCACTAACCTGCAATTTCTTTCAAGTGATTTCAGAAAATATAACAGTGGTATATCTGCCTGTAACATTGTACATCCATTATGCAGTGTTAACTACAAAATCAATTAATAATTTGGTTAAAAAAACCAATTTGGTAAAATTCTACATTTAAAATATTCTCCTCTTTTTAGTATGCTTATTAAATGTTACTAAACCCACTCGATATTCAAAGGACAGCAAAACACCAAATAGAAACCATATCAGGTTCTTTCTGTCACCTTAAGTGTCATCAGATTTGACAGTGAAGGTGTGTTGGCTGACCTCATGGAGCAGTGCTTCTCTGGTAACGAACAGTACCTGTGGATCAACTGACAGAATGGAAGTCCTTTTTTCCCCACAAGCTATGAAAGGGAATCAACAACATACTTTGCTGAATCAAAGCCAATGCTTTTTAACACTATTTCTTCAGTTACAATTTGAGTGATAGAAAACTGCCTGACTGTGGTTGAAGGCGATAACGGGGGCGATTTTCCCAGCCCTGAGGAGGTGGGTTTGGAGGTGGGACAGTTGGTAAAATTGCAAAAATTAAGTGCGTGTTCGGAACCCGCCTCCAACCCGCTTTCACACAACTTTGCCGGAGGCGGGTTTCAGGAGTGCGATTCAGTCCCACCTCCAAGAGGCAGGATAGGCAGTTAAGACCCTTAACAAGCACTTAAGGGCCTCTATAATCCTATTTTGCCAGGCCTTTGTTATTTTGCCCATTTACAGCATGCCGCTCCTAAACCACGCCGACTAATCCTGGCGGGTTGACAAGTGGGTGGCCTCCTCACAGCTGCAGCTCCACCATAAAAATGGAGCTTTCAACAGGGATGAGTTGCAGGTGGCAGAACTTTTGTTGCACAGGTCTTTAACATAGAAACATAGAAGATAGGAGCAGGAGTAGGCCATTCGGCCTGTCGAGCCTGCTCCACCATTCAATGCGATCATGGCTGATCATCCAAATTCAGTCCCCTGTCCCTGCTTTCGCCCCATATCCCTTGATCCCCTTAGCCTTAAGAAATATATCTAACTCCTTCTTGAATATATTTAATGAACTGGCCTCAACTGCCTTCTGTGGTAGAGAATTCCACAGGTTCACCACTCTCTGGGTGAAGAAATTCCTCCTCATCTCAGTCCTAAATGGCTTACCCCTTATCCTTAGCCTGTGACCCCTGGTTCTGGACTCCCCCGCCATCGGGAACAGCCTTCCTGCATCTAGTCTGTCTAGTCCTGTTAGAATTTTATAAGTTTCAATGAGATCCCCTCTCATTCTTGTAAACTCCAGCGAATATAAGCCTAATCAACCCAATCTCTCTTCATACGTCATTCCTGCCATCCCAGATATCAGTCTGGTGAATCTTCGCTGCACTCCCTCCATGGCAAGAACATCCTTTCTCAGATAAGGTGACCAAAACTGCACACAATACTCAAGGTGTGGTCTCACCAAGGCACTGTACAACTGCAGCAAGACATCCTTGCTCCTGTACTCGAATCCTCTTGCTATGAAGGCCAGCATACCATTTGCCTTCTTAACCGCCTGCTGCACCTGCATGCTTACCTTCAGCTACTGGTGCACAAGGACACCCAGTTCTCGTTGCACTTCCCCTTTTCCCAATCTATTGCCATTCAGATAATAATCTGCCTTCCTGTTTTTAGCACCAAAGTGGATAACCTCGCAGTTATCCACGTTGTACTGCATCTGCCATGCATCTGCCCAATCGCCCAACCTGTCCAAATCGTACTGGAGTTTCTCTGCATCTTCCTCACAGTAAACACGCCCAGCCAGCTTTGTGTCGTCTGCAAACTTGGAGATATTACATCTAGTTCCCTCATCTAGATCATTTATATATATTGTGAATAACTGGGGTCCTAGCACCGATCCCTGAGGTACCCCACTAGTCACTGCCTTCCACTCGGAAAAAGACCTGTTTATTCCAAATCTTTGCTTCCTGTCTGCCAACGAGTTTTTTATCCAAGTCAGTGCCTTACCCCCAATCCCATGTGCTTTAACTTTGCACGCTAGTCTTTTATGCGGGACCTTATCGAAAGCCTTCTGTAAGTCCAGATACACCACATCCACTGATTCTCCCTTATCTATTCTATCAGTTACATCCTCAAAAAATTTCAGTAGATTAGTCAAGCATGATTTACCTTTTGTCTGATCCTGTCACTGTTTTCCAAGTGTTCTGCTATTACATCTTTTATAATGGACTCTAGCATTTTCCCCATTACCGATGTCAGGTTTACCGGTCTATAATTCCCTGTTTTTTCTCTACCACCTTTTTTAAATAGTGGGGTTACATTAGCTACCCTCCAATCCATGGGAACTGTTCCAGAGTCTATAGAATTTTGGAAGATGACCAGCAATGCATCTACTATTTCTAGGGCCACTTCCTTAAGTAACCTAGGATGTAGATTATCAGGCCCTGGGGATTTATCGGCCTTCAATCCCGTCAATTTCCCTAACACCATTTCCCTTCAAATACGGATTTCATTCAGTTCCTCCCTCTCATTTGACCCTATTTTCCCCGACATCTCTGGGAGTTTATTTGTGTCCTCCTTTGTGAAGACAGAACCAAAGTATGTATTTAACTGGTCAGCCATGTCTTTGTTCTCCATTATAAATTCCCCTGATTCTGGCTGCAAGGGACCTATGCTTGACTTCACCAATCTTTATCTCTTCACATATCTATAGAAGCTTTTAGTCAGTTTTTATGTTCCCTGAAAGCTTACTCTCATACTCTATTTTCCCCCTCTTAATTAATCCCTTTGTCCTCCTTTGCTGAATACTAAACTGCTCCCAATCCTCAGGTTTGCTGCTTTTTCTGGCCAATTTATATGTACTCTCCTTGGATCTTATGCTATCCCTAATTTCCCTTGTTAGCCAATGTTGAGTCACCTTTTTTGTTTTATTTTTATGCCAAACAGGGATGAACAAATTCTGTAGTTCATCCATGAGATCTTTAAATGTTTGCCATTGCCTATTCACCATCAACCCTTTAAGTAACATTCCCCAATCCATCCTAGTCAACTCATGCCTCATACCATCATAGTTTCCTTTATTTAAATTCAGTACCCAAGTCTCTGAATCAACTACTTCACTCTCCATCTTAATGAAGAATTCTATCATATTATGATTGCTCCTCCTCAAGGGGCCTCGCACAACAAGATTGCTAATTAATCCTTTCTCATTGCATAATACCCAGTCTAAGATGGCCTGATCTCCAGTTGGTTCCTCGACATATTGGTTCAGGAAACCATCCCGTATACACTCTAGGAATTTCTCTTCCACAGTATTGTTACTAATTTGGTTAGACCAATCTATATGTAGATTAAAGTCACCCATGATAACTGCTGTGCTCTTATTGCATGCATCTCTAATTTCCCATTTAATGCCATCCCCAACCTCAGCATTACTGTTTGGGGGTCTGTATACAACTCTCACTAACGTTTTCTGCCCCTTGGTATTTCTCAGCTCTACCCATACAGATTCTTTGAGCACTTTTTCCAGGCCTACTGAAGTCAGAGATAGTGCAGCTGAGATCTATGTACATTGGGACCTCCTGGGAAAGCCCTCTCCCCACTTAGACTGAGCGCTTCCCCAACGGAGGTATCTACCAGCAGCATAGGAACCATTCATTTCCTTTCCTCATGGACCTCAGATTCGAACGAGGAGCAGCCACGGCAACAGCAGAACCAGGAAGAACAGCAGCAACAGCAGCAGGAGCGCCAACATGCTGCTCACCCATCTGATGGTGCACAAGGCAGAAGGCGCCAGCGCATGGTAGCACGTCGCCACAGGTTTACAAGGTTTACAGACAGAGGATGAGCTACCTCAACATGAGTGAGCAGCAGTGCCAAAGGAGGCTGAGACTTTCGCGAGAGGTTGTTGGAGACATCTGCGCACTGCTGCACCAACACCTGGAGCCCAGAGGATCTGGTGGACACCCCTTACCAGTGGCTGTCAAAGTCACCACCACACTCAACTTTTTTGCTTCCGGCTCCTTCCAGGGATCATCAGCAGATATCAGCGGCATCTCCCAGACGGCCACCCACAGTTGCATCATGCAGTTTACTGATGCCCTCTTCACAAAGGCACACAATTACATCAACTTTTCAACAGATCAAGCAAATATAACCGTGCGTGTGATTGGATTCGCAAATATGGCAGGCTTGCCAATGGTGCAAGGCGTCATAGACTGCACACATGTGGCCCTTAGGGCACCCCATCACAACCCAGCTATTTTTGTCAACCACAAGGGCTTCCACTCCTTCAATGTATAGCTGGTGTGTAACCACAAGAAGGAGATTTTGCATGTTTGCGCCAAGTACTGTGGCAGTTGCCATGACTCGTTCATCCTGTGTCAGTCTAGTGTGCCTCCACTCTTCAAGCCACCAAACCAACTTAACTGATGGCTACTTGGGGACAAGGGCTACCCCCTGAAGACGTGGCTAATGACACCGATCAGGAGGCCAGCGAATGAAGCTGAGGAGCGCTACAACGCCAGCCACATTTCGACCAGGTCCATCATCGAACAAACCATTGGCTTGCTGAAGATGTGATTCAGATGCCTTGACTGATCAGGTGGAGCCTTGCAGTACTCAGCAGCCAGGGTCTCCAGAATGGTCGTGGTCTGCTGAGTGCTGCACAACAGCGCACAACATCATGGCTTGCAGTTTCCTGAGGAATAAGTGGCTCAGTACATAGCCTCCTCAGATGAAGAGGAGGAGGAGGAGGAAGAGAATGATGACCGAGCGGAGGCACATCAACCACCAGCAGCAGCAGGGTGTGAGCACATTGCTGGCCGGAATGCAGGGGATGCACTCATCTTGGCTAGATTTTCTTAGGCTGCCCATTCTAGCACATGTGCTTGGCTCCTTCTTACCACAAGATACATAGATACATAGATACATAGATACATAGAAGATAGGAGCAGGAGTAGGCCATTCGGCCCTTCGTGCCTGCTCCGCCATTCGATGAGATCATGGCTGATCCTTTAATTCAGTATCCCGTCCCCGCCTTCTCTCCGTAACCCTTAACCCCTTTTGCCCGTAGAAATATATCTAATTCCCTCTTAAATATATTTAATGAGCTGGCGTACACTGCCCTCTGTGGCAATGAGTTCCACAGGTTCACCACTCTCTGAGTGAAGAAATTCCCCCTCATCTCTGTCCTAAATGGTTTAGCCCTTATCCTTAAATTATGTCCTCTAGTTCTGTTCTCACCCGCCAAGGGAAACATTCCTTCTGCATCCAGTCTGTCTAGACCTGTCAGAATTTTATACACTTCTATGAGGTCCCCTCTCAATCTTCTAAACTCCAGTGTGTACATCCCTAAACTACATAGTCTCTCCTCATAGGTCATTCCCGCCATTCCTGGTATCAGCCTGGTGAATCGCCGCTGCACCCCCTCCATGGCAAGAACATCCTTCCTCAGATGAGGCGACCAAAACTGTACACAGTACTCGAGGTGTGGTCTCACCAGTGCCCTGTACAGCTGCAGCAAGGTATCCCTGTTCCTGTATTCTAACCCTTTTGCTATGAAGGCCAGCATACCGTTTGCCTTCTTGACCGCCTGTTGCACCTGCATGCTCGCCTTCAGTGACTGGTGTACAAGAACACCCAGGTCTCTCTGTACTTCCCCCTCTCCCAATCTATTGCCATTTAAATAATAATTTGCCCTCCCGTTCCTGCACCCAAGGTGGATAACTTCGCACTTGTCCACATTATAGTGCATCTGCCATTTATCCGCCCAATCGCCCAGTCTGTCCAAATCGCTCTGGAGCTTCCTGGTCTCTTCCTCTGAGCCCACCCCCCCTCCTAGTTTAGTGTCGTCTGCAAATTTGGAAATGCTGCATCCGACTCCCTGATCCAGGTCATTAATGTAAATTGTGAACAGCTGGGGGCCCAGGACAGATCCCTGTGGTACCCCACTTGTTACTGCCTGCCATTCAGAAAATGAGCCGTTTATTCCAACTCTCTGTTTTCTATCTGACAGCCAGTTCCCTATCCACGCCAAAACTTTCCCCTTTATCCCATGAGCCTCAATTTTCCATGCTAATCTTTTATGTGGGACCTTATCGAAGGCCTTTTGGAAGTCCAGGTACACCACATCTACTGGCTCTCCCCCATCTATTCTACCAGTTACTCCCTCAAAAAATTCCAATAGATTAGTCAAGCACGATTTACCCTTTGTAAATCCATGTTGACTCTGTCCTATCCTGTCCCCATTTGCTAAGTGCTCCGCTATTTCATCCTTAATGATGGACTCCAGCATTTTGCCCACAACTGATGTAAGGCTTACAGGTCTGTAATTACCTGCTTTTTCCCTACCCCCCTTTTTGAATAGTGGGGTAACGTTAGCTACCCTCCAATCCATCGGCACTGTTCCCGAGTCTAATGAATTCTGAAAAATCATCCTTAGTGCATCCGCTATCTCTAGGGCCACCTCCTTCAGTACCCTAGGATGCATGTTATCAGGCCCTGGGGATTTGTCCACCTTCAATCCCTTTAGCTTCCTTAACACCATATCCTTAGAGATATTGATTTGCGTCAGTTCCTCCTTTGCCAATGTCCCTATTTTTCCCAATATCCCAGGGAGGTTTTTTGTGTCTTCCTTCGTAAAGACTGACCCAAAGTATGCATTTAGTTGATCTGCCATTTCCTTATTTCCCATTATATATTCCCCCGTATCTGACTGCAATGGACCAACTTTGGTTTTCACCAGTCTTTTCCTTTTGATATATTTATAAAAGCTTTTGGAGTTAGTTTTTATATTTTCCGCCAGCTTGTTTTCGTAAGCTATTTTGCCCCTCTTGATCATGCCCTTTGCCCTCCTTTGCTCTATCTTAAACTGTTCCCAATCTTCCGCTCTGGCGCTTTTTTTGGCTATTTTATACGCCCTATCTTTGGATTTTATGCTGTCTCTAATTTCCCCTGTTATCCACGGTTGAGTCACCTTTTTAGATTTCCTTTTATGCCAGATTGGTATAAACAATTTTTGCAATTTTGTCATTCTATCTTTAAATGTTTGCCATTGTTTATCTACCTCCAGTCCTCCCAGGAACGTTGTCCAATCAGACCTACTCAGTTCCCGTCTCATGGCATCATAATTCCCCTTGTTTAAATTCAGGACCTTAGTCTCTGAGTCAATTTCTTCGCTCTCCATTTCGAGTGAGAAATCGATCATGTTATGATCGCTCTGACCCAAGGGTCCCCGTACAACAAGATTACTGATTAGTCCCTTCTCATTGCACAGTACCCAGTCCAATATAGCCTGTTCCCGAGTTGGTTCCTCGACATATTGATCCAGATAACCATCCCTTAAACACTCAAGGAATTCCTCCTCCTCATTATTTTTACTGATTAGGCTAGTCCAATCTATATGTAAGTTAAAGTCACCTATGATGACAGCTGTGCTCTTATTGCACGCTTCTCTAATTTCCCTCGTGATGCCCTCCCTAACCTCTATTTTACTATTTGGAGGCCTATATACCACTCCTATTAATGTTTTTCGCCCCTCGCTATTTCTTAGCTCCACCCATATAGATTCTGTATTAACTGAGTTAATATCCTTCTTTTCAATTGCATTTATCTCCTCTTTTACTAGCAATGCTACCCCTCCTCCCTTTCTTTTTTGTCGATCCTTCCTAAATACTGAATACCCCTGTATGTTAAGCTCCCAGCCCTGCTCACCCTGCAACCATGTTTCCGTAATCCCAATTAGATCATAATTATTAACCTCTATTTCCACAGCTAATTCATCTACCTTGTTCCTGATGCTTCTCGCATTAAGGTATAAAACCCTCAGGCTTTTTTTATGCTCACATTTTTTATGAATTAGTTTGGCCCTTTGTTTTTTGTTCCTCACCCTTTTACCATTTATTTCTGTCTGCCTTTCACTTTCCTCTATTTCACTACATAGGTTTCTAGCCCCCTGCCATACTAGTTTAAATGCTCCCGAACTGCTTTATCAAAAATTACCCCGAGAACATCAGTTCCATCTCTGCACAGGTGTAGACCGTCCCTTTTGTATAGGTCACACCTACCACAAAACTGGTTCCAATGCCTCAAAAATTTAAAACCCTCCCTCTTACACCACTGCTCAAGCCACGTATTTAGCCTAACTATCCTGTTCTCTGTACTCTTACTAGCACGTGGCACTGGTAGTAATCCAGAGATTACTACCTTCGAGGTCCTACTTTTTAGCTTGGCTCCTAACTCCCTAAATTCTACTTGTAGGACCTCTTCCCTTTTTTTAGCTACGTCGTTGGTACCAACATGTATCACGACAACTGGCTGTTCCCCCTCCCCCTCCAGAATGTTCTGCACCCGCGCCGAGACATCCTTGACCCTTGCACCAGGGAGGCAACATACCATCCTGGAGTCTCGGTCGCGACCACAGAAACCCCTATCTATTCCCCTTACAATCGAATCCCCTATTACTATAGCCCTGCCACTCTTTTTCCCTCCCTTCTTTGCAACAGAGCCAGTCATGGTGCCATGAGCCTGGCTGCTGGTGCCTTCCCCCGATGCGTCACCCCCCCCGACAACAGTACCTAAGACGGTGAACCTGTTGCTAATGGACATGACTCTCTGGCTTCCTCTCACTCTGACCACCAACCTAACCAAGCAAGTCTCACTGATGCCGCAATGTGAAACTTCCAAAACCGAAATCACAGAGGCCATAACGTCAATAGTTTGCCATCACCAGAGTTTAATACATTCACAAAGAATGGCATTTAACCATTAAACACAAAAAAACACCCGAGTGACTACCCATGTGACTGTGCATTATCTTCCTCTTACGCATGCTCCTACGTGGTGCTTCCCCTGTGGCTACAGCAGATGTGGAGGCCCCTTGCTCACTTTCATGCTGCTCCTGCTTCGACACCTTTGGCGGGCGTCCTCTGGGTTTGCGAGCCTGTGAGGCCTCGCCAAAAGTCTGCTCCTCTTGCGGCTGTGCAGGGGCTGAGACACCCATCTCAGTTGGGTGAGGATTCTGGTGGGGCTCTGACCGAGGGTAACACAGTGGCATGGAAGTGTGAGCGCTTGGAGAGGAGCCTCCAATTTCTTGTTCTCTGCCACCAACATCCCTCTCATGGGTCAGCCCCACCTCAGCGCTAGCAAGTGGCTTGACAGCACTTTGCTGCACATCAGGGGGGCCATGAGGACCCATGTCTGTACTGGCAGTCCTACTGCTGAGGACTTCTATGAAGCTCTGGTCTCTCTAATCAATAGCTGGCCACCGCTCCTCCAGAGATGTCAGTCTATTCTGAACATTGACCATGTTTTCAACACTCTGGTGACTTATCTCCTCCATGGCCCTGGCCATCGTCTGCAGAGGGGCAGCCATCGATACCACGGAGATAGAAATCGCTTCCACAGAGGTAGCCAACCTTTCCGTGGTGATGCATTTATGCCCCAATGACTCCACAAAGGCTCTGCTCATATTTGAGTTGGACTCCTCCATCCTCTCCACACACACACAGTGACCCTGGAGACAAAACCTGCCAGAGACTCCTGCACCTGTTCCTGGAGTTCCAGCACCGCTCTCCTTCTGGATGGACCCAGAGACACAGGGTCCACATGCAACTGAGCTGAGCTAGGAGAGTCCTGCGACCTCCAACGAGGACTCTCCACTGCTGTCCCTGTCTCCACCACCTGCTGATGCTCGCTTGTGAGCTGTGATACACCAGGTGATACTACTCTATGTCCCGAAGGTCCCACCGAGGTGTGCGTAGCTGCGCTAGTGCTGGGTGTGCTTACATCTGCTGATGCTGCACCCTCAGAGGTTGCAGGTTCCTCTGAGGAGTCTTCCGCCTCAGGCTCTTCCTCCTGGACAGTGGGGAGGGGGGCTGTCGATGGTCCTGTGGGGGAGTAAAGGAATGAGTTAGAGATGTTATGGTAGTGTGGCATGCACATGCAATAGCGCAGATGATCAATTGCCATTCTATAAATGTACATTCGCAGCCATTTTAGTGAATCCTGCAATGTAAAAGAGAGAGATGCAAAACTATTCTGTCACCAGCTTGCTCTGCTGCGCCCGTCTGTCCGTCCCCCACTTCCACCTCCACCTCAGCCGCCTCTTCAGCATTGGTCAAATACGTGAGGGAAGGTGACCCTCCTCCAGTCTTCTCCCTTTGCCTTTTATTGTGGGCTCTCTTTTCCTGCAATGAGGGAGACAAGTGGAGTTTGAGTGAGAATGATGGAGTGAGTGTAGAGAGTCCAGAGCATAGATGCTTAGAAGGAAACAAAGACGGAGTGAGGTTCCATTTCCAAGGGCCCTCCCTGTGTGTTGTTAGTCGTTGTCATTGCATAACATTGATAGGGAGTGTGAGGGCAGCATAGTCGAATAGTGAAGTGATTGGGTTCATAGAGTGAGAGGGATGGTTAAGGGTGCAAGGGTTGTAAGGGTAAAGTGGGACGTGTAGGAGGAGGTTGACAATGCAGATTGCTGGTGATGAGAGGAGAAGGGGAGCAGAATGAGGGTCAAGCTGATGGTATACTCACTTTGGCTGATCTTACAAGGTCATTGAACCTCTTGCGGCACTGCAGCCATGTTCTGCTGCACACAGACCTGGAGGTTACATCCTATGCCAGCTGCACCCAGACAGCCTTGGTTTGTGTGGGAGGCTTCTTCCTCCCAGATGAGGGGAAGAGCACCTCCTTGTAAGCTCTCACCCCCTCAACCAGAATACTCAGAGACTCATCTGAGAACCTCGGGGAGGCCTTGGCTCTCAAGTTGGCCATCTCTCCTCAGCACTAAACTGTTTGACATGAATCTTGTCATTCATGTGTAAATGACTTATGAAATGATACTGGGCGGCCTGCTGGTGGCGCTGTCCAGGGAGAGTATAAATACTCGGGCATGGGCCCAGCTTGCTCAGGGCATTCTTTAACAGGAACTAGTGAAGGACACAACTAGATCTCCATGTTGAAAAACAGTTGATTAAAGCCTTGTTTAATACTTAGACCAAGTAGTTTTCTTACGTCACTGTTTAGCAGCCACAAAACAGCAGTAAAATGAGCCAAGGAAGCAAGCAACCCTTAAATGAAACTGCATAAGTGGTGTCGGCAGAGGCGAGTTTCAGTCCAAAAAGAGTAATTGGCCCAGGGGAACCCACACGCCCGGAATTAATTGGGCAATTAGGGGAAAAGCGCAACTTTTTCCCACCTGACATTGGAGGCGGGTTCGGAACCCTCCCGCTCCCAACCTGCCTCCGATGGGAAAAATCGCTCCCAACATCTCCAGTCATTGCTCTCATTGCTACATATTAAAAATGCATGATATTCAAAACCTCTTGATCGTGCAACTTGGTCTCACTTCAATTAACCAAGCAGTTCTATCAGGGGTTTTGTAATTCTGCTTATGCACATCCAGGTTGTTAGAATGCTGAGAGGCATCGATCTTCTGTCTGTAGGCAAGTAATTTCACTTTAGACTATGTGCACAGAACTGGAGGAGTCAGCTTTACAATTAATGAGCCTTACAATAGACGAGAGATTAGAATAAACTTCACTCTCCACAAAGTAGCGGATATAGAGAATGGACCGGAAAATAAATTTAATGAACTCCTTCAAAAAGGAGCTGATAAGTATCTGGTTGGTAATGGAAATGGAGATTGTAGTGACAGGTTTTTGTGATCGCACCATACTTACAGATGAGGAGGCCATTTGTCCCATCTTAATGCGTCCATCCAGAACAACCTTACATTATCCCCATTACATCATCTTGTTGTTTCTTAAATAATCTCAGGGATTTAGTCTCCATTCTAAGATTTGATCACTCTCTGCATGAAGAATCTGCTGATATCAGTCCTAACATTGCCTTCTACTAGTTTGAACCAGTGTCCCCTTGTCCTATGCCCACTGTTTATTTTAAAATAGTATTTCAGACGAACGGCTCTTGATCCGTTGGAATTCACCTCTCGCATTAATTTACACTCTTGTCATTTTCACATTATTAAAATTAGAACAGTTTTGTAAACGGTACATCAATTGGCTTCTTTTTTTATTGCTCTTTTGATATGACCCTCAGATACAAGTCCATGGCCTATAAATTCGTGTTCACCATGAAAGTTGCCGGTGGCAGTTAATGGCCTCTGAAAATGGCCACAACGCTAAGGAGAATAAATTTGTCTGGAGGGCTGGAGATTGGTGGCGCAGCACTAACCTTCCATGCAACGCCCTCCTGCTGGCGTTAGTGGAGACCTCCGAGGTGAAGTTCCCGTCCTGAAGTGGCGTTCGAGCTTTGCACATCCTTTGACAGCGAGGCTGTGGAGCTCGCAAGGAGTTGGGGGCAATTAAAAGGGCTATGAATTAAAGGGGCAATGCACTCAGAACTAATACAAATTAAAGTGCAGTGAAAAAATGCAGATTTCAATTCTTACTGCCCTTCAAAAAAACAATTAGCATTAGAAACATGTCTCAAATGTGATTAGTCAGCTCTTCGAATATAAACAGAGTGGGACTCGAGGACAGTGTGGACCTGAGCAGCAGCAGCACCGAGGACGAGGAAGTGGCAGAGTATAAACAGAGCAGGACCCAAGGACAGAGCGGACTTGAGCATAAAACTAAAAGAAAAAGCACCCAAAAATGCAAACAATAGCACAGATCCTGGTGAATAGGAAAGATAAAAAGAACAGCAAATGGTCACAAAACAGATAGTAAGATCTACAAAAAGGGAGTATGAAATGAACACAAAGAATTTTTTCAATTATATTAGGAAAAAGAGGGAAGTCAGGAGCAATGTTGGCCCCTTAAAAAATGAAAGCGGTGATATTGTCAATGGTAGTAAAGAAATAGCTGACATGTTGAATAATTACTTTGCTTGAGTATTTACAGTAGAGGAAGAGGATAGCATGCCAGAAATCCCAAGGAAACTAATATTAAATCAGGGACAGGGACTCAATAAAATTAACTTAAGTAAAATAACAGTAATGAAAAAAATAATGGCACTAGTGACAAATCCCCAGGACCAGATGGTTTAAAGGAAGTAGGTGAGCACTTTGCAGATGCCATAACTATAATCTTGCAAAGATCTCTCGATTCAGGAACCGTTCCTTTAGATTGGAAAATTGCGCATGTCACTCCGCTATTTAAGAATGGTGAGAGAGAGAAACCAAGGAATTATAGACCAGTTCGCCTAACATTGGTTGTTGGGAAAGTGCTAGAGTCTATAATGAAGGATAGGGTGACTGAACATCTTGAAAATTTTCAGTTGATCAGAGAGAGCCAGCGTGGATTTGTGAAAGGCAGGTCATGCCTGACAAACCTGATTGAATTTTTTGAAGAGGTGACTAAAGTAATGGACAGGGTAATGTCTATGGATGTTATTTATATGGACTTCCAGAAGGCATTTGACAAAGTCCCACAAAAGAGATTGTTAACTAAAGTGGAAGCCCACAGAATTGAGAGCAAATTATTGACCTGGTTAGGAAATTGGCTGAGTGGCGATAATAGGTAGGTACTCAAATTGGCAGGATGTGACTATTGGTGTCCCGCAGGGATCGGTGTTGGGGCCTCAACTATTCACAGTATTTATTAACGATTTAGATGATGGCATAGAAAGTCATATATCCAAATTTGCAGATGACACAAAGATAGGCGGCATTGTAGGCAGTGTAGATGGAAGTATAAAATTACAAAGGGGTATCAACAGATTAAGTGAATGGGCAAAACTGTGGCAAATGGATTTCAAAGTAGGCAAATGTGAGGTCATCCACTTCGAACCTAAAAAGTATAGAACAGTGTACTTTCTAAATGGTGAAAAGCTACAAACAGTGGAGGTCCAGGTTCATAGATCATTAAAATGTCATGAACACATACAGAAAATAATTAAAAAGACTAATGGAATGCTGGCCTTTACATCCAGAGAACTAGAATATAAGGGGGTAGAAGTTATGCTGCAGCTATACAAAACCCTGGTTAGACCACACCTGGAGTACTGTGCGCAGTTCTGGGCACCACACCTTAGGAAGGATATATTGGTCTTGGAGAGAGTGCAGCGTAGGTTTACCAGAATGATACTCAGACTTCAAGGGTTAAGTTACGAGGAGAGATTAAACAAATTCGGGTTGTATTCCCTAGAATTTAGAAGGTTAAGGGGTGATCTGATTGAAGTTTTCAAGATATTAAGGGAAACATATAGGGGGAAAAATTCAGTTGGTTGCGCCTCCCGTTAGCGCCTTAAGAGGGCGCTAATGGGACGCAAATCAACTAGCGCCCGGGCGCAGCACTGCCCACGCCTCCCGCAAAATTCAGCGGGAGGTTAGTGGTGGCGCTAACTAGTAGCACCCTGCAGCGCTGCGCCGCTGGCGATGATGTCATTTGCATGCGCAGCGCCCCGCTCACGCCCCGGCCACAATCTTCAGGAGCGCCCCCTGACTTACCGCTGGACGCTATGTCCGACGGGGTTGGGGGGGTGTACCTGCGGCCGGGGAGGTGCAATTTAAAGGCGAGGTGCGGGGTGGCCATTTTTGTTGCTGGCCGCCTGCCAGCACCTGCCTGCACTCCCGTCCCAAACCTCCTGAAATGCACCCCCCCCACCCCGCGGAGTGCTGGCTGCGCTCCAAGAGCCCGGCACATCTCGAGTGCCGGGCTCTTTTGCCTACACTCCCGATCCCCGGGGGCCCAGTTGGGCCCCAGGTCGCGCTGCACAAGGCCCCTCCCCTTTACGAAGGCCTGCAATACCGCTGCACAATGTGCCACAGCGTGTGGCACTGCGGCACATAACGCCGCAATATTGACTCGCAGCGCCCCAAGAGGGATGTAGGGCACTTCCAGTAGCGCCCCGCTTCCCCCTTGGGGTGCAACCACTCAAGTTCCAGCGCGGGGGCGCTTATTTTTCTGGGGCGCTAAAAGTAGCGCCCTGGCGAAGTTAGCGCCCCAATTGGGGCGCTACTCAATTTTTAGCCCATAGGGTAGAAAGAGCAAACTATTTTCACTGATTGGGACTGGGGGCATAGTGCCAGATCTTTCAGGAGTGAAATTAGGAAAAACTTCTACACACAAAGGGTGGTAGAAGTTTGGAACTTTCTTCTGCAAATGACAATTGATGCTTGAACAATTGTTAATTTTAAATCGGAGATGGTTGGTTTTTTGTTAACTAAAGGTATTAAGGGATATGGGCCAAAGTCGGGTATATGGAGTTAGGTCGCAGATCAGCCATGATCTCATTGAATGGCAGAACAGACTCGAGGGGCTTAATGGCCTGCTCCTGTTCCTATGTTCCTCTGTTCCTATGAATTCCCTTCTGAACCTCAAAAAATGGGAAAACTACTTCAGCACTAACACAAATGGTTCAGCAGGCCAGGGAAGGGACACCCACTGCCTCGCATGCAGCACTCTAGCTTTGTGCAGGGGGTCAACACTGAAAGACAGGTCCTCTACCCACAGGAGCCAGGAGGCCCTCCAGAAAGAAGGATGTGGGACCAGATCACCGAGGTCAACACTGCCAGCAGTATTGCCCCCACCACCTGGCTCCAGTGTCCAAAGAAACTTCATGACCTCAGACCACTGGTCAAGGTCAGTAAATGCATCTTCAAAAGTTGTCTCCTACCAACTGCACCAGTAGTCTCACACACTGCTCAATGCATGATCCCCACCACCAATCACTCATCTACCAACAATCTGCACCAATCATGAGGCACATCTCCCATTCCTAGCCTCACCTCACATCCATGGAGGAGACAGTGCAGGCCATTCTTTACAGGGGCATGCCTGAGCCCTTGGCCAGTGGCGGGGCTAAAAGGATAAAAGATGCGGGTATCCTCACGTTATCCTCCTTCTCGCATGTACCTCATGCTTTCCCACCCTCCCCTCATCACAACTCCACCCTTGTGACTTCCTCATTTCACACTCCCAAGAAATGCAGCCTGCCCAGCCAGTGGTTGACCAAGAAGAGGGAGGAGAGTGAAGAAGAAGATGGAGATGAAGAAGACGACGATGAAGAAGAAGAAACACCGTCACTTGATTTGCCACCAGCCACCAGCTCCTCAAGGTCAACTAGCAAGGCCATTTGCAGTGTCCCCCACTGAAAATCAGCAGCCTTCCACCAGCCATGCTGCAGCCACTGGGGTAGCACTGCGTGACATCAGAAGGAAAGGCAAAGGCACACACAAAACAATCACTAAGAGAATGCATAAGGATGATGAGTTGATTTCTTGATACTGTATCATGTTGGATGGATAGATGTATAAAGTTGGATTGGAAAGTTTGCTTTGTGGTGGCTTTTATTTCAGCATTGTGGCCAAGAATATGCTGTGATGGTTAGTAACAGAGGGAAGGTAAGATGTGGGACAAATGTTGAAAGGGAAATTGGGGTTGTGGTCACTGATACCACAGGTGGATGATTCCATCCTGGATATCCCGGCCAGAAAGGGGCTGTCTGGGTTGCATCCTTCCTTCCGCTTCCTCCTCTTCGGCTTCTTCTTCTTCTGTGTCTTCCTCTTCCCTCTGCGAGTGGATGCTGTAAATCTGAAATGACAGCATAAAATGCTGGAAATACTCAGCTGGTGAGGCAGCATCTCGACCTGAGACATGAACTCTGTTTCTCTCAATGGATGTTGCCTGACCTGCTGAGTATTTGCAGCATTTTCTGACTTCTCAGAGGCCTTCCTTTACCACCCAAGGCCTTGCAAGCATCCAACAGCACTCTCTACACACTTCAAAAACTTTTAATATCTATTGCAGCAAGCTACTACTTCAATAAAATCAAAAACACCCAGTCCAAAAGCATATATCCAAACTTACCTGAAAGACGTGTGTGTCCCTTTAAGAGGTACTGACATCACCACACTCAGCCTGCTTGCACGCTGGGTTTACCTCACGATTTCCTCTGATTTGTATTCTAATATGTTGGCTATGTAGCTCAACATTCTACTGGTTTGTCGATATCTGCTCCGCATTGATTGGGCATGCTGAGCATCGAGTTTACTGGGACTACTAGGTTTCAGTCAACCTCATCCTTAGGTAACAACAGAAAATGCTGGAAACACTCAGCAGGCCAGGCAGCATCCGTGGAGAGAGAAACAGAGTTAACGTTTCAGGTCTGTGACCCTTAGTCAGAACTGGAAAAAGTTAGAGATGTAACAGGTTTTAAGCAGGTGCAGAGGCAGGGAAAGGGGGCGGGGAGGGGAGGAAAGAACTAAAGGGACGGTCTGTGCTAGGATGAAAGGCAGGAGAGATTAAATGTTGCAAGTGGAGATGGCAGAATAATCAACAGCTGCCATGTGAAAAAATAGGGGCAGGGGTTATAGTCTGAAATTGTTGAACTCAATGTTGAGTCCAGAAGGCTGTAAAGTGCCTAATCGAAAGATGAGGTGCTGTTCCTCGAGCTTACGTTGAGCTTCATTGGAACAGTGTAAGAGACTGAGGAGAGAGTTCAGAGTGGGAGTGGAGCGGAGAATTAAAAAGTGACAAGTGACCAGAAGCTCGGAGTCACCCTTACGGACTGAACGGAGGTGTTCCACAAAGCGGTCACCCAATCTGCGTTTGGTCTCCCCAATGTAGAGGAGAAAACATCGTGAGCAGCGAATACAGTATACTAAATTGCAAGAAGTACAAGTAAATCGTTGTTTCACCTGGAAGGGGTGTTTGGGGCCCTGGACAGAGGGAAGGGAGGAGGTAAAAGGGCAAGTCTTTCTTACTTTCTTTCTTTCTTACTTCCTCAAACTGATCAAAGAGGTTGGTCTGGAAGGAACTTCTTCTTCCAAAGCTATGTTGTCTGCTGTTTACTAGTTTGTTGTTGTTTAAATAATCCCCAAGATTACTCCTGTTAATAAATTCCATTATATAACATGGAATAGAAGTAAGACCAATTGGTCTATTTGAATTGAACCCTTTTAAAGCTCCTGGCTCATGGTGTTGTATTTAATTTGGTCCCAGTACATGTTGAACTTGATCATTCTGTGGTCACTGTCCTCCAAGGGAGCCACAACTTCAATTTCTTGTGCGGTCATTTATGAATACCAGGTCAAAATCAATACTGGTTCTTGTGACTTGCTCAAATACTCTATGGTACATAAGCGGTTTATGTGCTGCTGAGGCAGGTTAATGAGGGGGTTGGAGTTTTGTTTGATATCTTTTAGCATTCAGGACATATTTTGCAGCAGCTTCTCTCAGAAGATGAAAAGTGTTGGGTAGAGTCCATAATAGAGTAGATTGTAAATGATCTGTAGAAGGAATAGGCTTGAGGTGCTGAATGGCCCTTTTTCATTCGATGGCTTCCTATCTTCTACTGTAACAGTTGAATGCACTGATAGTTTTTTGATTTTGCCCGAAGACTGATGCTCTCCCCACGAGACTACTCTTCACTGGGAGTGCCAGATCAGGGAATCACACATGTCTATGTCAACAAACTTATCTGTCAGCAAAGATTTAAAATCCAAATTGGAAAGATGGCACTCTGGAATAGAATCTTAGTGGCTCAATATATTGCTGTATCAATGAGCAATAGAACAGGGAGCTGCACCTAAGATCCCACAGATATTAAGCCCACAATTTGTTCAACATTATTGACATAAAGCTTATGGAGCTTGGTTCTCCTCTTATTGGCAGGGTAGTGGTGGGATAAGACCCGCCCACACAACCCTGCCGCTAACCTGCTCCACTTTTCTGGTTGGCCCTCATTATTTATGCAAGGTAGGATGGCAGCAGTAAAACCATTGCCTATTGGTTTATCACTACTGGGAAGGAGGGAAATTGGATGGTGCATCTGTCTTTAAAATGCTGCAGCAAGTCCAATCCTTCTTTTCATGTCTTCTTCGCAATTACTGTTCTCTGCCGCTTACCCACCAAGGTATACAAATGTTTTCACTTGTTTAACTGCATCCCCTCCAATTGTAATATCTACATCATTCTGATGCTACCCAAATGACATAACCTTCATCTTCTTTATGTTAATGTGTAATCCAAATTTTCGATTCTCTACGTACACCTTATCAGTTAGTCTCTGAAAATCTGTTTTAGATGTTGCAAGGTCAATGTCATCAGCAAATCTGAGATTGTTTAAAAGCTTGCCACATAAGGAGACTTCTCCAATATCATCTTTTAGTGCAAGATTCATTACTGCTTCCAGTACTAGATTAAATAAATTAGGCTACAGTGTGTGTCCTTGTCTCACCCCAACTGTTGATATAAACCATTCTGTTCATTTCCCATCCACTGTAACAGCGCTCAGGGACTTGTTATCAATGTTTTCTATCAGTTTGACAAGTTTCTCAAGAATACCATCAATCCTCAAGACATGCCATATGCCTTCTTGCCATACACTGTCAAAGGCCTGCTTAAAATCTCTGAAGTTGTTGTAACAATGGATGTCGCGTTCTATAAGTTTCTTTGAAATCTCTCTTATCACAAGTCTTATACAATGTCTTAGTAAATACTTTCCTGGGTATACTCAGTAAACTGATTCCTCTCCAATTGCTGCATTCGCTCTTGTCTTCTTTTTTGAAGATTAGTACTATTATCGCCTTTCCCCAGTCTTTAGGTACTTGCTCTTCTTCAAAAATGTTGTTTAACAGCCTTTGCATCTTTTTCACACCTCACCTGCCTCAACACCTCTGCAGTTATATTGTTGATACCAGGAGCCTTGTTCTTTTTCAAACTATCAATAGAAATCTTGACTTCGTCTTCCAATAAATCCAACTTCCCTCCATTTGTACAAGGCGGTTTCTCCAGAACTGACTCATCCACCATGCTTCGTACATTATATAGATCTTCAAAATATTCTTTCCACTATTTGCTCCACACTTGTATGTCCTCAATTATCTGTCCATTTTGGTGTTTCACTGCAGCCACTTTAAGTTTGTAAGATTCCAAGAGGGTGATTTTAACCCCCAACAATGGGTGGGGTTGGGTCGGGTTGTATGTGAAAATTTTAAAAATCTCAAACCTGAACCAAACCTGCTTCAAACCTGCCCACTTCCGGTTTTAACGGAGGCGGGATCGGGGGCGGGCAGCCAACCCATTCCCGGGAGGTGAGTTAGTCATTTAAATATTACAATTAGGCTGTATGCCTCAGATTTTATCTGTCTTCCAGGTTTAAACCTGGCCGGCCGGGTTTCCAGGGCCTCCTGCTTACCCCCCTCCAGGATTGTCGACAACTGCCCCCCCCGGCTCCAAGATTGGAGCCCCCCAAGATCCGGAACTCCCGCCACCACGCTCTCACTAACCCAGCTGCAGGCTCCCTACCTGCAATGAGGCCTGCAGCCTCCTCTGGAGCGTTCCCCGCCTGACAGGGAGCCAAGTCTGTCAATCAGGCTGGCTTCTGGGTGGGAAACCTGCTGAAAAAGGAGCACATGCTGAGGAGTCAAACTCCGCAGTGTGCGGGGAAACCCGGACTTCTGGGTTTCCCAACCGCAACTCCCCACCCCACTCAGAAAACCCGTCCCAGTGAAGATCGGGGTCCAAAAGGCTCTCATGAGGGGCTAACGCACCATTATCATCAACTAATCATTGGCGATCTTCTGTGTGATTAAGAAGCTAGCCTATCAGTAGACATGTTGCTGAGACAAAATAAAAACACCATTTTAGAAAAATGATTATGTTGAAAGCATTACAGATATCAAATGGTAATCTATTTTTCAATAGATTTAAATAAATACCTGGAAAGGGAAGAATGAATTATGTCAGGGAACAACAATGTAGCAGAACAAGGAAATTCAACAAAAACGTGGCGAGAAACTTCATCAAACACAACCTTGTTGCTATTAACCACATGTCAGGCAGGTATTGTAAGAACTGCAGTTACTGTTCTGCTCATAAATGAAGGAGAAATACTGTAGCTCAAAGATGAGGATGCACTGATGTGAAATGAATATATGTTGACAACAGTTTTATCACCTGAGCTATTAAAAGGTTGATCATCCTTATTCTATTACAAACTGTCATTTCTAGTTTCTCTAACTGAGCATATTTTACAGAATCTGATCTTTGGTGGTTTGAACCTTTACATCTGTATCTTGGGCTGGAATATTTACCTGGTGATGCGCGGGGAGCTGGAGGGTTCAGTAGCGCGGGAAACCCGGAAGTAGCTGCAGTGCGTCTATGAGTGGCTTCTTAACCCAGCCACTGCATTTGCATCTGACTTCCGGGTTTTCCGACCAATTAGGGCGAGAGGGCGTGATGACGACATGTATGGGTCTATTTCAGCAAAGAAGACAGGGTTGAAGTTGAAGGATTGTTTAGGTGGGAGAAACATAGCAAGATATATAGAATGGAGTCTCAGCATTCAAAGACTGTGCCTCGCTTTAGTGACGCCTCCCTGGACCTCATGCTGCGAGGTGTAGGGCCCGCAGGAAGATTATATTCCCTGCTGACAGGAGGAAGAAGCCAGGCTCACTGATGAAGAAGGCATGACTGGAGATAGCGGAGGAGGTGAGCAGCTGCAGTGTGGTGCCACGCTCCTGGATACAGTGCAGGAAGCGATTTAATGACCTCATGAGGGTAGGAAAGGTGAGTACAATGGCACATTCAACTACATCCTGCTGTGCTTGTCATCCCAACCCCCTCACTCTGCCTTCTCAAGGTAAACTCCTGTACATCACTCCTCACACCAACGTACCTTGCAGATGCACCCATCCCTCTGTATATGCACTTCCTCACATCCCCATCTGACCATCCTTCACTGAGACTCACCCTCACCTTAATGCAATGTCATGCCTCTCTCTCATAGTCACCCTCAACAGATGCTGTCCATCCATCCATACCACTCATTCCATGGCTCTCCCTCAAAGGTCTCTTGTTTCCCTCCTTTTTTTAATCCATTCTTGGGATGTGGGAGTTGCTGGCAAGGCCAGCATTTATTGCCCATCCCTAATTTCCCTTGAGAAGGTGGTGGTGAGCCGCCTTCTTGAACCGTGTGGTGACGGTACTCCCATAGTGCTGTTAGGGAGGGAGTTTTAGGATTTTGGCCCAGCGACGAAGGATTGGCGATATACTTCCAAGTCAGGATGGTGTGTGACTTGGAGGGGAACTTGGAGGTGATGGTGTTTCCATGCGCCTGCTATCCTTGTCCTTCTAGCTGGTAGAGGACATGGGTTTGGGAGGTGCTGTCGAAGAAGCCTTGGCGAGTTGCTGCAGTGCATCTTGTAGATGGTACACACTGTAGCCACGGTGCACTGGTGGTGGAGGGAGTGAATGTTTAAGGTGTTGGGTGGGGTGCCAATCAAGCCGGCTGCTTTGTCCTGGGTGGTGTCGAGCTTCTTGAGTGTTGTTGGAGCTGCACTCATCCAGGTAAGTGGAGAGTATTCCATCACACTCCTGACCTGTGCCTTATAGATGGTGGAAAGGCTTAGGGGAGTCAGGAGGTGAGACACTTGCCACAGGATACTCAGCCTCTGACCTGCTCTTGTAGCCACAGTATTTATGTGGCTGGTCCAGTTAAGTTTCTGGTCAATGGTGACCCCCCCAGGATGTTGATGGTGGGGGATTCGGCAATGGTAATCCCATTGAATGCCAATGGATGGTGGTTAGACTCTCGCTTGTTGGAGATAGTCATTGCCTGGCACTTGTGTGGCGCGAATGTTACTTGCCACTTATCAGCCCAAGCCTGAACATCGTCCAGGTCTTGCTGCATGTGGGCATGGACTGACCTTATGATGGAGGGAAGGTTATTGATGAAGCAGCTGAAGATGGTTGGGCCTAGGACACTGCCCTGAGGAACTCCTACAGCAATGTACTGGGGCTGAAATGATTGGCCTCCAACAACCATCTTCCTTTGTGCTAGGTATGACTCCAGCCAGTGGAGAGTTTTCCCCTGATTCCCATTGATTTAAATTTTACTAGGGCTCCTTGATGCCACACTCGGTCAAATGCTGTCTTGATGTCAAGGGCAGTCACTCTCACCTCACCTCCTTGCAGGTGAATAAAGCACAGAACACCAGGAAGAGGCAGAGATCTGGAGGTGGCCCTCCAGTCATCGCCATGCTCGAAGCTGCAGAGGAGGATGCACTTGATTTAAGTGGAATGTCGGCGTGCCTGGTGGTGGGAGATGGAGAGACAGGGAACTCCCAGCTACCTGGTGACAGAATTAATTATCACACAGCTACATGGCATACAACAGTCACTCTTATTGACTTGATGTCAGCAGCCAGTGAAATATGATCATGTGCATAATGTTAACTTAAAACATTTTTACCATGGCAGTTCTAATTCATGTCTTTAGTCTCCCATCGGCCCATCAAGTGTCCCAGAGGAGGTGGAGCCAGAGGAGGAAGACAACTGCTCCGAGGAGGCCGTGAACTCTGAGGGTGCACCATCACAGGACTAATACACACCATGCACCATCTCAGATACTCACACGTCAGTGGGAGCAGCAAGACAGTTAGTTGTGTTGTCAACTGGTGTCTCATAGATCACATGTGAGCAAGAGCAGCTGGTAGAGACAGGGACAGCAGTGGAGAGTCCTCGTCAAAGGGTGCAGGCTGCTCCAAGCTCTGCTCAGCTGGACACAGATGCTGAACCTCGGGGGCCGACAACAAAGAGGATGATTCTGGAGGTGCAGCAACAAATGCATGAGGTTCTGGCAGGATTTCCAGTCGCGATGTGCACACTTACAGAGGAGGGAAACAAGACCTTTGAGGGGGAGCCATGGAATGAATAGAATGGATGGTTGGACAGCATC
The DNA here is from genome assembly GCF_052327205.1 of Somniosus microcephalus. Taxonomy (NCBI): domain Eukaryota; kingdom Metazoa; phylum Chordata; class Chondrichthyes; order Squaliformes; family Somniosidae; genus Somniosus; species Somniosus microcephalus. The sequence goes on from NC_140988.1 coordinate 167,970,146, forward strand.
TGTTGATAGGCATGAGTGACATGATGTCACAGGCCTTAGCGTGTTCGTCCATGGAAAGAGCGGCCACTTCCATGGGGCATCAAATGCGGCTGTCAAACGAGTGCATGCTTGCACTTACCAATGGCTTGCACACTCTGAATGCCACCTTAACTAGGATAGATCAAAACCTAACCTTGGCCGTTCAGCACCCCACTGATGTGCAGCAAGGTGCTCTCTGGCTCATTGCTAGCAGGGAAGTGCGGGTGGGCCATGATGTCAAGAGGAGACATAGGACTGGATTTTGCCAGCCGAGACGAGTTGGGGGCGGGACTGCTGCCTTCCAGGTTCTAGTCCCGCCCCCAGTGACATCTGACAAACCCACGCTATTTTCCCTAGATTGGCCTTGTTAAGCCCGTCCTGCTGGTTTACCGGCCAATTAAGGGAAAGCCGGTGACAGATGACATCAGCGTATGATGTTTCATCTGTTGAAAAATTTTTGACATAAATTGTCAGCGTTTGACAGCTTTGAGAAGCTGTCAAATACTGACAATCTCTGTTCTAAGGTGAGCCCTTGCACAAAGGCTCACCAAGACCTCTCTCCTCAGCAGAAAGCAGATGGCTGCTGCATCTGAAAATGCAGCAGCCATTCTGTCAGCTCTGCTGTTGAGATGAGGTACCTTTGGATCCTCAACAGTTGAAGCCTGCAGAAAGAAGCAAAGTTAAGGAAACCTTTTTCAATATTTTACACTCGCCTCTCATGCTTACCTGTCCACACTTGCACCCATCACTCACCTCTACAGCTGACATTTCGACCCCTCTCACCCCCACAGACCCACTGCTCGCCTCGCTGACCCTGGCGGGGTTCGCAGCCATCGGGAAGCTCGCAATTGCAGGCGTAAAATGGGGATAAGCTGTAAAGTCTGTGGGTTGTTTAGTTAATTAATACACAGACTACCAGAGTAACTTAAAACAGGACTTTACTATTCGAAGGTCAGGGCGAATCTGCCCAATAAATCCTGACACAGCACTTATATACCGGTGTGGTCACCGTCGGTATTACAGTATACAGAAGCCAACAAAGTAGTGCAACACCTAAAGTAGTTCTCTTAAAGGTGGACGGTTACATACAATAGTTCTCTTAAAGGTAGACGGGTACATACACTACAATCCTCCCTTTTTAGCTTACAACATACTGATTCCCCATTAAACATACATTATAACATATATACAACTTTATGCAAGACAGTTCACAGATTCAGTCTCTCTGGAGGTTTCCGGACTCTGTCCGGATAACGCCTCGGTGGTGTCGTAACTCCCGGCGGGGTAGTAGGTGCTTCTGGCAAGGTCGATTCGGCTTGAAGGACAGTGTCAGGTTCATCTGATTCCAGTATTACCAGATCGGAGGTAGGTGTTCTGGGTATCTCTGTCTCAACATTAACCGTGTAAGGTGGTGGAGTAGGTTGGCCATTTGTGGCTGACCCTATGATCTGGTCAACATGGCGCCTTATTATACTGTCCCCAATGTCCACCGTATACATCAACGGCCCTAGCCTTTTTCCAATAGTTCCAGGCTGCCATTTCTCGGTACGGTAGTCCCGGGCCAAAACTTGTTGACCTATCTGAAAAGATCTAGTTGGCCTTTCATTCATGCCCTGTAATTGCCGGTTCTCTACGTCCCTTCTGACGTTTGGCTTAAGCAAATCCAGCCGGCATCTTAGTCGCCTATTAAAAAACATCATGGCAGGAGTTTGATTTGTGACCGCATGTGTTGCATTCCTGTACGCCAACAAGAAGCTATCCACCTTATGTTGTAAGTTAATGGCTTCATTACCCATGGCCTTTATGGCCTTCTTGAAGGTCTGGACAAACCTTTCAGCCAATCCATTGGAGGCGGGATGGTATGGGGCTGACGTGTAGTGCTTAACCCCATTGCTCTTTAAGAATTTCTTGAATTCTTCGGACACAAATTGCGGTCCATTATCAGAACAGATCTGTTCCGGCAGCCCATTCCTAGCAAACATGGTCCTTAACACTGTGATGGTTTTTCCCGTGGTGGTGGTGGACATCTTTATTACCTCCGGCCACTTGGAGTGTGCATCCACCACTATTAGAAACATTGAGTCCATAAATGGACCAGCAAAGTCGATGTGTACCCTTTGCCAAGGAGATGAGGGCCACTCCCATGGATGCAGAGGAGCCTGTGGTGGCGCGTTTTGGACCTTCTGGCATCCTCGACAGCTCTTAGTGATTTCTTCGATGTCCCCATCAATGCCTGGCCACCACACAAACGCTCTTGCTAGGTTCTTCATTTTCACTCCACCCAGATGTCCCTCGTGCAGCTCCTTTAACACCTTCTGTTGAAGTTTGGGTGGAATCACCACTCTAGATCCACACATCAGGGTTCCTCGACACACTGACAGCTGTTCTTTTCTCTGCGAAAATGCTGGCAGCGTTGGTTCGCCCTGTGCTGGCCATCCCTCCACCGTTAAATCATAGACTCGTGAGAGAGTCGGGTCATTTCTTGTTTCGTTTTCGATCATCGAATTTGTTACTGGTAGACATTCCACTATGGATGAGTGGAACATCTCTACCGGGTCCACTGTAGTCGCTTCTTCTACTATCGGCAATGGCAAGCGCGATAACCCATCAGCATTTCCATGCTGTTTGGACCTTTTGTATTCGATGTCATATTGGTGTGCCCCAAGTAACACGGACCACCTCTGTAACCTTTGCGCTGTCATGGTGGAAACGGCCTTGTTAGGGTTGAATATGGACACCAACGGCTGGTGGTCTGTCAGTAATGTGAACCTCTTGCCCTGCAGGTAATGATTGAATTTCTTTACGCCCCACACAAGGCTGAGGGCCTCCCTATCTATTTGAGCATAATTTCGCTCCGCGGAGGTCAATGATCGGGACGCGAATGCCACTGGCCTTTCCGAGCCATTTGGTAACTTGTGTGAAAGTACTGCTCCAATTCCATAGGGGGAAGCATCACAAGCTAGACGAAGAGGTAACGTTGGGTTGAAATGAGCCAACGCTTCTTCAGAGGTAACGCCTTGCTTCTGCGAAAGGCCTTTTTACATTCCTCACTCCACTTCCATGGTACTTCTTTCCGCAACAGAGCATTCAGCGGATGCAGCACCGTGGATAGATTCGGCAGAAGCTTGTGATAATAATTAATCAACCCCAAGAATGATCTTAACTGTGATACGTTTTCCGGAGCGGGGGCCTTCACGACAGCTTCTATCTTGTCAGGTGACTTGTGCAGCCCCTCTCGGTCAATGACATGACCGCAGTACGAGATCCGTTTTTGGAAGAACTCACATTTCTTGCGATTAACTCGAAGGCCATATTCCTTCAACCTAGTGAGCACCAGTTTCAAATTTGTGAGGTGTTCTTCCTCGTCTTCTCCCGTAATCAGGATATCGTCTAAGTAACACTGCGTGCTTGTAATACCTGCTCCATGGCCCTCTGCCAAATTGCTGGAGCCGAAGCTACCCCAAAAACCAGTCTATTATAACGATACAAGCCTCTGTGTGTGTTGATGGTGAGGTACTGACACGACTCTTCCTCGACTTCCATTTGTAAGTATGCCTGTGTCAGGTCTATCTTGGTGAAGTGTTTCCCTCCAGCCAACGAAGCAAAGATATCTTCAATCCGCGGAAGCGGGTATTGTACCGTGTGAAGCACCGGATTCACTGTGATCTTGAAGTCTCCGCAGATGCGGACCTTCCCCGGTCCCCCTGGCTTGTTACTTGGTGAAGACTTCATGACGGGAACAATGGGCGTGGCCCACTCACTCCAGTCCACTTTTGACAGTACCCCTGATCGTTCAAGTTCTTCCAGTTCTGCCTCCACAGCAGGTCGTATCGCGTAAGGTACCGATCTGGCTTTGAAAAATTTTGGGCTTGCATGTTCTGCAATCTTAACCTTTGCTTTAATTCCTCGCAGTGTTCCCAGTCCTTGCTGGAATACCTCTTTAGCTTCGTCCAATATTCTGGACAACCGTTCAGGTTTGACATCTTCCTTTCCGGAATCTACCGTCATGGTGTTTAGTGAATGCCAGTCTATCTTTATTTTCCTGATTCACTCCCATCCCAGAAGTGGTGGACCTCCCTCAGGCAACACATACAGGTCCATCCTTTGGTGATCTTTGTCCTTGTATCTCTCCTTGACTTCTATCTTTCCGATGGGGTATACTTTGTGCCCCGTGTATGTCTGCAATACTAGTTCCGTATCCCGTAGGGGAATATGCTTGAATAACTTTTTATAATCATGCTTATTCATGACCGTCAACGCCGACCACTTCCATTTTCACTTGGACTTTTGCAATCTGTAGTGTGATCCAGATAGCTTGTCGGTCAGCTTCATTACTCACATTGTGAATTCTCAGACTATCCAGTTCCTTGCAGTTGGAGTGTGAGTCCAAATTCTGTTCTTCCGGACTCTTCCTAGTCACCTCATGTACCTTTCTGTACCTCTTTTGTGGTGACTCATTATTGTTGGTCTTCTTTCCTGACCGGCATACCTTAGCTATGTGACCGAGCTTGCCACATTTCCTACATTCCTGGTTTTTAAACCAGCATTGGTTCTGGTCGTGTGTTGTCTTCCCACAACGATAGCATTTCGTTGTACCCGAAGTAATTTGCTGCACACTGAGTGCCGCTGCCTTTAGCTGCATTTCCGCCGTTCCTTTCGCTGCGGCTTCGTTCGATGCAGCAATAAGGACAGCCTTATCAAGTGTAAGATCATTCTCTTCGAGCAGTCGTTTTTGTGTTTCTTCCTTCGACATTCCGCACACGAATTTGTCTCTGAGTGCCTCTGCCAGATTTTCCCTAAACTGACAGTGTTTCGCTAGCCTACGCAATTCAATCAGGTACTCCGCGTTGCTTTCCTCTTTCCGTTGCGTTCTCGCGTAAAATTTGGATCGTTCCACTAACATCAGTGGTGCGGGGTTAAAATGATCCTTCAGGACAGCAACAATATCATCGAAAGTCTGATCCGCCGGTTTAGCTGGTGCTAGTAGATGCTTCAAGAGCCCGTATGTCTTCACGCCCATCGAGTTTAGCAAGGTTATAGCTTTGTCATCTTCTTCTATTTTATTGGCCTCACCATAGATCTCAATGCGTTCCACATACGTGGCCCATTCTTCTACCTCGGAATTAAAATCATTGATGTTACCACGCTTAGGCATCTTCCTCTCTTCCTGATAACACCACGGATTATTTCTTTAAATTTTCTTTTTTTTTCTTCAAGATGGCGGTTCCCGCGAAAATGGCGGTTTCCCGCGCTTATCTTCTCTCCCCGCCCACTTCAATGGCGGTTCCCCGCTTCTGTCTTCTTCTCCGCCTAATGGCGGCTTCCCGCGTTTCTTCCCCTGGCGGGAGGGGTACACTTTCCCCACGGGCGACAGCCGCTGGCTTTCAGGTTCACAGCCTGCACGTCGGCTTCAGTGCTTTCCCTTTTCTCGGCAGGGCAACCGGCGCTGGGTACACCCCATTGACGGCGAACAGTTTCAGCCGCTGGGCTGGCTCTCGCTCAGTTCCCCTTGCTCGGGCTCTGTCTCTCTCCCGCTCGCTCGGCTCTACCGGCGCTGGGTACACCCCGTTGACGGCGAACAGTTTCAGCCGCTGGACTGGCTCTCGCTCAGTCTCCCTTGGTCGGCTCTGCCTCTCCCGCTCGCTCGGCTCCCAATCGCGCCTCCCAGCCCTCTCGCAGTCCGGCGCTTCCCTCCCCGGCTGCGGCTGAGTTTTTATATCTTCCCGCGCCTATGCTCCTGGTCGCAGCGCTTCGTGGCTTCGGTCGCTGCCCGGCCTTTTTCGCCGGTCGCGGTCTAGCTGTCTCACGACGCCGTTGCGTCCCCAGCCTGTCTGTACCGCGGCTTCCTTGCTCCACGCTGCCCCAGTCTCAGCACCTCTGGGCCCGACTTCTGTCCGGCTCCTTTCCCCCTCGACCGTGGTCGAGTGCACCGCCCTTATCCTCCGGTTATTCTTTTTACTTTTCCCTTACTCACAGTCACCGTGGCCGGCTTGCTTCTCGTGCTGATCGGCTCACTCCTCACCGTGGCAGAAGGGACAGTCAGTGCCTGTTGCTGATGGAAGTCTTTGTCTCTGAATTCTTCCTCCTTTCCAGCTCTGCAGACTCGAGTTTTCTCCCAGCAGAATGATGAGGGCGGTTGCCTCTTCTCGACGCTCGTTAACTGCTTCGGAAGTATTGTTGCCGCAGGGTACGATCGGACTCGTCGCCACTGTAAAGTCTGTGGGTTGTTTAGTTAATTAATACACAGACTACCAGAGTAACTTAAAACAGGACTTTACTATTCGAAGGTCAGGGCGAATCTGCCCAATAAATCCTGACACAGCACTTATATACCGGTGTGGTCACCGTCGGTATTACAGTATACAGAAGCCAACAAAGTAGTGCAACACCTAAAGTAGTTCTCTTAAAGGTGGACGGTTACATACAATAGTTCTCTTAAAGGTAGACGGGTACATACACTACATAAGCCTCAAAACTGCCTGTTAACTACCTGTTAACAGGCAGTTAATTGGCTCTAATCCCCTTCCCGCCTCGAGGAGACAGGTCCCTGCGTGACTCGGGGACCTGTCTCCCGGGAAGATGGCACGGAGGTGGGTTGGGGGCGGGGTTGGTACCTGCTCCCAGTTTCTGCCATTTTCCCGTCAGTCCCGCCTCCAAACCCGCCTCCTCAGGGCTGGTAAAATCCAGCTCTTAGAGTGGGGACTCTGCTCAAATCGCTCCCACTTCTCACCTGTTGCCCTCCCCTCAGTCAGAGCCTCACATGCTGCCTCGGATCCCGATGGCCGAGTCTGCCTCTACACAGATGCAGGTGGAGCAGTCTTTGGCGGTGCCCTCACGGGCTCCAAACCCAAAAGACGTCAGCCAAGAGCATCTCAGCAGTCAGAGCAGGGATGCAAGCAGCCAGCCTCTACCTCTGCTGAAGCCACAGGGGTTGCACGCAATGTTCCCTCTCATTTTTCTTGGTGCTGCGCAGCTTACTGGGAACGTTGGATGCATGTCGTAGGAGTTGTAGGCAAAGGAAGATAAAAGATCAGTAGTTGCACAGGGTATGCACATGGGTGTGTTAGACATGTCACAATGATAAGTTAATGTATAAATTTTGATCCACATATAAATTATTTCTTTGCCTTTCCAGTCTTGCCCATTTTTGCCTGCAGCCTGGCAACTGGCCTTCTCAGTTCTGATGAATGGTAAAACAAGACTTAAATCTGAGCAATGGGTGTCTGTGAAAGGGATGATTTGTTGATTGCAGGATTGCTTTGTGCTGGGGGAGGGGGTGGGGGTAGGGCAAGTGGGTTCAGCATGTGGCTGCCAGATGTGTACAGTGGTGCAACCTAACTAAATCTTGCCATGATGAATCCATCCCGGGCAACAATGTGTGCTGCTGCTGCTTGTGCCATTGCCATTGCCACATGACGTTGTGCAGAGTGCAACAAACCACAGCCATTTTGGAGACCCTGGTTGGTGCGAATTGAAGGACACCTGCAGATCTGTCGAGGCACCTGAAGCGCATCTTCAGCATCCTGATTGCTTGCTCAATGACACATCTCATCGTTATATGGCTTTGATTGTAGCGCTCTTGGGCTTCATTGCTTGGGCTCCTCATGGGTGTCATCAGCCACGTCTTAACTGGATAGCTCTTGTCTCCAAGCAGCCAGCTGGTAAGTCTGTTCAGAGGTATGAAGAGATCAAGGAGGGTGGACTGGTGCACGACAAATGCAGTTGGCAGCTCCCTGGGAATCTTGCACACATGCATGATGATGTTTTTATGGTTACAGATGAGCTGCACATAGAGGGAGTGGAAGCCCTTATGGTTCACAAACACTCATAGAATCATAGAAAGTTACAGCACGGAAGGAGGCCATTTCGGCCCATCGTGTCCGCGCCGGCCAACAAAGCGCTATCCAGCCTAATCCCACTTCCTAGTTCTTGGTCCGTAACCCTGCAGGTTACAGCATCCCAAGTGCACATCCAAGTACTTTTTAAATGTGGTTAGGGTTTCTGCCTCTACCACCCATTCAGGCAGTGAGTTCCAGACCCCCACAACCCTCTGGATGAAGAAATTTCCCCTCAAATCCCCTCTAAACCTTCCACCAATTACTTTAAATCTGTGCCCCCTGGTTTTTGACCCCTCTGCTAAGGGAAATAGGTCCTTTCTATCTACTTTATCTGGGCCCCTCATAATTTTATACACCTCAATAAGGTCTCCCCTCAGCCTCTTCTGTTCCAAGGAAAGCAAACCCAGCCTATTCAGTGTTTCCTCATAGCTAAGATTCTCTACTCCCAGCAACATCCTTGTAAATTTCCTCTGTACCCTCTCTAGTGCAACCACATCTTTCCTGTAATGTGATGACCAGAACTGCATGCAGTACTCTAGCTGAGGCCTAACTAGTGTTTTATACAGTTGAAGCATAACCCCCCTACTCTTGTATTCTATGCCACGGCTAATAAAGGCAAGCATTCCGTATGCCTTCTTAACCACCTTATTTACTTGGCCTGCTACCTTCAGGGATCTGTGGACCTGCACTCCAAGGTCCTTTTGTTCCTCTACACTACTCGGTGTCCTACCATTTAATGTGTATTCCCTTTCCTTGTTAGTCCTCCCCAAATGCATTACCACACACTTCTCCAGATTGAATTCCATTTGCCAATGTTCTGCCCACCTGACCAATTTATTGATATCTTCCTGCAGTCTACAGCTTCCTTCTTCAGTATCAACCACACAGCCGATTTTAGTATCATCTGCAAACTTCTTAATCATAACCCCTATATTCAAGTCAAGATCGTTGATATATACCACAAATAGCAAGGGACCTAGTACTGAGCCTTCCAGTCACAAAATCACCCATCAACCATTACCCTCTGCTTCCTGCCTCTGAGCCAGTTTTGAATCCAACTTGACACTTTGCCCTGGATCCCATGGGCTTTTAACTTCATGACCAGTATGCCATGTGGAACCTTATCAAAAGCCATGCTAAAGTCCATATACACTACGTGAAATGCACTACCCTCATCTACCCTCCTTGTTCCCTCCTCAAAAAATTCAATCAAGTTTGTCAGGCACGACCTTCCCTTACCAAATCCGTGCTGACTATCCTTGATTAATCCGTGTCTTTCTAAATTAAGATTTATCCTGTCCTTCAGCATCCTTTCCAATAATTTTCCCATCACCGAGGTTAGGCTGACTGGCCTGTAATTACTCGGTCTATCCTTTTCTCCCTTTTTAAACTCCTGGGTGATCTGGGGGAGCCTTGATTGCCACATGTGTGCAGTCAATGACGCCCTGCGCCTGCAAGAAGCCAGCCAGAGCCGCAAAGCCGAGCGCCCACTCAGTCTGACTAGCTTTATCAGTGGCAAAATATACATAATTGCGTGCCCTGGCAAACATGGCATCGGTCACCTGTGTGATGCATTTGTGGGCGGCCGACTGCGAGATCTTGGAAATGTCTCCTGCAGATCCCTGAAAGAAGCCTGAGGCGAAGAAGTTGAGGGCGGTGGTCACTTTGACAGCCACTGGTAAAGCGTGACACCAGGTCTAGTTGGCAGCAGGTCTTGTTCCAGGAAGCTGCAAATGTCTGCGACCACCTGATGCAATAGCCTGAGCCTCCTGAGGCACTGGTGTTTGGACGTGTCCAGGAAGCTGATTCTCTGCCTGTATACCCTGTGTTGCGGGTATCGCCTCCTGCAAGCTGCACCTCTGTGCTCATCCCCTCTCTCCTTTGGAGTGCTAGATCTGTGAGGAGAAGACTGCTGGTGCTCCTGCTGGTTGCTGCTGGTGCTGCTCGTCCTTCTGCTGTTGATGCTGGTGTTCAGCTTGGTCCTCAGCTGATCCGATATATGACAGATGGAAAGTGGAGATCAGACGCACAAACCTCCAAAGTAGTTAGAGAGACCTCCAAAGTAGTGAAAGTCATCTCCAAAGTTGGAGAAATCACCTGCAAAATACTGAAAGCAAACTCTCAGAACAAGTGCTGTGAGCAAAAGCCTTTCACTTAGGCAAGGGAGCAGGTGTGAGGTCTCGGTACTTATGGTATTTTTTGCCTGCCATTTGCTCAGCCATCTCATTGCTGCTGTGCTCTTGCCTTGTTTTCACTGACGAGGTCCAGGAAGACCCACAATGAAAGTTGAAAATCCCTGTTTAAAAAAATCTGTTAACTACCTCTTAACTAACTCTAAATTGCTTTAAATTGCTAACCCGCCTCTCCCGAGGGAGTTTCTCACACACTGACGAGCGCACTCCAGTGAACTGTGCAAGTTGGCGGGTTGAAGCCAGCTTCCCTACGCACTTTCCATTTCAACGCATTTTACCACCCACTCAATCTTTGATGGTAAAATTCCCCCCATAGAGTCTAAAACATTAAATGATATTATCAAAAAAGCATTGGATTGAATTTTTCTAGTTTCCTCTGTAAAAAAGCACAATGAGATGTCAAACCACTTGCGTGGTTTAACATAACTCTAAACCATATTGGTTTTGCTATCCTTAACAGGCCACTGTACTAACCAAACTAACTGATTGTAGAGAAGCTAAAGATCTGCAGGGAAGGCGATTTCTAGGATTGCTGTGTAGACATGCATAGTTATTCATGGCACAACGTCCTGGGTTCATTCTGTAGTACTGTTGTTGTCAGTCTTTTAGCTCACATTGTTTTGCAGTTGGACGGTCATGCTTTCAGAAAATTGGCTGTTCTACAAGGTCAGGTGCTGTAAGCTGATGTAATAGTGACAAGTCATAACGGTGTTTGTAATGTTTAATGTTTGGGAACTAAGTGCACTTAATGGCATTTTAGTCTTATCTTAGTTAACACCTCATTATCCCTGTACTCAGAGCTGTAATTGTCCTTCAGTTTGAGGTGATTCAGAGGGACTGTAACACCATATCTACTTTTGTACTAAAGAACAGTGTTACATAAAGAGAGCAGAAAAGAGCATAAATGAACTGGATGGAGAACAGAGAGCCTTCTGATGAAGGAATACAGGCCAACCTAGGAGACGATCACAAGCTGACCAATCGGCTCAAAAAAGCTGAAAATAAAAAACAACCTCTGAATATAGGTACAATAGCAAAATACTGCAGATGCTTGAAATCCGAAATAACAACAGAAAATACTGGAAAAACTCAGCAGGCCAGGCAACATCCGTGGAGAGAAATTAGAGTCGACGTTTCGGGTCAAAACCCTTTATCAAGACTAAAGAGGCACAGGGAATGAAATAGATTAAGAGGCCGGGCTGGGAGAGAACATAAGAGAAGAGACATTAAGAGGTATTCAAAATGAGACAAGATGGTGATAGGACTAGTGGAGACAAAAGACAGCTCTTTTGTCTCCACTAGTCCTATCACCACCTCGTCTCGTTTTGAATACCTCTTAATGTCTCTTCTCTTTTGTTCTCTCCCAGCCCGGCCTCTTAATCTATTTCATTCCCTGTGCCTCTTTAGGCTTGATAAAGGGTTTTGACCCGAAACGTCAACTCTAATTTCTCTCCACGGATGTTGCCTGGCCTGCTGAGTTTTTCCAGCATTTTCTGTTGTTACTCTGAATATAGGCCTCTGACATGTAGTTCACCAAGAAATCAAATAGGGAATTCAGAAGAAACTTCTTTACCCAGAGAGTGGTGAGAATGTGGAACTCGCTACCACAGGGAGTGGTTGAGGCAAATAGTATGGATGCATTTAAGGGGAGGCTGGATAAGCATATGAGGGAGAAGGGAATAGAGGGTTATGCTGATAGAGTTAGATGAGGAAAGACGGGAGGAGGCTCGAGTGGAGCATAAACGGACTTGTTGGGCCGAATGGCCTGTTTCGGTGCTGTATATCCTATGTAATCCTATATAACAGTTACACTGAAAATGCAGTATAGTGGGAAATTCTGGCAAGAATTGCAAGATTTTCACTTATTTCTTGCAAAGAAATGGTGTACTTTTGCGGACTATCTGTGTGAAAAATTGACATTTGGCCTGTAGCTGAAAAGAAAGTTTTCTGGTGCAGATGTAAATATTGACAGGCAAGGTAAGTGTTAGAAATGTGTCATAAAGGTGTTGGGCAGTGTGGCAAGTAACCAATGGAAGTAAGAATCCAACGGAGCCCGAAGTTACAGTGACAAAAGCAAAAGAGGCTGTGTTTTCCTCGTACAATGTCAGGTGAACACCAAGAGAGTATCAGTACACGAGGAGCACACAAGGTACCAGATCTATATTAGGACAGCTGTACTTGTTCTTTCTGGAAAAAAGGAGACTTTGAGGTGATCTAATTGACAAAACTTATCCAGGTGAATTGTTCACTATAGAAATGGCTCAAATACTAGAAGCATAAAAATGAGGAAGTTAGACGAATGAGCAGGAATCAGACAGAACTTTATTACACAAAGGATAACAGAGTTGTGCAATAAACTATCAAAGAAGGCCATCAAAATTATAATTATATAAATAAATGGATTCAAGGGACAGCAGGATCAATTTCTCCAGAGAGAGAATGGATTGCAGAACACTGATGTTGAGAACAATTTAGAAGGGACAGGCTTGTTGGGTCAAAATGTCAATCTTCCTTCCTACCCCCCCCCCCCCCGCCACCCCCGTCCCCCCTCTCAGTCCTTTGTCCCAGCGATGGTCAGGAGTGCCAGGATTTCAGAGCCTGAAGGCACTCGTGGTACATGCCTGCCTCCATGCAGGGCCTAGCACCAGTGGAAGGGACAGGAAAGTGAGACACAGTTGCAGGCCTCTGAGGCTTACACACTGGTTGGGGCCTAAAAATATAATGCTTAGCTCCATTCTTTGGGCTGTCCAGGGATCCCTGCAGATGGGGAAGGCTACAGCACCATGTTTTCTGGGCATTTCTGTGTTGGTCATCAAGCTGACGCAGGGCAAGATCTGCTCTTCGCATCTTTGCAGAAAAGTCCCAGAAATCTGGGGCAGTTTTAAAGGGCCAGAGGCTAGTGAAGTTGTTGTTTCCAAGGGGAAAGGGTCTGGAAACTCATCCCTCTTATGTTTATAGGTAGACAAGCAGAGACAGGGTTAGACCTGCCCAGGACATAGACAAGCCAGGAAAAGATAAAGCAAGGCAGTGGAATTGCTGCAGATTAGAAGGCAAAGCTGAGGAATAAGCATATCATGCACAGCAAGTCATGGAGATAACAGCATTAGCTTAAAATGACTAAAATATTGTGTTACAGTACCCTAATATCCATAGGTTAATTCTTGATTATGTAGCCTATTGATTGTGGGCTTAACAAAATACAGTAATTACTAAAGTTGAGACTGTTGACACACATTTAGAACTGTGGACCATTGATGGCAGTTAATTTTGTATCTTGTTGATTTATGATATGTAATCCAAAGCTAAGGTTAATTCAAAGCAGAAGTTTCAGGTTGGTTGGTTAATTAACTCCCTCGCTGCCCCCCAGCCCCAATCCTCTTTTTGGTTGGTTACACAAGGCCCAAGCTTATATTTAATGCTTTACCGCTCCTGTATGCACTTCACATAAATTGTGAGTTGGATAGAGAGTAACTGCTATCTACTCCTGTTTTTCTGACATCTGGTGAGGTCCAATGTTGCATCTGTCTTTAAGATCACCTGAATAACTCAGTGGGGGAGAAATTCGGTTGTTAGCGCCAGCGATTAGCGCCTAAAGAGGCCGAGCATTGGGGCATTACCCAATTTTCGGGTGGGCGCAGTGAACCCAGCACCTCTTGCCATATTGAGTGGGCTTTTAGCGCCGGCGCTAAATCTTACGCAGGCAGATCATGACGTCATTTCAGTGTGCAACGCCTTTTTGGCACCCCGGACCGGAAATTCAGTGGCGCCCCCCTCTGTTCCAACCAGCGCTAATAAGGACAGCTTCCTGGAACGTTCCCCAGTCGCTCTCGGGCTTAGGGGACTGTTCTTTAAAGGGGACTGCACTGGTAGAAAAGCGACAGCCATTTTGGGAGCACAACTTATTTGAGATTTACACAGAGTTGCAAAGTTTAACTCTGAGCCATTTCACTAGTGACCCAGCGCTGCCAGAGGACCTTCAGCCTTCATACCATCACCCTGCTGCTGGTGAGCGTTTACACCCTATTTAATTTCTGCTGACTTATTATGGGGGCTGCTTTGGAGGGGAACATCCCGCTGCTCGACCATCTGGAAAGGGCACAGGGACGAAGGGAGAGAGGGCCAGGAATGGCCAGACAGAGGAGGGCCAACAGACGTCGCCACACCAGACCTTATGCTGCCAGGGTATTCAGGCAGCAGTTCTCTTACCTCAACATGTCAGAGGAGCAGTGTGTTAGGAGGCTGCGATTCCAAAAGGAGGTGGTGACTGAGCTGTGCCACCTGCTTCAGGAAGATCTGCAGCCGCAGATAAGGTGCAGGACCTCTCTGTCGGTGGCTGTGAAGATAACAGTGGCATTGAATTTCTATGCGACCGGCTCCTTCCAGTCAGCAACTGGGGACATTGCCAACATATCCCAGTTTGCGGTGCATAGCTGCATCCAGCAGGTTACAGATGCCCTGTTTAAAAGGCGGCGTCAGTACATATCCTTCAATGTGACACCAGAGAAGCAGTGGGAGTGCGCAGAGGGCTTCACGGCAATAGCGGACTTCCCCGTGGTGCAGGGCGCCATTGACTGCACGCACGTGGCTTTGCGGGTGCCTGTACAGAATCCTGAGGAGTTCCGCAACCGCAAGGGGTTCCACTCCTTGAATGTGCAGCTGGTCTGTGACCACCGGCAGCTGATCCTGGCGGTCAATGCACAGTTACCAGGCAGCAGCCACGACGCATTCATCCTGCGCCAGACTTCAGTCGCTGACCTTTGAGGCGCCGGCTCACCCAGAAGGCTGGCTTCTCAGCGACAAGGGCTATCCACTGTGCCCATGGCTGATGACTCCACTCCATACGCCCAGCAGCCCTGCAGAAGAGCACTACAACGTCAGCCATCAGGCAACAAGGAACATTGTGGAGCACACAATCGGTGTGCTGAAGCAGCGGTTCCGCTGTTTGGCCCATTCAGGAGGAGCCTTGCAGTACTCACCAGAGAGAGTCTCCCACTTTGTCATTGTCTGCTGCATGCTCCATAACCTCGCCACCCTGCGCACCCAGCCAATGCCAGTAGACATTGGAGGAGCAGGAGGAGGGGGACCAAGACGGGAGGGTCTGAGAAACTGGAAGGGCCGTCCATCTGAGGCTGATAAGGATATGGTTCTAGGCCCGTCTCACGGACTGCTTGGTGCCATTCGAAGACCAGGAATGGAACCATTCGGATAACCCAAAGCCTATGAAGGCCACAATGATTGTAAATAGCAGACATGGCCAATGACAATAAAAAATTTTGTTTATTTTGAAAACTGTGCTTCCTTCCAACATGACAAAGCAATGGCAACAGAAAGCTTAACTAACAAACTAACACATAAGTGTATCGCACACCCCGGGAGACTATCCAAAACATGACTAACATTCAGACCAGCATCCACGGCCTTGATTTCTAGAAAAGGACGTTTCAGCAGCACCTTCTACTCTTTCCCCTTTGATGGTGATCTACTTCTCTTGCGAGAACGGCCCCTTCCCTCCCTGCAGCTCCTCCGTAATGGGACCCCAGTGGCTGCATGAAGGCTGGGGGACGCCTGCTGACTGTCCGAAAGCGCAGATGCCCCTGAGGGACGGCCTGGACGGACTCTGAGCTTGGAGGGGCCGGATGCTGACTGCTCCAAATGGGCATGGGTGGAAGCAGTCTGTCCTGCAGGTGATGGCAGCTGCAGTGGAGACGTGCCAGCATTGGCATCAGGAATGCTGACATCCTGAGAGCGGACACCTGCTCCGTGGTCGGCCGACACACTGGCACTCTGGTCCGCATGCTGCGGTGCTGCCCCGTCAATCGGCTGGTCCACAGATTGCTGGCCTGCTGTGGTGCTGCAAGGGCCCCGGGTAATCCTGCCTGATCCATCGAGGGTGGCAGCAGTCAGTGCTTGTGTGGCCTCAATCTGCCTCTGCATGAGGCTAGCGAGGGACTGCGTGGCAGCACTCCGCACTTGCGTGGCAGGTGCCAGTGCTTCGGTGAAGCCCTGGACAGTCCTTTCCAGTGATGTAGCGACGCCCTGGACAGTCCTTTCCAGTGATGTACCGACGCCCTGGACAGTCCTTTCCAGTGATGTATTGACGCCCTGGGCAGTATTTTCCAGGGCTGCCCCGAAGCCCTGGGCACTCCTTTCCTCCTTTCCTGTGCTGCCCCGAAGTCTTGCACAATCCTTTCCTGTGCTTCCCCGAAGTCTTGCACACTCCTTGCCAGTGCCTCGATGGATTCAGGCATCCTTGCAACTGCAGCCATCAGCTCAGTGTGCCTGAGTCGAGCCTGGGCGCTCATTTCTGCGAGGGAATGCACCTCTTCTGCGCTCTGTGCAGCAGTCATCGTGGCCTGACGCGCCCTCCGGGGAGACGGCTCCTGAACTTCCCTACCCCCCTTGTGCTGCTGGAGGCCGCTGGTTCCTGCAACTGGTTCCTCCTCAGAGCCATCCCCCCCGCCCCCTCCCAGGGAAGCACTATCCCCAGTCTGCAGATGGGCTGGCTCACCGGAGGGTGGGACGGATGGTCCGGCTTCCTCCTGCTCATCGCCTCCGGAGTCAGTGTCCCTGGCAGCTTGATGGCCCGGCTCCCGAGCTGGTGATGCAGCATCTGAAAGCAGGGAGGTTGAAGAGTGGCTTTAGCGAAAGGACAAGGTGGCAGCAAGGGATGCAAGAGTGCGGCAATGCTCTGACATGGGTCCAGACTGAAAAAGCATGCTGGTGGGGGGAACAAGTGGAAGGAGAGAGTTCAAAAAGATGATGACCTTACCATCGCTGTGCACAATGGGGTTGGCAGCTCCAGTGGTGACAGGACCACTCATCCGGCCTCCAACAATCTGGTGGACTCTTTCCTCCAGGTCCGTGAGTTCCTGCAGCTGAGGAGGGCCCCCTCCAGTACGAATCTGTTCCCTCCGGTTCCTGGCCAGCTTGCCCTGCAGGAGAAAGGACGGGAAGTTATGAAACATGCTGCCCTGAGTTGTCATCTCATGCCCCCCCATGGTGGATCAGCCCTTACATTATGCCCTGAGTTGTCATCTCATGCCCCCCCATGGTGGATCAGCCCTTACATTATGCCCTGAGTTGAATGTGCATGTGCGTTCCCAGAAAGGGCCATGGGTGCTGGCTGACAGATGGCCATTGGGGCATCGCGCACCCTCTGGCCATAAAGTCAGGTGCAGATGGAGGGATGAAGAAGATTGCCGACAAGCCACTCACCCTAACGACCCGAGTGAGATTGTTGAACTTCTTCCTGCATTGCACAGGAGTCCTGGGCACCACGCTGCTGGAGTTGACTCTTTGACAAACTTCCCTCCAAGCTCTGCGGTACTCGTTCTGATGAGGCCTCCTGCCATTGTCAGGGTACAACACTGCTCACCAGCGCTCCACTGCGCCAACCAAAGCATCCAATGCCCTTTCGGTAAAGCGCTCCGCTCTCTGCCTCACCCTCTCCATCTGGTCAAAGTTTGTAATGCCTCAGATTGCACAGCGCCGATTTTGAGGCCTACAGGGCGATGAGTGTGGCTGCTGAACCTAAATGACCCGCCCCTTTAAGAGCTGGCCGGCACCAGCATGTCTCGTGCTCATCGATTATTGACAGCACCTGCGCTGCGCCCGTCCGCCCAGATATTGAGTAGCGCAGCCAGGTTAGCGCCTTAGGAGTCCCGTGCAGCGCCTGATTTTACGCCGCAATCTCCTTCAGGGGCGATGAAACCCAATATCGCTGGAGGTGGCGATAAGTTGCGCCTGGCGATACAATATGCGCTCCGCCAATTCTAGCACCCCAAGCGGGGCTATACCCAATTTAATAATTAATAATAATAATAATTCAACTTTATTGTCATTGCACAAGTACATGAACAACGAAATGTGATCTTGCAAGCTCCCATGACTGGGAGAAGCAAAGCCGCTGCGTCGGTGCGTGCCGCCATTCCATTTCCACCATTCCTCCTGTCCGACAATCTTCAGCCCACCGCCCGGGCCTGCTCACCAGCCGCTCCTCCCGTGACCTTCTCACCAACCGCCCCTCCTCGGGGCTCCTTCCCGTGAACTTCTGCATCTGGTCTTCCCTGATGGTCACCCCTCTAAGTACTAACCAGGCCTGGCTCTGCTTAGCTTCCAAGCCTTGCCAGTGACCCTGTCCCCAGTTTGTTTTTGTTAAATAATACTTTACCTGTCTTGTCCGCAGTGAGACAGGATTCCAGCCAGATCAGAAAACAACAACCTGTGTGGCAAAGTAACTCTTTTCCTGAGATTTTCCGCTCCAGTGGAAATGCTGCTGCGAGTGTGGAAGGGCAGGAGACCCTGTGACAAGGGTCCTCGCCCAATTTTCCATCCTTTTACCACCAGAAACCAGCGAAAACAAGGAGAAAAATCCTGCCTATGTGGTTTCAATGCACACTTTAACAGGGGCCAAAATCCCCTCACAAATGTTGTGCTGCATTTTTTCAGGCACTAAACACCTGAATACTGTCAGCAACAAATAAAAATATTAAGTGAAGATTTTATTTTCTCAGTTAGAGAATAGGGGAGAGGATCTTGGTTTTCTATGAGGACTGTAAGGCCTGACACTCATCCACCTCTACAGTGAATTATGTCATACTTATGTATGATTTTATTACCCCAAGTTGTCCCTCCTTTCCTAAAGATGATGACGTTCAGGAATATGGTTCCATGAGCAGTCGCAGCCCTCCAGTACCACAGGCGCCAGCAACGGAGCTCAACCCTGACCTCACCTGTCGTAGTACACGCAGGCACACTTTAACGGATTGAGCCTGGGGGTTGGGTGGGGTGGGGCAGGGTAGAGTCAGGAGCAGAAACGCTGGCTGATTTTTTCTTCACCTTAAGGAGGTGCACTGAGAACAGCTGTAGTTCCTGGTTCAAACCAGCTGGCTCAGCACAGGTCAGGGATCAAACCTATGGCTTTGTTGCTGTATATGATTTACTTCTACAGCACACAGTGCATGTCCCCCCTGAGTGATCAGTGAGGCCTGTGTACACCTTTTGTAACTATAGGCTTCTTATCCTGACTTTACACTTAGAGGAACTCATGAACTGAACGCAATGACGGACTTTTTTGAGAACATGCATTAATTCCTGACAAGAAAATATATATCTCATAATTAAAGTTCCTGGATTATGGGGGGAAAGCACGGTGTGCCATTACAGCATTTTTGGGCATATAAATGCGTAAACTGTACATATTTTCTATAGTGCCATAAGAATAATGTTTTCTGCCTTTTCAGATTGTAATTTATTGCTACAGGTTATTCAAGCCAGCCAATGATGAGTTAGATGAAAATGTAATTTACCACTTTAACAATCAAAATTTACCACTTGACCTCTGTTAAGTTTGGCTTAGTTTCCACTAGTAGTAAATGCCACAAAATGATGAACAAATGTTTTAGGAAAGAGTAGTTGAAAGGTTGGGGTTAAGGAGTTCATTAACCCGTAGTCATGGATTTCTACTCAGAATTCAAATAGATTTGCAGGCCTTTAGCAGGCTTAAAGTTAAGTGTATGAGGAAATTAATGGGTTTCCTACAAAATTAACTATCATTTAATTGTCATATTGTCTGGGCTGATAAAATAACTAACTAAATAAATATAAAATGTCCTCTATTACCAAGGATACTGAAGAATACGAGAAGGTTTAATGAGCCAAAAAAGGCTACATGGCTCAGATACAATCCAAAGAAAGAGCACTAATGCCAGCACCTTGCATTAGTATAAAACATTATAGGATACATTCACAATATAACTGTAGCATCAGTGTGAAGCGGTTTGGCTTTACACTGCTGCAGTTGTAGTGTAAATTCAGCCTGAATCCAAAGTCAGAGCCTGACCTGCCACCAGAGCAGGCTCCAACCAATTCCTATCTGAAATGGCAATCGGGGTCCTATTTATTTCATAGGACCCCAATTTCCTTATTAAAGGGGGCCTATCGCCTGAAACAGGCGGGCGCTTTGGACACCCAGAGGTAGACCCCTTTTAAAATGACGTCAGCCACATCGCCAGTTACCAATCCCATTTTGAGGCCGTTAACGCAAATCGAAGGGAGTGAAAATTAACCCTTTCATTTCCACCTTGCACCGCATACATCTCAGTCTAACTTACATAGGGGGTAATTTTGACTTTGGGTGATAGTGAATGGTGTCACAAAGGACAACTAACTTTGTGTTCACAATGTTTTGCTGATTTCACAATGGTAGATGAGTTTTGATTATATTGGCAAATTGATGTTGTAGATAACAAATCTTATTCAAGCTGCAGAAACTTGAGTACATAATCTAGGATGACACTTCAGTGCAGTGCTGGGAGAATTCTGCATTGCTGGAGTGCTGTTTGTCGGTTGAGATGTTAAACTGAGACCATGGCTGTCCTCTCAGGTGGAGGTAAAAGATCCCATAGCACGATGCGAGGGAGTCCTGACCAACATTTATCTCTCAACCAACACCTCCCAAAAAAAAGTCAATGGAAATTAAAATGGGGGGAGATGTATGACGGGTGGCTGAATCGATATCATCCATTTTACACTATTGCCCAAAGTCAGGATTATCCCACTTAGAATCCAATAGCAGTACAAGCCCAGGAAACTGAGCTGCTAGGACACTGGCTTTCACTCTGTCATATGGAAATAAGGCCCGTGAGGTCTCAACAGGCAACTCTTGGGAAGTCACAGAAAGTGCAAGGGACGCTGGGGGAAGCATTTTAAAGGCACACAACGGGCACAAACAACTTCCACCTGATTTTCCTCACTCAGAAAAAAAATCCTACGCCATTTTATACAATGCTAATGCACTGAAAACGATGAGGAAATTCACCCCAAAGTCTCAAAAGAAAGGATGGGCATTCTCAGGTCAGTAGTTTTATATTCTATTGCTAGGTAACACACTGGTTAACAAGCTGGCTGGTAAAGATACTGACATTAAGGCTGTGCAAGGGTGGTACAATTTGTAATAGATGCAGTCAGTGCTGAAAAGGCACTTAATCTTATTTATAATCCCACAAAGATTATATGTGGAAAGCAGATAGGAAGTTAAGAAAGATGATTAACTTATTCTCTTTCCTTTGTTGAGGCTTGATCAAAATAGAAAAAAAAGGGATGTTAGAAATAATGGATTGATTTTACTTCTTACTACATAGATATCTGTCAATTCATTATAGCTTTCACCGTAAAAAGCTTTAGAGGCAATTTCAGATAAAAGCTGTGTAGGTGACTCACAGACTCAATTCTGCATTAATACCAGCCACAGCTCCATAAAGATCAAAGTACTTCAAAATACAAGGAATTAAGCATAGTTCATCGAAAAGGGTTGACAGATCCATCATTTGAAATTATTCCCATAAAACTCATCCGTAAAGTGCATCTACCTAAAATTGAATGTAATAATTGATAATACAAGCAAGCAATGTTTCCAATTTTATACATGCATTGGAATAGAATTGAATTCAAACAACTGCATATTATGTCTGTTCAGAATATTTATTTTCAAGAGATTCAGTTGACTGTGCTACTACCAGAGGATCTCTTGTAGTGTTGCTCACCATGAATCAGAGGCTGTATCATTTCATAAGGACAGATGCATTATACCATGCTATCTACAATGCATTAATATGTTGCTAAGTGAAGCTATGTGAAGCAAGGAGCCCTAGTAAAATTGAAGTCAATGGGAATCGGGGAAAATTCTCCACTGGCTGGAGTCATACCTAGCACAAAGGAAGATGGTTGTAATTGTTGGAAACCAATCATCTCAGCCCCAGGACATTGCTGCAGGAGTTCCTCAGGGCAGTGTCCTAGGCCCAACCATCTTCAGCTGCTTCATCAATGACCTTCCCTCCATCATAAGGTCAGAAGTGGGGATGTTTGCTGGTGATTACACAGTGTTCAGTTCCATTCGCAACTCCTCAGATAATAAAGCAATGAGATTATGCAGCCAGACCTGGATGACATTCAGGCTTGGGCTGATAAGTGGCAAGTAACATTCGCGCCACATAAGTGCCAGGCAATGACTATCTCCAACAAGTGAGAGTCTAACCACTGCCCCTTGACATTCAACAGCATTACCATTGCCGAATCCCCCACCATCAACACCCTGGGGGTCACCATTGACCAGAAACTTAATTGGACCAGCCACATAAATACTGTGGCTACAAGAGCAGGTCAGAGGCTGGGTATTCTGCAGTGGGTGTCTTACCTTCTGACTCCCCAAAGCCTTTCCAATATCTACAAAGCACAAGTCAGGAGTGTGATGGAATACTCTCCACTTGCCTGGATGAGTGCAGCTCCAACAGCACTCAAGAAGCTTGACACCATTCAGGACAAAGCAGCACCCTTGATTGGCACCCCATCCACCACCTTAAACATTCACTCCCTCCACCACCAGCGCATCGCAACTGTAGTGTGCACTGCGGCAACTCGCCAAGGCTTCTTCAGTAGCACCTCCCAAACCCACGATCTCTACCACCTAGAAGGACAAGGGCAGCAGGCAAATGGGAACACCATCACCTGCAATTTCCCCTCCAAGTTACACACCATCCTGACTTGGAAATAAATCGCCATTCCTTCATCGTCGCTGGGTCAAAATCCTGGAACTCCCTCCCTAACAGCACTGTGGGAGCACCTTCACCACAAGGACTGCAGCGTTTCAAGAAGGCAGCTCACCACCACCTTCTCAAGGGCAATTAGGGATGGGCAATAAATGCTGGCCTTGCCAGCGATGCCCACATCCCAGGAACAAATTTTAAAAATGTGAATCCAAACACATTCCTTTAAGACCACAAGGTCTAATTGTTGTAAATTGGAACATCCTGAAGTCAATTGGAGTCTAATTGAGCCATGCAGATCTTGAGGTCAATTATTTTCTGTTGCTTTGGAAGTTTCTCTGAAATCAATAGGAAATGGTGAGGGCACCAATTTTAACTCTGAGTGGATTTGGGAGGTGGGTAGGAAGATGAGTTGGAAATTCATCCCTGCTCCAGAAATGAGGCCTGGGCTATTTTAAATCCTCATTTAAATCCAGCCGACTGAATGCCTACCCATTCCAGGCGGGCTTCGGCAGGAAGCGATGGAATATCGGATGGCCCCTAGGCCGCATGTCGACATCAGGTAGGTGGTGAGAGTGACTTCCAGTGGAGCAGGTTAAAGCCAGAACTGTCAGCTTCCAGCAGCTCCAGAGTGGGTAAGAAATCTGGGCGATTAATAATTGCCCACCCACCCGATTTATGACAGGCAGGTAGGGTTAAAATCACATCCTAGCTTTCTTTCTCGCATTTTCTTTTTAAGTGTGAGACAAAAATGCTCATGTCTGACAAAATTTGAAAATTGAAGTACAATAGATAACGGGCTAGATTTTCAGTTGCTTGCGCCAGCAGTTAGCGCCTTAAGAGAAGTGATTTTCGGGCGCTATGCGTGTAGCGCCCGGGCGCAGCGCAGTTTGCGCCCTGCCCCAAATTAAGTTGCCCGTTAGCGCCGGTGCAAAGTTTAGCGGCCGCCCGGGTGCGCGCGCAGAAAATGACATCACATCCTCGTGCAACACCCTTTGGCCGCCCCGAATCCAAACTTCAGTCGGACCGCCCCATTGTGCGGCTGGCGTCCAGAGCGTTTGTAAAATGGAACGCAACAGACCCTGGGGAGCGCAAATTAAAGGGCACTCCTCATGCACTATAAACGGCAGTCTGCATGTGTTGTGTGGAAGGATCCAGTGTGTTGTTGTGAACGGTGTATTTATGTTTCCGGGCACCACCACCACCACCACCACCTCCACCTCCTCCTCCTCCTCCTCCTCCTCCTCCTCCTCCTCGTTTCCCCCCCCACACTCTGCTTTTGAAAAGAACACATGCACCCTTCCCCTTTAAGAGCTCAGTGGCACCAGAGTGTCTGCCGTGCGCTGCGCCCGAGATCGGGCGTTGCGCTCTGCACCGCCGGCTTAGCGCCTAAAGATAGTAGTGGAACGCCTCTTTTAGCGCTCCACCAACCTCTTAGGGCGAAGCCACTGAATTTCTGGCAACGGGGCGCTACTTTGGGGCGGGCGCTAACTTCGGGCGGGCGCTAAGGTTAGCGCCCCAAAACTGTCTATACTGAAAATCTAGCCCAACCTTCCTTCTTCAATATGGAACTCTTAGGCCGGAATTTTCTGGGGTCGGTGCAGGTAGGAATGGAGGGGGGTCGGGTGGGAAATTGGAAAAAAGTGGGAGCGGGTCGGCAACCCGCCGTCATCCCGCCCCCACGTGCCTTTCCCTTGGGCAATAACCCGGCTGGCAGAGGAGGGCGACCTAATTGAAATCATTATCAGCTGGTTCATAGGGCTAGATTTTCAGTTGCTTGCGCCAGCAGTTAGCGCCTTAAGAGAAGTGATTTTCGGGCGCTATTCGTGTAGCGCCCGGGCGCAGCGCAGTTTGCGCCCCGCCCCAAATTAAGTTGCCCATTAGCGCCGGCGCAAAGTTTAGCGGCCACCCGGATGCGCGCGCAGAAAATGACGTCACATCCTCGTGCAACGCCCTTTGGCCGCCCCGAATCCAAACTTCAGTCGGACCGCCCCATTCTGCGGCTGGCGTCCAGAGCGTTTGTAAAATGGAACGCTACACACCCTGGGGAGCGCAAATTAAAGGGCACTCCTCCTGCACTATAAACGGCAGTCTGCATGTGTTGTGTGGAAGGATCCAGTGTGTTGTTGTGAACGGTGTATTTATGTCCACCACCACCACCACCACCACTGCCACGTCCTCCTCCGAAAAAAACACATGCACCCTTCCCCTTTAAGAGCTCACTGGCACCAGAGTGTCTGCCGTGCGCTGCGCCCAAGCTCGGGCGCTGCGCTCTGCACCGCCGGCTTAGCACCTAAAGATAGTAGTGGAACGCCTCTTTTAGCGCTCCACCAACCTCTTAGGGCGAAGCCACTGAATTTCCGGCAACGGGGCGCTACTTTGGGGCGGGCGCTAACTTCGGGCGGGCGCTAAGGTTAGCGCCCCAAAACTGTCTATACTGAAAATCTAGCCCATAGACTCTTAAGAGCCTTTTTCCCCTACATTTTAAGGGGAAAAAATTCAGTATCACCCATTTTGGGGCGCTAATATCGGCCTGGTGCAAACTATCACCGGCAACCGCGAAATTTGTCTCCAGCGCCCCTGGAGTTGACTGGAGCGCTAAATCAAGTGCTGCACACCTCTCTTAGGGCGCTAACGTCGGGGAACAAGGCGCTACCTCAGAGCGCTATTCAAGCTCCGGCGATGTCAATTACCTTGTACTCAGACAGACTGGTGCCGTCCAGTTCTTAAAGGGGAGGGGCCATCTTGCTGCACAGCCACATCCTGCTCATTGCAGCATTTGACCTTGGCCTGCAAGCAGGTAAAAATCTTCATCAAAGATTCATGATGGCTACTCAGAGGCCCAGGGAGAGAGCTCGCTGGTTTAGCGACCAGGCATTGGTGGCTCTGGTTGGCGCTGTGGAATGCCGACGGGCAGTGCTGTTTCCAGAGACTGGCAGGAAGCAATTGCCCCAGGAGTTTACAAGGGTGTGGAGGGAGATTGCCCAGCATGTTTCATCCAGGAGCATGGTCCAAAGTGACTCATATGCAGTGCCATAAGAAGTTCAATGACCTCACTCGGGTGGTCAGGGTGAGTACATGCTGGAAAAACCTGTACATCCCACCATCTCAACCTCACTCTGTGCACAGATGGTGTAAAGTCCCAAATCCCCAACACTCACCCAACAACTATGCCCACCTAATAAAAGTCACATGCACATCCCACACCTTGCAGACGTTGATGGCTATTCAACTATGATAGGCATATCTGCCAAACACATGGATGCACACACACTCACATGCTGTCCTTTTTCTTGCAGGCCAAGCTTTCACATAACCAGAGGGAGCAGCAACACACAGGAGGAGGTCAGGCAGAGCTGCACCCCCTCACACAACTGGAGGAGAGAGACCACAGACTCATCACCAGTCATGTCATCGGCGCTGTGGCCATTGGAGAGGTCGACCCCCTTGGGGACAGCAATGGTATGTTCATCAGCTTTCTCTCCTCTCTCATACCACTTCCCCCTCACAACACCAGCCTTTTACACTTTCCTTCTAACTATACTGTCTCCAGTCCTTGCTCCCTTCCTGCCCCCCTGCCCTCACGCTAAAGCCACTCTTGTACCTTCCTGCTTTCAGATAGTGAACCACCAGCTGACCAGCCTGTCCCCAGCCTGCCAGTGGCAGCGATGCAGGAAAGGAGGAGGAAGAGGAAGCTGGAGCCTTACCGCCTGCATCTCCCGAGGGCGAGGTATCCGACACTCGGGCCATGAGTTCACTGGAGGGGAGCAGGGGATTTGGATCTGATGTGGGTGAGCCTCCGGGACCCAGCGGGATGCAGCAACGTCATGGGGGAAGGGAAGCTCAGGGGCCATCTCCCCGGAGGGTGAGTGCACGCTGGAGTTCTGCTGCACAGGACTTGGATGAGTACCTCCATATAGCCCTGATGAATACTCAGGCAATGATCATTCATATGGAACTCATGGGTGCAATGGCAAGGGTGCCCAACAGCATGGATGCACTGGCTAGGAGCGTGGAGGTGTCCACCGCCAGCACAGCTGTCATCTGTGTGCAAGCTCTTGAACCCATCCTTGCCTCGTTGCAGAGTATGGTTGAATTGCAGAGACCATGGGGACCCAGAGCCCATGCCACATGGCAGGACTGACGCATGAGGAGAGATTGGGTCGATTAGGCTTATATTCGCTGGAGTTTACAAGAATGAGAGGGGATCTCATTGAAACTTATAAAATTCTAACAAGACTAGACAGACTAGATGCAGGAAGGATGTTCCCGATGGCGGGGGAGTCCAGAACCAGGGGTCACAGTCTAAGGATAAGGGGTAAGCCATTTAGGACAGAGATGAGGAGGAATTTCTTCACCCAGAGAGTGGTGAACCTGTGGAATTCTCTTTCACATGGGGCAGTTGAGGCCAGTTCATTAAATATATTCAAAAAGGAGTTGGATATATTTCTTGAGGCTAAAGGGATCAAGGGATATGGGGAGAAAGCAGGGAGAGGGCACTGAATTTGGATGATCAGCCATGATCTCATTAAATGGCGGAGCGGGCTCGAGGGGCCGAATGACCTACTCCTGCTCCTATCTTCTATGTTTCTATGTAATGGTTGAGGTGGCAGCATCTATTGCAGTACAGACCGAGGCAACGCAATGGCTTAGTGCTGGAATCGAGTCATTGGCTGGTGCCATCCAGTCTCAGACGGCTCTCATGCAGTCTCAGATTGATGTCATGCAAGCGCTGACTGCTGCCATCGTCGCTGGGTCGCCTACAGTCCACCGGGGATCCCACGGTGCCACAGCAGGCCAGCAATCTGTGCGCCAGCAGATTGCTGTGGATGCTGAGATACTGCCCCGGGGGAGTGGCAGTGTGTCGGTTGAGCAGGAAGGTGCTGTCCTCTCTCAGGATGACAGCATTCCTGCTCCCACCACTGGCACTCCGCCATTGCACTTGCCACAGCCTGTAACCCAGCCAGCCCAGACTGCTGCCGCCCATGCAGAGTTGGTGCAGTCTGCAGCCGGGCCCTCCAGGCCCAGAGCAGGTCGAGGGTGTCCTTCAATGCTATCTGCAGTCTCTAGAGCCAACATTCAGCAGACTTCCATGAGCCATGCTGCAGCCACTGGGGCCCCATTACGGAGGAGCAGTAGGGTTGGAAGGGGGGAAGTGCGAAGAGGAGGGAGATCATTCTCGAAAGGCGAATAACTAAAAATTCTCCAACAAATGGGGGGAATGTTTGTCCCAAAGTTGGATCTTGATGCTAATATATTGATTCACTCTGTTAATGCTTCTCTCGATGTGGTAAGAACCAGTTTTGTTAGTTAATGAATTGTTGTGTTTGTTTGTTATTGGTTGTGCACAGTTTGTCGGAAAAATAAAACATTTTATTCGAACTTCACAACTTTGCTCATTTTACTGATTGGAGCTTTGCCCGTCAGTAGGGGCTGCGGGATGGTTGTGATGATGTGTTTGTTCATCCCAAAAGCCATCTTCTCTGTCATTCATCAGAAGCGGTGTTTTATCAGGCGTTCACGGATGGCCCTTACAGTGGCAACATTGAGCGCTTCCCTCCCACGTTGGTGCTGCTCATCCTCCTCTTCATCCTCCTGCTCTCCCTCTTCCTTCTCCTGAGCTGGTGGTAATGGCTGGATCCTCATAATTGCGAGCTTGTGAAGCATGCAGCACACAACAATGAAAACCGATACTCGCTCGGGGCAGTACTGCAGGGCTCCTCCAGAGTGGTCAAGACACCGGAACTGTTGCTTCAAGATGCCGATCGTCTGCTCATTGAGGTTCCTAGTGGCGCTATGGCTCTCATTGTATGCGAGCTCAGCAGGAGTGTTGGGGTTACGGAGCGGTGTCATCAGCCAGGTGCAGAGTGGATAACCCTTGTCCCCGAGGAGCCAGCCATGAGGTTGACGCAGTGGTTGGAACAGGTCTGGGACACCAGTCTAGCGCAGGATGAATGTATCGTGGCTGCTGCCAGGATACCAGGCATTGACGGTGAGGATGCGCTGTCTGTGGTCGCAAACCAACTGGACGTTGAGAGAGTGGAGGCCTTTGTGGTTGTGGAAAATCTCTGCATTTTCATGAGGTGCCTGCAATGCCACATGCGTGCAGTCAATGGCGCCCTGAACTATGGGGAAGCCCACTATCCTAGCGAAGCCACATGCGCATTTACACTGTTTGTCTCGAGTCATGGGGAAAGAGATGTACTCCCTTCTCCTTTGGTATAGAGCATTTGTGACCTCCCGAATGCAACAATGGACGGCAAACTGGGAGATATTCGCAATGTCCCTAGTTGAAGCCTAGAAGGAGCCACTGGCATAGAAATTCAGAGCCACCATCACCTTCACTGCCACCGACAGAGACATCCTGGTCCTGAGCTGAGGCTGCAGATTTGGTTGCAGGAGGCGGCAGAGCTCAGTGACCACCTCCTTGCTGAAGCGGAGCCTTCTGAAACACTGCTCCTCGGACAAATCAATGTAGAAGAATTGCTCCCGGAATACCCTGGGAGGGTGAGGTCTCCTGTGCAGAGGCCTGTTGGCCCTCCTCTCTCTGGCCATGTTTGCCAATCTCTCTCTGCCTCTGCTGCCTCCGAAGGTGAAGCTGGAGGATGATGCCCCGAGTTAGTACAGCCTCCATTTAATCTTATAAATGTAGTAAATATAAAGCTCACAGTAATGGGAAGCTGAAAAGTGTTGCTCAGGAACAAAACTCCTTGTAGGACAGTGTTAAATGTCCCCAGACGTCTCTCTCCCTCTCCCAACCTGCGTATGCAGAATATTTTGCCGACAGGAAAAAGCAGGAAGTGCACACCTTTAAGTAGCGCTCCCCCAGTGCCTTGCCGACAGCAAAACGTCCCCCTCTACCTGTCATTCCTAGCGGCTGGCGCTAAGGCAGGGGGGCGAGAATCAATTTCCAGTCCAGGGCGCTACCAGGGCGTTGCGCGGTTCGATGACTTTACGATCTCCGGGTGCAGGAGATCGTGGCGGTTGTGTTTATTGCCACCGCAAAGTGCCAGGTCAATTTCATGGGTGGCGCTAAAATCGCCACGCTTGGGCGGTAAGTTGTTAGCGCCCCGTTAGCCCCGGACCAGAAACTGATTCTTGCCCCCTGCCTTAGTGCCTGCCACTAGGAACAACAGGTAATGGGGGCTTTTTGCTGTTGGCAGGGAGCTGGGGGAGCGCTATTTAGGTCACATTAACATAAAGTCGTTCTGTGGAATTGGATGGAGCCAGCAATGGTCTCGTGACCCGTCATGGTGGCCGCCTGCACCAGACCCGCCCAGATAGGGAACATTCTGGCCTTAGTCTATTATTCCACTCCCCTCCCCAAATTGGCACGATAAATTCTAGGTAATCAAAACACCCTGGAGTATTTCATGCAAGTGACACATTTAGACATTAAGATGGCATCATAGGTGTAGCGTATGTACCTTTAAGGGGAGAACTACTTTTTACAGCTCCTGTATACTGTAGTACCGGCAGTGACCACACCTGCATATAAATCCTGAGTAGGGATCTGTACATTTAGTTTTAGAGTACCCCTCATCCAGTAAATACTTGTTGATTGTTCCTGCAGTCTCGCGTTTAGTTATTGAAGGACACACTACATCAAAAATACGCGGATCTAACCGTGGCGACGAGGCAGATTCGAACCTAACTGCAACTCTGCATTACCTCCCAGGGATTCGCTCCTGGAGAACAGTGGAAGAAAGTTGAGGCTAGAAGCACGGGCGTCGACCACGAGCAACCGCCCAGTCATCCAGCAGAGGTTGAGCATCGCAGGGGAGGCTGTTGAGAGCTGGGCTTGGTTCTCCAGTCACAGTGGTCCAGCAAAACGGGCTGGCAACAGGTACGGCGCAGACCCTTCCCGGACAGCGGTGGCTAGAGCTGACCAACGGCACAGAAAAGGCCGAGCGGTGTCGACGGGAGAAGAGAGAGGGTAGAGCGCACAGGGCACAGCCGGTGTTCAGGACCGAGCGGCGTCGACGGGAGAAGAGAGAGGGTAGAATGCACAGGGCGCAGCCGGTGTTCAGGACCGAACGGCATCGACGGGAGAAGAGAGAGGGTAGAGCGCACAGGACGCAGCCAGTGTTCAGGAACAAACGGCATCGACGGGAGAAGAGAGAGAGGCATGAAAGAAAACACGCAGAGCGCAGCCAGTGTTCAAGGGACGAGCAGCGTCAGCGGGGAAGAAAGGGAAACGCGCAGAGCGCAGCCGGTGTTCAAGGGCCGAGCAGCCGCAGCGGAGAAGAAGGGAGAGCGCGGGAAATGCCATTTTGAGCCGCAGTGGAGAAGAGGGGAGAGCACGGGAAAACGCCATTTTGAGCCGCAGCGGAGAAGAAGGGAGAGCGCGGGAAAACGCCATTTTGAGCCGCAGCAGAGGAGAAAGGAAGCGTGGGAAAACGCCATTTTGAGCCAGTCTAACCACACCCAGGGATGCCGAAGAGTGGCAGTATCACAGCGTTCGACAATGAAGTCGAAGATTGGATGACATATGTCGAACGCATAGAAGTGTACTGCAAGGCGAATGAAGTGCCAGATGAGAGGAAAGCGCTGGTATTGTTGAATTCCATGGGTGCAAAAACGTATGGCTTACTGCGAAACCTAGTAACCCCAGAGAAGCCAGTGGACAAGGATTTTGGAAACATAGTGACAACCCTACAGAACCACTTAAACCCCACACCGCTGCTGATAGCAGAAAGATTTAAGTTTCACAAAAGGAACCAGCATAAAGATGAAAGTAATGCTGAGTATTTAACGGAACTGCGTAAGCTATCGAAACACTGCCAGTTTGGAGCGGGACTGGCAGATACCTTAAGGGACAAGTTTGTGTGTGGGCTTCAAAGTGAAGGAACCCAGAAACGGCTTTTATCTGAAAAGGACCTTACGCTGGAAAAGGCTTTCAGCATGGCAGTATCACACGAAGCAGCCGCACGGGGCGCTGCAGAGATATAACGGAGACGGCAAGAATACGGCACAAATGAAATGTCATACAGGACAGTGAAGTGTTATCGCTGCGGCAGAACAACACACGACCATAATGATTGCTGGTTTAAGGACAAAGTGTGCAGACAGTGTGGAAAAGTAGGACACATAGCAAGAGTCTGCAGGTCGGGAAAGAAAACCAGCAGCAAGAAATCTCCACAGGAGAAGTACAAGAAGGTACATAAGGTGACGGAGAGTAGTTCAAACGAACAGAAAAGTGATACAGACTCCAGAAGCAAGGAGCTGGGTTGTCTGATACTACATAAGGTGATCCCAACGGAGGATCATCAAACTATCTGGGTCACGCTCAAGATAGCTGGAGTCCAAGTGAAAATGGAATTGGACACAAGATCAGCCCTAACAGTCATAAACCGAAGGGACTACAAGCGGCTATTTTCACATATACCCTTGAGAGATACAGAGATTGTCTTGAAGACGTACACGGGGCAAAAAGTCTACCCCAAAGGAAAAATAAGGGTGAACGTTGTATATAACGGTAAGGAAACACCAAAAATGGACCTATATATATTGCCAGATGGAGGACCACCACTACTAGGACGTGAATGGATCCAGAAGATACAGCTAGATTGGCATTCCATACAAGCACTGACTGTAGATGCCAAAAAGGATGACGACGCCACACCTGGACGACTGTCAAAAATGCTAACTGATGCACAAGAAGTGTTCCAGGAAGGACTTGGAACACTAAAAGGCATAACAGCGACGATCAAAATAGAGGAAAATGTAAGCCCAAAGCTTTTTAAGGCCAGACCGGTGCCTTATGTGATCCGCCCAGCTGTCGAAGCAGAGCTGGAAGGTTTGGAACATTCAGGAGTACTGTGCAAAGTGGACTGGAGCGAGTGGGCCACACCCATTGTTCTTGTAATGAAGAGGTCGTTGAGTAATACGCCTGGGGAACCAAAGAAAGTTCACATCTGTGGGGACTTTAAGGTGACAGTGAACCCAGTCCTTCACACGGTACAATATCCGCTTCCGCGGATTGAAGATATTTTCGCCTCGCTATCTGGAGGCAAATGCTTCACTAAGATTGATCTGGCCCAGGCGTACCTGCAAATGGAGGTAGAAGAAGCCTCAAAACAGTACCTCACGATCAACACTCATAAAGGTCTCTACCAATACAACCGGCTGGTGTTCGGGGTAGCATCAGCTCCGGCTATTTGGCAAAGGGCAATGGGTCAAGTCCTGCAAGGGATTCCAGGGACCCAGTGTTATTTGGACGACATCCTGGTCACGGGCGAAAATGACAGTGCTCACCTTGCCAACCTGGAGCAGGTGCTCACTAGATTGAAGGAATATGGGCTCCGAGCAAATCGCCACAAATGCGAGTTTTTCCAGAAGCAGATCTCGTATTGTGGCCACGTTATTGATGAAGAGGGTTTACAAGTCCCCTGAAAAGATTGAGGCAGTAGTCAAGGCTCCAGCACCGGAAAATGTGTCACAACTGAGGTCGTTCCTCGGGCTGGTGAACTACTTCCATAAGTTCTTGCCGAATTTGTCTACAGTACTACACCCACTGAACACCCTACTGTAAACGGGGGTACCATGGAAGTGGAATGACGAATGTAAACGAGCTTTCCAGAAGTGCAAAGAATTGATCACATCAAAAGAGGTGTTGGCTCATTTCAACCCAGCAGTACCAATTCGGTTGGCATGTGATGCATCATCCTATGGCATTGGAGCGGTGCTGTCGCACAAGTTCCCGGATGGCTCGGAGAGGCCGGTAGCCTATGTGTCTCGGTCACTAACCTCAGCCGAGAGTAACTACGCCCAGATTGACAGGGAGGCCCTCAGCCTAGTGTGGGGAGTGAAAAAGTTCAACCACTATCTGCACGGGCAGAAGTTCACCTTGCTGATGGGCCACCAACCACTTGTCTCCATCTTTAATCCAAGGAAGGGCGTGCCGGTGATGACTGCACAACGGCTACAAAAATGGTCGCTTTTTCTAGGGGCGAACCAATATGAAATCGAGTATAAGGGCACGAAACACCATGGAAACGCTGATGGGCGATCACGCCTGCCACTGCCTACTGCGGAGGAAGCACCAGCAGTGGACCCTGTCGAAATATTTCATTCGACTATAATTGAACACTTGCCAGTAACTAACGCTGATATAGAGAAGGAGACCCGAAATGACCGGACACTGTCTCGGGTATATGGCTTGACGGTGAAGGGATGGCCAACACATGGCGACTCACTGTTGCCAGCATTCTCATCCAGAAGAGAACAGCTGTCAGTATGCCAGGGGACCTTGATGTGTGGATCCCGAGTGGTAATTCCACCCAAGTTAAGGGAGAGAGTGCTCAATGAGCTTCACGAAGGCCATCTGGAAGGGGTAAAAATGAAAAGCCTTGTTAGGACTTATGTGTGGTGGCCGGGGATCGATCAGCAAATCGAGGACCTGACAAAGAGCTGCTCAGGATGCTAGAAGGTCCAAAATGAACCACCACATGCCCCTCTACACCCATGGGAGTGGCCCTCATCTCCATGGCAACGGGTGCATATTGATTTTGCTGGTCCATTCATGGACTCAATGTTTCTAATAGCCGTGGATGCGCACTCGAAATGGCCTGAGGTGATCAAAATGTCGTCCACCACCACGGAGAATACTATTGCAGTCCTACGGACCATTTTTGCCAGGAACGGCATGCCAGAGCAGATTTGCTCTGATAACAGACCACAGTTTGTGTCCGAAGAGTTTCAAAGATTCATGAAAAGGAATGGGGTAAGGCATTACACATCCGCCCCGTATCATCCAGCCACAAATGGATTGGCTGAGAGGTTCGTACAAACCTTTAAGAAAGCAGTAAGGGCCATGTGCGATGACGACATTCCACTGCAGCATAAGGTGGACAATTTCCTGTTAGCCTACAGAAATGCGACACATGCAGTCACCAACCAGACCCCGGCCATGATGTTCTTTAACCGAAGGTTGAGATCTCGTCTGGATTTGCTCAGACCAAATGTACGAAGAGATGTTGAGAATAAGCAATTCCAGCACGTCAATGAGAAGCCGACAAGGAGCTTCAATGTAGGGCAACCAGTCTTGGCCCGCGACTACCGAACAGAGAAATGGCAACCAGGAATGATATGCACACGGCAGGGGCCACTAATGTACACAGTGGATGTTGGGGAGAACATTGTGAGACGCCATGTCGACCAGATCCTAGAGTCACAGGAATGAGTCAACCCCATGTCTCGCGCACCTGGTGTTGAACCCGACATACAGGTAGCATCTACCCCAGAAACAGTAGCATCGGAAGCTGATGAACCAACTGACGACAAGGGGCCTCCGCACCAAGAACAAGACATTCAGGAAAGGCGCTATCCAGAAAGGATCAGGAAGCTGCCCCAAAGACTGAATTTATAAATGGACTATTTTCAGTTAATATGCATGTTAAAAGTGTTAATTGTTAAATGAATGTTATGGTACTGTCAATCTAAAAGGGGAGGATTTGTAGTGTATGTACCTTTAAGTGGAGAACTACTTTTTACAGCTCCTGTATACTGTAGTACCGGCAATGACCACACCTGTATATAAACCCTGCGTAGGGATCCGTATGTTTAGTTTTAGAGTAACCCTCATCCAGTAAATACCTGTTGATTGTTCCTGCAGTCTCGTGTCTAGTTATTGAAGGACACACTACATCAAAAATACACGGGTCTAACAATAGTGTAGATTGTGTGAGCTCATGTCTGTAATGAGGTGACTCGCCCATTGGCAACACCTATCGGAAAATCATAGGTCCATTGCCTGCAAGATTCTGATATGCGCTGTTAACTTCTGGACTGAGAAAATCTCGTTAACCATGAGAGCAATGCTTTAGAAGTTTAGTAGTCACATCAACCCCAAGCGGGGAGAGTTTCCTCTGGTTGCTATGTGTTAACAACATCTTGTTCTTTTAGAATGCTTTGAGAATTTTCCTAGAAATATTGAGCATAGGACATCTTGCCACTATGTTTACAATGTTTACAATAAACAAACAAACAGAGAAACATTTTCCCATGACATGGTGCTATTTTGATACAACCTCCACAATTACTCTGACTGCATTACTCTACCTAATCACTAGAGGTCTAGCAATTTATTGGCCCAGATTTAGTTGTATCAGGGTATCTAATTACATCGGATATACGGCACAAAAACAGGCCATTCGGCCCAACTAGTCCATGCCAGCGTTTATGCTCCACTCGAGCCTCCTCCCGTCTTTCCTCATCTAAATCTATCAGCATAACCCTCTATTCACTTCTCCCTCATTATGCTTATCTAGCCTCCCCTTAAATGCATCTATCGTATTCACCTCAACCACTCCCTGTGGTAGCGAGTTCCACAGTCTCACCACACTTTGAGTAAAGAAGTTTCTTCTGAATTCCCTATTTGATTTCTTGGTGGCTCTTTTATATTGATGGCCTCTAGTTATGCTCTTCCCCACAAGTGGAAACATTCTCTCTGTATCTACTCTATCAAAACCTTTCATAATTTTAAAGACCTCTATTAGGTCACCCCTCAGCCTTCTTTTTTCATGCAACTTCCATTAGTTAGACCTGTCCTTGCAAGTTTAGGTTTTAAATTTTTGGCATAGCAAGTTGCTAAGTAATGGCGCAGTGAGGGAAACAAGGTATTTTGGACCTGAGTGAACAGGGCAATCAATGGGGTATCTCCTTAAACAATCAGATTGAAGGATTGAAAAATAAACAGCACAAGGACTGAGAAGGAAGTGTAAATTAGAGTGATTGAATTCAATGTCAAATCAGGTACAGAAAGAGAAGTAAAGAGAGGGAAAGAAAGATTGGATTAAGAGAGAGAAAAGAGACAGAAAGCAAAAGTAAAAAATAAGTAAAAATTCTACATTTTACATTTTTTAAATCTCCAACAATTAAAATCTGAAGAAATGAGACTCCATACTTGAAATCGTTAATTTTCGATGCCAGAGAGGTTGAAGGGCAATGATTAGTAATTATCACGTCATTAAAAGGATACTTACACTTGAAATGATAAGACTTAACTTTCTGTGGCCAATTTAGTTTGTATCCACCGCATAAATACTTCACACCATTCAATGAATTTCAATGGTGACAGCGAGATGCCATTTTTGGCAAGCTAACTCGGACAGCAACGTTTGGATATTCATGTTTAATGGCGCATCTGCCCCTCATCTGAAGTTGCAGTACTGGTACAGCAAAATTTGTCCTTTTTTTTCTGTGTTCAGTGTATTGTATTCCAATTTAATTTTTCAGCTGGTGGTTTGCACAGTGGACAGCAATAAACATATGGCCAGCTTCTTCAACATTGTGATGGTAGACATGGTATTATACCATGTGATTGGAACCACAACTGATATGGGGACTTGCTTGCTGTCAGAGGAGAATACCATGTTAGTGACACTAGTACTTGGTATGCTTTTAAGATGAGGATTGCAGTTGTGGCAGATGTGAACAAAATGGCAAATAATTTCACTTGAGCATTGGGACCAAGAATAAAGAGTATATGAAAATATAAACAATCTAAATCTCCAATATTCTTTTTGAAGGGAACCTTGAACGGATCCATCACCAACTTTCCCTGCCTGCCCTTACATCACTGTCTGGAACTATTACATAAAACTGGCTTATAAAAAAAAAGCTTTAAAACTGCCTCAGAAAGGAAAGACAACATTTTTTTTTCTTGTGGTTAGTCTTTCCCAGCATAATTAAAACAAAGAATTAAGTTTAAAAGCAAAGTAATAGCTAGGGTGATACACTGTGGCTTATTATGGGAGCACTGACTGACAGCACTGCATTGTGAAGAATATGGGGGAGAAATTCAGTATCGCCCCACTTGGGGCGCAATTATCGGTTGGGCGCAAAGATTAGCGCCTGGCGCTAATTATCGCCTCCGACTGCAAATTTGGCTTTTATCGCCCCTGGAGGTGATTGGAGTGCTAAATCAGGTGCTACACACCTGTCTTAAGGCGCAAAGGCCGAGGAGCAAGGCGCTACCTCAGAGCGCTGGCGAAATTCGTGTGATGTCAGTCAGCAATGGAACACAGACACACTGGCACCGGCCAATTCTTAAAGGGGAGGGTCGAACTTGCTCTCCATCCACACCCTGCTCATTGCAGCCTTGAATCTTGGCCTGGAGAGACCTGTACATCAAATCTGTTGGAAAGAACAAAGGAGTGGCCCAGGGAAAGAGCTCAGAGTGCAGCCCCCATATTCTCTTTTAAATTGATGCAAGGAAGATCAAATCAGAAAGAACCAGCAAATTACTGCTCAGTACCCAAAACTCCTCAACACAGCTTTGAATCTCTCCAGAAGTCTCTCTCTCTCTCACTCAGAATGCGTGGTGCAAAAATTTCACTGACAAAAAAAGGCAGGAAGCGGTCGCCTTTAAATAGCGCTCCCCCAGTCCCTTCCTGACTGCAAAACGCTCCCTTCAACCTGTTGTTGCTAGCGGTAGGCGGTAAGACAGTGGGTGCCACTTAATATCTGGTCCGGGGCGTTGCACACTCGACTGATGTCACGATCTGCCGACGCAGGAGATCGTGGCGGTAGTGTTTAGCGTTGCTGCATAATATCTAGTTAATTTTGTGAGCGGCGCAAACATCGCTGCGCACAGGTGCTAGTTGCTTTGCGCCCCATTAGCGCCCTCTTAAGGCACTAACGGGAGGCACAAACCAACTGAAATTTTCCCCCTATGAGTTCAATCCACTCAGCTGGTGAGCTACCTAGGGACATGTAGCAGGTGTCCACAGCTCGCCAGTCTAATTTAAATGAGGCCCAAAGCCCAATATCAAGTCTGCCTGATTTTCATCGCTCCACCATTGGCGGCCGTGCCTTCAGCTGTCTAGGCCTAAGCTCTGGAATTCCTTTCCTAAACCTCTCTACCTTGCTCTCCTCCTTTAAGACGCTCCACTGCTCTTCCTCGAATAGTGCCATGGGATGTTTTATGTCCACCTGAGAGGGCAGGCAAGACTTCGGTTTAACGTCTCTCCTGAAAAACGACAACTCTAACAATGCAGAACTCTCCCAGCATGTCCCAGAAGTGTCAGCCTAGATTATACACTCACATCCTTGGTGCTTGAATAAGATTTGTTATATCTGTAAGATGTAAGAAATGCCTCTCTTTCTGCAACATCAACTTGCCAATATAATCAATACTCATCTATCCTTGTGAAATCAGCAAAACTTTATGAACACAAAGTTAATTGTCCTTTGTGACACCATTCACTAAACTGTAGCACTGAGAATTGAACAATGCAGAAATTATACACTACAACTGATCTCATTGGATGGAATTTTGCCTACCTGGGCAGGTCCAGTGCGAGTGGTGTCCATGGCGGGTCACGGCCCCGCTGCTGAAAATGAGCTTACCCTTAATGAGGCCTATTAAGCCAGCCTAGCCCAATTAGATGCAGTGGGTCTGGTGACATCATTCATGATGCGTGTTCAGCCGGGATCTTTAAAGGGACCCTGGCCACATTACATTTGACATTTAATCTAACAAAGTTGGTGTTGAATCTTTATGCTACAATAATATAATAAAAGTTATATATGAGTGACAAAGAAATATTTAAATAATATTATCATTAAGTAATATGATGCCATCTACAAATACGATCAAGAACATAATTTTAAAAGTACATTAATTGGGAAGTTATTAGTGCTTTAGTTACAAATCTATAGACTTTTGTATCAGTAACTGTTACAAATAAAAGATGTGTGTGTATAGGTAATATATAAAATTAAACAGATTTTAAATGTAAATGTAAAGGGGTGGATTTACAATCTTATGCAAGTTCAGCGGAAGAGCTGCGGAATCCCTGACAAACAGTGTAAGTGGTGCTTATGTCTTTCTGGGATTTCTGCAGCTCTTCTGTTGAAGTTAACAATGGACAAGTGAGAGAATCTCCACAGAAATTCACTCTCGGGGTCTCAGACTGAAAAATTAAATTCGTTATATTCAGGGACTGAAAGTAAATTGAAGCAGTGGAATGAGTAATGAGAATGAAATTGTTACAGTTGATGACTTGATTTAACATGTACTTGGACAATCACAGTATACTGTGAGGAAAAACCCAACCAGAAACAACACAAAAATGTATTGAAATGGTAAATTCCATTTCTTATAGTGCAGATCAATTCACTGCAATTACTGTTGAGTTGGAAGGCAACAGCCAAAAATGGCCAGTGAAAAATGTATTTCCCTCACCATCCAGGGTAGGAGGTGAACCTTCAGCACTCACAACCCTTCAGGAATTTCTGACTTAACATTTACCAGTAGCTTTTCAAGTAGAACAGAATCTCCATCAATCTGTTAGCTGATGTAATCAACATGGTTTTATTTTGGTTTGTTTTTCATGCTGTCAAGTAATCAGCTGGAGCAATGGCCACGGAGCTCCTGCCTTAGGTTGATAGAAGTGCTTCCTGAGCTGCTTGAATCCTGTGGCCATGCAGGGAAATTTAAAAAGTAAGTGATAAAAGGCTCTTAAGTGCCTGTAAACTATCTGATAATCATTTCAATTGGGTCCCCCGCCGCTGCTGGTCTGGTCAGCTCCGTGATGACAGACACACCCGGGGGAAAGGCTCGTGGGAGCGAGATGACAGTGGGTTCCCAACCTGCTGTCAAACATAACAAATTTCCCAACCAACCCGCCACCAATTCAGCCCACTACCACCCAGGAAAATTCCAGCCATTGTCTCTGGGCTACAATGGGTGAAAAACACTCTGGGTCCTTGCTTCTGAATGCTATGCAGTGACCTCCAATGAAAAGCAAACAAGTTTGGGCATTACATCAGGACAGGATAGGGCTTGATTTTGATGCCTCCATGGTCAAATAACAAACAGACACTCAAGAGTAAATTTTAAAAGGCCCCATGCTTCCAGTAGGATCTTCAACAGCGTACTCTGAGATCATTAAATTGGTTGCCCAACCTTTCACGTCTAATTGGTTGTGCAACATTAGACACCCAATTTAATGATCTCAGCGTTCGATGTGCAAAGTGCGATTTGGCCCAAAATAATGAAGTTGCATGACTACCCTTTGCAGTCTCATTAAAATATTTAAAGCCAATATTAAATTGACAGCCTCTGAATTTTACAAGTTCCAGCAAAAATCCACGCACAAT
Organism: Somniosus microcephalus; assembly: GCF_052327205.1. NCBI lineage: Eukaryota > Metazoa > Chordata > Chondrichthyes > Squaliformes > Somniosidae > Somniosus > Somniosus microcephalus. The sequence continues at coordinate 168,010,844 of NC_140988.1, forward strand.
GTGTGCCTTGTCCAGATAAATTGGGTACAATGGGAGTCCTGGGAGCTCGTCTGCTGAGACAACCTCCTAAAGGGAAAAGTTAGTTTCTTGAAGCTATTTTTTGTGAGTTCATATACATTAACTGCATTTTTCTCCATGTATTAGTCAGTTTTTTGTTGGGTATCATAGAATCATAGAATGATACAGCACAGAAGGAGATGCTTTGGCCCATTGTGCCTGTGCCAGCTCTTTGGTAGAGCTATCCAACTAGTCCCACAGCCCCACTCTTTCCCCATAGCCCAGCAAATTTATTCCCTTCAAGTATTTATCCAATTCCCTTTTGAAAATTATTATTGAATCTGCTTCCACCACCCAGTGCATTCCAGATCACAACTCGCTGCGTGAAACAATTCTCCTTAAATTTGTGTCCTCTGGTTACTGACCCTTCTGTCACTGGAAACAGTTTCTCCTTGTTTACTGGGCGGGGGTGGGGGGTGTTCTGATCCTCGATCCCAGGGAGTCTGATCATGGGGGGTGGGGGGGGGGCTTTGGATGGGGTTTGGGTCTGATGGCAGTGGGGTGGGGGGCGGTGGTGGTCCGATTAACAAAATCAATATTAATCAACTTTCAAGAAAACAATAAAGATACTATCAGTATCACTTTTGTTAGTGCTCTATAAACATAAACATTTTCAAAACAGTCAACACATTTTCAAAGCTTTACATTGTACTCAAAGATTAAGTCTATCAGGCTCTTTTACTTCACGTGTGGATCTTCTCAACACGGGTAAGTCTGATGTGTCTTCATGAGATTGTTCTGGCGGTGAATGACAAGATGCAGTTCCGGCATTGTCATCAATCTGCTCTTGTATAGATCGAGGTCTCCTTGTGATCTTTGCTTGGAGAGGGTTTCAGTGTTTCCTTCATTCTTCATGCCATAACTCTCAATGTAGTCAATGCACTCTCGAAAAACTGCTGACAGCTGGATCCCATCATACAGCATAGTCCTCTCAGCAGCCTCGGCTAATGGAACACCAAAGATTGGCCTGAGGGAAGAAGGAGTATCCACCGGAACTGCTTCCTGCTCTGGTGCAGGCTTCTTCTTTTTCTTTTTCTCTTTCCACTGCTTAACAACATCTGCTGCGGTTATATCTTTGGACTTTTTCTCCTTGTGTTTTTCCTCTTTGTGCTTTTCTTCCTTTGGCTTCTCTTTGACCTTAAAGTCTTTTTCTTTCTTCTTGGAGAAACTAGGCTTTTTGAAGACATGGATACCCTTTGGCCTTTTCATCCTTGATGGGCTCTCTGCTTCATCACCTGAGTCATCTGGTCTGCTTATGGGACAGTTTATACGGTAGACTCTCTTGACCAGTTCTAAGTCTTCACAAGCTTTGTCACCTAGTATCGAATCAAGTCTTTCAGCCACAACAGAAAACATGAGATGATGCACTTTGTCTTTGACTGTCACTTTAAGTCTGCATACACCTAAGCTATCTATTTTCTGTCCATTATAGCTCTTCAGTAGTACTGACTTTTTCTGTATTTTGGGCTTTTCTTTCATATTTTTTATGTCACTCACACTGATTAAGTTTGCTTTTGCCCCAGTGTCCAGTTTCAATGTAACCAATGCTCCATTTATTTGCAGTGGGATCATCCATTTGTCCACTTTTACTGCATTGACTTTATGTTCAGCATTGTCCATTTCTGAGGGCTGCACATTTTCTGTATCTTTTTTGATATCGTCACATGACACCATTCCTACAAAAAATGTCTCACTTAAATCAGTGTCCTCAATCACATTAACTTGTTGCCCTTTCATTGTTTTTACTTTTGAAAAGCATTGTTTGGCAAAGTGATTCTTTCCATTACACTTTGTGCACATTTTTCCAAACGCTGGGCATTGTCTTAACTGGTGTTTATAACCACAGCGTTTACAATTAAAAATTTCATCCTCCGATTGCTTTTCATTTCTGTTCTGCCCACGTTTCTTCCCCTTGTAGGACACAGCACCGACAGCAGCATTATCACTCATTACAATCGCATCATTACTGATTTCACTGAAAGTCTTCACGTGCTTTCGAGCTAGCTCGCTGGCTTGGCATATTTTCACTGCATTTTCCAAATTTAGTTCGGTTTCTCTCAACAGACGTTCCCTGACTTTTTTATCATGTATACCAAACACAATCTGGTCACAAATCATGGATGATTTCAGCTCAGAGAAATTACATGTCTGTGCTTTCAGTTTCAGATCAGTTATAAAGCTATCAAAAGTCTCATTTTGTTGCAGTATCCGAGAACAGAAGATGTATCTTTCATAGGTCTCATTCTTTTTGGGAGAGCAATGTGCATCAAATTTTTTTAGCACATCTTCTAATTTTTCTCTGTTCTCCTCTGGATTAAATACAAATGTATTAAATATCTCTATCGCCTGTGGGCCTGCAACCGTAAGCAGCAACGCTATCTTCCTTTCATCTGGCTTCGTACCGAATCCGATGGCTGCAATGTAGAGTTCAAATTGTTGTTTAAGAGTCTGCCAATTGTAGTCGATGTTTCCTGTGAGTTTCAAACGCTCTGCTGGCTTCAAATTCTCCATGTCGCTTTTCACAATTGTCAGCATATCTTCACCATCCTGGTACCATCTTATGTTCATTAATAAATAGACATTCTTATTATGAACACAGCTAGCTTTTGCTAGACACTTTTATTGAGCACATGTGGGCTAGGTACAGTATCTGTAGAGGCTTCCATCTTGACTGCTGCCTTGTGGGTAGCCTAGTGCCTCATGGGTAATGTAGTCTTAATATACATACTGCTGGGTAGTGTAGTCTTATACATACAGCTATATACAGCTCTACACAGCTCTACGGCACCACCTAGTGTCCACTATAGAATGACATGTTATTGATCATTACAACCCGGAGGGTTAAACCTGGAAGACAAGTTACTTAAATGGACAACACGCCTCCTGGAATCAGGTTGGTTGCCCGCCCCCCATCCCACCTCTGTTAAAACCAAAAATGGGTGGGTTGGAGGCAGGTTGGGGCCGGGTTTGAGTTTTTAAAAATTTTAACATCTCACCCAACTCCAACCCACCCATCTTTTGTGGTTAAAATTACCCCCTCTGCCTCTATTAATAAAGCCAAGGACCCCATATGCTTTTTTCACAGCCTTCCAACTTGTCTTGCCACCTTCAAGATTTGTGTACATGCATCCCCAGGTCTCTCTGTTCCTGCATCCCCTTTAAAATTGTACCATTTATTTTATGTTGCCTCTCCTCATTCTTCCTAGCAATATGTATCACTTCACATTTCTCTGCATTAAATTTCATTTGCCATTTGTCAATTAATTTTGTCCCGGATTATTGTCACCATCGACATTAAGCTGACTGGCCTGTAGTTGCCCGGTTTATCCCAGAACAGAAGGAAAGTCATTATTTTAAAATGATTTTGGAACATCACAGAAGAAATCTGTAAAAGGGATCAAAGTGTGGTTGGGCCTAACAGAAGGATTTCAAAGAGTTAAATTACACAGTTTTCCTAAGTGTAAGAAGGAAGAAATTTTGGACTGTTTTAAGGAGTTATTGGGCAAAAGGGATTTAAAATAAAAATCCCAGTAAGATTTTGGCTGGTTTAAAAAGACATGTTCAGGCTTGCAAAAGGCTGGGACAAAGGGGAGGTGGGGTGGGCCCCCGAGTTTGGATATTGGACAGTCTGAAAATGTCCTGGGCTGTCCCAGTTTTACATAAGGACAATGAAACCTGTTTCCCGCTGAGAATTCGCAGAGCCAGGTATTGAATAAACAGGACATGTCCCCAGCAACACAAAGGAAGGAACATTAGCCCTACAGGTTACAACAAACAAACCACAGTCCAAAACCAATTAAAGAGATTGACAAACGTTTTGCATTTTTAAACTGGTTTCAAGGCAATCCCGAAACCAGTTAAAGGCCGATTAAGTTTAGATGAGCCATCCCCTAAACTCGTTAAGTTTGGATGGGCCATCCTTGAAGCTCGTTAAAGTTTTAAAACACGTTAAAAATAACGAGCCCGCCAAATTTAACAAAGAAACCCGAGATTTGGTGGTCAGATAAGCTAGGCCCCAAATTAGTATAATTGAGGCCTGCCTTTTCAGTTCAACAGACAGTTCAACGGTCAGTCAGCTTGTCAGAAGTTCAGCTCAGAAGACAGAAGTTCAAGTTCAGCCAACCAGCTCAAGAGAGAGAGCATCATCGGAGGCTCGAAGGAAGAAAGAAGAAACAGAGATCGCGGCAACCAAAGGCCTACAGAAACCAACAACCGCCAATATTACCACCAACCAGGTAATATTGGGCCACCGCGACCAACAAGAAACCAAGCGCCGAAAAACTCATGAACCAAAGACTTGTTTCCACTCTACAGGCTAGTCTGACTTACCCCTGGGTAAGATTTGGACATAAAAGATCCTAAAACTAGCCCTAACCAAAGAAAATTGGGTACTTACCCGATAGATCCATCAGCGCGACTAACCGCATCTGCGGACCAACCCAAACTGAAGACCCAACGCAGGTGCAGTCCTCTACCACGTCCGAGGTACGGCAGGCCCCAACCGCCACAACTAAGTAGAACCCCGAAATCGAGAACCTCTACAGTCTGTCAAGAAAGTCATTTTGGTGAGCATTTTGGCTGGATTCCAGCCTAGCTAGTGTAGTGGGGTTGGGAGGGTATGGGATTTTGTGTATTGTAATTCTCGCTCGCTTATTTCAAGTGTTCCCCACCCTTTTAGAGTATATGTTTTATTGTATTGTATATTTTCCTGTCTCAAAATAAAGATCTGAATTCTTTTGACTAACCCAGGTGTCTGTTGCAAGTTTATTACAACCGCCAAATAAGTCCAAAGGCTAGAAAAGGAGTGGGAGCGATTCAAAGCACTCAAAGGAGTCAGAAGTGAAGCTGACAAACAACCCACAACACCACCCCTTACAGCATGGCGACCGCGGCAGGACTTTGGCAAAAGGGAAGTAATGCAATAGACCCTGTGTTTGATGAGAGAATGAAGATGGAAGAGAGGATTTCCTCTTACGTTTTTGAGAAGGTGAATATCACCAAGAAGTGGGTGACCAGTCTGTTGCGTGCTGGGCGTCCCATGGACGCTGCAGCCAAATGGATTGAGAGCAAGGATCATACAAAATCGGTAGAGAAGGCCATCTGGTTGGTCTGTGCCCTACGACAGATCCAGCTTTTAGACCAGCAGGTAAAAGCTTTGACAGCAGAGCTGCAGGAGGCAGCCAAACTGTCTCAGGCAAGAGCTTTAGCAGGGGATGAACTATTGCAGGAATTACAAGCACAGAATCAAGAGAAATTGCAGCTAGTAGAGAAACACAGAAACAGGCATGAGTATTTTCGATGTAAAGTCACCGATGCAATAAGAAATGAGCTGGTACTGAAAGAGGAGAACACTCGCCTAACCAGACAGTTAAGGGAACAGGAGGAGCAGTACAGGAATATAAAGGCAGCTTATCAAGTAGCAAGCACTAGGGATTTTGAAGCAGGAGATCACGGCCCCTGTCAAATGCAGATAGAAAGTTTGAAACTTGCTCTGTCCAGGGCAAAAGGCATGGTATGCCTAGTAAGCCCGGGTGCAGCCCGGGTAGACCTGGAAGTAGAAGTTGAAACGGTGCAGGGGAGCAACTCGGTTGGGCAGCAGGAGGGACAAGCAATCTGTAGGGAAGACAGGGAGGAGTGCACACCACCGCCACCTGTGGCGCCGGGTTTTGACTCGGTTTGGCAGCAGGGTGAAGTGGGCAAACAATTGCAGGAAAGGTCGGAGCCGGGGCCGATGTGCCCGACTTGACAGCAAAAGTTTGGCCCACCCGGGGGTGGTGGGGGCCTGGGGCCCCTTGAAAGCCAGTTTGTGATTCCCCATGGGACCCAACAGCTTAGGGCTATGGTAAGCCACTTGAGTAAGCTCACCCACAAGGGAGATCCCTCAGTCCACTTTTTGGTAGTGGAACAAGCAGCAGGCATTAATGAGTGCGACGACTCAGAGATGGCCAAGATGCTCCTGTTCACCTTGGATGGCAAGCTGTACCAGTCCCTCTCTGCTGAGTGCAAGAAGGGACAGGGAGGGTACGCTGCCCTCCAGGATCATGTTCTGGAGGCGATGGGGATGAATGATGGTAGTCCTTTCTCCTGGGTGGGGAAGACTACTCAGTTAGCAGGGGAGACCCCACAGGCTTTCGCAGACAGGCTGTGGCCTGTGTACAGGTGTGCCTGTAATGGGGATCTCAACCGAGCTAACTTGAACCAGGACGAGCTGGCTCACTGGCTCCGAAGTCTGGTGGCAAACAGCTTGCCATGGATCAGAGCCAAGGCCAAGCTGTGGTTTGACCCAAAGGGCCCTCAGGTCACCGAGGAGGCAGTGGTCAGACAACTGACCCTGGCTTACCGTAACGGTAGGGGGGTAGACGAACCGCAGACAAAAGGGAAAGTGCATGAGTTTAAACCCAGCCAGGGTAAGAAGGAATGGCACCAGGAAGGGGGTATCCCTTCCGATGCGAGGCGTAACTGCTTCGGGTGTGGGAAGATTGGACATTGGAGAAGGGACTGTAAAAATCCTTGGAAGGATAGTGCAGGAAAGAGTGCTCCAGCTCCCGCCCCAAAGGCAGAAACGCTGGCCTCTTCCCCCACAGTAGATTCGATAGTAGCTGCACTTCGAGTTTTATTGGCAGGCCCAGGGCAGGTAGCCACAGACACGGGTGCTTTAACTCCATCTGCCCCCCCAGTTAACACAGACTTATGACTAGAGCCAGCGCAGCCTGTCTATCTGTGTCCCCTTGAGTATGATGTATGGAAAAGACCGCTTGTTAGGATGGAAGTGGAAAAGGGAAAAGGGACCTATCTGTTGGACACGGGAGCTTCGAGCACCATAGTCTACTCAGATAACCCCGCTGCCTCGCCTCTGTCTAACGGGGTCCCGTACAGCTTAGTGGGGTTCACAGGTAATGAGCAGGTTGACTCGTTCTCTGTCCCACTGTCCATTCATTTAGGAGCACTCCACGCCAAGTGGACTTGTGTTCTAATGAAGTGGGAGCAGGAAGGGGAGGGGATCCTGGGGGCTGATTTTATAATAGGCCACCGGACCCTAGTGGATCTTAGGAACAACTATGTGGGGAGCATGCACCGGCAAAGAGAGTGAAGTGGCTCTTATCCCAGGGAAACAGGGCAAGGGGACCCTGTGAACCCCAAAAACCCAAGGAGCGTTACGACCTCGAACAAATGGTCAGTATCACTCCAGTGGAGTACCAGGCATTTGTGCGAGCACACCTCAGTGCATTTGCCATTCACAAGCATGATTGTGGGAGGGTGAACGGGGTAGAAGTGAGTGTAGATGGGGACCCCATGACCCGACCACAAAAGCAGTATAATTTCCCAAAAGAGGCAGAGAAGGACATGGAAGTGGCCATGACCTCTCTGGTCAAACAGGGGGAATTGAGACCAATAGCCACCCATTTAAACTCTCCGTTGTGGCCGGTTAGGAAACCGGACAACTCCTGGAGAGCCATGGTGGACTATCGGGTACTCAATAGGAACATCCCCGCTTGTGCACCCACAGTAGCAGCCGTCGCCGACCTCATAGGAAGTATTCCAGCCTCCGCAACCGCCTTCACGGTGCTGGATATTTGCAACGGGTTTTGGTCCATCCCTCTGTGGAGAGAGGACCAGTACAAGTACGCCTTTACGTTTAAGGGCCAACAGTACACCTGGAACTGCCTACCACAGGGGTTCCACAACAGCCCCAGCATCTTCCATCAGTGTATGGTAGATTGCTTAAAAGGCTTCAGCCGACCCCAACAGTTAGTTCAGTATGTGGATGACCTGCTCCTATTCACTGATGAAGGAGAGGAACACGGTCCACTACTGGCTGAACTGTTGGAGTTGCTGAAGCAGGAAGGTTTTAAGGTAAACCCCAAGAAGGTACAGATCGGCCAAAAGGAAGTAAAGTTCCTAGGGCTGGCTGTACAAGCAGGAGAAAGGGCCATAGATAAAGCCAGAAGGGAAGCAGTACAGGAGTTACCAGCCCCCAGTACTGACAGGAGTGAGATCCTTTCTAGGGCTAACAGGGTACTGCCGGAATTTTATTGAAGATTACGCCACCACAGCAGCCCCTCTGCTCCGACTCCTGCACAAGGGAGTGGAGTGGGTTTGGGGTGAGGGTTCCAGGCAGCATTTGTAAGCCTCAAGAAAAATCTGCAGACCACACCAGCTCTAGGGGCGATTGATGGGGAGAAAGGGTTTTTCTTGGAGGTAGCAGCCAGCGGGGACAGTCTGAGTGCAGTGCTGCTCCAGGAGCGGCACAGTCAGCTGAGGCCAGTGGTTTACTCCTCCAGGATACTCACAGAGGTGGAAAAGGGCTATTCCAACTGTGAGAGGCATCTCCTCGCCACCCACTGGGCTGTGAAAAGATCATTGATCTTCACAGGCACCTCGCCCATCATCCTCCTCACCCATCACACGCCCACCCAGATGCTCCTAGATGGGAGAATTAAAGATGGGACAGTGAGCAGTGCTCGCATTGCTCGCTGGACCCTGCTTCTCTCCCAGATGGCTCTAAGGGTGAAGGGTCTCTGCGAGCCCAAGCTTGCAGCCAACATGATCTATCCAGGGATGGCCCACAGGTGTTCTGTTGAAGGGGTATGGGAAGTGGACATAGGTTTTTGGGCCGGGATACACCCCACAGGCCGCAAAATCTATGTGGATGGTTCCAGCACGGTATCTGCTGGGAAACGACTCACAGGGTGTGGAGTTTATGACCCAGGGGCAGACATTGCCCTGGCAATTAAACTCCCCAGCACCATGAGCGCCCAGCAGGCTGAACTGTCCGTGGTAGTGTACGTGGTTACACACCCAGAGAAATTCCCTACCCCATACACGATTTGCTCGGACAGCATGTTCACGTGCAATTCGTGTACGGAATACCTAGCCATCTGGTCCCGTCGGGGATATACCTCCGCCGACGGGAGACCTCTGGCCATCAAGCCTCTGCTGGAGAAAATCATGACAGCAGTAGGGAAAGAAGGGAAGGTCTTTATCCACAAGGTCAAGGCCCATTCGAAAACAGAGCCCTTGAGAGAGGGAAATCAAAGGGCAGATGAGCTAGCCAAGCAGGGAGCTAGGGAAGGAGAGTTTTGGGACCCCTATCAGACAGGGTCGGTAGCCGCAATCCGGGACAAGGGAGGCACACAAGGGGTAGCCTTGGTCCTGGACCTAAAGCAGGCCCAGGTACGGGATCCCATCCTCAGAGCCGTGCTGGACGCGCTCACAAAAGGGGAGAAGGTAGAGGGCCCATACGGTACAGCAGCCATCACCGTCAAGGAAGGCATGCTGTTCAGCGGGGAGCAATGGGTAGTGCCGCAGCAGCACCAAAGGGAATTCCTCCAACTGGCCCATGAGGGTCCAGGAGTGGGGCATCCCAGGTCTGAGGCCACCTGGCAGAGGGTGGAACAGGCAGGATGGTGGCCAGGACTAAGGGAACAGGTCCGCGAGTTCTGTGCCGACTGTTTGGTGTGTGCTGCCAATAACCCTGACCCCCAGAAAAGGAATGTATCTTTGGGACACACCAGGAGGGTAGAGGGACCATGGCAGTCGATCCAGATCAATTACATTGGGCCCCTACCCACCGCCCAGGGAGGCTACGAGTTTTGCCTAGTCCTGGTGGATGTGTTCTCAAAGTGGGTGGAAGCTTTTCCCTGCCGTACAGCTACTGCGTTGGGTACAGCCAAGATCCTGGTCAGGGAAGTGTTCTCATGTTGGGGATTCCCACAGTATGTGGAGTCTGACCAAGGGAGTCACTTTACTGGACAGGTCATGCAGGAGACCCTCATGGTACTCAGCATTAAAGGGAAATGGCACGTCGCCTACAACCCGCAGTCATCGGGTCCTGTAGAGCGTTTAAACCGTACCATCAAGGAAAAGCTGAGGAAGGAAATGGGAGACTCACCCAAGAAGTGGGTGGAGGTCTTACCATTGGTCTTGATGGGGATCCGAGCCAGCCAGTCAAAGAGCACGGGATATTCCCCACACAAGCTGATGACTGGCAGGGTTATGCGGACCCCCACCCATGTGCTAGCCCCGGTGCTGACAGAAGGTCAGCTCAGAGAGGTGAACCGGGACAGTTTTGTCAGGAATCTGTTTGAACACCTCAAACAGATTCACTGGCAGGCTGCTAGTAACATGGGAAAGCAGCATCGGAGTAACCGATTGCTGCTAGAACCCAACAGGCACCACGAGTGGGAGATCGGGGATCAGGTCATGGTAAGAAACTTTGCCCGGTTGGGAAGTTTCGAACCATTGTACATGGGGCCGTACAGCATTGTAGACAAGGCAAGTCCCATGGTGTATGCCATCAAGATGCCCCGCCGCACAAAGTGGTTCCACATTAATCAGTGCAAGCTGTTTAAGGCGGAGAGTGGAGAACGGTCAGCAAGGGTTAACCGCATTAAGGGGAGAGAGCAGCCGCCTGCAGCTGTGATAGACTCACAGACCGCAAAGGTGGGGGCAGTGAATTGTGTGACTGGAGAGGCCCTCCCACCAATTAAGTGGGATTCAGGTACACTCCCAGTAGTCGGAGCCTTAAGAAGGTCTCCTCGCACACCACAGCCTAGACTACCTTGGTCACCTGAGTATTATTTTAAATGGTCCAGCTCCAAGAGAACCCTTAGCAGAAAGGGAAAACCCAAGGTCAGGGACAAGTCTAGGGATACGGATCCCCAGCCTGCAGCCTCCAAGGGTGAGAGACTCACGGGAGAGGTAGTGTTGGGCAAGGAGAGAGAGAAGGGTCCCCAGCCTGCGGCATCAGGCTGCGGGGAACCCACAGGACAGGATAGGGACTCGGCAGCCACACAGAAAGGGGTAGTGTGTTGCAGCTCAGGAGGACACACTCCCCTGGTTAACTGGGAGGCAGGAAAACTCCCAGTTGTTTTACGAAGGACTCTTCGAGTCCAGTGGCACAAGTCACCTTATGCCCAGGTGTACAAGCTGCCCAGATTCCATAAAAGGCACAGGCCAATTAGGAATTAACCTGGCCATCCGGAGGCAGGCGGCGGATGTATATAGCTTTCTGAAGTATTTTAAGTGTGTTTTTACATTTTGGAAGTTTGGGATTTTAGTGGTTTAATTTTTGGTTTAGTGTAAGTTTAAGTTTTGAATTTTGATAACTGTGTCAGGCCAGAGAACCTTCGAGGGACATGGCTATTTTGTTTGTGTGTCCCTACAGAGAGGAAGTCAGGATGAGGAAGGTTCTGCTCCTGCTCGCCCTGGTAGGGGTGAGCATCGGTGACCGAGGAGACGTATAGAACTCTCACATCTATGGGTGCTCAGGAGAGAGAGCACCGATCGTTACTGCAGGGGGTGGCGAACGGGGTGTGGAGGAGCTCGCCATTTACTTCCATGAGGGAAGGTGGCCAGGGTGGCTGGGGCCTAACTCCACTCAGTACTCCAGCCAGACTGGGTTCACGTACGGGGAGGCCTCCCTTCCGTGCCCCAGGGTACAGGTCATTGCCGCAAGGGTCAGTGTCACCGTGGGGAAACGTGTGTGTGTTTGACATGCAAGGGAAAGATTCCTTTGGATAGGTGGTGGGATAGGTGGTGGTGGCTCAGAAAGCTGAGCAAGGATAATAATAATAATAATAATAATAATCAACTTTATTGTCATTGTTAGTGCACAAGTGCAGTACAACGAAATGAAACCCCGCAGTCGATTAGGAACGATTGGGGAACAATACCCATCGGACGATTACAGGGACCCGAGGGGGATTGAGTGTGTGCTGGGACAAGTGGTGGGAACCGGATCAGGGGATTTATGTCTGTATGTGGGGTTCAGAGAAGGTCTGCCCCACAGGCGTATCCATCATTTTCCATCGGCAATGGCAAGATGCCGGGGAGGGGGTGGAGTGGGATTCCAGCCTGCATGCGTGCGCGGTCCCACACTCCCCGATCCCAGTGAATGCCACTGAACTTGTGACCTGCCCCTGAAAGCCCCTGCCCACGGCCACAACATCACGGACTATAGTCCAGTGGAGTCCTACCAACACCAAGGGACCAGGGAATGATTTAGTCCTAGTATCAACAGATAAGCTGCTGTACCAGGGGGTACACTATGCAGTGGCCTCAGTGATCCTGAACCTGACCGAGGTGCACTTACCTGAGTGGTGCCCTAAAGAGACAGAACGGTTGTACCAAGCCCTGTTGAAGGAAATGTTTAGAAAGTTTTATGAGTTCGACTTTGCCAATGTGGACAAAGCGAGACTGTACAGTTTACATCCTGAACATGATATGGGCGCGGGGAACATCTTACTGCCCTATTAAAAGCAGTGGTCATCTCACAAAAGCATTTTTATATATTAGAGCAGAAGACAGTAGAGATAGGGGCCAAGGTATTGGATATTGTGGTTCCACCCTGGTGGGACATTTTTGAAAATATAGAAGTCCCCTCTTGGATTAGGCTGGCTTTGCACATTTTAGTGGTTTGCCAGCTGGGAATAGTTTTTTATCTGTTGTGTGCGAAGTGCAAAGGAAGGGACCAGATGCTCCGCTCTCAGCATGAGGGAGCATGGGACAAAAACAAAAATAAAGTCTATGACCAGGTATAAAACCAACCTTGAACGTGATTAAAAATAAAGTTGGACAAGTGTGTGTGTCAATTTATTTTTCCTGGAGCATTAGAAGATAGTGGCCACAATTTCCACCCTTACTTCACTCAGTAACCTAGGATGCACCTGATACGCTTATCAATTACTTCATAAAAAGGTGATGAGTCGAAGAAGAGATGATGAGTCGAAAGAAGAGATGAATAAGGCTTTTATTAGCTAAGAAGAGACCATGCTTCTTCGTGAGTGACTGAACAAGTCTGAACGAAACCCACACAGTGGTGGGTGGAGTCAGCTGAGGCATGCCTCCATACACAGCGCCACCCAGAGGTGGCAATATACAATACAGTGGTTTACCACATTCACCCCTTGTTTAATGTGAAGTCCGGCGGGGTGAAGGGTACTACAAGTTAAGTCTATCAGGGGGCCTTGTCTGACGTCCTGATCGTTGTGGTGGCGGCGGTGGTGTTGCAGCATCCGACGTCGGGTCTGGTGTCTGGGTGGTTGGCGAAGATTCCTGGGGCTTTGGCATGCCGTCTGCAGGGGTTGGGTTGGGAGGGGTGGTGGGGGATAACAGTGGTAAGGGGGATAACGGTGGTAAGGGGGATAACGGTGGTAATTCAGGGGTACCCGAGGGTGCGAGATCTCGTATGGAGACCGTGTCCTCCCGCCCGTCTGGGTATGTCACCCAGGCATACTGGGGGTTGGCGTGTAGGAGGTGCACCCGCTCGACCAGGGGGTCCGTTTTATGCGTCCTCACGTGCCTCCGCAGTAGGACGGGCCCAGGAGAAGTCAACCATGCCGGTAGCGAGGTTCCCGATGTAGACTTCCGGGGGAAAACGAACATTTTCTCATGAGGGGTCGCATTAGTGGCAGTACAAAGCAGTGACCGAATGGAGTGAAGCGCTGCAGGGAGGACCTCCTGCCAGCGGGAGGTCGGAAGGCCCTTAGATTTTAGTGCTAAGAGGACTGCCTTCCAAACCGTCGCGTTCTCCCTTTCCACCTGGCCGTTCCCCCGGGGGTTGTAACTGGTGGTCCTGCTCGTGGCGATACCTCTTGTTAGCAGGTACTGCCGAAGTTCGTCGCTCATGAACGATGAGCCCCTGTCGCTATGTATATAGCTGGGGAACCCGAACAGAGCGAAGATGTCATTCAGACACTTGATGACCGTGGTACTGGTCATGTCTGGGCAAGGGATGGCAAAGGGGAAACGGGAGTACTCATCAACTATGTTGAGGAAGTACACATTGCGGTCAGCGGAGGGGAGGGGCCCTTTAAAATCGACGCTCAGGCGTTCGAAGGGGCGGGTGGCCTTGATCAGGCTTGCTCTGTCCGGCCTATAGAAGTGCGGTTTGCACTCGGCGCAGATTTGGCAGCTCTTGGTCATGGTCCTGACCTCCTCGATGGAGTAGGGCAGGTTACGGGATTTGATAAAATGGAAAAACCTGGTGACCCCCGGGTGGCAGAGGTCATTGTGGAGGGACTGCAGCCTATCACTCTGCGCGTTGGCGCATGTACCACGTGATAGGGCATCTGGGGGCTCATTGAGTTTCCCTGGCCGATACAAGATATCATAATTGTAGGTGGAGAGTTCGATTCTCCACCTCAAGATCTTGTCGTTCTTGATTTTACCCCTCTGCTTATTATTAAACATAAAAGCTACTGAACGCTGGTCAGTGAGCAGGGTAAATCGTTTCCCGGCCAGGTAATGCCTCCAGTGACGCACCGCTTCTACAATAGCCTGGGCCTCCTTTTCGACGGAGGAGTGTCTCGTCTCGGGGCCCTGGAGGGTCCTTGAGAAAAAGGCCACGGGTCTGCCCGCCTGGTTAAGGGTCGCGGCTAGGGCGAAGTCGGAGGCATCGCTCTCCACTTGGAAGGGGATGGACTCATCCACCGCGTGCATTGCGGCCTTCGCGATATCGTTCTTGATAAGAGTGAAGGCTGCACACGCCTCTGGTGTCAGGGGGAAGGAGGTGGCTTTGATGAGGGGCCTGGCTTTGTCTGCATAGAGGGGCACCCACTGGGCGTAGTAGGAGAAAAACCCCAGGCATCTCTTCAGTGCTTTTTGGCAGTGGGGAAGGGGTAGCTCCATTAGGGGGCGCATTCTGTCGGGGTCGGGCCCGATGACTCCGTTCTCCACCACGCAGCTGAGGATGGCCAGGCGCTTGGTGTGAAACATAAATTTTTCCTTATTGTACGTTAGGTTCAGCCGTTGGGCCGTACGGAGGAAATTTGCTAGATTAACGTCGTGGTCCTGCTGGTCGTGGCCGCAGATGGTGACGTTATCCAAATAGGGGAAGGTTGCCCGCAGCGCGTTCTGGTCAACCATTCGGTCCATCTCCCTTTGGAAGACCGAAACCCCGTTGGTGACGCCGAAGGGGACCCTAAGGAAGTGGTAGAGGCGGCCGTTTGCCTCGAAGGCAGTATACTGGCGGTCCTCATGGCGGATGGGCAGCTGGTGGTACGCTGACTTAAGGTCGATGGTGGAGAATACTTTGTATTGCGCAATCTGATTGACCATATCAGATATGCGAGGGAGGGGGTACGCGTCCAGCTGGGTGTACCGGTTTATGGTTTGGCTGTAGTCGATTACCATGCGGCGTTTTGCAGTGGTTTTAACGACTACAACCTGGGCTCGCCAGGGGCTAGTGCTACCTTTGATAATGCCCTCCTTCAAGAGCCGCTCCACCTCAGAGCTGATAAAAGCTCTGTCCCCGGCACTGTACCGCCTGCTTTTGGTAGCGATGGGTTTACAGTCGCGGGTGAGGTTAGCGAACAGGGGAGGGGGGGGGACTTTTAATGTGGAAAGGCTGCAGGTGGTTTGCAGCGGGCGATTTAAAAGTTGTTGGTTGCAGACTGTGAGTGGGGGGAGGGGTCCACCGTATGCTAGTGTGACACTCTTAAGGTGGCACTGAAAATCCAACCCTAGCAGGACGGCAGCGCAAAGACGGGGCAGGACTAGCAGTTTAAATTTTTGATATTCAGTGCCCCCTACTGACAGGGTCACCACACAGTAGCCGCTGATGTCCATTGACTGGGACTTGGACACCATAGAAATGCGATGGTGCGTTGGCAGAATCGTGAGGGAGTGGCTACGTACCGTGTCGGGGTGGACGAAACTCTCTGTGCTCCCGCTGTCGATCAGGCAACTGGTGGCGCGGCCGTTTACCGCGATATCCATCATGGAGCTGGATAGATGGTGAGGGTGGCCTTGATCCAGCGTCACGGAGGCCAGTATGTGGCTTAGTGAGTCACTATAGTCATCCGCCGAGACGGTGGTCGGTTCCGGTGACGAAATGGCGGTTGAGTGCGTTGGATACGATGGCGGCGGATGCCATGCGGCCGGGGGTACACAAAATGGCGGATAAGATGGCTGCTCCCACGGCCCGCACGCTGCGCTGCTGGCTGGCTTCCCCTTGCAGGCGTTAGCGTAATGGCCTTTCTTCCCGCAGCCCGAGCAGGTAGCTGTCTTAGCTGGGCAGTGCGCTCTGGGATGTTTTAACTGGCCACAGAAATAGCATTTTTGGGCCTGGTTACTGGGCATCGAAGCAGTTCTTACCGGAGGCTGCTGTCTCGGTTGGGTCGCTGCAGCGGTTGGTGCCGGGGGCGGCGGTCCCGTGTCCCACGGTTTCGATTGCCATGTCTTGGCGCCGTTACGGGGGTATGCCTCGAGGTTTCGGTGGGCCTCCTCTAACGAGAGCGCAAGGGCAATGGCCGTCTTCAGGTCGGGTTCCTTGCTTTCTAGCAGTCTCTGCCGGGTGTGGTCTGACTGGAGGCCCCTGACGAAGGCATCACAGGCGAGTCCCTGCGCGTGCTCCACAGCCGTTACCGCTTTACAATCGCAGTCTCTGCAGAGTGCCAGTAGCGCCCGTGCAAATGCCCCTACCGATTCTCGCGGTTGCTGCCTGCGGGATCCCAAGAGGTGTCGGGCGTAAATTGTGTTCACTGGGCGCGTATGTTGCCCTTTTAGTAGCTCGAGGGCCGCCACGTACGTATTAGAGTCCCGGATTAGCATATATACTTGATGGCTCACCTGGGCGGTCAAAATTTTCAGTTTGTGATCCTCCTCTGTAACCTGTGAGATTGCGAGGAAGGATTCAAAGCAGCTCAGCCAGTGTTCAAACTTGGCTGATGCACCCACATCTTGAGGGTCGAGGTCCAGGCGTGGTGGTCTGAGGGCTCTCAGCAATGTCTGCTGTATCCGTTGCTGTTGTTGCTCCTCAGGTGTCGCCATTTAACTTTTAGCTAATAAAATTGATACGCTTATCAATTACTTCATAAAAAGGTGATGAGTCGAAGAAGAGATGATGAGTCGAAAGAAGAGATGAATAAGGCTTTTATTAGCTAAGAAGAGACCATGCTTCTTCGTGAGTGACTGAACAAGTCTGAACGAAACCCACACAGTGGTGGGTGGAGTCAGCTGAGGCATGCCTCCATACACAGCGCCACCCAGAGGTGGCAATATACAATACAGTGGTTTACCACAGCACCCCATCCGGACCAAGTGACATTTCTACTTTGAGGACTGCCAACCTTTTAAGTACTTCCTCTTTATCTATTTTATCCTATCCAATATCGTTACTGCCTCCTCCTTTACTGCTACATTGGCAGCAATGTTCCCTCGAATTTATTTTTGGGCCGGGCGGGCCCTTTAATGGGCTGCACGGCCCATTCAAAATTCCGTGCACGTGCGGTTTTTCCATTTACAAGCTGGTGAGACGGCTGCACAGGACATCCAGAGTGTTGCACCGCCATGTGTCCGCGCAGCTTAAAGGGAGCATTGATTGGCAGCATCCTTTTCTCTCGTGAAGACAGATGTAAAGTACTCAGTTAGTACCTCAGCCATGCCCTCTGCCTCTGCAAGATCTCCATTTTGGTCCCTAATTGGTCCCACCCTTCCTTTGACTACCCTTTTATTATTTATGTGTTTATAAAAGACTTTAGAGTTCCCTTTTATGTTAGCTGCAAATCTATTCTCATACTCTCTCTTTGCTCTTCTACAGATCAAGCTCTCTGGGCAAGAATTTCCTGGACCTATAGCATATTCAAGATAGGGAACGAACTTTATAATTACAAAATGCAGTGTGGCTCACCCCCAGTACTACAGGCACAGTGCACCCATGCAATGGTGCCAGTTTTGCTGGGCTTACAAAATTGGGGCTTTACTGTCTGAGCTCCCAAAAGAAGAATGGCCACTTGCGTGAAGTAGCAGAGAATTTCCAAAGATCATGGAACTGCATCGCGTGATTGCATCATAGCCTTCAGGAGATTCATGGAAAAAATTGAAAACGGTTCTGTGAATAGAAATGCATTATACCAATAATACCTCAGTTATGTTAAACATACTGGGGTAGAAATTAGTCTTGGAGAGTCATGCTAAATGCTCGTTGCATCGGCAGCCTGTTATACTTCCTGCCTGATATTCAGTTCTATTGAAATACGTAAGAACATAAGAAATAGGAGCAGGAGTAGGCCATTTGGCCCCTTGAGCCTGCTCTGCCATTCAATAAGATCATGGCTGATCTGATCTTGGCCTCAACTCCACTTTTCTGCCTGTTCCCCATAACCCTTGACTCCCCTGTAGTTCAAAAATCTATCTATCTCAGCCTTGAATATATTCAATGACTCCGCCTCCACAGCTCTATGGGGTAGAGAATTCCAAAGATTCACGACCCTCTGAGAGAAGAAATTCCTCCTCATCGCCATCTTAAATGGGCGACCCCTTATTTTGAAACTATGCCCCCGAGTTCTAGATTCTCCATGAGGGGAAACATCCTCTCAGCATTTACCCTGTCGAGCCCCCTCAGAATCTTATATGTTTCAATAAGGTCACCTCTCATTCTTCTAAACTCCAATGAGTATAGGCCCAACCTGCTCAACTTTTCGTCATAAGACAACCCCTTCATCCCAGGAATCAACCTAGTGAACCTTCTCTGAACTGCCTCCAATGCAAGGATATCCCTTCTTAAATAAGGAGACCAAAACTGTAAGCATACCCTAAATGTGGTCTCGCCAATGCCTTGTACAGTTGTAGCAAGACTTCCCTACTTTTATACTCCATTCCCCTTGCAATAAAGGCCAACATTCCATTTGCCATCCTAATTACTTGCTGCACCTGTATGCTAACTTTTTGTGTTTCATGTACGAGGACACCCAGATTTCTCTGTACCACAGCATTCTGTAGTCTCTCCCCATTTAAATAATAGTTTGCTTTTCTATTCTTCCTACCAAAGTGGATAACCTCACATTTTCCCACATTATACTCCATCTGCCAAATTTTTGCCCACGCACTTAACCTATCTATATCCCTTTGCAGACTTGTGTCCTCCTCACAATTTGCTTTCCCACCTATCTTTTTATCGTTGGCAAACTTGGATACAGTACACTCGGTCCCTTCATCCAAGTCATTAATATAGATTGTAATTAGTTGTAAATAAATGGAACTGAGTATCGAGCGGGAAGTATAACAGGTGGCTGATCTGTTGCCACCCACTTTATGCTGCCGCCCAAGGCATAAGAACAGAAATAGGAGCAGGAGTCGGCCACTTGGCCCTTCGAGCCTGCTCCGCCATTCAACAAGATCATGGCTGATCTTCTACCTCAACTCCACCTTCCTGCACTATCCCCATATCCCATAATTCCCTTCGTTCCTGAAAATTTATCGACCTCTGTCTTGAATATACTCAATGACTGAGCCTCCACAGCCCTCTGGGGTAAAGAATTCCAAAGATTCACCAGCCTCTGAGTGAAGAAATTTCTCCTCATCTCAGTCCTAAATGGCCAAACCCTTATTCTGAGACTGTGACCCCTGGTTCTAGACTCCCTAGCCAGGGGAAACATTTTTGCAGCATTAACCATGTCAAACCCCTTAAGAATGTTATATGCTTTAATTAGATCACCTCTCATTCTTCTAAACTCTAAGGAATATAGGCCTAGTTTACTCAATCTCTCCTCATAGGACAATCCCCCCCATCCCAGGTACCAGCCTGGTGAACCTTCGCTGCACTCCCTCTAAGGCAAGTATTGTCTTTCCTTAGGAAGGAGACCAGAACTGTACACAATACTCCAGGTGTGGCCTCACCAAGGCCATGTTTCTACCCCACTAAATTAATGCACAAAATGTATTAATTAGTGTAACGAATATAACTGTAGCAGACATCATCTACAGCATGCACCATGCATGCTAAATGTAATGGCAGGACCTGATTTTAATAAAAATTCTCTGTTTCCAGGCAGATTGAAAGCTGACCAGCTGTGTACTGGGTAGGGCTGCGACAGCAGGCCTCTGCCAGGGATCTGTCATAGCAGGAGAGCAGTCAATGTGAGTACGATCGGCAGAGGAGCAGTCATCAGGAGGGGGTTAGACATCGGGAGGGAGTAACTAATCATGAGGGAGTCAGCCATCGGGGAGCGGGCAGATCACGGGGTGAGTGTCGGACTGATCGCGCAATGTCAGACAGATCACAAGGGGGTTTACCGGTTTGCTTGGAAGTCTGAGGGGAAGCACTCCTACTTTTCCTGGCCCACAAGCAATGCTGTAATGGCATTTAACTGATAGATCCGACCCTTCACGTCTCCCTTCAGCTGCCGGGTTTCCATGCTGGGGACGTTCAATTTAAAGGTAAGTCAAATTCAATTCAAAAAGACCTCATTAATGTTTCCTAAGGACATTAATTGCTGCAACAACTATGTTCCCACCTACACTAATTAAGGTCCAGACTGCAGCGAGTAGTTTTCTTGCAGGCATCCAAACGTGCCTCTGTTAAATCTGGAAGTGGGCGTGTTGGAGCCAGGTTGCGGTTGTGATCTATAATTAACTTATTTTAACTACCCACCTGTCCCCAAACCATCCATTCTAGGAGCTTAAAATTCCCCCCATAGAGCACTTGTCAAGGAGAAACATTGGTGGGAGTTGTTTATCGGCCCCCAAATAGCAGTTGTAATGTAGGGCAGAGTATAATCAGGAAATTAGGGGCGCATGTAACAAGGGTAATACAGTAATCATGGGGTACTTTATTCGACATATAGACTGGGCAAACCAAATTTGCAGTAATAGTGTGGAGGATGAATTCATGGAATGTATGCAAGATAGTTTTCTAGATTAGTATGTTGAGGAACCAACTAGGGAACAGGCTATTTCAGATCTAGTATTGTGCAACGAGAAAGGTTCATTAATAACCTTGCAGTAAAGGGGCCTTTAGGGAAGAGTGACCATAATATGATAGAATTTTATATTGAGTTTGAAAGTGATTTAGTTAAATCCGAAACTAGGGTCTTAAATCTAAACAAAACAAACTACATAAGTATGAGGGGCGAGTTGTCTAAGGTAGATTAGAAAACTACATTAAAAGGTATGATGGTAGAGAAGCAATGGCTAGCATTTAAAGAATTAACACATAATTTACAACAAATATACATTCCTTTAAGGCACAAAAACCTCACAGGAAAAGTGGTCCAACTGTGGCTAACAAGAGAAGTTAAAGATAGTATTAGATCAAAGGAAGAGGCTTATAATGTTGCCAAAAAGAGTAGTAATCCTGAGGATTGGGAGGATTTTAGAATTCAGCAAAAGAGGACCAAGAAATTGATAAAGAAAGGGAAAATAGAATATGAGAGTAAACTAACGAGAGACATAAAAACAGACTGTAAAAGCTTCTATAGGTATGTAAAAAGGATAAGATTAGTGAAAGTAAATGTGGGTCCCTTACAGGCTGAGACAGGAGAAATTATAATGGGGAATAAGGAAATGGCAGAGAAATTAAACAAATACGTGGGCCGCAATTTTGCCAGCGCTCAGAGGGCGGGTTTGGAGGTGGGTCAGAGGTTAAATTCAATTTGATTGACGTGGGGTCCGAGCCCGCTGTCAACCCGCCTCCAAACAGCTTTCCCAAGTGTCGGGTCTCTGATTTGCGAATGGACCCAACACTTAGTGCCAGGAAGCAGATTAAAGGCAATTACCTGCCTATTAACAGGTACTTGTCAGTAGTTTTCAGCCTGTTTTTGGATTTTCCCGCTTCTGGGTCGAGTTTCCTGACATCCGGACACCACGCCAGATAAGTGTGGCATGTTGTGAATCTGGTGTAGTGTTTGTGAAAAGATGCCAGCTGCAGAAGTGGTGTGAAGGATCCAATGTTGCACAAGGTGAGATTCAGAGCAAAGAAAATATTGTTTACTGCATTTTTAAACATTTACAGATTTCTTTAGCTTACAAGTTTTTAAATCCAACTATATGTCCAGTGCTACCTCATTGGGAGAACCTCTCTCACCAGTGACAGATCGCTTCTGCCATCTCACCTGCAGCTGCCATCTATTCCAGCATATGGGGGGAGTCATTGGAGAACCTGGGTACAAGTGGTTACCTTTGTGCAGTGATTGTCAGTGTTTTCAGCACCTCAATGCTGTCAAACACTGAGAAATCAACCACCAAAATAAAATTGTGCATGGTCCCTTTAAGGAAACCAGCAGATGATGCGTCAGCAAATGACATCATCAGACCCGCTTCCTGTTAATTGGCCAGTAAGCCCGCAGGGCGGGCTTATCAAGGTCAATCAAGGGAAAATCACATCTGTGGAACGGAGGCAGCTGGGGGCAGGACTGGAAGCCAGAAACTAGCTGCCTCACACCCATCCCAACACCGCTGACAAAATTGCAGCCTTTGTGTCTGTCTTCATGGAAGAAGACACAAAAAACTTCCCAGAAATAGTGGAGAACCAAGGCTCTAGCGAGAATGAAAAACTGAAAGAAATTAATATTAGTAAAAAAAAAGTACTGGAGAAATTCATGGGACTGAAAGCCGATAAATCCCCTGGACTTGATGGCCTGCATCTTAGGGTTTTGAAAGAGGTGGCTATAGAGATAGTGGATGCATTGCTTGTCATTTCTAAAATTCCATAGATTCTAGAATGGTTCCCGCAGATTGGAAGGTAGCAAATATAACCCTACTATTTGAGAAAGGAGGGAGAGAGAAAACGAGGAATTACAGACCAGTTAGCCTGACATCAGTAGTCGGGAAAATGCCAGAAGCTATTATTAAGGATGTGGTAACAGGGCACTTAGAAAATAATAATAGGATTGGTAGAGTCAACACGGATTTATGAAAGGGAAATCGTGTTTGATAAATCTGTTAGAGGTTTTTGAGGTAGTAACAAACAGAATAGATAAGGGGGAATCAACGGATGTGGTATATTTGGATTTTCAGAAGGCATTCGATAAGGTGCCACACAAGAGGTTATTAAACAACGTTAGGGCTCATGGGATTAGGGGTAATATAGTAGCATGGATTGAGGATTGGTTAACGGACAGAAAACAGAGAGCAGGAATAAATGGGTCATTTTCGGGTTGGCAGGCTGTAACTAGTGGGGTACCGCAAGGATCAATGCTTGGGCCTCAGATATTCACAATTTATATCAATGATTTGGATGAGGGGGCCAAATGTAATATATCCAAATTTGCTGATGATACAAAGCTGGGTTGGAAATTAAGTTGTGAGGAGGTTGCAAAGAGGCTTCAAGGGGATATAGACAAGTTAAGTGAGTGGGCAAGAACATGGCAAATGGAATATAATGTGGAGAAATGTGAAGTTATCCACTTTGGTAGCAAAAATAGAAAAGCAGAGTATTTTTTAAATGGTGAAAGATTGGAAAATGTTGGTGTTGAGAGGGACCTGTGTGTCCTTGTACACCAATCACTGAAAGTCAACATGCAGGTACAACAAGCAATTAGGAAAGCAAATGGTATGTTGTCCTTTATTACAAGAGCATTTGAGTATAAGAGTAAAGGTGTCTTACTGTAATTATATAGGGCCCTGGTGAGACCACACCTGGAGTATTGTGTACAGTTTTGGTCTCCTTACCTAAGGAATGATATACTTGCCATAGAGGGAGTACAACAAAGTTTCACCAGACTGATTCCTGGGATGGGGGGATTGTCCTATGAGGGGAGACTGAGTAGACTAGGCCTATATTCTCTAGAGTTTAGAAGAATGAGAGGTGATCGCATTGAAACATACAAAATTCTTACAGGGCTTGACAGGGGTAGATGCAGTGTAAGATTCGAGAAATTTTCATTAAATAATCACGTAGGAAAATAGGGTTAATAAAACAGCTTTATTGACCAAAAGAAGCTTATACAGAGAAACCTTTGATAAAAGGGCACACAAAATGGCCGCCAGACCTCGTGACCAGCTTCTGGGACCATTTGAATTTCTGTTACTGCAAGCCAGACAAACTTGTGGATTGAAGACATTAAAAGCCTGCGGAAACCAGTTTCGGGAAGCCGAAACTCATGGAACTGAGCATACATATTGATTAGATTACAAGTACAGGACAGATTTGGGTGGCAGGATGAGACCCATCAAGAAATGGGCGGGCAATTGAACGAACGCTTAAGCCCATTACACTGTACAAAGAGAAGCCGTTTAACAGCCATCCAGGGCAATCTCCAGACCAATCAATATACAAACCAAGTTACGGTAACAAAGCAAAGACATTATCGGCCCAGGAAGGCCAGTTCAGCTATCACCGACTCCCGTTATGAAGACAAAACGCCCCTGCAGAGAGTTTTGCCCACCAAAATTATTACAAAGACAGGACTATGATTTGGCGAGAGATAAGAATGTTCCAAAAAAGGTATAACTGTGGATTAAGTAAAGTCCATCAGTGAGTTCTCCATTGGTACACTTCGGGACAGACTCTGTTAAGTCTGTGTGTTATATTGAGAATTACTACACAGACCACAAGAGTAAACTTTAACAGGTCTTTACTAGTTGAAGGTCAGGGCGGAACTGCCCAATAAATCATTACACAGCACTTATATACCGGTGTGGTCACTGCCGGTATTACAGTATACAGCAGCCAAGATAAAGTAGTGCCACTCTTAAAATAGTTCTCTTAAAGGTGGAACGGTTACATACACTACAATCCTCCCTTTTTAGCTTAACAGTATATATATTCCCCATTAAACATAACATCATCATAACATATATACACAACTTCATGTAAAACAGTTCACAGATTCAGTCTCTGCGGCGGCGCCTCCTGCGCTTCCTGACTCGGTCCGGATAACGCCTCGGTGGTGTAGTAGTTCTCGGTGGTGTAGTAGTTTTCGGTGGTGTAGTAGATTCTTTTGGCAAGGTCGATTCGGCTTGAATGCCAGTGTCGGGTTCATCTGGTTGCAGTATCACCGGATCGGAGGTAGATACTATGGGTATCTCTGCTTCATCATTAGGCGTATAAAGTTGTGGTGTAGATTGTCCCTTTTCGGATGACTCTATGATCTGGTCAGCATGGTGCCTTTCAGGGGTCTCTGGTTCTCGTTGCTGGGGTGACTCATCTAATGGTCCTTCACTGGACTTAACAGCTTGGACTTTCGTAACTTCAGAACCAGCATTGTTGACTTCTAAAGGCTCGAGTACCTTGGGAAGTTTTTCTACTTCCAGACTGATTTGGCTCAGTTCGGAGGGACCACCTGCGTGACCTGGTAGGGGTGATAATGGTTCAGATGAGTCATCATCTTCTGCTTCTTCTCTATTGTCTTCTATTTCCTCCATCACTTCAGCTTTTGCCTCTGCCACCAATCCCCTGAGTGGCTTATTACTGCTGACACTGCTCACAAAAGGGTGCTCTTTCTTCTTAGCTTTCAACTGGTCGATGAATTTGACATATTCCCTTTCTTGCTCAGCTTTGATTCGTTTGGCCTCATCGCGCAGACGGTTTGTGTGTTCCTGCTCCATTTTCTCAATCAGCTGCTTCTGCTGTCTTCCCAGATTCTCCAACTCTGTGTCAAAGAACTTTTTCTTTGCATTCATCTCTTGCTCAAAACGGCGAATCATTTGTTCTAATTGCTGTTGTAGTTTGAAATTGAGTTGAGTTCGAGCCTGGCATTCCTCAGAAATGTGCATGTCTGTAGACTGGACAGACTCAGAATTCTCTGTCAAACTATGTTGTTGTTGTTCAGTGGAATTCTGTTCTGATACTTTGTGCTCTCCTGAAGCATTTATGCACTCCTTCGTTTTTCCATCATTAGTCTGCAAGTCCATTTTAGCCTTGTCTTTTGCACATGGGCTGGTCTTACCATCATCAGTTCCAGAGCCTGAGCTGATCCTGGGTAGGCGGCAATCTTCCTCGCCGTCAAAGAAACTGCACGGTTCGAGTCTTCCCTCGCGATCGGACGTGATGCCAGTTCTGGTGAAATTGTAGTAGTATTCCATATCCTCGTCAGAAGACGTGCTTGGATCATCGGCTCTGTCTACCTGCCCTTGAGTTGACTGCTCTCCTCTTTTCTTCCCCGAAGGATCTCGGTAGAATGGAAAATCCTCTTCACCATATGACTTGCCACCATAAAAAGGAGTCAACCCGAAAAATGTAGTTGAGCGGGCCCGGGCACTGCGTCGGGGGTACCTCCTTTTGTTTGAATCATTATCCTGGGCTTTGTTCCCGTCACCATCCTCCTGTGAAGTCTGGTTTCTGCACTGCAGCACGTGCTTCTGAAACAGGTTTTTCACCCTTTGTTTGTAGACTTTGTTGCACGTTGGACACCTCAGGACTTCCCGCTCATTTTCTGGACTTTCCGTCATTGCTTTTAGAGGGTGCCAGTCCATATTTATTTTCCTGATCCACTCCCGTCCCAGAAGTGGTGGACCTCCCTCAGGTAGTACATATAAGTCCATTCCTTGGTGTTCTTTGCCCTTGTGTCTCACCTTGACTTTTATCTTTCCGATGGGGTATACTTTTTGCCCCGTGTATGTCTGCAATACTATCTCCGTATCCCGTAGGGGAATATGTGTGAATAACTTTTTGTAATCTTGCTTATTCATGACCGTCAACGCCGATCCGGTGTCCAATTCCATCTTCATGTGGACTCCTGCTATCTGCAGTGTGGCCCAGATAGTTTGTCGGTCAGCTTCCTTACTCACATTGTGAATTCTCAGACTACCCAGTGCCTTGCTGTTGGAGTCTGAATCCGAATTCTGTTCATCCGAACTCTTCTCAGCCACCTTATGTACCTTTCTGCACTTTTCCTGCGGTGACTTTTTGTTGCTGGTCTTCTTTCCTGACCGGCATACTTTAGCTATGTGACCAAGCTTGCCACATTTTCTACATTCCTGGTTTTTAAACCAGCATTGGTTCTGATCGTGTGTTGTCTTCCCACAACGATAACATTTCGTTGTACCCAAAGCCATTTGATCTACGCTGAGTACCGCTGCCTTCAGCTGCATTTCCGCAGTGCCTCTCGCTGCGGCTTCGTGCGATGCTGCAATAGAGACAGCCTTATCAAGTGTAAGATCATTCTCTTCAAGTAGCCGCTTTTGTGTTCCTTCTTTCGACAATCCGCACACGAATTTGTCTCTCAGTGCCTCTGTCAGTCCTTCCCCAAACTGACAGTATTTCGCTAGCTTACGCAGTTCAATTAAGTACTCCGCGTTGCTTTCCTCTTTCAGTTGCGTTCTCGCATAAAATTTAAATCGTTCCGCTAACATCAGCGGTGTGGGGTTCAAATGATCCTTCAGGACAGCAACAATATTAGCGAAAGTCTGATCCGTCGGTTTAGCTGGTGATAGAAGATGCTTCAATAGCCCCGTATGTCTTCGCACCCATTGAGTTTAGTAAGGTTAATGCTTTATCTTCATTTGATATTTTATTTGCCTTACAATATATCTCTATGCGTTCTACATACGTGGCCCAATCTTCAGCCTCGGTAGCTGCCTGGCCTTTTTTACCGGTCGCGGTCGAGCTCGCTCTCGACGCTGTTGCGTCTCCCAGCCCGCTATTTTCTCCCGCGCCTTACGCTGTCCCGGTCGCTGCGCCTCGCGGCCTCGGTAGCTGCCCGGCCTTTTTCACCGGTCGCGGTCGAGCTCTCGCTCGACGCTGTTGCGTCTCCCAGCCCGCTTGTAGCCTGGTCTCTCACACCGGCTGCGTTTGCATTCACCGCGGCTTCCGTGCCTTACGCTGCCCCAGTCTCAGTGCCTCTGGCCCCAACTTCTGTCCGGCTCTTTTCCCCGGCCGTGGTCGAGTTCTCCGCCCTTATATCCTCCGTTTTTTTTTTTTAATTTTCTCCCCTACTCACAGTCAACGTGGCCGACTTGCTGCTCGTTGCTGATCGGCTTACCCACACCGTGATAGAAGGGATGATCACTGCCTGTTGCTGATGGAAGGCTTCGTGTCAGAATTCTTCCTCTGCTCTGCAGACCCGAGTCTTCTCTCAGCAGAATGATGAGGGCGGATGCCTCTTCTCGACGCCCGTTAAACTGCCTTGGATGTATCTCTGCCGCAGGGTAAGATCGTACTCGTCGCCACTGTTAAGTCTGTGTGTTATATTGAGAATTACTACACAGACCACAAGAGTAAACTTTAACAGGTCTTTACTAGTCGAAGGTCAGGGCGGAACTGCCCAATAAATCATTACACAGCACTTATATACCGGTGTGGTCACCGCCGGTATTACAGTATACAGCAGCCAAGATAAAGTAGTGCCACTCTTAAAATAGTTCTCTTAAAGGTGGAATGGTTACATACACTACAGACTCCATCGGAACCAAGCAGCACTTCGGTTCGGACCGTGTTCGGTGTTCGGCCAGGCAAGGCCCGGCCACGACTAGAGGACAACGAGAAGATTTCGGCTTGGAAGCCAGCTCGGCCAGGCAAGGCCCGGCCATGACGGGAAGACGACGAGGGAGGCCCGGGTACTTTTGTCGGGAGATCATCGACGACCCAGGCCGGAGAAGAAGACCCTCAGGGCCCAGGTACTCCAATCAGAAGGACAATTATGACTGCATAAAGAGTCATCGGGAGATCATCGACGACCCAAGAAGACACCCAGGGCCCGGTACTCCAGTTCGTCAACATCACATCGGCGAGCGCTCATCGCAGGAGAACCAAGAGGAAAACAAGCTGCGCCAGAAGCTTCCCAACCCACGTGATGACGGAAAGCTGTGTCGACAGGCTGCAAAGCCTTTTTCGCAATTCGTAAAGTGGTGAGCATGATCCCGAGTCCCTCAAATCGAAACTTAGTTAGGTCTAGGGGAGGGGGTTAAGGGTAATTGTAATGTGTTACCCCTTTTACGATGTGCCATGTGTTCCCCATTTCTATAGAGTTAAGTTTATAGATGTGTGCATGCTTGTAGTTGCTTTAATCTGTGCATATGACATGTATTTTATAATGCTGCAAACTGTTCAATAAAGGCATCCATTTCATGCTATTCGACCTGGTCTATTGAGTTTTTCTGCACTACAGCTCCCTGCACCTAAGTCCAAGGTCTAGGACCGTAGGGGCGAGTGGGTCGAACCACTCACGGGTAATTATTGCAAGAAGCCTGGCAGGAGACCAGAGCAAGCAAGAGAAACCCCCTACAAAGAGGAAGGATGTTTTCCCTGGTTGGGGAGTCTAGAGCCAGGGGTCATGGTCTCAGAATAAGGTGTTGAAAGGATTCGCAAATTTCATGTCTCCCCTGAAGATTTACTTTTGGCTTATTGAAGAAACCCTGGCTGGACTGAGTTTAAAATCCAGGGCTCCAGGGCTTAACAAGATGGCTGCGGTCAACCTCATCGCCAAGGCCTGCAAAGTTCAGGTTTGGACTGACAAAGAAGGAATGTTCCAGAAATTAGAAGGCAGACAGGCCTTCTGCATTTATGTATGAGAAGCAAACAGTGGCATTCGGGCCTCTGATTAAAACCCATCAAGGCCGTTTGCACAGATAATCAACGGGTAATAGCTGCATTCAGACCTTCGTTAGCTGACTTCAACACTGTTTGGAAACGATCAACGGGGCATGAAAACTGGAATGGCCCCATCACAAGCCCAGTTACACAAAGGAAAACACTTATAGGACGTTTAGAGACCGATTAACCGGCCATCCAGGTCGATGGGCCCAGAACGGTTTCCTTTGTATCATCTTCAACACGTCCAGGTCAGACAAAGAAACAAGCTGATCTGGCGAGAGATAAGGACTCCCAGGAGTGGTATAACTAATCCCTCGGGAAGCCATCTCTCTCTCTCTCTCTCTCTCTCTCGCTGGGACTCCGGTACCCTGCCTTACTAACAAGTAGATCGACGACGAAGAGCCCGTCCAGGAAGCAGGATACCAACAGTTACCTTTGAATCACTGGGGTATCTCCGCTCTGGGCAGTGAAAACCCTAAAGACATCAGCAGGCAATGGGGCATGGAGCAGGCGTTCTAACATCCAAGACTGGTGAGCATAAACTTTCTGGCCCATTGCAAGACAACTTAGATAGGTGTAAAGGGTGGGAATTAAGGGGATTGCTAAAATTGTCATTTAATCATTTTCCCTCGATGTGTCCATTTCTCCTCCCCCGCTAAGTGTAATTGTGTTAAATACATAGTGATTTTCTCTGTATAGTGTTTATTTTTCTCTTTTTAATAAACATTAGTTTTCTTTGCACCAAACCACTGGTCTCATTTTGTTTATATCGCGGCTCGTAATAAGTCCGGTGGTCAGAACCAGAGAGGAAGCGATTCGAACCACACGGGGTTGGAGCAGCTCAGATATGCCTGACTGGCCAGACACAAACCCCAAACCAAAACCCCCTACAGAAATGGTGACCACAGCAGGACGTCGGCGACAGTATGCGATATAACAGACAGTGGTGCGGAGGAAGAAACCGCAATGGAAGAGAGGTTGTCCACTTATGTGTGTAGAAAGGTCAATATCACCAAGAAATGGGTGGGCGCTATGTTAAAGGCCGAGTGTCCCATAGACGCCGCCGCCCAGTGGACGGCGAGTAAACAGCATAAGAGGGCAATTGAAAAGGCAGTCTGGTTAATGTGCTATAAGAAACAAGTCCTAGTGCTGGACAGGGTTGCAGCAGCACAGGCTGCCAAGCTCAAGAAATTGGCCCTAGAAATGCAGGATAAGGTTGTAGCGGAAGAGAAGGTGCTAGTGGCCCTTCAGGCTTCAAGCCAAGAAAGAGCGCAGATGGCCAAGGAACACCAGGCAAAAGTAGAGTGTCTGGAGGCCCAGGCCGTCGAGGTGCAACGGGAACATCAGGCAAGAGTAGAGCGCCTGGAGTACCAGACCGCTGAAAGTAAAGCCAGCGTTAGGCGCAAGATGGAGCAGTTAGAATACCAGGTCAGAGAGGCGAGGGGCAGCGAGATAAGGCTGCAGGACACAATTTGCGACCTCACCCAAAAATTAAAAGAGCAGGAGGAGAAAGTAAGGGAGGTAAAGGCAGCATACAAGCTAGCCTGCGAACAGGGGTTTGAGGAAGCAGATCATGGCCCCTGTAGGGAAGAGATAGAAACCTTGAGTATGGCTTTAGCGAGGGCTAAGGGGATGATATGCCTTATCAGCCCGAAGGCGGGCCAGTCGGACTTTACCGGCAACCCAAACAGAACCGTCCCACAGGCAGCACCCAGAACAAAGTTGGCTAGGGAATCAGAGGTCCCACAGCCGCCACCCATAGCTCCGAGTTTTCAGGAGAGCTGGCAGCAAAGGGGGGTGGAAGATGAAGTGGTAGGGGAAGCACAGCAGGCCCCGCTAGATAGGCCGGGACCAGGACCGGTGTACCCCCTCCGACAACGGAGATACGGCCTGCCCGTTGATGACGAGGACCCAGGGGCCATCCAAAATCAGTTTGTGGTGCCGCATGGCCCCCAACAGCTCAGGGCCATGGTTAGCCACATCCCCAAGCTCACCGAAAAGGGAGACCCCTCTCTGCACTTCATGGAGATAGAACAGGCAGCGTGCGTCAATGACTGCGATGACGCAGAGCAAGCTAAGATGCTGCTATTTTCTCTGGGGAGTAATCTCCTCCAGACCCTATCTGATGAATGTATAAAGGGGCAGAAGGATTATGAGGATTTGAGGAATGAGATATTGGAGGCCATGGGACTCAATGACGGTAGTCCGTTCACCCGGGTGGAAAAAACAGTACAGCTCCCAGGGGAGTCCCCGCAGGCGTTTGCAGGCAGGCTGTGGCCAGTCTACCGGAGCGCATGCCCGGGAATGCCAGCGCGGGCATTACTGAACCAAGTTCAATTGACCCACTGGCTCCGTTGTCTAATGACAAACTGCCTGCCCCAAATCCGAGTCCAGGCTGCGGCCTGGTTTGACCCCAGTAGCCCCCAGACCACCGAGGAAACGGTGATCTGCCAGCTCACTATAGCTTTTAAAAATATGAGGGGGATCGAGACGCCCCAACCCAAGGGAAAAGTCCATGAGGTTAAACCTGGGAGCCAGAGTAAGAAAGAGTGGCACCAGGAGGGGAACCGTCCCTCCCAGACAAAGTTAAACTGTTACGGGTGCGGGAAGGACGGCCACTGGCGCAAGGATTGTAAGAATCCCTGGAAGGAGAATAAGGCAAAGAATTCATCAGCCCCAGCCCAAAAGGCAGAGCCAGGTATCCCTCCCGCTGCGATCGAGCCACTCTTGGAGTCGATACGATCTTTCTTCCTGACCAACCAGGGGAAAATAGCAGCCACTACCGGTGTTGTAATCCCATCAGCCCCATACAACCCACAGCAATGACTAGAGCCAGCGCAGCCTGTCGACCTGTGTCCCCCAGAAAGATACGCACAGGAAGAGACCTCCTGTAAAATGGAGGAATACCTGCGCTGCCAGGTTGCAGAGGCTTAGTTAGTTGAGCTGGCTTTAAGGGAAGAGAACGCTAGGTAAACAGTGAGGGCTGGCAGTTTAGAGGGTCAGCTAAGGGTTTTTAAAATGGTTCATGACCAGTGTAAGTTGTTTAAGCCGGAGGCAGGGAAACAGGCAGCTGGGATTCAACCCGAGGATAGAGATCCTCAGCCCGCAGCGGGTACAAGCTCACAGGCTGCACAGGCAGGCGCTGTGGCTTGTGTCAGGGGAGGAGCCATTCCGCCCACCGTTCAGGACACTCCCCCAATCCTCTGGGATTCAGATGGGGAGGAGTCCGAGCGCGAGAATCCCGTCCCCGAGTCAGGCTTGGAACCTGGGGGCGGAGACTCACAGCCTGCTGCAACAGGAGGCGAAAGGTTACATAGAAACATAGAAGATAGGAGCAGGAGTAGGCCATTCGGCCCTTCGAGCCTGCTCCGCCATTCAATGTGATCATGGCTGATCATCCAAATTCAGTACCCTGTCCCTGCCTTTTCCCCATATCCCTTGATCCCTTTAGCCTCAAGAAATATATCCAACTCTTTCTTGAATATATTTAATGAACTAGCCTCCACCGCCCTCTGTGGCAGAGAATTCCACAAGTTCACCACTCTCTGGGTGAAGAAATTCCTCCTCATTTCAGTCCAGGTTACCTGCCCTCAGCCCAAGTTTGGGAGAGGTGAAACCTGAGGGAGAGGACCCCCAGCCAGCGGTCGTGGAAAACCCACAGACTGCGCTAGCAAAGGCTGCAGTCCGAGCCAAAGGTCCACCCGCCAAGAAAACCCCACCCGTTGCCCTCCCTGGAAGGTCCCCTCGGACACCCCAGCCCAGAAAAGTATGGTCACCGGCTCTTCAGTTAAAAAGGGCGGCCTCCCGCGTCAGGGAGAAGCCGAAAGACAGAGGTCCCCAGCCAGCAGCCATAAGCTGTGAGGGACCAGAAGTGGAGATCAGTGCAGCCAGCCTGCAGCAGCCCAAACAGGGATTAGGCTGGCTGCCCGGAGACGGGCGGCGGATGTATATAGTTTAGGTAGTATAATTCTAAGTAATGTGTATATAGTGTTAAGTTTAGGGTGTTTAATTTAATTCTAATTAAGGTGATGGTTAGTTTTAAGTAATCTGCTCAGAGTGTGTACATTTGAGTCGAGGTCGCAAGACCCGACCATGCTTCACCCAAGCCAGCGAATCTCTAGGGAACCTGGCTGTGTGCTTCTATATCTGTTATAGGAAAATTTACGGAATGAAGGGGGGGCGTAATCCTACTCACCCTGATAGGACTGAGCTTCGGAAGGAGAGGTGACGTGGAGGATTCCCACCTTTATGGGTGCTCCGGAGACACAGCACCGATAGTGATCGATGGGAGCGGCGAACGGGATGCAGTGGAGAATTTTACCAATTATGGGAATAGTTGTAAGAATGCCGGTTATGGGTAGGACAGCCCGACCCGCCCCGGTATACAGGGTGGAGAACATTGGAATCATTCAAGGGGGTGCACACATTCGTTTTGCAGCGGTCCCACCCTATGTCATAAAGTGGGAGCACGCTATGACAGGCACTGACCTCTCGGGGTGCCGGAGCCGGGGAGCACACATCATCCTGTGTCCCCAGCACTTGAATGCCAATTTGAAATCACAATGTGGGTTCAGAGCTGCTGACGCGAAACCTATAAATTGTACCATGGAAGCCATGGCACAAGGCCATGTTCCCCCACAGGTAGCATACATAGGAGGTGGGACATATTGCGTCACTACAGGAGCATCTCACTACCAGCACGGACAGCACAGCTGGTGCGCGGTGAGTGACAGCAGCTTCTGCTTCAAACCCGAGGCAGAAGTTCAAGTGGCACAGATACGAATTGTCCCCATTCCTGAACCCTCCACTGTTCACCTCACTGTGGAGGAGAATTTCACCCACCTCCAGAAATATGTCACCCACTTCGGTTACCCAATTCCCCCTCTCCCAAGCACCTTACCAAATTATTAAAAGCCGTTCTAATATCGCAAAAGCACTTCTACACTTTGGAACAGAAGACTGTACAGATAGGGGCCGACATTTCAGATATCACGACCCTGCCCTGGTGGGACGTTTTTGAGAGTATAGAGGTCCCCTCCTGGATTCGAATGGCGTCCCACATCTTAGTAGTCTGTCAGTTAGGGATCGTCCTCAACTGGTCTGTGTCCAGTGTAGGAGAAAGGGTCCCGGGGTAGAATTTACAGTAAAAGGGTTGTGGAAGGACCAGTATGCCCGGGTGGAAGAAGAAACACCCGTGTGAGCTTTGTGTAATATCACTGCCGAATGATGGCAGATCCGTTTGTTATTTTTAATAAAGCTCATTTTTTTCCGCTCGTTATTTTTAATAAATATGTTTTTTTGGCCTGATGTTTATTTTTATTAAAGGTTGTGTGTTGAAATGAAGTTCTATGATGTCCCAATAGTGCAGGGGTGTTGGACCCCCTCCGTGCTTGGATTATTGTAAAAGATAGTAATTTGTTTCTATCGATAGATGCCTGTCGTGCACTGTAGTTTTCTCTAAGTAAGGGTATTGTATGTGTCGAGGGATCGTGGATAGATTAATATAGGGGAAGGTTGTTTGTGGGGGATCAGAAATTTGCTCACCTTGATTGAATACTTCAAACAAGTTTCAGTATTCTAGGGGGGACTGAAAGGATTCGCAAATTTCATGTCTCCCCTGAAGATTTACTCCTGGCTTATTGGAGAAACCCTGGCTGGACTGAGTTTAAAATCCAGGGCTCCAGGGCCCAACAAGATGGCTACGGTCAACCTCATGGCCAAGGCCTGCAAAATTCAGGTTTGAACTGACAAAGAAGGAATGTTCCAGAAATTAGAAGGCAGACAGGCCTTCTGCATTTATGTATGAGAAGCAAACAGTGGCATTCGGGCCTCTGATTAAAACCCATCAAGGCCGTTTGCACAGATAATCAATGGGTAATAGTTGCATTCAGACCTTCGTTAGCTGACTTCAACACTGTTTGGAAACGATCAACGGGGCATGAAAACTGGAACGGCCCCATCACAAGACCAGTTGCACAAAGGAAAACACTTATGGGATGTTTAAAGACCGATTAACCGGCCATCCAGGTGGATCGGCCCAGAACGGTTTCCTTTTTATAGACTTCAACACGCCCAGGTCAGACAAAGAAACAAGCTGATCTGGCGAGTGATAAGGGCTCTCAGAAAGGGGTATCAGTAGTCCCTTGGGAAGCCATCTCTCTCTCTCTCGCCTGGACTCCGGTGCCCTGCCTTGCCGTCAAGAAGATCGACGACGAAGAGCCCGTCCAAGGGAAGCAGGATACCCGCAGTTACATTTTAAATCACTGGGGTATCTCTGCTCTGGGCGGTGAAAACCCTAAAGACATCAGCAGGCAATGGGGCATGGAGCAGGCTTTCTAACATCCGGGACTGGTGAGCATAAACGTTCTGGCCCATCGCAAGACAGCTTAGATAGGTGTAAAGGGTGGGAGATAAGGGGATTGCTAAAATTTTAATTTAATCATTTTCCCTCGATGTGTCCGTTTCTCCTCCCCCGCTAAGTGTAATTGTGTTATATACATAGTGATTTTCTCTGTATAGTGTTTATTTTCCCTATTTTTAATAAACATTGGTTTTCTTTGCACCAAACCACTGGTCTCGTTTTGTTTCTTGAGCAGTATGTAACTGAACCGACCAGGGGGCAAGCAACCTTAGATCTGGTCCTGTGTAACGAGACAGGATTAATAAAAAATGTCCTAGTAAAGGATCCCCTTGGAATGAGTGACCATAACATGGTTGAATTCCATATTCAATTAGAGGGTGAGAAGGTTGGATCTCAAACAAGCGTGCTAAGCTTGAATAAAGGAGACTATGAAGGTATGAGAGTGGAATTGAGCAGAGTGGATTGGGAAAATAGATTAAAGGGTAAGAAGATACATGATCAGTGGTGTACATTTGAGGAGTTATTTCACAACTTCCAAAAAAAATATATTCCACTGAGAAGAAAAGGGTGTAAAAGAAAAGACAGCCATCCATGGCTAAGTAAAGAAATTAAGGATAGTATTCGACTAAAAACAAGGGCATATAAGGTAGCCAAATCTAGTGGGAGGATAGAGGATTGGGAAAACTTTAAAAGACAGCAAAAAATAACAAAAAGATTGATTAAGAAAGGGAAGATAGATTATGAAAGTAAATTAGCAAAAAATATAAAAACAGATAGTAAGAGTTTTTATAGTTATATAAAAAGAAAAAGGGTGGCTAAAGTAAATGTTGGTCCCTTAGAGGATGAGACCGGGAAATTAATGGTGGGAAATATGGAGATGGCAAAAACACTGAATGAATATTTTGTATCAGTCTTTACAGTAGAAGACACTAAGAATATCCCAACACTGGACAAACAGGGGGCTATAGGGGGGGAGGAGCTAAACACAATCAAAATCACTCAGGAAGTGGTACTCGGTAAAATATTGGGACTCAAGGCGGATAAATCACCTGGACCTGATGGCTTACATCCTAGGGTCTTGAGGGAAGTGGCGGTAGGGATTGTGGATGCATTGGTAATAATTTTCCAAAACTCCCTGGACTCAGCAAAGGTCCCGGCAGACTGGAAAACTGCTAATGTAATGCCCTTATTTAAAAAGGGCAGTAGCCAGAAGGCTGGAAACTATAGACCGGTTAGCCTAACATCTGTGGTAGGTAAAATATTGGAGTCCATTATTAAGGAGACAATAACAGGACATTTGGATAATCATAATTTAATAGGACAAAGTCAGCATGGTTTATTGAAGGGGAAGTCATGTTTGACAAATTTGCTGGAGTTCTTTGAGGAAATAACATATAGGGTGGATAAAGGGGAACCAGTGGACGTAGTGTATTTAGACTTCCAAAAGGCATTTGACAAGGTGCCACACAAAAGATTATTGCTTAAGATAAAAAATCACGGGATTGGGGGTAATATTCTGGCATGGATAGAGGATTGGTTATCTAACAGAAGGCAGAGAGTTGGGATAAATGGTTCATTCTCAGACTGGCAATCAGTAACTAGTGGTGTTCCGCAGGGGTCAGTGCTGGGTCCCCAAGTTTTTACAATCTATTTTAACGATTTGGAGGAGGGGACCGAGTGTAACATATCAAAGTTTGCAGATGATACTAAGATGGGAGGGAAAGTAGTGAGTGAGGAGGACATAAAAAACCTGCAAGGGGACATAGACAGGCTAAGTAAGTGGGCAGAGATTTGGCAGATGGAATACAATACTGGAAAGTGTGAGGTTATGCACTTTGGCAGGAAAAATCGTAGAGCAACTTATTATCTTAATGGCAAGAAACTGGAAAGTCCTGAAGTACAAAGGGATCTGGGGGACCTGGTGCACGAAACTCAAAAGGTTAGTATGCAGGTGCAGCAAGTGATTAAGAAGGCCAATGGAATGTTGGCTTTCATTGCTAGGGGAATAGAATATTAAAATAGGGAGGTATTGCTTCAGTTGTACAAGGTATTGGTGAGACCGCACCTGGAATACTGCATACAGTTTTGGTGTCCATACTTAAGAAAAGGCATACTTGCTCTCGAGTCAGTACAGAGAAGGTTCACTCGGTTAATCCTGGGGATGAGGGGATGGACATATGAGGAGAGGTTGAGTAGATTGGGACTCTACTCATTGGAGTTCAGAAGAATGAGAGGCGATCTTATTGAAACATATAAGATTGTGAAGGGGTTGGATCGGGTGGATTCGGGGAGGATGTTCCCGATGATGGGTGAAACTAGAACTAGGGGGCATAGTCTTAGAATAAGGGGCTGCTCTTTCAAAACTGAGATGAGGAGGAACTACTTCACTCAGAGGGTGGTAGGTCCATGGAATATGCTGCCCCAAAAAGCTGTAGAAGCTACATCATTACATAAATTTAAAACAGAAATAGACAGTTTCCTAGAAGTAAAGGGAATTAAGGGTTACGGGGAGCGGGCAGGAATTTGGACATGAGTCTAGGTTCGGATCGGTCATGACCCTGTGGGTAGCGGAGCGGGCCCAGGGGCCGTGTAGCCCGATCCTGCTCCTATTTCGTGTGTCTAATTCTGTTAGATTCAGGAGATGGTTCTGTGATAGTAGATTGGCGGTTAGGATCAGATCAGCCATGATCTTATTGAATGGCGGAGCAGGCTCGAGGGGCCGATTGGCCTACTCCTGCTCCTATTTCTTATGTTCTCTTATGTTCTTATGTTTATATCGCTGCTCGTAATAAGTCCGGTGGTCAGAACCAGAGGGGAAGCGTTTCGAACCGCACGGGGCTGGAGCAGCTCAGATACGCCTGACTGGCCAGACTCAAACCCTATACCAAAACCCCCTACAGTGTCGGCCATTTCGGACTGAGATAAGGAGACATTTCTTCACTCAGAAGTTGATGAATCTTTGGAATTCTCTACCCCAGAAGGCTGTGGATGCTCAGTCGTTGAGTATATTCAAGACAGTGATCGATAGATTTTTGGATATTTAGGGAATCAAGGGATATGGGGTTAGTGCAGGAAAGTGGAGTTGAGGTAGAAGATCAGCCATGATCCTATTGAATGGCGGAGCAGGCTCAAAGGGCCAAATGTCCTACTCCAGCACCAATTTCTTATGTTCTTATATTCTTTGTACTATAATTGATTTGTGACTGCACATATAGATTCATCTTACAATGATTTTCAGAGGACAATGTCTTCATGAAAAAAAAATGCCAAACTTCTTTTTTTCATCTGTTTACATGATGCAATTAAAATGATGTTGAAATGCATCATTGCACCACCTGTATGTAATATAATAACAAAGGCACGTTTTTACTGTTATCCCTTACTCAGCAGTAAATGTTTTAGCAACACCTTCTCATAAAAGGAACATAGGAACAGGCGAAGACCATTCAGCACCTCGAGCCTGCTGCACCATTCAATTAGATCAAGGCTGATCTGTACCTTAACTCCATTTACCCAATTAGCTCCCTATCCCTTCATACCCTTACCTAACAAAAATCAATCAATTTATTTTAGTACTTTGTTTAATGGGGTATAACAAACCTTCTTTACTGAATAGAAACAGGAATAGATCAATGAGTTTGGGTACCAAAAACAATAACTTGCATTTATATAGCACCTTTAATGTAGTGAAACATGCCAAGGTGCATTATGAGCTGTTCTGTAGGCTTCACAGGACCCAGATTGTAGTCGTCAAGCACAGAAAAACGGTGTCCAGGACATGTACCCCCTGGAAAAGTCAGAAATTTGGATGGAATACAGCACAATAGGGTAGAATTTCTAAGGGGATTCTCCCGATCTTCTGCTGCAGCTTTGGTGGAAGATTGGTGAAAACCCTGCAAAAAATGTGTTTTAAGGTGTTTCCCCAGGATTTTTGAGGGTATGGCGGGAGATTGGGACAGCCCCCACAGAAATTCTATGCAAGTCTGTCTGGCGTATTTATTGATTCAAAAATTAATTATACAGGGTTTCCCAATTATGTTCAGACAAGGTCCACTTACCTCATTAAATTATCTCAGTGAGACATGATCCTTTGTTCCTCAGACCTTTGGACAGCTCTTCAGTGTATAAATTAGTGCTTTCCTCTTAGCGGTCTTGGATAACCGATCAGTGTGCTGTACATGATGCTCCTCCACTTATGTGACCCACTACTGGGACTCCCTTCAAATTGATGGCCCACAGGACATGGAGGTGCCTTAAGCAAACCCTGAACAAAAATACTAATTTATTTGGGTAAAAACATTTGTAGTATAGCTGTTAACTGACAAGACATTTTACATAATAACGTGTAGTGATTGACAGTCTCGTCAATGTTCCTGGAGGTTTCTAGAATGTTTTTATTGTCTGAATGCTCTGGTTAATGTTCGAAGAATATTATAACCATGGTCTCAAAGGCTAAATAAGAAAGTAGGGAAGGTTCTTTATGTGTATTATAGTATAACAGCCATTGATTTAGTAAAGGAGTTTACTTATATTGTAAATTATGCACATGAATAAATAATGTGCCCAGAAAAGATCTGTTGTAGATATGTTAATTAGGCAGATACATATGGTGACTTGGGGCTTGATTTCCCCTTGGATTAGCACAGAGGTACTACTGCCTGTTGTATTGTGTTTTTTTTCACCTGTGGCTATGGGTCCTGGCAGATTTCTAATATCCCTTTATCTCTGAACAATGTGATAGAGCTACCATTGAAATTAGATCAGAGACTGAGCCAGCAACCAAGAGGAAGTGTTGTCAGAACTACAAGTCCAAATGGAAAATCCAGCTTCTCATGGAGATAAAGGCAGATAATTTATGTATCTAGGATGTAAAAGCAACAAATAAAACTGAGGACTTGTCTCCAATGGGACAGAACTCCAGTTTTATATGGTATATATACAATGAGAAAAATAACTGCTTATGAGAGTACATTCAAGAGCATTTAGAAATAGCTGTGCTAATCAAGGATAGTCAGCACAGATCTGTTAAAAGTGAAGTTGTGCTTAACAAATCTAATATCGTTTTTTGAAGAAGTGACAGATTGGATAGATAAAAGGAAGACAATATATGTAAGTGCATATGGATTTTCAGAAGGTGTTCGACAAGGTGTTTCACAGGAACCTTGCTAGATAAAAAAACATCAGGCTTATGGTAGGAGAAATGTAGTAGCAGTGATTGAAAGTTGGTTGACTGACGGGAAACAAAAGGTTAGGGTTAATGATGTTGCTCAGATTCGTAAAGAGTTGGAAATGGTGCAGCCGACGGATCAGTGCTGCATCCACTTTTGATCTCAATAGCAAAAGAGAGAAAATATATCGAAATGATTTAGACGTGGGCATGGGAGCAGACTTAAAAATTCTCTGATGACCCAAAGATAGGGTGTTTCGTAAAGTGTGAGGACAATTAACAGTTACCAAAGTGGGAGGTGCAAGATAATGTGGAGAACTGTGAGGTAATATATTTTGGGAAGAAAAACATTGGAATGGAAGTATGCACTTAAAGGAAAGAAGCTGTAGTGTGTGGCTTGTCAGAGAGATCTAGGAGTTCAAATATATAACTCTATGAAAGAGTGAGTACATGTAGATAGAGTCAAAAAAAAAAAACAACAGCATTTTGAGCTTTATGAACATATGAACATATAAGTAATGATGGACAGGAAAGACCCACTGGTCCATCCAGCCTGCCCCACACAATTACGAAGCCTTGTGCATCACCCTATATACACACCCCATCCCACTCAAAAGCCATGTAATCTGCTGGGTTATGAATATGGGCATATAGTACAAGGGGAAGGAGTTAATTATGAATTTGTACAAGACAATGGTCAGGTCATTAAATACAGTGTACAGTTTTGGGAACCCCACTATAGAAGGGACATTAAAGCCACAGAGAGTGTACAGCACAGGTTCACTAGGATATAAGGGACACAAATCTATAGCTAAAAGAAAGAAGGCTTGCATTTATATAGTGCCTTTCGCAGCCACCGGACATCAAAAACCCTTTACAGCCAATGAAGTAGTCACTGTTGTAATGTAGGAAACGCAGCAGCCAATTTGCATACAGCAAGCTCCCACAAACAGCAATGTGATAATAAACAGATTGGTTGAGTGATAAATATTGGCCAGGACACTGGGGATAACTCCTCTGCCCTTCTTTGAAAGAGTGCCATGGGATTTTTTATGTCCACCTGAGTGAGCAGACAGGGCCTCGGTTTAACATCTCATCTGAAAGACAGCACCCCCAACAGTGCAGCAGTCCCTCAGCACTGCACTGGAGTGTCAGCTTAGATTTTTGTGCTTAAGTCTCATGGGGTGGGACTTGAACCCATGACATTCTGACTGAAAGGTGAGGGTGCTACCCACTGAGCCACAGTTAATGGGCGATATTTTCCAGGCTACGAGTTGACTTGTCAAGAGTTTTAAAATTTTGAAGATTTTTGATAAGGTGCATAAGGAAAGCTTATTTCCTCTGTTTGGGAGTTAGTGATGAGGGATCGTCAATTTAAAATTATCATTAAGAGAGTAAGGAGAGAGGTTAGGAGTAATCTCTTTCGGCAGAGAATTGTTGGAGCACAGAATGCTTTGCTACCAGGAGCAGTTGAGGCTGTGACCATTGCATCTTTTAAGGATAAAGTTTTGAATCAGAGGAAGATAGAGTGCTATGGGGAAAGAGAAGGGCAGTGCAATTAGTTTTGGATTGCTTTAGCAAAGAGCTGGCACATACATGATGGGCCACATGACCTCCTTCTATGCTGTAAACCCCATGGCCCTATGATCAATAGAATCACTACCTGCTTCTCACCACCAGTTCATCATCAATCCATAAACAAGGCCAACATTATTATTATGTTGTTTTCCTTGAATTTTAGAGGCTGGCAAATCTAAGTAAATTCCAACACCCTCAGCCACTTTAACAGCT
This sequence comes from Somniosus microcephalus, assembly GCF_052327205.1. Taxonomy (NCBI): domain Eukaryota; kingdom Metazoa; phylum Chordata; class Chondrichthyes; order Squaliformes; family Somniosidae; genus Somniosus; species Somniosus microcephalus. Next base: position 168,053,414 of record NC_140988.1, read on the forward strand.
TCCAGTTTCCTGGCCCTAACCTTCTCCATTCACTATGAAAATCCAATCCCTCTACACCTCCATCCCTCACCAGGACGGCCTGAGGGTGCTCCACTTCTTCCTCGAACGGAGGCCCAACCAGTCCCCATCCACCACCACCTTCCTCTGCATGGCTGAACTTTTTATTACATTGAACAACTTCTTCTTTGACTCTACTTGCTTCCTCCAAAAAAAGTGTTGCTATGGGAACCCGTATGGGACCTAGCTATACCTGCCTTTTTGTGGAATATGTGAAACATTCTTTGTTCCAGTCCTACTCAGGTCCCCTCCCTCACCTCTTTTTCCGGCACACTGACGATTAATCGGTGCCATTTCCTGTTCTCGCCTGAACTGGAAAATTTCTTCAACTTTGCTTCTAATTTCAACACTTCTCTCGTCTTAATATGGTCCATCTCTGCCTCTTCCTTTCCTCGACTTCTCTATCTCCACTTCTGGGGCTAGGCTATCGATAAACATCCATTATAAGCCCACAGACTCCCACAGCTACCTTGACGACACTTCCTCCCACCCCGCTTCCTGTAAGGACTCTATTTCATTCTCCCAGTTTCTCCGCCTCTGCCGCATCTGTTCTGACGATGTCACCTTCCATATCAGTGCTTCCGATATGTCTTCCTTTTTCCTCGATTGAGGATCCCCCTTCACCATGGTTGATGGTACCATCGACTGTGTCCGTCCCATTTCCCGCACTTCTGCTCTTACCTCTTCCCTTCCCTCCCAGAATCACCTCCAGCATGCTATCACCACCAAACACATCTTCCCGTCCGCTCTCAGCATTCCGAAGAGACCGTTCCCTCCACGACACCCTGGTCCACTCTTCAATCACCCCCAAAACCCCCAACATCCCATCCCCTCCCCACAGCACCTTCCTGTGCAAGGGCAGGAGTTGCACCACCTGCCCTTTTGCCTGCTCCTTTCCCAATTTACTTTTAATTTAGTACACTGTATTCGCTGTTCACGATGCAGTCTTCTCTACATTGGGGAGATAAAATGCAGGTTGGATGATCACTTTGTGGAATATCTCCGTTCAGTCCGCAAACTTGACCCTGAGCTTCCGGCCGCCTGTCATTTTAATTCCCCGCCCCACTCCCACTCTAACCTCTCTGTCCATGGCCTCCTACACTGTTCTAATGAAGCACAATGGATGCTCAAAGAACAATACCTCATCTTTTGATTAGGCACTTTATAGCCTTCCGGACTCAATATTGAGCTCAACAATTTTAGATCATAACCACTGCTCCCATTTTTTCAGACAGCAGCCGTTGGTATTGATTCTGCTATTGCCATTTACACCTCCTCTGGACCCATCTTTTGTTTCCATACTTGTCCCATTACCATCCCCTTTTGGCCTTGCACCATCATCCTTTTGCCATTTAATTTCTCCTGCCTTCCACCCAATCACAGACGTTCCCTTTTGTTCTTTCCTCTCCTCCCCATCTCCATACTTGCTTAAAACCTGTTACATCTCTAACTTTTTCCAGTTCTGATGAAAGGTCATCAACCTGAAATGTTATCTTTGTTTCTCTCTCCACAGAAGCTGACTGACCTGCTGAGTGTTTCCAGCACTTTCTGTTTTTATTATAAATCTAAAACTACGATCCAGTGGAAAATGTTGCCCTCAAAGTGGAACGATGCAGCATTGTATGATCAGCTGTGTATCAGCTCCCATGGTTAAGGGCTGTGTAAACTCCCTCTACTCGACTCTAATAACATCCCTCAAGATTCTATAGGCATAAAATCTTTGGCTTGCTGCCAGCCCATTAGAGCCCTCTCAGGATCACATCCCGCTTCCCCCCACCCCCACCCATCCCGTGGTTCCAACTGTCGGCAGACTCAGTTTTGGAGCCGGCCTCCCAGGATTGGCTCACCAACAGTATGCTAACGATGCCCCAGGCTTAAAATGGCTCAGGTCTCAGGTGGGCACCAACCCATAAAACTGGCATATCCTCTCAAGTCCCAAATTTCATTCCCTCCTCCACAGTTAGATCCGTTAAGTTTAAGCCCTACCAAGCCATTGAAATGTTGTGTCCACAGTCATTTCTTGTATCAGAAGGGATGTATGTTCTCAATAACAGTAAACAGCAACCTGAAAAATGTTAGTAGCAAATACCTGGAGGAGAGACAGAGACCTGGTGGCGCAACTTACAGGGGCAAAGAAAGTACTGGGAGGTGCAGATAACCGGGGCGACAAGGATGGCAACCAAATGAAAAAAACAGGTGGAAAACTTCAGACCTGTTACATCTCTAACTTTTTCCAGTTCTGATGGAAGGTCATCAACCTGAAACGTTATCTTTGTTTCTCTCTCCACAGCAGCTGCCTGACATGCTGAGTATTTCCAGCACTTTCTGTTTTATTTTAAATCTAAAACTGCTATCCAGTGGAAAATGTTGTGATGGAGATATAGAGTAGGATGAATGGGCTGTTTGTGGTCAGGGGCCTTAGATGTACCAAGAATGTGGTAAACACTTTGTGGCGGGAGAGGCCTGTGGCAGTGACTCATTTCAAATCGAGAAAGAAGTTTAACAACCTCACCAGAGCAGCCAAGATAAGCTATCTGCTCCCCCGACCCTTCCTTGCAGTTTCTTAATATGTGTGGCACTCCTCTTTTAATTACCATTGTGGCACCAGAGAATCATAGTACCATAGAATCATAGAAATTTACGGCACAGAAGGAGGCCATTTGGCCCATCGTGTCTGTACCGATTGAAAAAGAGCTATCCAGCCTGATCCCACTTTCCAGCTCTTGGTCTGTAGCCTTGTAGGTTACAGCACTTCAAGTGCATATCCAAGTACTTTTAAATGAAAAGGGTTTCTGTCTCTATCATCTTTCAGGCAGTGAGTTCCAGACCCCCGCCACCCTCTGGGTAAAAAAAGTTCTCCTCAACTCCCTTCTATTCCTTCTACCAATTACTTTAAATCTATGCCCCCTCGTTGTTGACCTGTCTGCTAAGGGAAATAGCTCCTTCCTACCCACTCTATCTAGGCCCCTCATAATTTTATACACCTCAAACAAGTCTACCCTCAGCCTCCTCTGTTCCAAAGAAAACAACCCCAGCCTATCCAATCTTTCCTCATAGCTAAAATTCTTCTGTCCTGGCAACATTCTCGTAAATCTCCTCTGTACCCTCTCTAGTGCAATCGCATGTTTCCTGTAATTTGGTGACCAAAACTGTACGCAGTACTCTAGCTGTGGCCTAAGTAGTGATTTATACATCTTCTCTTCTTCTTAGGCAGTCCCTTGGAACCGAGGATGACTTGCTTCCACACTAAAAATGAGTTCTCAATGACTGATGAGTCCAATGCGGGACCTAGAGTCTCTGTCACAGGTGGGGCAGACGGTGGTTGAAGGGGCGGGTGGGTGGGGTGCTTGGGTTGACATGTGCTCCTTCCGCTGTTTGCACTTGGCATCCGCTTGCTCCCGGCGAAGAAACTTGAGGTGTTCGGTGCCTTACCGGAAGCTTCTCCTCCACTTTGTGCGGCCTTGGGCCAGTGATTCCCAGGTGTCGGTGGGGATGTTGCACTTTTTCAAGGAGGCTTTGAGGGTGTCGTTGAAGCGTTTCCTCTACCCACCTGGGGCTCTCTTGCCGTGTCGGAGCTCCAAGTAGAACACTTGTTTTGGGAGTCTCGTATCGGGCATGCAGACAATGTGGCCCGTCCTTCGGAGCTGATCGAGCGTGGTCAAAGCTTCGGTGCTGGGGATGAGCGAGAACACTGACGTTGGTGCGCCTATCCTGCCAATGGATTTGCAGGATCTTGTGGAGGCAGCATGGTGGTGCCTCTCCAGTGCTTTGAGGTGCCTGCTGTACATGATGCATGTCTCTGAAGCATACAGTAGGGCGGATATCACTACTGCTCTGTAGACCAGGAGCTTGGTGCTGGGTTTGTGGTCCTGGTCTTCAAACACTCTCTTCCTCAGGTGACCGAAGGCTATACTGGCACACTGAAGGTGGTGTTGGACTTCGTCATCAACGTCTGCCCTTGTTGACAGTAGGCTCCCGAGGTATGGAAAGTGGTCCACGTTGTCCAAGGCCTCGTCATGGATTTTGATAACCGGGGTGCAGTACTGTGTGGCGGGGGCAGGTTGGTAGAGGACCTTTGTCTTATGGATGTTTAGTGTAAGGCCCATGCTCTTGTATGCTTCGGTGAAGGTATTGACAATGGTTTGGAGTTCAACCTCAGAGTGTGCGCAGACACAAGCGTCGTCTGCATACTGTAATTCGATGACAGGGGATGGGACGACCTTGGATCTGGACTGGAGGCGATGGAGATTGAACAGTTTCCCATTTGTTCTGTAGATTAGCTCCACTCCAGCGGGGAGCTTACTGAGGGTGAGATGGAGCTTTGCACCCAGGAAGTTCGAGAAGAGCCTTGCTGTGATGACACAGCCTTGCATGACCCCGGTCTGTACATGAATTGGGTCTGTGGTGGTTCCGTTGGTCAGGATCACAGCTTGCCTGTCGTCATGAAGCAGGCGGAGGATGGTGACAAACTTTTGAGGGCAGCCAAATTTGAGGAGGACACTCCATAACCCCTCATGGTTGACGGTGTCGAAGGTCAAAGAAGGCCATGTACAGCCGTTGGTGCTGTTCCCTGCATTTCTCTTGTAGTTGACATGCAGTGAAGATCATGTCCATTGTGCTCCTTAGTAGGCGGAATCTGCATTGCGACTCTGGGAGGAGCTCTTCAGCCACTGGGAGAAGGCAATTGAGGAGGATTCTTGCGATGACTTTCCCGATGGCAGACAGCAGGGAGACTCCTCTGTAATTTCCACAATCAGACTTGTCATCTTTCTTGAAGATGGTTACGATTACGGCATCTCTGAGATCTCCTGGCATGCTCTCCTCCTTAAAAATAAGAGAAATGAGTTCATGTATTCGCACCAATAGTGCTTCTCCGCCATGTAGCGAGAGGGTTTGATTACAGGAACAAGGATGTCTTGCTGCAGTTGTACAGGGCCTTGTTGAGACCACATCTTGAGTATTGTGTGCAGTTTTGGTCGCCTTATCTGAGGAAGGATGTTCTTGCTTTGGAAGGAGTTCAGCAAAGATTCACCAGGCTGATACCTGGGATGGCAGGAATGACGTATGAGGAGAGATTGGTTCGATTGGGCTTATACTCGCTGGAGTTTAGAAGAATGAGAGGGGATCTCATTGAAACTTATAAAATTCTGGCAGGACTGGACAGACTAGATGCAGGAAGGATGTTCTCGATGGTCGGGGAGTCCAGAACCAGGGGTCACAGTCTAAGGATAAAGGGTAAGCCATTTAGGACAGAAATGAGGAGGAATTTCTTCACCCAGAGAGTGGTGAACCTGTGGAATTCTCTACCACAGAAGGCAGTAGAGGCCAATTCATTAAATATATTCAAGAAGGAGTTGGATATATTTCTTAAGGCTAAAGGGATCAAGGGATATGGGGAGAAAGCAGGGACAGGGTACTGAATTTGGATAATCAGCCATGATCGCATTGAATGGCGGAGCAGGCTCGAGGGGCCGAATGGCCTACTCCTGCTCCTATCTTCTATGTTTCTATGTTTTAATGCCTCGGCGGGGATTCTATCTGCTCCTGAGGCCTTGTTGTTCTTCAGTTGCCAGATGGCCTTTTCAGCCTCATGCCGGGCTGGGGTTGTGCTGAGGTGGTGGCAGGTGGCATGCTGCGGTTTGGAGTTGAGGACACTCGTGTCGAAGATAGAGTTTCGGTTAAGGAGATCTTCGAAGTGCTCCTTCCAGCGGGCACTGACTGCCTCTCTGTCCTTGATGAGTACCTCTCCGTTCTTGGCCCACAGTGGGGTCGGACCTAGGGTGCTTGGGCTGTAGTTGGTCTTGACTGCGCTAAAGTATCCACGTACGTCGTGGTTGTCGGCTAGCTGCTGGATCTCCTGCACTTTCTTCACCCACCATCTGTTCTTTAGGTCGCAAGTTTTTTGTTGGACCTCGGCCTTCACACTTCTGTAGAGCTGTTTTCTTGCTCTCGAGCTCTGTTGCTGTTTCCAGATCAGGAATGCCTTGTGCTTGCAGCTCATGGATCTCCTGGTCGTTCTTGTCGAACCAGTCTTGGTGTTTCCTGGTCGAGTGACCGAGCATGTCTTCACAGGTGCTGATTATGGAGAACTTGAGTGCAGACCAGACGCTGTGGACACTTTGTGTCTCTGAATCACTGGGAGTTGTCAGGTTGGTTGTGAGGCGTAAGCTGAATAGAGCTTTCTTAGTAGCGTCTTTGCATGCTCCAGCGTTGATTTTCCTGCTGCTGTTGCCGCCGCTGTTTTGGGGCTACATTGATGGAGATGACAGAGCGGATTAGGCGGTGGTCTGTCCAGCAGTCATCAGCTCCTGTCATGACGCGGGTGATGCGGACGTCCTTGCGATCCCTCGCTCGGATGATGACGTAGTCCAGCAGATGCCAGTGCTTGGAGCGAGGGTGTTGCCATGAAGCCTTATACTTGTCTCTCTGACAGAACAAGGTGTTGGTTATGACAAGGCCATGTTCTAAGCATTTCATCAGGAGGAGGGTACCATTGGAGTTAGCTTTCCCTGCCCCCTCTCTGCCGATCACACCTCCCCAGAGGTCTGTGTCCTTTCCAACTCTGGCGTTAAAGTCGCCAAGGAGTATCAGCTTGTCGCCCGTTGGGACTCGGGACAGGGATTGTTCGAGGCTGGAGTAGAATCCCTCTTTGGTCTCGTCTGTGGCTTCCAGTATTGTGGCGTATGCACTGATGTCCGTAGCGCAGTGTTTCTGGGCTAGGGTGAGCCGTAGAGTCATGAGGCGTTCATTTATTCCACAAAGGGAGTCTCTGAGATGTTCAACTAGCTCATTTTTTAAGGCGAAGCCTACCCCATGGAGGCGGTGTTCTTCTTCAGGTTTGCCTTTCCAGAAGAAGGTGTAACCACCGCCTTGCTCCTTGAGCTGGCCTTCCCCTGCCCGCCGGGTCTCGCTTTGGGCGGCGATGTCTATGTCGAAACGTCTAAGCTTCCGGTCAACAATAGCAATACGGCATTCCGGTCTGTCGCTGTTGGGCTTGTCCATGAGGGTCCTAATGTTCCAGGTCCCGAACTTCAGTTTAAAGGGTGGACGATGCCTGTGCGTGAATTCTTTTAACGTGGGGTGGCCATCGCACACCAGCTACTACACGGGCTTGACAGAGTAAGGTCTTGGTCCAATAACGAGGGGTTCCGAGACAATTGGAGACCAGACTCTGCTACATCGGCCTAGCACACACACACAAACATACTCCTACTGTCCTCCTCCCTCCTTCCCGCAGGTTCTTTCTGCCTGGGTTTCATAGGCTGCAATGTGGTCCTCCCGACCCCGCTGCTGGTCCACGCTGCACCACTCCTGGGCATTGACTTCGCTGCTGGGCCGTGTCCTCGCTCTTGGGTCCCGACCTCGCTCCTGGGCCTTGACCTCGCTCCTGGGCCCCGTCCTTGCCCCTGGGCCTCGCTCCTGGACCCCGTCCTTGCTCCTGGGTCCCGATCTCCTTGTAGTGTGTCTCCTTCTAGTGTGTCCCGCGGTGCGTTTCCTTCCAGTGAGTGTGTCCCGCGGTGTGTCACCTTCCAGTGAATGTGTCCCATGGTCTGTCACCTTCCAGTGGGTGTGTCCCGCGGTGTGTCACCTTCCAGTGAGTGTGTCCCGCGGTGTGTCTCCTTCCAGTGAGTGTGTCCCGCGGTGCGTTTCCTTCCAGTGAGTGTGTCCCGCGGTGCGTTTCCTTCCAGTGAGTGTGTCCCACGGTGCACCTCCTTCCAGTGAGTGTGTCCCACGGTGCACCTCCTTCCAGTGAGTGTGTCCCGCGGTGCATCTCCTTCCAGTGAGTGTGTCCCGCGGTGTGTCTCCTTCCAGTGAATGTGTCCCACAGTGTGTCTCCTTCCAGTGAGTGTGTCCCGCGGAGTGTCTCCTTCCAGTGAGTGTCTTCCATGGTGTGTCTCCTGTAGGGGGTGGTGTGGTTGGTGTGTGCGCCCAGTCAGTTATGCCCCTGACTGTTTATGAGTGGTTCGAATCGTTCGCACGCCCCTGGGTTCTAGACACCGGACTTAGGTACAGGCGGCGATACAGAAAAGACTCGAGTCGACAGGTGGTTTGGATGTGAGAAAACCAAGATTTTATTAAAAATAGAAATTAACATAGTCTTACGAGAAGTTACTAGTATAAAATTACAGGCAAATAAAAATAACTATACTTATACAGGGAATGGGGAACACACAGCACATCGAGGGAAAACAACTATCTTAACAATCCCCTTATCCTTTTCCCACCCCTTATACCTAACTAGATTAAGCTATGAGGGGCCAGAATTCATGCTCACCAATCCAAAATAAAGCCAACTGCTAACGAGTGCAAGTTTTGAAGTCTGGTCTCTGGTCCTTCTAGGTACCCCATCGCCATGTGGTCTTCAGGGGCACGATGCTGGATCTGCTACTGCGACACACCTTCTCCCCTCCACTGCCGTCGTCGTCTCATCACGATGGGTTCTCCTCTTCTTCTCCCTCGGGTGGTCATCGGCGGCACCGTTGTGCCTACAGGGCAGTTGGCAGTTTTAACTGCCTAGATTTTCCTACCCAAGCTTAAGAACGCCAGTCTGTTCGTCGTGACATGGCCACCTGCGTTTTCGCAGTGCTCAACGAGATGATTATCTTCCCAAGCGCCAGCTTATAACTAGGTGCTGGGTTATCTTATCGATACGGTTTTCGCTGCCCTGCTCCGCCCTTATCGAGTTATTATCATCTTCTTCATCTCTGTTAGATCCGTGGATCTTAATGTTTATCCTTCAATAATCAGACAAAGACTGCAGGGAACGATTCAACAGGTGTTTACTGAATGAGGGTTACTCTAGAACTAACTGTACAGATCACTACTCAGGGTTTATATACAGGTGTGGTCACTGCCGGTACTACAGTATACAGGAGCTGTAAAAAGTAGTTCTCTCCCTTAAAGGTACATACATTACAATTCCTCCCCTTTTAGATTAACAGTACCATAACAGTAATTTAACAATTAAATATCAAACTAATTACAATTAACACTTTTAACATGCAACATTAGCTGAAAATAGTCTATTTATAAATTCAGTCTTTGGGGAGGCGTCCTGATCCTTTCTGGATAACGCCTTTCCCGAGTGTCTCGCTCTTGGTGCGGAGGCGATTCTAGCACCCTGTCATCAGTTGATTCATCAGCTTCCAATGCTATTGTTTCTGAGGTAGATGCGACCTGTATGTCGGGGTCCTGACCAGGTACGTATGGCCGAGACATGGGGCTGACTCATTCCTGTGACTCTAGGATCTGGTCAGCATGGCATCTCACTATGTTCTCCCCAACATCCACTGTGTACATTAGTGGCCCCTGCCGTGTGCATATCGTTCCTGGTTGCCATTTCTCTGTTCGGTCGTCGCGGGCCAAGACTGGTTGCCCTACATTGAAGCTCCTTGTCGGCTTCTCATTGATGTGCTGGAATTGCTGACTTTCAACATCTCTTCGTACATTTGGTCTGAGCAAATCCAGACGAGATCTCAACCTTCGGTTAAAGAACATCATGGCCGGGGCCTGGTTGGTGACTGCATGTGTCGCATTTCTGTAGGCTAACAGGAAATTGTCCACCTTATGCTGCAGTGGAATGTCGTCATCGCACATGGCCTTTACTGCTTTTTTAAAGGTTTTTACGAACCTCTCAGCCAATCCATTTGTGGCTGGATGATACGGGGCGGATGTGTAATGCCTTACCCCATTCCTTTTCATAAATCTTCGAAACTCTTCGGACACAAACTGTGGTCCGTTATCAGAGCAAATCTGCTCTGGCAAGCCGTTCCTGGCAAAAATGGTCCGTAGGACTGCAATAGTTTTCTCCGTGGTGGTGGAGGACATTTTGATCACCTCAGGCCATTTCGAGTGCGCATCCACGGCTATTAAAAACATTGAGTCCATGAATGGACCAGCAAAATCAATATGCACCCGTTGCCATGGAGATGAGGGCCACTCCCATGGGTGTAGAGGGGCATGTGGTGGTGCATTTTGGACCTTCTGGCATCCTGAGCAGCTCTTTGTCAGGTCCTCAATTTGCTGATTGATCCCCAGCCACCACACATAAGCCCTAGCAAGGCTTTTCAATTTCACCCCTCCCAGATGACCTTCGTGAAGCTCATTAAGCACTCTCTCCCTTAATTTGGGTGGAAATACCATTCGGGATCCACACATCAAGGTCCCCTGGCATACTGACAGCTGTTCTCTTCTGGATGAGAATGCTGGCAACAGTGAGTCGCCATGTGCTGGCCATCCCTTCACCGTCAAATCATATACCCGAGACAGTGTCGGGTCATTTCGGGTCTCCTTCTCTGTACCAGCGTTAGTTACTGGCAAGCATTCAATTACAGTCGAATGAAATATTTCGACAGGATCCACTGCTGGTGCTTCCTCCGCAGTAGGCAGTGGCAGGCGTGATAGCCCATCAGCGTTTCCATGCTGTCTCGTGCCCTTATACTCGATTTCATATTGGTGCGCCCCTAGAAAAAGGGACCATCTTTGTAGCCGTTGCGCAATCATCACCGGAATGCCCTTCTTTGGATTAAAGATGGAGACAAGTGGTTGGTGGTCAATCAGCAAGGTGAACTTCTGCCCGTGCAGATAGTGATTGAACTTTTTCACTCCCCACACTAGTCTGAGGGCCTCCCTGTCAATCTGGGCGTAGTTACGCTCGGCTGAGGTTAGTGATCCTGACGCAAAGGCTATTGGCCTCTCTGAGCCGTCCGAGAATTTGTGCGACAGCACCGCTCCAATGCCGTAGGGTGGTGCATCACATGCCAACCGAATTGGTAATGCTGGGTTGTAATGGGCCAATACCTCTTTCGATGTGACTAGTGTTTTGCTCTTCTGGAAAGTTCGTCTACATTCGTCACTCCACTTCCATGGCACCCCAGTTTGCAGTAGGGTGTTCAGTGGGTGTAGTATTGTAGACAAATTTGGCAAGAACTTATGGTAGTAGTTTACCAGCCCGAGGAACGACCTCAGTTGTGACACATTTTCCGATGCTGGAGCCTTGACTACTGCCTCAATCTTTTCAGGGGACTTATGTAATCCCTCTTTATCAATAACGGGGCCACAATACGAGATCTGCTTCTGGAAAAACTCGCATTTGTGGCGATTAGCTCGGAGCCCATATTCCTTCAATCTAGTGAGCACCTGCTCCAGGTTGGCGAGGTGATCACTGTCATTTTCGCCCGTGACCAGGATGTCGTCCAAATAACACTGGGTCCCTGGAATCCCTTGCAGGACTTGTTCAATTGCCCTTTGCCAAATAGCCGGAGCTGATGCTACCCCGAACACCAGCCGGTTGTATTGGTAGAGACCTTTATGAGTATTGATCGTGAGGTACTGTTTCGAGGCTTCTTCTACCTCCATTTGCAGGTACGCCTGGGCCAGATCAATCTTAGTGAAGCGTTTGCCTCCAGATAGCAAGGCAAAAATATCTTCAATCCGCGGAAGTGGATATTGAACAGTATGAAGGACTGGGTTCACTGTCACCTTAAAGTCCCCACAGATGCGAACCTTCTTTGGTTCCCCAGGCGTATTACTCAATGACCTCTTCATTACAGGAATGATGGGTGTAGCCCACTCGCTCCAGTCCACTTTGGACAGTACTCCTGAAAGTTCCAAACCTTCCAGCTCTGCTTCGACGGCTGGGCGGATCACATAAGGTACCGGTCTGGCCTTAAAAATCTTTGGGCTTGCATTTTCCTCTATTTTGATCGTTGCTGTTATGCCTTTTAGTGTTCCGAGTCCCTGCTGGAACACTTCTTGTGCGTCAGTTAGCATTTTTGACAGTCGTCCAGGTGTGACGTCGTCATCCTTTTTGGCATCTACAGTCAGTGCTTGTATGGAATGCCAATCTAGCTGTATCTTCCGTATCCATTCACGTCCTAGTAGTGGTGGTCCTCCATCTGGCAATACATATAGGTCCATTTTTGGTGTTTCCTTGCCGTTATATATAACGTTCACCCTTATTTTTCCTTTGGGGTAGACTTTTTGCCCCGTGTATGTCTTCAAGACAATCTTTGTATCTCTCAAGGGTATATGTGAGAATAGCCGCTTGTAGTCCTTTCGGTTTATGACTGTTAGGGCTGATCCTGTGTCCAATTCCATTTTCACTTGGACTCCGGCTATCTTGAGCGTGACCCAGATAGTTTGGTGATCCTCCGTTTTGATCACATTATGTAGTTTCAGACAACCCAGCTCCTTGCTTCCGGAGTCTGTATCACTTTTCTGTTCGTCTGAACTACTCTCCGTCACCTTATGTACCTTCTTGTACTTGTCCTGTGGCGATTTCTTGCTGCTGGTTTTCTTTCCCGACCTGCAGACTCTTGCTATGTGTCCTGCTTTTCCACACTGTCTGCACACTTTGTCCTTGAACCAGCAATCATTATGTTCGTGTGTTGTTCTGCCGCAGCGATAGCACTTCACTGTTCCGTATGACATTTCATTTGTGTCATATTCTTGCGGTCTCCGTTGTATCTCTGCAGCGCCCCGTGCAGCTGCTTCGTGTGATACTGCAATGCTGAAAGCCTTGTCCAGCGTAAGATCCTTTTCTGATAGAAGCCGTTTCTGTGTTCCTTCACTTTGAAGCCCACACACAAACTTGTCCCTTAAAGTATCTGCTAGTCCCGTTACAAACCGGCAGTGTTTCGATAGCTTGCGCAGTTCCGTTAAATACTCAGCATTACTTTCATCTTTATGCTGGTTCCTTTTGTGAAACGTAAATCTTTCTGCTATCAGCAGCGGTGTGGGTTTTAAGTGGTCCTGTAGGATTGACACTATGGCCTAGAAATTCAGTGGCCTGCGCCACCAGTTTGCGCCCAAAGAGGGCTTTTGCGTCACTGTGCAAACCTACCACGATATTTAGCGGGGCGCTAATGGCGGCGTTAGCCATTAGCGCTGCGCCGCCACCGATGACGTAATCGGTGTGCGCAGTGCCCTGCTATCGCCCCGCTGGCCATATTTGGTTGCCGCCGCCTCCCCCGCGCCGGCCGCAAACAGCGACCGGTACACGGGGCCTACCTGTGCCGACAGTGGGGCGAGTTAAGGTGGAGGTGCGGCCGGCCGCTTTTTCGGCGGCCGCCTGCCCGCACCTCCTTCCCCGGCCTCCTACACCCCCCACCCCCGCGGCATTGCCGGCTGTTTCCAGAGAGCCCGGCACTTCTCCTTGGTGCCGGGCTCATTTGCCGGCACTCGCGAGCGGGGATCGCGCTGTTGCAGGCACCTCCCCCTTAAGAGTGAGAGGAAGGCCTGCAGTACCGCAGGTTGCCGTGCCGCAGCGGGTGGCGCTGCGGAACTTTACACACCGATATTCAGTTTCAGCGCCCCAAGCGGGGCGCCGAAACCCTTGTTTAGCGGCCGGCTTCCACTTGGGGCGCTGAAACTGAATTTCCCGCTGGCGCAAGTGGCTCCGTGTGCAGCGATAATTCCGGCGCCCAGGCTAGCTGGGCGCCCCAAAGTGAATTTCTAGGCCTATGTTTTCAAAATCCTTTTCCACTGGCTTCTCTGGGGTTACTAGGTTTCGTAGTAAGCCATACGTTTTTGCACCCATTGAATTCAACAATACCAGCGCTTTCTTGTCATCTGGCACTTCATTCACCTTGCAGTATACTTCTGTGCGTTCGAAATATGTCGTCCAATCTTCGACTTCATTGTCGAACGCTGTGATACTGCCACTCTTCGGCATTTTTGGGTGTGGTTAGACTGGCTTAAAATGGCGTCTCCCGTGCTTTCCTTTCTTCGCCGCTGCAGCTTAAAATGGCGTCTCCCACGCTGCTGCCAACGCCGCTCTCGGCGCTCCTCGTGACAATTGGCGACGCCCTGTGGGTTTCGTGCGCTGCTGCAAACACCGCTCTCTGCGGTCCTCGTGGCAATGGAAGTGCCTCGCGTTTTCCTGTGCGCCTCTCTCCCCCGTTGACGGTGCTCGGCCCTTGAACACCGGCTGCGCTCTGCTCTCTCTCGTCTCTCTCCCCCATTGATGCCGCTCGGTCCTGAACACCGGCTGCGCCCTGTGCGCTCTGCCCTCTCTCTCTCCCCCATCGACGCTGCTCAGCCTTTTTCAGTGCCAATCGGTCGGGCTCTAGCCCATCACTGCCCGGGAAGGGTCTGCGCAGTACCTGTTGCCAGCCTGTGCCGCTGGACCACCGTGACTGGAAAGCCAAGCCTGGCTCTCGACAGCCTCCCCTGCGATGCTCAAATCTCCGCTGGATGACTGGGCGGTTGCCCGTGGTCGACGCCTGTGCTTCTGGACTCGGCCTTCTTCCACTGTTCTCCAGGAGCGAATCCCTGGGAGGTGATGCAGAGTTGCAGGTAGGTTCGAATCTGCTCATCGCCAATGTTAGATCCGTGTATCTTAATGTTTTTCCTTCAATAATCAGACAAAGACTGCAGGGAACGATTCAACAGGTGTTTACTGAATGAGGGTTACTCTAGAACTAACTGTACAGATCACTGCTCAGGGTTTATATACAGGTGTGGTCACTGCCGGTACTACAGTATACAGGAGCTGTAAAAAGTAGTTCTCTCCCTTAAAGGTACATACATTATAATCTCTACCCGTCTCGTCTCGTCGGACTACTATACAAGTCCTGGGCTACCTGCTCAACTTCGTCTCACCCCTTTCTGCGGCCTGGGCGTCCTGGATTGCTATGGACTTGGGTCTCGTTCCCCTTCCCTGCAGTTGGTATGGTGCAACTGGTTACTGAAAATCTGCTACGGTGAGAGAACCCGCCACGAGGCCAGGGCACGAGTATGAGCGGCAGCCCAAGAAGCCGGAGCCACGAGAGCAGAGCAAGAGCCAAGAAAAGCAGAGCCAAGAGAGTGATTGCTACCCAGGGCCTCCAGTTATACTCCTCCTGAAAACCCTTACCTGCACGCCAAATTAGGTTAGTTCATTGTCCCAGTCTTGGCGGGCTAGTTTAAATAATTGTAGCAATCTAAACTAACTGTTTTTAGATGGCCGTTGATCACACCTACTGGCCTGATGTCTGAGCTGTATTGTTATTAATGCATCTTAATCGGCCTGTCCAGCCTCGATGGCTTCCTTAAACTGTTTCCGATTATGTATGCAAACAACTTGATGGCCTCAATTATAGGCCTAACTGGTTTTGATCTGTCTCCGATTTGGCTTAATGCATATTCAAAGTCCTGCTGTCTGCTTTTCCAAATTCAAAAGTCCTTCTTCACAGAAACTGCATTTTAGGTTTCGATTTCCCCACAAACTGCTTGTGCAACAGAGTCCAAGCTTTAAAATCTTGCAGGCTTTTGGTCACGAGGTGCGGACGCCATCTTTGGGTACCCTTTTTAAAATGTCAATGCAGGGTCCCTTTTATTAATAACCTTGGGGAAATGTGGGAATTTTGCAAATCTTACACTCCTTCCAGTGAGTGCGTCTCCTTCCAGTGAGTGTGTCCCGCGGTGCATCTCCTGCCAGTGAGTGTGTCCCGCGATGTGTCTCCTTCCAGTGAGTGAGTCCTGCGGTGCGTCTCCTTCCAGTGAGTGTGCCCTGCGGTGCATCTCCTTCCAGTGAGTGTGTCCCTCGGTGCGTCTCCTTCCAGTGAGTGTGTCCCACGGTGCGTCTCCTTCCAGTGAGCGTGTCCCGCGGTGCGTCTCCTTCCAGTGAGTGTGTCCCGCGGTGCGTCTCCTTCCAGTGAGTGTGCCCCGCGGTGTGTCTCCATCCAGTGAGTGTGTCCCTCGGTGCGTTTCCTTCCAGTGAATGTGTCCTGCGTTGTGTCTCCTTCCAGTGGGTGTGTCCCCCGGTGTCTCCTCCCAGTGAGTGTGTCCCACAGTGGATCTCCTTCCAGTGAGTGTGTCCCGTGGTGCGTCTCCTGCCAGTGAGTGTGTCCTGCGGTGCGTCTCCTTCCAGTGAGTGTGTCCCGCGGTGTGTCTCCTTCCAGTGAATGTGTCCCGCGGTGCATCTCCTTCCAGTGAATGTGTCCCTCGGTGCATTTCCTTCCAGTGAGTGTGTCCCGCGGTGCGTCTCCTTCCAGTGAGTGTGACCCATGGTGCGTCTCCTTCCAGTGAGTGTGTCCCATGGTGCGTCTCCTGCCAGTGAGTGTGTCCCGCGGTGTGTCTCCTTCCAGTGAGTGTGCCCGGCGGTGCGTCTCCTTCCAGTGAGTGTGCCGCACGGTGTGTCTCCTTCCAGTGAGTGTGTCCCGCGGTGTGTCTCCTTCCAGTGAGTGTGTCCCACGGTGCGTCTCCTTCCAGTGAGTGTGTCGCACGGTGTGTCTCCTTCCAGTGAGTGTGTCCCGCGGTGTCTCCTTCCAGTGAGTGTGTCCCATGGTGCGTCTCCTTCCAGTGAGTGTGTCGCACGGTGTGTCTTCTTCCAGTGAGTGTGTCGCACGGTGTGTCTCCTTCCAGTGAGTGTGTCCCGCGGTGCGTCTCCTTCCAGTGGGTGTGTCCCCCGGTGTCTCCATCCAGTGAGTGTGTCCCACGGTGTCTCCTTCCAGTGAGTGTGTCCCACGGTGTCTCCTTCCAGTGAGTGTGTCCCACAGTGTCTCCTTCCAGTGAGCGTGTCCCGCGATGCGTCTCCTTCCAGTGACTGTGTCCCATGGTGTCTCCTTCCAGTGAATGTGTCCCGGGATGCGTCTCCTTCCAGTGACTGTGTCCCATGGTGTCTCCTTCCAGTGAGTGTGTCCCGTGGTGTGTCTACTTCCAGTAAGTGTGTCCCACGGTGTGTCTCCTTCCAGTGAGTGTGTCCCGCGGTGTGTCTCCTTCCAGTGAGTGTGTCCCGCGGTGTGTCTCCTTCCAGTGAGTGAGTCCCGCGGTGTGTCACCTTCCAGTGAGTGTGTCCCGCGGTGCGTCTCCTTCCAGTGAGTGTGTCCCACGGTATGTCTCCTTCCAGTGAGTATGTCCTGCGGTGCGTCTCCTTCCAGTGAGAGTGTCCCTCGGTGCGTTTCCTTCCAGTGAGTGTGTCCCACGTTGTGTCTCCTTCCAGTGAGTGTGTCCTGCGGTGCGTCTCCTTCCAGTGAGTGTGTCCCTCGGTGCGTTTCCTTCCAGTGAGTGTGTCCCATGGTGTGTCTCCTTCCAGTGAGTGTGTACCGCGGTGCGTCTCCTTCCAGTGAGTGTGTCCCACGGTGTGTCTCCTTCCAGTGAGTGTGTCCTGCGGTGCGTCTCCTTCCAGTGAGTGTGTCCCTCGGTGCGTCTCCTTCCAGTGAGTGTGTCCCGCGGTGCGTCTTCTTCCAGTGAGTGTGCCCCATGGTGCATCTCCTTCCAGTGAGTGTGTCCCTCGGTGCGTTTCCTTCCAGTGAGTGTGTCCTGTGGTGCGTCTCCTTCCAGTGAGTGTGTCCCATGGAGCGCCTCCTTCCAGTGAGTGTGTCCCATGATGCGTCTTCTTCCAGTGAGTGTGTCCCGCGGTGTGTCTCCTTCCAGTGAATGTGTCCCCCGGTGCCTCCTTCCAGTGAGTGTGTCCTGCGGTGCGTCTCCTTCCAGTGAGTGTGTCCCGTGGTGTGTCTACTTCCAGTAAGTGTGTCCCACGGTGTGTCTCCTTCCAGTGAGTGTGTCCCGCGGTGTGTCTCCTTCCAGTGAGTGTGTCCCGCGGTGTGTCTCCTTCCAGTGAGTGAGTCCCGCGGTGTGTCACCTTCCAGTGAGTGTGTCCCGCGGTGCGTCTCCTTCCAGTGAGTGTGTCCCACGGTATGTCTCCTTCCAGTGAGTATCTCCTGCGGTGCGTCTCCTTCCAGTGAGAGTGTCCCTCGGTGCGTTTCCTTCCAGTGAGTGTGTCCCGCGTTGTGTCTCCTTCCAGTGAGTGTGTCCTGCGGTGCGTCTCCTTCCAGTGAGTGTGTCCCTCGGTGCGTTTCCTTCCAGTGAGTGAGTCCCGCGGTGTGTCTCCTTCCAGTGAGTGTGTCCTGCGGTGCGTCTCCTTCCAGTGAGTGTGTCCCATGGTGTGTCTCCTTCCAGTGAGTGTGTACCGCGGTGCGTCTCCTTCCAGTGAGTGTGTCCCTCGGTGCGTCTCCTTCCAGCGAGTGTGTACCATGGTGTGTCTCCTTCCAGTGAGTGTGTCCTGCGGTGCGTCTCCTTCCAGTGAGTGTGTCCCTCGGTGCGTCTCCTTCCAGTGAGTGTGTCCTGCGGTGCGTCTCCTTCCAGTGAGTGTGTCCCACGGTGTGTCTCCTTCCAGTGAGTGTGTCCTGCGGTGCGTCTCCTTCCAGTGAGTGTGTCCCTCGGTGCGTCTCCTTCCAGTGAGTGTGTCCCGCGGTGCGTCTTCTTCCAGTGAGTGTGCCCCATGGTGCATCTCCTTCCAGTGAGTGTGTCCCTCGGTGCGTTTCCTTCCAGTGAGTGTGTCCTGTGGTGCGTCTCCTTCCAGTGAGTGTGTCCCATGGAGCGCCTCCTTCCAGTGAGTGTGTCCCATGGTGCGTCTTCTTCCAGTGAGTGTGTCCCACGGTGCGTCTCCTTCCAGTGAGTGTGTCCCGCGGTGCGTCTCCTTCCAGTGGGTTTGTCCCCCGGTGCCTCCTTCCAGTGAGTGTGTCCTGCGGTGCGTCTCCTTCCAGTGAGTGTGTCCCTCGGTGTGTTTCCTTCCAGTGAGTGTGTCCCGCGGTGCGTCTCCTTCCAGTGATTGTGACCCATGGTGCATCTCCTTCCAGTGAGTGTGTCCCATGGTGCGTCTCCTGCCAGTGAGTGTGTCCCGCGGTGCGTTTCCTTCCAGTAAGTGTGTCCCGTGGTGCGTCTCCTTCCAGTGAGTGTGTCCCGCGGTGCGTCTCCTTCCAGTGAGTGTGACCCATGGTGCGTCTCCTTCCAGTGAGTGTGTCCCATGGTGCGTCTCCTGCCAGTGAGTGTGTCCCGCGGTGCGTTTCCTTCCAGTAAGTGTGTCCCGTGGTGCGTCTCCTTCCAACGAGTGTGTCCCGCGGTGCGTCTCCTTCCAGTGGGTGTGTCCCTCGGTGTCTCCTTCCAGTGAGAGTGTCCCACGGTGCATCTCCTTCCCGTGAGTGTTTCCCGCGGTGCGTCTCCTTCCAGTGAGCGTGTCCCGCGGTGCGTCTCCTTCCAGTGAGTGTGTCCTGCGGCGCATCTTCTTCCAGTGAGTCTGTCCCTCGGTGCGTTTCCTTCCAGTGAGTGTGTCCCTCGGAGCGCTTCCTTCCAGTGAGTGTGTCCCGCGGTGCGTCTCCTTCCAGTGAGTGTGTCCCACGGTGCATCTGCTTCCAGTGAGTGTGTCCCGTGCTGCGTCTCCTTCCAGTGGGTGTGTCCCCCGGTGTCTCCTTCCAGTGAGTGTGTCCCGCGGTGCGTCTCCTTCCAGTGAGTGTGTCCCTCGGTGCTTTTCCTTCCAGTGAGTGTGTCCCGCGGTGCGTCTCCTTCCAGTGATTGTGACCCATGATGCATCTCCTTCCAGTGAGTGTGTCCCACGGTGCGTCTCCTTCCAGTGAGTGTGTCCCGCGGTGCGTCTCCTTCCAGTGGGTGTGTCCCCCGGTGTCTCCTTCCAGTGAGTGTATCCCGTGGTGCGTCTCCTTCCAGTGAGTGTGTCCCATGGTGCGTCTCCTGCCAGTGAGAGTGTCCCGCGGTGTGTCTCCTTCCAGTGAATGTGTCCTGCGGTGCGTCTCCTTCCAGTGAGTGTGTCCTGCGGTGCGTTTCCTTCCAGTAAGTGTGTCCCGTGGTGCGTCTCCTTCCGGTGTGTGTGTCCCGCGGTGCGTCTCCTTCCAGAGAGTGTGTCGCACGGTGCGTCTCCTTCCAGTGAGTGTGTCGCACGGTGTGTCTCCTTCCAGTGAGTGTGTCCCGCGGTGTCTCCTTCCAGTGAGTGTGTCCCATGGTGCGTCTCCTTCCAGTGAGTATGTCGCACGGTGTGTCTCCTTCCAGTGAGTATGTCGCACGGTGTGTCTCCTTCCAGTGAGTGTGTCCCGCGGTGCGTTTCCTTCCAGTAAGTGTGTCCCACGGTGCATCTCCTTCCAGTGGGTGTGTCCCGCGGTGGGTCTCCTTCCAGTGAGTGTGTCCCGCGGTGCGTCTCCTTCCAGTGGGTGTGTCCCCCGGTGTCTCCTTCCAGTGAGTGTGTCCCACGGTGTCTCCTCCCAGTGAGTGTGTCCCGCAGAGTGTCTCCTTCCAGTGAGTGTGTCCCGCGCTGTCTCCTTCCAGTGAGTGTGTCCCATGGTGTCTCCTTCCAGTGAGTGTGT
Source organism: Somniosus microcephalus (assembly GCF_052327205.1). Taxonomy (NCBI): domain Eukaryota; kingdom Metazoa; phylum Chordata; class Chondrichthyes; order Squaliformes; family Somniosidae; genus Somniosus; species Somniosus microcephalus. The sequence continues at coordinate 168,073,546 of NC_140988.1, forward strand.
CCCACGGTGTCTCCTTCCAGTGAGTGTGTCCCGCAGTGTGTCTCCTTCTTGTGAGTGTGTCCCATGGTGTGTCTCCTTCCAGTGAGTGTGTCCCACGGTATGTCTCCTTCCAGTGAGTGTGTCCCACGGTGTGTCTCCTTCCAGTGAGTGTGACCCGCAGTGTGTCTCCTTCCAGTGAGTGTGTCCCATGGTGTGTCTCCTTCCAGTGAGTGTGTCCCGCGGTGTCTCCTTCCAGTGAGTGTGTCCCATGGTGCGTCTCCTTCCAGTGAGTGTGTCGCACGGTGTGTCTTCTTCCAGTGAGTGTGTCGCACGGTGTGTCTCCTTCCAGTGAGTGTGTCCCGCGGTGCGTCTCCTTCCAGTGGGTGTGTCCCCCGGTGTCTCCATCCAGTGAGTGTGTCCCACGGTGTCTCCTTCCAGTGAGTGTGTCCCACGGTGTCTCCTTCCAGTGAGTGTGTCCCACAGTGTCTCCTTCCAGTGAGCGTGTCCCGCGATGTGTCTCCTTCCAGTGACTGTGTCCCATGGTGTCTCCTTCCAGTGAATGTGTCCCGGGATGCGTCTCCTTCCAGTGACTGTGTCCCATGGTGTCTCCTTCCAGTGAGTGTGTCCCGTGGTGTGTCTACTTCCAGTAAGTGTGTCCCACGGAGTGTCTCCTTCCAGTGAGTGTGTCCCGCGGTGTGTCTCCTTCCAGTGAGTGTGTCCCGCGGTGTGTCTCCTTCCAGTGAGTGAGTCCCGCGGTGTGTCACCTTCCAGTGAGTGTGTCCCGCGGTGCGTCTCCTTCCAGTGAGTGTGTCCCACGGTATGTCTCCTTCCAGTGAGTATGTCCTGCGGTGCGTCTCCTTCCAGTGAGAGTGTCCCTCGGTGCGTTTCCTTCCAGTGAGTGTGTCCCGCGTTGTGTCTCCTTCCAGTGAGTGTGTCCTGCGGTGCGTCTCCTTCCAGTGAGTTTGTCCCTCGGTGCGTTTCCTTCCAGTGAGTGTGTCCCATGGTGTGTCTCCTTCCAGTGAGTGTGTCCCGCGTTGTGTCTCCTTCCAGTGAGTGTGTCCTGCGGTGCGTCTCCTTCCAGTGAGTTTGTCCCTCGGTGCGTTTCCTTCCAGTGAGTGTGTCCTGTGGTGCGTCTCCTTCCAGTGAGTGTGTCCCATGGAGCGCCTCCTTCCAGTGAGTGTGTCCCATGATGCGTCTCCTTCCAGTGAGTGTGTCCCACGGTGCGTCTCCTTCCAGTGAGTGTGTCCCGCGGTGCGTCTCCTTCCAGTGGGTGTGTCCCCCGGTGCCTCCTTCCAGTGAGTGTGTCCTGCGGTGCGTCTCCTTCCAGTGAGTGTGTCCTGCGGTGCGTCTCCTTCCAGTGAGTGTGTCCCTCGGTGCGTTTCCTTCCAGTGAGTGTGTCCCATGGTGTGTCTCCTTCCAGTGAGTGTGTACCGCGGTGCGTCTCCTTCCAGTGAGTGTGTCCCACGGTGTGTCTCCTTCCAGTGAGTGTGTCCTGCGGTGCGTCTCCTTCCAGTGAGTGTGTCCCTCGGTGCGTCTCCTTCCAGTGAGTGTGTCCCGCGGTGCGTCTTCTTCCAGTGAGTGTGCCCCATGGTGCATCTCCTTCCAGTGAGTGTGTCCCTCGGTGCGTTTCCTTCCAGTGAGTGTGTCCTGTGGTGCGTCTCCTTCCAGTGAGTGTGTCCCATGGAGCGCCTCCTTCCAGTGAGTGTGTCCCATGATGCGTCTTCTTCCAGTGAGTGTGTCCCGCGGTGTGTCTCCTTCCAGTGAATGTGTCCCCCGGTGCCTCCTTCCAGTGAGTGTGTCCTGCGGTGCGTCTCCTTCCAGTGAGTGTGTCCCGTGGTGTGTCTACTTCCAGTAAGTGTGTCCCACGGTGTGTCTCCTTCCAGTGAGTGTGTCCCGCGGTGTGTCTCCTTCCAGTGAGTGTGTCCCGCGGTGTGTCTCCTTCCAGTGAGTGAGTCCCGCGGTGTGTCACCTTCCAGTGAGTGTGTCCCGCGGTGCGTCTCCTTCCAGTGAGTGTGTCCCACGGTATGTCTCCTTCCAGTGAGTATCTCCTGCGGTGCGTCTCCTTCCAGTGAGAGTGTCCCTCGGTGCGTTTCCTTCCAGTGAGTGTGTCCCGCGTTGTGTCTCCTTCCAGTGAGTGTGTCCTGCGGTGCGTCTCCTTCCAGTGAGTGTGTCCCTCGGTGCGTTTCCTTCCAGTGAGTGAGTCCCGCGGTGTGTCTCCTTCCAGTGAGTGTGTCCTGCGGTGCGTCTCCTTCCAGTGAGTGTGTCCCATGGTGTGTCTCCTTCCAGTGAGTGTGTACCGCGGTGCGTCTCCTTCCAGTGAGTGTGTCCCTCGGTGCGTCTCCTTCCAGCGAGTGTGTACCATGGTGTGTCTCCTTCCAGTGAGTGTGTCCTGCGGTGCGTCTCCTTCCAGTGAGTGTGTCCCTCGGTGCGTCTCCTTCCAGTGAGTGTGTCCTGCGGTGCGTCTCCTTCCAGTGAGTGTGTCCCACGGTGTGTCTCCTTCCAGTGAGTGTGTCCTGCGGTGCGTCTCCTTCCAGTGAGTGTGTCCCTCGGTGCGTCTCCTTCCAGTGAGTGTGTCCCGCGGTGCGTCTTCTTCCAGTGAGTGTGCCCCATGGTGCATCTCCTTCCAGTGAGTGTGTCCCTCGGTGCGTTTCCTTCCAGTGAGTGTGTCCTGTGGTGCGTCTCCTTCCAGTGAGTGTGTCCCATGGAGCGCCTCCTTCCAGTGAGTGTGTCCCATGGTGCGTCTTCTTCCAGTGAGTGTGTCCCACGGTGCGTCTCCTTCCAGTGAGTGTGTCCCGCGGTGCGTCTCCTTCCAGTGGGTTTGTCCCCCGGTGCCTCCTTCCAGTGAGTGTGTCCTGCGGTGCGTCTCCTTCCAGTGAGTGTGTCCCTCGGTGTGTTTCCTTCCAGTGAGTGTGTCCCGCGGTGCGTCTCCTTCCAGTGATTGTGACCCATGGTGCATCTCCTTCCAGTGAGTGTGTCCCATGGTGCGTCTCCTGCCAGTGAGTGTGTCCCGCGGTGCGTTTCCTTCCAGTAAGTGTGTCCCGTGGTGCGTCTCCTTCCAGTGAGTGTGTCCCGCGGTGCGTCTCCTTCCAGTGAGTGTGACCCATGGTGCGTCTCCTTCCAGTGAGTGTGTCCCATGGTGCGTCTCCTGCCAGTGAGTGTGTCCCGCGGTGCGTTTCCTTCCAGTAAGTGTGTCCCGTGGTGCGTCTCCTTCCAACGAGTGTGTCCCGCGGTGCGTCTCCTTCCAGTGGGTGTGTCCCTCGGTGTCTCCTTCCAGTGAGAGTGTCCCACGGTGCATCTCCTTCCCGTGAGTGTTTCCCGCGGTGCGTCTCCTTCCAGTGAGCGTGTCCCGCGGTGCGTCTCCTTCCAGTGAGTGTGTCCTGCGGCGCATCTTCTTCCAGTGAGTCTGTCCCTCGGTGCGTTTCCTTCCAGTGAGTGTGTCCCTCGGAGCGCTTCCTTCCAGTGAGTGTGTCCCGCGGTGCGTCTCCTTCCAGTGAGTGTGTCCCACGGTGCATCTGCTTCCAGTGAGTGTGTCCCGTGCTGCGTCTCCTTCCAGTGGGTGTGTCCCCCGGTGTCTCCTTCCAGTGAGTGTGTCCCGCGGTGCGTCTCCTTCCAGTGAGTGTGTCCCTCGGTGCTTTTCCTTCCAGTGAGTGTGTCCCGCGGTGCGTCTCCTTCCAGTGATTGTGACCCATGATGCATCTCCTTCCAGTGAGTGTGTCCCACGGTGCGTCTCCTTCCAGTGAGTGTGTCCCGCGGTGCGTCTCCTTCCAGTGGGTGTGTCCCCCGGTGTCTCCTTCCAGTGAGTGTATCCCGTGGTGCGTCTCCTTCCAGTGAGTGTGTCCCATGGTGCGTCTCCTGCCAGTGAGAGTGTCCCGCGGTGTGTCTCCTTCCAGTGAATGTGTCCTGCGGTGCGTCTCCTTCCAGTGAGTGTGTCCTGCGGTGCGTTTCCTTCCAGTAAGTGTGTCCCGTGGTGCGTCTCCTTCCGGTGTGTGTGTCCCGCGGTGCGTCTCCTTCCAGAGAGTGTGTCGCACGGTGCGTCTCCTTCCAGTGAGTGTGTCGCACGGTGTGTCTCCTTCCAGTGAGTGTGTCCCGCGGTGTCTCCTTCCAGTGAGTGTGTCCCATGGTGCGTCTCCTTCCAGTGAGTATGTCGCACGGTGTGTCTCCTTCCAGTGAGTATGTCGCACGGTGTGTCTCCTTCCAGTGAGTGTGTCCCGCGGTGCGTTTCCTTCCAGTAAGTGTGTCCCACGGTGCATCTCCTTCCAGTGGGTGTGTCCCGCGGTGGGTCTCCTTCCAGTGAGTGTGTCCCGCGGTGCGTCTCCTTCCAGTGGGTGTGTCCCCCGGTGTCTCCTTCCAGTGAGTGTGTCCCACGGTGTCTCCTCCCAGTGAGTGTGTCCCGCAGAGTGTCTCCTTCCAGTGAGTGTGTCCCGCGCTGTCTCCTTCCAGTGAGTGTGTCCCATGGTGTCTCCTTCCAGTGAGTGTGTCCCACGGTGTCTCCTTCCAGTGAGTGTGTCCCGCAGTGTGTCTCCTTCTTGTGAGTGTGTCCCATGGTGTGTCTCCTTCCAGTGAGTGTGTCCCACGGTATGTCTCCTTCCAGTGAGTGTGTCCCACGGTGTGTCTCCTTCCAGTGAGTGTGACCCGCAGTGTGTCTCCTTCCAGTGAGTGTGTCCCATGGTGTGTCTCCTTCCAGTGAGTGTGTCCCGCGGTGTCTCCTTCCAGTGAGTGTGTCCCATGGTGCGTCTCCTTCCAGTGAGTGTGTCGCACGGTGTGTCTTCTTCCAGTGAGTGTGTCGCACGGTGTGTCTCCTTCCAGTGAGTGTGTCCCGCGGTGCGTCTCCTTCCAGTGGGTGTGTCCCCCGGTGTCTCCATCCAGTGAGTGTGTCCCACGGTGTCTCCTTCCAGTGAGTGTGTCCCACGGTGTCTCCTTCCAGTGAGTGTGTCCCACAGTGTCTCCTTCCAGTGAGCGTGTCCCGCGATGTGTCTCCTTCCAGTGACTGTGTCCCATGGTGTCTCCTTCCAGTGAATGTGTCCCGGGATGCGTCTCCTTCCAGTGACTGTGTCCCATGGTGTCTCCTTCCAGTGAGTGTGTCCCGTGGTGTGTCTACTTCCAGTAAGTGTGTCCCACGGAGTGTCTCCTTCCAGTGAGTGTGTCCCGCGGTGTGTCTCCTTCCAGTGAGTGTGTCCCGCGGTGTGTCTCCTTCCAGTGAGTGAGTCCCGCGGTGTGTCACCTTCCAGTGAGTGTGTCCCGCGGTGCGTCTCCTTCCAGTGAGTGTGTCCCACGGTATGTCTCCTTCCAGTGAGTATGTCCTGCGGTGCGTCTCCTTCCAGTGAGAGTGTCCCTCGGTGCGTTTCCTTCCAGTGAGTGTGTCCCGCGTTGTGTCTCCTTCCAGTGAGTGTGTCCTGCGGTGCGTCTCCTTCCAGTGAGTTTGTCCCTCGGTGCGTTTCCTTCCAGTGAGTGTGTCCCATGGTGTGTCTCCTTCCAGTGAGTGTGTCCCGCGTTGTGTCTCCTTCCAGTGAGTGTGTCCTGCGGTGCGTCTCCTTCCAGTGAGTTTGTCCCTCGGTGCGTTTCCTTCCAGTGAGTGTGTCCTGTGGTGCGTCTCCTTCCAGTGAGTGTGTCCCATGGAGCGCCTCCTTCCAGTGAGTGTGTCCCATGATGCGTCTCCTTCCAGTGAGTGTGTCCCACGGTGCGTCTACTTCCAGTGAGTGTGTCCCGCGGTGCGTCTCCTTCCAGTGGGTGTGTCCCCCGGTGCCTCCTTCCAGTGAGTGTGTCCTGCGGTGCGTCTCCTTCCAGTGATTGTGACCCATGGTGCGTCTCCTTCCAGTGAGTGTGTCCCATGGTGCGTCTCCTGCCAGTGAGTGTGTCCCGCGGTGCGTTTCCTTCCAGTAAGTGTGTCCCGTGGTGCGTCTCCTTCCAGCGAGTGTGTCCCGCGGTGCGTCTCCTTCCAGTGGGTGTGTCCCTCGGTGTGTTTCCTTCCAGTGAGTGTGTCCCGCGGTGCGTCTCCTTCCAGTGAGTGTGACCCATGGTGCGTCTCCTTCCAGTGAGTGTGTCCCATGGTGCGTCTCCTGCCAGTGAGTGTGTCCCGCGGTGCGTTTCCTTCCAGTAAGTGTGTCCCGTGGTGCGTCTCCTTCCAGCGAGTGTGTCCCGCGGTGCGTCTCCTTCCAGTGGGTGTGTCCCTCGGTGTCTCCTTCCAGTGAGAATGTCCCACGGTGCATCTCCTTCCAGTGAGTGTTTCCCGCGGTGCGTCTCCTTCCAGTGAGCGTGACCCGCGGTGCGTCTCCTTCCAGTGAGTGTGTCCTGCGGCGCATCTTCTTCCAGTGAGTGTGTCCCTCGGTGCGTTTCCTTCCAGTGAGTGTGTCCCTCGGAGCGTTTCCTTCCAGTGAGTGTGTCCCGCGGTGCGTCTCCTTCCAGTGAGTGTGTCCCATGGTGCGTCTCCTTCCAGTGAGTGTGTCCCACGGTATGTCTCCTTCCAGTGAGTGTGTCCCACGGTGTGTCTCCTTCCAGTGAGTGTGACCCGCAGTGTGTCTCCTTCCAGTGAGTGTGTCCCATGGTGTGTCTCCTTCCAGTGAGTGTGTCCCGCGGTGTCTCCTTCCAGTGAGTGTGTCCCATGGTGCGTCTCCTTCCAGTGAGTGTGTCGCACGGTGTGTCTTCTTCCAGTGAGTGTGTCCCACGGTGTCTCCTTCCAGTGAGTGTGTCCCACAGTGTCTCCTTCCAGTGAGCGTGTCCCGCGATGCGTCTCCTTCCAGTGACGGTGTCCCATGGTGTCTCCTTCCAGTGAATGTGTCCCGGGATGCGTCTCCTTCCAGTGATTGTGTCCCATGGTGTCTCCTTCCAGTGAGTGTGTCCCGTGGTGTGTCTACTTCCAGTAAGTGTGTCCCACGGTGTGTCTCCTTCCAGTGAGTGTGTCCCGCGGTGTGTCTCCTTCCAGTGAGTGTGTCCCGCGGTGTGTCTCCTTCCAGTGAGTGAGTCCCGCGGTGTGTCACCTTCCAGTGAGTGTGTCCCGCGGTGCGTCTCCTTCCAGTGAGTGTGTCCCACGGTATGTCTCCTTCCAGTGAGTATGTCCTGCGGTGCGTCTCCTTCCAGTGAGAGTGTCCCTCGGTGCGTTTCCTTCCAGTGAGTGTGTCCCGCGTTGTGTCTCCTTCCAGTGAGTGTGTCCTGCGGTGCGTCTCCTTCCAGTGAGTGTGTCCCTCGGTGTGTCTCCTTCCAGTGAGTGTGTACCGCGGTGCGTCTCCTTCCAGTGAGTGTGTCCCACGGTGTGTCTCCTTCCAGTGAGTGTGTCCTGCGGTGCGTCTCCTTCCAGTGAGTGTGTCCCTCGGTGCGTCTCCGTCCAGTGAGTGTGTCCCGCGGTGCGTCTTCTTCCAGTGAGTGTGCCCCGTGGTGCATCTCCTTCCAGTGAGTGTGTCCCTCGGTGCGTTTCCTTCCAGTGAGTGTGTCCTGTGGTGCGTCTCCTTCCAGTGAGTGTGTCCCATGGAGCGCCTCCTTCCAGTGAGTGTGTCCCATGATGCGTCTCCTTCCAGTGAGTGTGTCCCATGGTGCGTCTCCTTCCAGTGAATGTGTCCCGCGGTGCGTCTCCTTCCAGTGGGTGTGTCCCCCGGTGCCTCCTTCCAGTGAGTCTGTCCTGCGGTGCGTCTCCTTCCAGTGAGTGTGACCCATGGTGCGTCTCCTTCCAGTGAGTGTGTCCCATGCTGCGTCTCCTGCCAGTGAGTGTGTCCCGCGGTGCGTTTCCTTCCAGTAAGTGTGTCCCGTGGTGCGTCTCCTTCCAGCGAGTGTGTCCCGCGGTGCGTCTCCTTCCAGTGGGTGTGTCCCTCGGTGTGTTTCCTTCCAGTGAGTGTGTCCCGCGGTGCGTCTCCTTCCAGTGAGTGTGTCCCATGGTGCGTCTCCTGCCAGTGAGTGTGTCCCGCGGTGCGTTTCCTTCCAGTAAGTGTGTCCCGTGGTGCGTCTCCTTCCAGCGAGTGTGTCCCGCGGTGCGTCTCCTTCCAGTGGGTGTGTCCCTCGGTGTCTCCTTCCAGTGAGAGTGTCCCACGGTGCATCTCCTTCCAGTGAGTGTTTCCCGCGGTGCGTCTCCTTCCAGTGAGCGTGTCCCGCGGTGCGTCTCCTTCCAGTGAGTGTGTCCTGCGGCGCATCTTCTTCCAGTGAGTGTGTCCCTCGGTGCGTTTCCTTCCAGTGAGTGTGTCCCTCGGAGCGTTTCCTTCCAGTAAGTGTGTCCCGTGGTGCGTCTCCTTCCAGTGAGTGTGTCCCATGGTGCGTCTCCTGCCAGTGAGTGTGTCCCGCGGTGCGTTTCCTTCCAGTAAGTGTGTCCCGTGGTGCGTCTCCTTCCAGTGAATGTGTCCCATGGTGCGTCTCCTTCCAGTGAGTGTGTCCCACGGTGCGTCTGCTTCCAGTGAGTGTGTCCCGTGCTGCGTCTCCTTCCAGTGGGTGTGTCCCCCGGTGTCTCCTTCCAGTGAGTGTGTCCCGCGGTGCGTCTCCTTCCAGTGAGTGTGTCCCTCGGTGCTTTTCCTTCCAGTGAGTGTGTCCCGCGGTGCGTCTCCTTCCAGTGATTGTGACCCATGATGCATCTCCTTCCAGTGAGTGTGTCCCACGGTGCGTCTCCTTCCAGTGAGTGTGTCCCGCGGTGCGTCTCCTTCCAGTGGGTGTGTCCCCCGGTGTCTCCTTCCAGTGAGTGTATCCCGTGGTGCGTCTCCTTCCAGTGAGTGTGTCCCATGGTGCGTCTCCTGCCAGTGAGAGTGTCCCGCGGTGTGTCTCCTTCCAGTGAATGTGTCCTGCGGTGCGTCTCCTTCCAGTGAGTGTGTCCTGCGGTGCGTTTCCTTCCAGTAAGTGTGTCCCGTGGTGCGTCTCCTTCCGGTGTGTGTGTCCCGCGGTGCGTCTCCTTCCAGAGAGTGTGTCGCACGGTGCGTCTCCTTCCAGTGAGTGTGTCGCACGGTGTGTCTCCTTCCAGTGAGTGTGTCCCGCGGTGTCTCCTTCCAGTGAGTGTGTCCCATGGTGCGTCTCCTTCCAGTGAGTATGTCGCACGGTGTGTCTCCTTCCAGTGAGTATGTCGCACGGTGTGTCTCCTTCCAGTGAGTGTGTCCCGCGGTGCGTTTCCTTCCAGTAAGTGTGTCCCACGGTGCATCTCCTTCCAGTGGGTGTGTCCCGCGGTGGGTCTCCTTCCAGTGGGTGTGTCCCCCGGTGTCTCCTTCCAGTGAGTGTGTCCCACGGTGTCTCCTCCCAGTGAGTGTGTCCCGCAGAGTGTCTCCTTCCAGTGAGTGTGTCCCGCGCTGTCTCCTTCCAGTGAGTGTGTCCCATGGTGTCTCCTTCCAGTGAGTGTGTCCCACGGTGTCTCCTTCCAGTGAGTGTGTCCCGCAGTGTGTCTCCTTCTTGTGAGTGTGTCCCATGGTGTGTCTCCTTCCAGTGAGTGTGTCCCACGGTATGTCTCCTTCCAGTGAGTGTGTCCCACGGTGTGTCTCCTTCCAGTGAGTGTGACCCGCAGTGTGTCTCCTTCCAGTGAGTGTGTCCCATGGTGTGTCTCCTTCCAGTGAGTGTGTCCCGCGGTGTCTCCTTCCAGTGAGTGTGTCCCATGGTGCGTCTCCTTCCAGTGAGTGTGTCGCACGGTGTGTCTTCTTCCAGTGAGTGTGTCGCACGGTGTGTCTCCTTCCAGTGAGTGTGTCCCGCGGTGCGTCTCCTTCCAGTGGGTGTGTCCCCCGGTGTCTCCATCCAGTGAGTGTGTCCCACGGTGTCTCCTTCCAGTGAGTGTGTCCCACGGTGTCTCCTTCCAGTGAGTGTGTCCCACAGTGTCTCCTTCCAGTGAGCGTGTCCCGCGATGCGTCTCCTTCCAGTGACTGTGTCCCATGGTGTCTCCTTCCAGTGAATGTGTCCCGGGATGCGTCTCCTTCCAGTGACTGTGTCCCATGGTGTCTCCTTCCAGTGAGTGTGTCCCGTGGTGTGTCTACTTACAGTAAGTGTGTCCCACGGAGTGTCTCCTTCCAGTGAGTGTGTCCCGCGGTGTGTCTCCTTCCAGTGAGTGTGTCCCGCGGTGTGTCTCCTTCCAGTGAGTGAGTCCCGCGGTGTGTCACCTTCCAGTGAGTGTGTCCCGCGGTGCGTCTCCTTCCAGTGAGTGTGTCCCACGGTATGTCTCCTTCCAGTGAGTATGTCCTGCGGTGCGTCTCCTTCCAGTGAGAGTGTCCCTCGGTGCGTTTCCTTCCAGTGAGTGTGTCCCGCGTTGTGTCTCCTTCCAGTGAGTGTGTCCTGCGGTGCGTCTCCTTCCAGTGAGTGTGTCCCTCGGTGCGTTTCCTTCCAGTGAGTGTGTCCCATGGTGTGTCTCCTTCCAGTGAGTGTGTACCGCGGTGCGTCTCCTTCCAGTGAGTGTGTCCCACGGTGTGTCTCCTTCCAGTGAGTGTGTCCTGCGGTGCGTCTCCTTCCAGTGAGTGTGTCCCTCGGTGCGTCTCCTTCCAGTGAGTGTGTCCCGCGGTGCGTCTTCTTCCAGTGAGTGTGCCCCGTGGTGCATCTCCTTCCAGTGAGTGTGTCCCTCGGTGCGTTTCCTTCCAGTGAGTGTGTCCTGTGGTGCGTCTCCTTCCAGTGAGTGTGTCCCATGGAGCGCCTCCTTCCAGTGAGTGTGTCCCATGATGCGTCTCCTTCCAGTGAGTGTGTCCCTCGGTGCGTCTCCTTCCAGTGAGTGTGTCCCGCGGTGCGTCTTCTTCCAGTGAGTGTGCCCCGTGGTGCATCTCCTTCCAGTGAGTGTGTCCCTCGGTGCGTTTCCTTCCAGTGAGTGTGTCCTGTGGTGCGTCTCCTTCCAGTGAGTGTGTCCCACGGTGCGTCTCCTTCCAGTGAGTGTGTCCCGCGGTGCGTCTCCTTCCAGTGGGTGTGTCCCCCGGTGCCTCCTTCCAGTGAGTGTGTCCTGCGGTGCGTCTCCTTCCAGTGAGTGTGTCCCTCGGTGTGTTTCCTTCCAGTGAGTGTGTCCCGCGGTGCGTCTCCTTCCAGTGATTGTGACCCATGGTGCGTCTCCTTCCAGTGAGTGTGTCCCATGATGCGTCTCCTTCCAGTGAGTGTGTCCTGCGGTGCGTCTCCTTCCAGTGAGTGTGTCCCTCGGTGTGTTTCCTTCCAGTGAGTGTGTCCCGCGGTGCGTCTCCTTCCAGTGATTGTGACCCATGGTGCGTCTCCTTCCAGTGAGTGTGTCCCATGGTGCGTCTCCTGCCAGTGAGTGTGTCCCGCGGTGCGTTTCCTTCCAGTAAGTGTGTCCCGTGGTGCGTCTCCTTCCAGCGAGTGTGTCCCGCGGTGCGTCTCCTTCCAGTGGGTGTGTCCCTCGGTGTGTTTCCTTCCAGTGAGTGTGTCCCACGGTGCGTCTCCTTCCAGTGAGTGTGACCCATGGTGCGTCTCCTTCCAGTGAGTGTGTCCCATGGTGCGTCTCCTGCCAGTGAGTGTGTCCCGCGGTGCGTTTCCTTCCAGTAAGTGTGTCCCGTGGTGCGTCTCCTTCCAGCGAGTGTGTCCCGCGGTGCGTCTCCTTCCAGTGGGTGTGTCCCTCGGTGTCTCCTTCCAGTGAGAGTGTCCCACGGTGCATCTCCTTCCAGTGAGTGTTTCCCGCGGTGCGTCTCCTTCCAGTGAGCTTGTCCCGCGGTGCGTCTCCTTCCAGTGAGTGTGTCCTGCGGCGCATCTTCTTCCAGTGAGTGTGTCCCTCGGTGCGTTTCCTTCCAGTGAGTGTGTCCCTCGGAGCGTTTCCTTCCAGTGAGTGTGTCCCGCGGTGCGTCTCCTTCCAGTGAGTGTGTCCCATGGTGCGTCTCCTTCCAGTGAGTGTGTCCCACGGTATGTCTCCTTCCAGTGAGTGTGTCCCACGGTGTGTCTCCTTCCAGTGAGTGTGACCCGCAGTGTGTCTCCTTCCAGTGAGTGTGTCCCATGGTGTGTCTCCTTCCAGTGAGTGTGTCCCGCGGTGTCTCCTTCCAGTGAGTGTGTCCCATGGTGCGTCTACTTCCAGTGAGTGTGTCGCACGGTGTGTCTTCTTCCAGTGAGTGTGTCGCACGGTGTGTCTCCTTCCAGTGAGTGTGTCCCGCGGTGCGTCTCCTTCCAGTGGGTGTGTCCCCCGGTGTCCCCATCCAGTGAGTGTGTCCCACGGTGTCTCCTTCCAGTGAGTGTGTCCCACGGTGTCTCCTTCCAGTGAGTGTGTCCCACAGTGTCTCCTTCCAGTGAGCGTGTCCCGCGATGCGTCTCCTTCCAGTGACTGTGTCCCATGGTGTCTCCTTCCAGTGAATGTGTCCCGGGATGCGTCTCCTTCCAGTGACTGTGTCCCATGGTGTCTCCTTCCAGTGAGTGTGTCCCGTGGTGTGTCTACTTCCAGTAAGTGTGTCCCACGGTGTGTCTCCTTCCAGTGAGTGTGTCCCGCGGTGTGTCTCCTTCCAGTGAGTGTGTCCCGCGGTGTGTCTCCTTCCAGTGAGTGAGTCCCGCGGTGTGTCACCTTCCAGTGAGTGTGTCCCGCGGTGCGTCTCCTTCCAGTGAGTGTGTCCCACGGTATGTCTCCTTCCAGTGAGTATGTCCTGCGGTGCGTCTCCTTCCAGTGAGAGTGTCCCTCGGTGCGTTTCCTTCCAGTGAGTGTGTCCCGCGTTGTGTCTCCTTCCAGTGAGTGTGTCCTGCGGTGCGTCTCCTTCCAGTGAGTTTGTCCCTCGGTGTGTCTCCTTCCAGTGAGTGTGTACCGCGGTGCGTCTCCTTCCAGTGAGTGTGTCCCACGGTGTGTCTCCTTCCAGTGAGTGTGTCCTGCGGTGCGTCTCCTTCCAGTGAGTGTGTCCCTCGGTGCGTCTCCTTCCAGTGAGTGTGTCCCGCGGTGCATCTTCTTCCAGTGAGTGTGCCCCGTGGTGCATCTCCTTCCAGTGAGTGTGTCCCTCGGTGCGTTTCCTTCCAGTGAGTGTGTCCTGTGGTGCGTCTCCTTCCAGTGAGTGTGTCCCATGGAGCGCCTCCTTCCAGTGAGTGTGTCCCATGATGCGTCTCCTTCCAGTGAGTGTGTCCCATGGAGCGCCTCCTTCCAGTGAGTGTGTCCCATGGTGCGTCTCCTTCCAGTGAGTGTGTCCCGCGGTGCGTCTCCTTCCAGTGGGTGTGTCCCCCGGTGCCTCCTTCCAGTGAGTGTGTCCTGCGGTGCGTCTCCTTCCAGTGAGTGTGACCCATGGTGCGTCTCCTTCCAGTGAGTGTGTCCCATGGTGCGTCTCCTGCCAGTGAGTGTGTCCCGCGGTGCGTTTCCTTCCAGTAAGTGTGTCCCGTGGTGTGTCTCCTTCCAGCGAGTGTGTCCCGCGGTGCGTCTCCTTCCAGTGGGTGTGTCCCTCGGTGTGTTTCCTTCCAGTGAGTGTGTCCCGCGGTGCGTCTCCTTCCAGTGAGTGTGACCCATGGTGCGTCTCCTTCCAGTGAGTGTGTCCCATGGTGCGTCTCCTGCCAGTGAGTGTGTCCCGCGGTGCGTTTCCTTCCAGTAAGTGTGTCCCGTGGTGCGTCTCCTTCCAGCGAGTGTGTCCCGCGGTGCGTCTCCTTCCAGTGGGTGTGTCCCTCGGTGTCTCCTTCCAGTGAGAGTGTTCCACGGTGCATCTCCTTCCAGTGAGTGTTTCCCGCGGTGCGTCTCCTTCCAGTGAGCGTGTCCCGCGGTGCGTCTCCTTCCAGTGAGTGTGTCCTGCGGCGTATCTTCTTCCAGTGAGTGTGTCCCTCGGTGCGTTTCCTTCCAGTGAGTGTGTCCCTCGGAGCGTTTCCTTCCAGTGAGTGTGTCCCGCGGTGCGTCTCCTTCCAGTGAGTGTGTCCCATGGTGCGTCTCCTTCCAGTGAGTGTGTCCCACGGTGCGTCTCCTTCCAGTGAGTGTGTCCCGCGGTGCGTCTCCTTCCAGTGAGTGTGTCCCTCGGTGCTTTTCCTTCCAGTGAGTGTGTCCCGCGGTGCGTCTCCTTCCAGTGATTGTGACCCATGATGCATCTCCTTCCAGTGAGTGTGTCCCACGGTGCGTCTCCTTCCAGTGGGTGTGTCCCCCGGTGTCTCCTTCCAGTGAGTGTATCCCGTGGTGCGTCTCCTTCCAGTGAGTGTGTCCCATGGTGCGTCTCCTGCCAGTGAGAGTGTCCCGCGGTGTGTCTCCTTCCAGTGAATGTGTCCTGCGGTGCGTCTCCTTCCAGTGAGTGTGTCCTGCGGTGCGTTTCCTTCCAGTAAGTGTGTCCCGTGGTGCGTCTCCTTCCGGTGTGTGTGTCCCGCGGTGCGTCTCCTTCCAGAGAGTGTGTCGCACGGTGTGTCTCCTTCCAGTGAGTGTGTCCCGCGGTGTCTCCTTCCAGTGAGTGTGTCCCATGGTGCGTCTCCTTCCAGTGAGTATGTCGCACGGTGTGTCTCCTTCCAGTGAGTATGTCGCACGGTGTGTCTCCTTCCAGTGAGTGTGTCCCGCGGTGCGTTTCCTTCCAGTAAGTGTGTCCCACGGTGCATCTCCTTCCAGTGGGTGTGTCCCGCGGTGGGTCTCCTTCCAGTGAGTGTGTCCCGCGGTGCGTCTCCTTCCAGTGGGTGTGTCCCCCGGTGTCTCCTTCCAGTGACTGTGTCCCACGGTGTCTCCTCCCAGTGAGTGTGTCCCGCAGAGTGTCTCCTTCCAGTGAGTGTGTCCCGCGCTGTCTCCTTCCAGTGAGTGTGTCCCATGGTGTCTCCTTCCAGTGAGTGTGTCCCACGGTGTCTCCTTCCAGTGAGTGTGTCCCGCAGTGTGTCTCCTTCTTGTGAGTGTGTCCCGCGGTGTGTCTCCTTCCAGTGAGTGTGTCCCACGGTGTGTCTCCTTCCAGTGAGTGTGACCCGCAGTGTGTCTCCTTCCAGTGAGTGTGTCCCATGGTGTGTCTCCTTCCAGTGAGTGTGTCCCACGGTATGTCTCCTTCCAGTGGGTGGGTCCTGCAGTGTGTCTCCTTCCAGTGAGTGTGTGCTGTAATGTTTCTCCTTCCAGTGAGTGTGTCCCGCGGTGTGTCTCCTTCCAGTGAGTGTGTCCCACGGTGCGTCTCCTTCCAGTGAGTGTGGCCCGCGGTGCATCTCCTTCCAGTGAGTGTGTCCCACGGTGCGTCTCCTTCCAGTGAGTGTGTCCCGCGGTGCGTCTCCTTCCAGTGAGTGTGTCCCTCGGTGCGTCTCCTTCCAGTGAGTGTGTCCCACGGTGTGTCTCCTTCCAGTGAGTGTGTCCCGCGGTGTGTCTCCTTCCAGTGAGTGTGTCCCATGGTGTGTCTCCTTCCAGTGAGCATGTGCCGTGGTGTTTTTCTTTCCTGTGAGTGTGTCCCACGGTGAGTCTCCTTCCAGTGAGTGTGCCCCACGGTGTGTCTCCTTCCAGTGAGTGTGTCCCGCGGTGTGTCTCCTTCCAGTGAGTGTGTCCCACGGTGTGTCTCCTTCCAGTGAGTGTGTCCCGTGGTGTGTCTCCTTCCAGTGAGTGTGTCCCATGGTGTGTCTCCTTCCAGTGAGCATGTGCCGTGGTGTTTTTCTTTCCAGTAAGTGTGTCCCGTGGTGCGTCTCCTTCCAACGAGTGTGTCCCGCGGTGCGTCTCCTTCCAGTGGGTGTGTCCCTCGGTGCGTCTCCTTCCAGTGAGTGTGTACCACGGTGTGTCTCCTTCCAGTGAGTGTGTCCCGCGGTGCGTCTCCTTCCAGTGAGTGTGTCCCATGGTGCGTCTCCTTCCAGTGAGTGTGTCCCGCGGTGCGTTTCCTTCCAGTCAGTATGTCCCGTGGTGCGTCTCCTTCCAGCGAGTGTGTCCCACGGTGTCTCCTTCCAGTGAGAGTGTCCCACGGTGCATCTCCTTCCAGTGAGTGTTTCCCGCGGTGCGTCTCCTTCCAGTGAGCGTGTCCCGCGGTGCGTCTCCTTCCAGTGAGTGTGTCCTGCGGCGCATCTTCTTCCAGTGAGTGTGTCCCTCGGTGCGTTTCCTTCCAGTGAGTGTGTCCCTCGGAGCGTTTCCTTCCAGTGAGTGTGTCCCATGGTGCGTCTCCTTCCAGTGAGTGTGTCCCACGGTATGTCTCCTTCCAGTGAGTGTGTCCCACGGTGTGTCTCCTTCCAGTGAGTGTGACCCGCAGTGTATCTCCTTCCAGTGAGTGTGTCCCATGGTGTGTCTCCTTCCAGTGAGTGTGTCCCGCGGTGTCTCCTTCCAGTGAGTGTGTCCCATGGTGCGTCTCCTTCCAGTGAGTGTGTCGCACGGTGTGTCTTCTTCCAGTGAGTGTGTCGCACGGTGTGTCTCCTTCCAGTGAGTGTGTCCCGCGGTGTCTCCTTCCAGTGAGTGTGTCCCGCAGTGTGTCTCCTTCCAGTGAGTGTGTACCGCGGTGCGTCTCCTTCCAGTGAGTGTGTCCCACGGTGTGTCTCCTTCCAGTGAGTGTGTCCTGCGGTGCGTCTCCTTCCAGTGAGTGTGTCCCTCGGTGCGTCTCCTTCCAGTGAGTGTGTCCCGCGGTGCGTCTTCTTCCAGTGAGTGTGCCCCGTGGTGCATCTCCTTCCAGTGAGTGTGTCCCTCGGTGCGTTTCCTTCCAGTGAGTGTGTCCTGTGGTGCGTCTCCTTCCAGTGAGTGTGTCCCATGGAGCGCCTCCTTCCAGTGAGTGTGTCCCATGATGCGTCTCCTTCCAGTGAGTGTGTCCCATGGAGCGCCTCCTTCCAGTGAGTGTGTCCCATGGTGCGTCTCCTTCCAGTGAGTGTGTCCCGCGGTGCGTCTCCTTCCAGTGGGTGTGTCCCCCGGTGCCTCCTTCCAGTGAGTGTGTCCTGCGGTGCGTCTCCTTCCAGTGAGTGTGACCCATGGTGCGTCTCCTTCCAGTGAGTGTGTCCCATGGTGCGTCTCCTGCCAGTGAGTGTGTCCCGCGGTGCGTTTCCTTCCAGTAAGTGTGTCCCGTGGTGCGTCTCCTTCCAGTGGGTGTGTCCCTCGGTGTGTTTCCTTCCAGTGAGTGTGTCCCGCGGTGCGTCTCCTTCCAGTGAGTGTGACCCATGGTGCGTCTCCTTCCAGTGAGTGTGTCCCATGGTGCGTCTCCTGCCAGTGAGTGTGTCCCGCGGTGCGTTTCCTTCCAGTAAGTGTGTCCCGTGGTGCGTCTCCTTCCAGCGAGTGTGTCCCGCGGTGCGTCTCCTTCCAGTGGGTGTGTCCCTCGGTGTCTCCTTCCAGTGAGAGTGTTCCACGGTGCATCTCCTTCCAGTGAGTGTTTCCCGCGGTGCGTCTCCTTCCAGTGAGCGTGTCCCGCGGTGCGTCTCCTTCCAGTGAGTGTGTCCTGCGGCGTATCTTCTTCCAGTGAGTGTGTCCCTCGGTGCGTTTCCTTCCAGTGAGTGTGTCCCTCGGAGCGTTTCCTTCCAGTGAGTGTGTCCCGCGGTGCGTCTCCTTCCAGTGAGTGTGTCCCATGGTGCGTCTCCTTCCAGTGAGTGTGTCCCACGGTGCGTCTCCTTCCAGTGAGTGTGTCCCGCGGTGCGTCTCCTTCCAGTGAGTGTGTCCCTCGGTGCTTTTCCTTCCAGTGAGTGTGTCCCGCGGTGCGTCTCCTTCCAGTGATTGTGACCCATGATGCATCTCCTTCCAGTGAGTGTGTCCCACGGTGCGTCTCCTTCCAGTGGGTGTGTCCCCCGGTGTCTCCTTCCAGTGAGTGTATCCCGTGGTGCGTCTCCTTCCAGTGAGTGTGTCCCATGGTGCGTCTCCTGCCAGTGAGAGTGTCCCGCGGTGTGTCTCCTTCCAGTGAATGTGTCCTGCGGTGCGTCTCCTTCCAGTGAGTGTGTCCTGCGGTGCGTTTCCTTCCAGTAAGTGTGTCCCGTGGTGCGTCTCCTTCCGGTGTGTGTGTCCCGCGGTGCGTCTCCTTCCAGAGAGTGTGTCGCACGGTGTGTCTCCTTCCAGTGAGTGTGTCCCGCGGTGTCTCCTTCCAGTGAGTGTGTCCCATGGTGCGTCTCCTTCCAGTGAGTATGTCGCACGGTGTGTCTCCTTCCAGTGAGTATGTCGCACGGTGTGTCTCCTTCCAGTGAGTGTGTCCCGCGGTGCGTTTCCTTCCAGTAAGTGTGTCCCACGGTGCATCTCCTTCCAGTGGGTGTGTCCCGCGGTGGGTCTCCTTCCAGTGAGTGTGTCCCGCGGTGCGTCTCCTTCCAGTGGGTGTGTCCCCCGGTGTCTCCTTCCAGTGACTGTGTCCCACGGTGTCTCCTCCCAGTGAGTGTGTCCCGCAGAGTGTCTCCTTCCAGTGAGTGTGTCCCGCGCTGTCTCCTTCCAGTGAGTGTGTCCCATGGTGTCTCCTTCCAGTGAGTGTGTCCCACGGTGTCTCCTTCCAGTGAGTGTGTCCCGCAGTGTGTCTCCTTCTTGTGAGTGTGTCCCGCGGTGTGTCTCCTTCCAGTGAGTGTGTCCCACGGTGTGTCTCCTTCCAGTGAGTGTGACCCGCAGTGTGTCTCCTTCCAGTGAGTGTGTCCCATGGTGTGTCTCCTTCCAGTGAGTGTGTCCCACGGTATGTCTCCTTCCAGTGGGTGGGTCCTGCAGTGTGTCTCCTTCCAGTGAGTGTGTGCTGTAATGTTTCTCCTTCCAGTGAGTGTGTCCCGCGGTGTGTCTCCTTCCAGTGAGTGTGTCCCACGGTGCGTCTCCTTCCAGTGAGTGTGGCCCGCGGTGCATCTCCTTCCAGTGAGTGTGTCCCACGGTGCGTCTCCTTCCAGTGAGTGTGTCCCGCGGTGCGTCTCCTTCCAGTGAGTGTGTCCCTCGGTGCGTCTCCTTCCAGTGAGTGTGTCCCACGGTGTGTCTCCTTCCAGTGAGTGTGTCCCGCGGTGTGTCTCCTTCCAGTGAGTGTGTCCCATGGTGTGTCTCCTTCCAGTGAGCATGTGCCGTGGTGTTTTTCTTTCCAGTGAGTGTGTCCCACGGTGAGTCTCCTTCCAGTGAGTGTGTCCCACGGTGTGTCTCCTTCCAGTGAGTGTGTCCCGCGGTGTGTCTCCTTCCAGTGAGTGTGTCCCACGGTGTGTCTCCTTCCAGTGAGTGTGTCCCGTGGTGTGTCTCCTTCCAGTGAGTGTGTCCCATGGTGTGTCTCCTTCCAGTGAGCATGTGCCGTGGTGTTTTTCTTTCCAGTAAGTGTGTCCCGTGGTGCGTCTCCTTCCAGCGAGTGTGTCCCGCGGTGCGTCTCCTTCCAGTGGGTGTGTCCCTCGGTGCGTCTCCTTCCAGTGAGTGTGTACCACGGTGTGTCTCCTTCCAGTGAGTGTGTCCCGCGGTGCGTCTCCTTCCAGTGAGTGTGTCCCATGGTGCGTCTCCTTCCAGTGAGTGTGTCCCGCGGTGCGTTTCCTTCCAGTCAGTGTGTCCCGTGGTGCGTCTCCTTCCAGCGAGTGTGTCCCACGGTGTCTCCTTCCAGTGAGAGTGTCCCACGGTGCATCTCCTTCCAGTGAGTGTTTCCCGCGGTGCGTCTCCTTCCAGTGAGCGTGTCCCGCGGTGCGTCTCCTTCCAGTGAGTGTGTCCTGCGGCGCATCTTCTTCCAGTGAGTGTGTCCCTCGGTGCGTTTCCTTCCAGTGAGTGTGTCCCTCGGAGCGTTTCCTTCCAGTGAGTGTGTCCCATGGTGCGTCTCCTTCCAGTGAGTGTGTCCCACGGTATGTCTCCTTCCAGTGAGTGTGTCCCACGGTGTGTCTCCTTCCAGTGAGTGTGACCCGCAGTGTATCTCCTTCCAGTGAGTGTGTCCCATGGTGTGTCTCCTTCCAGTGAGTGTGTCCCGCGGTGTCTCCTTCCAGTGAGTGTGTCCCATGGTGCGTCTCCTTCCAGTGAGTGTGTCGCACGGTGTGTCTTCTTCCAGTGAGTGTGTCGCACGGTGTGTCTCCTTCCAGTGAGTGTGTCCCGCGGTGTCTCCTTCCAGTGAGTGTGTCCCGCAGTGTGTCTCCTTCCAGTGAGTGTGTCCCATGGTGTGTCTCCTTCCAGTGAGTGTGTCCCACGGTGTGTCTCCTTCCAGTGAGTGTGTCCCGCGGTGAGTCTCCTTCCAGTGAGTTTGTCCCACGGTATGTCTCCTTCCAGTGAGTTTGTCCCACGGTATGTCTCCTTCCAGTGAGTGTGTCCTACGGTGCGTCTCCTTCCAGTGAGTGTGTCCCGTGGTGTGTCTCCTTCCAGTGAGTGTGTCCCGTGGTGTGTCTCCTTCCAGTGAGTGTGTCCCTCGGTGCGTTTCCTTCCAGTGTGTGTGTCCCGCGGTGTGTCTCCTTCCAGTGAGTGTGTGCCGTGGTGTTTCTCCTTCCAGTGAGTGTGTCCCACGGTGTCTCCTTCCAGTAAGTGTGTCCCGCGGTGTCTCCTTCCAGTGAGTGTGTCCCGTAGTGTCTCCGTCCAGTGAGTGTGTCCCACGGTGTGTCTCCTTCTTGTGAGTGTGTCCCACGGTGTGTCTCCTTCCAGTTAGTGTGTCCCGCAGTGTCTCCTTCCAGTGAGTGTGTCCCGCGGTGCATCTCCTTCCAGTGAGTGTGTCCCACGGTGCGTCTCCTTCCAGTGATTGTGTCCCTTGGTGTGTATCCTTCCAGTGATTGTGTCCCGCAGTGTGTCTCCTTCTTGTGAGTGTTTTATACAGTTCAAGTATAACCTCCCTGTTCTTATATTCTATGCCACGGCTAATAAAGGCAAGTATCCCATATGCCTTCTTAACCACCTTATCTACCTGTCTTGCTACCTTCAGTAATCTGTGGACATGCACTCTAAAGTCCCTCTGTTCCTCTACACTTCTCAGTATCCTACCATTTATTGTGTATTCCCTTGCCTTGTTAGCCATCCCCAAATGCAGTACCTCACACTTCTCTGGATTGAATTCCATTTGCCTCTTTTCTGTCCACCTGACCAATCCATTGATATCTTCCTGCAGTTTACAGCTTTCTTCCTCACTATCATCCACACGGCCAATTTTTGTGTCATCTGCAAACTTCTTAATCATGCCCCCTACACTGAAGTCTAAGGCCTAGAAATTCGGTTGGTTGCGCTAGCGATTAGCGCCTAAAGAGCCCGAGATTTGGGGCGCTCCCAATTTTCGGATGTGCGCAGTGATCCTAGCGCATCCTGCCATATTGAGTAGCCTGTCAGTGCTGGCGCTAAGTCTTTGCGCCCACTCGCGGGCGCAGCCAGATAATGACATCATTTCATTGAGCAACGCCTTTTTGGCGCCCCGTACCGGAAATTCAGTGGCGCCCCCCTCCGTTCCGCCTGGCGCTATTAGTGACAGATGGATGGAACGTTGCCAGGTCCTTCTCGGACTTGGGGGGGGTGCTCTTTAAAGGGGACAGCACTAGTATTAAAGCGGCAGCCATTTGGCCTGGCCATACTGCTCGCTGCTGGAGAGAGTTGCAGACCTTCAGTTACACAGACTTGTTCTTATTGAGCCAGAGGAGCCTTGGGACCTTCAGCCCTGTCCAGAACAGTTGAATCCAGAAAGCTGACTGCGTCTTACTCATCGGCCAGAATAATGGGAGCTGCTTTGGAGGGGAACGTCATCTTGGCTGAACAACTGGCAAGGGCACAGAGATGGAGGGAGAGAGGGCTGGGATTGGCCAGAAGGAGGAGGGCCAATGGACTTCGCCAAATCTGACCATACGCTGCTAGGGTTTTCAGGCAGCAGGTCTCCTACCTTACCATGTCGGAGGAGCAGTGTCTGCGAAGGCTCAGATTTGGTAAGGATGTTGTCACTGAGCTGTGCCACCTGCTTGCTGAGGATCTGCAGCTGCGGATACGGTGCAGGACCTCTCTGTCGGTGGCCGTGAAAGTCACTGTTGCGCTCAACTTTTACGCCAGCGGATCGTTTCAGGCAGCAGCTGGGGACATATCAAATATCTCTCAATTTACGGTGCATTGCTGCATCTGGCAAGTGACAGCTGCCCTCTACAAAAGGAGGCACAAATTAATCACCTTCCCTGTGACCCTGGAGAAGCAGGGGGAGCGCGCACAGGGCTTCGCGGCTATTGCAGACTTCCCCATGGTGCAGGGGGCCATTGATTGCACACGTGGCTTTGCGGGCGCCATTACAGAATCCGGAGGAGTTCCGTAACTGAAAGGGGTTCCACTCCCTTAATGTGCAGCTGGTCTGTGATCACCGGCAGATGATCATGGCGGTGAACGCACAATTCCCTGGCAGCAGCCATGACGTGTTCATCCTGCGGCAGACCTCAGTGGCTGACCTTTTTGAGGCCCCAGCTCACCCACGAGGCTGGCTTCTGGGTGACAAGGGCTATCCTCTCTGCCCATGGCTCATGACCCTGCTCCGTTTGCCCAGCACCCCGGCAGAAGAGCCTACAATAACAGCCATCAGACCACCAGGAACATTGTGGAGCACACAATTGGTGTGCTGAAGCAGCGTTTCCATTGTCTAGACCATTCGGGGGGCGCCCTACAGTACTCGCCGGAGCATGTGGCGCGCATCGTTGTTGTCTGCTGCATGCTCCACAACCTGGCCATTCGACGCACCCAGCCAATGCCAGCCGACCCTCAAGGTCCAGCAGAGCAGGCGGACGAGGAGGAGGAGGAGCATGCGGGCGAGGAGGATCAGGAGGAGGAGGAGGAGGAAGATGGGAGGGCTCCAGAAACTGGAAGGACCGTTCGTCAGAGGCTCATAAGGACTCGGTTCTAGGCCCCTCGGACGGAATGGTGGCTGTGAATCGAACAGCGCCCTTCGGTTCGCTGTAAGCCTATGAAGGCCTCGATGATTGTAAATAGTGTACAGCTCGATTGTAAATAAAAAGTTTTCTTTATTTTCAAACAAGTGCTTCCTTCCAGCATGACAACGTAATGGTAACAGAAATCATAACTAACAAACTAACAGATAACTGTCTGGCAACCCGGCGAAACTAACCAAACCATAACAAACAAACACAGCAGGTGTGGACGGCCTTAAATCCGGAAAAAGAGACGTCTTAGCACCTCCCTCTACTGGTGACCCCTTGATGGAGACCGACTCCTCTTACGAGGTCGGCCCCTTCCCTCCCTGCAGCTCCTCCGTAATTGGACCCCAGTGGCTGTGTCAAGGCTGGGGGATGCCTGCTGAGTGTCTGGAAGCGCTGAAGCCCCTGAGGGATGGCCTGGACGACCTCTGGGCTTGGAGGTCCCGCAAGCAGGCTGCTCCAACTGGGCATGTCTGCTAGCAGTCTGCCGCGCAGGTGGTGGCAGCTGCTCAGCTGACGTGCCAGCGGTGGCATCAGGACTGCTCACATGCAGAGAGAGGACACCTGCACCGTGGTCGGCCGACACACTGGCACTCTGACGGGGCCGCACAGGATCATCCGCCACAATCGACTGCTCCACAGATTCATGGCCTGCTGTGGTGCTGCAAGGGCCTGGGGTGATCCTGCCTGATGCAGCTAGGGTGGCAACAGAGAGTGTTCGCGTGGCCTCAATTTGCGTGTGGACGAGGCCAGCAAGTGACTGCGTGGCAGCAGTGAGGACCTGCGTGGCAGGTGCCAGTGCTTCGGATAAGCCATGGACAGTCCTTTCCACTGCTTCGGACAAGGCCGGAACACTCCTTTCCACTGCCTTGGACAAGGCATGGACAGACCTTTCCACTGCCTCGGACAAGCCCTGGACAGACCTTTCCACTGCCTCAGACAAGCCCTGGACAGACCTTTCCACTGCCTCAGACAAGCCCTGGACAGACATTTCCACTGCCTCGGACAAGCCCTGGACAGACCTTTCCACTGCATCGGACAAGCCCTGGACAGACCTTTCCATTGCTGGGCCGAAGCCCTGGACAGACCTTTCCATTGCTGGGCCGAAGCCCTGGACAGACCTTTCCATTGCTGGGCCGAAGCCCTGGACAGACCTTTCCATTGCTGGGCCGAAGCCCTGGACAGTCCTTTCCATTGCTGCCCCAAAGTCCAGCACAATCTTTGCCAGTATGTCGATCGACTCAGGCATCCTCCCCACTGCAGCCATCAGCTCAGTGTGCCTGAGCCGGGCCTGGGCGCTCATCCCAGCAAGGCTACGCACCTCCTCTGCACTCTGTGCAGCAGTCATGGTGGCCTGCCTCGCCCTCTGGGGAGACGGCCCCCGAGCGTCCCTACCCCCTCCCCACTGGTTCCTGCAACTGGCTCCTCATCAGAGCCCCCCCCCCTCCCCTCAATGGAACTACTATCCCCAGTCTCCAGATGCGGTGGCTCCCCTGAGGCTGGCACGGATGGTCCGGCTTACTCCTGGTCGTCGCCTCCGGAGGCACTGGCACTGGCAGCTTGAGGGGCCGGCTCCTGAGCTGGTGATGCAGCATCTGAAAGCAGGGAGGTTGAAGAGCGGCTTTAGCAAGGAGCAGCTTCGCACTGGAGGAGGCCGTCCTCAACTGGAGCCTCTGACGGATCTCGAGGAGAGAGTCCACCAGATTGTGCTTTAGCAAAAGGACATTTTGGCAGCAAGGGATGCAACAGTGCGGCAATGCTATGACATGGCTCCACATTGAGAAAGCATGCTGGCGGGGGAAACAACTGGAAGGTGACAGTTGTAATAGTAGAGAACCTTACCATCGCTGTGGACAATGGGGTCGGCAGCTGCAGTGGTGACAGGACCACGCAGACATCCTCCCACAATCTGGTGGACTCTCTCCTCGAGATCCGTCAGAGGCTCCAGTTGAGGACGGCCTCCTCCGGTGCGAAGCTGCCCCTTGCGGTTTCTCGCCAGCTTGGCCTGCAGGGCAAAGGACGGGAAGTGATGTTACATGATGCCCTGAATGATGATCTCATGCCCCCCATGGTGGAACAGCCCTTACATGATGCCCTGGGTTATCATCTCATGCCCCCCATGGTGGAACAGCCCTTACATGATGCCCTGAGTCAAATGTGCATGTGTGTGACCAGAAAGGGCCATGGGTGCTTGCTGACAGATGGCCAGTGGGGCATAGCACACCCTGTAGCCATAAGGTCAGGTGCTAATGGAGGGATGCATAAGTTTACATTAACTCCACTCACCCTCACGACCCGAGTGAGGTCGTTGAATTTCTTCCTGCACTGCACAGGGCTCCTGGTCGCCATGCTGCTGGAGTTGACCCTCTGAGAAACATTCCTCCAAGCTCATCGGTAGTCCTTATGATTAGGCCTCCTGCCATTGTCGGGGTAGAGGACATCTCGCCGGCGCTGCACTGCGGCCACCAATTCCTCCAGAGACTCATTGGTGAAGTGCTCTGCTCTCTGCCTCACCCTCGCCAGAGAAGGGCCTGCGCCGATTTGCAGGCCTACAAGGCGCAGAGTGTGGATGCTGGAGCTGCCTGACCCACCCCTTTAAGAGCTGGCCGGCGCCTGGAAGTCTCGTGGTCATGGGTAATTGAGAGCACCTGCGCTGCGGCTGGACGCCCCGATATTGGGTTTCGCCGGCATGTTAGCGCCTTAGGAGCCCCGTGTAACGCCTGAACTCGCGCCTCAATCACCTTTGGGGCGCTGCAACCCAATATCGCACGAGGTGTCGATAAGTTGCGTCTGGCTATAAAATTTGCGCTCCGCCAATTCTAACGCCCCAAGCGGGGCTATACCCAATTTCTAGGCCTAAATCATTGACATAATACCACGAAAAGCAAGGGACCCAGTACTGAGCCCTGCAGAACCCCACTGGAAACTGCTAAACTGCTTTCCACTCATTGGCCCAGAGAAGTCTACTCAAGGGAGGTAGATAGTCCTGAAGAAGGTTTTTCATTGGGTGAGACACAGCTCAGAAAAGTGCTGGAGGAGTCAAATGTGAAAATGTATCTCACAGTGGTGAGTGGAAGCTCTGCAAAATTAGCCCCGGCTCCTGAGCCTGTGGTCTTTCTCCAAAATGAAAGATGTTGGATGACCATTAGACACATGAAGACATTTAAAACATCTCAAAGGACCTGAGACAGATGTCAGGGGTCATGTTAGAGTCCAATGTGATCCTCAGTGTCAATATTCGAGAAGGATTTGACACAATGCAGCACTGCCTGCAGCATGTGACTGCACCACAAACATTTACATATGACCCCAATGACAGCGAGGCCTCCAGTCCAGGCAGTGCCTCTCATGTGGATGGTTTGATGACTGGTCCTCAGGCCTTCTTTGGATAGTTTGGAAAGAATGATGGCAACTGGGGCCTCTTGGAGATTTGATGTGCTATCGCTGATGTCTGCAGGATTTAACTGATACCATCAGGTCTGACCTCAGATCAAGGACCCAGCACAAGTGGTGTGGCTAGAATCAACCTTCATGATGCCACCCTTTCTCTTCATGATAGCTCATGTGACCTTTCCAACCCCTGCAGATGCCTTCTCATGTGGGTGTCAGGACCAGCTGCCCATGCATCTGCAGTGGTGAATCAGCCTGATGAAGAGACCTACCTGTGGGCTGGCTCCGCATCTGAGCGGCCAATGTAGAGAATGTGAAAACAAGGCCTAAGGCCCAACTTTGACCGAGCCTTGGGCCGATTTTTCCATCCACATGTTATATGCGAGCTACCCACCGCTCCAGTTTCTGACACAAAACCAATTTCTCGGCCAACAAGTCCAGTGCTCTGAAGTTAATGTTCTTCATCTTTTATGTAACATTGCTTCGCTCATATGTGGAGTATACAAGCTCAGTACAAGTACTCGTATTTGTTTCCAGCAAATGCCCTCAGAATCAGAAAATGTATCTTGTTACTTGTGTTCTAAGTGATATCAAGTTCCAGTGACAAAAATATTGAACTTTATTGATTTTATTTTGCAGTGTGAGTTTATTTTTTTTGTATTCATTTTAAGTAGCTTTTTTTTAGGAATGTATGACCTTCACTACAACGCTCATGTGACATTCACAGGAGTGGTCATGTGAAGCACCGTAGGCATACTCTGTTTATGTGGAAACAAAAATTGTTGACTTGTTTGGCATACAGTGATGTTAACAGTACATCTGATCCACAAATAGTGGGAATGGGTTCTGGGCACAGGAAGTTGGTATTTACCCTGATAACAGACACTTGAAGATTTCAAACATTAAAAATATGCTGTTGAAAAATAGGCCATAAAAATTATCAATAGAGAATCAAGAGAGGTTTGGAGAACCAAGAAATACATAACTGTACTAACATAGCCTGAGGTTGAAATTTCTCTGTGTAATATTAGTAGCAAATGCATTAATGTGTTTATATGATATTCCTCTGCCCTCTTTGTCACAAAACGATTAACCCATTTACTGTAAACAGGTCAATTCATTTGTTAAATTAGCAGACAAAAGAATTTCATGGATTGCCTTAAAGCACTTATATACTAATATTACACAGTACAATTTCACCGCCTATGTGTCTGCACTATTGTGAAGTTAGATAAAAGTTGTATTTTAGACATTTTCTAAATTTTTAATTTTTGGCAGCAAATGTGCTTTTGAAGCTGAGGGGTAGCATTGCTGGTGAACTGAATATTTTTGCTCTTTTGGAACCCAATATCAGCATTGAATATTCACAGGTCAAGTGTAGTACAGCCAGCTGTCAGCAAAATATTCTTTAATCTGGAAGAGCAATGAGGGAAGATTTCCTTCATTTGCTATTTGTCGCAAAATCATAAGCATGAGTATAAAGAAGGTAGTTACGATTTCTCTACTAATAGCAACCAGAGAAAATCTTCCCATAATATACCATAATGACAACCTCGGAAAAGCTCCCTCTATTGCACCAATGTGACATTTCAATGTCCTTGCTACCTCTCTACCAACTTAATCCTATTTATCATTAAATTGTGGCCATTTGGGGCTGTGGATTTTCACCCATAAAAACTGGATTGAAACTTCCAGAATTCATTTTTCTTTGGTCTCTTAAACTGCCAGAGAAAAAGAGTTATGCCTAACCTACATCTGTAGTTTGCACTTTTGTTTCTTTCTGCTTGAGTTGTGTGACCTTTAAATATGCAATGTTTCTAGTTTAAAATGTCTTGCTGTGCCGTGTTTATACAAAGTGACGAATGCAATGGCACAGCCAACAATGAAATCATACCATTATATTGCATATTTAATCTTGATTTTAAAGAGGAACTGCCTTTATGGAAAAATGTTTGACAAACTTTTTTGGGTTTGCAGAGAGAAGAGTTGGAACAACTATGCATCATTTCTATCAAAATAGTATTATGCATATGCAATACAATAAGGTGTCTCGACATGATTTATGTCATGTGTTTTAAGCAAACAAAGAGTTTCTGTCAAATATCTCTTCATGAAAATAATGTTCCTTTAATAAAAACTAAGGTAAACATGAAGACCACTTTGGCAATGGGGTGGCTGTCTGGTTATGTTTTTAGAGTAGTATGTTTCGGAAAAGATCTATAACATGACAATGCTGGTCATTAAGGGGATGGGAGGCAATTGGAGTCATTTACTTGCAAGGAAACATTAATTCTGCAGTTATCCTACATGTACATTGTCACTACAATTAGCCTGTGAATTGTATGGGTGACATTATGCTTGTATTAATATTAGTATTCACTTGGTAAAAGGAGTCTCAGCATTTCATCCTTTCCAGGCCATGTTGTGACAGATGTGACAGCAAAAGTACAATATTTCTCCCACATTGGATCAGTTGTTTTTCAGTTGTCTAATACAGTGGTTCTCAAACTGGGGCCAAGGGTCCGTGGAGGCATTCCAGGGGGTCCACGAAACATTGACCAATTGGGGAAGATCTCTGAAAAATTGCAGACTGTAAAAATGAACCAGTGAGGATGGGGAGAAGGCAAGACCAGAGTGTTCACTTTCAGGTTCCTTCTAATGACCTCATTGGTGTCTGTGGGAGGAGAGCGGAGGTTGGCTAGCTGGTAATATGGCAAAGGGTGACTGAAAAATAGAAAAGTTTCATCAGGAGTCGGTAAATTTTAAAGTTCAACCAAGGGCGAGTCGCCATCGTCCACCATGAGTCTCCTGCTGGCTTAGTGCAGTCTGCTGGAAGCTTTTTATTCATTGTGCAAAATTTTCCCAAACCAGTTGTGTGGGATAATCTTGGATCATTAATGTCAGCAAGTTGAAACTGCCTCTGGGTTGAATCGAGCAGAAATCCCGTTACCGCGACAGCACTGATTTATGTGTCGGAAAGTTCTGGAGAAGTTGCACGGTGGAGGGAGCGGGGCTGTTGGAGACCCAGGGCCCATCAGGTTGCCCGGCTGTTGTTTTTTTGGGGGGAGGGGAGAGGAGAGTTCGGGTTCGCATGTCACTGGCTGGAGACGGCAGGGTGCGGACTGGCTGAGAGCTGGGAATGCAAGGACTTCTTCCTGACCCGCTGGGAACGCCTGGACCACAAAAAGAACCAGTTTGTTTGATGTGGCGGTTGGTGGACGGGTGTGAAGCAAACAATCTCGATCACTCAAGCAGTAATAGGTTTTGGGAGTTTTTTTATCTGTCTTGAGTTCTTTTTAATTTCTCTTCTTTAGCTCTTTAGCATTGGTCAGGAGGGGGAGGCCACGGAGTGCTTTGAAAACAAGGATGAGAATTTTAAAATTAATGCTTTGCCGGACTGGGAGCCAATGTAGGCCAGTGAGCACAGGGGTGATGGGCAACGTTCCCGTTAAGCTGCGGGGTCGTGCAGTGTTCCAGGGATGCCGCGCAGTGTTCCAGGGATCCCGCGCAGCTGGCTTGTCGGCTTTTCAATGCAAAAACCGCGCATGCGCAGTATATTGAATGGCCCACGCAGCCCCATAAAGGGGCTGGGCAGCGCCAAAAATAAATTGAGGGAATATTAGTGATGGGTTAACAGGATTTAGCGTGAGTTCGTGTACAGGCAGCTGAGGTTTGGATGAGCTCCAGTTTACTTAGTGTAGAAGATGGGAGGGCGGCCAGGAGAGCGTTGGAATAGTCGAGTCTGGAGGGAACAAAGGCTGGATGAGGGTTTCAGCAGCAGATGAGCTGAGGCAGGGGTGGAATCGGGTGATGTTATGCAGGTGGAAGTAGGCGGTCTTGGTGATGGAGCAGATATGTGGTCAGAAGCTCATCTCGGGGTCAATTATGACATCAAGGTTTCAAATGGTCTGGTTCAGCCTCAGACAGTTGCCAGGGAGAGAGATGGAGTCGGTGGCTAGGGAACGGAGTTTGTGGTGGGGACAACAGACAATGGCTTTGGTCTTTCCTTTGTTTAGTTGGAGGAAATTTCTGCTCATCCAGTACTGGATGTTGGACAAGCAGTCTGACAATTTAGAAACCGTGGAGGGGTCAAGAGAAGTGGTGGTGAGGTAGAGCTGAGTGTCGTCAGCGTACATGTGGAATCTGACATGTTTTCGGATGATATCGCCGAGGGGCAGCAGGTAGATGAGAAATAGAAGGGAGCTAAGGATAGATCCTTGGGAGACTCAAGAGGTAATGAGGCAGGAGAGGGAAAAGAAGCCATTGCAGCTGATTCTCTGGCTACAACTCGATAGATATGAATGGAACCTGGCGAGGGCAGTTCCACTCAGCTGGACGACGGCGAAGGAAGATGGTGGTCAAACATATCGAATGCTGCAGACCGGTTGAGACGGATGAGGAGGGACAGTTTAACATGGTCACAGTCACACTGAATGTAATTAGTGACTTTGATAAGGGCCGTTTCAGTACTGTGGCAAGGGCAGAAACCTGATTGGAGGGATTCAAACATGGAATTGCAAGAAAGACAGGCACAGATTTGGGAGGTGAGAACACGTTCAGGTGAAACAGCAATTTACTTGTATTTCTTGCGATTTAGTATATTGTATTCGCTGCTCACGATGCAGTCTCCTCTACACTGGGCAAACCAAACACAGATTGGGTGACCATTTTGCGGAACACCTCCGTTCAGTCCATAAGGGTGACCCCGAGCTTCCAGTCGCCTGTCACTTTAATTCTCTACTCCCACTCAGACCTCTCTGTCCTTGGCCTCTTACACTATTCCAATGAAGCTCAATTTAAGCTCGAGGAACAGCACCTTATCTTTCGATTAGGCACTTTACAGCCTTCTGGACTCAACACTGAGTTCAACAATTTCAGATTATAACCTCTTTCGTTATTTTTTCAGATGGCAGCTGTTTCTCAACATTCCCATTTACACCTCATCTAGACTCATCTTTTGTTTCTTTACTTGTCCTATTACCATCTCCTTTTACTTTGTACAATCATACCTTTTGTTATTTAATCTCTCCTGCCTTCCACCCTATCACAGACCTTCCATTTTGTTCCCTCCCCTCCCCCCTTTCCCTGCCCCTGCACTTGCTTAAAATCTGTTACATCTGTAACTTTTTCTAGTTCTGACGAAAGGCCATCGACCTGAAGCATTAACTCTGTTTCTCCCTCCACAGATGCTGCCTGACCGGCTGAGTATTTCCAGTATTTTCTGTTTTTATAACACGTTCAAGCACTTTGGAGAGGAAAGGGAGATTGAAGATGGGGTGGTAGTTTGCAAGCACAGAGGGGCGAAGTGTGTTTTTTTGAGGAAAGGGGTGATGATGGCAGATTTGAAGGGGAGGAGGACAGTACATGAGGAGAGTAAACCTTTAACATCAGCTAACACGGGCACAGGAAGGAAAATCAGCAGTCTGGTGGGATTAGGGTCGACGGAGAAGATTGTGGGTCTCATAGACAAGATGAGCTTGGAGAGGGCATGATGGGAGATAGGAGAGAAACTAGAGAAAGATGCGAGTTCAGTGCTCGGGCAGGGGGGAACCTTAGGGGAAATTTTGCCAGGTGTGCTAGGGGAAGGGAGGAAAGCAGCAGCGGCAGCTGAACGGATGGTCTCAATCTTAGTGACAAAGAGGTCCATGAGCTCCTCACACTTGTTGTTGGAGGTGAGTGTAGAGGAGGCAGGGGAGAGGGGTTTAAGAAGACACTTTGTAGTGAAGAGAAGCCGGGTTATCTTTGCATTCCAGGATGATCCCAGAATAGTGAGCAGTTTTGGCAGAGGAGAGCAGGACCTGATAGTGCTTTATCCAAGAAAACCCCTGGTGCCGCTGGATGCTGTTACTGTTATTCATTAATGCTGAAGATTTTAATACCACAGAGTACTTTTAGCATCTCTCTTTCTGTTTGCAGGCAGAACAGTAAAGTTCAGAGCTAGTGCATTTCATTATTATGTTGATATGGTTCAGGCTTAATTTTGATGAAATTATTCAATGGACACTATATTCATTACAATTAATTCATCTATATATATAAATCGGTACTTCTGTCTGTCTGTCTGTCATTCTGTCTGTCTGTCATCGCGTGTGCGTCTGTCGGGTATGCGCTCGAAAGTTACAGGGCGTACCTACGCGCGCGTTACCTCCAAAGAAAGCTTACGCTTCCGAGACGGTTTTAAGCGTATTTACGTTTCGGCCGGGCTAAAATCGCGCCCGCGGTATCCCAAAAACCTTAACATTCCGCTCATTAGCATCTCATTATCCGCTCATTAGCGACAGAGTGACCTCGAGCTCGACCAATCGTACGCCGGGTTGCTGGCGTGTGCCGCCGGGCCAATCGGTGCGTGTGTGGCCGGGCCTTCTCCTTCTGAACCGAGGTGAGTCGCCGCCATCTTGATTCCAAACTTTTCCTTTCTTTTTCCCGCTTTCTGCGTCTTAAAAAAAAACGTTGCTTTTAAAACACATAGGCCTAGAAATTCAGTTGCGTTCGCCAGCCGTTAACGCCATAAGAGGGGTATATTTCCAGCGCTAGGCACTTAGCGCCCGGGCGCAGGCCGATCTGCGCCTACGCCCAAATTCAGTAGACATTTAGCGCCGGCGCAAAGTGTTTGCGCCCGCTCAGCTGCGCGCGCAGCTTATGACGTCATTTCATCGTGCAACGCTGTTTGTGCGCCCCAAACCGGAAATTCAGTGGTGCCCGCCCAATGTGGGCGTGGCGCTGTTATGAACTGTGAAGTGGAACGCAACAGAGGCCCTGTGGGCCTCGGGGAGCGCTAATTAAAGGGCACTTACACTGACCTATAAAGCCCAGCCATTTTGCTGCAATGACTTTACTGCTTTGGATTTCTGGACAGAGACCAAGGAACAGAGCTTACTGATTTGGGACAACATAGGAGAGGTATTTTTGGCTTCTGGCCAGAGCTTTGACATTTGAATCATTGTGATTTCACTGTTTGCAAGTTTATTATGGGGGCTGTATGGGGTTCCAACCCTCAGTTGCAGCATTATGTGCGAAGGGCTCGCAGACGCTGTGTGAGAGGGCCAGCCATGCCTAGACGCAGAGGGGCCATCAGGCGTCGGCAACGTAGGCCTTACCCACTCAGGCAATACCGGCAGCAGGTGTCCTATCTCACCATGACTGCGGCGCATTGTGTTAAGAGGCTGCGCTTCAGAAGGGAGGTGGTTGCAGAGATCTGCCAGCTGCTTCACAGAGATCTGCGTCCACAGCTGATGTGCAGGACGTCTCTCTCGGTGGAAGTGAAGGTCACGGTGGCTCTGAACTTTTATGCAAGCGGCTCCTTCCAAGCCGCTGCTGGGGACATAGCGAACATCTCCCAGTTCGCCGCGCATCGCTGCATCCGGCAGGTCACCGATGCACTTTTCGCGAGGAGACACCAATTCATCTCCTTCCCCATGACCCTAGAGAGGCAGGAGCAGTGTGCAGTCGGATTTGGCAGGATCGCGGACTTCCCCATGGTGCAGGGTGCCACTGACTGCACGCATGTGGCTATGCGGGCACCTATCGACAATGCCGAGGATTACCGCAACCGGAAGGGCTACCATTCCCTCAATGTACAGCTGGTGTGTGACCACAGGCAGCGCATCCTAGCTGTCAATGCCCGCTTTCCAGGAAGCAGCCACGATGCATATATCCTGCGCCAGACTACTGTGGCTGACATGTTCGAGGCACAGCCTCCACCAAGGGGATGGCTTATTGGGGACAAGGGCTACCCTTTGTGTACATGGCTCATGACCCCGCTCCACGCGCCCAGGACCCCAGCGGAGGAGGCATACAACGAAAGCCATCAAGCCACAAGGAACATCATAGAGCAAACGATTGGCATCCTCAAGCAATGGTTCCGCTGCCTGGATCGTTCCAGCAGATCGCTACAGTATTCGCCGGATAGAGTCTCCCAGTTCGTCATCGTGTGCTGCATGCTGCACAACCTGGCTATCCGCAGGACTCAGGCACTGCCACCTGACGTTGCACCACCACCTCAGGAGGACGAGCAGGAGGACCATGAGGAGGAGGAGGAGGAGGAGGAGGAGGAGGAGTACCAGCCCAGGAGGGAGCCACAAGGTCCAAGGGCCGTCCGCCGGTGGCTTATTGAACGACCCCGTGATATGCTCCTCTTGCTCTATGTGGGAATTCAGGGACACTGCCGGTGCCCCTGATGACCACGTGTGCCAGAGATGCATCCATCTGCAGCTACTAGCAGACCGCATTGAGGCGCTGGAGCTGCGGGTGGATGGGTTGTTGAGCATTCACGATGCTGAGAGGTTCGTGGATAACACGTTTAGTGAGTTGGTCACACCGCAGGGAAGGGCTGCACAGGAAGATAGGAAATGGGTGACCACCAGGAGGAGCAATAGAAGCAGGCAGGTAGTGCAGGAGACCCCTGTGACCATTCCCCTCTCAAACAGATATGCCGCTTTGGATACTGTTGAGGGGGATGACTCACCAGGGGAAGGCAGCAGCAGCCAACTTCCTGGCACTGGGGGTGCTCCTGCTGCCCAGGAAGGGGGGAAAAAGAGTGGGAGAGCAATAGTGGTAGGGGATTCTATAGTAAGGGGAACAGATAGGCGTTTCTGTGGCCGTAGACGTGAATCCAGGATGGTTTGTTGCCTCCCTGGTGCCAGGGTCAAGGATATCACTGAGCGGCTGCAGGGCATTCTGGAGGGGGAGGGTGAACAGCCAGAGGTCGTGGTCCACATTGGTACCAATGACATAGGTAAAAAGAGGGATGAGGTCCTGCAGCAAGAATTTAGGGAGCTAGGTGAAGGATTAAAGAGCAGGGCCTCAAAGGTTGTAATCTCTGGATTACTCCCGGTGCCACGTGCTAGTGAGTATAGGAATGGGAAGATAGAACAGATGAATGCGTGGCTAAAGGGATGGTGCAGGGGGGAGGGCTTTAGTTTCCTGGATCACTGGGTCTGCTTCTGGGAAAGGTGGGACTTGTACAAGTCGGACGGTTTACACCTGAACCAGAGGGGAACCAATATCCCAGCGGGGAGGTTTGCTAGCACTGCTGGGGGGGGTTTAAACTAACTTGGCAGGGGGATGGGGTACAGAGTGGAGCTATAGCAGGGGGTGATTTACAGCCAAAGACAGAGAAAAAAACAAGGCAGAGCAAATATGTGAAGGCAAAAGGGAATATGGCAGGGCTGGAAGGCATTTATTTTAATGCAAGGAGTCTTGCAAATAAGGTGGACGAACTGAAGTTGTTGTTGAACACATGGGAGTACGATATTGTTGCTATCACGGAGACATGGTTGAGGGAGGGTCAGGACTGGCAGCTCAATATTCCGGGGTATAGAATCTTCAGGCGAGACAGAGGGGGGTGTAAAAGGGGAGGGGGTGTTGCAATATTAATTAAGGAGTCAATTACTGCTGTAAGGAGGGATGATATATTAGCAGGTTCCTCTAATGAGGCCATATGGGTAGAACTTAAAAACAAAAAGGGGGCAAGCACTTTGCTGGGAGTGTACTATAGGCCCCCAAACAGTCAGGGGGAGATAGAGGAACAGATATGTAGGCAAATCTCAGAAAAGTGCGAAAATAACAGGGTAATAATAGTGGGGGATTTCAACTTCCCCAATATAAATTGGGATAGTCAGAGTGTGAAAGGCTTAGAGGGTGCAGAATTCTTAAAGTGCATCCAGGAGAGCTTTTTGAGCCAACATGTAGAAAGTTCTACAAGAGAGGGGGCGATACTGGACCTAATTCTGGGGAATGTAGCCGGGCAAGTGGTGGAAGTGTCAGTAGGAGAGCATTTTGGCGACAGTGACCATAATTCGGTGAGATTTAAGGTGGTCATGGAAAAAGACAAAGGCGGCCCGGAAATAAGGGTTCTAAATTGGGGGAAGGCCGATTTTAATATGATAAGGCAGGATCTGGCCAAAGTGGACTGGGAGCAGCTACTTATAGGAAAATCCACATCA
Source organism: Somniosus microcephalus (assembly GCF_052327205.1). NCBI lineage: Eukaryota > Metazoa > Chordata > Chondrichthyes > Squaliformes > Somniosidae > Somniosus > Somniosus microcephalus. Next base: position 168,109,335 of record NC_140988.1, read on the forward strand.
AGACAGTGGGAGACTTTCAGAAGGGAAATAGAGAGAGTACAACGCCAACATGTTCCTGTAAAGGTCAAGGGTGGGACCAACAAGCAAAGGGAACCTTGGATGACAAGGGATATACAAAAATGCATTAGAAATAAAAGGGGGGCTTTTGGCAGTTACAAAAGACTAAAGACGGAAGAAGCCCTAGAGGAGTATAAAAAGTGCAGGGGCATACTTAAAAAAGAAATTAGGAGGGCGAGGAGGGGCCATGAAATAACACTGGCGAGCAAAATAAAGGAAAATCCTAAGATGTTTTATAAGTATATTAAGGGCAAGAGGATAACCAGGGAAAGGGTAGGGCCCATTAGGGACCAAAGTGGCAATCTGTGTGTAGAGCCAGATGATGTAGGCGGGGTTTTAAATGAATTTTTTGCATCTGTGTTCACTATGGAGAGAGACGATGCAGACATAGAAATCGGGCAAGGGGACTGTGACATACTTGAACATATTAGCATCGAGAGGGAGGAGGTACTAGCGGTTTTAGCAGGCCAAAAAGTGGATAAATCCCCAGGCCCGGACGAGATGTATCCCAGGCTGCTGTGGGAGGCAAAGGAGGAGATTGCAGGGGCTCTGACACAAATTTTCAGAACCTCTCTGGCCACAGGGGATGTACCAGAGGACTGGAGAACAGCTAATGTAGTACCATTATACAAGAAGGGTAGCAGGGATAAACCAGGGAATTACAGACCAGTGAGCCTAACATCTGTGGTAGGGAAATTATTGGAAAAAATTCTGAGGGACAAAATTAGTCTCCACTTGGAGAGGCAAGGATTAATCGGGGATAGTCAGCATGGCTTTGTCAAGGGTAAATCATGTCTGACAAATCTGATTGAATTTTTCGAGGGGGTGACTAGGGGGGTGGATGAGGGAAATGCTGTGGATGTGGTTTACATGGACTTCAGTAAAGCTTTTGACAAAGTCCCGCATAGGAGACTGGTCAAGAAGGTAAGAGCCCATGGGATCCAGGGGGCCTTGGCGCGTTGGATCCTAAACTGGCTGAGTGGCAGGAGGCAGAGGGTGATGGTCGAAGGATGCTTTTGTGACTGGAAGCCTGTGTCCAGTGGGGTACCTCAGGGATCGGTGCTGGGTCCCTTGTTGTTTGTGATCTACATAAATGATTTGGATGAGAATGTAAAAGGTATGATCAGTAAGTTCGCAGATGACACGAAAATTGGTGGGGTGGTAAATTGCGAGGAGGAAAGCCTCAGGCTACAGGACGATATAAACGGGTTGGTCAGATGGGTGGAAAAGTGGCAAATGGAATTTAACCCTGAAAAGTGCGAGGTGATGCATTTTGGACGGACAAATAAGGCAAGGGAATACACAATGAGTGGTAGGACCCTAGGAAGTACAGAGGGTCAGAGGGACCTTGGTGTACATGTACATAGATCTCTGAAGGCAGCGGAACAGGTAGATAAGGTGGTTAAAAAGGCATATGGGATACTTGCCTTCATTAGCCGAGGCATAGAATATAAGAGCAGGGAGGTTATGATGGAGCTGTACAAAACGCTGGTGAGGCCACAGCTGGAGTACTGTGTGCAGTTCTGGTCGCCTCACTATAGGAAGGATGTGATTGCTTTGGAGAGGGTGCAGAGAAGATTCACCAGGATGTTACCTGGGATGGAGTGCCTCAGCTATGAAGAAAGACTAAACAGGCTGGGGTTGTTTTCCTTGGAGCAAAGAAGGCTGAGGGGGGACCTGATTGAGGTGTACAAAATTATGAGGGGCATAGATAGGGTAGATAAAGAGGAACTTTTCCCCTTAGTAGGGGGGTCAATAACAAGGGGGCATAGATTCAGGGTAAGGGGCAGGAGATTTAGAGGGGATTTGAGGAGGAACTTTTTCACCCAGAGGGTGGTTGGAATCTGGAACTCACTGCCTGAAAGGGTGGTAGAGGCAGGAACCCTCACAACATTCAAGAAGCATTTGGATGAGCACTTGAAATGCCATTGCATACAAGGCTATGGACCAAATGCTGGAAAATGGGATTAGACAGGACAGGGATGGATGGGCGGCGCGGACACGATGGGCCAAATGGCCTCTTTCTGTGCTGTAAAACTCTATGACTCTATGACACTTCTAGGCCCCCTGTCAGGGAATGGCCTGTGGCAATGAACGCACCTGAATGCAGCCGCTCCGCAAGCCCTCAGCCGCTTAACGCAACAACCACTTGAAACATGACACCTGGACATGCTGAATAAATAAAAAGCTTTATTTTACAAACTCAGGGCCCTTCCCACATGAAACAGAAAAACAGACGAGACCCCCAAAAAATAGTCAAAAACATCTGTCACTCCCACAACCTGGGGAGGAATAACAAAACTTGCCCATCCAATTGGCCTTCATCATCGGCCTTACAAAAATAAGCCCCCCCCTCCACAACACAAACACCCCCATAAAAACAAAAAATGCCTTCATCTCCGGCCTTACCAAAATAAGCCCCCCCCAGAACACAAACACCCCCATATAAAAAAAACCGCTATCACCACACTCTACTGGGTGTGCTGAGAGGGCGAGTCCTTATGCAGGCTTCTCCGGCCCCTGCCCGACCTGCTGCTCCGCCTCAACCTGGGCCCTGTGGGTGTGGCAAGGCTGGGGGAAGGCTCATGAGGGCCACAATGCGTGACGGCAGATGCCCTTGGGGGTCAGCCTAGACGAGGCCCGGCCCGGGAGGGGCCGGCTGCTGACTGCTGCAGCTGTGGCTGGCCAGCATCAGTCTCAGCAGCAGCTCGTCGCACCTTGGCTGGGGGAGTGGCAGTGTCGGCTGCACCAATGGGGGCAAGCTGGCTGATGCCAGGCGCGCGCTGTTCGCCAGAGACACTGGCACTCGGCCGGGCTGGCAGTGCAGCAAGCGCAGCAATCTGGTGGAGGCCAGACCGCTGTGCTGCAGCAGGGCGGCGGGTGCCCTGGCGATGCGTCCACGCCACAGCGAGTGTGGCAGAAGTGAGTGCCCGAACTGCCCTGGTATGTGCCCACATCAGATCTGCCAGTGTCTGGACGGCACCACTCATGGACTCGCGACTCACGTCCTGCGCTGCCGCGAGTTGCTGGACACCCCTGTCCTGCGCTGCCGTGAGTTGCTGGACACCCCTGTCATGTGCTGCCGCGACTTGCTCGACCCCCCTGGCCTGTGATTCCCCGAAAGCGACCACACTATGAGCCAGGGACTCAATGGCCTGAGGCAACTGTCCCACAACCCCCATGAACTCCTTGTGGCGCCGCTCCGACGCCGCGGACATCTCATCAAGGAGGCGCACCTCCTGGGCGAGGACCGTCTCCGGACTGGAGGGCGGACTCTCCCTCTGGGGAGAAGGCCGCCGAGCTGCCCGACCCTTCCCGCGTGCCTCGACCCCACTGGGCCTAGGAGCTACACCCCCCTGCAACACTTCCCCCTGCCTCTCCTCCAGGCCAGACGTCTCCCCTCCATTGCCATCCCCTGGCGCAGATGAGGGTTCCCCCGATGTGCCGCCTTCCTCCTGGTCCTCGTCGTCCTCCTCCTCCAAGGGCCTGGCACTCTGAGCTTCAGGGACCACCTCCTCCTCACCAGCTGAAAGCAGGAAGGCACAAGAGTAGCTTTAGAGTGAGGACAGGGCGTCAGCGAGGGAGGCATGAGTGGTGGCATTATGCGCATTGGTCGGACAGTGGGAAAGGATGTAGATCTGAAGCGCAAGGGCAACGAGAGAGGTCCAACCGGTCATGTCCTTACCAGTGGGTCCCAGTACAGGGTCCGCATCTCCAATGGCAACAGGGCCAGTCACCCGGCCACGCATGAGTCGAGCCACGCTCTCCTCCAGCTCACTGAGCGCCTGGTACTGGGGACGGCCTCCCCCGGTGGCAGACTGGCTCCTCAAATTCCGCGCCAGCTTGGCCTGCAAGAGAAAGGACGGCCTCTAAGTACAGTGTGGTGCCCTGTTGCTGTGTGCACTGCCTCCCATGGTCGAATAGCTTGGCCAGTGTGGTGCCCTGTTGCTGTGTGCACTGCCTCCCATGGTCGAATAGCTTGGCCAGTGTGGTGCCCTGTTGCTGTGTGCACTGCCTCCCATGGTCGAATAGCTTGGCCAGTGTGGTGCTCTGTTGCTGTGTGCACTGCCTCCCATGGTCGAATAGCTTGGCCAGTGTGTTAAGTGCAGAAAGTGCTATTGATGATCATGCCAGTGCCATAGCTGTGGGAGGAGGGCTGGCCATTAGGTCTTTGAGGTCCCTTTGCCCATAATGTGAGGTGCACATGCAAGGATGAGGAGGACACTGGAAAGGGTACTCACCTTCACCATCCGAGTGAGGTCGTTGTACTTCTTGCGGCATTGGTCCGCACTCCTGGGGACATCGCTGGTGGATGACACCCTGTGGGCGATTTTCTTCCAGGCTCTCCTGTACTGCCTCCTGGGAGCCTTCTTGCCACTGTCCGGGCACAAGATCTCTCTTTTCTTTTCCACACCATTAACCAGCACCCTCAAAGCATGCTGGGAGAAGCGCTGCACTCGTTCACGGGCCTTCTCCATGGCTTCAGGCGCTATTTGGGTCCACCAGCAGTGTTGAGGCCTAGCTGCAGGGCACCACTATGCAGGGCGTGGCAGCAGTCAAAGTCGACCCTTCCCCCTTTAAGAGCTGGCCGGTGTCAGGGTGTCTGCTGTCAATCAAAACATGACCGCACCTGCGCTGCGCCCGGCCTCGGCGTTATCAGTCCGCATCGCCGGCTTAGCGCCTGAAGATAGCAGTGCAACGCCAGTTTCAGCGCTCGCCCAAACTCTTGGCCAAATCTACTGAATTTCGGCGAAGTGGCCTACACTTTCCGGCGGGCGCTAACTTTAGCGACCGCCTGACTTTACCGCCCCAAAAGTGGCCAGACTGAATTTCTAGGCCATATTGTTCATAAAAAAAATGATTTAGAAAGTAATTAACTTATCTAATCTCATTAATTTTCCTACCTTTCCCCATTTTTCCAGGTAGGCCTAGAAGCCTCGGCATCTCCTCTGCACCCACGCCCGAGCTAGGCACCTCCCGGCCCCACTCGAAGGCTGGAGGGCCGAGCCTCAGCCCAGCGCCGCTAGGGTGCGCGCGCAGCAGGAGCTGAGACGCGGCGTCTCTCTCTGTCTCGGCCGGGGGGCGGGGCTTGCTGAGCGTCCAGCGTTACCCTGGCAACCGGGTCCGCCGGCCGTCTCACACAGCCGCAATCGGCGGTCTTCACCTCGGGGGGGGGGGCAGCGACCCTCGGGGGGGGGCCGCGATCCTCGGGGGGGGCCGCGACCCTCGGGCGGGGCCACGACCCTCGGGGGGGGGCTGCGCGCGCAGCAGGAGTAGCTGAGACACGGCGTCTCTCTCTCTGGCTCGGCCGGGGGGGCGGGGCTTGGTCAGCGTCACGGTTACCCTGGCAACCGGCCCGCCGGCCGAGCCAGAGAGACGCCGCGTCTCAGCTCCTGAGGCACGCACAATCGGTGGTCTTCACCTCGGCGGGGGGGGGGGGGCCCGCGACCCTCGGGGGGGGCCGCAAACCTCGGGGGGGGCTGCGACCCTCAGGGGGGGCCCCCGCCCTCCCTTCCCCCCCTGCCCCCCTCCCTTCCCCCCCTCTTTTTCACCCCCCCCGCCCTCCCTTCCTCCCCGCCCTCCCTTCCCCGCCCTCCCTTCCCCCCCACCCTCCCTTCCCCCTCCCTTCCCCCCTCCCTGCCCCCCCCGCCCTCCCTTCCCCCCCGCCCCCCCTTCCCCGCCTCTCCCCTCCCCCCTCCCCCCCTTCCCCCTCCCCCCCTCCCCTCCCCCTCTCCCCCCTCCCCTCACCTTCCCCCACCGCCCCCCCTTCCCCGCCCTCCCTCCCCTCCCCCCCTTCCCCTCCCCCTCCCTCCCCCTCCCCTCCCCTCCCTCTCTTCCCCCCAGTCGCTCTTTTTCTTCCCCCCAGTCGCTCTCTCTCTTCCCCCAGTCGCTCTCTCTCTTCCCCCCAGTCGCTCTCTCTCTTCCCCCCCCAGTCGCTCTCATCTCTCTCTTCCAACAACAACATGCCCTCGAAAAAGCCTCGGCACCGCTGGGCACTTCAGCTAGTCTATATATATAAATCGGTACATCTGTCTGTCTGTCTGTCTGTCATATGTCTGTCATTCTGTCTGTCATCGCCCTGTGCGTCTGTCGGGTATGCGCTCGAAAGTTACAGGGCGTACCTACGCGCGCGTTACCTCCAAAGAAAGCTTACGCTTCCGAGACGGTTTTAAGCGTATTTACGTTTCGGCCAGGGCTAAAATCGCGCCTGCGGTATCCCAAAAACCTTAACGTCCCGCTCATTAGCATCTCATTATCCGCTCATTAGCGACAGAGTGACCTCGAGCTCGACCAATCGTACGCCGGGTTGCTGCGTGTGCCACCGGGCCAATCGGTGCATGTGTGGCCGGGCCTTATCCGTTCTGAACCGAGGTGAGTCACCGCCATCTTGATTCCAAACTTTTCCTTTCTTTTTCCGCTTTCTGCGTCATTAAAAAAAACGTTGCTTTTAAAACACATATTGTTTTTAAAAAAAATGATTTAGAAATGAATTAACTTATCTAATCTCATTAATTTTCCTACCTTTCCCCGTTTTTCCAGGTAGGCCTCGAAGCCTCGGCTTCTCCTTCGCACCCACGCCCGAGCTAGGCACCTCCCGGCCCCACTCGAAGGCTGGAGGGCCGAGCCTCAGCCCAGCGCCGCTAGGGTGCGCGCGCAGCAGGAGCTGAGACTCGGCGTCTCTCTCTGGCTCGGCCGGGGGACGGGGCTTACTGAGCGTCAAGCGTCACCCTGGCAACCGGCCCCCCGGCCGTCTTGCACAGCCGCTATCGGCACTCTTCACCTCGGGGGGCGCGACCCTCGGGGGGGCGCGACCCTCGGGGGGGGGCGCGGACCCTCGGGGGGGCGCGACCCTTGGGGGGGGGGCGCGACCCTCGGGGGGGGGGGGGCGCGACCATCGAGGGGGGGGGGGCGCGACCCACGGGGGGGCCGCGACCATCGGGGGGGGCCGCGACCCTCGGGATGGGCCCCCGCCCTCCCCTCCCTCCCCCCCGCGCCCCCCTCCCCCTCCCCTCCTTCCCCTTCCCCCTCCCCTTCCCCCCTGCCCCCCCGCCCTCCCCCCCACCTTCCCTTCCCCCCCTTCCCCCCTCTCCCCCCCTTTCCTTCCCCCCTCCACCCCCTTCCCTTCCCCCCCTTCCCCCCCGCCCCCCCGCCCTCCCTTCCCCCCCCGCCCTCCCTTTCCCCCCCTTCCCTTCCCCCCTTCCCCCCTCTCTGCCCTTACCCCCCCTCTCCCCCCTGCCCCCCCTTCCTTCCCCCCCTCACCCTTCCCCCCGCCCTCCCTTCCCCCCCGCCGCCCCCACCCTCCCTCCCTTCCCTTCCCCCCTTCCCTTCCCCCCCTCCACCCCCCTTCCCTTCCCCCCCGACCCCCCGCCCTCCCTTCCACCCCCGCCCCCCCTTCCCCCCCGCCCCTCCGCTCTCCCTCCCCCCCGCCCTCCCTTCCCCCCCTTCCTCCCCCCCCCCAGTCGCTCTCTCTCTCTCTCTTCCAACAACAACATGCCCTCGAAAAAAGCCTCGGCACCGCCGGGCACTTCAGCTAGTAATTATATATAGCAAATCAGCTATACAGTCATCATAATATATGATTGTATATAATCACATTATAATACACCCTGTATCTTTACCACATTATTTCTGTGGTCTATTATGTTGCAGTAGTGGAATTGGTTGTGCCTAGACCTCTTTAAAAGGCTGTATATTATATCCCCCATCTCCATTAATTACTAAGGGATTATTCTTCTATATAGTTGGTCCATCTGCATCTTATTGCTTATTTCACAATGACCTGATTTATATTCAGTGGTGACACTGGTGCATGTCATTACCAACACCTTATCGACTCTCTGCCACTTCTATAATTTCTGATAATTTAATTATCTGGAGGAAATGATTATATTGGATCACAATGCTCCCTATTCCACTCCTGTATATCCATATATACTCTTGTAATAATTTCTCGATTGAAGGCAAGTAATGAGAGATTACTTATTTTATTCTTACATCCCAATGGGAAGAAAAAAATTACAGAAGTAATTGTGCAGCATCATTGTTTACTGACTTATCTGGGCACATTAGGAAAGAAATGACCTTGCCATGTACTGTCTGTCACATTTGCCAGGAATACCATTCATTCTTCAGCGAACCTTCTGGTAAAATATTGTATGCCCTCTGTAAATAATTAATTACTGTGGTTTATCAGATTGTGTTTGGCAAAGACACTCAAGGCCCTTGCAACAAATGCATTAAATGAGCATGTGGATGAATGATGTTTTCTGAAACATTCCACCTCTCCTTCTATCAGCAGCTTCTCATCTACCTGTTCCAGGGCATTGCTTTATATCCAGAAATAGCTTTCCCCCCTATTCGTTCATTTGGTGCAGCCACAGGGAGATATATCTGTTCTGTTTTAATTTTAAGTGTCGACAGAGATGAATGACTCTGATCCCGTCAAACCCCCTGCGATTTCTGGTCATCAAGAAAATTTAAGTTGTAATGTCGAAGCGCCTGCTCTGACGTGTGATGGAGCTTCACAAACCCTGACAAGGTATAATAGTCCTACCTCTAGCTGATATGAAGAAAGGTGACAGTTGGCGGTTAACACATAGGCAGGGGGCCAGTCTCTAATAGTGGTGCTAGATTCTCCATTATCCAGAACTGGAATACAAGGTCAATGGTTGCCATTGTTGTACTAAGTACTTTAAAAGGTTTGATGCAAAGAAAGGAGTAGAATATCACTGATGATGCCCTAGATCAGTTGTTTGATTTTTCACTAGTTACTGTAGGCTAGGTATCTAACTGCCATATTAACTGCCTGTGGTCATTGTCAAATCAAAAAGCTTAAAGAGGTATCAGCTAGCTTAAAAATTCTTACAGATAAACAGAAAAACTGAATGCTGGAAATTTGAATTTTTTAATAAAAGAAAATGAACGCCTTTGAAAAAGGAAGATATAGTAACATTTCAGGTGAAATCATTCAATTAATTGTTTTTTATAATAGAAAGCATTCCCACTTACAGCAAAATAATTTAAAAACATGGATAATAGTGTATACGATCTTAGTCTTGAATAACAGCATAACTTTTCATTGAAAAGGCAATTGGTTCATTCAGGGATAGGGCCTATCTTGTCTGGGCTACATTTAACTGTATGTGGACGACTCCTAGGGGGAAAAATTAGGTTGCTTTGCGCCTCCCATTAGCACCCTAAGGGGCAAAAATTGGGTCGCGCCCCCTTTGGGGCGCTAACTTCGCCGAGGCGCTACTTATCGCATCTCAAAAAAGTTAGCACCCCCCCGTGCCTGAAATTTGATGGTAATGTCCCAAGCAGGAGGTGGGGCGTTACTGGAAACACTCCCCCTCGCTCTTGGGGTGCTCCAGCCCAATATCGCGGCGCTATGTGCTGCAGCGCCATGCGCTATGTGCTGCAGCGCCATGCGCTGCACCTCCGGCGATGACGTCATCGGCAGAGGTGCAGCGCCGCGGGGCGCTACCGGCTACCGCTGCCCCATACCTCCCGCTGAATTTCGTGGGAGGCGCCAGCAGCGGCACGCCCAGGTGCTAGTTGATTTACACCCCGTTAGCGCCCCCTTAGAGCGCTAACGGGAGGCGCAAAGCAACTGAATTTTGCCCCCTAAGAGGACGCTAATGGGGCGCAAAGCAACTAGTGCCCGGGTGCGGCAATGTTTGCGCCGCTTGCGAAATTGACCTGACATTTTGCAGCGGCGTTAAACACAACCACCACAATCTCCTGCGTCCGCAGATCGTGACATCAGTCGAGCGTGCAACGCTCCGGTAGCGCCCAGGACCAGATATTGAGTGGCGCCTCTTGCCTTACCACCTGCCGCTAGCAATGACAGGTTGAGGGGAGCATTTTGCAGTCGGGAAGGGACTGGGGGAGCGCTATTTAAAGGCGACCGCTTCCTGCCTTTTTTTGTCAGAGACATTTTTGCACCACACATTCTGAGAGAGAGAGAGAGAGACTTCTGGAGAGATTCAAGCTGTGTGAAGGAGTTTTGGATACTGAGCAGCACTTTGCAGGTCCATTTTGATTTGATCTTCCTTGTATCGATTTAGAAGAGACTATGGGGGCTGCACTCTGAGCTCTTTCCCTGGGCCTCTCCATTGTTCTTTCCAGCAGATTTGATGTACAGGTCTCTCCAGGCCGATATTCAAGGCTGCAATGAGCAGGATGTGGATGGAGAGCAAGATCGACCCTCCCCTTTAAGAACTGGCCGGCGCCAGTGTGTCTCTGTTCCATTGCTGACTGACATCACATGAGTTTCGCCAGCGCTCTGAGGTAGCGCCTCGCTCCTCGTCATTAGCGCCTTAAGAGAGGTGTGTAGTGCCTGATTTAGCGCTCCAATCACCTCCAGGGGCAATAAAAACCAAGTCTGCAGTCAGAGGCGATAATTTGCGCCAAGTGCTAAACTTTGCACCTGGCTGATAATTGTGCCCCAAATGGAGCGATACTGAATTTCTCCCCTCTAATTCCTTCAGAGCAACTAGGAATGGGTAACTAATACTCCCTTGCCAGTGTTGCCCCCATTCCCAGGAACAAATAATAAAGAAGGGAAGAACAAGGGAGGATCAGAGTTCCACAGTCCTAAAGTCAGAAGAATGAGAAGACGACAGTATGACCAAAACATCGACAACGGAGCTACAGAGGTTAAAATGCCATATTTATAGCTTATAATCGGATAGAATAATAATTAGTTGTTCTATAATCACACATTCACTGGTGATGTAGTAGAAAACCTGATTAGGATTCAAGGTATTAAAAGCTTATGAAATTCTGGTTCAAAAGCCATAAATTCTGCTTACAAAAATTAATTATGTGATATCATAGTTTCCCAGCTGGTAACAGACAGATAAGGCTAGCTTTTCGTTGGGGCGGTTTTGCCACGGGAGGTGGATCGGACATTACTTCCACCCGCTGCCCTGACGCGCTATGAACCTGATCCATTTTCCTGGATCAGTGCTCAGCACAGATACAGGGTTGGCTCCCAGTTGAATCTCTATCACATAGAGGGAGCCTGCCAGCTCAAGGGAGGAATACTTGGTGGCGCTGCAGTGTGGCACACACCACAGTGTCAGAAAGAGCAAGAGGCCGGATTAAAAGAGGCAGGAGAGTCCCATAGATTTTGTTTCAAAAATTTAAAAGGCTTTCCTTGGGCTTCAGGCCTTCCAGGAATGGGATATAAAGGCAGAAGAGAGGAAGAGGTGCCCACTACCATGCCCTCTTCTTCCAATAATGCCATTAGCAAACTTTCTGATGGTACCCCAGCATGTAACTCCATTGCTGTCCTGCTGTTAGTGGGATTGGCGATACTTCAGGTGGGAGGCAAGCAAATCAGCAAGATTCTCTGGCCCTGCCACCGCTGTCATTCAAATGCAGCAGGGCTGTCCAGAGTTGAGTGGCCAGGCTACCTGATGGGGGGAGGAACATTTCCGGCAGTGGTGGCAGTGGCAGAGATCTGATTGTAGGTAACCACATCCCATTTCCCTTCTTCTGCCAATTGTGATGGGCATAGAAGAAAAAAATCTTGGCCATCCGGTCTAGAGTGATTCTTATATTGAAAGGTTTGGGATAATACTAATTATGAGTTTTAATAATGATCCCAATTAAATTTTGTCTGCCTTCCACTCTTATGTTCATTAATAAATAGACATTCTTATTATGAACACAGCTAGCTTTTGCTAGTTACTTTATTGAGCACATGTGGACTGGTACAGTATCTGTAGAGGCTTCCATCTTGACTGTTGCCTTGTGGGTAGCCTAGTGCCTCATGGGTAATGTAGTCTTAATATATATACAGCTGGGTAGTGTAGTCTTATACATACAGCTATATACAGCTCTACGGCTCCACCTAGTGTCCACTATAGAATGACATGTTATTGATCGTTACATCCCCCTTTCTTTGAGGTTTAACAAAATCAATATCAATCAACTTTCAAGAAAACAATAAAGATAATATCAGTAACACTTTTGTTAGTGCTCTATAAACATAAACATTTTCAAAACGGTCAACATATTTTCAAAGCTTTACATTGTACTCAAAGATTAAGTCTATCAGGCTCTTTTACTTCACGTGTGGATCTTCTCAACACGGGTAAGTCTGATGTGTCTTCATGAGATTGTTCTGGCAGTGAATGACAAGATGCAGTTGCGGCATTGTCATCAATCTGCTCTTGTGTAGATCGAGGTCTCCTTGCGATCTTTGCTTGGAGAGGGTTTCAGTGTTTCCTTCACTCTTCATGCCATAACTCTCAATGTAGTCAATGCACTCTCGAAAAACTGCTGACAGCTGGATCCCATCATACAGCATAGTCCTCTCAGCAGCCTCGGCTAATGGAACACCAAAGATTGGCCTGAGGGAAGAAGGAGTATCCACCGGAACTGCTTCCTGCTCTGGTGCAGGCTTCTTCTTTTTCTTTTTCTCTTTCCACTGCTTAACAACATCTGCTGCGGTTATATCTTTGGACTTTTTCTCCTTGTGTTTTTCCTCTTTGTGCTTTTCTTCCTTTGGCTTCTCTTTGACCTTAAAGTCTTTTTCTTTCTTCTTGGAGAAACTAGGCTTTTTGAAGACATGGATACCCTTTGGCCTTTTCATCCTTGATGGGCTCTCTGCTTCATCACCTGAGTCATCTGGTCTGCTTATGGCACAGTTTATACGGTAGACTCTCTTGACCAGTTCTAAGTCTTCACAAGCTTTGTCACCCAGCAGTGAATCAAGTCTTTCAGCCACAACAGAAAACATGAGATGATGCACTTTGTCTTTGACTGTCACTTTAAGTCTGCATACACCTAAGCTATCTATTTTCTGTCCATTATAGTCCTTCAGTAGTACTGACTTTTTCTGTATTTTGGGCTTTTCTTTCATATTTTTTATGTCACTCATACTGATTAAGTTTGCTTTTGCCCCAGTGTCCAGTTTCAATGTAACTAATGCTCCATTTACCTGCAGTGGGATCATCCATTTGTCCACTTTTACTGCATTGACTTTATGTTCAGCATTGTCCATTTCTGAGGGCTGCACATTTTCTGTATCTTTTTTGATATCGTCACATGACACCATTCCTACAAAAAATGTCTCACTTAAATCAGTGTCCTCAATCACATTAACTTGTTGCCCTTTCGTTGTTTTTACTTTTGAAAAGCATTGTTTGGCAAAGTGATTCTTTCCATTACACTTTGTGCACATTTTTCCAAACGCTGGGCATTGTCTTAACTGGTGTTTGTAACCACAGCATTTACAATTAAAAATTTCATCCTACGATTGCTTTTAATTTCTGTTCTGCCCACGTTTCTTCCCCTTGTAGGACACAGCACCGACAGCAGCATTTTCACTCATTACAATCGCATCATTATTGATTTCACTGAAAGTCTTCGCGTGCTTTCGAGCTAGCTCGCTGGCTTGGCATATTTTCACCGCATTTTCCAAATTTAGCTCGGTTTCTCTCAACAGACGTTCCCTGACTTTTTTTATCATGAATACAAAACACAATCTGGTCACGAATCATGGATGATTTCAGCTCAGAGAAATTACATGTCTGTGCTTTCAGTTTCAGATCAGTTATAAAGCTATCAAAAGTCTCATTTTGTTGCAGTGTCCGAGAACGGAAGATGTATCTTTCATACGTCTCATTCTTTTTGGGAGAGCAATGTGCATCAAATTTTTTTAGCACATCTTCTAATTTTTTTCTGTTCTCCGCTGGATTAAATACAAATGTATTAAATACCTCTATCGCCTGTGGGCCTGCAACCGTAAGCAGCAACGCTATCTTCCTTGCATCTGGCTTCGTACCGAATCCGATGGCTGCAATGTAGAGTTCGAATTGTTGTTTAAAAATCCGGCAATTGTAGTCGACATTTCCCATGAGATTCAAACGCTCTGGTGGCTTCAAATTCTCCATGTCGCTTTTCACAATTTTCAGCAGATCTTCACCACCCTGGTACCATCTTATGTTCATTAATAAATAGACATTCTTATTATGAACACAGCTAGCTTTTGCTAGTTACTTTATTGAGCACATGTGGACTGGTACAGTATCTGCAGAGGCTTCCATCTTGACTGTTGCCTTGTGGGTAGCCTAGTGCCTCATGGGTAATGTAGTCTTAATATATATACAGCTGGGTAGTGTAGTCTTATACATACAGCTATATACAGCTCTACGGCTCCACCTAGTGTCCACTATAGAATGACATGTTATTGATCGTTACAACCACGACCAAGTTTTTTGCCTTGAAATTACTCGACAAATATTCATGGATGAACATTAATGACATTTCTTTGTCCATGTTTTTAATAGAGGCAATAATCTGTGTAAAATCAGTTTCATGCGAATGTACTAACTGTTTCAACATTAATATTCACACAGCACAATTTCATGAAAAACCCAAAATAAAAATTGCTTTGAAGATGTTTGCATCAGAAGAGCTGTCTACTGCAATGTTAAAACACTGGGGAGCCTGCCACAACTACCCAGTCTAGTCTGCATGCAACTCCAGTCCCACTTGATATAGTTGACTCTTAGGGGGCAAACTTCGGTTGCTTTGCGCCCTGTTAGTTCCCAAGGGGACACTAACGGGGTGCAAAGCAACTAGCGCCCGGTCACGGCGTCGCTAACGCCTCCTGCGAAATTCAGCGGGAGGTTAGCCGCGGCGGTAGCCTGTAGCGCCCCGGGGCACTGCGACTCTGGTGATGACATCATTGCTATGTGCAGTGCCCCGCTTGCGCCCCAGCCGCAAACTTGGGTCGCGCCCCCTGACATACCACCGGACGCTATGTCTGACAGGGTCGGGGGCATACTTGCGGCCGGGGCGGCGATATTTAAAGGGGAGGTGCTGGGCGGCCATTTGTTTTGTGGGCAGCCTGCCAGCACCTGCCCCCCCCTGCCCTCCTCTTGAGTGCCGAGCTCTTTTGCCAGCACCCCACTCCCTGGTGGGCCAGCAGGGCCCTGGTTCGCGCTGCTCATGGCCCCCCTCTTTAATAAGGGGAGGGAGGCCTGCAGTATCGCGATGCTACGTGCCGGCGCGCATGGCGCTGCGGCACATAGCACCACGATACTGAACTGGAGCACCCCAACAGGGAGGCGGAGTGCTTTCAGTGGCGCCCCACCTCCTGCTTGGGGCACTACCATTCAATTTTGGGTGCAGGGGTGCTAACTTTCTCAGGGAGCTAAAAGTAGCGTCCCGGTGAAGTTAGCGTCCCAAAGGGGGCGCGTACCAATTTTTCCCTAATGCCCTCTGAAGTGGCTTAGCAAGACACCTAGTTGTAAACAGTCACTAGTTCAATGAGAATAAGAAAATTGGATGGACCGATCGGTAGTGACACAGGCGTTCTATCATTTATAAGACTAATGCAATCACAGCCCAGTCCTCCTCAACAACATCTGGGGAGCCCAAGCTGGGGAAGCTGCCCACGGACTAATCAAGCAATAGACTTACAGGGCTATTTTCCCCACTGTAGCGCCGGTAGTTTAGGTGCTAAAGAGTCTCCGAGTTGACCAAGATGGGGTCTTGAGCTGCAATGCCTAGTTAGCCCACCTTTAGAGCAAGACGACATCTTGTTAAAGGAGTTTAAGCATGCGCTAGGAAAAGCCACCCCGAGGATGATTAAGCCTCTGATTACCAATTAAATTAGCTTCGAATGCTCATTAAAGAGACTGCACACCATTTTGCTGGCTAGTGCTGCAAATAACAACCTCTCCTAACAGCGACCAGCTGAACAGGAGTAAAGAAGTAATTGGTGAGGATTGCGAGCGCTACTTAAAGCCATGTTCAGCGTTCACTGTTCACTTGCTCATTGAGATGAACTGACTACACTGCAATTGAAGAGACTTTCTGGGACACTTTGTCAAGACTTATCAGGGTCGATTTTAACTCAGGTGCGGGCAATTGTCGGGTTCCCCGAATTTCGTGATTCCCACACGAATCTAAATGGATGTGTGAGAGTGATGCAATTTTAACTCAATTGGCCAATTGATTTCCAACGTGTGGGAAGCCTTTGCAAATGGGTTTTTCATGGCTGCAAGTCCCCTCCAATGACGTCATCATTGCTGCTGCATTTAAGGTCCACAGCAAGCCTTGCTTCCTCTGCAGGCTTCCAAGCTTTCCCCTTAAGATGGCACAGGAGCCTACAGGAACAATGGCCAGCGGGAGGGCAAGAGCTGCGCCTAAATTTGATGAGGCATCACTGCAGGCATTGTTGGATGGGGCTAGGGCCCACAGGGAGGTCCTGTTCCCTTCTTCAGGGAGGAAGAGGCCTCCCAGTCAGACCAAGGCTGTGTGGCTACAGGTGGCTGGGGAAGTCAACTCCTTGGGGCTCACACGGCGCACCTGGCTGCAGTGCAGGAAAAGATTCCATGACCTTCATCGCACTGGAAAAGTAAGTATGAAGTTTCCATCACCCTCAATCTGATCCCAATTGCCTTTCCTCACCAGCACTCAGCTTTAGCAATCTCTTCCTCCACATCGCACTTGACACTCACATCCATGCACCCTTAGCCATTCCCTCTCTCTCTATGCTCACATTCACCTAACTATTCGACCATGCAGCCCTCACACTCCCTCTCACTCTGATGCTTTGAACACAACTGACAACACACAGGGAGGGCCCTTGGTCTTGCAACCTCACTCCATCTTTGTCTCCTTCTAAGTATCTATGCTATGCAATCTCTACACTCACTCCTTCATTCTCACTCAACCTCCACTTCTCACCCTCATTACAGAAGAGAGCTCACAACAGGAGAGAACGAGCCAGGACAGGAGGAGGGCCACCCTCATTAGCCCAGCTCACCCCCTGGGAGGAAGCCGTCCTGGAGATTGTCGGGGCTGATACAGATGCGGAAGTTGGGGAAGGACAGACAGGTGCATCCCCACAAGCTGGTGACAGAATAGTTTTCCATCTCTCATTGACATTGCATGAGTCGCTGATAATGATTCTGAAGCTACATCATATGGACTTATGATCATCTGCAAAATGCAATGTGCATGTAACCTTGGCATCACATCCCAAACTTTTTCCTTGACTCCCCCACAGGACCATCAAGAGCCCCCATCCCCACTGTGCAGGAGGAAGAGCCTGAGATTCCAGACTCCTCAGAGGAATCTGCAACCTCTGAGGGCGTAGCATCAGCAGAAATAAGCGCACCCAGCACCAGCGCAGACACTCACACCTCGGGGGGACCTTCGGGACATAGAGTAGTGTCACCTGGTGTATCACATCTCACAAGTGAGCATCAGCAGATTGTGGAGACAGGGACAGCAGTGGAGAGTGCTCATCGGAGGGCGCAGGACTCTGCCAGCTCGGCTCAGCTGCATGTCGACCCTCTGCCTCTGGGTCCATCCATAAGATCAGAGGTGATGGAACTCCATGCACAGATGCAGGAGTCTCTGGCAGGTTTTGTCTCCAGGGTCGCTGCGAGTGTGGAGCGAATGGAGGAGTCCATAGCGAACATGAGCAGAGCCTTTGTGGAGTCAGTGGCGAATGAACGCATCAACACGGAAAGGATGGCTACCTACGTGGAAATGATTGCTGCCTCCGTGGTAAGGCTGGCTACGGTAGAGGAGAAGAGGGCTACGGCCATGGAGGAGGTTAGTCGCCAGGGTATGGAAAACATGGTGAGTGTTCAGAATAGAATGACATCTCTTGAGGAGCGATGGGCATCTATTGAACAGAGAAACCAGACCTTCATGGCAGACCTTCTGAGTAGGACTGCCATTGCAGATACGGGTCCCCATGGCCCCCCTGATGTGCAGCAAGGTGCTCTCAAGCCATTTGCAGGCACTGAGGGGGACCTGACCCATGAGAGGGAGGTTGGTGGCAGACATCAAGGAAGTGGGGGCTCCTCTCCAAGCGCTCACACTTCCATGCCACTGTAGAGCCCTCGGTCAGAGTCCCGCTGGAGTCCACACCCAAGTGACATAGACGTCTCAACCCCTGCACAGCCGCAGGAGCAGCAGACTGTTGACGAGCCCTCACAGGCTCACCAACCCAGAGGACGCCCACCAAAGGTGTCGAGACAGGAGCAGCAGGAAAGTGAGCAAGGGACCTCCACATCTGCTGAAGCCACAGGGGAACCATTACATAGGAGCACGCATAAGAGGAAAATAAAGCACAAGTAGTCACAAGGGTAGTCACTTGGGTGAAATGAGTATATTGTAAAAATGCCATCAGTTGGTTCTTGTGCATAAACTGTTGCAGTTCTGACGTGTGCCATTTCGCGAATGGGGCTTTCACATTGAGGGCTTAGGATTACTTGCAGTTGTCAGGATGCTGGTCAAATAGCTAGGAATCCGCAGGGTTTGGCCATTGTTGATGCTCAGGTAAGAAGCTGCGAGGCAAAAGAGTTTGATTTACTAGGCTAAGCAAATCTGACCAGGATGAGTGCGTTCCTTGCATCCCGGGCAGCAATGTTCTCACGCAATGCTGCCGTTGGTTGATGGGCCTCTGCAAGGATGCTCGTTTTTGCCCTCCTCCTCCTCCTCATCATCATCATCATCATCATCTGAGGAGGATATGTGAGGAGCCACTTGGTCCTCAGGAATCTGCAAGCCACGAGGCTGTGCCATGTTGTGGAGTGCACAGCAAACCACGACGATTCTAGAGACCCTGGCTGCGGAGTACTGTAGGGCTCCACCTGATCTATCCAGGCATCTGAAGTGCATCTTCAGCAAGCTGATGGTTTGCTCAATTATGGATCTGGTGGAAATGTGGCTGGGGTTGTAGCGCTCCTCAGCTTCGTTGGCTGGCCTCCTCAATGGCGTCATTAACCAAGTCCTCAGGGGATAGCCCTTGTCTCCAAGTAACCATCCGTGAAGTTGGTCTGGCGGTCTGAATAGCGGAGGCACACTAGACTGGCGCAGTATGAAGGAGTCATGGCAACTGCCAGGGTACTTGGCACAAACATGCAAAATCTCTATCTTGGGGTCACACACCAGCTGAACGTTAAGGGAGTGGAAGCCCTTGCGATTGACAAAAATACCTGGATTGCGATGGGATGCCCTAAGGGCAACATGTGTGCAGTCAATGACACCCTGCACCCTTGGAAAGTCTGCCAGATGAGCTAATCCAACCGCTCACGCCGTCACACTTGTGCGATCCCTGGTGAAATGGATGTAATTGTGCGCGAGGGCAAAGAGGGCATCGGTTACCTGCGTGATGCAAGTGTGTGCGGCCGACTGGGAGATGTTGCTAATGTCTGCTGATGATCCCTGGAATGAGCCTGAGGCAAAAAAGTTGAGTGCGGTGGTGACTTTGATGGCCACTGATAAGGAGCGCAGGCTGGTCCTCTGGGCAGCAGGCCTTGCTGTATCATTGCGCAGATGTCAGTCACTACCTGTCGCGAAAGTCGGAGCCGCCTTTGGCGCTGCTACTCAGTCATGTTGAGGTAGCTGACCCTGTGTTTGTAGACCCTGTTTGCGGGGTATCTCCTGCGCCGACGGGCTTCCATGCACTAGCCCCTTCTGGCCTGTGCTGCCTCAGGTGGGTGAGCAGCAGCCTGTCTTTTCTGCTGCTGCTGCTGTTGCTAGTGCTGCTATTGTTCCTGGTTCTGCTGCTGCCGTGCCTGGTGCTCGAGCTCCTCTAATGCCAAGAAGGGAAGGAGAAAAATGGCTCCCATGCTTCTGGCATATGCCTCCACTGAGGAAGCGCTGACTGAGGGTGGCGAGAGGGGTTTCCCAGGAGTTCACACTGGAGATGTGTGTGAGGCTCCAACCTTCCACAGGTGTGGTTAAGCCTGGTAAAAGTTGCCCCAGGCCTGAAACAACAAAGTCCTGCCACCTGCAAATGATGACTGATCAAATCTCCTCTTTAATGGTTGACCTGCAGCTGATAGTCAGCAAGCCAATAGTGCTCCCGCCAGGTTTCACAGACGTGATCCCCACCAGGCGTGTTTTACATGGAAAAATGCAAGGGCCTGTTAAAATGGCATTACAAAGGCCAATTATTGCTGATTAAGGGCCTTAAAGACCAGTCCCGCCTGTTGGAGGCGGGACTGATTCGGGACCATCAGACACGCCTGGGTTAAAATGGCTCGGGGTCGGGAACCAGGTTGGGGGGGGGTCCCGCCCGCCAGTTTTAGCGATATTAACCCCCCGCATGCCTCAAAGCCCGCCTCACGGCTCAGTTAAAATCGACCCCATCAACTCTATCAACATTTATTCTGAAAATTCTCTGAGGACTTCACCTAAAGGGAGTGAGTGTTGTGCTACTCCACCTTATTGGAGACCTTATAGGAGTCACCAGGAGAAAGGGAGTGCTTGGTTACGGGGATCTTGCTAGGGGTACCCCTTGGTCTGAACAAGGATTGGGAGGAGGATTTGAGGCCAGGCAGAGCAGCATCAGCTGCTGGAGGAGAGAGAGAGAGGAGGGACAGGAGGGCGAGGAGGGCTCCCGATTTGTGCTGACTTGCTGCGTGCTCCACAATCTGGTGATCATGAGAGTCCAGCTGTTACCACCAGCAATTGTACTAGAGGGTCACACTCAGGAGCTATAAGAGGAGGAGAATGAAGAGGAGGAGGAAGAGGAACAGCTTGAGGAGGAGGAGCAGGTTGAGAAGGAGGAGGAAGATGAGGAGGACCAGGAGGTGCACCAGAGGATTTTAGGTAGACGGCCCGCACCTGTGAGGGACGCTCGCCGCCATCTAATTGAGGACCGATTTTGAGAGACGTCCTCCACCATCAGACTTCAGAGCACTGTTGCAACAAGCCTTAACTTCCATGACTGAGAATCCATCAACCAGTCCACCAACTGCACTCAATCCTTTCAACCCCTTCCCCATGAAGAATACAATAAAAATGACCACCAATTCCAGCACTACCCAATGACCATATTCACTCTTTATCTGAGAAAAAACAAGCAAAGAAAACATGACACAACCAACAGAACATACAAATATTAAACTATTCACCTGGTGCTTATCCTTAGTGGCTATCCTATAAGTGTTCTTGCCTATTCTGGTACTTCTACGAAGAGTAATGCAAGGCGGATGGCTGCTGAGAATCTGAAGAGGGCAGTTCAGATGTCCTCCTGTGACACCCTCAATAGGCTGTAGGCCGTGAAGGCCC
Source organism: Somniosus microcephalus (assembly GCF_052327205.1). Lineage (NCBI taxonomy): Eukaryota > Metazoa > Chordata > Chondrichthyes > Squaliformes > Somniosidae > Somniosus > Somniosus microcephalus. Next base: position 168,130,455 of record NC_140988.1, read on the forward strand.
TGCCTCAGACTGCGCCATCTCAGCATGGGCTTGAGCAGTCTGGGCTGCCTGGCTGACAGGCAACTGCAAGGGCAATGGTGGAGTGGCGGGAGAGGGAGCAAGACTGGCGCCATCCAGCGAGATGCCAGTAGGTTCCTGCTACATGATTTCCACACCACTACCTCGGGGCATCTGTTCATCCAGTCCAGTGGTCTACTGGAAGACAGATCTATGCGCAGCTAAGACACACTGCAAGCCCCTTTCAACCGAGGAGCCCAGAGCCACAGTGGCAGCTGCCGGAGCTTCCATTACAACACATTGCTGTTTGTCATTCCATGGAAGCGGCGATGACTGCAGTGGAAGCTGCGACCTCAGTCAGCAGACGCTGCATGATGTCGGGCTCCACAGGTCACTGGATGGAATTAGCCAGCCTCTCTACGCTGGAGAAGATGGGTTCCAGGCTCTGCATCAAGCCATGGGCCAGGCTGGAGGTGGACTCCTCCACGCCTTAGCCATGATCCATAAGCTTTCAGGCAGGCTATCCATTGCACCTTGCATTTGGTTTGTCAAACCCAGCCTTCTCTGAAGCTCAGCCCTTTGAGGTCTTCATCTGACTCCTCTACAGCAGAATTAGTATGCGACCTTGACCCCCAGAAAGGTGGCACCTGTGGTGTCCCTTCCACCCGACGCTGCTGCTGCGCACTATTGCCCGGTGCGTCCCACTGTGAGGGTCCCTCTTCTACCCTAGCCTCAAAGTTACGCGTGGCGCTGGTTCTAAGCTGGTGCCTGCAACAGTGGTAACGATTGATGCAGTGCCTTCTTCCTCGCTCTCCTCCTCTTCTTCCTCCTCTTTCCCTGCGTAAAGAGCAGGGAAGCTTCCTCTTTGTTGCAGACATCAATGGAACATGTGACAGCTTCATTGGAATCTTCAGCAGACTCCCGCCTAAGAAGCAGCTGCAGACTGCAACTCTGGTGGCAGTAGGGGAGAGAATAGAGATTAGGGGACACAAATTTAAGATTTTGGGCAAGAGATACGGGGGGATGTGAAGAAAAACGTTTTTACGCAGCTGGAACTCACTGCCGATGGAAGTGGTGGAAGTGGACACACTCAATGTTTTCAAGGGGAGACTGGATAGGCACTTGAGGGAAATAAACTTGCAGGGCTACGGGGATAGAGCAGGGGAATGGGACGGACGCGATTGCTCTGCACAGTGCTGGCACAGACTCGATGGGCCGAATGGCCTCTTTCTGTGCTGTTATGACCCTGTGTACCGGCTTCCAGCCCTTGTTGTATGATGAATACTGCTGTCACTCAGGGCTTTCAGGATCCGATAGCTACTATTAGACGAGCCATCCTGCTGGTCAGTATCAGGCAGGTTGACTCCGGCTGTTGCCATTTCACTCAGACACTGATCCATGGCCCAGTGAAATGACAACAGTTGGAGTCAATCAGCCTGATACTGCCATCTCTCAGGACAGCAGCACACACCAGGCCTCAACACTATGGCAGTGGATCATAGGAGGTGACACTAGGCTGTCCAGGAACAAGCTCCAGAGATGCAGCCAGCAGCAGCTCCCTGCCAGGAGCCAGCTGCCATGTGAGCAGGGCCCCTCAGTCCCATTATCCTGTGCAGAACATCAACAGCCAAACGTCTCTCCCAATACAGGCCTTCAGGTAGCACCTGGGAGAAAGGGTGCACTTACTTGGCGCTGAGTTATTTAATCAGGTAATGGCTACTGGCACAGTCAGGTAGGAGCAAAGAGAATTGATGTCTTATCATATTATAGGATGGGTACTGGATTGAAGAATTGTTCCATTATTTGAAGTGAGGGTCTACTCGGCTTTCATCGGACACAAGAACCCCGCTGGAGTCAATCCAGTATTCAGAGACTCTTGTCTCTGCTCATCGGGGCTGACTGGAATGGGCTCAAAACCAGAACCTTCTGATTCAGAGGCAGAATGCTGCCATGGGGTCAAATTTGCAGAGGTCACCAAATAAATACTAGTCAGCCTTTCCAAAGGCTGTATAAGAGGTAAGAAGTGGTCGGCCAAAAGCAAGGGATGGTAACCTCAATCTAGCGACATACAATAGAATCTGGGCAACTGGTAGAGTGGACAGTACTTGACCTGCTGTTTTGTAACTGCTAACGTGGGAATGCTGCTGTGTGAGGACAGTGTGAGGAGTATTTTTCCTTTTTGCCAATATTAGATCAGCCTCCCTATAAGACAACAGTGCACCATGCCTAACAAGAAATTGTGGCCAGGCTTAGCTGTATAAAATACCTAAAAGACATGGGAATAGATGCAGGAGGGCATAGTACACTTTTGGGAACTTGACAGCATAATGCAATCCAACCATACAATGTATCAGATAGATGGCCCACGATTGCCTGACAACCTGTTCCATATTTGCTGTTTGGCCATTCTTAGCTATCATTCAATATTACAGCTCTTTCATTGTGCCTCACGCATACCCATACTTCAGCAATGCACATCTTGAAGCTGCAACTTACAGTTGAAAGCCTTGCCACATTCACATCTTACAAGGGCTTCACAGACGAAACCACTGTAACACAAACAAGGTCACTTACTAGCACCCAAGATTGGCTTCTCCAAAAAAAATATTGATAATAAACATTTCAGAAATATGGAAAAATGTCTAATAAAACTAACAGTGCTAAAATGTTGCTGTAAAAATTACAAAAATGCCTAAAAAAACTTGTGCACTTCAATAGCACCTTTGACCATGGAGCTTCCCTCGCTCCTATTCCAAATCGGAGCACAAGGAAGAACGAGCAAACCCAGCGGTAATCCAACCAAATTGTGTCAGATGTTTGTTTAAGTATGTTTGCATCAAATCTGCAGCTTTAATGAATCTAAGGTATGAAATATGCAGAAGCATTCTAGCGCACAAAATGCACCAACCCACAGAATATGCAGCTCAGTGAGAAATGAGCACAGGGTCTGCTCTTCAAATTCTGCAATCCCCTTCACCTTTGGATTCTCCTTATCTGATGTGTTTGGAGAAAGAGGAGGAGCAATGAAGGGATGCTAAGCAGGTCAGGCTGCATCAAAGGTGCTCTGTGCCCACCCAGCAGCACCGTACACACACATCTTTGGCAGTTGAGGAGTGCAGGAAATGGCTTCTCTCCCCCATGGAAGCTGGAACACCATACCCGGTAACACCACTAAGCTAAGTGAATGCATGTAGTTTTGGATGCTTTCTCCAAAGCATTCCAATCACAGTATACTATTCTTTCAGTTGCATGTATGAAAGAGGGCATGCCAAGTTGATCAGCGTTCTTCTTTGCCCTCTTCTCTTTCAGCCTTGACAAAGGCTGCTAATGAGTTCAGATTAACCTTTCTGAGCCTTTCCAAATGTTTACAGAATTTATGTCCTGCTATGCTGACACTCCCCTTTAATTGTCCCTTGCCATAAAATTTTACATGCACACAATTTTCTGCTCCCACTTGTAGGGGCTAATTTTGATTTGTGCGATAGTGTAAAACTGCTGATAGCGAATTGTCAGCCCGTTTTACATGTGTCCCGATTCTCATTTCCATAAGGGAGAGATTTAAAACAGGCTGCCAATTCACTCTCACCCATTTTATCCTTTCGCACAAAATCAAAATGACCTGCTAGTGTTCTTCCTGCATCTGTCCAAATCTGCACCTGAGGCTATGAAAATGAACTAACCTCAGAAATTTGGATGCACACTTCCATTTGAGCCTGACAATAACTATTCAGCATAAACGACACCAATTGTGGAAAATTTAGGCTTATATCTTAGAGGTAAAAGGAGAATGCAAGTACAGATTGCCAAAATTGAACAAAATATTAATTTGAAAGATACTGATTTTGGTACTGGAAGGGAGAACAGCTGGAGCAGCTGTTCATCATTTTCATAGTGATGACCTTATTGGGCTGAGTTTACAATTGCGTGCTCCAGGAAACCTCAGCCACCAGGAATAATTGGGGCCATGCTCCCAATATCCACTCCTGGCAAGTAAGGCTCCCCAGCAGGTGTGCGCATTCCTCGAGTTAACCTTTTGGTCTCTTTGACCAGTTGCATTTGCATTGTCCTTTAAATGTGGGATATAAGTTCAAACCTATACTAAAGCTATGGTTCCACACTGGAAGCGTGCATTCATAAAATCAGCCCTTATATGCAAACAGCATGGTGATGTTTTTCTGATAGAATGATGCATTTCAATTGTATTGAGTATTTGTAAAAGAGATTAAAAAAAAGCTTTGGAAAACGATTTTAAATGAAAACAATACGGGGGTGATTTTTGGCAGCATGTTCAGACGCTAACGATCCTCCGAGGTGGCCAAGATAGGGTCTTGAGCTGAAACGCCAACTTAGCCTGCGTTTAGTGCAAGACGCCATCTTGGTACAGGAGTTGAGGCCTATGCAAGGAATTGCTGCCCGGTGACTCATTAAGGGGCTGATTGGCACTTAAAATGCCTACTAGTGCTGATTAAAGAGGCTGCACAGCATTTTGGTGGCTAGCGCTTGTCCTAACATCCTTTCCTATCAGCGACCGGCTGTTTGGGAGTTAACACGTCATTGATGTTGATTTCAAGTGCTATTTAAAGGGATGTTCACTTGCTGTTGGAGCTGTGAAGAGGACCTCTGAAAGCCATCGGGAGACTTTGTCAAGACCTCACCATCACTCAAACACCAGTTATTCCAGAAATTCTCTGAGGACTTCATCTAAAAATAGTAAGTACTGTGCTACTCCACCTTATTGGAGTCATCAGGAGAAAGAGAGTGCTTGGTCATGGGCACCTTGCTAGGGGTCTTCCTTGGTCCGGACGAAGAATGGGAGGAGGACATGAGGCCAGACAGAGCAGCACCAGCTGCTGCAGGAGAGAGAGAAGGGAGGGCAGGGAGGGCACAGAACACCCCTTCTCCTCTGGACCTCCTTCACCAGGACCTCCAGTGCCACATCCAAGAACCTGTACCCCCTCTCCCTCGGTCCCGGAGCCATCCTGCAACATGCCACTGCGTGCCAGCCAGAGCATGCCACACATTCAGTGGAAGTGGGTGCGAGGAACCCACATACAGTATACTGTTCCACAAAAATTGTGTCTAATCAGTACTTAAATGCTAGACCTGCAGATGTCTGGTTTAGCACCTCCAGACAAGTTCAAATTATGGTAATCAGCAATTAGGACCAAAATTTTGTGCTAAATCCAGACTTTCGAGCAGGCGTTTAGCACAGCACCCATTTAGCACCTGTTTTCACCCTTAATAACCCCCTACCTCTTTAAAAGAATTGTTCACAAAATAATTGCTTATATTGTGAAAGAATGTTATAACAATTACATTCCAATAAGTATAAAACTAGCTATAAGTGAACTCTTAAAAATATGTTGATTTTATTCAATTCAAAAATGCTCCTTGCAGAGAGCCCTCGGGAGTATAGCACATTTTAGATGATAATAAGGTACACACATCTAACAGGTAACCTGTTAATGGAAACAACTGTTTGCAGTGGGAACATTCAGGTTCCATTGATCAGATGCAGGAAACATATTGGCCCTGAAATTAGGATCGGGAGCTTGCCGCGCGTGCAAGCCCCCGATGTTCACTTACCCAGCGCGCTGACATTTTAATTCTGGCCCGCATTGCATTTCCTCTGACTGGCCCGCTTGAGGTCCTGCCACGCTGTGCGTGCGTGACCCAGCGGCGTACTTAGTGCGATGAGCCAGCTGGGATCACATGAGCACAGGGCAACCAATGGGAGGTTGCAAAAGTTCATTCATGAGTTTGACAGTAAGAGCTGTCAAACTCATGAAAACTCCTGGCCCCAAAACACTACTTAAACCTGAAAGAAAATTAAAAAAACGATTGCACTACTTAAATGAACCATAAAGAACTCTGAAAAACTATTTTAAATAATAATTTTAAAATTTGAAAAAAAAATTATATAAAAAATCGGGGCTAAAACTAAACTTACCTTACTGTAAATTCTTTAAAAATAACAAACCTGTGGGAAAAAAAATTCTCAATTGTATTAATAGAGCACTTACCTGAAAAACGAAGTACTTACGTGTGGTTTTTCAATGCGTAAAGACCGGAGGCCTTTACACATGCGCAACTCTGGAAAAAAAAAAGGAATTTCACTGCGCACGCGCTGCCTGTGCAGTCGCGCGCGTTCTGCCTCTTAACCCCTTGGGTCAGAGGACAGGAAATGCCGGTTTTCAGCGCATGCGCTGTGCATGCTGAAAACCGGCAATTCCACCGGGCACACGCGTGAGTACCCCGTCCGTACTCACGCGTTGGGAGAGAAATTACTGGGCCATTACTTGCTGCAATGTGTCTTATTCTGTGGCTTTTGGGGTATCTCTTCAAAGGAACAGAATGAATTTCCAATTTTTTTAACAATTCATTTAGTATCAGGAATTACAGTGAGTTTTACATTTGTTAACAATTCAGTTTGTGTGGAATGAAAAAATAAATCAGCTGTGATTTTATTAAAAGTCAAATGTGAAGGAGATTTAATTCAAACACAGTGAGCCTTGGCTTATGCAGTAAATGAAACAAAGAGGCTCTATTATCCATGCAAATGGATTTGATTAGGTTAGAAATAAAATAATTTATCTATTATTATTATTATTATGCTTTGCTAATAATGGGAGTGAACCTGGAAGTTAAAATAAAATGCAGCGCGATTGGAGAGGTAAGCACTCTGTCCCTATGTTAACTTTATTCCTGTCAGGTGCAAGGGTGAAAATTGAGGCTTAGGCTCTGCGAGTGAAAAAAAATCTGTGCTGTTGTTTTTATCACATATTTCATATAATATTAGTTATGTGTTGCATTCTCTAATTCTTCCTTATCATCGTAATTGTTCCTCGCAAACAAGATGGTGCCATCTTCAGAGGAATCAACTGTAAACAAATCGGGTTGGATTTTCATTGAGGAGTCGGGTAGGAGGCGGGACTACAACTTTTGGGGTTATAGTCCTGCCTCCATCGAGTTGTAGCCAACCCACATGATTTTGAATTGATTGACCTTGTTGAGCCCGCCCAGCGGGCTCAGCAGGCCAATTAAGGGCCACCCGGCAACAGGTGACGTCACAGATTGATATTTCATCTGTCAAGACCGTTTGACAGATGAAATATCAGCATTTCACAACTGTTTAAAGCTGTCAAACACTGACAATCTGTACTCCAGGTTAATTCCTTCCTCTCAGGATGATTTAGAGATCTCCCTGGAACAGAAAGCAGAGGCTGCAGATTTTGACAGCTGGCGGCCATTCTGCTTTCTGTGCTGGTGAGATGAGGGACTCCTGAGACCTGAAGGAAGGAAGGCTGTTAATTGGCACTAATCCCCTTCCCGCCTCGGGGAGGCGGGTCCCAGTGCGGGGCGGGTACCCGCCTCCTTTGAAATTGGCATGGAGGCGGGTTGGGGGCGGGATGGGGTCGGGATCCCCCATTTCCGGATTTTAAACCCCCACACGCCTCAAATCCCGCCTCCACGGCCCAATGAAAATCCTGCCCATCATCTATTTTTTTTTGTCTTATAACACTCCTGTGAAGCGCCTTGGGATGACTCACTACGTTAAAGGCACTATATAAATATAAGTTGTTGTTGTTATGACACGTTCACAAACATTATTTACAACTCATGCTCTGAGCAAGTCTTTTTTTTAAAGTTTGCTGCATGGTTTTGATGGTTGACCTCTTTAGAATATACCACGGACAATGAACATTTTCTTTATATGTAATGTGTTATTGGCACTCAGGTCTTGTTAGCCTACATGTGCTTGCTATTATTACTTGATGACACAATATAATTTATCATCTTAAAAAAATAACTTATAAGAATCCAAGGACTCAGTAATTGGTTAACCTACTCAATCGTGACACAGGAGATATAAAAGTTGGTCTGACGACATGGACCTAAACTGTGATACAGCTGTAACTTTGCCCTAGCTTTGCAAATGTTTATTATGGTGCAAGTTTATCTATGCCACCCTTTTGAGGCTCTGCTAATGTTGCCTGAAGTTTTCTCATAATTACTTGGTGGATTATTGATGGTTATTTCAGGGACCATTAGATCTAAAGTACTGTCACCATCAGTAAAATCAATTAAAACTAGCACCAGGATTTTCTTTCCCTATTAGTGTTTGCTTTAGCTCTGCTACTGCCCCAAATCTTAGAATGACAGAAGGTTATCACAGAATCTTACAGCACAGAAGGAGGCCATTCGGCCCATCATGCCTTAGCTGGGTCTTTGAAAGAGCTGCTCAATTTAGTCCCACATCCCAGCTTTTTCCCCATAAACCTGCAATTTAGTCCTCTTCAAGTACATGTCCAATTGCCTTTTGAAAGTTTCTATGGAATCTGATTACACCACCCTTTGTTAACAAATCTTAGCAACCCTCTGTGTGAAAAAATGTCTCCTCATTTCCCCTCTAGTTCTTTTGCCAATTATTTTAAATCTATGACCTCTGGTTACCGACCCACTTGCCAGAGGAAACAGTTTCTCTGTACTTGTTCTATCAAAACCGTCTCATAATTTTGAATACCTCTATTAGGTCTTCCCTTAAGCTCTCTGCCCTAGGGAGAGCAATCCCAGCTTCTCCAATCTCTCCACATAACTGAAGTCTCTCATCCCTGATATCAGCCTGGTAAACCTCCTCTGTACCCTCTCCAAGGTCAGGACATCCTTTCTAAAGTGTGGTGCCCAGAATTGTATGCAATAATGCAGCTGAGGCCTAACCAGTCATTTCTAAAGGTTTAGCATGCCTTCCTTGTTTTTGTATTTAATGCCCCATTAACAAAGCCAAGTATCCCATACACTTTCTTAACCGTCTTATCAACTTGCCCTGCCACCTTCAAAAATTTGTGAATATGCACCCCCAGGCCCTTCTGCTCTTGCTCCCACCTCAAAATAATACCATTTAGATTATACTGCTTTACATCTGTTCTTTACATCTGTGGGCAGTGTTAAGTCCGTGAATGATTGAGACACGGACTAGCAGGAGAGAAAACAAACAGATCTTTACTGGTGAAAGGCATAAACGAAACTAAACAACAGAGGCTCTCTAGCGCCTTTTATACAGGGGTGGTCACTGCCGGTACTGCAGTCTGAGACCAGTTATTCTCTTAAAGGTACATACACAACAATTCCTCCCCTTTTAGATAAACAGTACATAACATTCATTTAACAACTAATGATAATGAATTACAATCACAATTACTGTTGCTAGATACATTGGTTAAGTTTAAGCAATTATAAGTTCAGTCTTTGAGGAGGCTTCCTGATTCTGTCTGGATAATGCCTCTTTGGGGTATCAGGTTCTTCTGGCAATGTTGAGTCGGAGTCAATGTCGTTGTTTGGTTCATCTGCTTCCAATATTACCGGTTCTGCGGTAGCTGCAATTGGAACGTCGATTTCATTACCAGGTGTATCAGATCGTGGTGTGGAGTTGACGTTTTCCAGTGACTCTAGAATCTGGTCAGCATGGCGTCTTACAATGCTCTCCCCAATGTCCACGGTATACATTAGAGGTCCTTGCCGTGTACAAATAGTTCCTGGCTGCCATTTCTCAGTGCGGTAGTCCCGGGCCAAAACTGGTTGACCTATCTTAAAACTCCTGGTCGGCCTTTCATTCATATTCTGAAACTGCCTGTTCTCCACATCTCTTCGGACGTTTGGCTTAACCAAATCCAAGCGGCATCGTAGCCTTCGATTGAAGAACATCATGGCTGGAGTTTGGTTGGTAACCGCATGTGTCGCATTCCGGTAGGCAAACAAGAAGTTGTCCACCTTGTGTTGTAGGGGTATATCTTCATTACACATTGCCTTGATAGCCTTCTTGAATGTTTGGACAAACCTCTCGGCCAATCCATTAGTGGCTGGATGATATGGGGCAGATGTGTAATGCTTAACATCATTGTTCTTTAAGAACCTCCGGAACTCTTCAGACACAAACTATGGTCCATTGTCAGAGCAAATCTGTTCAGGCAGCCCATTCCTGGTGAATATGGTTTGTAAAACTGTGATAGTTTTATCCGTGGTGGTTGAGGACATTTTTATTACCTCTGGCCACTTTGAATGTGCATCCACCGCAATTAAAAACATCGAGTCCATGAAGGGACCAGCAAAATCAATGTGCACCCTTTGCCATGGAGATGAGGGCCACTCCCATGGATGCAGAGGAGCTTGTGGTGGGGCGTTTTGGACCTTCTGGCATCCTGCACAGCTCTTGGTCATCTCTTCGATTTCTCTATCGATTCCTGGCCACCACACAAATGCTCTGGCTAAGCTCTTCATTTTTACCCCACCCAGATGACCCTCATGAAGCTCATTGAGCACTCTATCCGTCAACTTAGGTGGAATTACTACTCTGGATCCACACATCAAGGTTCCTCTGCACACTGACAGCTGTTCTCTTCTCGGCGAGAATGCTGGCAGCAGTGGTTCGCCATGTGCTGGCCATCCCTTCACCGTTAAATCATAGACCCGTGATAGTGTTGGGTCATTCCGTGTTTCCTTTTCTATGTTTGCATTCGTCACAGGGAGACATTCGACTATGGTCGAGTGGAATAACTCCATTGGATCCACTGCAAGGTCTTCTTCTTCCACCGTCGGCAACGGTAGACGTGACAATCCATCAGCATTTCCATGCTGTTTAGTTCCTTTGTACTCGATGTCATATTGGTGTGCCCCTAGGAAAAGGGACCACCTCTGCAGCCGTTGTGCTGTCATTATCGGTATGCCCTTCTGAGGGTTGAAAATGGAGACAAGGGATTGATGATCAGTTAGTAGAGTAAATTTCTGACCGTGCAGGTAGTGATTGAACTTCTTCACCCCCCACACCAGGCTGAGGGCCTCTCTGTCAATCTGGGCGTAGTTACGCTCGGCAGAAGTTAACGAGCGTGACGCAAAAGCTATCGGCCTCTCCAAACGATCAAGGAATTTATGTGACAGTACCGCCCCAATGCCGTAGGGAGACGCATCACACGCCAGCCTGATTGGTAGTGCTGGGTTGTAGTGAGCCAATACTTCCTTCGAAGTGATTAAGTCCTTACTCTTCTGAAAAGCACGTTTACAATCATCGCTCCATTTCCATGCTACCCGCGTTCGTAGCACCGCGTTCAGTGGGTGCAGAATTGTCGACAAATTCGGCAAAAGCTTATGATTGTAATTCACCAACCCGAGGAATGACCTCAGTTGCGACACATTTTCAGGCGCTGGGGCCTTAACAACCGCTTCAATTTTGTCAGGGGACTTATGTAACCCCTCTTCATCAATCACGTGGCCACAATACGATATCTGTTTCTTAAAAAATTCGCACTTGGGGCGGTTGGCTCGCAGCCCATGTTCCCGTAGTCTAGTGAGCACCTGTTCTAGGTTGTTAAGGTGTTCACTGTCATCTTCACCTGTTACAAGGATGTCGTCCAAGTAACACTGAGTCCCCGGAATCCCTTGCAGGACTTGTTCCATCGCTCTTTGCCAAATCGCCGGAGCCGATGCTACTCCGAATACCAATCGATGATACTGGTAAAGACCTTTGTGAGTGTTTATCGTGAGATACTTCCTAGAGGACTCTTCAACCTCCATCTGCAAATATGCTTGTGCTAGGTCAATTTTTGTAAAACGCTTCCCTCCAGACAGTGAGGCGAAGATGTCTTCTATCCTTGGAAGAGGATATTGTACTGTGTGAAGGACAGGGTTCACCGTCACCTTGAAATCCCCACAGATGCGAATCTTCCTTGGCTTTCCGGACTTATTGCTTAACGTTTTCTTCATGACAGGAACGATGGGTGTCGCCCACTCGCTCCAGTCGACCTTAGACAACACGCCCGCCTTCTCCAGATTCTCCAGCTCTGCCTTGACGGCTGGACGAATTGCATATGGTACCGGTCTCGCTTTGAAAAACTTGGGAACTGCATTCTCTTCTATTTTTAACGAGGCGGTTACGCCTTTAAGCGTGCCCAGTTCTTGTTGAAATAACACTTTGGCGTTAGCTAAGATTGTTGACAATCGTCCAGGAGTGACGTCTTCATCTTTTTTACCGTCCACCGTCATTGCATGAATGGAATGCCAATCTAAGTTTATCTTCCTGATCCATTCCCGTCCCAATAATGGTGGTCCACCATTTGGCAGTATGTAGAGATACAATTTCCATATTTTCTTGCCATTGTATTCGACAGGCACCCTTATTTTTCCTCTGGGGTATACTTTTTGCCCCGTATACGTCGTCAAGATGATGGATGTCTCTCTCAAGGGTATGTGTGAAAATAGCTGCTCATAGTCTCGTCGATTCATGATGGTTAGCGCTGATCCTGTATCCAATTCCATTTTAACTTGGGACCCTGCTATCGTGAGGGTGACCCAAATGGTTCGGTGATCCTCTTTTGCGATTACATTGTGAAGTTTGAGACAGCTTAATCTCCTGTTCTCGGATTCACTATCGCTCATCTGGTCTTCGGAACTACTGTCCGTCGTCTTTTGTACTTTCTTGTACGGTTCCTTAGTAGCCTTTTTGTTGTCGCTGGTCTTCTTCCCAGACCTACAAACTCATGCAATGTGTCCAATCTTCCCGCATTGTCTGCATATTTTGTCTTTGGACCAGCAGTCCTTCTGGTCATGGTTAGTTCTGCCGCAGCGATAACATTTTGCAAATCCCCGTGTCATTTCGTGGGTGCCGTATTCCTGTGGTTTTTGTTGAATTTCTGCAGCTCCCCTGGCTGCTGCTTCATATGATACTGCCACGCTGAAAGCCTTATCTAGCATCAGCTCTTTTTCTGCGAGTAACTTCTTCTGTGTTCCTTCACTCAGGAGTCCACAGACAAATTTGTCCCATAGGGTATCTGCCAGTCCTGCTCCGAACTGGCAGTGCTTTGATAGCTTGCGTAGTTCCGTAAGATACTCAGCATTGCTCTCATCTTTGTGCTGAGTTCTCCTGTGGAATTTAAATCTTTCTGCTATCAACAGCGGTGCAGGGTTTAAGTGCTCCTGTAGAACAGCAACAATTTTGTTAAAACTCTTCGCCTTCGGTTTGGCTGGAGTAATCAGATCCCGCAATAGGCCGTACATTCTAGCACCCATTAAGTTTAGCAATATTGATGACTTTTTCCCCTCCGCTATTTCATTTGCTTCGAAATATACCTCGACTCTTTCCACATACGTGGTCCAGTCCTCTAATGTGTTATCAAAGCAGTGATACAGCCAGTCTTCGGCATCTTGCAAATCTAAAATGGCGCCTCCCGCGCTTTGCCTTCTTCCCCGATTTAACAAAATGGCACCTCCCGCGCTTTGTCTTCTTCCCCGCTGTTGTTAGCACTGCTTTCCACGGTTTCCTGCGCATTAAATATGAATTTGTTTTCTTTTATTATCTTCCCATTGTGGAGCGGACCCTCTGGGACACTTCCCTCCCTCTTCTGAGGTCCGAACGCTGCCCAGCTTCGAAACACCGGCCGCGCCCTGTGTGCTCCACCCTCTCCATCTCTCCTTGCTTCCCGACTCGCTGCCCGGCCCCGTTGAAAGGCCACCCGATTGAGCTTCAGCCCACCGCAGCCCAGGAAGGATCAGAGCACTACCTGCCACCAGCCCGATTAGCTGGGAAACCATGGACCGAGGAACCCAGCCTGGCTCTGGACAGTCTCTCCTGCAACTTTTGAAATCGATGATTGACGGTCGACGCTCGTTTCTTGAGTTTCAATGGCCTCTTTTTTTTTTTCTTTCTTCTGGCTCCGACCTTCAACAACGTCGTCGGAGCTGCTGCTGAGTTGCAGGTAAGTTCGTTTCTAACTCGTCGCTAGTGTTAAGTCCGTGAATGATTGAGACACGGACTAGCAGGAGAGAAAACAAACAGATCTTTACTGGTGAAAGGCATAAACTAAACTAAACAACAGAGGCTCTCTAGCGCCTTTTATACAGGGGTGGTCACTGCCGGTACTGCAGTCTGAGACCAGTTATTCTCTTAAAGGTACATACACAACAGGCAGCACATTGGCTGGTAGTGCAGGTGATCCCCATGCTGGAATGGAAAGAGGCAAAGGCTAAAAAGTTAAGTAACCTTGCCTGCCACTAACAGTACTGTCTCAATGGTACAAGTCACTCCATATTCATAGAATCATAGAATTGTACAGCACAGAAGGAGGCCATTCGGTCCATTGTCCCTGTGTCGGCTCTTTGAAAGAGTTATCCAATTAGTCCCACTCCCTATAGCCCTTCAAATTTTTCCTTTACCTGTATATATCCAATTCTCTTTTTACAGTTATTGATCCAGAACCCACGGAACCATTGCCAGGTAGATGTGCCAAGGCTGGTAGATGTGTTTAGTGGCATCTTGATGGGTGTTGCTAATCTGACTCTGCTGCCTGCTGATCTCCCTGGCATCTCTGTATTCATCTTGTACCACTAAATGCATGGCATATCATAATCATAATCATCATAATCATAATCAACTTTATTGTCATTGTTAGTGCACAAGTGCAGTACAACGAAATGTAGGCTTGCGGCTCCCGAGAGTGTACATTTAGATTAAGACATTTAAACATTCAACATACATTTGGCTTGTAATACATTAACATAAACATAACCATAAACATAACCATAATAAAGTGCATTGGCAGATGTGCAGGCTTTAGAGTTTATTTGTGGAGTTCAGTAGGATGACAGCCCTGGGAAAGAAGCTGTTCCTAAATCTGGTCGTTCGGGTGCGAATGCATCTGTAGCATCTCCCAGATGGCAGGAGGGCGAACAGACTGTGGCTGGGGTGGGTAGGGTCTTTGATGATGGTCCGTGACCTCCGTAAACAGCGTTTCTGGTATATGTGCTCTATGGTCGGTAGCCGGGTGCCGGTAATGCATTGGGCAGTTTTGACTACCCGCTGCAGGGCTTTCCGGTCATAGTAGCTACAGCTGCCATACCATACTGTGATACAGTTCGTCAGGATGCTCTCTATTGTGCAGCGGTAAAAGTTAGAGAGGATCAGGGGTGACAGGTTACATCCCTTCGGCCTCCTTAGGAAATATAGGCGCTGCTGGGCCTTCTTCACCAGAGAGGAGGTATTGAGGGACCAGGAGAGGTCTTCCGTGATGTGGACTCCGAGGAACTTAAAGTTGTCCACCCTTTCCACCACAGCCCCATTGATGTGGATGGGGGTGTGACTTCCGCCTTTAGACTTCCTGAAGTCCACAATGATTTCTTTGGTTTTCTTGATGTTAAGGGCCAGGTTGTTATCGGCGCACCACTTCACGAGATGCTGGACCTCCTCCCTGTAGGCTGACTCATCGCTGCTGCTCACAGGCCTGTAGCTCCAGGGGAGCGAGGGGACCAGCAGAGAGGTGCAGCTCGCAGGAGTCCATACCTGGCACACAGGGTCTACAGGCAGAGGATAAGCTTCCTCGACATGTCTGAACACCTGTGTCTCAGGAGGTTCAGGGTGTTGTGTCAGGTGGTGGCAGACATTTGCAGGCTGCTGGACAAGACCTGCTGCCAACTGGACCTGGTGGCCACACATTACAAGTGGCTGTCAAAGTCACCACTGCCCTCAACCTCTTTGCCTCTGGGTCTTTCCAGGGCTCTGCCAATCATTTGCAGGATCTCACAGTTGGCGGCACACAAATGCATAAGAGAGGTGACTAATGGCTTGCTTGCCAGGGCCGCAAATGATGCCAACTTTGCCTGTGATGAAGCTAGTCAGAATGAGCGGGCGCTCGGGTTTGCGGCTCTGGCTGGCTTCCCACAGGTGCAGGGCATCATCGACAGCACACATGTGGCACCCACAGATTACGCAGGAGTGTTTGTCAACTGCAAGGGCTTCCACTCCATCAGTGTGCAGCTGGTGTGCATGACAGCCCTGTGGGAGGTAAAGGACACAAATAAGTACTGTCAAGGTAAGAATGTTTGAAGTTATAATTATGCAAATGATCATATTTCAGTTGTTGTTGACATCAAATCAATTTGACAGAGATTTATATGCCATGTGGCTATCTGATATTTAATTCTGTCACCAGGTAGCTGGCAGGCCCCCATCTCCGATGGCCAGGCACGCTAAGGCTCTGCTGATCTGCAGCACCTCCTCCTCTGCAGGTGTTAATTGTGAGATGGCTGGAGGGCCACCTCCAGTTCTCTGCCTCTCCCTGGTGTTCTGTGCTCTCTTCTCCTGCAAGGACTGAAAGAAAACATCGATGAGCGAGAGTGATGGCATGTGCTGAATGGATGGATGGCGAGCATTTGTTGAGGGTGACTATAAGGGATAAGTGTGACATTGCATACGGATGAGGGTGAGTGTCAGTGGTGGATGGATGAATGGGGATGTGAGTAAGTACATTGACAGAGAGGGATGGGTACACCTGCAAGGTAAGTTGGTGTGAGGAGTGATGTGCTGGAGTAGGTTGAGAAGGCAGAGTGAGGGGGGTTAGGATGATATGCACATCAGGGTGTAGGGCAATGTACCATTGCTCTCACCTTTCCTGCCCTGCTTAGGTCATTGAACCGCTTCCTACATTGTATCTAGGAGTGTGGCACGCTCCTGCTGCTGACCTCCGGGTCAACCTCCAACCATGCCTTTTGGTCTCTGTAGCAGGCTTCTGCCTCCCATCACTAGGGAACAGTATCTCCCTCTGGGTTCTTACAGTCCCCAGCAGCACAACCAGGGAGGCATCAGTGAAGCGGGGCACAGCCTTTGCCCGTCTCGAGTCCATTGCACTAGTGCTTTGTCGCTCCATGGCAAATCCAACTGCTTCAACTTGCATGGTTGGAGTGTCCCTTTAAATACTGCAGTTCAGATCATGTCATGTAGGTCGTCATCACGCCCACTGACGCTAACTGGACGAGAAACCCGGAAGTAAAATGATAATGAGGTGGTTGAGTTAAAAAGCCAGACGTGCTGCACTTCCGGGTTTCCAATGCACTATCAGGCCTCCAGGCTCACAACGCATGAGCAAATTAAAATCCAGCCCTTAGCTTTTTAACCTTCTACCTGAACCAAACCCACCCATTTTTGGGGGCTAAAGTTATCCCCTTTGTGTCAGTCTTCAGAATAGAGGAAAAGGATAATGTACCTGACATTCCAGGGAAACTAATTATGAATCAAGGACTGGAACTCATTAAAGTTAACATAAGCAAAAAAAAACATCTGGTTCACTAATGTCCTTTAGGGAAGGAAATCTGTCGTCTTTGCCTGGACTGGCCTATATGTGACTCCAGACATACAGCAATGTGGTTGACTCTTAAATGGCCGAGCAACATCCCCAGGATGTTGATGGTGGGGGATTCAGCGATGGTAATGGCATTGAATGCCAAAGGCAGTGGTTACACTCTCTCTTGTTGGAAACCTGGCACTTGTGTGGTGTGAATGTTACTTGCCACTTATCAGCCCAAACTGAATGTCATCTAGGTCTTGCTGCAGGCGGGCATGGACTGCTTCATTATCTGAGGAGTTGTGAATGGAACTGAACACTGTGCAATCATCAGCGAACATTCCCCACTTCTGACCTTATGATGGAGGGAAGGTCATTGATGAAGCAGCTGAAGATGGTTGGTCCTAGGACACTGCCCTGAGGAACTCTTGCATCAATGTCCTGGGGCTGAGATGATTGGCCTCTAACAACCACAGCCATGTTCCTTTGTGCTAGGTATGACTCCAGCCAGTGGAGAGTTTTCCCCCTGATTCTCATTGACTTCAGTTTTACTAGGGCTTCTTGATGTCACAATTGGTCAAACGCTGCCTTGATATCAAGGGCAGTCACTCTCACCTCACCTCTGGAATTCAGCTCCTTTGTCCATGTTTGGACCAAGGCTGTAATGAGGTCTGGAGCTGAGTGGTCCTGGCAGAACCCAAACTGGGCATCAGTGAGCAGATTATTGGTGAGTAAGTGCCTCTTGATAGCACTGTCGATGACACCTTCCATCACTTTGCTGATGATTGAGAGTAGACTGATGGGGTGGTAATTGGCCGGATTGGATTGGTCCTGCTTTTTGTGGACAGGGCATACCCGGGCAGTTTTCCACATTGTCGGATAGATGCCAGTGTTGTATCTGTACTGGAACAGCTTGGCTAGAGATGCAGCTAGTTCTGGAGCACCAGTCTTCAGAACGATAGCCGGGATGTTGTCGGGGCCCAGAGCCTTTGCTGTATCCAGCTGTTTCTTGATATCACGTGGTGTGAATCGAATTGGCTGAAGACTGGCTTCTGTGATGGTGGGGACCTCAGGAGTAGGCCGATGTAACTCCATTATTTAAGAAAGGTGAGAGAGAGAAACCAGGAAATTATACACCTGTTAGTCTAACATCTGTAGTGGGGGAATTACTGAAATCTATAATTAAGTACAAAGTGACTGAACACTTAAAGAAATTTGAGATGATTAGAGAGAGCCAACATGGATTTGTAAAGGGTAGGTCTTGTCTAATGAACCTTATTGAATTTTTGAAGAAGTAACTTAAGTAGTAGACAGGGACTTCCAGAAGGCATTCGGGGTACAGTAGCAGAGTGGTTATGTTGCTGGACTAGTAATACAGAGGCCTGGACTAATGAGTCAGGAACCTGAGTTCAAATTTCCATCACAGCAGCTGGATTCAATTAATGAAATCTGGAATTAAAAATCATGAAACTACTGGACTGTTGTAAAAACCCATCTGGTTCACTAATGTTCTTTAGGGAAGGAAATCTGCCATCCTTACCTGATCTGGCCTATATGTGACTCCAGACCCACAGCAATGTGGTTGATTCTTAATTAGCTCACCACCACCTTCTCAAAGGCAATTAGTGATGTAGGGGGATGGGGCTCTGCTCTGCCCAGTTGCAGGGGTCTTTAGTGCCTGTTGATGTATTGGGCCTCGGTCTCCTTTATACCCTTGCAGCTTATGTTAGCCTGCAGGTCGGGTGTCACTAAACACCCTCTAAGGAGATAGAGAACAACAGCTTATAGAGGAGGACTAAAATACGGTGGTGACCCGCACAGTTTATACCTAATCTGTGGGGTACTACTGAGCCCAAGTGCTCCTGGAGTCCTCTCTCTTTTCCCTAGTCTGCTGTTCCCTTGTTTGGCGGATTCGAAGCGCCCTAATGCCCCTATCTGGTTCTAACTCCAGAATTTGGGTGGAGAACGATGCACTTTAAATAGACACTCGGAGACAAGTAGTCCTTGGAAAAAAAGAACAGGTGACAACCAATTTTATTTGCCAAGGTAAGTTCTACCACAAACGTAATAAACACACACACACATTTATAACTATAATAAATAAAATATGAGAGAGAACGGAGACAATGAAAATGCTTACACAGTTTTATCTTTACCAAGTCCAATCCCACCAACCCACTTTCCTACCTAAATTACACTGACAGTTGCAGGCCCTTGGATTATACTCACAGCCTCCTCCCTTGACAGATGGAATTTTGAGTGCGGTTGTTGGGTTGTTGTTGTTGCTGTCGTCGTCGGAATTCGACCTGTGCCTCGGGGTTCGCCGTACCCCAAACCTTGGAGAGGACCTTGCTGCGTCTGGTCGTGTTTTCTCGAAGTTTGGTTTTGTTGATTGCGCTTTCGGTCGGTTGTCGTTGGTTGGTTTGTGCTTGATGGAAAAGGTTCCCGAAATGACTGGAGTGAATGCCGTCTTCCACAGCCACTTCGGTCGTTGGTGTCTTCTTGTCGAGGTCCCCAGAACGGGAGTTGGTATACGGTACGGCTTCCTGCGGTGATGTTGCGCCGTCTGGTAGCGGAGTAAACCTTCAGTATACCGATTGAGCCTGGGGCTTGATGGTGGATCTTCTCCTCAGCGCGGTTGGAGTTCTTTAGATGTTAGTTCGCCCCAGCTCGTCCCTCCCGGGCTCATCTTTTCCCTCAGCATCTTAACTCGCTCTCCTGTTCGTTCTTCTGGTAATAGTTCTCTCTCAGCGTTGGTCCTTCTTGTGTTCCATATTTATACAGGTAGGTGTGAGGACAGGGGTATTGTTTTGAGTGCACATCGGCTCCTCCAAGTCTGCTGCCCCATTGTGTCAGTCCTGGGACTTGATTAGTTTGGGCCACCTCTTAACTGTAGTGATCCCAAGACTATTGTCCCTAGTCCGAGTTGATTAAGGTGATGATGGCTTGTATTCATAGCCCGATTAGGGGTGAGTCACATATTCAAACCCAGACCGGGTGGTCCCCATTGGCTGGGGGTTTCCTCGCTTCAGGTCTGACTCAGTCCCCTGATTGGCCTTTGAGAATGCACTCTGCTTCAATTGGCCGACATCTATGGCTCGCCTCTGAGCCACAGTCCCCTGTATTCGGATGTCCCAGGCATATCCCAGCCTGCTTGTCGGGACCTCTGCCTTGGCCGAAAATGTTGGTTTTAATCTGTATAGGGCAATCCAATTTTTGGTAAAATGTGGTTGTGGATTTTTGAACCATACAGTCCCCCATCTTGACACAACCGGGTATAGCTGGGATGTGTCAATTGGCATGTAAGAAAATCCAAAGGCCTACCAAGTGTCAGTCATCCCCGTTGTTTACTCTAACTAATAACCCTTACAAAAACAAAAACAAAAATATTCATATTCCCTTTCAGGTATACATCAAAACAAAGTATTACATTTTTCCAATACATAGAGCATAACAAAATACCCCATGCCGCGTGTGTTCCTTGCGTCCTTTCCTGCAAAGTTGTACAGCTTTCACCATATCCATACAGCATAAGATATATATCTGTGATGGCGTAAGTTCGTACTGTTTGATCTGCCGTACATAAGTTTTGACAGCTTACGTAGTGTATGGTATTAGTCAGCTCCGGGTGCGAGTAGTGCT
The DNA here is from genome assembly GCF_052327205.1 of Somniosus microcephalus. NCBI lineage: Eukaryota > Metazoa > Chordata > Chondrichthyes > Squaliformes > Somniosidae > Somniosus > Somniosus microcephalus. The sequence goes on from NC_140988.1 coordinate 168,151,193, forward strand.
GTGATACAGTGCATCAGAATGGTCCTCTTTGTTTCCGACAAGGAAAGAATGCCTGGAAACAAAAGGGCATTCTTCTCATGGTTATACTGGACTGTCCTTCTGTTGCTGCTTGTTGAATAATTTCAGATACCGGTGTGCTTTGAGGGCTCTTCTGGCTTTGCAGGTGTTTATAATGAGATACACTACAATGACCAGTTGTACAATTACCAGCGTGTGGGAGGCCACGTGAAGCCAGACAGGGATATCTACCCTTGTTCCCCATTCCCACCACGCGGGTGACTGTATGTCTGCAATCCCAAGAGCTATGTCTTTGTTTTTCTGTTCAAGGGTGAAGTAATGTTTTTGACTGAGGTCCACTGCCTTCAATAAGGCAGTGAGTTTCTCAGGTAAGAGTGGTATAGAGTACCCAAACCGGGCAACATAGTTCTGCAAGTCACTTACATTGTGCTGTACCGTGAGGTGAATTGTGGGGGGTTCCGGGATTGGTATGATCCTTTCCTGGGCCACTTGAACTTCTGCCCTAGGTTTAAAGCAAAAGCTGCCGTCCGGTATATCACACCACTCACTCGGGTCGTGGCAACACAATATGTCCCACCACCTACATATGCTATCGGTGGAGGCACATGGCCAGGCGCCATTACCTCCATCGTGCAATTTATAGGTTCTGCCCCAGCAGTGCTAAACCCGCATTGTGACCTCCTGAAGGCGTTCAAGTGCTGGGGACACAGTATCACCTGTGCTCCCCGGCTACGGCAACCAAACAGGTCAGTACCCGTCACTGTATGCTCCCGCACAATGACATAGGGTGGGACCATTGTGAAATGGACGTGTAACCCCCCCCCGCCACGAATGACCCCGACATTCTCCACACGATACAGGGGTGCTGGTCTGGCGGATGACCCCATCACTGGCATTCGCACAACCACACCCATAATCATGTGGTTGGATTTCCCACAGTCAACCGGGACAGGATAGGCCTCCGACACCACTCGGAGCTGGCATGGGCTGAGGGTGTGGCTATAGGGGTGTAGTGCCTCCAGGTGCCGGTTGCTGATCCAGGAGGGGACCCAACCTTGCCTAAGGTCTTCCAAGTTACTGTGGCCCTCTCCCAGCAACCAGGCCCCATAGAGCACACACACCTCATTCTGTGCCGCCTGATCGGAGGCCAGCCGGTCCTCCTTAATCAAGGTGTTTATCGTCCAAGCATGAGCCTCTAGCTGGGCGACAATCTCCTTCAGATGCACAGTCATAGCCACCCCCTCGTGAAGCGTGGAGCCAAAACATCATTCTCCTTCCCTAGGATGATACGCAGCTGAGACTTTAGCCCATTAATCTGTAGGGCCAGCTGCACATCATCCAGGCTGTTCATAACTGAGGCCCCGGTATTAAACCCAATGAAAACATCGTTCATAACCCCCTTCCCTGTCTGCTCCTCTCGGTCGTGTCTTCTTTTGTGTACAGGTCTGCCACACTGATGTCCCTGAAATCCAGCTCATAGAAGCTTCGGAACATCTCCCTCAGCAGAGCCTGATACAGCTACTCAGTTTTCCGGGGGCAGAACGCAAGTAGGCGAACTTCTGTTAGGTTAAGGACCACAGATGCAACTGCGTAGTGCACTCCCTGGTACACCAACTTACCCATCGGTACTAATACCAACCCATTCCCAGGTCACCTTGTGGTGGTCGGACATCCGTGGGCGTCAATGGGTTTGGGCATGGGTAGGGGTTTCCTCACCTGAGCCAGGAGCTCGGTGGCATTGATGGGCATTCGGATACGAGGGGTGACGCAAGCTTCCCCGCTTCTATCCCGCTCCATCCCGTACCCCGTGTCCTGCCACCACCTGGCAAAGGTGATGGACAGCCCCGCTGGGCATACTTGGGCTGATCCCCATAGGCATACGTACATCTCTTCGTCGTAAGCCCACCATTTTTCCCAACACACAGTGACTTCCCCCGATGACCCCATGATGGTCCGGTAGGTATCGTTGCTCAGACATTCCCAGTCTGAGCTCCTGTCCTTGATGTCCGTGCTCAATTTCCTGAGCCACCACCAGCGTCCTAAAGGTACATCCCCCTTACATGTCAAACACACCCTTTTCCCCTCTGTCATCCTAACCCGGGAAGTGACCACCTCGATGTTCGGACAGGGGATGGAGGCCTTTCCGTAAGTAAAGCTCTTGTGGCTCGAATACCGGGTGGAATTCGAGCCCAACCACCCATGCCATCTTCCCTCGTGGAAGTAGGTGGCCTGGTCTTCTGCCTCCATGATCCCTTCTCCCGTGGTTACGGTTGGCGCCCTGCCCCCGGAACACCCGTACACCAGGGACTTCTCGGTGTCCCCTCGGCGTCCGGTGCAGGTCCCCATGTAGGTGAGTATCATCACGATGGTCCGGAGCATCTTCTGGAAGACAAATTGAAAAACACGGCCTTGCCTGAGACTTCTTCAGGCTCAACTGGAGTAGCACCAAGTTTTGTTTTCCTTGCTTAACCAAAACACCATCACCTCACTGCAAAATCACCCCAACTATCACAAAAGTGCTATGTACAACGCCACCCATCTCTGGGTGGCCAGGTCAGTCTCTGTAACTGCCTCCCCTTTCCTGGTCATCCTGTTGACCTTGTCCAGGGGATCGAGATACCCCCTTCCGTAGGGCTTGCAGGAGGACCTCCTTCAACTGTCCCCCTGTGTCTGGTGCTCGTTCTGGGGATTGTGACAGGGACTTACCCCTCACAGTACAGAGTTTACCCTTCCGGCGCTTCCTCTGCTTTTGAACCCTTGTATTTGGGGAAGGATACACGGGGGACCAAGTCACCCTGGGTCGGAGCGCCCGGGAACTACGCCTCACCGGCGGCACAAAGTCCCACATCATGGGCAGTATCCCTTCGTCCTCCCACTGATCCTCCCCTTCCTTTGCTTTTCCGGTTGCTATGCTTAACACAATTCCCTTCTCTGCTGCGGGCCGCAGGGCTTCCCGCCAGCGCGAGGTTGGGAGGCCCTTAGACTTTAAGACTAAGAGAACGGCCTTCCAGACAGTCGCGTTCTCTCTTTCCACCTGGCCGTTCCCTCGGGGGTTGTAGCTGGTGGTCCTGCTTGCAGCAATACCTCTCGCTAGCAGGAACTGGCGAAGTTCCTCGCTCATGAAGGATGAGCCCCAGTCGCTATGTATATAGTTCGGGAACCCGAACAAGGCGAAGAGGTCGTTCAGGCATTTGATGGCCGTGGTACTGGTCATGTCTGGGCAGGGGAAGGCAAAGGGGAAATGGGAGTACTCATCAATGATGTTGAGGAAGTACACATTAAGGTCAGAGGACGGGAGGGGCCCCTTAAAATCGATGCTCAAGCGCTCGAAGGGGCGGGTGGCCTTGATCAGGCTTGCTCTGTCCGGCCTAAAGAAATGCGGTTTGCATTCGGCACAGGTTTGGCAGTTCCTGGTCATGGTCCTGACCTCCTCGATGGAGTAGGGCAGGTTGCGGGCCTTAATGAAGTGGTAAAGTCTGGTGACTCCGGGGTGGCAGAGGTCGTTGTGGAGGGTCTGCAGTCTATCAAATTGCGCGTTGGCGCATGTACTTCGTGATAGAGCACCTGGGGGTTCGTTCAGTTTACCAGGCCGGTACAAGATATCATAATCATAGGTGGAGAGCTCGATTCTCCACCTCAAGATCTTGTCATTCTTGATTTTGCCCCTCAGCTTGTTGTTAAACATAAAAGCGACCGAATGCTGGTCGGTGAGGAGGGTAAATCATTTGCCTGCCAGGTAATGCCTCCAGCGTCGTACTGCCTCCACGATCGCCTGGGCCTCCTTCTCGACCGAAGAGTGTCGGATCTCAGGGCCCTGGAGGGTCCTTGAGAAGAAGGCCACAGGTCTCCCCGCCTGGTTAAGGGTTGCAGCTAGGGCGAAGTCGGATGCATCGCTCTCCACTTGGAAAGGGATAGACTCATCCACCGCGTGCATTGTGGCCTTAGCAATGTCTCCCTTTATGAGGGAGAAGGCTGCGCACGCTTCTGCCGTCAGGGGGAAGGAGGTGGACTTCATGAGGGGTCTGGCTTTGTCTGCATAATTCGGCACCCATTGGGCATAGTAGGCGAAGAGCCCCAGGGTTCTCTTCAGTGCCTTTGGAAAGTGGGGGAGGGGAAGCTCCATAAGGGGGCACATTCTTTTGGGGTCGGGGCCGATGACTCCGTTCTCTACTACGCAGCCGAGGATGGCAAGACGCGGGGTGTTAAACACACATTTCTCCTTATTGTAAGTGAGGTTCAGCCGTTCGGCCGTACGGAGGAATTTTTCCAGATTAACATCGTGGTCCTGCTGGTCGCGGCCGCAGATGGTGACGTTATCTAGATAAGGGAACGTGGCCTGCAGCCCGTTCTGGTCAACCATCCGGTCCATCTCCCTTTGGAAGACCGAAACCCCGTTGGTGATGCCGAAGGGAACCCTAAGGAAGTGGTAGAGGCGGCCATTCGCCTCGAAGGCGGTATACTGGCGGTCCTCAGGGCGGATAGGGAGTTGGTGATAGGCTGACTTAAGGTCGATGGTAGAGAATACCCGGTACTGTGCAATCTGATTGACCATATCAGATATGCGGGGAAGGGGGTATGCGTCCAGCTGGGTGTACCGGTTTATGGTTTGGCTGTAGTCGATGACCAGGCGGTTTTTATTGCCGGTCTTAACGACTACGACCTGGGCACGCTGTTGCTCCTCTCGATGATGCCCTCCTTCAGGAGACGCTGCACCTCAGAGCTAATAAAAGCTCTGTCCCTGTAGTGTATGTATCCGTCTACCTTTAAGAAAACCATTGTATGTAACCGTTCACCTTTAAGAGAACTATTTTAGGTGTGGCACTACTTTGTTGGCTTCTGTATACTGTAATACCGACGGTGACCACACCGGTATATAAGTGCTGTGTCAGGATTTATTTGGCAGATTCGCCCTGACCTTCGAATAGTAAAGTCCTGTTTTAAGTTACTCTTGGAGTCTGTGTATTAATTAACTAAACAACCCACAGACTTTACAGTGGCGACGAGTCCGATCGTACCCTGCGGCAACAATACTTCCGAAGCAGTTAACGAGCGTCGAGGAGAGGCAACCGCCCTCGTCATTCTGCTGGGAGAAAACTAGAGGCTGCAGAACTAGAAAGGAGGAAGAAGTTAGAGACAAAGACTTCCATCAGCAACAGGCACTGACTGTCCCTTCTGCCACGGTGAGGAGTGAGCCGATCAGCACGAGAAGCAAGGCGGCCACGGTGACTGTGAGTAAGGGAAAGTAAAAGAATAACCGGAGGATAAGGGCGGTGCACTCGACCACGGTCGAGGGGGAAAGGAGCTGGACAGAAGTCGGGTCCAGAGGCGCTGAGACTGGGGCAGCGTGGAGCAAGGAAGCCGCGGTACAGACAGGCTGAGGGACGCAACGGCGTCGTGAGACAGCTAGACCGTGACCGGCGAAAAAGGCCGGGCAGCGACCGAAGCCACGAAGTGCTGCGACCGGGAGCGTAGGCGCGGGAAGAGATAAACTCAGCCGCAGCTGGGGAGGGAAGCACCGGACTGCGAGAGGGCTGGGAGGCGCGATTAGGAGCCGAGTGAGCGGGAGAGGCAGAGCCAACCAAGGGGGAACTGAGCGAGAGCCAGTCCAGCGGCTGAAACTGTTCTCCGTCAACGGGGTGTACCCAGCGCCGGTTGCCCTGCCGAGAAAAGGGAAAGCCCTGAAGCCGACGCGCAGGCTGTGAACCTGAAAGCCAGCGGCCGTCGCCCGTGGGGAAAGTGTACCCCTCCCGCTAGGGAAGAAACGCGGGAACCCGCCATTAGGCGGGGAAGAAGACAGAAGCGGGAAACCGCCATTGAAGTGGGCGGGGAGAGAAGATAAGCGCGGGAAACCGCCATCTTCGCGGGAACCGCCATCTTGGGAAAAAAAAGAAAAGAAAATTTAAAGAAATAATTCGTGGTGTTATCAGGAAGAGAGGAAGATGCCGAAGCGTGGTAACATCAACGATTTTAATTCCGAGGTAGAAGACTGGGCCACGTATGTGGAACGCATTGAGATCTATTGTGAGGCCAATAAAATAGAAGAAGATGACAAAGCTATAACCTTGCTAAACTCGATGGGCGCGAAGACATACGGGCTCTTGAAGCATCTACTGGCACCAGCTAAACTGGCGGATCAGACTTTCATAGAGTCATAGAGTCATAGAGTTTTACAGCACAGAAAGAGGCCCTTCGGCCCATCGTGTCTGCGCCGCCCATCCCTCCCTGTCCAGTCTAATCCCATTTTCCAGCATTTGGTCCATAGCCTTGTATGCAATGGCATTTCAAGTGCTCATCCAAATGCTTCTTGAATGTTGTGAGGGTTCCTGCCTCTACCACCCTTTCAGGCAGTGAGTTCCAGCTTCCAACCACCCTCTGGGTGAAAAAGTTCCTCCTCAAATCCCCCCTAAATCTCCTACCCCTTACCCTGAATCTGTGCCCCCTTGTTATTGACCCCCCTACTAAGGGGAAAAGTTCCCCTTTATCTACCCTATCTATGCCCCTCATCATTTTGTAGACCTCAATCAGGTCCCCCCTCAGCCTCCTTTGCTCCAAGGAAAACAACCCCAGCCTGTTGAGTCTTTCTTCATAGCTGAGGCGCTCCATCCCAGGTAACATCCTGGTGAATCTTCTCTGCACCCTCTCCAAAGCAATCACATCCTTCCTATAGTGAGGCGACCAGAACTGCACACAGTACTCCAGCTGTGCCCTCACCAGCGTTTTGTACAGCTCCATCATAACCTCCCTGCTCTTATATTCTATGCCTCTGCTAATGAAGGCAAGTATCCCATAAGCCTTTTTAACCACCTTATCTACCTGTTCCGCTGCCTTCAGGGATCTATGTACATGTACACCAAGATCCCTCTGACCCTCTGTACTTCCTAGGGTCCTACCACTCATTGTGTATTCCCTTGCCTTATTTGTCCATCCAAAATGCATCACCTCGCACTTTTCCGAGTTAAATTCCATTTGCCACTTTTCCGCCCATCTGACCAACCCGTTAATATCGTCCTGTAGCCTGAGGCTTTCCTCCTCGCAATTTAATACCCCACCAATTTTCGTGTCATCCGCGAACTTACTGATCATACCCTTTACATTCTCATCCAAATCATTAATGTAGATCACAAACAGCAAGGGACCCAGCACCGATCCCTGAGGTACCCCACTGGACACAGGCTTCCGGTCACAAAAGGAACCTTCGACCATGACCCTCTGCCTCCTGCCACTCAGCCAGTTTAGGATCCAACGCGCCAAGGCACCCTGGATCCCATGGGCTCTTACCTTCTTGACCAGTCTCCTATGCGGGACCTTGTCAAAAGCTTTACTGAAGTCCATGTAAACCACATCCACAGCATTTCCCTCATCCACACACCTAGTCACCCCCTCGAAAAATTCAATCAGATTGGTCAGACATGATTTACCCTTGACAAAGCCATGCTGACTATCCCCGATCAATCCTTGCCTCTCCAAGTGGAGACTAATTTTGTCCCTCAGAATTTTTTCCAATAATTTCCCTACCACAGATGTTAGGCTCACTGGCCTGTAATTCCCTGGTTTATCCCTGCTACCCTTCTTGAATAATGGTACTACGTTAGCTGTTCTCCAGTCCTCTGGTACATCCCCTGTGGCCAGAGAGGTTCTGAAAATTTGTGTCAGAGCCCCTGCAATCTCCTCCTTTGCCTCACACAACAGCCTGGGATACATCTCGTCCGGGCCTGGGGATTTATCCACTTTTTGGCCTGCTAAAACCGCTAGTACCTCCTCCCTCTCGATGCTAATATGTTCAAGTATGTCACAGTCCCCTTGCCCGACTTCTATGTCTACATCGTCTTTCTCCATAGTGAACACGGAGGCGAAAAATTCATTTAAAACCCCACCTACTTCATCTGGCTCTACACACAGCTTGCCACTTTGGTCCCTAATGGGCCCTACCCTTTCCCTGGTTATCCTCTTGCCCTTAATATACTTATAAAACATCTTAGGATTTTCCTTTATTTTGCTCGCCAGTGTTATTTCATGGCCCCTCCTCGCCCTCCTAATTTCCTTTTTAAGTATGCCCCTGCACCTCTTATACTCCTCTAGGGCTTCCACCGTCTTTTGTCTTTTGTAACTGCCAAAAGCCCCCCTTTTTTTCCTAATGCATTTTTGTATATCCCTTGTCATCCAAGGTTCCCTTTGCTTGTTGGTCCCACCCTTGACCTTTACAGGAACATGTTGGTGTTGTACTCTCTCTATTTCCCTTCTGAAAGCCTCCCACTGTTTTGATGTGGATTTTCCTATAAGTAGCTGCTCCCAGTCCGCTTTTGCCAGATCCTGTCTTATCTTATTAAAATCGGCCTTCCCCCAATTTAGAACCCTGATTTCCGGGCCGTCTTTGTCTTTTTCCATGACCACCTTAAATCTCACCGAATTGTGGTCACTATCGCCAAAATGCTCTCCTACAGACACTTCCACCACCTGCCCGGCTACATTCCCTAGAATTAGGTCCAGTACCACCCCCTCTCTTGTAGGACTTTCTACATGTTGGCTCAAAAAGCTTTCCTGGATGCACTTTAAGAATTCTGCTCCCTCCAAGCCTTTCACACTCTGACTATCCCAATTTATATTGGGGAGGTTGAAATCCCCCACTATTACTACCCTATTATTTTCACACTTTTCTGATATCTGCCTGCATATCTGTTCCTCTATCTCCCCCTGACTGTTTGGGGGCCTATAGTACACTCCCAGCAAGGTGCTTGACCCCTTTTTGTTTTTAAGTTCTACCCATATGGCCTCATTAGAGGAACCCGCTAATATATCATCCCTCCTTACAGCAGTAATAGACTCCTTAATTAATATTGCAACACCCCCTCCCCTTTTACACCCCCCTCTGTCTCGCCTGAAGATTCTATACCCCGGAATATTTAGCTGCCAGTCCTGACCCTCCCTCAACCATGTCTCCGTGATAGCAACAATATCGTACTCCCATGTGTTCAACAACAACTTCAGTTCATCCACCTTATTTGCAAGACTCCTTGCATTAAAATAAATGCCTTCCAGCCCTGCCATATTCCATTTTGCCTTCACATCTTTGCTCTGCCTTCCCTGCTGACTTGTTTTTTCCTCCTTATTTGGCTGTACATCACCCCCTACTATAGCTCCACTCTGTATCCCATCCCCCTGCCGAATTAGTTTAAACCCCCCCCAGCAGTGCTAGCAAACCTCCCCGCAAGGATATTGGTTCCCCTCTGGTTCAGGTGTAAACCGTCCGACTTGTACAAGTCCCACCTGTCCCAGAAGCAGACCCAGTGATCCAGGAAACTAAAGCCCTCCCTCCTGCACCATCCCTTTAGCCACGCATTCATCTGTTCTATCCTCCTATTCCTATACTCACTAGCACGTGGCACCGGGAGTAATCCAGAGATTACAGAGATTTCGATGATATTGTGACTGTTCTGAAGGATCACTTGAACCCCACACCGTTGATGTTGGCGGAACGATTCAAATTCTATGCGAGAACGCAAAGGAAAGACGAAAGCAACGCAGAATACTTGGTCGAACTGCATAGACTAGCGAAACACTGCCAGTTTGGAGGGAATCTGACAGAGGCATTGCGAGACAAGTTCGTGTGCGGGTTGTCAAAGGAAGGAACGCAAAAGCGACTGCTCGAAGAGAACGACCTTACACTTGACAGGGCTGTCCTTATTGCAGCATCGCACGAAGCCGCAGCGAAGGGAACTGCGGAAATGCAGCTAAAGGCAGCGGCACTCAGTGTGGATCAAATTACCTCGAGTACAACAAAATGCTATCGTTGTGGGAAGACAACACACGACCAGAACCAATGCTGGTTTAAGAACCAGGAATGTAGGAAATGTGGCAAACTGGGTCACATAGCTAAGGTATGCCGGTCAGGGAAGAAGACCAACAACCAAAGGAAGCCATCACAGGAAAAGTACAACAAGGTACACAAGGTGGCTGAGAAGAGTTCAAACGAACAGAATTCGGACTCAGACCCAAACGGCCAGGAGCTGGGTAGTCTGAGAATTCACAATGTGAGTAAGGAAGCTGACCTACAAACTATCTGGGTCATGCTAAAAATAGCTGGAGTCCAAGTGAAAATGGAGTTGGACACTGGATCAGCTCTATCAGTCATAAATCGAAGGGATTACCACCGGCTATTCTCACATATACCCTTAAGAGATACCAAGTTCGTATTGCAGACATACACGGGGCATAAAGTATACCCCATGGGGAAGATAAGAGTCAAGGTGAGAGATGGGGGTAAAGAACACCCAAGAATGAACTTATACGTACTACCTGAGGGAGGACCACCACTTCTGGGACGGGAGTGGATCAAGAAAATAGACATGGAATGGCACTATCTAAAAGCCATAACGAGTGAGGACTCGGTGCAGACAATCAGCTCAGATTCTGAAACGGATGACGATAAGACCAACCCAAATATGAAAGACAAGGCTAAAATGGACTTGCCGACTAAGGTTGGAAGAACGAAGGCATGCATAAAGGCTTATGCTCCAGAGAAGAACAAAGTTTCAGAACAGAACTCCACCGAACAACGACAACATAGTTTGACAGAGAATTCTGAGTCTGTTCAGCTGACGGACATATCCATGACTGACGAACACCGAGCTCGGACTCAACTTTATTTCAAATTACGACAGCAAGTAGAACAAGTGAGTTACCGCCTCGAACAAGAGATGAAAACAATGAAAAAGTTCTATGACACCGAATGGGAGAATCTGGAAAGACAACAGAAGCAGCTAGCTCAAGCAGAGAGCGACCATAGAGCCATTGTGACCAATTACCGATCACATCTCCCTTATGCTGTTCAGGAGTTAGAATATTTGCAGGAAGGAGCAAATGAAGAGGAATCTTCAGGAAGCCAGGATTTTATTCCCGTTCTTCTCTACGACTCCTTACAAGCAGAGTTTGAGAAGTTGAAGGAACAGTATGAACAGGCCCAGGCTACAATCCTGGAGGGGATTAACTCGGCAACCTCCGAAAAGCTAGTTTCAGTAGAAGCATATGAGCAACTAAAGGTTGAACATGAGCAAGAAGTCCAAAGGCTGCAGGAAATTCTTGATGAGCTCAAGGCCAAGACAGACTCATCGGTAGAAGTTCCATCCATAGATGAGAAATTAGAGGTGAAAGACATGGCAGAACATGAAAGACAAGATGTCCAAGAACTCATAAAAATATTGAAGGAAACCCAAGACAAATATGAGGCGGCAATGACCGAGGTTCAACAACTTGAAGAACAGATTCAACTGGGAATCCTTTCAGTGGAAGAAAAGGAAACTGTAAGAAACACAGAGACTGTAAGAATGGCCCCTGAACATGAGCTAGAGAGCATCAAGGCGCAAGTTCTCCGAGCGCTGAAAGCCAAAGTACAAGAGGAAAAGAAGGTGAAAGCATTGGAGGAAAAGGTGGATGAAATGGAGAAGACTCTGATCCACAGTGTTCCCGTGGAAGAGTTAACGGTCAGCCAACTCCTTCATATGCTGAGGGACAAGACTCTGCAATGGGAACAATCTGAACATGAGCTTCAATCTTCAAAGGGAAGGAGTTCGGAGCTCTCAAAAGTTATGGAAATAGCTGAGGTTGCAACACAGATTTTACTGGGATGCCAAAAGTACGTTGAATCACGTCTATGTGAACAACAGAATGTTGAAACAGCTGCTCCAGTAGAAGGATTGAATAGCCCGATCAATCAATCCCCGATGGAAGGGGAAGTGTTGAAATCACAAATGAGGTCATTAGTGAAGGATTTGCAGGAAACCCAGGAAGAGCGGGATGACTATGAACGCATGAAGAAGTCTCTTCAGGAAAGATGTCTAGGGAGGGAACAACAGTCGGCTAACGTCCAGTTGGGTAAGGAAGAAGTAGCAGGCCCTCTCGCTAGACTAGTTCAGGATGACACCGAATAATACCATGACCTGTTGAGTGACACGGAATATTACGAGGACTTGGTCTGCCCAGCTTGTGATGAAAACTCCCAAAGTGCAGAAATCAGGATGAAGCACTTAAAGTCTAAGGAACATAGGGAGATGGTGGCGCTACAGCTGGCAGCTGATAAGGGAGCCCCGAGAGTCTCCAAGAAGCAGAAAAGAAAATGACGAAGCAGAAGGTGATAACCATCTAAATCATTATCACTTCTACCAGATCATGTACGTGGGCCCTACGAAGGGAGCCAAATCAGTTGGCAAGTAGGAAAAATTACCAAGGCAGTCCAGCTGTTTGTAAAAGTCAGCACTGCTGGTTCAGCAGGACGGAGGTTCAAGCTGTTAAGTCAAGGGAAAGACTATTGGTTGAGTTACGCTAGCAATGTGAACCGGCTACACCACAGAGATGTTGTTCGGACCGAGTCAAGACCAGAGACTGAATCTGTGAACTGTTCCCGCAGAGACTGAATCTGTAAACTGTTTCCCGCATAGATTATACCTGTGAATTGTTTTACATGAAGTTGAATATATGTTATGTTTAATGGGGGACTAAGTATGTTGTAAGCTAAAAAGGGAGGATTGTAGTGTATGTATCCGTCTACCTTTAAGAAAACCATTGTATGTAACCGTTCACCTTTAAGAGAACTATTTTAGGTGTGGCACTACTTTGTTGGCTTCTGTATACTGTAATACCGACGGTGACCACACCGGTATATAAGTGCTGTGTCAGGATTTATTTGGCAGATTCGCCCTGACCTTCGAATAGTAAAGTCCTGTTTTAAGTTACTCTTGGAGTCTGTGTATTAATTAACTAAACAACCCACAGACTTTACAGTCCCCGGCGCAGTACCGCCTGCTCTTGGTGGCGACGGGTTTACAGTCGCGGGTGAGGTTAGCGAACAGGGAGGGGGGCGGGACCTTAAGGGTGGATAGGCCGCAGGTGGTACGCGGTGGGCGGTTTAAAGGCTGCTGGTTGTCGACTGTGAGTGGGGGGAGGGGTCCACCGTATGCCAAAGTGACACTTTGAAGGTGGGATTGGAAGTCCAGCCTTAGTAGGACGGCAGCGCAGAGCTGGGGCAGGACGAGGAGTTTAAAATTTTTATACTCCGTGCCCCTAACTGACAGGGTCACAACACAGTAGCTGCTGATGTCTGTAGAATGGGACCTCGACGCCATCGAGATCCGGTTGCGCGTTGGCCGGACAGTGAGGGAGTAGTGGCTCACCGTGTCTGGATGGATGAAACTCTCCGTGCTTCCGCTGTCGAACAGGCAGGTCATGGCTTGGCCGTTTACTTTGATGTCCATCATGGACTTGGACAGGTGATGCGGGCGAGCTTGGTCCAGTGTGACGGAGGCTAGTGTATGGCTGAGCGAGCTGCTGTAGTCTGCGGGTGAGGCGGTGGTCGGGTCTGGAGACAAGGTGGCGGTCGAGTGTGGTGGACAAAATGGCGGCGCCCACGACGTTGAATAAAATGGCGGAGAAGATGGCCACCCCCACAACTCACATGAGGCACTGCTGGCGTCGGTGGCCTTGATCAAAGATGGCCGCCCCACGACTCACACGAGGGGATACTGGCATCTGTGGCCTTGATGAAAGATGGCCACCCCCACAACTCGCATGAGGCACTGCTGGCGTCTGTGGCTCTCCCCCTGCAGGCCTTCGCGAAGTGGCCTTTCTTGTGACAGTCGGAGCAAGTCGCGTTTCTTGCAGGGCAGCGCGTCCTCGGGTGTTTCGCCTGGCCACAGAAGAAGCAGCCGGCGGCCCGATCGCGGGGCTCCGATGTCGCAGCCGGTACCGGGGGTGGCGGTCCCGATCGGTTCTGGGACGCCGACGCTGAGGTAGGTCCCAGAGGCGGCGGTGCGAGGGGTATTGCGGCCGGGGTCGGGCCCGAGTCCCAGGGTCGCGCAGCACAGTACCTGGAGTACGCCTCAAGGTCCCGATGGGCCACTTCCAGAGAGCGAGCGAGGGCTGCAGTTATATTCAGGTCGAGGTCCTTTGATTCGAGCAGTCTTTGCCGTGAGTAGTCGGACCGAAGGCCTTTCACGAAGGCATCGCGGATATTCCCTTCAGTATTTTCTGCAGCCGTTACAGCTTTAAAGTCACAGTCCCTGCCGAGTGTTTGTAGCGCCCGTAAAAATTCATCTACAGACTCTCCTGGCTGCTGCGAGTGGGATCTCTGGAGATGTCTGGCATACATAGAATTTACCGGGCCCCAGTACTGCTCTTTCAGCAGGTTGAGGGCGGCCTTGTATGTAGCAAGGTCCCGGATGAATGCAAATACTTTAGGGCTCACCTGGGCGGTCAGAACTCTTAGTTTGGATCCCGGAGGCACGCCGGATTCTCCCAGGTAGGATTCGAAACAGCTCAGCCAGTGTTCGAAGTCGAGGGCTGAGTTCGTTGCCTGAGGGTTTAGATCCAGGTACGGCGGTCGGAGTGCTCGCAGCCAGGCCGGCTGCTGTGGCTGTTGTAGCTGGCCGTTTGGCTGGTCGTTTGGCTGCTCCGATCCACTCATTTCAAAATTTAGCCAATAAAATTGATATACCTATCAATTCATCCAATGAAAAGCGACGAGTTAAGATAGTAACTATAGGTTTTTATTGGCTAAATAACAAAGCCCACCCTCGTGGGTGATCGGGTCCAACAAGGAGGAATACCAGCCAGTCGACCACCTTTATACCTGGGCAAGCAGGCGGAGCCATGGGCGGAGTCAGCTGTGGTCAGCCCAGGTATAACAGCGTGACAAGAGGTGACCTTGTGTAGTGATACAACAGTGTAAACAGTGATAACCATAGTGTAACGATATAAACAGTGATAACCATAGTGTAACGATAGTGAACAATAAAAGTGGTTTACCACAGCGTCCAAGCAGCACGCGCACACGTCAGGTGCGGGGCGCGCCTGTTGCCATTTTATTGAGGGCATTAGCATCGGCGTTGGGAGCGTGCACCCTAAGTATACAGAGAGCGCAGATTGTGACATCAATCAGCTTTGACGCCAGTACTGCAATTTTTGACCTCAACGCTGGAGCTAATGCCCTCTGTTAACCTTGCACAGCTGAACATGCATTCAGCAGTATTTAAAGGGAGCATCACCTACTTACAGGTTAGTTGCTGATTGATTTCTACTAGCTGTTCTGAGTTTGTAGAAGTGTTTGGTGATTTCTAGACTTCTTTAAATCAAATCAAATCAAATCAAATCAACTTTTATTGTCATTGTTAGTGCACAAGTGCAGTACAACGAACTGTCGGCTTGCGGCTCCCGAGAGTGTACATTTAGATTAAGACATTTAAACATTCAACATACATTTGGCTTGTAATACATTAACATAAACATAACCATAATAAAGTGCATTGGCAGATGTGCAGGCTTTAGAGTTTATTTGTGGAGTTCAGTAGGATGACAGCCCTGGGAAAGAAGCTGTTCCTAAATCTGGTCGTACGGGTGCGAATGCATCTGTAGCGTCTCCCAGATGGCAGGAGGGCGAACAGACTGTGGCTGGGGTGGGTAGGGTCTTTGATGATGGACCGTGACCTCCGTAAACAGCGTTTCTGGTATATGTGCTCTATGGTCGGTAGCCGGGTGCCGGTAATGCATTGGGCAGTTTTGACTACCCGCTGCAGGGCTTTCCGGTCATAGTAGCTACAGCTGCCATACCATACTGTGATACAATTTGTCAGGATGCTCTCTATTGTGCAGCGGTAAAAGTTAGAGAGGATCAGGGGTGACAGGTTACATCCCTTCAGCCTCCTTAGGAAATATAGGCGCTGCTGGGCCTTCTTCACCAGAGAGGAGGTATTGAGGGACCAGGAGATGTCTTCCGTGATGTGGACTCCGAGGAACTTAAAGCTGTCCACCCTTTCCACCACAGCCCCATTGATGTGGATGGGGGTGTGACTTCCGCCTTTAGACTTCCTGAAGTCCACAATGATTTCTTTGGTTTTCTTGATGTTAAGGGCCAGGTTGTTATCGGCGCACCACTTCATGAGATGCTGGACCTCCTCCCTGTAGGCTGACTCATCGTTGTTGGTGATCTGGCCTACTACCGTGGTATCATCCGCAAACTTGATGATGGTGTTGCAACCATGAACAGCCACACAGTCGTGGGTGAAGAGGGAGTAGAGGAGGGGGCTCAGCACACATCCTTGTGGGGCCCCTATGTTCAGGGTCAAGGGGGGGGGGAGGTGTGGTTACCTAATTTGACAGACTGGGGTCTGTTTGTTTGGAAGTCCAGGGTCCAGTTGCAGAGGGAAGTGTTCAGGCCAAGAGTTTGGAGTTTGGTGGCCAGCTTGTTGGGGACGATAGTGTTGAATGCTGAGCTGTAGTCTATGAACAGCATTCTGATGTAGGTCTCCTTACCATCTAAGTGATTCAATGCCGAGTGTAGAGCAGTTGTGATTGCATCCTCCGTTGATCTGTTTGCACGATAGGCAAACTGGTGTTGGTCAAGAGAGGCGGGAACACTGGCTTTGATGTGAGCCAGGACCAGTCTCTCGAAACACTTCATTATGATGGGTGTGAGTGCGACAGGTCGATAGTCGTTCAGGCATGTCACAGCCATTTGTTTTGGCACAGGAATAATGGTAGCGGCCTTGAAGCATGTAGGGACTACTGCCTGGGCCAATGACAGATTGAAGATGGCGGTGAAGACATCAGCCAGCTGATCAGCACATTCCTTGAGTACCCGTCCAGGGATGCTATCCGGTCCAGCAGCCTTTCGTGTGTTCACCCCGCGTAGAACACCCCTTACGTCGGAGGTCTAAAGTCTACAAGAAGTGGTGTGGCTTATGCTCAAGGACTTGGTACAGACTTACAAGGGTTCTGCTCAGACCAGTTGCTCCCAGACATGGGTGCAATAGTTTGTATCCCCCTTGGCCTGCAGCATGACAGGGAGAATGAGCACAGGTGGCACGGAGCAGGACAAGTTGCTAGAAGAGGCAGGAGGAGGAGGGGAGAAGGGCTTTCAGCAGGAGGCCATATCCACCCAGGGTCTTCAAGGAGCAATTCTCCTGCCTCAACCTCAGCAACGAACTGTGTGTGCGACGTCTCAGTTTTACTAAGGAGGCACTCATGGGAATCTGCCACCTGCTGCAGGCAGACCTGCAGCCTCAGTCCGGGGGAGGACGGTGTTGCCAGTGGCTGTAAAGGTGAACATTGCCTTCAACTTCTCCACATCGGGCTCCTTCCAGGCTGGAGCAGACGACATCTGTAACATCTCCCAGTTCGCTGCCCACTCACTAACTTCTACCGCTGCACTATAGAGAGCATCCTGACAAACTGTATCACGGTATGGTACGGCAGCTGTAGCTCCCATGACCGGAAAGCCCTGCAGCGGGTAGTCAAAACTGCCCAACGCATTACCGGCACCCGGCTACCGACCATAGAACATATATATCAGAAACGCTGCCTACGGAGGGCACGGTCCATCATCAAAGACCCTACCCACCCCAGCCACAGTCTGTTCGCCCTCCTACCATCTGGAAGACGCTACAGATGCATTCACACCCGTACGACCAGATTTAGGAACAGCTTCTTTCCCAGGGCTGTCATCCTACTGAACTCCACAAATAAACACTAAAGCCTGCACATCTGCCGATGCACTTTATTATGGTCATATTTATGCTAATATATATGTACAAATGTATGTTGAAATGTTTAAGTGTCCTAATCCAAATTGTACACTCTCGGGAGCCGCAAGCCTACATTTCGTTGTACTGCACTTGTGCACTAACAATGACAATAAAAAAAAAAGTTGATTTGTGAGTGAGGCTCTATACGCAAGGAGGTGAATACAATTCATTCTCTCTTGCCAGAGGGAAGCAGGCAGAGTGAGCATGCAGCTTCACCAGGACAGCAGGCTTCCCCATGCTGCAAGGTGCCATTGACTACACACACGTCGCTTTGCGGGCGCCTCATCTCAATTCGGAGATGTACCACAACCGGAAGGGATTCCACTCCCTCAATGTCCAGCTGGTGTGCGACCATACTCAGCGCATGAAGCAGGTCAATGCTCGGTACCCTGGCAGCAGTCATGATGCCTTCATTCTGCGGCAGTCTGCTGTTCCATCAACATTTGAGCCACTACGACAAACCAGAGGGTGGCTACTGGGCGACAAGAGCTATTCACTGACCACCTGGCTCATGACTCCTCTGCACAACCCATGCACATGTGGGCAGCATGCATATAACGAGAGCCATGCTGCCACACAGAATCTTATAGGCCAGACCACTGGTGTCCTTAAACAATGCTTCCGCTGCCTGGACAGCAGTACTCACCAGAGCACATCTCAAGATTCATCGTGGTCTGCTGCATGCTCCACACCCTCGCCATCATGAGGGCATAGCCCTTGCCACCAGGCATATGGTGACCAGCTGAGGAGGAAGAGGAGGAGGAAGAGGAGGAGGAGGAAGCTGCAGGGAGGAGGCAACCTTAGACAGCCTCTTTCTGCCCGGGCTGTCCGTAATCGACTCACCTGACATTGGTACCAGTGAATGCAACCCCAATTCCACCTTCATCAATAGTCCAACACCTTACCTTCCCTCTGTTACTGACCATCACAGCGTCCTCTTAGCCAAAATGCTACAATATAAGCCACCACAAAACAAACATTCCAAACCAATTTTATGAATCAACCATTACAACATTTCATTCAAAGGTCAATTAATCACCCTTGTGCATTCCCTTAGTGCTTTTGTTCCGTGTGCCTTTGCCTGTCCTAGTACTCCTATGCAGTGCTACCCCAGTGGCAGCAGCATGGCTGGTGGAAGGCTGCTGACTTTCAGTGGGGGGGACTGCAGATGGCCTTGTAGGATGACCTCAAGCAGCTCTGTGCCTAGTAGGCCGGGCTTCGGTCTGCAGCATCTTGCATGGGTGGCAGCAGTCTGGGCTGGCTGGCTGACGGCAAAAGCAAGGGCATTGGTGGAGTGGCAGTGGTTGGAGGGTGAATGCTGTCATCCTGAGAGGACAGACAGCAGGTTCATCCTCCACAGATCCATTGCCACTCCCCCGGCGCAACGCATCAGCAATCCTAGTAATCTTCTGGCAGACAGAATGCTGGACTGCTGTGACACCCTGCAAGCCTCTTTCAACCCTGGTAAACCCAGCCATGATGGCAGCAGTCTGAGCTTGCATGACTTAAGTCTGAGCTTCCATTGCAGCACTCAGACATTGGTTGACTTCTGCTTGTGCTGCAATGGAAGCTGAGACATCGGCCATCAGACACTGCATGATGGTTCATTCTACAAATGCGCTACTGGATCTGCCCACCCCTTCCATGCTGGATAGGATGGGCACCAAGCTCTGCGCAAAGCCCTGTGAAAGGTTGGAGCTGGACTCTTCCATGCTCCTTGACATTGCATTCAGGCTTTCTAGTAGGCTTGCCAATGCACCAAGCATTTAGTTGTGTATACCCATCAGCTTTATTCTGTAGGCTGCACCATCAAAGTCCTCATCTGAGTTCTGTGCAGTAGAACTTGTGTGTGACCTCACCAGCCGGGGAGCTGGCACTTGTGCTACCCTTTCCCCCTGCCCTGGCTGCAGGTCACTTGTGCCCGGTGTCTCACCATGTGCAGATCATGCATCTAACCTATCCTCTAAAGTACATGGAGTGTCAGTATCTGAGCCAGTGGCTGTAAGTGTGAAATCGAGTGACGGTGCTGTATCTTCTGCATCACTGCCTTCATCCTCTTGCATTACCTGCTTCTCCACCAGTGCCTGGCCAGGTTGCAGTTCTTGGCTACCTGAAAGGAAAAAGACACAAGGGTAAGGTTGTGGTGAGGGGAGATGGGGAAAGCAAGAGCTGCATGCTTACACCATCTGCAGCTTATAAATCAGAAAAGATTGTGGGATGAGGGGCAAGTGGGATGTAAGAAGGAGGATTAGGTATGAGGATACCATCTTATTCAATTGATTCAGCCTCATCCCTGGCCACGGGCTCAAAAATGTCCCTCCAAGAATGGCCGGTATCATCTCCTCCATCGGGGTAAGGTTATGCAGGCGTGCTTGTGCCTCTTCAGAAACCCCGTGCTGCCTCCTGTTATGTGCCACCTTCTCCTGCAAGAGAGAAGGAAGTGTGTCGTACAATCTGTTCGGGCGATGTGCCTGTCATGGCTGAATAGCTGCCAGCCTGTGCAAGCTGTGAGACGTGGGTGTGAGGCTTGCAGCAGTGCTAAGTGTGTGATGGTAAAGCTATGAATGTTAGGCAAGAGTCATGATTGACAGAGATTGTTGGTAGGTGAGTGAAGGGGGATGTGGTACATTGAGCAGTGTGTGAGCCTTGTGGTTGAGTTAGGAACATAGGAACAGGAGTAGGCCATTGAGCCCCTCGAGCCTGTTCCACCATTCAATGAGACCATGGCTGATCTGCGACCTAACTCCATATACCTGCCTTTGGCCCATATAGATACAGAGAGAGTGTTTCCAGTTGTGGGGAAGAGCATAACTAGAGGCCATCAATATAAGATAGTCACCAAGAAATCAAATGGGGAATTCAGAAGAAACTTCTTTACCCAGAGAGTGGTGAGAATGTGGAACTCGGTACCATAGGGAGCAGTTGAGGCAAATAGTATAGATGTGTTTAAGGGGCAGCTAGATAAGCATATGAGGGATAAGGGAATAGAGGCTTATGCTGATAGAATTAGTTGAGGAAAGAGGGGAGGAGGCTTGAGTGGAGCATAAATGCTGGCATGGACTGGTTGGGCCGAATGGCCTGTTTCTGTGCCAGATATCCTATCTAATCCTATGTAATTCCTTAATACAGGAAACTTTGTGATATCCGGCACCGACGGGACCGGCGTGTTGCCGATCTATCAAAACTGCCGGACATACAAAGTTAATGTTGAAGCATACGGAGGTTTTCATCTCCGTATCTGACAACAAACACTGTTGCTTAGCAACAGCTTCTAAAGAGTCGGCTGCAGCTGCAAGCATCTCTAGCTGAAGCTGTTGCTATAGCTACAGATCTTGCAGTGCCTGACTGGGAAAAAAAAAGAACGAGAACTAAAAAAACTTATAGAAAACGGCTCCTGATTTTTGCCGTTAGAACGAGTATTCCGGACATACAACCTCTGGATAAACCAAAGTTTCCTGTACAGTACCTTTAATTAACAAAAAGCTATCAATCTCTGATTTAAAATTAACAATTGATCTAGCATCAATTGCCATCTGCAGAAGAGAGTTCCAAACTTCTACCACCCTTTATGTGTAGAAGTGTTTCCTAATTGCACTCCTGAAAGGTCTGGCTCTAATTTTTAGACGATGCCCCCTAGTCCTAGAATCCCAACCAGCGGAAATAGTTTCTCTCTATTTACCCTGTCTGTTCCCCTTAATATCTTGAAAACTTCGATCATATCACCCCTTAACCTTTAAATTCTAGGGAATACAACCCTAATTTGAAGTCCGGGTATCAGTCTGGCAAACCTATGCTGCACTCCTGCCAAGGCCAATATACACTTCTTAAGGTGTGACACCCAGAACTGCTCACAGTACTCCAGGTGTGGTCTAACCAGGGTTTTGTATAGCTGCAGCATAACTTCGGCCCCCTTGTATTCTCGTCCTCTAGATATAAAGGCCAGCATTCCATTGACCTTTTAAATTATTTTCTGTACCTGTTCATGACATTTTAATGATCTATGTACCTGGGCCCCAAGTCTCTTTGGACTTCACTGTTTTTAGCTTTTCATCAATTAGAAAGTATCCTGTTCTATCTTTTTTAGCATGACCTACCTCTTACAAATCCATCTCTCTCTGATCAACTGAAAATTTTCGAGGTTTCCAGTCACCCTATCCTTAATTATAGACATTAGCAATTTCCCGACAAAAAATGTTAGGCTAACTGGCCTATAATTCCCTGGTTTCCCTCTCTCGCCATTCTTAAATAGTGGAGTGATATGTGCAATTTTCCAATCTAAAGGAACGGTTCCTGAATCAAGAGGGGGTAATATACAGTACTGGATGGATTGAGGACTGGTTAAAGGGCAGAAAACAGAGAGTAGGAATAAACGGGTCATTTTCGGGTAGGCAGGCTGTAACTAGTGGGGTACTGCAAGGATCAGTGCTTGGGCCTCAGCTATTCACAATCTATATCAATAATTTGGATGAGGGGCCAAATGTAATATATCCAATTTTGCTGATGATACAAAGCTGGGTGGGAATGTAAATTGTGAGGAGGATGCAAGGAGGTGTCAAGGGGATATAGACAGGCTAAGTGAGTGGGCAAGAACATGGCAAATGGAATATAAAGTGGAGAAATGTGAAGTTATCCACTTTGGTAGGAAAAATAGAAAAGCAGAGTATTTTTTAAATGGTGAGAGATTGGGAAATATTGGTGTTCAGAGGGTCCTGGGAGTCCTTGTACATGAATCACTGAAAGTTAACATGCAGGTACAGCAAGCAATTAGGAAAGCAAATGGTATGTTGGCCTTTATTACAAGAGGACTTGAGTATAAGAGTAAAGACGCCTTACTGCAATTATAAAGGGCCCTGGTGAGACCACACCTGGAGTATTGTGTACAGTTTTAGTCGCCTTACCTAAGGAAGGATATACTTGCCATAGAGGGAGTGCAACGAAGGTTCACCAGGCTGGTTCCTGGGATAGGGGGATTGTCCTATGAGGAGAGATTGAGTAGACTAGACTTATATTCTCTAGAGTTTAGAAGAATGAGAGGTGATCTCATTGAAATATACAAAATTCTTACAGGGCTTGACAGGGTAGATGCAGGGAGGATGTTTCCCCTGGCTGGGGAGTCTAGAACCAGGGGTCACAGTCTCAGAATAAGGGGTCAGCCATTCAGGACTGAGATGAGGAGAAATTTCTTCACTCAGAGTGTGGTGAATCTTTGGAATTCTTTACCCCAAAGGGCTGTGGAGGCTCAGTCGTTGAATATATTCAAGACAGAGATCGATAGATTTCTGAATATTAAGGGATATGGGGTTAGTACAGGAAAGTGGAGATGAGTTAGAAGATCAGCCATGATCTTATTGAATGGCGGAGCAGGCTCGAAGGGCCAAATGGCCTACTCCTGTTCCTATTTCTTGTGTTCTTATGTAAGAGAACTTTGGAAGATAATAGTTAGGGCATCTGCAATGTACTCACCTACTTCCTTTAAAACGTTAGGATGGAAACCATCTGGTCCTGGGGATTTGTCACTCTTTATTGCCATTATTTTTTCATTACTGTTACTTTACTTATGTTAATTTTATTGAGTCCCTGTCCCTGATTTAATATTAGTTTCCTTGAGATTTCTGGCATGCTATCCTCTTCCTCTACTGTAAATACTGACGCAAAGTAATTATTCAACATGTCCGCCATTTCCTTATTATCATTACAATATCATCGCTTTCAGTTTTTAAGGGGCCAACATTGCTCCGCTTTTTCTCAATATAATTGAAAAACTCTTTGTATTGATTTTGACATCCCTTGCAAGTTTCTTTTCATACTTCCTTTTTGTAGCTCTTACTATCTATTTTGTGACCCTTTGCTGTTCTTTGTATAAGAACATAAGAACATAAGAAATAGGAGCAGGAGTAGGACAATCGGCCCCTCGAGCCTGCTCCGCCATTCAATAAGATCATGGCTGATCTGATCCTAACCGCCAATCCACTATCACAGAACCATCTCCTGAATCTAACAGAATTAGACACAAGAAATAGGAGCAGGATCAGGCTACACGGCCCCTGGGCTCGCTCCGCTACCCACAGGGCCATGTCCGATCCGAACCTAGACTCATGTCCAAATTCCTGCCCGCTCCCCATAACCCTTAATTCCCTTTACTTCTAGGAAACTGTCTATTTCTGTTTTAAATTTATGTAATGATGTAGCTTCTACAGCTTTTTGGGGCAGCATATTCCATGGACCGACCACCCTCTGAGTGAAGTAGTTCCTCCTCATCTCAGTTTTGAAAGAGCAGCCACTTATTCTAAGACTATGCCCCCTAGTTCTAGTTTCACCCATCATCGGGAACATCCTCCCCGCATCCACCCGATCCAACCCCTTCACAATCTTATATGTTTCAATAAGATCGCCTCTCATTCTTCTGAACTCCAATGAGTAGAGTCCCAATCTACTCAACCTCTCCTCATATGTCCATCCCCTCATCCCCGGGATTAACCGAGTGAACCTTCTTTGTACTGACTCGAGAGCAAGTATGTCCTTTCTTAAGTATGGACACCAAAACTGTATGCAGTATTCCAGGTGCGGTCTCACTAATACCTTGTACAACTGAAGCAATACCTCCCTATTTTTATATTCTATCCCCCTAGCAATGAAAGCCAACATTCCATTGGCCTTCTTAATCACTTGCTGCACCTGCATACTAACCTTTTGAGTTTCGTGCACCAGGACCCCCAGATCCCTTTGTACTTCAGTACTTTCCAGTTTCTTGCCATTAAGATAATAACTTGCTCTACGATTTTTCCTGCCAAAGTGCATAACCTCACACTTTCCAGTATTGTATTCCATCTGCCAAATCTCTGCCCACTTACTTAGCCTGCCTATGTCCCCTTGCAGGTTTTTTATGTCCTCCTCACTCACTACTTTCCCCCCCATCTTAGTATCATCTGCAAACTTTGATATGTTACACTCGGTCCCCTCCTCCAAATCATTAATATAGATTGTAAAGAGTTGGGGACCCAGCACTAACCCCTGCGGAACACCATTAGTTACTGATTGCCGGTCTGAGAATGAACCATTTATCCCAACTCTCTGCCTTCTGTTAGATAGCCAATCCTCTATCCATGCCAGAATATTACCCCCAATCCCGTGATTTTTTATCTTAAGCAATAATCTCCTGTGTGGCACCTTGTCAAATGCCTTTTGGAAGTCTAAATACACTACGTCCACTGGTTCCCCTTTATCCACCCTATATGTTACTTCCTCAAAGAACTCCAGCAAATTTTAAAGAATGGTATCTTTCCCATTCACCAGGATCTGTGCTATTTTTTGCCTTTTTGTATGCTTTTTCTTTTAGTTTTAGTTTTATGCTGTCCCTTACCTCGTTAGTCATTCATGGCTGGGTTTTTTTTTTGGCAAGTAGAGTTCTTGCCGCTCAGGGGTATAAATTGGTTCTGTATCACCTTAAATTCTTTTTTGAACATTTCCCACTGATCTTCTGTTGTTTTACCCATTAATAGATTTACCCAGTTTACTGTGGACAGTCTCTGTCTCATCCCATTGAAGTCGGCCTTACCTAAATCTAGAATCTTAGTAGCTGTTTCGTGTTTCTCCCTTTTAAACGCTACGTTGAACTCGATCATGTTATGATCGCTATTGGATAAACATTCATGCACAGTTAGGCTGTTAACTAAATCTGGCTCGTTACTCATTACTAAATCTAATATTGCATGCCCCCTTGTTGCCTCTGAGACATATTGTTGTAGAAAACTATCCCGGACACATTCAAGACATTCATTACTTTTCTGACAGGTGCTAGTCTGCTTATCCCAATCTATATGAAAGTTAAAATTCCCCATTAAAACCACTCTGCCTTTGCTACACGCATGTCTAATCTCTGCATTTATACAATCTAGCACTTTACAGCTGCTACCAGGGGGCCTATATACAACTCCCACCACAGTCTTAAATCCTTTCCTATTTCTTAATTCTACACATAAAATCTCCACTGCCTGCTTACCTCTCTTTACATTCTTTCTTATCATTGAAGTGATTTCATCTTTAATCTGCCATTTTCCCCAACTTTCCTGTAGGCCTTATAACCTGGTATATGTAGTTCCCAGTCTTGACCGTCTTGCAGTTGTAAGGATATGGCATTTGAAGATGAATTCACTGACCTTGATCACTCGTGTGAGGTCATTAACCTTCTTGCGGAGCTGCATCCATGTCCTCGGAGCACAACGGCGGGCAGCACGGTGGCATAGTGGTTAGCACTGTTGCCTCACAGTGCCAGGGACCCGGGTTCAAATCCGGCCTCGGGTGACTGTCTGTGTGGAGTTTGCACATTCTCCCCATGTTTGCGTGGGTTTCCTCCGGGTGCTCCGGTTTCCTCCCACAGTCCAAAGATGTGCGGGTTAGGTTGATTGGCCATGATAAAAATTGGCTCTTAGTGTTAGGGGGGATTAAATACATGGGGTTACGGGGTTACGGGGATAGGGCTTGGGTGGGATGGCTGTCGGTGTAGGGACCGGGTGCTAGGGTTTGGATGATCAGCCATGATCTCGTTGAATGGCGGGAGCAGGCTCGAAGGGCCAAATGGCCTACTCCTGCTCCTATCTTCTATGTTTCTATGCTCCCATTGCCTTTTCCAATTTTGCCTGAAGGACCTCCTGGCCCCCTGTGGATACAGGGCCTCTCTCCTCATGTCCATCTCCTGCACCAAGACCTCGAGTGCTGCATCTGAGAACCTTGGGGCATGCTCTCGCCCCTGTTTTGCCATCAGTTCTTCTTCTTCCTGCTTACACTTTGTACCCCAGCCAGTCAAATCACTTGCTGCAGCCAGAATACACCTCCCATTCAAGAGGGGCAGGCTAGCTTTAATTGGTGCTAGCCTTGTACGAACTTGGGCTCCCTGCTGAGCATGCAGTTGGCGTGCTGCCTGCATCATTTTGAATGGGCGCAGGTTGCTCCTGCATCGCTACCCCCGTGCCCGTTTTCAAGGGCAATCGAATTTTTAGCCCTTTAAGCTTTCAAACTGGTTGTCAGCCAATTAGTGTGAATTGCCACAATGTTAGGTTGGAAACTGCAAGACTAGTGCACTCTATGCTGTTGTTCTATACTTAATGATAATTGAAGTTTTCACTGCTGATTTAAAAAACGGTTTTTACCAGGTGCCTTTCAGTTTTTATTTCTATCCATAAAATCTGGGGAACGTTGGGGGGAAAATCTAAGGCCCGATTTTAGCCCAGAGCGAGAAACGGGTGGGTGAGCGGGGTTGAGGCAAGCACCAAACTCCCCTGATCTTGGCAGCATGCGGCCCAGGTGATCTACATGTCCCCAGTCAGTTGCCCACCTGAAACCAGCAGGAAACCAGCAGCACGGTGGCATAGTGGTTAGCACTGTTGTCTCACAGCGCCAGGGACCCGGGTTCGAATCTGGCCTCGGGTGACTGTCTGTGTGGAGTTTGCACATTCTCCCCGTGTTTGCGTGGGTTTCCTCCAGGTGCTCCGGTTTCCTCCCACAGTCCAAAGATGTGCAGGTTAGGTTGATTGGCTATGATAAATTGACCCTTAGTGTTAGGGGGATTAAATACGTGGGGATAGGGTGGGATATGTGTTGGTGCAGGGGTTACGGGGATCGGGTGGGATATGTGTCGGTGCAGGCTCGATGGGCCGAAATGGCCTCTATCTGCACTGTGGGGTTTCTGTGATTTCTGTGAAACGGCAGCTGGCTAGCGGGCAGGACGGGAATATCAGGCGGAAGGAGGTCACTGGCCAGGACCAAAGGGATCGTCAACGGCACTCAGGTACGTCTTGGGGAGGGAGTTTTGAGAGTATTTAGTGATTGAATGGGGGGAGCCAAGGGATCCCTAAATGTTCCTTATGAGCCCCGGATAAGCACTCTTGTTCCTCCTGGTCCCACAAGGAAAGTAATAAAAAATAAAAAAGCTAACCTCTCTGGACCTCTTCTGACACCAGCTCCTCTTCCCGCGAGCACTCGGGCCTCAGTGGCATCATTGGAGCCTGATCTAGATATTTAAAGAAGGACGCCGCCAGTTTCAGGTGAGTGTTCCTTCCACCTGCTCAGAAGAACAGGTTAAAACTGAAGACTGTGGGAAGACGGCGTGTAAGCCTTCCATCTGATTATAACTGCATGCTGGCCCAGTGTAAACCAAGCAGGCAGAGGGTTACAATCACCCCTAGGAAAGCCAGCATGGATTTGTTAAAGGCAAATCGTGTTTAACTAACTAGATTGAGTTTTTTGATGAGGTAACAGAGAGGGTTGATGAGGGCATTGCGGTTGATATGGTTTACATGGACTTCCGAAAGGCGTTTGATAAAGTGCCACATAATAGGCTTGCCAGCAAAGTTGAAGCCCATGGAATAAAAGGGACAGTGGCAGCATAGATACGGAATTGGCTAAGTGACAGGAAACAGAGAGTAGTGGTGAACAGTTGTTTTTCAGACTGGAGGAAGGTATACAGTGCTGTTCCCCAGGGGTCGGTACTAGGACCACTGCTTTTCTTGATATATATCAATGACATGGACTTGGGTGTACAGGGCACAATTTCAAAATTTGCAGATGATACAAAACTTGGGAGTATAGTGAACAGTGAGGCTTCAAGAGGACATAGACAGGCTGGTGGAATGGGCAGACACGTGGTAGATGAAATTTAATGCAGGAAAGTGCAAAGTGATCCATTTTGGTAGGAAGAACGAGGAGAGGCAATATAAACTAAAGGGTACAATTCTAAAGTGGGTGCATGAACAGAGAAACCTGGGGGTTATATGTGCACAAATCATTGAAGGTGGCAGGGCAGGTTGAGAAAGCGGTTCAAAAAGCATACGGGATCCTGGGCTTCATAAATTGAGGCATAGAGTACAAAAGCAAGGAAGTTATGATGAACCTTTATAAAATACTGGTTCGGCCTCAACTGGAGTATTGTGTCGAGTTCTGGGCACCGCACTTTAGGAAGGATGTGAAGGCCTTGGAGAGGGTGCAGAAAACATTTATGAGAATAGTTCCAGGGATGAGGGACTTCAGTTGCGTGGATAGATTGCAGAAGCTGGGGTTGTTCTCCTTAGAGCAGAGAAGGTTGAGAGGAGATTTGATAGAGGTGTTCAAAATCATGAGGGATCTGACAGAGTAGATAGAGGGAAACTGTTCCCATTGACAGAAGGGTCGAGAACTAGAGGACACAGATTTAAGGTGATTGGCAGAAGAACCAAAGGCAACATGAGGAAAAACTTTTTTACGCAGCGTGTGGTTATGATCTGGAATGCACTGCCTGAAAAGGTGGTGGCGGCAGATTCAATCACTGCTTTCAAAAGGGAATTGGATAAGTACCTGAAGGAAATAAATTTGCAGGGCTACGGGGGAAGGGCAGGGGAGTGGGACTAGATGAAATGTTCGCGCAGGGAGAAAACATGGGCTCGACGGGCCGAATGGCCTCCTTCTTTGCTGTAACCATTCTATGATTCTATATAGTCCAAAAACCATGGTAAATCAGAGAAAACCAGTTTTTATTAATATTACTAAACCTCAAGAACCCAAGCAAGAAACATACACGGCACAGTTATGCCAAATGACCACCCACCATTATTACACAATTCATAGACACCACTTTTATGGGTTTCAGTAATATCCTCTTCTCCCTAATTCTCCCAAGAATAATGTTGACCTGCATAGGATCCTATCCCCATCCAGATCTTCAGTTTAAGATAGTTTAAAGGATCTTCAACTCCACCTGCTCTGAAAGAAATGAATTATTATACTTTCACTCCACCCGACCAAATCAGAGAATCTTTGCTCCATCCTTTGGTTTACACACACTAATCTGGTCATTTTGGCCCCTATTCTCTTGGAGCCCATCCAATAATAACATAAATAGTGAAATGGATTTGGTGTCTTTTGTTGATTTGCTATGATGGGCATTTGTATAAAGATAGAATTTTGACAAGCTACTGTTCATTCAGTAAGACATTGGCACAGAACAACCAAAGACACCACACGCATATTTTACTAGGAAGTGGTATCACTATCAGAATAGGCAATGGGGTACATTTTCATCTTCACCACATGGCAAATAATCTGGCAGAGCGGATCGCCTCTTCATAATAGAAACCGACCAATTTTCCTTCCACTTTTCTTTATTGCGATTGCAGATATCTGGTTGGGAGGATAGTTCCTGCTCATTGACAGTGGCCCTCCAAGTCTCAGATGAAACCAGACATTCATTATTTGCAAGATATGGAACCTGACTGATGTGAGTAAGGCAGCATTATTTAATGAACCTCATTCATACCAAACAGCTAAGTGTAATAGCCCTGTTCTTGCAAACCTGTTCAATGGTTTCCTCCAATGCCACAAAGTAGACAAGCTGAGCTTTGGCACATGATGCCTTTATCAATCAGTGTTGCAGTGCTCCCAGTGTATCCTAGTACTTGGCTATGATGGTGCTTTCCATTTTCAGTTCTATAGTAGGCTGCAAAGAAAAGGAAACCTCCAGGGCAGAGGTCAAATTAGGACTGGCCGTAAATGTATTATGAGGTACAAAACATGGTTTAACACAATTTAAACTCGCACTGACATTACGGGCTTGATTTTGCCAGGCCCGAGGAGGCGGGATTGGAGGTGTGCGAGGTGTTAAAATGGCAAAAAAATGGCGGACGGCTCCGATCCCGCCTCCAGCCCACCTTCGAGCAATTTTCCCAGAATCGGGGTTTCAGACCCCGTTTCCATCCCGCCTCCAAGAGGCGGGATAGGCCCTTAAGGCCCTTAACAACCAGTTAATTGCCTCTATAATCCCATTTTGAGAGGCCTTTCTGATTTTGCCACTTTTCCCACGTCCTGCACGTCTCCTCTGGAACACGCCAGTTAATCCTGGTGGCCTCACAAGTGGACTGCTTACTAACAGCTGCTGCTCCACCATTAAAAAAGAGTTTTCACCAATGATCATTTGCAGGTGGCAGAACTTTGTTGTCTCAGGTCTGGGGGAACTTTTAGCAGGCATACTCATTGTTGTGGAAGTTTGGAGCCTGACACCCATCTCCAGTGTGACCTCCTGGGAAACTCCTCTCCCCACCTTGACTGAGCACTTCCTCAACTGAGGCATATACCAGAAGCATGGGAACGATTTATTTCCTTTCCTCCTGGACAGCAGATTCGGATGGAGACCAGCCACAACAGCAGCAGAACCATGAACAACAGCAGCAGCAACAACAGGAGCGCCAAGCTGCTGCTCACCCAGAAGGCGCACAGGCCAGAAGCTGCACAGGCCAGAAGGCACCAGCACGTGATCACATTGCTGATCGGGATGCAAGGGACGCACTCATGTTGGCCAGATTTGCTTAGCCTACACAATCAAACACTTTTGCCTCACACCTTCTTACCAGAGCATCGACAATGGATGAGAACTGGCGGATTCCTATCACTCTGACCACTATACTGACAATTGCAAGTCGCCCTAAGCCCTCAATTTGGAAGTCCCATTTGCGAGATGACACAGGCCACAACTTCAACAGTTTGCCATCAAATCAGTTTATCATAACATTACAAGGATGGCTTGTCAAAATTCAATACAACAGAACACCCAAGTGACTACCCTTGTGACTACTTGTGCATTATCTTCCTCTTACGCGTGCTGCTATGTGGTGCTTCCCCTGTGGCTTCAGCAGATGTGGAGGCCCCTTGCTCACCTTTCATGCTGCTCCTGTCTCGACACCTTTGGCGGGCGTCCTCTGGGGTTGCGAGCCGGTGAGGGCTCTGCAACAGTCTGCTGCTCCTGCGGCTGTGCAGGGGCTGAGACGCTCATCTCAGTTGGGTGAGGACTCTGGTGGGGCTCTGACCGAGGGCTTTGCAGTGGCATGGTCGTGTGAGTGCTTGGAGAGGAGCCCCCACTTCCTTGTTGTCTGCCACCAACATCCCTCTCATGGGTCAGCCCCACTTCAGAGCTAGCAAGTGGCTCGACAGCACCTTGCTGCACTTCAGGGGGACCATGAGAATCCATTTCTACACCGGAAGTCCTACTCCAGAGGACTTCCATTAAGGTCTGGTTTCTATTCTCAATAGCTGACTATCGCTCCTCAAGAGATGTCAGTCTATTCTGAACAATGACCATGTTTTCAAGGCCCTGGTGACTAAGCTCCTCCATGGCCGTAGCCATCCTCTCCTCTACCGTAGCCAGCCTTACCATGGAGGTAGCCATCCTTTCCACGGAGGTTGCCATCCTTTCCGTGGTGACGTGTTCATGCGCCAATGCCTCCACAAAGGCTCTGCTCATGTTCGCGATGGACTCCTCCATTCGCTCCACACTCGCAGCGACCCTGGAGACAAAACCTGCCAGAGACTCCTGCACCTGTTCCTGGAGTTCCAGCACCACTCTCCTTCTGGATGGACCCGGAGGCACAGGGTCGACATGCAGCTGAGCCGAGCTGGCAGAGTCCTGCGCCCTCTGACGAGGACTCTCCACTGCTGTTCTTGTCTCCACCATCTGTTGATGCTCACTTGTGAGCTGTGATACACCAGGTGACAACACTGCTCTATCTCGCGAAGGTCCCGCTGGTGTCTGCGCTGGTGCTGGGTGCACCCTCAGAGGTTGCAACTTCCTCTGAGGAGTCTTCAGGCTCAGGCTGTGGGGACGGGGGCTGTCAATGGTCCTGTGGGGGAGTAAAGGAAAGAGTTAGAGATGTGAGGTAAAGGTTGCATGCACATTGAATAGTGCAGATGATCATAATGATTCTGATGCTCTAACAGTTTGACTTATCAGTCACTCATGCAATATCAATGAGAGATGCCAAACTATTCTGTCACCAGCTTGCTGTGATCTGCCCATCTGTCCGTCACCCACTTGCGAATCATCCTCGACACTGGCGATTTCCAGGGCCGCCTTCTCCAAGGTGGTGAGCTGGGCTACTGAGGGTGGCCCTCCTCCTGTCCTCGCTATTTCCCTCTTATTGTGAGCTCTCTTTTCCTGCAATGAGGGACACAAGTGGAGTTTGAGTGAGAATGAAGGAGTGAGTGTAGAGAATCCATAGCATAGATGCTTAGAAGGAGACAAAGGGCCCTCCCTTTGTGTTGTAAGTTGTTGTCATTACATCACAGTGATAGAGCGTGTGAGGGCTGCATGGTCGAATAGTTAAGTGAATGTGACCATAGAGAGAGAGAGGGAATGGGTAAGGGTGCAGGGATGTAAGTGTCAAGTGGGATGTGGAGGAAGAGTTTGGCAAAGCAGAGTGCTGGTGAGGAGAGGTGATGGGGATCAGATTGAGGGTGATGGGAAAGTCATACTTACTTTTCCTGTGCGGAGGTGGTCATGAACCCTCTTCCTGCACTGCAGCCAGGTTCTGCAGCACATAGAGATTGAGTTGACCTCCTGGGCCACTTGCAGCCACACAGCTTTAGTCTGCTGGGGAGGCTTTTTCCTCCCTGAGGAAGGGAAGAGCACCTCCTTATTTGATCTTGCTCCCTCCACCAGAGCTTGGAGCGAGGCCTCATCGAACCTTGGAGCACACGTTGGCCTACTGGTGGACATAGTTGCTGAATGAAGTGATCACAGCAATGGACATAAAGTTTAAAGTCTCCAAAAGAAGCAAAGCTGCTTACAGGCCTTAAATCCAGCAGCATTGATGACGTCATCGGAGGTGGCTTTCTGTATGAAAAGACTCATTGTGCCAGGGGTTTCCACACGCTAGAAATCAAGTGCCCAATTAGGGCAAATCGCACTTTTTTCCCACTTCATATCGGAGTCAAGGTCCTGACACGAAAACCACCTGACACGCCCCAGCCCGCCCCCAATGGTAAAATCGAGCCCTACATGTCTATAAGATGTGACACATAAAAGAAATGAACGGAAAAAAATAAAATTCCCTCCCTGTGCTGCATAAAGAGCTGAGTTTGATGGCAAACTCTGTCTTTAGAATTGATCAAGGTGATAATCCCATTATATTCATACAGTCAAACTTCATATCCAGCCATATTCAACTTAAACTGAGTGCTAAATATGTGGGAAAATTACAAAGCTTAAAAAAAAAACTTGATTCTGCTTTCATAGATACATAGATACACAGAAGATAGGAGCAGGAGTAGGCCATTCGGCCCCTCGAGCCTGTTCTGCCATTTAATGAGATCATGGCTGATCATCCAAATTCAGTACCCTGTCCCTGCTTTCTCCCCATATCCCTTGATCCCTTTAGCTTTAAGAAATATATCTAACTCCTTCTTGAATATATTTAATGAAATGTTGTGTTGTGGCCAACCCACGTGATTTTCACTTGATTGACCTTGTTAAGCCCGCCCAGTGGGCTCAGCAGGCCAATTAAGGGCCACCTGGCAATAAGTGACGTCACAGATTGACATTTCATCTGTCAAGAGCTTTTGACAGATGAAAAATCAGCGTTTGACAGCTCTTTGAAGCTGTCAAACACTGACAATCTGTACACTAAGTTAATTTCTTCCTCTCAGGCTGAGTTAGAGATCTCTCCAGAACAGAAAGCTGAATGCTGCAACTTTTGACAGCTCGCGGCCATTCTGCTTTCTGTGCCAGTGAGATGAGGGACTCCAAAGACCTGAAGAAAGGAAGGCTGTAAAGGTAAGTAAAGGTACGATTTGGACAGGTTCCAGTACGATTTGGACAGGTGGGGCGATTGGGCAGATGCAGTATAATGTGGATAAATGCGAGGTTATCCACTTTGGTGGCAAAAACAGGAAGGCAGATTATTATCTGAATGGCAATAGATTGGGAAAAGGGGAAGTGCAATGAGACCTGGATGTCCTTGTGCAGCAGTTGCTCAAGGTAAGCATGCAGGTGCAGCAGGCGGTTAAGAAGGCAAATGGTATGCTGGCCATCAAAGCGAGAGGATTCGAGTACAGGAGCAAGGATGTCTTGCTGCAGTTGTACAGGGCCTTGGTGAGACCACACCTTGAGTATTGTGTGCAGTTTTGGTCGCCTTATTTGAGGAAGGATGTTCTTGCCATGGAGGGAGTGCAGCGAAGATTCACCAGACTGATACCTGGGATGGCAGGAATGACGTATGAAGAGAGATTGGGTCGATTAGGCTTATATTCGCTGGAGTTTAGAAGAATGAGAGGGGATCTCATTGAAACTTATAAAATTCTAACAGGACTAGACAGACTAGAAGCAGGAAGGCTGTTCCTGATGGCAGGGGAGTCCAGAACCAGGGGTCACAGTCTAAGGATAAGGGGTAAGC
Source organism: Somniosus microcephalus (assembly GCF_052327205.1). Classification (NCBI taxonomy): domain Eukaryota; kingdom Metazoa; phylum Chordata; class Chondrichthyes; order Squaliformes; family Somniosidae; genus Somniosus; species Somniosus microcephalus. The sequence continues at coordinate 168,185,964 of NC_140988.1, forward strand.
CATTTAGGACTGAGATGAGGAGGAATTTCTTCACCCAGAGAGTGGTGAACCTGTGGAATTCTCTACCACAGAAGACAGTTGAGGCCAATTCATTAAATATATTCAAGAAGGAGTTAGATATATTTCTTAAGGCTAAGGGGATCAAGGGATATGGAGAGAAAGCAGGGACAGGGTACTGAATTTGGATGATCAGCCATGATCACATTGAATGGCGAAGCAGGCTGAAGGGGCCGAATGGCCTACTCCTACTCCTATCTTCTATGTTTCTTCTATGTTTCTATGTAATTAAACTTCTTTAAATACTTTACACACACCAAACAACTTACCTCTGCACTCATGCACCCATCACTCACCTGAACACCGGACATCTCGAACCCACCAAGCCCTTCAGCCCGACGGTCCGCCTCGCTAACTTGGCGTGGTGTGGAGCCGTCGGGAATCCCACACTTCAGGAATAAAAATAGGGATTAGGCTAAAAACTAATTCCCTTCCCGCCTCGGGGAGGTGGCTCCCAGCACAGGTCGGGTATCCACCGCCTTTGAAACTGGCATGGAGGCAGGTTGGGGGGGGATGGGTTTGTGCCACCCGATTTCGCAACTTTAAACCCCCACACGCCTCCAAGGCCCAATGAAAACCCTGCCCTGGGTCTCCGCTATGAAGCGCAAAGTCTGACCAGCGAGACCACCCGTTGTGCTCAATGGATGAAACTAATCTGACATTATAGGTGTGAGCCTCTCTGGAATGTGATAAAACCCCCTCCATTATTTGAAAATAATAATGTGATATACTCAATTCTGTTAATTACTTCATTTATACCCCAATTAGTAGACACCAATGAACAATCCCAGAGAGCTTGTGTTGCTGGGAGTTAAACACTTGTGGCCTGATTTTACCTTTGTAGAAATATCATAATTATAAATGAACCTGAGATACCTTTTAAGCCAAGTAGGCAACAATCTTGAAACAGGGCCGTACCCAACACCAACTTCAGGACTGAATCCTTCAGGCTGTCAATTTTGGACAGCTGCCAGAAGGCCCCAAGGCTGAAGACCTGCAGCAATAGCTGGACTTCTACTCCGATTTCCAGACACAAGGCCCTCCAAAGGAGCAGGCTTGATCCTGGGGAACATTGAGTTGATATACACGTAAGTATGGTCGGATTCAGGCCAAATCAGGGGAGCGCTCTACCTAACAAGCCAAGGCGGTGGAAGGGGAAGAAAGTCGGCATCCATTTCTCTTTCCCGTGGCATTGTTTTCCTTTATCACTGTTATCGCCAAAAACTCTGCCCTGTTACAGAAATTTAAATACAGAGTTAGTGATCATTTATAGGATCATTGAAAACTTAATACAGAAGCTCGGCAATTTGGCCCATATGTCCTGCACTGGTGCTAGCTCCATATTAGAATTATCGGCCTAGAAATTGGAATCTTTAGTGCTAGCCGTTAAAGCCGGTTTTGAATAAAATATGGCGGCTGCCTTGCTTCTGCCCACTTCCAGTGCAAAACGCAGTGGCTGCCATATTGGGCATGTCGGCAGCACTGCCGTTGCCTATGCTCGCATCAAATATTTAAATGATCAAGAGCGTCATGTCAATCGACGTGCAATGCCGAATTGACACACGCGGAGCCATTTTGGACGCCGCCGCTCCTTTTACCGCCATCTCCAAAGCACGCCCGTGCATGCAGCCATTGCCAGCGCGTAGACCCGGGAGAAAGCAGAGGAGATCTATAGATCACTGAGAAGTCTTCAATAATTATGCAGAGTATGTGCAGCCCCACCGAACCCAGGCTCTGTGACAGGTTTTCATTCTTCATTCATCCCTGTTTCAAATAATTTTGACATTGTTTGCACTAGATGTAATCAGAAATTTTATGACACATGTTGCATGAGTTTTCATAACCTCAAGTATATGGAACATCAAACTGCTAGAATGATTCCATCCAAATTGCAGTCACTTAATTAGTTAATGATAACTTTTTTTGATTAATAATTGTAGTTGACAAATTAGCCAGCTAAATATTTGAGAATGTCAGCATTTGAATTAAACATAGAGTTCAGCTAAACTGCAGGTTGCATTCTTTAAATTCTGACAGATTAGTGCATTTTTAGGCTTTGACTGATCTTGCATACCCTCACTGTCAACCCACAAAACACCAGAATCATAACTGGAAACATTGCCCTTCACTTTCATAAATCGCAATTTCCTGATAACGCTGCACAGATAAATTAGACCTGACCTTTGGCCTCCTGCTGACCTTGCTGCCTGAAAGGTTCTGCACTGCACTCATTTAAATCAGCAGGCAGCACCAAAATAACAGTGCTGCCTGCGCTCTTTTTACAGGCGGGATTTAACCTCGGCCCGCAATGGCACCACCTGTTTTCGGGCTTTATCTAATTTCTAGGCCATCCTCTCTAATCCTATTTCTCTGCTTTTTATTATGCCTTTTACTATGTTTCTTCTTCACATATTTATGTAATTCTCTCTTAAATGCCTAGAGTTAGTGGAGTATGTTTTAGGTTATGTAAAATTTGTGTTTGTCCTGTTGGTATCCAGTACAATTTTTTCAGGACTTTCTATAGTCTCTATAACCACCAGGGTCAATTTTGTATGACCTGCGTCCTTGTTTTCGTGGTTTCCTGCTCTATCCTGTTATTATGCCACAAATATAAAATTAAAAAAAAATCATGTTGCAATATTAATGCAACATATACTTGTATCATTTTCAATGACAGCAGAAAAGACACTGAAAAATAAGCTGAATGCTTTGGTCCAAATATTTGCATTTGCATTTCACATTTTCTGAAAATTGAGTCCAGAGACAACCGACCTACCATTTGAATGGACAGGACAAATATTAACTGTTCACTCATCCTGTACATCTGGTAGTAATGCAACAAGATCTGGACAACATTCAGGCTTGGGCTGATATGTGGCAAGTAACAGTCATGCCACACAAATGTCAGGCTATGACTATCTCCAATAAGGGGGAGTTTAACCATCTCCCTTTGACATTAAATGGGATTACCATCATCAAATCCCCCACCATCAACAACCTGGGGGGTCACCATTGGCCAGAAACTTAACTGGACCAGCCACGTAAATACTGTGGCAACAAGAGCAGGTCAGAGGCTGGGTATTCTGCGACGATTGACTCACCTCTTGACTCCCCAAAGCATTTTCACCATTTACAAGGCACAAGTCAGGAGTGTGATGGAATACTCTCCACTTGCCTGGATGAGTGCAGCTCCAACAACACTCAAGAAGCTCGACATTATCTAGGACAAAGCAGCCTGCTTTATTGGCACCCCATCCACTACCTTAAACATCCACTCCCTCCACCACAGCGCAGCGCGGTGAGCAGCAGCAGCAGCCAAGCTGACCCGCTGGAGCACATCGGCCGGCAGCTTCTCGGCGGGAAGGAATTCCGACTGGGAGGAGGGGAGCCGAGCATGGCGGCCAGAGGCCGACCCGGGAGAGAGAGAAGTAGGCCCCGGGCCGTGGAGCGTGGAGCCGGCGACGGTGAAGAGGAGGCCGCATTGGAGCATTCACATCCCGACGATGTGTTCGGCGAGTCGGGCAGAGGAGCGCAGCGCAATGAGCAGCAGAAGCAGACTCATGACACGCTGCAGCACGCCGGCCAGCAGCGCCATTTCGGGTAACTCGCAGTCCGGCTGGGAGGAGGGGAGCCGGGCATGGTGGCCAGAGCGGCAGAAGCAGGCCACCACACGTGGAGCCGGCAACAGTGAGGAGGAGGCCGCGGTGAAGAGGAGGACGGAGCGGCTGAGGGACATCGTGCTCCCACTGCCACGGGAAGCCATTTTATTGACTCTGAACGCGGCGCTGTATGTATAGCTGATGCGTCCCTACGGGGAACAAGCATTCCATTGTACTTGTTACATATGGCAAATAAATCTAAATCTGAATCTGAATCTGAAATCTGATCTGTGGCTGCAGTGTGTACCATCTACAAGATGTACTGCAGCAACTTGCCAAGGCTTCTTCGACAGCACCTCCCAACCCCGCGACCTCTTCCACCTAGAAGGACAAGGGCAGCAGGCGCATGGGAACACCACCATCTCCAAGTTCCTCTCCAAGTCATACACCATCCTGATTTGGAAATATATCGCCGTTCCTTCCTCGTCGCTGGGTCAAAATCCTGGAACTCCCTCCCTAACAGCACTGTGGGAGTACCTTCACTACATGGACTGCAGTGGTTCAAGAAGGCAGCTCACCACCACCTTCTCAAGGGCAATTGGGGATGGGCAATAAATGCTGGCCTTGCCAGCGACACCCACATCCCACAAATGAATAAAAAAGAACTAGATTTATCTGAAAGCATAGGTTGTAAAAATTAAACATGGCGGGGGAGAAATTCATTATAGCCCCATTTGGGGCACTAAATTTTAAAAGTTGAGAAAATTGCGCCAGTCGCTAATGTTTCTTAACGTTAAAAAAATTTGGTTTTGCACTTCAGGAAGGATGTGGAGTGCTAAATCAAGTGCTCCACTTCCTTCTTGGAGCGCAATCGGCAGCAGGCGGGGCAGAGACTTCAGCTGCGCTGCACACTGGGCCGTGCAGTGCTGCCGCATTCAAAGGCTCCCTCCCTACCTTAAAGGGAAGGGCCATCGCTGCAGGCTCTGCAATAGAAAAAGTACCTACTTGGACCACCAAGGCAGCCGCGATCCCACACGGTCAGCCCAGCACTCAAGCAGAGTGCCGGGCTGATCGATCGCGGGCAGGAACCAGTGAAAAAAACTGCAACAAGAAAGGTAAGTTTTTTTTACTTACCTCGGCCACCTCACCTTTAATTATCGCCCCCGAAGTGGCCGGCTGCCCGATGCACGCCTTCTGCAGCTGTCGGTGTTTTCGACTGGTGCTGCTGCAGGAGGCGGAAGTCAATTTCGGGTCCGGGGCTGTAGTGTATGTACTTTGCAGAAGGAACTATATTCTGCAGCCCCTGTATACTGCAGTACCAGTAGTGACCACCCCTGTATATAAGCCTGTGTAGGAACTTTGCATAGTAGTTCCAGTTTTGTCTCCACTCAGTGAAGACCTTTGTAACCAACTCCTGCAGTCCATGTCTCAATTACACACGGACGTAATACTGGCGACGAGCAGATCCGAAATTTCCTACAGTCTGCACCACCTCATGGGGATCCATCCCTGAAGCGAAGTTGTCAGAGGTTGAGGCCAGAAGAAAGAAGGAACGAAAGAAGAAAAAAAAACGAACAGAAGAAACGAGCGTCGACCGTGGGCAATCGCCTCTGATTCATCGGATTTGAAGATTGCAGGAGAGGCTGTCGAGAGCGGGGCTTGGTTATCCTGTCTGTGGTGTTCCAGCTATTCGGGCTGGTGGCAGGTAGTACACTGATCCTTCCTGGGCTGCGGCGGGCTAGAGCTCGATCGGGTGGCTTTTCAACGGGGCCGAGTAGCGTTGTCGGGAAGAGGAGAGAGAGAGAGAGGGTGGAGCACACAGGGCGCGGCCGGTGCTACGAAGCCGGGCAGCGTACAGACCCGAGAAGAGGGAGGAAAGTGTCCCGTAGGGTTTGCTCTGACGACGGGAAAATAAAAGAAATTAGAAGCGCAGAAAGCCGCGAGGAGCTGCAGTTTGCCACGGGGACCGCGGAGAGCGGCGGTAGCAGCAGCGCGGGGGGGAAGTGCGCAAAGACCATAGGGCGTCGTCATCAAGGCATAAAAACGCCAGCAACAGCGCTAGCAGCAGCAGAGAAGACAGAAAGCGCGGGAGGCGCCATCTTAATCCAGCGGGGAAGAAGGCAAAGCGCGGGAGGCGCCATTTTGATCCATCGGGGAAGAAGGCAAAGCGTGGGAGGCGCCATCTTAGATTTCCAAGATGCCGAAGACTGGCAATATCACTGCCTTTGATAATGCAATAGAAGACTGGACCACGTATGTGGAAAGAGTCAAAGTATATTGCAAGGCAAACGAAGTAGCCGATGAGAAAAAGGCATCGGTACTACTAAACTTAATGGGCGCAAGAGCGTACGGCCTATTGCGGAACCTGATCACTCCAGCCAAACCAATGGCGAAGAGTTTTAACGAAATTGTTGATATCCTACAGGAACACCTAAATCCTACACCGCTGCTGATAGCAGAAAGATTTAAATTCCACAGGAGAAATCAGCATAAAGATGAGAGCAATGCTGATTACCTTACGGAACTACGCAAGCTATCAAAGCACTGCCAGTTCGGAGCAGGACTGACAGACACTCTACGGGACAAATTTGTCTGTGGACTCCTGAGTGAAGGAACCCAGAAGAGGTTACTCTCAGAGAAAGAGCTGACGCTGGATAAGGCTTTCAGCTTGGCAGTATCGTACGAAGCAGCAGCAAGGGGAGCTGCGGAAATACAGCAAAAGCCACAGGAATACGGCACCCATGAAATGACATGGGGATTTGAAAAATGTTACCGCTGCAGCAGAACAACCCATGACCAGAAGGACTGCTGGTCCAAGGACAAAATATGCAGGCAATGCGGAAAGATGGGACACATTGCCCGAGTTTGCAGGTCTGGAAAGAAGACTAATGACAACAAAAAGGCTACAAAGGAACAGTACAGGAAAGTACAAAAGATGACGGACAGTAGTTCCGAAGACCAGAAGAGCGATAGTGAATCCGGGACCAAGAGACTAAGCTGTCTCAAACTTCACAACGTAATCGCGAAAAAGGATCACCGAACCATTTGGGTCACCCTCACGACAGCAGGCTCCCAAGTCAAAATGGAATTGGATACAGGATCAGCCCTGACCATCATGAATCGACGAGACTACGAGCGGCTATTCTCACACATACCCTTGAAAGAGACATCCATTGTCTTGAAGACGTATACGGGGCAGAAAGTATATCCCAGAGGGAAAATAAGGGTGCCTGTCGAATACAACGGCAAAGAAATACAGAAATTGTATCTGTACATACTGCAAGATGGTGGACCACCGTTATTGGGACGTGAATGGATCAGAAAGATAAGTCTAGACTGGCACTCCATTCAGGCACTGACTGTGGCTGGTAAAAAGGATGACGACGTCACACCTGGACGATTGTCAAAAATCTTAGCTAACGCTAAAGAGGTATTTCATCAAGAACTGGGAACTCCTAAAGGCGTAACCGCCTCGATAAAAATAGAAGAGAATGCAATCCCCAAGTTTTTCAAAGCAAGACCGGTACCATATGCAATTCGCCCAGCTGTCGAGGCAGAGCTGGAGAATCTGGAGAATGCAGGCGTGTTATCTAAGGTAGACTGGAGCGAGTGGGCGACACCCATCGTTCCTGTCATGAAAAAAATGTTAAACAATAAGTCTGAGGAGCCAAGGAAGGTTTGCATCTGTGGGGACTTCAAGGTGATGGTGAACCCAGTCCTTCACACAGTACAGTATCCTTTTCCGAGGATAGAAGATATTTTCGCCTCGCTATCTGGAGGGAAGCGTTTTACAAAAATTGACCTAGCACAAGCATATTTGCAGATGGAGGTTGAAGAATCCTCTCGGAAGTATCTCACGATAAACACTCACAAAGGTCTTTACCAGTATAATCGACTGGTATTCGGAGTAGCATCAGCTCCGGCGATATGGCAAAGAGCGATGGAACAAGTCCTACAAGGGATTCCGGGGACCCAGTGTTACTTGGACGACATCCTATTGACAGGTGAAAATGACAGTGAACACCTTGCCAACCTAGAGCAGGTGCTCACTAGACTAAGAGAACACGGGCTACGAGCCAATCGCCCCAAGTGCGAGTTTTTTAAGAAACAGATATCGTATTGTGGCCACATGATTGACGAAGAGGGGTTACATAAGTCCCATGACAAAATTGAAACGGTAGTTAAGGCTCCAGCGCCTGAAAATGTGTCTCAACTGAGGTCATTCCTAGTATTGGTGAATTACTACCATAAGTTTTTGCCGAATTTGTCCACAATTCTGCACCCACTGAATGCCCTACTACAAATTGGAGTAGCTTGGAAATGGAGCGATGAATGTAAGCGGGTCTTTCAGAAGAGTAAATACCTAATCACTTCAAGAGAAGTATTGGCTCACTACAACCCATCACTACCGATAAGACTGGCGTGTGATGCGTCTCCCTACGGCATTGGAGCGGTACTGTCACATAAACTCCTTGATGGTTCAGAGAGGCCGATAGCTTTTGCGTCACGCTCGTTAACTTCAGCCGAGCGTAACTACGCCCAGATTGACAGAGAGGCCCTCAGCCTGGTGTGGGGGGTGAAGAAGTTCAATCACTACCTGCACGGTCAGAAATTTACTCTACTAACTGATCATCAATCTCTTGTCTCCATTTTCAACCCTCAAAAGGGTGTCCCGATAATGACAGCACAACGGCTACAGAGGTGGTCCCTTTTCCTAGGGGCACACCAATATGACATCGAGTACAAAGGAGTTAAACAGCATGGGAATGCTGATGGATTGTCGCGCCTACCGTTGCCGACGGTGGAAGAAGCACCTGCAGTGGATCCTGTGGAGATATTCCACTCAACCATTGTCGAATGTCTACCTGTGACGAATGCAAACATAGAAAAGGAAACACGAAATGACCCGACACTCTCCAGGGTCTATGGTTTAACGGTGAAGGGATGGCCAGCACATGGCGAACCACTGTTGCCAGCATTCTCGCCGAGAAGAGAACAGCTGTCAGTGTGCAGAGGACCCTTGATGTGTGGATCCAGAGTAGTAATTCCAACCAAATTGAAGGATAGAGTGCTCAATGAGCTTCATGAGGGTCAACTGGGAGGGGTAAAAATGAAGAACTTAGCCAGAGCGTTTGTGTGGTGGCCGGGAATCGATAGAGAAATCGAAGAGATGACCAAGAGCTGTACAGGATGCCAGAAGGTCCAAAACGCCCCACCACAAGCCCCTCTACATCCATGGGAGTAGCCCTCATCTCCATGGCAAAGGGTGCACATTGATTTTGCTGGTCCATTTATGGACTCGATGTTTTTAATTGCGGTGGATGCACATTCAAAGTGGCCAGAGGTAATAAAAATGTCCTCAACCACCACAGAAAAAACTATCACAGTCTTACGAACCATATTCGCCAGGAATGGGCTGCCCGAACAGATTTGCTCCGACAATGGACCACAGTTTGTGTCTGAAGAGTTCCGGAGGTTCTTAAAGAACAATGGTGTTAAGCATTACACATCCGCCCCATATCATCCAGCCACCAATGGATTGGCTGAGAGGTTCTTTCAAACATTCAAGAAGGCTATCAAGGCAATGTGTAATGAAGACATACCCCTACAACACAAGGTGGATAACTTCTTGTTTGCCTACCGGAATGCGACACATGCGGTTACCAACCAAACTGCAGCCATGATGTTCTTCAATCGAAGACTAAGATGCCGCTTGGATTTGGTTAAGCCAAACATCAGAAGAGATGTGGAGAACAGGCAGTTTCAGAATATGAATGAGAGGCCAACCAGGAGTTTCAAGATAGGTCAACCAGTTTTGGCCCGGGACTACCGCACAGAGAAATGGCAGCCAGGAACGATCTGCACACTGCAAGGACCTCTAATGTATACCATGGACGTTGGAGAGAGCATTGTAAGACGCCATGCTGACCAGATTCTAGAGTCACTGGAAAACGTCAATTCCACACCACGATCCGATACACCTGGCGATGAAACCGAAGTACCAATTGCAGCTACCTCAGAATCGGTGATATTGGAAGCAGACGAACGAAACAATGACGTTAATCCCGAATCAACATTGCCAGAAGAACCGGATACCCCAAAGAGGCGTTTTCCAGACAGAATCAGGAAGCCTCCTCAAAGACTGAACTTATAATTACTTAACTTCAGCTAATGTATCTAGCAACAGTAATTGTAAATATGTTATTTACTTATTAATCGAATGTTATGTACTGTTTAGCTGAAAGGGGAGGAATTGTAGTGTATGTACTTTGCAGAAGGAACTATATTCTGCAGCCCCTGTATACTGCAGTACCAGTAGTGACCACCCCTGTATATAAGCCTGTGTAGTAACTTTGCATAGTAGTTCCAGTTTTGTCTCCACTCAGTAAAGACCTGTTGTAACCAACTCCTGTGTTCGGATGGGGAGCCTGGGATGGTTTGTGTTCGGGTGGGGAGCCTGGCCAGGTGTGTGTTCGGGTGGGGAGCCTGGCCAGGCTTGTGTTCGGTTGGGGAGCCTGGCCAGGTGTGTGTTCGGATGAGGAGCCTGGCCAGGTGTGTGTTCGGGTGGGGAGCCTGGCCAGGTGTGTGTTCGGGTGGGGAGCCTGGCCAGGCTTGTGTTCGGGTGGGGAGCCTGGCCAGGCTTGTGTTCGGATGGGGAGCCTGGGATGGTTTGTGTTCGGGTCGGGAGCCTGGCCGGGTTTGTGTTCGGATGGGGAGCCTGGCCAGGCTTGTGTTCGGGTGGGGAGCCTGGCCAGGCTTGTGTTCGGATGGGGAGCCTGGCCAGGCTTGTGTTCGGGTCGGGTGCCTGGCCAGGTTTGTGTTCGGGTGGGGAGCCTGGCCAGGTTTGTGTTCGGATGAGGAGCCTGGCCAGGTTTGTGTTCGGGTGGGGAGCCTGGCCAGGTTTGTGTTCGGGTGGGGAGCGTGGCTAGGTTTGTGTTCGGGTGGGGAGCCTGGCCAGGTTTGTGTTCGGGTGGGGAGCCTGGGATGGTTTGTGTTCGGGTGGGGAGCCTGGCCAGGCTTGTGTTCGGATGGGGAGCCTGGCCAGGCTTGTGTTCGGATGGGGAGCCTGGCCAGGTTTGTGTTCGGGTGGGGAGCCTGGCCGGGTTTGTGTTCGGATGAGGAGCCTGGCCAGGTTTGTGTACGGGTGGGGAGCCTGGCCAGGTTTGTGTTCGGGTGGGGAGCCTGGCCAGGTTTGTGTTCGGGTGGGGAGCCTGGCCAGGTTTGTGTTCGGGTGGGGAGCCTGGCCAGGTTTGTGTTCGGGTGGGGAGCCTGGCCAGGTTTGTGTTCGGGTCGGGTGCCTGGCCAGGCTTGTGTTCGGGTGGGGAGCCTGGCCAGGTTTGTGTTCGGGTGGGGAGCCTGGCCAGGTTTGTGTTCGGGTGGGGAGCCTGGCCAGGCTTGTGTTCGGCTGGGGAGCCTGGCCAGGCTTGTGTTCGGGTGGGGAGCCTGGCCAGGATTGTGTACGGGTGGGGAGCCTGGCCAGGCTTGTGTTCGGGTGGGGAGCCTGGCCAGGCTTGTGTATGGGTGGGGAGCCTGGCCAGGCTTGTGTACGGGTGGGGAGCCTGGCCAGGTTTGTGTTCGGGTGGGGAGCCTGGCCAGGCTTGTGTTCGGGTGGGGAGCCTGGCCAGGATTGTGTACGGGTGGGGAGCCTGGCCAGGCTTGTGTTCGGGTGGGGAGCCTGGCCAGGCTTGTGTACGGGTGGGGAGCCTGGCCAGGCTTGTGTACGGGTGGGGAGCCTGGCCAGGTTTGTGTTCGGGTGGGGAGCCTGGCCAGGATTGTGTACGGGTGGGGAGCCTGGCCAGGCTTGTGTACGGGTGGGGAGCCTGGCCAGGATTGTGTACGGGTGGGGAGCCTGGCCAGGATTGTGTACGGGTGGGGAGCCTGGCCAGGCTTGTGTACGGGTGGGGAGCCTGGCCAGGCTTGTGTTCGGGTGGGTAGCCTGGCCAGGCTTGTGTTCGGGTGGGTAGCCTGGCCAGGTTTGTGTTCGGGTGGGGAGCCTGGCCGGGTGTGTGTTCGGGTGGGTAGCCTGGCCAGGCTTGTGTTCGGATGGGGAGCCTGGCCAGGCTTGTGTTCGGGTCGGGTGCCTGGCCAGGATTGTGTTCGGGTGGGGAGCCTGGCCAGGCTTGTGTTCGGGTGGGGAGCCTGGCCAGGTTTGTGTTCGGGTGGGGAGCCTGGCCAGGCAATAAAAAGATCATCCACCTGTTCATTTTGAGGTTTTATTTCACAGCCGAATGGCCTGTTTCCATGTTGTTACTTCTAAGCACCTCTGTGAAATATCATTATCTTTTTCTTTTCTTCATTTGTAACTTTTCATCACCACAGTAGCAGTGGTCGTGGGCTGATTTCCTACGAGTTCTGGCGAGATTTCATTGGTTACCTTCCGAGGTTAAATTGAAAGTGAATGGAGAAGAATTGCATCGTTACTCATCTGGTGACACAGCAGGATTCCAACCAAGGAAGCAGAATCAATCAGCTCGTCCCCACGCACAAGCCGCTTGAATAATCCACTATTAACCTTTAATGACCTTGTGTAACTTCTCCCTCTATATTGAACAATACTAGGAACAGCGTGTTTGTTTACTGGGAGAGATAGCATCACTAAATTGGAAAGTGTGCAAGCGTGATATTAGTTTTGGACCTATTTGCTGATGTTTTCTCTTTCGAGGTTTGAGCGGCTGTGCCGCATTTTATCTGTCGATGTCAGAAATTATATTCAAAAGATAAAATAGCGTTAACAAGCAAGAAACTTGATCATTTCCAAACACCGTGCATTTTATTAAGAACCTGCGAATTTTATTAAGAACCTGAGTAAATTATAACTGATTTTTTCCCTCTACCTTTCTCCACTGTTCTGAAGACGGCCGCCCTATTCAAGCCCAAGGCCTGCCTAGTGCCATATTCCATTTTATTTTATGTTTATTTCAAATGGAAATATAAATCGGGAGATGTAGAACGAGCTGCTGACTCGCCATCACCCATTTTACACCTTACAGTCAAGATCCAACCCATGCTTCGGCTCCACTCATCAGCATAAAAATGCTGATTAACTTTTTAAGGGTCAATTTTCCAAATCCACACTCCTGGTGTGGCACAAATATTTGGGAAGCTCATACTGAGAAATCACAGGCCTGCTCGCCATGATTCTCTACCTGTTTATTTTAATGGATGGAAAGTCCTAGCAATTTCCCGATATGTGCTTCCAGCGGCAGGGCACCTATCCAGGAGTGTGCATTTGGAGAATTGGCCCTTTAATGGGCCAGTAATTCCGGTCCCAACGCGTGAGTACGGACGGGGTACTCACGCGTGGGCCCGATGGAAGTGCCGGTTTTCAGTATGCACAGTGCATGCGCGGGAAACCGGCATTTCCTGTCCTCTGAACCAAGGGGTTCAGAGGACGAACGCGTGCACGCAGGAGTCTGCGCGTGCGCGTTGAAATTCCTTTTTTTCCACAGGTTCGCGCGGGTGTAAGGGCCTCTCCTTTTTACGAATGTAAAAAGGAGACGTAAAGACTTCGGGCTAGATTTTCAGTTGCTTGCGCCAGCAGTTAGCGCCTTAAGAGAAGTGATTTTCGGGCGCTATGCGTGTAGCGCCCGGGCGCAGCGCAGTTTGCGCCCCGCCCCAAATTAAGTTGCCCGTTAACGCCGGCGCAAAGTTTAGCGCCCGCCCGGATGCGCGCGCAGAAAATGACGTCACATCCTCGTGCAACGCCCTTTGGCCGCCCCGATTGCAAACTTCAGTCGGACCACCCCATTGTGCGGCGGGCGGCCGGAGCGTTTGGAAAAAGGAACGCAACACAACCAGCGCGGGCCCCGGGGGGCGCTAATTAAAGGGAACGTCCTCTCCAGTATAAAGGCCAGCCTTTTTTCAGAAAACAGTCTTGTGCAACGCATTTCTGGAGACACAAGGAGGATAGCTAACTGGTTTCAAGCAGCAAGAGCCAGGTATTTTTGGACTCAGGCCATAGCGCTGCAAGTGGCCATTTGGAAATTAGACTGTTTGCCAGGATTTGATGGGGGCTGCATGGGGTGCCAACGCGCAGCTGCAGCGCCATGTCCGTAGGGCTCGCAGACGCATTGTGAGAGGGGCAGCCCTGGCTAGAGGCAGAGGGGGCTACAGGCGTCGGCCACGTAGGCCTTACCCAGTCAGGCTATACTGCCAGCAGCGCTCCTACCTAAACATGAGTGCCGCGCGATGTGTTAGAAGGCTCCGATTCCGAAAGGAGGTGATTGCAGAGATCTGCCACCTGCTTCGCCGAGATCTGCGGCCAAAGCTCAGGTGCAGGACGTCTCTGTCGGTGGAAGTGAAGGTGACGGTGGCATTGAACTTCTATGCCACCGGCTCCTTCCAATACGCTGCTGGGGACATAGCAAACATCTCCCAGTATGGCGCGCATCGCTGCATCCGCCACGTGACCGAAGCACTGTTCAGAAGGAGAAGCCAATTCATCTCCTTCCCCATGGCCCTCGAGAGCCAACATCAGCGCGCATTGGGATTTGCCAGACTCGGGGAATTCCCCTTGGTGCAGGGCGCCATTGACTGTACGCATGTGGCTTTGCGGGCCCCTCTGGAGCATGGCGAGCAGTATCGCAACAGGAAGGGCTACCATTCTCTGAATGTGCAGCTGGTATGTTACCACAAGCAGCGCATCATGGCAGTCAATGCCAGCTTCCCAGGCAGCAGCCACGATGCCTTTATCCTGCGGCAGAGTACTGTGCATGACATGTTCCAGGCACAGCCTCCCCCAAGAGGATGGCTCATCGGGGACAAAGGCTATCCTTTGTGCACCTGGCTCATGACCCCGCTCCGCGCGCCCAGGACCGCTGCTGAAGAGGCCTACAACGAGAGCCATCAAACCACCCGCAACATCATCGAGCTAACTATTGGGGTCCTCAAGCAGCGGTTCCGCTGCCTTGATTGCTCCGGAGGAGCTCTCCAGTATTCGCCGGACCGGGTCTCCCAATTTGTGGTGGTTTGCTGCATGCTACACAACCTGGCTATCCGCAGGACTCAGGCACTGCCACCTGACGTTGGACCAGCACCTCAGGAGGAGGAGCAGGAGGAGCATGAGGAGGAGGAGGAGGAGCAGGAGTACGTTCCCAGGAGGGAGCGACCAGGGCCAAGGGCCGCACGACGCCACCTTATTACACGGTACTTCTAAGCCCCCTGTCAGGGAATGGCCAGGGGCCATGAGGGAAGATGAATGCAGCCGCTCCGCAAGCCCTCAGCCGGCGAAGCCAACAAACACTAAGAAGAACAACCATGGAGACTGCATGAATAAAGATAATTTTTTATTGCACAAAAATGAAAAGCCCTTCCCACATGAATCCCCAAAAACAATAAACGGGCCCCACAAAAAGCCCAACAAACGACTCACTCCCACAAACTGGGGAGGAGTCACTCCACCTTTCTTCAAACCGGGCCTCAACGTCGGCCTAACGCAAAAAATAAGCCCTCCAAAAGCACAACCATGGGCAAAATAAAGATGGCCACCGCCATATTAAAGGAAAGCTGCCCACACCCTCTACTGAGTGGCCCGCGAGGGCGAGACCTTGGCCAGCCTTTTGCCTCCCCTGCCCGGCCTGCTGCTCCTTCGCAAGCTCTGCCCAGTGGCTGCTGCGAGGCTGGGGGAAGGCGCCTGAGGCTCAGATGCCCTTCTGCCAGATGCCGCTGGGGGGCGGCCTACACGGCGTTTGGGCCTCGAGGGGCCGTCTGCTGAGTGGCGCACCTGAGCCTGGCCACCATCAGCTGCAGCCGCTTGCCCTTGACGCCCCAGTGGGGGAATGGCGGCGACGGATGGCGCAATGTGGGCCAGCTGGCGTCTGGGATGCGCTGGCTGGTGCTGTGGCGCGGTGGCACTCGGCCGGGCCCGCACTGCAGGATCCGCAGCAATCAGCCGACGGGCGGCTTGCTGGGATGGTCCAGCGCGGCGGCTGCCCTGGCGATGCCTGCCTGAGACAGCGCGTGTGGCAGCAGTGAGTGCCCCGTGGTCCTGGTGTGCGCGCGCATCGCATCCGCCAGGGTCTTGACGGCATCAGTCAGCATGCGGCCACTCGCGGCAGTTGCTGCCCCGAACTCGCGCACACTGGTCGCCAGCGACTCGATGGCCTCAGGTATGCGCCCCACCACGCTCATGAGCTCCGTGTGTCGCCAGTCCGAGTCGTCGGCCATCTTATCCAGCTTCCGCACCTCCTCCGAAGTGAAGGTGTCCGGACTGGAGTCGCGACTCTCCCGCTGGGGAGGAGGGGGCCGAACTAGGGGGCCCTTGCCGCGTTGGTGACGGCGAGTGTGCCGAGCAGCAGCACTCCCCTCTGATCCTTCCCCCCTTTGGGGGGAAGGCCGCGGGCCACGCGCACGGCTCCTGGGTGGCTGGACGCCACTGGTCCCAGAAGCTGCATTGCCCTGCGACAGTTCCTCCAGGCACTCGTCCAGTGAGGAGGTGTCAAGCATTTCCTCCTCTCCTGCGGGACGTGACTGTTCCCCCGAAGGTCCGGCTTGCTCCTCCTCCTCCTCCTGGTCGGAGGTGCTGTCACTGGCAGCTTCAGGGTCCTGGTCGTCACCAGCTGAAAGCAGGAATGCACAAGAGTAGCTTCAGAGTGAGGAGACGGCGTCAGCGAGGGAGTTAGGACTGGTGGGATTCAGCGCATTGGTGGGACAGTGGCAAAGGAGGTAGCTCGGATGGGCCAGTGCGACGCGAGAGGGCCAAAAGGCGAGGTCCTTAACATTGCCGGGCAGTGGAGGGTCGGATACACCGCACGCTGTGGGGACAATCACACGGGCTCCCATGAGCACACACACGCGCTCCTCCAGCCGAGTGAGCTTCTGCAGCTTGGCGCGGCCACCCCTGGCACGGGCCTGGCGATTAAACGCTACTTTAGCCTGCAAGAGAAAGGACGGGCTGTAAGTGTGCAGTGAAGCCCTGATGTAGTGTGCACTGCCTCCCATGGTGGAATAGCTTGGACAGAGTGAAGCCCTGATGTAGGGTGCACTGCCTCCCATGGTGGAATAGCTTGGACAGAGTGAAGCCCTGATGTAGTGTGCACTGCCTCCCATGGTGGAATAGCTTGGACAGAGTGAAGCCCTGATGTACTGTGCACTGCCTCCCATGGTGGAATAGCTTGGCCAAAGTGTAGAGTGCCGAATGGCCATTTGATGCTCATGACTGTCCCAATGCTGCTGGCTGAGGGCTGGCCAATAGGACTTTCAGCTCCCTTTGCCCATCATGTCAGGTGTACATGCAAGAATGAGGAGGAGACTGGAAAGGCTACTCACCTTCACAATCCTGGTCAGATCGTTGTATTTTTTACGACATTGTTTGTGGGTCCTGGGGGCCTCGCCGGTGAACGTCACCCTCTGGGCGATCTGCTTCCAGGCTTTGGTGTAGTCATGGTGGGTTGGATTCCTCCCACTCTCTGGAAACAAGATCTTGCGCCTCACCTCCAGAGCTGTGACCATTATGTCCAGATCACCCTCTGAGAAGCGCAGGGCACGCTGACGGGCCTTCTCTGGCGTTGCCATGACTCCCTGGGGCTGAGCAGCAGTGTTGAGGCCTCTTTGCAAGGCTGCAGTGTGCAGGGCGTGGCAGCAGACCAATTCGTCCCTTCCCCCTTTAACAGCTGGTCGGCACCACGGGGTCTGCTGTCAGTGCAAAAATGACCGCACCCGCGCTGCGCCCCGCCTGGGCGCTATCCCTCTGGACCGCCGGCTTAGCGCCTAAAGGTAGGAGTGGAACGCCTCTTTTAGCGCTCCACCACTCTCTTAGGGCGAAGCCACTGAATTTCCGGCAACGGGGCGCTACTTTGGGGCGGGCGCTAACTTCGGGCGGGCGCTAAGGTTAGCGCCCCAAAACTGTCTATACTGAAAATCTAGCCCTTCATTCTTTAAGGTAAGTGGTCTATTACTTAAAATTATAACATTTTTTCCACAGCTTTATTGTTTTTAAGGACTTTACAGTAAGGTAAGTGTAGTTTTAGACCCGATTTTTAAAAAAATTATTTTTTTCAAAAATTTGATTAATTGTTTAAAATAGTTTTTTAAAGTTATTTATAGTTTATTTAATTATTGGGATGTTTTTAAAAATTTTATTTAAAGTTAAACTAGTCTTTTGGGCGCCCGTACTTTTCATGAGTTTGACATCAAACTCATGAATGAAGTTTCCCCTCCCCTGATTGGCTGCACAGTGCTCACCTGATCCCAGCCGGCATATCGCATTAACTACGCCACTGGATCAGGTAAGCACATCGCGCCGACATCTGAACCGGGCCAGTGACAGGAATTCCAAGCAGGCCTAGGCTTCAGATGTCGGCACGCCGGGTGAGTGCACATCGGGGGCTTGCACGCGCGGCAAGCCCCCGAACCTAATTTCTGGGCCAATGTTAAATCTTCAGTTTTAGAGTTTCTGTGCAGTTCAACTCTGTGAAACTTTGCTCCCCATCAGTTCCATTTCCTACTCCTCTCTCTCTCTCTTTCTTCCTGTCCAATCCCTTGCTTCTCTTCCCCTCTCCACCTGCTCACTTCACCTCCCACTCTCGCCTCCATCTCCCCTCCTTCCGCTCCTACCTCCGACTTCCCATCTCCATCTCTCCCCACACTCCATCCTCTGCCTCCTCTCCCCCTTCAACGAAAAAGAAAATCAGGCACGATGTAAAACAAGCTGCCGATTCGCTATGAGCTTGTTCCGTACGACTGGCGTAGACCAATTTCACTCAAGAATTCCTAAGCAAACATGGAATTGGAATCACAAGGGAAAAGAGAGAGTTCAGCCAAGAGGAATCTACGCCACACAATAGCAATGGATGCAGCTGCAGCGCACTTGCAACTACGTGACCTGGAGGCAAAGCCCAAGGTAGAATTGGATGGTGTCGATTGGTTGCTGCCTACAGGAAGAATGATGGTGATGATGATGACCTGGCACCAAGGCTCATGAAAGCCAAAGTGCCAACTGGAAACAAGGAAGAACTACAGGAACGGCCTTTAAAAGGTTTTAAAAAGAAACGCTGGCAACATCAGAAGGTCATGCAACATCTGCAGAGAAAATAAAAAAATAGCATTTCAGGTATGAACCATTTGCCAGAAGGTATTGTTTAAGATTCTGCTACTTCTCTTGCTTCTGCTTCTCTCTGTTTTTGTTTCATATTTCCAGCATCTGCAGTATTTTCCATTTTGTTCCCTGAAAAGGCCTAGTGCTCTTACCTTTAAAGTATATGGACTGTTTAAAGGCCCTTCAGCTTGTAGGTCTGCCCGAGGTCTTGTCCCACACCAGGTTTTTCTGGGGTGCTGGAAACTCCATACCTGGACCAACAAATGGCACAAAGTTTTTCCCCTTTCCCTCTTCTGCATACGGTAATGAAATTCCCAGCTTCTTTGGCCAGGAGCTCAAGACGTCTGTGTTGTGTATGTACCTTTAAGAGAATAACTGGTCTCAGACTGCAGTACCGGCAGTGACCACCCCTGTATAAAAGGCGCTAGTAAGCCTCTGTAGTTTCAGTTTCCCGATTGACTTCATTCAGTAAAGACTTGTTTTGTTCAACTCCTGCTGTCTGTGTCTCAATCATACACGGACATAATACTGGCGACCAGCAGATACGAACTTACCTACAGTCTGCACCACCTCCTGGGATCCATTCCTGAAGCGAAGTGAGCAGAGGTCGAGGCCAAAAGGAAGAAAGAAGCAGTAGAAATGGGCGTCGACCGTGGGCATCCGCCCCTAAGTCAGCAGAGTTGAAGATTGCTGGAGAAGCTGTCGAAAGCGGGGCCTGGTTCCTGTCGATGGTGCTTCAGCTAATCGGACTGGTGGCAGGTAGTATACTGATCCTTCCTGGGCTGCGGCGGTTGCGAACTCGAGTGGGTGGCTTGCAACGGGGCCGAGCAGCGTTGTCGGGAAGAGGAGAGAGAGAGGGTGGAACACACAGGGCGCGGCCGGTGCTACGAAGCCGGGCTGCGTACAGACCCGAGAAGAGGGAGGCAAGAGTCCCACAGGGTTGTTCCACGACGGGAAAATAATAAAAAAAGAAATATTAAACGCGCAGGAAACCGCGAGGAGCTGCAGGTTACAACGGAAACCACGGAAAGCAGCGCTAGCAACAGCGGGGAAGAAGGCAAAGCGCGGGAGGCGCCATTTTGTTAAATCAGGGAAGAAGGCAAAGCGCGGGAGGCACCATTTTAGATTTGCAAGATGCCGAAGACTGGCTGTATCACTGCCTTTGATAATACAATAGAGGACTGGACCACGTACGTGGAAAGAGTCGAGGTATATTGCGAGGCAAACGAAATAGCCGATGAGAAAAAGGCATCGGTATTGCTAAACTTAATGGGCGCTAGAACGCACGGCCTATTGCGGGACCTGATTACTCCAGCCAAACAGAAGGCGAAGAGTTTTAATGAAATTGTTGCTGTCCTACAGGAACACCTAAACCCTGCACCGCTGCTGATAGCAGAAAGATTTAAATTCCACAGGAGAAGTCAGCATAAAGATGAGAGCAATGCTGAGTACCTTACGGAACTACGCAAGCTATCAAAGCACTGCCAGTTCGGAGCAGGACTGGCAGATACCCTACGGGACAAATTTGTCTGTGGACTCCTGAGTGAAGGAACACAGAAGAAGTTACTCTCAGAGAAAGAGCTGACGCTAGATAAGGCTTTCAGCATGGCAGTAGCGTATGAAGCAGCAGCCAGGGGGGCTGCGGAAATACAACAAAAGCCACAGGAATACGGCACCCATGCAATGACACGGGGATTTGCAAAATGTTATCGCTGCGGCAGAACTAACCATGACCAGAAGGACTGCTGGTCCAAGGACAAAATATGCAGGCAATGCGGAAAGATGGGACACATTGCACGAGTTTGCAGGTCTGGGAAGAAGACCAGCGACAACAAAAAGGCTACAAAGGAACCGTACAAGAAAGTACAAAAGATGACGGACAGTAGTTCCGAAGACCAGATGAGCGATAGTGAATCAGGGAACAAGAGACTAAGCTGTCTCAAACTTCACAATGTAATCTCAAAAGAGGATCACCGAACCATTTGGGTCACCCTCACGATAGCAGGGTCCCAAATTAAAATGGAATTGGATACAGGATCAGCGCTAACCGTCATGAATCGACGAGACTACGAGCGGCTATTCTCACACATACCCTTGAGGGAGACATCCATCATCTTGACGACGTATACGGGGCAAAAAGTATACCCCAGAGGAAAAATAAGGGTGCCTGTCGAATACAACGGCAAGAAAATACGGAAATTGTAACTCTACATACTGCCAAATGGTGGACCACCGTTATTGGGACGTGAATGGAACAGGAAGATAAACTTAGATTGGCACTCCATTCATGCAATGACGGTGGACGGTAAAAAAGATGAAGACGTCACTCCTTGACGATTGTCAACAATCTTAGCTAACGCCAAAGAGGTATTTCAACAAGAACTGGGCACTCTTAAAGGCGTAACCACCTCGATAAAAATAGAAGAGAATGCAATTCCAAAGTTTTTCAAAGCAAGACCGGTACCATATGCAATTCGTCCAGCCGTCGAGGGAGAGCTGGAGAATCTGGAGAAGGCAGGCGTGTTGTCTAAGGTCGACTGGAGCGAGTGGGCGACACCCATCGTTCCTGTTATTACGTCCGTGAATGATTGAGACACGGACAGCAGGAGTGGAACAAAATAAGTCTTTACTGGTGGAAGTCAATAGTGAAACTAAAAACACAGAGGCTCACTAGCGCCTTTTATACAGGGGTGGTCACTGCCTGTATTGCAGTCTGAGACCAGTTATTCTCTTAAAGGTGCATACACAACAATTCCTCCCCTTTTAGATAAACAGTACATAACATTCATTTAACAACTAAATGATAACTAATTACAATCACAATTACGGTTGCTAGATACATTGGTTGAGTTTAAGCAATTATAAGTTCAGTCTTTGAGGAGGCTTCCTGATTCTGTCTGGATAACGCCTCTTTGGGGTATCAGGTTCTTCTGGCAAGGTTGAGTCGGGATCAATGTCGTTGTTTGGTTCATCTGCTTCCAATATCACCGATTCTGCGGTAGCTGCAATTGGTACGTCGATTTCATTGCCAGGTGTATCAGATCATGGTATGGAGTTGACGTTTTCCAGTGACTCTAGAATCTGGTCAGCATGGCGTCTTACAATGCTCTCTCCAACGTCCACGGTATACATGAGAGGTCCTTGCCGTGTACAAATCGTTCCTGGCTGCCATTTCTCAGTGCGGTAGTCCCGGGCCAAAACAGGTTGACCTATCTTAAAACTCCTGGTCGGCCTTTCATTCATATTCTGAAACTGCCTGTTCTCCACATCTCTTCGGACGTTTGGCTTAACCAAATCCAAGCGGCATCGTAGTCTTCGATTGAAAAACATCATGGCTGGGGTTTGGTTGGTAACCGCATGTGTCGCATTCTGGTAGGCAAACAAGAAGTTGTCCACTTTGTGTTGTAGGGGTATATCTTCATTACACATTGCCTTGATAGCCTTCTTGAATGTTTGGACAAACCTCTCGGCCAATCCATGAGTGGCTGGATGATATGGGGCAGATGTGTAGTGCTTAACACCATTGTTCTTTAAGAACCTCCGGAACTCTTCAGACACAAACTGTGGTCCATTGTCAGAGCAAATCTGTTCAGGCAGCCCATTCCTGGCGATAATGGTTCGTAAAACTGTGATAGTTTTTTCCGTGGTGGTTGAGGACATATTTATTACCTCTGGCCACTTTGAATGTGCATCCACCGCAATTAAAAACATCGAGTCCATGAAGGGACCAGCAAAATCAATGTGCACCCTTTGCCATGGAGATGAGGGCCACTCCCATGGATGCAGAGGAGCTTGTGGTGGGGCGTTTTGGACCTTCTGGCATCCTGCACAGCTCTTGGTCATCTCTTCGATTTCTCTATCGATTCCCGGCCACCATACAAACGCTCTGGCTAAGTTCTTCATTTTTACCCCACCCAGATGACCCTCATGAAGCTCATTGAGCACTCTATCCGTCAACTTAGGTGGAATCACTACTCTGGATCCACACATCAAGGCTCCTCTGCACACTGACAGCTGTTCTCTTCTCGGCGAGAATGCTGGCAGCAGTGGTTCGCCATGTGCTGGCCATCCCTTCACCGTTAAATCATAGACCCGTGATAGTGTTGGGTCATTCCGTGTTTCCTTTTCTATGTTTGCATTCGTCACAGGGAGACATTCGACTATGGCCGAGTGGAATAACTCCATTGGATCCACTGCAAGTTCTTCTTCTTCCACCGTCGGCAACGGTAGGCGTGACAATCCATCAGCATTTCCATGCTGTTTAGTTCCTTTGTACTCGATGTCATATTGGTGTGCCCCTAGGAAAAGGGACCATCACTGCAGCCGTTGCGCTGTCATTATCGGTACGCCCTTCTGAGGGTTGAAAATGGAGACAAGAGGTTGATGATCGGTTAGTAGAGTAAATTTTTGACCGTGCAGGTAGTGATTGAACTTCTTCACCCCCCACACTAGGCTGAGGGCCTCTCTGTCAATCTGAGCGTAGTTACGCTCGGCAGAAGTTAATGAGCGTGACGCAAAGGCTATCGGCCTCTCTAAACCATCAAGGAATTTATGTGACAGTACCGCCCCAATGCCGTAGGGAGACGCATCACATGCCAGTCTGATCGGCAGTGCTGGGTTGTAGTGAGCCAATACTTCCTTGAAGTGATTAAGTCCTTACTCTTCTGAAAAGCACGCTTACAATCATCGCTCCATTTCCATGCTACCCCCGTTCGTAGCAGGGCGTTCAGTGGGTGCAAAATTGTCGACAAATTCGGCAAAAACTTATGATAGTAATTCACCAATCCGAGGAATGACCTCAGTTGCGACACATTTTCAGGCGCTGGGGCCTTAACAACCGCTTCAATTTTGTCAGGGGACTTATGTAACCCCTCTTCATCAATCACGTGGCCACAATACGATATCTGTTTCTTAAAAAATTCGCACTTGGGGCGGTTAGCTCGCAGCCCATGTTCCCGTAGTCTAGTGAGCACCTGTTCTAGGTTGTTAAGGTGTATACTGTCATCTTCACCTGTCACAAGGATGTCGTTCAAGTAACACTGAGTCCCCGGAATCCCTTGCAGGACTTGTTCCATCGCTCTTTGCCATATCGCCAGAGCCGATGCTACTCCGAATACCAATCGATGATACTGGTAAAGATCTTTGTGAGTGTTTATCGTGAGATACTTCCTAGAGGACTCTTCAACCTCCATCTGCAAATATGCTTGTTTTAGGTCAATTTTTGTAAAACGCTTCCCTCCAGACAGTGAGGCGATGATGTCTTCTATCCTTGGAAGAGGATATTGTACTGTGTGAAGGACTGGGTTCACCGTCACCTTGAAATCCCCACAGATGCGAATCTTCCTTGGCTCCCCGGACTTATTGCTTAACGTTTTCTTCATGACAGGAACGATGGGTGTCGCCCACTCGCTCCAGTCGACCTTAGACAACACGCCCGCCTTCTCCAGATTCTCCAGCTCTGCCTCGACGGCTGGGCGAATTGCATATGGTACCGGTCTTGCTTTGAAAAACTTGGGAACTGCATTCTCTTCTATTTTTATCGAGACGGTTACGCCTTTAAGCGTGCCCAGTTCTTGTTGAAATACCTCTTTGGCGTTAGCTAAGATTGTTGACAATCACCCAGGAGTGACGTCTTAATCTTTTTTACCATCCACCGTCATTGCATGAATGGAGTGCCAATTTAAGTTTATCTTCCTGATCCATTCCCGTCCCAATAACGGTGGTCCACCATTTGGCAGTATGTAGAGATACAATTTCCGTATTTTCTTGCCGTTGTATTTGACATGCACCCTTATTTTTCCTCTGGGGTATACTTTTTGCCCCGTATACGTCGTCAAGACGATGGATGTCTCTCTCAAGGGTATGTGTGAAAATAGCCGCTAGTAGTCTCGTCGATTCATGACGGTTAGCGCTGATCCTGTATCCAATTCCATTTTAACTTGGGACCCTGCTATCGTGAGGGTGACCCAAATGGTTTGGTGATCCTCTTTTGCGATTACATTGTGAAGTTTGAGACAACTTAGTCTCCTGTTCCCGGATTCACTATCGCTCATCCGGTCTTCGGAACTACTGTCCGTCATCTTTTGTACTTTCTTGTACGGTTCCTTTGTAGCCTTTTTGTTGTCGCTGGTCTTCTTCCCAGACCTGCAAACTCGTGCAATGTGTCCCATCTTCCCGCATTGCCTGCATATTTTGTCTTTGGACCAGCAGTCCTTCTGGTCATGGTTAGTTCTGCCGCAGCGATAACAATTTGCAAATCCCCGTGTCATTTCGTGGGTGCCGTATTCCTGTGGTTTTTGTTGAATTTCTGCAGCTCCCCTAGCTGCTGCTTCATACGATACTGCCACGCTGAAAGCCTTATCTAGCGTCAGCTCTTTCTCTGAGAGTAACTTCTTCTGTGTTCCTTCACTCAGGAGTCCACAGACAAATTTGTCCCGTAGGGTATCTGCCAGTCCTGCTCCGAACTGGCAGTGCTTTGATAGCTTGCGTAGTTCCGTAAGATACTCAGCATTGCTCTCATCTTTGTGCTGAGTTCTCCTGTGGAATTTAAATCTTTCTGCTATCAACAGCGGTGCAGGGTTTAGGTGTTCCTGTAGGACAGCAACAATTTTGTTAAAACTCTTTGCCTTCGGTTTGGCTGGAGTAATCAGGTCCCGCAATAGGCCGTACGTTCTAGCGCCCATTAAGTTTAGCAATATCGATGCCTTTTTCTCCTCCGCTATTTCGTTTGCCTCGAAATATACCTCAACTCTTTCCACATACGTGGTCCAGTCCTCTATTGTATTATCAAAAGCAGTGATACAGCCAGTCTTCGGCATCTTGCAAATCTAAAATGGCACCTCCCGCGCTTTGCCTTCTTCCCCGATTTAACAAAATGGCACCTCCCGCGCTTTGCCTTCTTCCCCGCTGTTGTTAGTGCTGCTTTCCACGGTTTCTTGCGCGTTTAATATTTTTTTGTTTATTATTTTCCCGTCATGGAGCGGACCCTCTGGGACACTTCCCTCCCTCTTCTTAGTTCCGAACGCTGCCCGGCTTCGAAGCACCAGCCACGCCCTGTGTGCTCCACCCTCTCTCTCTCTCTTTGCTTCCCGACTCGCTGCCCGGCCCCGTTGAAAAGCCACCCAATCGAGCTCTAGCCCACCGCAGCCCAGGAAGGATCAGTGCACTCGCTGCCACCAGCCCGATTAGCTGGGAAACCACAGACCGGGGAACCAAGCCTGGCTCTTGACAGTCTCTCCTGCAAGTTTTCAATCCGATGATTTGGAGGGCGGTTGCCCACGGTCGACGCCCGTTTCTCGAGTTTCTTTGGATTTTATTTATTTTTGTTTCTTTCTTTCTTCTGGCTTCAATAATGTCGTCTGAGGTGCTGCCGAGTTGCAGGTAAGTTTGTTTCTTACTCGTCGCCAGTATTACGTCCGTGAATGATTGAGACATGGACAGCAGGAGTGGAACAAAATAAGTCTTTACCGGTGGAAGTCAATAGTGAAACTAAAAACACAGAGGCTCACTAGCGCCTTTTATACAGGGGTGGTCACTGCCGGTATTGCAGTCTGAGACCAGTTATTCTCTTAAAGGTGCATACACAACACCTGTCATGAAGAAAACGTTAAGCAATAAGTCTGAGGAGCCAAGGAAGGTTCGCATCTGTGGGGATTTCAAGGTGACGGTGAACCCAGTCCTTCACACAGTACAATATCCTCTTCCAAGGATAGAAGACATCTTCGCCTCACTCTCTGGAGGGAAGCATTTTACAAAAATTGACCTAGCACAAGCATATTTGCAGATGGAGGTTGAAGAATCCTCTAGGAAGTATCTCACGATAAACACTCACAAAGGTCTTTACCAGTATCATCGATTGGTATTCGGAGTAGCATCGGCTGCGGCGATATGGCAAAGAGTGATGGAACAAGTCCTGCAAGGGATTCCGGGGACTCAGTGTTACTTGGACGACATCCTTGTGACAGGTGAAGATGACAGTGAACACCTTAACAACCTAGAACAGGTGCTCACTAGACTACGGGAACATGGGCTACGAGCCAACCGCCCCAAGTGCGAGTTTTTTAAGAAACAGATATCGTATTGTGGCCACGTGATTGATGAAGAGGGGTTACATATGTCCCCTGACAAAATTGAAGCAATTGTTAAGGCCCCAGCGCCTGAAAATGTGTCGCAACTGAGGTCATTCCTCGGATTGGTGAATTACTACCATTAGTTTTTGCCGAATTTGTCGACAATTCTGCACCCACTGAACGCCCTGCTGCGAACGGGAGTAGCATGGAAATGGAGCAATGACTGTAAGCGGGCCTTTCAGAAGAGCAAGGACTTAATCACTTCAAGAGAAGTATTGGCTCACTACAACCCTGCACTGCCGATCAGACTGGCGTGTGATGCGTCGCCCTACGGCATTGGGGTGGTACTGTCACATAAATTCCTTGCTGGTTTAGAGAGGCCGATAGCTTTTGCGTCACGCTCGTTAACTTCTGCTGAGCGTAACTACGCCCAGATTGACAGAGAGGCCCTCAGCCTAGTGTGCGGGTGAAGAAGTTCAATCACTACCTGCACGGTCAAAAATTTACTCTCCTAACCGATCATCAACCTCTTGTATCCATTTTCAACCCTCAGAAGGGCGTACCGATAATGACAGCGCAACGGCTGCAGAGGTGGTCCCTTTTCCTAGGGGCACACCAATATGACATCGAGTACAAAGGAACTAAACAGCATGGGAATGCTGATGGATTGTCACGCCTACCGTTGCCGACGGTGGAAGAAGAAGACCTTGCAGTGGATCCAATGGAGTTATTCCACTCGACCATAATCGAATGTCTCCCTGTGACGAATGCAAACATAGAAAAGGAAACACGGAATGACCCGACACTATCACGGGTCTATGATTTAACGGTGAAGGGATGGCCAGCACATGGCGAACCACTGCTGCCAGCATTCTCGCCGAGAAGAGAACAGCTGTCAGTGTGCAGGGGAACCTTGATGTGTGGATCCAGAGTAGTAATTCCACCTAAGTTGACGGATAGAGTGCTCAATGAGCTTCATGATGGTCATCTGGGTGGGGTAAAATTGAAGAACTTAGCCAGAGCGTTTGTGTGGTGGCCGGGAATCGATAGAGAAATCAAAGAGATGACCAAGAGCTGTGCAGGATGCCAGAAGGTCCAAAACGCCCCACCACAAGCTCCTCTACATCCATGGGAGTGACCCTCATTTCCATGGCAAAGGGTGCACATTGATTTTGCTGGTCCCTTCATGGACTCAATGTTTTTAATTCAGTGGATGCACATTCAAAGTGGCCATAGGTAATAAAAATGTCCTCAACCACCACAGAAAAAACTATCACAGTTTTACGAACCATATTCGCCAGGAATGGGCTGCCTGAACAGATTTGCTCTGACAATGGACCACAGTTTGTGTCTGAAGAGTTCCGGAGGTTCTTAAAGAACAATGGAGTTAAGTATTACACATCTGCCCCATATCATCCAGCCACTAATGGATTGGCCGAGAGGTTTGTTCAAACATTCAAGAAGGCTATCAAGGCAATGTGTAATGAAGATTTACCCCTCCAACACAAGGTGGACAACTTCTTGTTTGCCTACCGAAATGCGACACATGCGGTTACCAACCAAACTCCAGCCATGATGTTCTTCAATCGAAGACTACGATGCCGCTTGGATTTGGTTAAGCCAAACGTCCGAAGAGATGTGGAGAACAGGCAGTTTCAGAATATGAATGAAAGGCCGACCAGGAGTTTTAAGATAGGTCAACCTGTTTTGGCCCGGGACTACTGCACTGAGAAATGGCAGCCAGGAACGATTTGTACACGGCAAGGACCTCTCATGTATACCGTGGACGTTGGAGAGAGCATTGTAAGACGCCATGCTGACCAGATTCTAGAGTCACTGGAAAACGTCAACTCCACACCACGATCTGATACACCTGACAATGAAATCGACGTACCAATTGCAGCTACCGCAGAATCGGTGATATTGGAAGCAGATGAACCAAACAACGACATTGATCCCGACTCAACCTTGCCAGAAGAACCTGATACCCCAAAGAGGCGTTATCCAGACAGAATCAGGAAGCCTCCTCAAAGACTGAACTTATAATTGCTTAAACTCAACCAATGTATCTAGCAACCGTAATTGTGATTGTAATTAGTTATCATTTAGTTGTTACATGAATGTTATGTACTGTTTAGCTAAAAGGGGAGGAATTATTGTGTATGTACCTTTAAGAGAATAACTGGTCTCAGACTGCAGTACCGGCAGTGACCACCCCTGTATAAAAGGCGCTAGTAAGCCTCTGTAGTTTCAGTTTCCCGATTGACTTCATTCAGTAAAGACTTGTTTTGTTCAACTCCTGCTGTCCATGTCTCAATCATACACGGACATAATAGTCTGCCCCAGATCCGACCCAAAGAGCAAATGGTGCCTAAAACAAGCAAGAATCTGGCGGATCTGATTTCTGCCAAATTTCCATACCTCTACCATCTGGTAACCACACCAAAATAAGGAGGTAGGGAGATGAAAATCGTCCCCTTCTCCTCGTATGTAGTGCCATGGGAGATCAACTAGTATTTGCAAAAGAACTATTTTGACAAAGGATCTACTACCTCTTAGGGAAACTAGCAATGAGCCAAGTTACCCACACCATGACAGCAAATGGAAACATATACCTGCAACTAGAGATTCGGAGATTTAACTTTTACAGTTGTCCTCCATGGTTCCTTAAAATGCACATGGTGCCTGCAAAGCTAAACGCTTGGACACCCTATTTTAGTGCATTGAAATTCCTCACTTGAATCAAATACACGTTTATCTGAGACCAAATGCATAGCACCTGTTGTCACAGTAATTAGAGTCCCCACGAATAGTAAATCCCTAGCATTGCTCTAAACGAACATTGCATTTTAATTATTTTATCTGTATTTATGTTAATACTACAGTACTTTAGCTAAAATGTTATAACAATGCTGTAATAATTGATATCCCGTTGTAGTAATAAAGTTCCTTTTTCAGCTGATTTTACAATATTGGGCTCTATAATTTGTTTCTTTCAAAGTTTTTAATCACTGCTCCATGAAGGATAAATAAAACAACTTCCTAAGCAAGCCACTGTAATAAGTTATACAGGAGACAGACTCAGGAAATGGCGCAACATACGCACTACAGCTAATGTAAAATATTTTCCAGGACCCCATCCAGAGGTGCACAAATGTCAGACCTGAGTTCATTTTCAAATCTCAAAAATCTCAAATGCTTTATTTTTGCAGGTCCAGGGTTTCAAGAAAAACATTGCCAGACTTAATTTCTTAATCTCCATTTGTTTTCAGATCCCATTTACTTGAGGAGCCTTTCACTCTATAGATTAATTGTTGGAAACTCCAACAGCATAGGTCAGGAACTCGCAATAAATCATTCATTGGGCCAATCTTGCAAAATTCCATGAGTTCTGTCTGGCAGGAAGTTAATGAGCATTATGCTCATTGTAATCCAGTCCCTAATGAATTATTCATGATGAGTTCCTGGTTTATATTGGGATTGGTGCTGGGAAGGGGTTGGGGATGGGGAATTGAGCTCATCAGCACCCAAAAACAGCTCGGGTGAACATTTAATGAGATATGGCTGCATAAGGGGTAAAAATTATTGCAGCTATCACAAAGGCTGTAAATATTTTTAAAGTATATTTCAGCCTTTCCAAAGGCTAAGGGGATAAATGAGGCTGGCAAAATAAATACGGAGGCAGGAACAGTCTGTGCCTGAGTGGTGCAGTACCCAAACTCCTTGTTTGATGGCTATGGAAGTGGAGGTGATGCTGCATGAGGGAGACACAAGGACGGTTGCTCCATTTAACATTCCAGGTAACCATCTCCTAAGGATAGCAGTGCAGCATGTCTGGCAGGAGGTGCCAGATATGTTCAACACTCTGGACAATACGTGCAGGGTGCTGGCCATAGCTGCCAGACTGTGCCTGCATCAGGTGGTCAGGGAACCAACATGAGGAAATAACCTTTTTGTAATTCATTCTCGGGATGTGGGCATCGCTGGCAAGGCCAGCATTTATTGCCCTAGCTTTGAGCCGCCTTCTTGAACCACTGCAGTCTATGTGCTGAAGGTACTCCCGCCATGCTGTTAGGTAGAGAGTTCCAGGATTTTGACCCTGCGACAATGAAGGAACAGTGATATATGTCCAAGTATGAATGGTGTGTAACTTGAAGAGAAACCTGGAGGTGATGGTTTTCCCATGCACCTGCTGCCCTTGTCGTTCTAGGAGGTGGAGGTCATGGGCTTGGGAGGTGCTGTCTAAGAGGCCTTGGAAAACTGCTGCAGCGCATCCTATAGTAAAGACTTGGCCTCATCTTTACCAACCTACCTGTTGTAGACACATCCTTCCATGATAGCATTGGTAGAGCTGATCACCAAACACTCATTTGAAGACAAAGCCTCGTCTCTAGTGTGAGGATATCTTCTGTCATGAAGTGTGGCACTACCAACTTGCTAAATGGGACAGACTAAGGACAGATCTATCTTCCCAAAACTAGGCAGTCATAAGGTGCTGTGAGATATCAGCAGCAGCAGAATTGTACACCACCACAATCTGTAACCTGATGGGCAGGTTATCTCTCAATCCATGATCATCAACAGGCCGGTACGCCAGATGGAAGCAGTTATTACCAGCCCATGCAACAGCACAAGTGGGGTCACCTGGGGGTCGAGACCTGCATTCTGCTCTGGAAAGTCCAAATATTGATGTAACTTTTCAGGGACATTTTGGCCCCTAGATAGAATGCTTGGGTCATCTTTCCAAGGGGGACCCCAGGACTCCTCTTCGATCCAGCAATGTTTGTTGGATTTTCCAGCCTTCTCGGGATGGCAAGTGCATGAGGTGGATGGAAAAAAGGTGGGACTCTCAAATCTAGAGCTCCCTGGATGCCAAGGGCATACAGGGTACAATAAGGCAAAAAAGGGAAACTGTCAGATACTGAGAGCTAAATACTGCAGAAAGCCTAGAGGAGTATAGAAAGTTCAGGGGTGAAATTATAAAGGAAATTAGGAAAGCAAAGAGAGGGCATGAAAAAATATTGGCAAGTAAAATCAAGGAAAACCCATAAATACATAAAGAGCAAGAGGATAACTAAAGAAAGAGTAGGGCCTATTAGAGACCAAAACCTGTGTGTGGAGGTGGAAGATGTGGTTATGGTTCTTAATGAATACTTTGCGTCTGTCTTCACAAAAGACAGGAACGATGCCGACATTATAGATAAGGATGAGTGTGAAATATTAGATGGGATAAACATAGTGAGAGAGAAAGTATTAAGGGGTTTAGCATCTTTGAAAGTAGATAAATCGCCAGGCCCGGATGAAATGTATCCCAGGCTGTTAAGAGAAACAAGGGACAAAATAGCGGAGGCTCTGACCATCATTTTCCAATCTTCTCTGGCTACAGACATGGTACTGGAGGACTGCTAACATTGTACCATTGTTTAAAAATGGAGCAAGGGATTGACTGAGTAATTACAGGCCAGTCAGCCTAACCTCGGTAGTGGGCAAATTATTGGGAAAAAAATTCTGAGGGACTGTATTAATCATAATTTAGAAAGGCACAGATTAATCAAGACAGTCAGCACAGACTTGATAAGGGAAGGTCGTGCCTGACTAACTTGATTGAATTTTTTGAGGAGATAACAAGGAGGGTTGTTGAGGGTAGTGTATTTGACGTTGTCTACATGGATTTTAGCAAAGTTTTTAACAAGGTCCCACATGGCAGACTGGTCAGAAAAGTAAAAGCCCATGGGATCCAAGGGAAAGTGGCAAGTTGGATCCAAAATTGGCTCAGTGGTAGGAAGCAAATGTGTCAGCGGGTGTTTTTGTGAGTGGAAAGCTGTTTCCGGTGGGGTTCTGCAGGGCTCAGTACTAGGTCCCTTGCTTTTTGTGGTATATACCAATGATTTAGACTTCAATGTCGTGGGCATGATTAAGAAGTTTGCAGATGATACAAAAATTGGGCATGTGGCTGATAGTGAGGAAGAAAGCTGTGGGCTGCAGGAAGATATCAATGGACTAGTCAGGTGGGCAGAAAAGTGCCAAATGGAATTCAATCCGGAGAAGTGTGAGGTAATGCATTTGGGGAGGGCCATACACCTCAATACACAAGGCAATACACCATAAATGGTAGGACACTGAGAAGTGTAGAGGAACAGAGGGATCTTGGAGTGCATGACCACAGATCCCTAAAGGTAGCAGGACAAGTAGATAAGGTGGTTAAGAAGCATATGGATACTTTCTTTTATTAGCTGAGGCATAGAATATAAAAGCAAGGAGGTTATGCTTGAACTGTATAAAACACTAGTTAGGCCACAACTAGAGTATGGCATAAAGCTCTGGTCACCACATTACAGTAAAGGTGTGATTGCACTAGAGAGGGTACAGAGGAGATTTACGAGGATGTTGCCAAGACTGGAGAATTTTAGCTTTGAGGAAAGATTGGATAGGCTGGGGTTGTTTTCTTTGGAACAGAGGAGGCTGAGGGGAGACTTAATTGAGGTGTATAAAATTATGAGGGGTCTAGATAGTGGATATGAAGGAACTATTTCCCTTAGCAGAGAGGTCAATAACCAGGGGACATAGATTCAAAGTAATTGGTAGAAGGATTAGAGGGGAGTTGGGGAACTTTTTTCATCCAGAGGGTATTGAGGTCTGGAGCTCGCTGCTTGAAAGGGTGGTAGAGGCAGAAATCCTCATCACATTTAAAAAGTACTTGGATATGCACTTGACGTGCTGTAACCTGCAAGGCTATGGACCAAGAGCTTGAAAGTATGATTAGGCTGGATAGCTATTTTTTGGCCGGCACAGACACGATGGACCAAATGGCCTCCTCCTCTGCTGTAAATTTCTATGATTCTATGAGGTGTGTCCTTAGTGGCTCGGATGTCCATCTGGATTTGTAAATAGGATGACCTCTCCCTGACCCTGACAATTATGTTGAGGTTGCAGATTTTTGGCCATGTTGTCTATTAGAATCTGCCTTAAGAGTCTGCCTGAGTGAGCAGTTGATTCTGCAGACAGCGCCTTCTGCCACAAGTTCAGGTAGTGGTCACCTTGACGGCCACTGATGAAGCCATTCCTGTCTTCAAAATGTTTTCAATGTTTGGTTCCAGGAGACTGCATGGTTTTATCACAGGTTCCCTCCTGAATTAAAAAAGTCAGTTTTATGAATACTCATTATTGGCACAGATCCTCACCCGCCATGAATACATATTATGAAATCACGAATATGGTGCCAATGAATTACCCAACATGAACAACAACGTGCCTTCATACCCAACATGAACAACAACATGCCTTCATACATCGCCTTTAACCTAGTAAAACCTCCCAAGGCACTTTACAGGCATGTAATCAGACATAAATTGACAATTACCCTACTGAAAATCATAGCGAGCATGATCAAATCGTCACTATATACGTTCCCAGCAGGCAGGGTTCCACACCCGGAACATGCATATGTAAAATTTGCCACATGCAGATCCCATCAGGCATCTCCAGGTTTGACTGCTTCGTTCTGTAAACATGGGTAGTGACAATTACAGTTCCATTGCCAACCACCCACAGATGGGAAATGGGTTGCAACTATAACAAGGTATTGATTGCTTCAGTGGTGAAACCAAAAAAAGTTACATATCAACTGACAAATTACTGTGTTAATTTGTAGTAACTTAGAAAGAAAGACTTGCATTTATACAGCGCCTTTCACGACCACTGGACATCTCAAAGCGCTTTACAATCAATGAAGTACTTTTGAAGTGCAGTCACTGTTGTAACGTGGGAGCCAATTTGCACATAGCAATGTCCCACAAACAGCAATGTGATGATGACAAGATAATCTGTTTTTGTCATGTTGGTTGAGGGATAAATATTGGCCAGGACACCAGGGATAACTCCCCTACTCTTCTTCGAAATAGTGCCATGGGATCTTTTACGTCCACCTGAGAGAGCAGACGAGGCCTCGGTTTAGCATCTCATCCAAAAGACAGCACAGAACTCCCTCAGCACTGCACTAGAGTGTCAGCCTAGCTTTATGTGCTCAAGTCCCTGGAGTGGGATGTGAACCCACAACCTTCTGACTCAGAGGCAAGTGTGCCACCAACTGAGCCACAGCTAACACTAGTGATACCAATTACCAAGCTGACTTCCCTTTATGAAGAGGACCCAACATGGCTGAACCAGCCAGTGCCTGTTTTATATGGGCACTGAGTGACTGGCACACTGTGCAGCTGCTCTGATTGTATTATGATGCTATCACCTTATATGTTAATAATTTTAAGGGCTTTAATGAGTCTAGTACACACTGGTGTGCAGGTTTTCACCTCCAGGCCTGAGATTTAACGGCCTGCTAATCTGGGTTGCATGAACCTGATGCACAACTGAACTATCAGCACCAAGCACCACATTATCAACTCCATAAACTATAATTTTCATGTACTGCCAAATTTTACAATGTGTTTGAGATCTGTGCATTTTTCAACAGATTGGGAGACCCTGCTCTCTGCACTGATGATTCACATCAAAACTGCATTCCCAGCAAATGCTGGCAAGTTCAATGGCATGTCCAGGCCACAAGCACTGTGCAACAATTCAAATATATATTCTGCCATCAGGCTGACTGAAAAATAATTTCTTGGCATCAATCTGCAACCATCTTCAAAAGAGACTCATTGTGGAACTTCATAATCTGTGGAAAGTGCAGCAAGAAATTTGCAGAGAAATGAAGAGTCATCCAATATATTCATTCCTGTCACTGGTGATGGAGCGATCACACACCAGTCAATCAGAAAAGCCTATGTCTGCAAATGCAACACATTTATTTTTTAATTGATTCTCTTCTATCTTTATTTGCAACATTCCCCCTGGGATTTAGCTGATGGAGATAGACTGAAATTCAGTATTTGCCTCAAATTTTTTACTTTTGAATGGCATTACTAGCATTTTGACAATTCAGCTTAATAACACCTGCAGCTCTGTCAGGATTCTGGGTATTGGGAATTTCAGTTATGATGGAAAGTTTAGGAAGTTTTTTTTTCAGAAAAGAGATTTCAAGGTGACCTTATATAGATTTTCCTCAGGGTTTAATTTGAATAAAAATGCAGACATAGGTGAACAGTTGGTCAGGAGCTCACCCCCTTTCTTAAGATGAAGCTAATCATGGAAGTTCTTCTGGGGACTGCACTCATCCAATGGGACAGCTGTCACTTTGTCTGCTAAAAAGTGAGGCTGTGGTGTTTGAGAGTGTGGGCCCTGAAGTTCCCCAGGGATTCTCCCGGTCCCCCACCATGACTCTGGCAGGAGACTGGCAGAAACTCCAGGGAAATGGCATAAACGGCCATTTTCATCATTTCTTTGGAATGGATTTTCAGCTTCACCAATTGTTACAGAATGCTTTAACTCTATTTTCACTTGCTGATGGATGTCATGGTTGATACAGTGGTTTACCTCTCTTTTGCAAAATAGCTTATTTGGAAGCAGAAGAGGACCAACATCACAAGCCTCCTTGACAGCTATTCATCTAAAAATATTCACCTGGCTCTTTCCAGAACCACCATCAACTGCTTCCTGAGCAAAGGGCTGGAATCCTCTTTCCACCTTTTCATAGAATAATGACATTCCACAATCAAAACAAAGAGAATCCCCCCAGACAAATCTTCACTCTTTCCCATTCCCACATCTCCAGTGTACGCACCAACACTTGTTTTCCCTATTTATCTACAGTACAACAGAGTTCAGTTCTTCTGCTATCTGCTGCCATTCTTTCTGCCTGGCAGCTTTGACACTTGTTTGCCTGAGGCAGGATACAGCACTTCACAGTCCAAAGCACTGCCCTCCACCTCTCTACAGCAGCACTCCTGTGCTGTTCTTGTCAAACAGTGGGGCCCATTACCATCCTCATCCTGCTGCTACCATGGTCTCCTGCCAGAGAGACAGAAGAACATAAAGGGATGGAATATTAAAAACAGCAAACTGCACTAACATTCCAGGGCAGACTTCTCTCAAGAATACATTTAAAGCATTTTAATCAAAACCTTTAATACATAATGGCCCAGAACTTGGTGTCGGGGGCTTGCCGCGCGTGCAAGCCCCCGATGTGCACTTACCTGGCGCGCCGGCATCTGAAACCTGGCCCGCAGTGGATTTCCTGTCAGTGGCCCGGTTCTGATATCGGCGCGCTGTGCTAACCTGACCCAGCGGCGTAGTTAGTGCGATGTGCCGGCTGGGATCAGGTGAGTACTGTTCAGCCAATCAGGGGAGGGGAAATTTCATTCATAAGTTTGAGAGTAAAAACTGTCAAACTCATGAAAAGTACTGCACCCCAAAACACGACTTAAACTTTAAATAAAATTTTAAAAAACATCCCAATCATTAAATTAAGTATAAATAAGTTTAAAAAAATAACTTAAACAATAATTATTTTTTTTTGAAAAAAATAAATTTTAATAAAAAGGGTCTAAAACTAAACTTACCTTATTGTAGATTCTTTAAAATAATAAACCTGTGGGAAAAGAAATTCTAAATTGCACTAAAACACCACTTACCTGTAAAAATAAATACTTACGTGTGCTTTTTACAAGCGCCTTTACACATGCGCAAATCCCCCAAAACAGAGGAAATCCAAGATGCACGCGCTGCCCCCTACAGCGCACGCGCTAGCCTCTTCACCTCTTGGGTTAGAGGAGAGGAAATGCCGGTTTTCAGCGCATGTGCTGTGCATGCTGAAAACCGGCATTTCCTCCGGCCAGACGCGTGAGTACCCCTTCCGTACTCACACGTTTGGGGAGGAATTACTGCCCCAATATTTTTAAACGATCAACAGCAGCCTTACCAGCTTACTTACCTTCTTCCAAGAACCACAGGGCCAGTAAAATACAATGATTCTTCAGCAGTTGTTCCAATTTGTCTCCTGTTGCTCCAGGTCCCTTTAATCAGTCTCGGCCTTTAAGGCCCTATGTATGCCCAAACTTCCTATCATTTGGGAACTCTGCACCAATTGAGAAACTATACATGTGCCCAAAGGCCACCCTCGTTATGCTGATGAGGGCCAACAGGAAATCTCAAAGCACAATTCCTTCCTATGTTGCAGTACATTTGTTACCACCAAACAGCATCTACCCAGAAAATTCAATCCTGCAGTGATTGAGGGCATGCTGTGTTTAAGTAAATGTGGTGATTGAAGGCAGAAAATCATCACTGTTTTTCACAGGGATTGGAGTTTGTTAAAACAAATCAATCAGATCAGTCAGAAGCCAAAAGCACAGCATCTATATTAGAGCAGCCAGCATCCATAGGGAAGTATGAGGAGTGAGAGTAATAATCAACAATAACATGCATTTATATAGTGCCTTTAATGTAAAAACATCCCAAAGTGATTCATAGGCAAGTTTAAGAAAAATGGACGCCAAGTCAAGAAGAGAGAATTTAGGAGGGGTGACCAAAAGCCTGGTCAAAGAAATGGGTTTCGAAGTGGTTTTGAAGAAGGTAAGGAAGGTCAAATGGCAGATGGGTTCAGGGAGGGAATTTGGAAGTGTTGACTCAGATGGCGGAATGCTCTGCCACCAATGATGGGGCAAAGGGAGTAGCGGCTGCACAAGAGAATAGGCTTGAGACGGTTGCGGAGACAAGATGGATCGAGGACAAGGAAGGATTTTTTTAAAAGTTCAATCATTTTAAATTTGAAGCATTGGGGTATCAGGAGTCAAAGTAGTTCAGCAAGGACAGACAGGGGTGATTGGCAAGTGGGGCCTGAAGTGGCATATGTTATGGACAGCAGAGTTTTGCACAAGCTGTGTTTACAGAGAGTGCGTGATAAGAGGTTGGCCAGGAGAGCATTGGAATAGTTTAGTCTGGAGGTGACAACGGCATGGATCAACCTTTATGGCTGTCTATATGCGTTCTTCAAGTGAACTGATGCCAGAAATCACATGGGGTGCAGGTGACAACAATATCCATGAGTTCTAACATCCTCTGACAGAGAGCAGACCCCATTAGGTTTGTACCCTGATGCAAGTCATGAAGGACATGCAGCACACCAGACCTACACCCTGAATCTGCTTAACCCTTATCAGCTCCAACCTCCTCTATGTTTCATCCAGTGTTTCCTTATTCACATCATTATCTAAAGATTGGGAGGAGTCAGTGAATATGGTAGTGTTTAGTGAGTGTAGTTATTGTTGTGCAGACTGCTCTTGAGCTGCTGGCACTGCAGACCATTTATTTCTTCTTGCTCTGAGATGTAAGCAGAGGGGACATTTTCCTGACTTTATAAGCACACTTGTTCATTTGGGTATTGCTTTATAATTACAGGAACAATTTAGTACTTGTGCACAAACAGTGTGCACAATCACATTGATGTAGCAAATCATAGCATAGATGATTGGTATAGCACATTCCACTTGGGCTGTGCATCTTCCCATGTGTTTCTCTGACCTCCTCAGGCCTACTGCCTTCAAAAGCCTCCCTCCCAATTAGGCGAACAAGCCTGTTCTCATATGCAGCTAATGATGCCTCCTGGGAGGCTCAACCACCTGTTGTGGTTCTTGCTCTCCAATTAGGTGCCATTTTTGTCTTTAATGATAAGAGCAGTATGGATTACAGCAGGGTAAACCTGCAGTTTGAAATTCAGGCCATGTCAAGCCCTATAAATTTCTAATCTATATATATATATGTCAATCATACCATGTTTGTCCTTTCTTGATATTTCACAGTAATATTGTAACCTTACCTTGGGAGTCTTTTTCATGTTGGGAAGCTTCTTTTGGACCTTCCTCTAGATCCTCTTTGAATTTGGACTTCAAGTTTACCTGGCCTGTTATGTATTGCCATACTCTTTGTGGTATTAGAATAACAATAGTAATAATGAGTAATATAATTATTCTTAATAATAATAATGCCTGTATTTCTGTAGCACTTTGTCGTGTTGAAATACCTGAAAGTGCTTCACACAATGTGTGACTTTTTCAGTTTACAGTTTAGATAAACTCGATGTAGCTGACTACCCAGCAACACAAAAAAGACACTGCTGCTGGCTCGGAGTCGATTAATTTGGACGGCTGGAAAATCAGAAGTGCTGCAAATCAGGTACAGTGACCTGCACATGCCATTCTCCAATCTGTATACCAGTAGAACAAAACTCTGC
This sequence comes from Somniosus microcephalus, assembly GCF_052327205.1. NCBI lineage: Eukaryota > Metazoa > Chordata > Chondrichthyes > Squaliformes > Somniosidae > Somniosus > Somniosus microcephalus. Next base: position 168,225,846 of record NC_140988.1, read on the forward strand.
ACTAGGAGTGGAGTCTTGCAATTTCAGGTCAAATTGCTTTTCTCAAGTGTACCATCTACTATCACCTACCTATCCCGGTCATTAAATATGACTCTACCAGAGTGGCCAGTGAGACATAATTGCATAATTGTGCTATCTCTTGTGCAATCCACAGCTGCATAGATGAAATATTCATCATTTGTACTGATGAAATGACAGCTTAATGCCACTTAGAAGTGTGAAAGCGGCATTACTAAGGTGTATCATGAGTTCCCAGTTTTCTAATGTGCCTGCTGTTGAATCTGAGTTTCACAAAATCGACTGTCAGAAAATCACAGTCATTTTTTAATTGGCGGACATTAAAATCTACCAAAATACTATTATAAAATGAGTTCTTATGAAAAGATGAAATTCCCCCACAGAAATAATTGGCAAAGTTGATCCACGAAGATTATGCAAAAAAATATGTGCTGGGATTTTCAGGTGGCCATAATGCTGGTGGAAGTTTTACGGGGATGGCCTGTCCAATGTGTTTGGTATTGATCCCAGTGATTTTTCTGGGGTCAGCTAATTTATATATTGTTGGGTGGGCTTACATCAGACTTTCCACCAGTAATTCAGCGTTTGGACCAGAAGGCAGTGGGGGAGGTCAAGGAATGGAAAACTCTGCAGCGGCGAGCATGGGACCAGAGGAGGAATGGCAGAGTTAAAAGCAGCTAGTCTTCGTTAAATACTTCAAATTTGGGCCGTGGTCAGGGACAGGAGGGTGTGACTACGAGTGAGGCAGGTATGGGGATCCAGAAGGTAGCATTGGAGGAGCCTCAGCTCTTGTCCAACAGGTATGAGGTTCCTGCAGCCTGTGTGGGCGAGAGCAGGGACTGCAGGGAGAATGAGCAAACTGAACACAGCACCGTGGTACAGGGGCCAATTAAATTGAGGGAGTAAAAAGGAATGGAGTAGTGGTAGCTGACAGTATAGTTAGGGGGATAGATCCTGTTCTCTGCAGCTGAAAGCGTGAGTCCCGAAGGCTGTGTTGCCCGCCTGGTGCCAGGGTTAAGGATATCTCCTCGGGGCTGGAGAGGAACTTGAAGTGGGAAGGGGAGGATCCAGTTGTTGTGGTCCACGTAGGTACCAACGACATAGGTAAGACTAAGAAAGAGGTTCTGCTGAGGGTGTATGAGCAGCTTGCGGGCTAAATTAAAAAGCAGAACCACAAAGGTAATAATCTCTGGATTACGACCTTAGCCATGAGCAAATTGGCATAGGATCAATAAGAGAGAGTTGAATGCATGGCTCAAAGATTGGTGTGGGAGAAATGGGTTTCGATTCATGGGGCACTGGCACCATAACTGGGGAAAGAGGGAGCTGTTCCATTGGGACGGGCTTCACTTGAACCATACTGGGACCAGTGTTGTCGTCTTCTTCATAGGCAGTCCCTCGGAACCGAGGATGACTTGCTTCCAAATGAGTTCGCAGGTGACTGATGAGTCCAATGCAAGCCCTACAGTCTCTGTCACAGGTGGGGCAGACGGTGGTTGAAGGGGCTGTAGGGGGTGGCGGGTGGTGCGTGCACCCAGTCAGTTATGCCCCTGACTGTTGGTGAGTGGTTCGAATCGCTCCCACGCCCCTGGGTTCTAGACACCGGACTTAGGTACAGGCAGCGATAAAGAAAGACTCAAGTAGACAGGTGGTTCGGTGTAAGAAAACCAAGACTTTATTAAAACAGAAACGAGAACACAGTCTTATGAGAAAATTACTGGTAGAGAACACAATTACATGCATGTAACAATATAATTATACTTATACAGGGAATGGGGAAATCACGGCACATCGAGAGAAAAAAACCAATTACTTTAACAATCCCCTTATCCTTATCCCACCCCTATACCTAACTAGATTAAGCTATGAGGGGCCAGGAATTCATGCTCACCAATCCAAAACAAAACTTGTTGTTTAGCAATCACGATTTGGGCTGCAGTCCTTTGGGGTACTCCGTCGCCATGTGGTCTTGGGGCGCGGTGCTGGAGCTGCTGCTGCGACACACCTTTCTTCTCCTCAGCTGCCGTCGTCGTCTTGTCACGATGGGTTCTCTTCTTCTTCTCCCTCGGGCAGTCGTCGGCGGTAATGTTGCATCAATGAGACGATTAGCAGTCTTTACTGTCTAGATTTTATAACCAAAGTGTCAAATGCCAGTATATTCGTTGTGGCGTGGACACCTGCATTACCGTGTTCCACAAGGGCTTGCCCTCAAGCGCCAGCTTAATTGCGGGGTTCGCCCAACCAACTTAGCCTCACTGTCCTCAGATACTTTCTTCCCCGAGCATCAGCTTATAACTCGGCGCTCGGGTTTTTTTAATTAATACGTCTTCTGCTGCTCTTCTCTGCTTTTGTCGGGTCTACCTTACTCTTCGTCTCGGTTCGTCTCGCCTCGTTTCCTCTGCCCTCTCTCGTGGCCCGGGTGTCCTGGGTGACTTTGGACTCGGGTCTCATTCCCCTCCCCTGCTATTGGTATGGATGTCCTTGGTTGCAACTTAATGCGGGGAGCGAGAAGAGAACCCGCCACGAGGCCGGGGCTCAAGTGCGAGCGGCGGTAGCCCAAGACCAGACGAGAGGTCAGAGACAGGCGGGGAGAGCCAGCAGAGCGAGATTGCTACAAAGGGCCTACAGTTATACTCCTTTCGATGGCCCCTTATCTGCGTGCCAAATCAGGTTAGTCCATTGTTTCAATTTTGGTGGGCTGTTTTAAATGATTGCACCAATCTAAAATAACTGTTTCTGGATGGCTGTTTATCGCACCTAATGGCCTGATGTCTGGGCTGTATTGTCATTAATGCATTATAATCGGCCTGACCAGCCTCGATGGCTTCTTTAAGCTGTTTCCGATTATTTATGCGGACAAACTAATGGCCTCCTGTTTAGGCCTAACTGGGTTGATCTGTTCCAATTTGACGAAAAGGCATATTAAATTGTTTGCTTAGCTGTCTGGCCCTCCAAACACAAAAGTCCTTTTTTACAGAAATGCATTTTAAGTTTCGATTTCCCAAAGCTGCTTGTTCTGAGCTGCAGAGTCCAGGCTTTTAAAATCGTACAGGCTTTTGGTCACTAGGTGCGGACGCCATCTTTTGGGTACCCTTTTTAAATTGTCCATAGCGTCCCTTTTTATTAATAACCTTGGGAGAATGTGGAAATTTTGCAAATCCTACAGGGCGGGTGGGTGGGGGTGCTTGGGTTGACGTGCGCTGCCTGCGCTTGGCTTCCGCTTGCTCCCAGCTGTAGTGTGTGTACCTTTAAGGGGAGAACTACTTTTTACAGCTCCTGTATACTGTAGTACCGACAGTGACCACACCTGTATATAAACCCTGAGTAGGGATCTGTACGTTTAGTTTTAGAGTAACCCTCATTCAGTAAACACCTGTTGATTGTTCCCTGCAGTCTCGTGTCTAGTTATTGAAGGACACACAACATCAAAATACACGGATCTAACATTGGCGACGAGGCAGATTCGAACCTACCAGCAACTCTGCATTACCTCCCAGGGATTCGCTACTGGAGAACAGTGGAAGAAGGTTGAGGCCAAAAGCACAGGCGTTGACCACGAGCAACCGCCCAGTCATCCAGCGGAGATTTGAGCATCGCAGGGGAGGCTGTTGAGAGCTGGGCTTGGTTCTCCAGTCACGGTGGTCCAGCAAAACGGGCTGGCAACAGGTACTGCGCAGACCCTTCCCGGACAGCGACGGGCTAGAGCCCGACCGAGCGGCACAGAAAAGGCCGAGCAGCGTCGACGGGAGAAGAGAGAGAGTAGAGCGCACAGGGCGCAGCCGGTGTTCAGGACCGAGCGGCGTCGACGGGAGAAGAGAGAGGGTAGAGCGCACAGGGCGCAGCCGGTGTTCAGGACCGAACGGCGTCAACGGGAGAAGAGAGAGAGGCGCGAAGGAAAACGCGCAGAGCGCAGCCGGTGTTCAAGGGCCGAGCAGCAGAGAAGAAGGGAGAGCGCGGGAAAATGCCATTTTGAGCTGCAAGAAGAAGGGAGAGCGCAGGAAAACGCCATTTTGAGCTGGTCTAACCACACCCAGGGATGCCGAAGAGTGGCAGTATCACAGCGTTCGACAATGAAGTCTAAGATTGGACGACATATGTCGAATGCATAGAAGTGTACTGCAAGGCGAATGAAGTGCCAGATGAGAGGAAAGCGCTGGTATTGTTGAATTCAATGGGTGCAAAAACGTATGGCTTACTGCAAAACCTAGTAACCCCAGAGAAGCCAGTGGAAAAGGATTTTGGAAACATAGTGTCAATCCTACAGAACCACTTAAACCCCACACCGCTGCTGATAGCAGAAAGATTTAAGTTTCACAAAAGGAACCAGCATAAAGATGAAAGTAATGCTGAGTATTTAATGGAACTGCGCAAGCTATCGAAACACTGCCAGTTTGGAACGGGACTAGCAGATACCTTAAGGGACAAGTTTGTGTGTGGGCTTCAAAGTGAAGGAACCCAGAAACGGCTTCTATCAGAAAAGGATCTTACGCTGGACAAGGCTTTCAGCATGGCAGTATCACACGAAGCAGCCGCACGGGGTGCTGCAGAGATACAACGGAGACCGCAAGAATATGGCACAAATGAAATGTCATACGGAACAGTGAAGTGCTATCGCTGCGGCAGAACAACACACAAACATAATGATTGCTGGTTCAAGGACAAAGTGTGCAGACAGTGTGGAAAAATAGGACACATAGCAAGAGTCTGCAGGTCGGGAAAGAAAACCAGCAGCAAGAAATCTCCACAGGAGAAGTACAAGAAGGTACATAAGGTGACGGAGAGTAGTTCAGACGAACAGAAAAGTGATACAGACTCCGGAAGCAAGGAGCTGGGTTGTCTGAAACTACATAAGGTGATCCAAACGAAGGATCACCAAACTATCTGGGTCACGCTCAAGATAGCTGGAGTCCAAGTGAAAATGGAATTGGACACAGGATCAGCCCTAACAGTCATAAACCGAAGGGACTACAAGCGGCTATTCTCACATATGCCCTTGAGAGATACAGAGATTGTCTTGAAGACGTACACGATCAAAAAGTCTACCCCAAAGGAAAAATAAGGGTGAACATTATATATAACAGTAAGGAAACACCAAAAATGGACCTATATGTATTGCAAGATGGAGGACCACCACTACTAGGACGTGAATGGATCCGGAAGATACAGCTAGATTGGCATTCCAGACAAGCACTGACTATAGATGCCAAAAAGGATGACGACGTCATACCTGGACGACTGTCAAAAATGCTAACTGATGCACAAGAAGTGTTCCAGGAGGGACTCGGAACACTAAAAGGAATAACAGCGACGATCAAAATAGAGGAAAATGCAAGCCCAAAGTTTTTTAAGGCCAGACCGGTGCCTTATGCGATCCACCCAGCCGTCGAAGCAGAGCTGGAAGGTTTGGAACGTTCAGGAGTACTGTCCAAAGTGGATTGGAGCGAGTGGGCTACACCCATCGTTCCTGTAATGAAGAGGTCGTTGAGTAATATGCCTGGGGAACCAAAGAAGGTTCGCATCTGTGGGGACTTTAAGGTGACAGTGAACCCAGTCCTTCACACGGTACAATATCCGCTTCCACGGATTGAAGATATTTTCGCCTCGCTATCTGGAGGGAAACGCTTCACTAAGATTGATCTGGCCCAGGCGTACCTGCAAATGGAGGTAGAAGAAGCCTCGAAACAGTACCTCACGATCAACACTCATAAAGGTCTCTACCAATACAACCGGCTGGTGTTCGGGGTAGCATCAGCTCCGGCTATTTGGCAAAGGGCAATGGATCAAGTCCTGCAAGGGATTCCAGGGACCCAGTGTTATTTGGACGACATCCTGGTCACGGGCGCAAATGACAGTGATCACCTTGCCAACCTGGAGCAGGTGCTCACTAGATTGAAGGAATATGGGCTCTGAGCAAATCGCCACAAATGCGAGTTTTTCCAGAAGCAGATCTCGTATTGTGGCCACGTTATTGATGAAGAGGGGTTACATAAGTCCCCTGAAAAGATTGAGGCAGTAGTCAAGGCTCCAGCACCGGCAAATGTGTCACAACTGAGGTCGTTCCTCGGGCTGGTGAACTACTACCATAAGTTCTTGCCGAATTTGTCTACAGTACTACACCCACTGAACACCCTACTGCAAACGGGGGTACCATGGAAGTGGAATGACGAATGTAAACGAGCTTTCCAGAAGTGCAAAGAATTGATCAGATCAAAAGAGGTGTTGGCTCATTTCAACCCAGCACTACCAATTCAGTTGGCGTGTGATGCATCACCCTATGGCATTGGAGCGGTGCTGTCGCACAAGTTCCCGGACAGCTCGGAGAGGCCGGTAGCCTTTGCGTCTCGGTCACTAACCTCAGCCGAGCGTAACTGCGCCCAGATTGACAGGGAGGCCCTCAGCCTAGTGTGGGGAGTGAAAAAGTTCAACCACTATCTGCACGGGCAGAAGTTCATCTTGCTGACTGACCACCAACCACTTGTCTCCATCTTTAATCCAAAGAAGGGCGTGCCGGTGATGATTGCGCAGCGGCTACAAAGATGGTCCCTTTTTCTAGGGGTGAACCAATATGAAATCGAGTATAAGGGCACGAAACAGCATGGAAATGCTGATGGGCTATCACGCCTGCCACTGCCTACGGCGGAGGAAGCACCAGCAGTGGACCCTGTCGAAATATTTTATTCGACTACAATTGAGCGCTTGCCAGTAACTAACGCTGATATAGAGAGGGAGACCCGAAATGACCCAACACTGTCTCGGGTATATGACTTGACGGTGAAGGAATGGCCAACACATGGCGACTCACTGCTGCCAGCATTCTCATCCAGAAGAGAACAGCTGTCAGTATGCCAGGGAACCTTGTTGTGTGGATCCCGAGTGGTAATTCCACCCAAGTTAAGGGAGAGAGTGCTAAATGAGCTTCACGAATGCCATCTGGGAGGGGTGAAAATGAAAAGCCTTGCTAGGGCTTATGTGTGGTGGCCGGGGATCGATCAGCAAATTGAGGACCTGACAAAGAGCTGTTCAGGAAGCCAGAAGGTCCAAAATGCACCACCACATGCCCCTGTACACCCATGGGAGTGGCCCTCATCTCCATGGCAACGGGTGCATATTGATTTTGCTGGTCCATTCATGGACTCAATGTTTCTAATAGCTGTGGATGCGCACTCGAAATGGCCTGAGGTGATCAAAATGTCGTCCACCACCACGGAGAAAACTATTGCAGTCCTACGGACCATATTTGCCAGGAACGGCTTGCCAGAGCAGATTTGCTCTGATAACGGACCACAGTTTGTGTCTGAAGAGTTTAGAAGATTCATGAAAAGGAATGGGGTAAGGCATTACACATCCGCCCGTATCATCCAGCCACAAATGGATTGGCTGAGAGGTTCGTATAAACCTTTAAGAAAGCAGTAATGGCCATGTGCGATGACGACATTCCACTGCAGCATAACGTGGACAATTTCCTGTTAGCCTACAGAAATGCGACACATGCAGTCACCAACCAGACCCCGGCCATGATGTTCTTTAACTGAAGGTTGAGATCTCATCTGGATTTGCTCAGACCAAATGTACAAAGAGATGTTGAGAATAAGCAATTCCAGCACATCAATGAGAAGCCAACAAGGAGCTTCAATGTAGGGCAACCAGTCTTGGCCCGTGACTACCGAACAGAGAAATGGCAATCAGGAACGATATGCACACGGCAGGGGCCACTAATGTACACAGTGGATGTTGGGGAGAACATTGTGAGACGCCATGTCGACCAGATCCTAGAGTCACAGGAACGAGTCAACCCCATGACTCGCGCACCTGGTGATGAACCCGACATACAGGTAGCATCTACCCCAGAAACAGTAGCATCGGAAGCTGATGAACCAACTGACGACAGGGGGCCTCCGCACCAAGAACAAGACACTGAGGAAAGGTGCTATCCAGAATGGATCAGGAAGCTGCCCCAAAGACTGAATTTATAAATGGACTATTTTCAGTTAATGTGCATGTTAAAAGTGTTAATTGTTAAATGAATGTTATGGTACTGTCAATCTAAAAGGGGAGGAATTGTAATGTATGTACCTTTAAAGGGAGAACTACTTTTTACAGCTCCTGTATACTGTAGTACTGGCAGTGACCACACCTGTATATAAACCCTGAGTAGGGATCTGTGCGTTTAGTTTTAGAGTAACCCTCATCCAGTAAACACCTGTTGATTGTTCCCTGCAGTCTCGTGTCTAGTTATTGAAGGACACACAACATCAAAATACACGGATCTAACACCGGCAAAGAGACTCGAGGTGTTCGCCGCCTTCCCGGATGCTTCTCCTCCACTTTGTGTGATCTTGGGCCAGGGATTCCCAGGTGTCAATGGGGATGTTACACTTTTTCAAGGAGGCTTTGAGGGCGTCCTTGAAGCATTTCCTCTGCCCACCTGGGGCTATCTTGCCATGCCGGAGCTCCGAGTAGAGTGCTTGTTTTTGGGAGTCTCGTATCGGGCATGCGGACAATGTGACCCATCCATTGGAGCTGATTGAGCGTGGTCAAAGCTTCGATGCTGGGGATGTTGGCCTGAGCAAGAACACTGACGTTGGTGCGCCTATCCTGCCAATGGATTTGTAGGATCTTGCGAAGGCAGCGTTGGTGGTACCTCTCCAGTGTTTTGAGGTGCCTGCTGTACATGGTCCATGTCTCTGAGGCATACAGCAGGGCGGGTATCACTACTGCTCTGTAGAACATTAGCTTAGTGCCGGGTTTGAGGTCCTGGTCTTCAAACACTTTCTTCCTCAGGTGACCGAAGGTTGCACTGGCACACTGAAGGCGGTGTTGGACTTCGTCGTCGACGTCTGCCCTTGTTGACAGTAGGCTCCTGAGGTATGGAAAGTGGTCCATGTTTTCCAAGGCCTTGTTGTGGATTTTGATAATCGGGGGGCAGTACTGTGTGGCGGGGGCAGGTTGGTAGAGGACCTTTGTCTTACGGATGTTTAGTGTAAGGCCCATGCTCTCGTATGCTTTGGTGAAGGTGTTGACAATGGTTTGGAGTTCGATCTCCGAGTGAGCGCAGACGCAAGCGTCGTCTGCATACTGTAATTCGACGACAGAGGATGGGATGACCTTGGATCTGGACTGGAGGCGATGGAGGTTGAACAGTTTCCCGTTTGTTCTGTAAATTAGCTGCACTCCAGTGGGGAGCTTACTGAGGGTGAGATGGAGCATTGCAGCAAGGAAGATCGAGAAGAGCGTTGGTGCGATGACACAGCCTTGTTTGACCCCAGTTCGTACGTGAATTGGGTCTGTGGTGGAACCATTGGTCAGGATCATGGCTTGCATATCGTTGTGAAGCAGGCGGAGAATGGTGACAAACTTTTGAGGGCAGCCGACTTTGAGGAGGACACGCCATAATCCCTCGTGGTCGACAGTGTCAAAGGACTTTGTGAGATCAAAGAAGGCCATGTACAGCGGTTGGTGCTGTTCCCTGTATTTCTCTTGTAATTGACGTGCGGTGAAGATCATGTCAATTGTGCACCTGAGTGGGCAGAATCCGCATTGCGACTCTGGGAGGAGCTCTTCGGCCACTGGGAGAAGGCGATTGAGGAGGATTCTTGCGATGACTTTCCCTGTGGCAGACAGCAGGGAAACTCCTCTGTCCTGGCGAATTGAATAACTAGGGCTGTAGCTAGGGCTTTAAACTAAATAGTGGGGGTAGGTTTCATGTGAGGGGAAATTTAGCAAGTTAAAGAGAAAGGACAAGGCAGTAGTGCAGGGTTGCGATAGGCGTAATGATAACCAGCGTGTGCCAAGAAGGGAGAGAGCATACCAACATAAGAGTGCATCAGCAAATAGGGTCAGAGTAGGGGAAAATGGTAAAAAGACAAAATTAAAGGCTACTTATCTGAATGCACGCAGCATTTGTAACAAGATAGATGAATGAGAAAGGAGTGAGAAATGATCTTGGCTCAGAAGATCAAGATGTAGAATCAGTTTGGGTGGAGATAAGAAATAGTAAGGGAAATAAGTCACTGGTGGGAGTAGTCTATAGGCCCCCTACAGTAGTTACACTGCAGGACAGAGTATAAATCAAGAAATAATGGGGGCTTGTAAGAAAGGTACTGCAATAATAATTGGTGATTTTAATCTTCATATAGATTGGACAAATCAAATTGGTAAAGGTAGCCTTGTGGACGAGTTCATAGAGTGCATTCAGGACAGTTTCTTAGAACAATGGCCCAGAAATTCGGGTCAGAGGCTTCCCGCGGGTGCAAGCCTCCGACCTGCACTTGCCTAGCGCGCCGGCCGTTGTGCTGTGGGCCCGCGTGGGGTTCTGATCCTGGGCCTCCTCCAACAGCCGGCGCGCAGTGCTTGCGTATCCCAGGGGCGCAGTTAGTTTGAAGCGTTCCCTGGGATCACGTGGGCCATGGAGAGCCAATGGTAGCAGGGAATCTGTATTCATAGATTTGACAGGAAGAGCTGTCAAATCTAAAAATACAATTCAGCCCCAAAACATCACTAAAACTTCAAATAATTTTTTTTTTAATCACATTTTTAAAATAACTATAAATTACATAAAATAACTATTTCAAACAATAATTTAAATCTCTGAAAAAATTAATTACAGTTTCTAACGGGGCTAAAAATAAATTTACCTTTCTTTAAAGTATTTAAAAATAATAAACCTGTGGAAAAAATGTTTTAATTTAACTTAATTCACCACTTACCTTGTTAAAAGCAGGCCTTGTGACTGCTTTTTACAAGCGTAGCTCCTGGAGACTTAGCCTCCCGGAGAAAGCTGCAAAAAAAACCGAAGTTCCAGGCATACGCGCTGCCTCTCCGGCGCACGCGATCGACCTGTGAACCCCTTCCTTTAAGGGAACGGAAGTTCCAGTTTCCTGCGCATGCGCAGTGCATGCACGAAACCGGCACTTTTGTTGGGCCTACGCATGAGTACCCAGGTCGTACTCACCCGTGGGGACTCGAAGTTCTGGCAATACATTGTGGAACCAACCAGGGAACAGGCTATTTTAGATCTAGTAATGTTTAATGAGACAGGATTAATTAATGATCTCACAGTAAAAGATCCTCTAGGGAAGAGTGATGATAACATGATAGAATTTCACATTCAGTTTGAAGGTGAGAAACTTGGGTCTGAAACTAGTGTCTTAAACTTAAATAAAGGCAGTTACAAAGGAATGAAGACAGAGTTGGCTAAAGTAGACTGGGAAAACAGATTAAAAGGTAAGACAGTAGATAAGAAGTGGCAGGCATTTAAGGAGATATTTCATAACTCTCAACGAAGATATATTCCAGTGAGAAAGAAACGGGGAGAAATTGCATAACGCCCCGTTTGGGGGTGGTAACATCTGGGAGGCAGGACATTTTGTGCCAGGCGCGGAAATTCCGCCCCACTCGCTAAATTCAGGTTACCGCACCCGGAAGGAAGTGGAGCACTAAATCAAGCACTCCACTTCCTTCCTGGGGTGGGACCGGGGCAGACGGCTCAGCAGAGCTACGCACTGGGCTGCGTAGCGCTGCTGTGTACGAGGGGCTCTTCCCTCAATTAAAGTGAAGGGCCCAAGCTGCATACTCTGCCAAAGAAGAAGCCACTTACCTGGACCAGCGGGGAGCAAGGATGCTGTGTGATCAGCCCGGCACTCAAGCAGAGTATCAGGCTGAGCGACCACGGCACCGAACCTGCCAAAAAACCACGACCAGAGTGGCAACGAAAATGGCACATTTATTTTCACAGCAGCTGTCCACCTCCCCTTTAATTTTCACCGCGGTAGTGGCTGGCCACTGTTGCTGTCATCGCCCGGCGCAGCTTCAGGTGGCAATACCCAATTTAGGGTCCAGGGCGCTAACGGTGCGATGCGCCCAGAGATGATGTCACGATCTTCGAGCACAGGAGATTGGGGCACAAGGCTGTAGCGTGCCGCTAAACTCTCGCCAAATATGGCGGGAGTCATTCGCAACGTTGCAACCGGTCGCAAAGTTGTTTGCGCCAACAGGAGACGCAAATGACCCGAATTTCTCCCCCAAAGATGCTACAAGAAGGATGAACCATCCGTGGTTACCTAAGGAAGTTAAGGATGATATCAAATTGAAGGAAAAGGCATACAATGTTGCAAAGATTAGTGGTAGGCCAGAAGATTGGGAATTTTTTAGAAACCAGCAAAGGATGACTAAAAAAATAATAAGAGGGAAAAAATAGATTATGAGAGTAAACTATCAAGAAATATTAAAACAGATAGTAAGAGCTTCTACAAGTATATAAAAAGGAAGCAGGTAGATAAAGTAAACATTGGTCACTTAGAGGATGAGACTGGGGAATTAATAATGGGAAACAAGGAAATGGCAGAGATTTTGAACAAATATTTTGTATCTGTCTTCACGGTAGAAGACACTAAAAGCAACCCAATAATAGTAGATAATCAAGTGGCAAAAGGGAGGGAGGAACTTAAAACAATCACTATCACCAGAGAAAAAGTACCAGGCAAACTAATGGGACTAAAGGCTGACAAGTCCCCTGGACCTGATGGTCTGCATCCTAGGGTCTTAAAAGAAGTGGCTGCAGAGGAAGTGGATGCATTGGTTGTAATCTTCCAAAATTTCCTACATTCTGGAAAGGTCCCAGCGGATTGGAAAACCGCAAATGTATTCACTAGAATTTAGAAGAATGAGAGGGGATCTCATTGAAATGTATAAAATTCTGACGGCTAGATAGGCTAGATGCAGGGAGGATGTTTCCACTGGCTGGGGGGTCTAGAATGAGGGGTCACAGTCTCAGGATATGGGGTAGGACATTTAGGACTGAGATGACGAGAAATTTTTTCACTGAGGGTGGTGAACCTGTGGAATTCTCTACCACAGAAAGTTGTGGAGGCCAAGTCACTGAATATATTTAAGAAGGAGATAAATAGATTTCTAGACACAAAAGGCATCAAAGGGTATGGGGAGAGAGCGGGAATATGGTATTGAGATAGAGGATCAGCCATGATCATATTGAATGGAGCAGGCTCGAAGGGCCGAATGGCCTACTCCTGCTCCTATTTTTCTATGTTTGTATGTAACGCCCCTATTCAAGAAAGGAGGGAGACAGAATGCAAGAAACTATAGGCCAGTTAGCCTAACATCTGTAATTGGGAATTGTTGGATCCGTGATTCAGAGGATATGCTGTTATAAAATAATCACACGGATGCTGTACATCAACAATAAACAGGTCTTTACTGGAGGAGGGTAGTCTCAAGACTGGGGGTACAGAGGCATGCGCAAAGCTTATATACCGGTGTGGTCACTGCCGGTACTACAGTATACAGGAGCAGTAAAAGTAGTTCTGACTTAAAGGCACATACACTACAAATCCTCCCCTTTTAGATTAGTAGTACCACTAATATTCAAATAACAATTAACATTTGAGCATGTACATTAAACAACAAAAGTCCATTTATAGATTCAGTCTTTGGGGTGGCTTCCTGACCCTTTTGGGATAGCGCCTTTCCGGAGGTTCTTGTTCTTGGTGCAGAGGCGATTCTGACTCCTTTTCATCGGGTAGTTCATTGGGTTCCACTGCTACTGGGTCTGAAGTAGATGCTACCGGTATGTCGGGTTCATCCCAAGGTACTCGAGACATGGGGTTGACGCGTTCCTGTGACCCTAAGATCTGATCGACGTGGCATCTCACAATGTTCTCCCCGACAATCACTGTGTACATTAATGGCCCCTGCCTTGTACATATCGTTCCGGGTTGCCATTTCTCTGTTCGATAGTCACGGGCCAATTCTGGTTGCCCTACATTGAAGCTCCTTGTCGGCTTCTCATTGATGTGCTGGAATTGTTTGTCCTCAACATTTCTTCGCACATTTGGTCTGAGCAAGTCCAGACGAGATCTCAACCTTTGGTTAAAGAACATCATGGCCGGGGTCTGGTTGGTAACTGCATGTGTCGCGTTTCGGTAGGCTAAAAAGAAATTGTCCATCTTATGCTGCAGTGGAATTTCATCGTCGCACATGGCCTTTATCGCCTTCTTAAAGGTTTGTACGAACCTCTCAGCCAATCCATTTGTGGCTGGATGATACGGGGCGGATGTGTAATGCCTTACCCCATTCCTTCTCATAAATTTTTGGAACTCGTCGGACACAAACTGTGGTCCATTATCAGAGCAAATCTGCTCTGGCAAATCATTTCTGGCAAATATGGTCCGTAGGACTGCAATCGTTTTCTCTGTAGTGGTTGAAGACATTTTTATCACCTCAGGCCACTTCGAATGAGCATCCACTGCTATTAAGAACATTGAGTCCATGAATGGACCAGCGAAATCAATATGCACCCGTTGCCATGGAGAGGAGGGCCACTCCCATGGGTGTAGAGGGGCATGTGGTGGTGCATTTTGGACATTCTGGCATCCTAAGCAGCTCTTAGTTAGGTCTTCGATTTGTTGATCGATTCCCGGCCACCACACATAAGCCCTAGCAAGGCTTTTCATTTTCACTCCCCCCAGATGACCTTCATGTAGCTCATTTAGCAATCTCTCCCTTAACTTGGGTGGAGTCACCGCTCTGGATCCACACATCACTGTCCCCTGGCATACTGACAGCTGTTCTCTTCTGGATGAGAATGCTGGCAACAGTGAGTCGCCATGTGTTGGCCATCCCCTCACCGTCAATTCATATACCCGTGACAGCGTCGGATCATTTCGGGTCTCCTTCTCTTTATCCGCGTTTGTTACTGGCAATCGTTCAATTATTGATGAATAAAATATCTCGATAGGGTCCTCTGCTGGTGCTTCCTCCACAGTAGGCAGTGGCAGGTGCGATAGCCCATCAGCGTTCCCATGCTGTTTCATGCCTTTATATTCTATTACATATTGATTCGCCCCTAGAAACAGGGACCATCTTTGTAACCGCTGTGCAGTCATCACTGGAACGCCCTTCTTAGGATTAAAGATGGAGACAAGTGGTTGGTGGTCAGTCAGCAAGGTGAACTTCTGCCCATGCAGATAGTGGTTGAATTTTTATACTCCCCATACTAGGCTGAGGGCCTCCCTGTCAATCTGGGCGTAGTTGCGCTCGGCTGAGGTTAGTGACCGAGACGGAAAGGCTACTGGCCTCTCCAACCCGCCTGGGAATTTGTGCGACAGCACCGCTCCAATACCATAGGGTGATGCATCACATGCCAAACGAATTGGTAGTGAAATGGGCCAACACCTCTTTTGATGTGATCAATTCCTTACACTTCTGGAAAGCTCATCTACGTTCGTCATCCCACTTCCATGGTACCCCTGTTTGCAGTAGGGTGTTCAGTGGGTGTAATACCATAGACAAATTTGGTAAGAACTTGTGGTAGTAGTTTACCAGCCCGAGGAACGACCTCAGTTGTGACACAGTTTCCGGTGCTGGAGCCTTGACTACTGCCTCAATCTTGTCAGGGGACTTATGTAACCCCTCTTCATCGATGACGTGGCTGCAATACGAGATCTGTTTCTGGAAAAACTCGCACTTGTGGCGATTAGCTCGTAACCCATACTCCTTTAATCTGGTGAGCACCTTCTCCAAGTTGGCGAGGTGATCACCGTCATTTTCGCCCGTGACCAAGATGTCGTCCAAATAACATTGGGTCCCTGGAATCCCTTGCAGGACCTGATCCATCGCCCTTTGCCAGATAGCCGGAGCCGAGGCTACTCCAAACACCAGCCGGTTGTATTGGTAGAGACCTTTATGAATGTTGATCGTAAGGTATTGTTTCGAAGCTTCTTCTACCTCCATTTGCAAGTACGCCTGGGCTAGATCAATTTTGGTGAAGCGTTTAGCTCCAGATAGCGAGGCGAAAATATCCTCAATTCGTGGAAGCGGATATTGTACCGTGTGAAGGACTGGGTTCACTGTCACCTTAAAATCCCCACAGATGCGGACCTTCTTTGGTTCCCCAGGCGTATTGCTCAACGGCCTCTTCATTACAGGAACGATGGGTGTAGCCCACTCACTCCAGTCCACTTTGGACAGTACTCCTGAACGTTCCAACCCTTCCAGCTCTGCTTCAACCACTGGTCTGATCACATAAGGCACTGGCCTGGCCTTCAGAGACTTTGGGCTTGCATTTTCCTCTATTTTAATCGTTGCTGTTATTCCTTTTAGTGTTCCTAGTCCCTCCTGGAACACTTCATTTGCATCGGTTAGCATTTTTGACAGTCATCCAGGTGTGACGTTGTCATCCTTTTTGGCCTCAACCTTCAGTGCTTGTATGGAATGCCAATCTAATTGTATCTTCCGGATCCATTCACGTCCTAGCAGTGGTGGTCCTCCATCTGGCAATACATATATATCCATTTTAGGTATTTCCTGGCCTTTATATGTCACTTTCACCCTTACTTTTCCTTTGGGGTAGACTTTTTGCCCCGTATACTTCTTAAAGACAATCTCTGTAGCTTTCAAGGGTATTTGTGAAAACAGCCACTTGTAGTCTCTTTGATTTATGACTGTTAGAGCTGACCCTGTGTCCAATTCCATTTTCACTTGGACTCCGTCTATCTTGAGTGTAACCCAGATAGTCTGGTGATCCTCCATTTCGGTTACCTTATGTAGTTTCAGACAACCCAGCTCCTTGCTTCCAGAGTCTGTGTCACTTTTCTGTTCGTCTGAACCACTCTCCATCACCTGGTGTACCTTTTTGTACTTCTCCTGTGGAGATTTCTTACTGTTGGTTTTCTTCCCAGACCTGCAGACTCTTGCTATGTGTCCTGCTTTCCCACACTGTCTGCACACTTGGTCCTTGAACCAACAGTCTTTCTGGTCATGTGTTGTTCTGCCGCAGCGATAGCACTTCCCTATTCCATAGGACATTTCATTGGTGCCATATTCTTGCGGTCTCCGTTGTATCTCTGCAGCGCCCCTTGCGGCTGCTTCGTGTGATACTGCCATACTGAAAGCTTTGTCCAGCGTAAGATCCTTTTCTGATAGAAGCCGTTTCTGGGTTCCTTCACTTTGTAGCCCACACACAAACTTGTCCCTTAACGTATCTGCTAGTCCCGCTCCAAACTGGCAGTGTTTCGATAGCTTGTGCAGTTCCGTTAGGTACTCAGCATTGCCTTCGTCTTTGTGTTGGTTCCTTTTATGGAACTTAAATCGTTCTGCTTTCAGCAGCGGTGTGGGGTTTAAGTGGTCCTGTAGGATTTCTACTATGCTTTCAAAATTCTTGTTTACCAGCTTCTCTGGGTTTATTAGATTTCGCAGTAACCCATAAGTTTTTGCACCCATGGAATTTAACAGAACCAGTGCTTTATTAGCATCTGGCACTTCAGTCGCCCTGCAGTACACCTCAATACGTTCCACATATGTCTCCCAATCTTCGACTGCATTGTCGAACGTAGAGATACTGCCACTCTTCGGCATCCTTGGGCGTGAGTTAACTGTCAAAAATGGCGCCTCCCGCGCTTCCCCTTCTCCGCTGGCACAAAATGGCGTCTCCTGCACTTTCCTTCCTTCCCGCGCTCGCCCTTCTTCTCCGCTGTGGCTTCTAAAAATGGCGTCTCCCGTGCTCTTCCTTCTTCTCCGCGGCTCAATGGCATCTCCCGCGCTCCCCTTTCTTCGCCCCGCGGACCCTGTTCAGCCCGTGAGCCCTGGCTGTGCTCTGCGCATTCTTCTTTTTATTTTTTTCAACAATAAACAGGTCTTTACTGGAGGAGGGTAGTCTCAAGGTAGTCTCAAGACTGGGGGTACAGAGGCATGCGCAAAGCTTATATATCGGTGTGGTCACTGCCGGTACTACAGTATACAGAAGCTGTAAAAGTATTTCTCACTTAAAGGCACATACACTACAGGAATGTTGCTGGAATACATTATTAAGGGAGTAGTAGCAGGATATTTAGAAAATCCTAATACAATCAAGCAGAGTCAACATAGTTTTATGAAAGGGAAATTGTGTTTGACAAATTTATTAAAGTTCTTTGAGAATGTAACGAGCAGTGTTGATCAAGTGCAACCAGTAGATGTAGTGTATTTGGATTTGCAAAAGACATTCGAAAAGATGCCACATAAAAGGTTACTGCAGAAGATAAGAGCTCACGGTGTTGGGGGTAATATATTAGCATGGATAAAGGATTGGCTAACTAACAGAAAACAGAGAGTTGGGATAATGGGTCATCTTTAGGTTGGCAAACTATAACTAGTGGGCTGCCACAGGGATCAGTGCTGGAGCCTCAACTATTTACAATTTACATTAATGACTTGGATGAAGGGACCGAGTGTACTGTAGCCAAATTTGCTGACAATACAAAGATAGGTGGGAAAGCAAGTTGTGAGGAGGACACAAAGGCCAGAATTTTGCTGGGGCTCAGGGGACAAGTTTGGAGGCAGGACATCCGGCAAAATCGCAAAGATTGACAGCGGGCAGGAAACCCACTGTCAACCCACCTCCAGTCAATCTTCCCAAGTGTTGGGTCCCCAATTTGTGCATGGACCCGACACCTAGCGGTGGGAAGCGGATTATAGCCACTTAACTGCCTGTTAAAGGTTGTTAACAGGCAGATAACAGGCTCTTTTGCAATTTTGACAGTTCAACTTCAGGCTTCCCGACATCCGGACACCTCGCCAGGTAAGTGTGGCATGTTGTGAGTCTGCTGTAATGTTTCTGCATTGATGACAGCTGCAGAAGTGGTGTGAAGGATCCAATGGTGCACTGGTGAGTTTCAGAGATAAGGAAATGTTGGGAAATTCATTCTTAATGCATTTAGACTTTTCCACAGATAACAAGTTTTGAATTGTATGTCTAGTCCCACCTCATTGGGAGAACCTCTATCACCAGTAATAGATCGCTTCTGTAACCTCACCTGCAGCTGCCATCTGTTCTAGCTTAAGGAGAGAGTCACTGGAGAGCCTGGGGGCAAGAACTCACCTGTGAACAGTCATTGTCAGTGTTTGCAGCACCTCAATGCTGTCAAACACTGAGAAATAAGCTGTCAAAGAAAAAATGTGCATGGTCCCTTTAAGAAAACCGGCAGATGACGCATCATCAAATGACGTCATCTGACCGGCTTCTTCTTAATTGGCCAGCAAGCCTGCAGGGAGGGCTTAACAAGGCTAATTGACATAAAATCACGTCTGTGGGCTGGATGAAGTTGGGGGCGGGACTGGAACCCGGAAACCAGCTAACCCGCTCCTAAGCCACATCGATCGAAAAAATCGCGACCAAAGAGTCTGCAAAGGGATATAGATGGGCTAAGTGAGTGGGCAAAAATTTGGCAGATGGAGTACAATGTGAGAAAATGTGAGGTTATCCACTTTGTTAGGAAGAATAGAAAAGCAAAATATTATTTAAATGGAGAGAGACTACAGAATGCTGCGGTACAGAAGGATCTGGGTGTCCTCGTACACAAAAAGTTAGCATGCAGTTACAGCAAGTAATTAGGAAGGCAAATGGAATGTTGGCCTTTATTACAAGGGGAATGGAGTATAAAAGTAGGGAAGTCTTGCTACAACTGTACAGGGCGTTGGTGAGACCACAACTGGAGTACTGCATACTGTTTTGGTCTCCTTAGTTAAGGAGGGATATACTTGCATTGGAGACAGTTCAGAGAAGGTTCACTAGGTTGATTCCTGAGATGAAAGGGTTGTCTTATGAGGAAAGGTTGAGCAGGTTGGGCCTATTTTGGAGTTTAGAAGAATGAAAGGTGATCTTATTGAAACATATAAGATTCTGAGGGGGATTGACAGGGTAGATGCTGAGAGGATGTTTCCCCTCGTGGGGGAATCTAGAACTAGGGGACATAATTTCAGGATAAGGGGTCGCTCATTTAAGATGGAGATGAGGAGGAATTTCTTCTCTCAGAAGGTCATGAATCTATGGAATTCTCTACCCCAGAGAGCTGTGTCAGTAAATATATTCAAGGCAGAGATAGATAGATATTTGAGCTACGGGGAGTCAAGGGTTATGGGGAACAGGCAGGAAAGTGGAGTTGAGGCCAAGATCAGATCAGCCATGATCTTATTGACTGGCGGAGCAGGCTCGAGGGGCCGAATGGCCGACTCCTGTTCCTTTTCTTATGTTCTTTCTTATGTCCTTGACGTAAGAAAACTACTAAGCACTTGGTTTGAGTATAAAGCAAGGCTTTAATCAAACATTTCACAACCAGGAGTTTCTAGTTACATCACTAGTTCCTGGTTACAAAAATGTCCTGAGCAAGCTGGGCTCACTCCCGAGTATTTATACTTTCCTTGGACAGTGCCACCAGCTGGCCACCCAGTGTTACCTCGTGAGTCATTTCTACATGAATGGTAAGATTCATGACATTCTTCCCACCTGAAAGATTTGGAAGTCCGACGACTTCCGTCTAGCGGATATAATGGACCACGAAGAGCCGCAGTCATTTTGATTTCTGTTTGTGGCCGGAAGTCACGTCTCCTCGGACCGTGTCTTGGTCCCTGGGTTGCTTGGTTCATACAGGTAGGTTGACATGGCCCGTGTCGCCTTGATCGATCTGAGGGGGACTGGGGAGAACGTGACTCCGGGTGTGGAACCCACAGGCACAGAGCTGGCTTCGTCTTGCTTGGTAGCTGGTGATTGTCCAGCATCCTGGCTTCGGGTGGCCATCCTGTGGGGAGCGCTCTGTTCCCCGAGTTGATTCAGTGGTGTAGCTGGCAGATCCCTTGATGTCCCGGGTAGGGCATCATCCTCAAAGGAGCGCAGAGTATCGGTATCATTAATATGAATCCCTCTTTCGGTGGGGTCCGTGGGATTGGTTGGACAGGGAGCCAGATCTCAGAGTGAAACGGTGGACTCCTGGCCATCAGGGTTCTGCACGTGCGCGTATGTGGGATTAATGTCTGTTAGTTCCACCTCGTCGACGAGGGGATCATTCTTGGAAGATCGAATGAATCTTCGGAGCAGCACAGGGCTGGGAGCTGCCAACCATGATGGTAGGGACGTCCCATGAGTGGAGCGACGCTGGAACCCGAAGAATCATTCATGAAGAGTAACGTTGGTGAGAAAGAAGAGACCTGATGGAATGCAACACGTCAGGGAACACAGTTTCCCACTGCTGGTCTGGTAGGTTCCGTGACCTCAGTGCAAGACGAACAGCGTTCTAAATGATAGCGTTGTATCTCTCAACCTGTCCGTTACCGATGGGATGGTATGGTGTTGTTTTACTTGTGGCGATTCCCCGTTGGGAAAGATAACTTTTGAATTTGCTTGACATGAAGGAGGGACCCCGATCAGAGTGGATGAAATTGGCCGTACTGCAAAGGGAAAAGACCTGCTCGAGGCATTTGATCGCTATGGAAGTAAGCATATTGGGACAGGGGAAAGCAAAGGGAAAGCATGAATATTTGTCCACCATAGTAAGCAAGTAGGTGTTTCGTGTTGAGGAAGGCAATGGCCTGTTGTGTATGTACCTTTAAGAGAAGAACTGATTCTATACTGCAGTACCAGCAGTGACCACCCCTGTATATAAAGCCATAGCAGGCTTCTGTACTTCAGTCTTAAGTTACCCTCCGTTCAGTAAATACCTGTTATTATTGTTCTCCTGCAGTCCGTGTATTATTTATTCTCGGACACTACATTGGCAACGAACAGGTTCAAACTCACCTGCAGTACTGCATCACCTCACAGGGATCTTTCCCTGAGAAGAAGCTTCTTGGAGGTCGAAGTCAGAACAACAGGCGTTGACCGCGGGCAACCGCCCAAGGATCCATCGGAGTTTGGAGAGTTGCAGGAGAGGCTGTGGAGAGCTGGGCTTGGCTCCCCAGTCAAGGTGTTCCAGCAAATCGTGCTGGTAGCAGGTAGTGCGCTGACCCTTCCGGACTGCGGCGGGCTTGAGCTCAATCGAGCAGCTCTGCAAAGGGGCCGTGCAGCATCGTCGGGAGGAAAAGAGAGAGAGAGAGAGCGCACAGGGTGCGGTCGGTGCTCAAGAACCGGGCAGCGTTGCGAAAATAAAACAAGGGGAAGGAAAAGTGAGACGCGCCGAAGCTGCGGGTCGCCACCATTACCCTGCAGAATGCTAGGAGCAGCGTGGTAGCAAGGGGAAGAAGGAAAAGCGCGGGAGGCGCCATTTTATTCCATTGGGGAAGAAGGAAAAGCGCGGGAGGCGCCATTTTAATCCATTGGTGAAGAAGAAAAAGTGCGGGAGGCACCATTTTAAATCACCCAAGATGCCGAAAAATGGCAGTATCACTGCTTTCGACAATGAGGTAGAAGACTGGACCACGTATGTGGAAAGAATTGAAGTGTACTGTGAGGCAAATGAGGTGGCCGATGGAAAGCAGGCGTCAGTATTATTAAATTTGATGGGCGCGAGAACGTACGGCCTATTGCAGAATTTAATTACCCCAGCTAAACCAATGGAGAAAAGTTTTGAAGAGATTGTTAATATCTTACAGGAACACCTAAACCCTACACCGCTGCTGACAGCAGAAAGATTCAATTTCCATAAAAGAAACCAGCACAAAGATGAGAGCAATGCTGACTATCTTACGGAACTACGCAAGTTATCGAAGCACTGCCAGTTCGGAGCAGGACTGGCAGACACCTTATGGGATAAGTTTGTCTGCGGGCTCCAGAGAGAAGGAACCCAGAAACGACTACTTTCAGAAAAGGACCTGACGCTAGAACAGGCTTTCAGCGTGGCAGTATCCTATGAAGCAGCAGCACTGGGAGCTGCGGAAATACAACAGAAACCACAAGAATACAGCGCTAACGAAATGGCGTATGGAGCAGAAAAGTGCTATCGCTGCGGCAGAACAACCCATGACCAGAAGGACTGCTGGTTTAAGGACAAAGTATGCAGGCAATGTGGGAAAATGGGACATATAGCAAGAGTCTGCAGGTCGGGAAAGAAATGCAACACTACAAGAACTACTAAGGAAAAGTAGAAGAAAGTAAAGAAATTGACAGACAGTAGTTCGGAAGATCAGGAGAGTGATAAGGACTCCGGGAGCAGGAGACTAAGTTGTCTAAAGTTACACAACGTGATCGTAAAGGAGGATCACCGAACCATTTGGGTCACCCTCATGATAGCAGGGTCCCCAGCAAAGATGGAATTGGACACAGGATCAGCCCTAACTGTCATGAATCGACGAGACTATGAGTGGCTATTCTCACACATACCCTTGAAGGACACGTCCATTGTATTGAAGACATACACAGGGCAAAAAGTCTACCCCAGAGGAAAAATAAGGGTGCCAGTTGAATACAACGGCAAGGAAACACAGAAACTGTACCTATATATACCACCAGATGGAGGACCACCATTATTGGGACGTGAATGGATCCGAAAAATACAATTGGATTGGCATTCCATTCAGGCGCTAACTGTGACTGATGAAAAGGATGATGACGTCACACCTGGATGACTGTCAAAAATCCTAACTGACGCGAAAGAGGCGTTCCAACAAGGACTTGGGACTCTAAAAGGCGTAACGGCAACGATAAAAATCGAAGATAAAGCAAACCCAAAATTTTTTAAGGCCAGACCGGTACCTTACGCGATCCGCCCAGCCGTTGAAGCAGAGCTGGAGAGTCTAGAGCGTTCGGGTGTGCTGTCCACGGTGGACTGAAGCGAGTGGGCCACACCCATCGTTCCTGTAATGAAGAAATCATTGAGCAGCACGCCTGGGGAACCGAAGAAGGTTCGCATTTGTGGGGACTTCAAGTTAACTGTGAACCCAGTCCTGCACACAGTACAATATCCACTTCCGCGGATAGAAGATATTTTCGCCTCACTATCTGGAGGGAAACGCTTTACAAAGATTGATCTGGCCCATGCGTATCTACAAATGGAGGTGGAAGAAGCATCTAGGAAATACCTCATGATAAACACTCACAAAGGCCTTTACCAGTACAATCGACTGGTATTCGGGGTAGCATCAGCCCCGGCTATTTGGCAGAGGGCGATGGAACAAGTCCTGCAAGGCATCCCGGGGACCCAGTGTTATTTGGACGACATCCTGGTTACGGGCGAAAATGACAGTGAACACCTTGCCAACCTGGAGCAGGTGCTCACGAGATTACAGAAATATGGGCTACGAGCCAACCGCCCCAAATGCGAGTTCTTCAGGAGACAAATCTCGTATTGTGGCCACATGATTGATGAGGAAGGGTTGCATAAGTCGCCGGACAAGATTGAGGCTGTAGTCAAGGCTCCAGCACCGGAAAATGTGTCGCAACTGAGGTCGTTCCTCGGGTTGGTGAACTACTACCATAAGTTCTTGCCGAATTTATCTACAATTCTGCACCCACTGAACGCCCTACTGCAAACTGGAGTAACATGGAAATGGAGTGATGAGTGTAAGCGTGCCTTTCAGAAATGTAAATGCCTAATCACTTCAAAAGAAGTATTGGCCCACTACAATCCAACACTACCGATTCGGTTAGCATGTGATGCGTCTCCCTACGGCATCGGAGCGGTGCTGTCACACAAATTCCTTGACAGTTCAGAGAGGCCAATAGCCTTTGCGTCGCGCTCGTTAACCTCAGCTGAGCTTAACTATGCCCAGATTGACAGGGAGGCCCTCAGCCTGGTGTGGGGTGGTGAAGAAGTTCAATCACTATCTGCACGGGCAGAAATTCACCCTACTGACTGATCATCAGCCCCTGGTCTCCATTTTTAACCCAAAGAAGGGCGTTCCAGTGATGACGGCGCAACGGCTGCAAAGATGGTCACTTTTCCTAGGGGCACATCAGTACGACATAGAGTACAAGGGTACGAAACAGCATGGAAACGCTGATGGGCTGTCGCGCCTACCGTTGCCTACGGTAGAGGAAGCACCTGCAGTGGACCCTGTTGAGATATTCCATGCGACCATAGTCGAATGTCTACCTGTTACAAACTCAAGTATAGAGAAGGAAACCCGAAATGACCCGACACTCTCTCGGGTCTATGATTTGACGGTGAAGGGATGGCCAGCACATGGCGACTCACTGTTGCCAGCATTCTCGCCAAGGAGAGAACAGCTGTCAGTGTGCCGGGGGACCTTGATGTGTGGATCCCGAGTGGTAATTCCACCCAAGTTGAGAGACAGAGTGCTGAATCAGCTTCATGTGGGTCATCTGGGAGTGGTAAAACTGAAGAGCCTAGCCAGGGCGTTTGTGTGGTGGCCGGGAATCGATAAAGAAATCGAGGATATGACCAAGAGATGCACAGGATGCCAGAAGGTCCAAAACACTCCACCACAGGCCCCGCTACATCCATGGGAGTGGCCCTCATCTCCATGGCAATGGGTACACATTGATTTTGCTGGTCCATTTATGGACTCAATGTTCCTAATCGCTGTGGACGCCCATTCGAAATGGCCAGAGGTCATCAAAATGTCCTCCACCACCACGGAGAAAACTATTGCAGTCCTACGGACCATCTTCACCAGGAATGGCTTGCCAGAACAGATTTGCTCCGACAATGGGCCACAGTTTGTGTCCGAGGATTTCCGGAGGTTTCTGAGGAATAATGGGGTGAAACATTACACATCTGCCCCATATCATCCAGCCACAAATGGATTGGCTGAGAGGTTTGTTCAGACCTTTAAAAAGGCCATAAAGGCAATGCATAATGACGAAATACCACTACAACACAAGGTGGATAATTTCTTGTTTGCTTACCGGAATGCGACACATGCAGTCACCAACCAAGCTCCAGCCATAATGTTCTTCAACCGAAGGCTAAGATGTCGCCTGGATTTGCTCAAACCAACTATAAGACAAGATGTTGAGGATAAGCAATTCCAGCACATAAATGAGAAGCCAACCAGGAGCTTCAAGATAGGGCAACCAGTCTTGGCCCGCGACTACCGAACAGAAAAATGGCAGCCAGGAACGATATGCACACAGCAGGGACCACTAATGTACACAGTGGACGTTGGAGAGAGCATCGTGAGATGCCATGCTGACCAGATTCTAGAGTCACAGGAACAAGCCAAACCCATACCACGAGCAGGTGCACCTGGTAATCAACCCGAAGTACAGATTGCGTCTACCTCAGAAGCAGTGGTATTGGAAGCTGACGAACCAACCAATGACAATGATCCAGAATCAACTCCGCTGCAAGAACAGAATACTCAAGAAAGGTGCTATCCAGTCAGGATCAGGAAGCCTCCTCAAAGACTGAACTTATAAATGATTATTTCAGTTGATATATATAATACAGAGAAAATTGTAATTGTAATTAGTTATTATTTAGTTGTTAAATGAGTGCTATGTACTGTTTATCTAAAAGGGGAGGAATTGTTGTGTATGTACCTTTAAGAGAAGAACTGATTCTATACTGCAGTACCGGCAGTGACCACCCCTGTATATAAAGCTATAGCAGGCTTGTGTACTTCAGTCTTAAGTTACCCTCTCTTCAGTAAATACCTGTTATTATTGTTCTCCTGCAGTCCGTGTATTATTTATACTCGGACACTACATGGCCCTTTAAATTCAATGCTGAGTCACTGCATAGGCTGTATAGCATGTATGAGCGAGCCATCCGACGGACAGAAGAATTGCGGTTTTAATTCCGTGCAAATTCTACAAGTGGAACATGTTCTTTTCACATCTTTCATAGAAAATGGGAGATTTTTAGATCACACAAAGTGCAACATATGGGTAACGCCAGGATGGCATAAGTCAGTATGCAGATCCGCAAGAGTCGAAGTTGACATAGAAGAGCAGAATGCATGCTTGAGGGTATCCGGGGCCACATTCTCTTTGCCGGGTCGATAATGTATGGTGTAGCCAAAAGTGGCCAATTCCATCCTCCAGAGCTGTATTTTGTTATTCTTGATCTTAGTGCGTTTCTGGTTATCCAGCAAAAAGGCCACAGAGCGCTGATCGGTTATAAGCGTGAAATGGTGACGAGCGAGAAAATGACTCCACTTGCGTACTGCTTCGATGATAGCCATAGCCTCCTTCTCGACAGGAGGATAATGGAGCTCGCTACCCTGCAAAGTTCTGGACAGAAATGCAACAGGTCAACCACCTTGATTCAAGGTAGCCGAGATAGCCACCTCTGATGCATCGCACTCGACCATGAAAGGGAAATTTTCATCGATGGAACGAAGCGTGACTTTTTCCAGTTGTCGCTTGAGGAGGTTGAAAGCTGAAATAGCCGTTGCCTCCAATGGAAATGACTTTGCGTGAAGCAGGGGCTGGATCTTGTCGGAGAAGTGGGGTATCCACTTTGCATAATAGGCGAACAGGCCGAGTGCCCGACGAAGAGAGCCAAGATTCGTAGGGGGAGGGAGTTGCTGAAGTGGACGAAGTTGCTCCGGATCTGGTTTGATGACACCATCACCCACCCAGTAGCCAAGGATATTGACTGATGGTACTGATTTCACAGATTTGGACTCATTTAAGGTTAAGTTGCGACGACGGAGAACGTCAAAACATTTCTGGAGGTTGGCATCATGCTCTTTCTGGTCATGACCAGCGATGGTGATATTATCCCGATATGGAAAAGTGTCCGTTAAGTTCTCCTGTTTGACTAGGCTATCCATTGCCTGTTGAAAGTCGGTCACCCCATTGGTGACCCCAAATGGAAGGCAACAAAACTGGTAAAGCCGACCATTGGCCTCAAAGGCCGTATACTTTTTGTCAGAGTCTTTTAACGGTACTTGATGGTACGCGCTCTTTAAGTCAAAAGTTGACAATACCTTGTAGTTGGCAAGGTCGTTGATCATGTCATCGATGCGTGGTAGTGGGTAGGCATCCAGGTCAGTATACTGGTTAATAGTTTGCGAGTAATCGATGCAAAGACATTTCTTGTGTTGCTTCAGAGGATTTTTAACCATGACGACTTGAGCCCACCAAGGAGACGAACATGGCTCAATGATACCATCAGCTAGAAGGCGAGAGATCTCTGCCTCGATAAAGGATAGATGATCTTGGCTGAAACGTCGTGATTTAGTGACTATGGGCTTACATCGGGGGGAAAGATTGGCAAACAAGGAGGGCTCATCGAGCGAAGCCGCCGAAAGCACACAAAGCTGTACTTTGGAAATAGCTCCGGCTTTGACCCTCCAAACTCGAAAGTGAGTCTTTTGTGTTGTTTCTGGAAATCCTGTCCCAGGAGCACATCACTGCATAGGTTTTTGAGCACCCTGAGCCGGGTGGAGAAATAAGTGCGGTCATTGAAAATAAGGTTGACAAGACAAAAGCCAGAAGAGATGCTGGTCAGTGTCGTCAGAGCTATTGCAATTTCCCTGTCCAAGGGGTAAATACGCAGTTTTAACTTACTGACAGCCCGTTCACTAATGAAGCTGTCAGAGCTGCATGAGTCGATTAGTGCACTCAAAATGTGTCTATTTACCGAAACCTTCATGGCTGCATGGGACAGACTTTGGGGAAAAACAGCTGTGATGGGAGGAGGAGCAGTTTTACCCTTGACGGCTGTAACCTTAGGAGTGGTTCTTGGGGGAGGAGCAGTTTTATAGATAGCAGCTGTAACCTTAGTAGTGGCTCTTGGGGGAGGAGCAGTTTTATAGATAGTAGCTGCAAAACTAATGGGCTCTTGACTGGCATACCTTAGAAAAGTGACCTTTCTTACTGCAATGATTGCAGGTTGCATTACGACCAGGACAAAATTTCCTATAGTGGAATGCACCTCCACAGAAGAAACACTTCCTTCCAAATTGCCAAGATGCCGCTAGGGCAGGGTCGTCATCAGTGAAGGCTTTGTAGGGGGTTTTGGTGTGTGCCCAGTCAGCTCTGCCCCTGACTGTCTCTGAGTGGTTTGAATCACTCCCACACCCTCTGGGTTCTAGACATCGGACTTACGTACAGGTGTCAACACAGAAAATTGAGTAGACAACTGGTTCGGTGCAAGAAAACCGTAATTTTTATTAAAGGCAAAACAAAATCACAATACTGAGAATTACTAGGATAATTACAGGCATATAAAAACAATACACATATTTGGGAATGGGGAACACACGGCACATCGAGGGAACAAACACATTAAAATCCCCCTACCCTTGTCCCACCCCTAATACCTAACTAGATTAAGCTATGAGGGGCCAGGGATTTATGCTCACCAATTCGAAACCTGTTGATTCAACCGGTTGTGGGTTTTGGGGTTCGCTCTTGTTGTCCTTTGGGGTTCGTCGTTGTCATGTGGTCACAGGGCGTGGCAATGGAGCTGTTTGTGCAAAGCACCCTCCTTTTCCTCCATTAACGTCTTCGTTGGGTACTTTGTTGTGATGAGTCTTCTTCTTCTGGCGGTTTGGTTGCCGATGGTTTTGTTGCGGTTGGGGCTCGGTCGGCGGTTTATATTGTCAATATGATTTTACTACCCATGCTTCGAATTCCAGCTTATGCATCAAACGCCAGCTTATAACTAGGCCGTTTGTCCCCCAACGCGTCTTTCCGCTACCCTTCTCTGCCTTTATCGGTTTTACCGTTTTTCTCATCTCGTTTCGTCCGTTCATGGCCCCGTATGTCCTGTGCGTCTTTGAATCGGGTCTCGTTCTCCACCCGCGTTTGGCCCCCGGTGTGGTAATGGACACCCATGGTGTCGAGCGGCACGGGAGGGAGAAGAGAGCCCGTGACGAGGCACGAAGCGAGAGGCAAGAGGCAAGAGCCAAGGGCAAAGAGAGAGAGAGAGAGCTTGGCTACCGGTGGGCCTACAATTATACCCGGTTCTTCATCCCTTATCTGCGCGCCAAATCAGGTCAGTCCTTTGTCTAACTTTTGGCGGGCTCGTCCAAAGTGATTACGGTCATCCACTTTAACGGCTTTTGGGGTGGTTGTCTCCTGGTTTAATGGCTTCGATATCCTGGCTGTTTGTTATTTATGAAATTTAATTGTCCTTTTCCTGGCTTGGTGGCTACTGTGAGCTGTTACCGATTATGTATGCAGAAACTTAATGGCCTCAAGATTAGGCCCATTCTGACTTGATCTGTTCCAAGATGAAGAATGCATATTCTGTGTTTACCTAGCTGTCTGGCTTTACAAAGCCTTTCACAGGTCCATGCATGTTAGGTTTCGTTTCAGGTTTTGAAAGTGCCTGCCTTTTGCAGGGCCTTGCTTTTAAAATCCTGTACGTTTTGGTCACGAGGTTTCAGAAGTCATTTTGGGTACCCTTTTTTAATAACTTGTCCATACAGTGTCCCTTTATCCATAACTTTTGGGGAATGTGGGAATTTTGAGAATCCTACACTCCCCCCTGTTGATACTAAACTCGCTTTAAGTATCATCCTGACAAGGTGAGCAAAATTCCCGACCCTCCATAGTCAATCTTCCCCCGTAATTACCTATCTATGATCCCACGACACATGCAATTCCCACTCTGTAAAAATGTAGTGTACATAAGCATACATAGACAGATTACAGGCATGTACACATATCCAAGCATGGAGGGGTCCAACACCCCTGCACCACTTGGTACACATACATCTTTATTAACATAACACTTTGAAAATCTTTATTAATAATAACAAAAACAAAAGAAAAAAACAATCTTTATTCAGAAACACACAAAAAATTCAAACAGGTGTATCTCCCTCCACCTTAACATAGTGTTCCTTCCAGGCCCTTTGGTTTCAGAATTCTAGTATTTGGCCTTTTCCCTTGCACTGAGTGCATACTAGGTACAATACTATTCCCAGCTGGCAAACCACGAGGATGTGGGAAGCCAGCCTAATCCACGAAGGGACCTCTATGTTTTCAAAAATGTCTCACCAGGGTGGAACTACAATGTCCAGTATCTTGGCCCCTATCTCTACTGTCTTCTGCTCCAGAGTGTAGAAATGTTTCTGTGAGACTATTACTGCTTTGAGTATTTTGGTAAGATGTTCTGGGAGAGGGGGGATTTCATAGCCGAAATGCGCTACATACTTTTGTAGGTTGGTGAAATTCTATTTTACAGTGAGGTGAACAGTGGAGGGTTCAGGAATGGGGACAATTCGTTCCTGGGCCACTTGAACTTCTGCCTCGGGTTTAAAGCAGAAACTGCTGTCACTTACCGGACACCAGCTATGCTGTCCATGCTGGTAGTGGGGCGCACCTGTGGTGACACAATATGTCCCACCCCCTATGTATGCTACCTGTGGGGGAACATGGTCTTGGGCCATTACCTCCATGGTACAGTTTATAGGTTTTGCGCCAGCAGCTCTAAACCCGCACTGTGGTTTTGAATAGGCGTTCAAGTGCTGGGGACACAGTATTATGTGTGCTCCCTGGCTCCGACACCCCGAGAGGTCAGTACCTGTCATAGCGTGCTCCCACTTTATGACATAAGGTGGGACTGCTGAGAAACGGATGTGTGCACCACCTTGAATGACTCCAATGTTCTCTACCCTGCATACCGGTGCGGGTCGGGCTGTCCCACCCATGATCGGCATCCTTACTACTATACCCATGATAGTATGGTTTGACTGTCCACAATCTATTGGGACTGGGTAAGCCTCAGAAGCTAGCCGGAGTTGGCACGGGCTTAATGCATTCTCAAATGGATGGAGGGTGGCGAGGTGCTTGTTGTTGATCCAGGAGGGGACTAAACCCTGTTTCAAATCCTCCAGGTTACTGCGGCCCTCACCCAGCAACCATACCCCATACAGCACGCACACCTCGTTCTGCGCAGCCTGACCCGAAGCATTTCTGTCCTCTCTGATGAGGGCATTTACGGTCTTTGCGTGCTTCCCCAGCTCAGCTATAATTTCTTTTAAATGGACCGTCATGGCCTGGTCCTCATGTAATTCTGAGCTTTATTCTCATCCATTAAGATTTTCTTTAACTGTGTTTTTAAACCGTTTATTTGTGTCTGCAATTCTATGTCATCCAAGCTGTTGATGACAGAGGTCCCTGTGTTAAATGCAGTAAAAACATCATTCCATGCGTCCCTTTTTTTCCTCCCCGTATTACCCAAAAACTCATTGTGTGTGGTGTACAGTTCTGTTTTGTCTACATTGGCAAAATCAAACTCGTAGAATTTCCTAAACATCTCTTTTAACAGGGCCTGGTATAGCTGTTCTGTCTCTTTGGGGCACCACTCCGGTAAGTGTACCTCAGTGATGTGTAAAATCACGGAGGATACCGCGTAATGTACCCCCTGGTATAGCACCTGATCCATAGGCGCTAGTACCAGCCCATTCCATGGTCCCTTGGTGGTGGCAGGGCACCCCTCCCTGTGTATCCTTGCTGCCTGGGTCGTGGGCAGGGGCTTTCGGGGGCAGGTTACAAGTTCAGTGGCATTGACTGGGATCGGAGAGTATGGGACCGCGCATGCCTTCAGGCTGGAATCCCACTTCACCCCCTCCCTGGCATCTTGTCACTGCCGGTGGAAAATGATGGATATGCCTGTGGGGCAGACCTTCTCTGACCCCCACATACAGACATAAATCCTCTGATCTGGTTCCCACCACTTGTCCCAGCACACACTCAATCACCCGTGAGCCCCTGTAATCGTCCGATGGGTATTGTTCCCAAACCGTTCCCACCTGACTGCGGGGTTTCCCATATCCTTGCTCAGTTTTCTGAGCCACCACCACCTATTCAAAGGAACCTGTCCCTTGCATGTTAAACATACACGTTTCCCTACGGCGATGCTGACCCTTGTGGCAATCAATCAATCAATTCAGTTTTATTTGTCATATATGCAGCAAACATGTGTACTGCACAATGAAATGTTGATTTTTACAAGTCCTCCCAACATTGGAATAAATATGGCATAGCAATGATAAAAATACTAATAGAAATACAGTAATAATAAATAAAAACAACAATAATAAATAATAAATTATTCGTTCATGAGTCTTATGGCCTGGGGGTAGAAGCTGTTTCGAAACCTGCTGGTACGAGACCATATGCTTCGGTATCTCTTACCGGACAGGAGCAGGGCGAAGAGGTTGTGGCTGGGGTGGCTCGCATCTTTGATGATTCTCAGGGCCTTCCCCTGGCACCTCTTGGGGTAGATATCCTGCACAGCAGGTAGTTTAATTCCTATAGTATGTTGTGCAGCTTTCACCACCATCTGTAGAGCCTTGCGGTCTATGGCGGTGCAGTTGCCATACCAGGTAGTGATGCAGCCGGACAGGATACTCTCGATGGTGCACTGGTAGAAGTTGGTGAGAATCTGGGGGGCCATTCCAAATTTCTTCAGTCTCCTGAGGAAGAACAGGCATTGGCATGCATTCTTAGTTACGACGTCGATGTGATGGGACCCCGTTAAGTCCTCCATAATGAATACACCCAGGAATTTGAAGCTGCTGACCCTCTCCACCTCAGCCCCTTCAATGTAGATTGGGGTGTGTCCCTCCCCCTGCCGCTTCCTGTAGTCCACGATCATCTCCTTTGTTTTGCTGAAGTTGAGGGAGAGGTTGTTGTACTTGCACCATTCTGCTAGGGCTCTTACCTCCTCCCTGTAGCCTGTCTCATCGCCATCTGTGATCAGGCCTACAACCTGATGATGGAGTTGGAGTTGTGCCTGGCCACGCAGTCGTGAGTAAACAGGGAGTACAGAAGGAGGCTGCTCACACAACCCTGGGGAGCTCCCATGTTCAGGATCAGTGTGGAGGAGGTGTTACTGCCTATTTTCACCACCTGGGGTCTGCCCGTCAGGAAGTCCAGGATCCAGTTGCATAGGGAGGTGTTAAGTCCTAGCTCACTGAGCTTGTTGACAAGCTTGGAGGGGATAATGGTATTGAATGCTGAACTATAATCAATGAACAACATTCTCACATAGGTGTTCCTCTTATCCAGGTGTGATAAGGCAGTGTGCAGTACAGTGGCGATGGCATCATCCCTAGATCTGTTTGGGCAGTAGGCAAATTGGAGTGGGTCCAGTGTGTCAGGTAGTAAGGAGTTGATGTGGGTTTTGACCAGCCTCTCGAAGCACTTCATGATGACAGAAGTGAGTGCTATGGGGCGGTAGTCGTTTAAACAGGTTACTTTTGTTTTTTTGGGGACTGGAATAACCGACGTCATCTTGAAGCGGGTGGGGACTACAGACTGGTACAGTGAACAGTTGAATATATCCGTAAACACGGCTGCCAGCTGGTCAGCGCATGCTCTAAGGACACGCCCAGGGATTCCATTTGGACCGGGTGCTTTGTGGGTGTTCACTCTCTTAAAAGTCTTGCTCACGTCAACCACGGAGATTGAGAAGACCCAGTCGTCCTGAGCCGCGGGCGCCCTGTACAACCACCTGTACCCTGGGGCACAGGAGGGAGGCCTCCCCGTACGTGAACCTGGTCTGGCTGGAGTACTGAGTTGAATTGGACCCCAGCCACCCTGGCCACCTTCCCTCGTGGAAGTAGACGGCGAGCTCGTCCACATCCCATTCGCCACTTCTGTCGGTAACTATAGGTGCTCTCTCTCCTGAGCAACCATAGACGTGGGAGTCCTCCACGTCACCTTGCTTTCCAATGCTTATTCCTATCAGGGTGAGTAGGAGTACGCCCCCCATCATCCTGAAATCCCCTCTGCAAAGAGATACAAGAACATACAGCAAGGTCCCGAGGAGATTCTCTGGCTTGGGTGAAGCATAGTCGAGTCTTGTGACCTCGACTCAATATAAACACTCTTAACAAATTACTACTTATTTAAAACTACCCATCACCTTGTTTAACCTTAAACCAAACACCCAAACTTAATAATACCAAACTTAAATTACCTAAACTATGTACATCCGCCGCCTGTCTCCAGGTGGCCAGCCTAATTCCTGTTCGGGCTGCGGCACACCGCTCCCTTCGGTGTGGTCGCACTGTCCTGTACTTTCAGTCTCTCACAGCCCATGGCTGCTGGCTGGGGACCTCTGCCCTCAGACCGATCCCTCACTCGAGAGGCTGCCCTTTTCAAATGGGCAGCCGGTGACCACGGTTTCCTTGGCTGGGCGTCCATGGGGACCTTCTAGGGACTTTGACAGGTGGGGTTTTTCTGGCTGGTGGGCCTTTAACCCGAGCCACTGCCCCCTCCGGTGTGGTCTGTGGTGTTAAGTATGTGTACTGTATTGAACAATTAACACAAAGACTTAAACGTATAACTCAAACAGGTCTTTACTGGTTGGAGGTAGGGACTATACTGAATACAAGATTACTGCACAGTGCTTATGTACCGGTGTGTTCACCCCCGGTATTACGTCTACAGCAGCCTGAGAAAGTAGTACATCTCTTAAGGTGGAACAGGCTTAAGCCCTCTTAAGGTGGAACAGGTTACATACACAACATGTGGGCTTTCCACTACCGCTGGCTGGGGATCTTCCTCCTCCAGCTTTACCTCTCCTGAACCTGTGCTAGGGGCAGGTAACACTTCGCAGCCTGGTGTTGCAGGCTGGGGGTCTCCGCCCTCAGGTCCGACCTCATCTAAACCTTGGTCAGGGGCGGGGTCTTCGCCCTCGGGTCCCTCCTCCTCTAAACCTGGGTCAGCGGCGGGGTCTTCGCCCTCAGGTCCCTCCTCATCTGGATCCCAGAAGACTGGGGGAGTGTCCCAATCGGTGGGCGGGATGGCCCCTCCCCGTAAACAAGCCACAGCGCCTGCCTGTGTAGTCTGTGAACTTGTTCCCGCTGCACCTTACCCCAACTGAATGTTCTCTCTTCTCAGGCTTAAATAGTTTACACTGATTAATATAACTAGCAGCCTGTTTCAAAATCTCGTCCACTGCCCCGAACGGGCCTTCTATGGACTCCCCATACTCTTTCCTCACCGGGACAGCCTTACAGACGGGATCTTGGGCTTGGACCTGCTTTAAGTCCGGGGCCAAAGCTACCCGCCGTGTGCCTCCCTTGTCCCGGATTGCAGCTACCGAACCTGTCCGATAGGGGTCCCGAGACTCTCCTTCCCTAGCCCTCTGCTTGGCCACCTCGTTGGTCCTTTGGTTACCCTCCCACGTGGTAGGGAGGGATCCCAAATCTATGGCCCAAGGTTTGGCCATTCCCCCAGCCTGCTCGTTCACTGTAAATCTCATTAGGCTAAAGGGGACCTTGTTAGACCTGGGTGGATTGGTCGGGCCTTCCGAATGGACCACCGTGCTGGAAGCTCCAGTGTCCACCGAATATCTCCCCTGCACCGTCTCCACCCGCATCTTAACACAGGGCCTGCACCCCTCGTCATTTTCACGGGGACACAGGTCGACAGGCTGCGCTGGTTCTAGTCAGGGCTGTAGGTTGGACGGGACTGATGGGGTCAGAGCACCAATAGCGGCAGCTACTCTCCCCTGGCCAGTCAATAAGGACGTCATGGTGTCCAAAAATGATTCGACCGCGGCGGGAGGGATCCCTGCCTCTACCTTTTGGGCTGGGGCTGTGGAGTTCTTTCCCTTGCTATCTTTCCAAGGGTTTTTGCACTCCTTCCTTCAGTGGCCATCCTTCCCACGCCCGTAGCAATTGAGCTTATTGCTGGAAGGGTTATTCCCTTCCTGATGCCACTCCTTCCTACCTTGTCCGGGTTTTAGCTCATGCACCTTCCCCTTAGGTGGGTGTGCATCGGTTCCCCTACCGTTCTTATAGGCTAGGGTCAACTGTCTGATCACCGTAAGTTCGGTGGTCAGGGGATTCTTGGGGTTGGACCAGACTTGAGCCTTGGCCCGGACCTGCGGCAAGCTGTTTGCCACCAGGCAACGGAGCCAGTGGGTCAGCTGATCCCCGTTCAGGAATGCCTGGTTAGGTGTCCCAGGACAGGCACTCCGGTACACCGGCCATAACCTGTCCGTGAAAGCTTGCAGGTTTTCCCCTGCGAGCTGCACCGTCTTCTCCACACAGGAGAAAGGACTTCCCTCATTCATCCCCATGGCCTCCAGAACTTCATTCCTGAGCGCCTCATACCCGCCCTGCCCCCTCTTACACTCGTCAGAGAGGGATTGGAGGAGCTTACTCTCCAAAGAGAACAGCAGCATTTTAGTCTGCTCAGCACCATTGCATTCGTTGATGCTGGCTGCCTGTTCCACTTCCCTGAAGTGGACCGAGGGGTCCCCTTTCTCGGTGAGCTTTGGGATATGGCTCACCATAGCCCTAAGCTGTTGGGTGCTGTAGGGTAATACGAACTGGTTTTGGAGGGGTCCCTCTTCCTCGCCATCTACGGGTGGGCCGAACCTCTGATGCCGGGCTGGGCACATCGGTCCTGGTTCTAGCCTCTCCTGCGGGGGTTGTTCCACCTCCGCTTCTACCCCTGACTTCACCCCCCCTTGCTGCCAGACCTCGCTAAAACCTGGCGCTATGGGTGGTGGTCGCGGGACCTCCTGTTCCTCAACTGGGTCGCCCCTTGGCACTACCTGTGGTGTCTGAACCGTTCTCCCCTCGTTCCCTGTGAAATCCGCCTGGCCTGCCTTCGGGCTTATGAGGCACGCCGTGCCCTTTGCCTTCCTTAGGGCCAGGTTCAGACTTTCTATCTGTTCTTTGTATTGGCCATGATCTGCGTCTTCAAACCCCTGTTCGCTTGCCAACTTATAGGCTGCTTTTACTTCCTTTACCTTTTCCTCCATCTCCCTTACTTGTCTCGCTAGGCGGGCGTCCTTTTCCCGTAACCTCAACTCGTTACCCTTGGCTTCGGTGACTTGGCACTGTAGGTGTTCCAACCTGGCATTATGTTCTCCCATTAACTGAACCCTTTCCTGATTCAGGGCCTGCAATGCTACCAGTAACTTTTCCCCTGCTAGAGCCTTGTCCTGGACCTCCAGGGCTGGCTCCCTTATCTCGGCTGCCTGTACTGCAATGAGCCTGTCCAAAAGCTGGACCTGCTTTTTGAAGCACATCGGCCAGACTGCCTTCTCTAGGGATTTCTTGTGCTCCTTTCCTTCTATCCACTTAGCTGCGGCATCTACCGGATGCCCAGCCTTTAACTGATTGGTGATCCACTTCTTCGTGATATTCACCTTACTAAACACATAATCAGAAATCCTTTCCTCCATCATGGTTTGCTCTTCCGAACCATTGTCTACTGTATCGCACCTGTGTTACCGGTGTCCTGCCGCGGTCGCCATTTCTTTAGGGGGTTTTGGCGTGTGCCCAGTCAAATCTGCCCCTGACTATGAGCAGTTCGAATTGCTCCCACACCCCCTGGGATCTAGACATTGGACTTAGGTACAGGTGGCGATACAGAAAATCGAGTAGACAACTGGTTCGGTGCAAGAAAACCGTAATTTTTATTAAAGGCAAAAGAAAATCACAATACTGAGAATTACTAGGATAATTACAGGCATATAAAAACAATACACTTATTTGTGAATGGGGAACACACAGCACATCGAGGGAACAAACACATTAAAATCCCCCTACCCTTGTCCCACCCCTAATACCTAACTAGATTAAGCTATGAGGGGCCTGGGATTTATGCTCACCACTTCGAAACCTGTTGATTCAACCGGTTGTGGGTTTCAGGGTTCACTCTTGTCCTTTGGGGTTCGTCATTGTCACGTGGTCACAGGGTGTGGCGATGGAGTTGTTTGTGCGAAGCACCCTCCTTTTCATAGAAACATAGAAGATAGGAGCAGGAGTAGGCCATTCGGCCCTTCAAGCCTGCTCCGCCATTCAATGTGATCATGGCTGATCATCCAAATTCAGGACCCTATCCCTGCCTTTTCCCCATATCCCTTGATCCCTTTAGCCTCAAGAAATATATCCAAGTCTTTCTTGAATATATTTAATGAACTAGCCTCCACCGCCCTCTGTGGCAGAGAATTCCACAGGTTCACCACTCTCTGGGTGAAGAAATTCCTCCTCATTTCAGTCCTAAATGGCTTACCCCTTATCCTTAGACTATGACCCCTGGTTCTGGACTCCCCGGCCATCAGAAACATCCTTCCTGCATCTAGTCTGTCCAGACCTGACAGAATTTTATAGGTTTCGATGAGATTCCCTCTCAATCTTCTAAACTCCAGTGAGTACAAGCCCAATCGACACAATCTCTCCTCATACGTCATTCCTGCCATCCCAGGTATCAGCCTGGTGAATCTTCGCTGCACTCCCTCCATGGCAAGAACGTCCTTCCTCAGGTAAGGTGACCAAAACTGCACACAATACTCAAGGTGCGGTCTCACCAAGGCCCTGTACAACTGTAGCAAGACATCCTTGTTCCTGTACTCGAACCCTCTTGCTATGAAGGCCAACATACCATTTGCCTTCTTAACCACCTGCTGCACCTGCATGCTTACCTTCAGCGACTGGTGCACAAGGACACCCAGGTCTCTTTGCACTTCCCCTTCTCCCAATCTATTGCCATTCAAATAATAATCTGCCTTCCTGTTTTTGCCACCAAAGTGGATAACCTCACATTTATCCACATTACAGTGCATTTGCCATGTTTCTGCCCAATCACCCAACCTGTCCAAATCGTACTGGAGTTTCCCGACATCCTCCTCGCAGCTTACCCTCCCGCCCAGCTTTGTGTCGTCTGTAAATTTGGAGATATTACATCCAATTCCCTCATCCAGATCATTAACATATATTGTGAACAGCTGGGGTCCTAGGACCGATTCTTGCAGTACCCCACTTGTCACTGCCTGCCACTCGGAAAATGACCCGTTTATTCCAACTCTTTGCTTTCTGTCCACCAACCAGTTCTCTATCGAAGTCAATACCTTGCCCCCAATCCCATGTGCCTTAATTTTGCACGCTAATCTCTTGTGTGGGACCTTATCGAAAGCCTTCTGAAAGTCCAAATACACCACATCCACTGGTTCTCCCTTATCTATTTTACCAGTTACATCCTCAAAAAATTCCAGTAGATTAGTCAAGCATGATTTACCTTTTGTAAATCCATGTTGACTTTGTCCGATCCTGTCACTGCTTTCCAAGTGCTCTGCTATTACATCTTTTATAATAGACTCTAGCATTTTCCCCACTACCGATGTCAGGCTTACCGGTCTATAATCCCCGCTTTTTCTGTACCACCTTTTTTGAATAGTTGGGTAACATTAGCTACCCTCCAATCCATGGGTACCGTTCCAGAGTCTATCGAGTTCTGGAAGATGACCAGTAATGCATCTACTATCTCTAGGGCCACTTCCTTAAGTACCCTGGGATGTAGACCATCAAGCCCTGGGGATTTATCGGCCTTCAGTCCCATCAATTTTCCTAACACCATTTTCCTACAAATACTGATTTCTTTCAGTTCCTCTCTTTCTTCAGACCCTATGTTCCCCGGCATCTCTGGGAGGTTATTTGTGTCCTCCTTTGTGAAGACAGAACGAAAGTATGTATTTAGTTGGTCTGCCATTTCCTTGTTTCCCATTATAAATTCCCCTGATTCTGACTGTAAGGGACCTACGCTTGACTTCACCAATCTTTTTCTCTTCACATATCTATAAAAGCTTTTACAGTCAGTTTTTATGTTCCCTGATAGCTTACTCTCATATTCTATTTTCCCTTAATTAATCCCTTTGTCCTCCTTTGTTGACTCCTAAACTGCTCCCAATCCTCAGGATTATTGCTTTTTCTAGCCAATTTATATGTCCTCTCCTTGGATCTTATGCTATCCCTAATTTCCCTTGTTAGCCACGGTTGAGTCACCTTTTTTGTTTTATTTTTATGCCAAACTGGGATGAACAAATTCTGTAGCTCATCCATTCGGTCTTTGAATGTTTGCCATTGCCTATCCACCGTCAACTCTTTGAGCACTATTCCCCACTCAATCCTACCCAACTCGCTCCTCAGACCATCGTAGTTTCCTTTATTTAAATTGAGGACCCTTGTCTCTGAGTCAATAACTTCATTCTCCATCTTAATGAAGAATTCGATCATATTATGATCGCTCCGACCCAAGGGGCCTCGTACAACAAGATTGCTAATTAATCCTTTCTCGTTACATAATACCCAGTCTAAGATGGCCTGATCTCTGGTTGGTTCCTCAACATATTGGTCCAGGAAACCATCCCGTAAACACTCCAGGAATTCCTCCTCCACAGTATTGTTACTAATTTGGTTGGCCCAATCTATATGTAGATTAAAGTCACCCATGATGACTGCTGTGCCCTTATTGCACGCTTCTTTAATTTCCCTTTTAATGCCATCCCCAACCTCCACCTTACTGTTTGGAGGTCTATATACCATTCCCACTAATGTTGTTTCCCCTTAGTATTTCTCAATTCTACCCATACAGATTCCACATCATCAGAGCTAATATCCTTCATTACAATTGTATTAATCCCTTCTTTAACCAGTAATGCTACCCCACCTCCCTTTCCTTTTTGCCTATCTTTCCTGAATATCGAATACCCCTGGATGTTGAGTTCCCAGTCTTGGCCATCCTTGAGCCATGTTTCTGTAATCCCAACCAAATCGTATTCGTTTACCTCTATTTGCGCAGCCAATTCATCCACCTTATTACAAATGCTCCTCGCATTAAGACACAAAGCCTTCAGGCTTGTTTTTTTAACACTCTTAGACCTATTAGAATTATTATTTACTGTGGCCATGTTTGATTTAATCCGTTGATTTCTCTGACTGCCACTTTTGTTTTTCTCCTTCCTATCTTTTGCTTTTATCCCTGTTTTCCTTTCCTCTGTCTCCCTGCTCAGGTTCCCAACCCTCTGCCATTTTAGTTTAAACCCCCCGAACAGTGCTAGCAAACCTCCTCGCAAGGATATTTGTCCCGCTCTGGTTCAGGTGCAACCCGTCCGACTTGTACAAGTCCCACCTTTCCCAGAAGCAGGCCCAGTGATCCAGGAAACTAAAGCCCTCCCTCCTGCACCAACTCTTTAGCCACACATTCATCTGCTCTATCCTCCTATTCCTATACTCACTAGCACGTGGCACCGGGAGTAATCCAGAGATTACAACCTTTGAGGTCCTGCTCTTTAATCTGCTACCTAGCTCCCTAAATTCTTGTTGCAGGACCTCATCCCTCTTCCTACCTATGTCGTTGGTCCCAATGTGAACCACGACCTCTGCCTGTTCACCCTCCCCCTTCAGAATGCCCTGCAGCCGTTCAATGACATCCTTGACCCTGGCACCAGGGAGGCAACAAACCATCCTGGAGTCATGTCTACGGCCACAGAACTGTCTATCTGTTCTCCTTACGATAGAATCCCCTACCACTATTGCTCTCCCACTCTTTTTCCTCCCTTCCTGAGCAGCAGCAACACCCCTGGTGCCAGGAAGTTGGCTGCTGCTGCCTTCCTCTGGTGAGTCATCCCCTTCCACAGTATCCAAATTGGTATACCTGTTTGAAAGGGGGATGGCCACAGGGGTCTCCTGCACTACCTGCTTGCTTCTACTGCTCCACCTGGTGGTCACCCATTTCCCTTCTGCCTGTGCAGCCCTACCCTGCGGCGTGACCAACTCATCATACGTGTAATCCACGACCCTCTCAGCATCGTGAATGCTCCACAACCCATCCATCCGCAGCTCCAGCGCCTCAATATGGCCCGTTAGTAGCTGCAGCTGGATGCATTTCTGGCACACCTGGTCATCAGGGACACCGGCAGCATCCCTGAATTCCCACATAGAGCAAGAGGAGCATAACACGGGGCTGGGCTCTCCTGGCATGACTTACCCCTTTAATTAATTTAAATTAATTCAATACCACCAGTTAAAGATATACTCTAGGGCGCTTATTTACCAACTGTCCCCACTGCACCACAGAGACCCAAGAAAATATAAACCGCAGAATTTAATCTTGTAATAAAAGAAATACTCACCAACCAATCACTTACCTGCTTCCTGGTGACATCACACTTGGATTACTTTTTACCTCTCTCCGCTGCTGTTGAATTGGTATGACTCGTTCGCTGCCGCCGCTTTTATCTGCCGCCGGTCGCGCCTCTGCTCTCCCACAGGTCCAAGCTCTCTGGTCGGGCCTCGTTCGCTGCCGCCGCTTTTATCTGCCGCCGGTCACGCCTCTGCTCTCCCCCAGGTCCAAGCTCTCTGGTCAGGCCTCGTTCGCTGCCGCCGCTTTTATCTGCCGCCGGTCGCGCCTCTGCTCTCCTCCGTTAACATCTTTGTTGGGTACTTTGTCGTGATGGGTCGTCGTCTTCTTCTGGTGGTTTGGTTGCCAACGGTTTTGTTGCGGTTGGGGCTCAGTTGGCGGTTTATATTGTCAATATGATTTTGGTACCCATGCTTCGAACGCCAGTTTATGCATCAAACACCAGCTTATAACTAGGCCATTTGTCCCCCAACGTGTCTTTTCGCTGCCCTTCTCTGCCTTTATCGGTTTTACCATTTTTCTCGTCTCATCTCATCTCGTCTCGTCTGTTTGTGGCCCCGTATGTCCTGTGCGTCTTTGAATCGGGTCTCGTTCTCCTCCCGCATTTGGCCCCCGGCATGGTAATGGGCATCCTTGGTGTCGAGCGGCGCGGGAGGGAGAAGAGAGCCCGCGACGAGGCATGAAGTGAGAGGCAAGAGGCAAGAGCCAAGGGTGAAGAGAGAGAGAGAGAGCTTGGCTACCGGTGGGCCTACAATTATACCCGGTTCTTCATCCCTTATCTGCGCACCAAATCAGGTCAGTCCTTTGTCTAACTTTTGGTGGGCTCGTCCAAAGTGATTACGGTCATCCAATTTAACGGCTTTTGGGGCGGCTGTCTCCTGGTTTAATGGCTTCGATATCCTGGCTGTTTGTT
Source organism: Somniosus microcephalus (assembly GCF_052327205.1). Lineage (NCBI taxonomy): Eukaryota > Metazoa > Chordata > Chondrichthyes > Squaliformes > Somniosidae > Somniosus > Somniosus microcephalus. The sequence goes on from NC_140988.1 coordinate 168,269,294, forward strand.
ATTTATGAAATGTAATTGTCCTTTTCCTGGCTTGGTGGCTACTGTGAGCTGTTACCGATTATATATGCAGAAACTTAATGGCCTCAAGATTAGGCCTATTCTGACTTGATCTGTTCCAAGATGAAGAATGCATATTCTGTGTTTACCTAGCTGTCTGTACAAAGTCTTTCACAGATCCATGCATGTTAGGTTTCGTTTCAGGTTTTGAAAGTGCCTGCCTTTTGCAGGGCCTTGCTTTTAAAATCCTGTACGTTTTGGCCATGAGGTTTCAGAAGCCATTTTGGGTACCCTTTTTTAATAACTTGTCCATACAGGGTCCCTTTATCCATAACTTTTGGGGAATGTGGGAATTTTGAGAACCCTACAGCTTCTAGGGTAGGGTTGTCATCAGCTAGGTTAGAGTCATCATCAGTAAGGGCTTCCGCCCGAGGCCTATCGAAGGAGTCACTAAAAGTGATAGCAGCAGCCTGTGCACATGGTAAAAAATAGGTATCTGCATTCCTCTTTGCTAAGTCCAGAGAACATGCCTGGTCATAGCCAACATGTAACTCGAGGATTTTATTCTCCAACAGATGCTGGCATATGAAGGGAGACGCAATCCCATTAATAAAGGAATCACGAATTAACTCCTTCTGGTACTGCTCAGCTGTGACGGCTTTAAGATTACAATCCTTGCTGAGCCTGCGAAGCTTTTGAAGGAATTCGTCAAGTGATTCCATGGGTTGTTGTTGAGTTGTGGCCAGTAGATGCTGAGCAAAAATTTTGTTTCGAGCCTTAACATACAGTGGCTGTAATATTAGGATAGCGGAGTCATAGGCCTAGAAATTCATTATAGCCACTTTTGGGCGTTAAAGTTGGGCGGCCGCTACAGTTTGCGCCCGGCGCAAATTCGAGGCCACTTCCCCGATATTCATTAGCTTCGCCCTAAGAGTTTGCTCGAGCACTAAAACTGGCGATGCACGCCTCTCTTTAGGCGCTAAGCCGGAGGTGCTGAGCGATAGCGCCGAGGCTGGGCGCAGTGCAGGTGCGGCCATTTCTTGATTGACAGCAGACACCCTGGCACCGGCCAGCTCTTAAGGGGGAAGGGTCGACTTGGTCTGCTGCCACGCCCTGGATAGTGGAGCCCTCCAGCTAGGCCTGAACACTGCTGCTGGACCCAAATAGCACCTGAAACCATGGAGAAGGCCCGTGAACGAGCGCAGCGCTTCTCAGAGATGGATCTGAGGGTGCTGGTTGGTGCTGTGGAGAAGAGACGCCATATTTTGTTTCCGGAAAATGGCAGGAAGCCGCCGGCCCGCGTCCACCGGAGAGCCTGGAGGCATGTCGCCACCAAGGTGTCATCCAACAGCGAGGTCCCCAGGAGCGGTGTCCAATGCCGCAAAAAGCTGAATGACCTGGATGTCAACCCAGAATTTAGAGCCGGAGCTCCGACTCCACTTGCCGGGACTGTCTGGAGCGGGGTTCGAAACCCTACCCTGATCTGGCCCAGCGGCAGGGATCCTACCGCTATGACAAAGGCCCAATCCGATTAGCAACGTGAAATGGCAGCATAGGGCTCCAGTCACGGGGAGGGAAAAGGCGCAGGAAACGTATGGGTGTCACCTTTTGTGCGGAGTGGGCCTTTTGCGTAGCAGTAAGCATCCCCGCCGCTGGGCCAGAAGGAGTAGGGTTTTGAACCCCACTCCAGACAGTCCCGGCAAGTGGAGTCGGAGCTCCAACTTTAAATTCTGGGTGGACATCCAGCGGGATACTTGCGTCCGTGGGTGTTGGTGGCCCCCCCCCCTCAGATGGGTTGTGGGAGCCCGTAAAACCCTCCCGCCATAGGACTAACCACCCTAATGGCTGGTTCAAAGATGGTTACGGTCACGGAATGAGCGTTAATCACGGCCATAAATCCTTCCACCACTTCATACAGTTCCCCAAAGGGAACAGTGTGAGGATACGTCCGATGATGACCTCTTGCGCAATGCACCTCCTTGGACCCTCAGTCGCAGATGCGAGGGGGCAAGTCGTGCAAGTTTTAAATTTTTTATTTTATTGACATGTAAAATGTTGGCCCAATAATTCCCTTCCAAATGCGCTAGTACGGTCGGGGTACTTACGCATCTGGCCCGATGAAATGCCGATTTTCAGCATGCACAGTGCATGTGGGGAAAACCGGCATTTCCTGTCCTCTGAACGAAGGGGTTCAGAGGCAGAACGCGTGCGACTGCACATGCAGCGCGTGCGCAGTATAATTCGCCACTTTCATTAATGCTTTCAGTGAGGTACAGTCATTACAACTTACACATGAAAAAAGCATGGGTACAGTTGCTACAGAGGCTGCGGAGGAAGATATTTCTTATCGTGGAGCTTCTGAAAGTATGTATGTCTGTATATATTCCTTTGCGTGTTATGTATATATTCCTTTACTTATGTGTATGAATGTATTATTTAATTATGACTTTCAGAGAAAGTAACTTATTGGAAAATCATAATTAAAAACATACATTCATAGTAAAGGAATATAAAACATACATACATATACGTAAAGGAATATATGTGGACATACATACATAACTCATTCTCACATTCCATTCACACAGCCACAATTGCTCCTCCTACCTACCGTTCTGAAAACCCTTTAAAAAAAAAAAAAATTTTAACTTTAAAACTTACTTAAAATTTCTTAAAATAACTTCCCTCCCTTTCCCAAACAAAAATATTGCATTTCAAAAGCTCCACGATAAAATATATCTTCCTCCGCAGCCAATGAACCACTTTACACTTGCTTTTTTTCAGTGTAACTTCTAAGGACTTAACCTCACGGATTTCATGAATGAAATCCACGAAGTTCACTGCGCAAGCGCTGCCTGTGCAGTCGCACGCGCTCGAGGTCTGGAAATGCCGGCGTTCCCCGCATGCGCTGTGCATGCTGAATGCCGGCATTTCCAACGGCCAGAAGCGTGAGTAAGCCGACCGTACTCACGCTTCTGGCCTGGAATTTCTGGCCCAATGTTGCAGCAGCAAGCATCTCCTATGTGCATCATGAGTGAAAGTTCATGTTTGAAGCTCCACGGGTCCAATTTTCTGGATCGCAACCTTGAAATCTTAATTTAGGAAATGACGCATAAAAGGAACAACCTATTTGCCATTGACAGAAAAGGCCATCTAAATAGTATCTCAGGCCTGGTGAAGAGATAATTGACATTTCAGATGGCTGTATGATGTTGAAGAAATTTAATGACCTGATTAGTGCAGCCAAGTTAATAGGAGTCACCCACAGCTTCCAAGAATGCAGTGTACCATCATATGCATCAGTTCCTCACAAATTATCATCGCTGTTTTCAAGGGTTTTAGTGTACATCAATGTCTCCAGGCACCTTTACATGCTCCAAATGGACCTTCACTCACAGCCTTACAAGCATGCTCCCCCTTGAAAGCCTCATTTGGAATGTCACATCAGTTCCAGCATTTGTCATCAGCTTGTCTTGCTGACACCTGCTGTGTTTCATTGCATATCCTGCCAAAGACCTTTTCCACTGTTCGCATTCTTCTTATAGGAGAAGACAGCCCATAATGTGTTGGAGAAGCAAGGCACAAGGGGTGGACCATTCAACCTTAAGCCGCCGATCCTCTTTGAAGAAGAAGAAGATATCCAATTGGTGGTGAGACCCACAGTGGGGGAGGTCAGTGACAGAGAAGTCGGGGGTGGGGGGTGCGATGCAGACATCACCTATAGGTTCATCCTGACACTCTGTTGCTGTTCCAACTCGTGTTGCAGGGGTGTACCTAAGCTTCCTACAGCAATCTTATGCTACTCCTTCTTCTGTAAATGACAAGAGAACTGTCTTCCTCTAGCGCTCATTCTAAGTCATCCTGCTCTTCTCCTCTGGATAAAACAGCAGCAAGAACCATAGGAGGAAAAAGATCTAATCTTCAGGCCCTGCCAGCACAGCATCACCCACATTTACTCTTTGCCTGCCAAGCACTAGTGCAAAGATGTGCACCTGGGAGGGGGTGGTGGTGGGGAGGGCGCAAGGGTGAAGGTGGTAAGAGTGAATCAACAAGTATGAGTGTGCAGGAGGATTGGAGTGTAGGGGATGAAAAACCTGACATTCCTGAGCAGAGGGTTAGGAGACATTAACCCTCAGCTGAAGAGCCTGTGGACCATGATCTCTCAGGTCCTGCTTTTAAAAGAAGGACACTTGCAGAGTACCACACCTATACGCAAGCACTGTGGTCGGTGCCCCAGAATGTGGCACCTATCAGGCCATGTGGAAGAGTCTACAACTAACACATCTGGCACCATGAGGAATAGCTTCATAGTAATTTAGGCTACCCTGGAGCAAATGGCAGTTCTAGACAGAACTACAACAGTCTGTCTGCAGCCTGGCTGCTCAGACTGCTGATATTGAGGCCTTACGTGACCAATTGGAGAGACATTTGGGGAGTGCTACAGACAACTAACTCACAGGGTTTTAATGATCTTATAGATTCCATTTGATCTGGATCCTGTAGATTAGTGGCCTTGAAAAGCTTGAGCTCAGTATCAGTTGTCTTGTTTTGCACACTTTGTACAAAAATAATAAATTGCAGGACAACGGAGTATTACAGTTTAAACTCTTTTATGAAGCATCAGCTCTGTGATCTCAAACATACAGCACAGTGTGGACAAAGATGGAGTTAGGACCCCTTACAGATGCCTGCAGGCCAATGACAACTCAGCATGTGATCACATGTGAATATAATAGGTATTCCTTACAGATGCCTGCGGGCCAATGATAATTCAGTATGCAAATGTTACATCAGTGATATGGTAGGAAGAAACACACATGACGCTGCTTCTCTCATGCTAGCAGGTCAAGTGTACCCTCAGGCTAACCGCCCCCCCTCCCCCCCAGATGCCTGTGCATGTGGCACTAACAGAGCACGGCCAGGCTCTTCTTGCAACACCACTAAAATGCACCTTGCATTGATCCATCCCAGGACCACAGTAGAATATAATTCATAGGATGTCATGATCAAACAGTACAGTGTTCTGGTCAGACTACACCTTGAGTACTGTGTCCAGTTCTGATCACCGATCACGTAGGCAGAAGTACAGAGATGAGCCACAAGGAAGATCCCTGGTGTTAGAGGACTGTGTTACGAGAAAAGCCGGGAGAAACTTGGGATTTTTACCTTAAAAGATGGTGTCTGATCTTGTAGATAGTAAACGGCATGTAAAAGGTAAGTCTGGAAGACTATTGTGAGAATTGAACAAGGTTCAAATTAGTAATATAAATTGAAGACTAATATCAGAAAATTCTTCTTCATAAAGCATGATTGCAAAGGGAAGGAATTCTGAAAAATAGTGATGGTAAAATTCTGGAATCATTCAAGAAACAATTAGATGCTGCAATGGGTGGTCATTCTCAATGGTTGAATTAAAATGAGACAAATAACCTTCCTAATCTGTAAATATTTTATAATTCTGTGATACAGTCAACAACCAGCTGCCTCACATGCTCCTGGTGTGTCAGATAGCACTTAGGTAGGAGGACCATGAGAAAATGCATCGGATGTAGAACATCACATATTGGCACTAAAGGAATATACAGTTGTGAGGAACAATGCTCATTTGCAATGATAGATGGTGAATGGGAGCCGGTGGATTTCCCTGTGGGGCAGGTGAGGAAATCTAGTTCAGGCCCGGAATGCAGCGGTCAGCCTCTACGATCAATTTTCCTTGATTTTTTTTCTTCGCCATAGCATCTGATTTTGGAGAAAATTCCTGAAGTGTCATAACGGGTGCTGGGTGGTTTATTTGCCAACTTAGAAAATTTTGGGCATGGTGTTAACTTTGATATATAAATTTGAGAGTGGTATCACAGGTATTGTGGGATATGATATTCCCTAGCCACTGGACTATGCTAGATAGGCCACAAATGCCTTTCTTGGTCCTGTACATTCCTATATTCCTGCATAGCCTTTGGAATGGTCAGGGGGTCATTGTTGACAGGACTGTTCATGCAGCTGTGGCTCTCAAAAGAAAGTGTCCAGAATAAGTTTGTCTCTTGCCACCAACACTGGGTTTTCTTTCTCCCCTGGGCCCTCCATGAGGAAGTCTCTTTGCGATGCAAAGTTGTGCAGCATGCAACACACCACCACTGTTCTTGAGATTCAAGCCAGATTGTATTGCAGAGCACCCTCCGATCTAGGAGCCTGAAGCATGCCTTCAACATTCCAACTGGTTGCAGAATGGACCTTACTGCAGCAGTACTCTACCTTTCTCCTGGAAAACCACATAGTTATCATCAGTCAGGGCAGCCTTTATCTCCCAGGATCCAGCCAGTCACTTGACTCCTTGCTTGAAAGAGTGATGGAACTGTATGATGGAACTAATATAAAGAGAGCTGCAAGGCAAATAAATATTGGCTTGATGTTGATAGTCACACACAGCTGAACATTGGGGAACTTGTAGCCTTTCCTGTTAATGTAAACAACTGGATTAATGAAGAGAAGATGTATGGCAACTTTGTACCATCCATAACCCATTTATCCTTGGGGAATCCTGCCACTCGATAAAACTGCATGGCCTTCTCATGCTGATGCTGAGCATCCAGGGGGAAGGTGAGGAATTGGATTACTTGGAGCAAACAAAGTATCAGTGACATGGCTGATCGACATGTGCACAGCCAACTGACAAATGTTAAAAATATCCCCCGAACAAGCCTGGAATGCATCCATGGCATAAAAATCCAGCACAATTGGAATGCAGTGAGAATGTTGGAATTGGTGGACAAGTCAGGTTTTGGCATGAGGCACAGTTCCTGATGACTTCTCCTATGAAATGGAACCTCTTCATGTACCGCTCCTGGGTGAGATGCAGGTAGAACCATCGGATTTGGTAATTCTATTGGCAGGGTACTGGTGGGTGGTTGTTTGATGCCTTCTGTGCAACCTGACCAGTCTGTGTTCCCACTGTGTTTCCTCCTGTTCTTCCTTCAGTAGAGGGGTATTCCAAAAATGAAATGCCAGAGTACTCTGTGTGAAATGTGTAAGGGTCCCAAAAGCAGGAAGCCACACAGCTGAAGAGGACAGATACATGTTAACGAGTCAGGAAATAGACAAGAAAAACACCAAAAAATGAAGTCAAATGATTTAAATACAAGAATTTGCCAGGAGCAGTCATTTTAACTACTGTGACATTTTGAAAGCCTTTACCATTGAGCAGTAGCAATGGGAATATCTGTTTTATACAGGAATTAATTACGGCAGGCAGGAAGGAAGTCACAATGGTCAGATATGTGATTGCTGACTGTAATGATCAATAACATGTCATTCTAGAATAGTACACTAGGTGGAGCTGTAGAGCTGTATACTGCTGTGTGTTTAGTTGAATGTGTTTAAGACTACACTACCCACGATGCACTAGGCTACCCAGAAAGCAGTAGTCAAGATGGCTGCCTCTACAGGATGCTGTACAAGTCCACATGGCATGAATAAATGTCTAGCTCTAAGCTAGCTGTTCATAATGCAAACGACTAGTTATTAATGAACATAACATGGTACCAGGATTGGTGAAGATCTGCTGAAAATTGTGAAAAGCGACATGGAGAATTTGAGGCCACCGGAGTTTTTGAACCTCACGGGAAATGTCGACTACAATTGGCGGACTTTCAAACAACAATTTGAACTCTACATTGCTGCCATCGGGATTAAAAACATGAAAGAAAAGCCCAAAATACAGAAAAAGTCAGTACTACTGAAGAACTATAATGGTCAGAAAATAGATAGCTTAGGTGTATGCAGACTTAAAGTGACAGTCAAAGACAAAGTGCATCATCTCATGTTTTCTGTTGTGGCTGAAGGACTTGATTCACTACTAGGTGACAAAGCTTGTGAAGACTTAGAACTGGTCAAGAGAGTCTACCGTATAAACTGTGCCTTAAGCAGACCAGATGACTCAGTGGATTCTGTAGTGAATAATTTCCAGGATGTGTTCAAAGAATTTGGAGTTCTACCATTCACTTACAAGATCCAGCTAAAGGAGGATGCTCAGCCAGTGGTACATGCTCCACGAAGAGTTCCAGCACCCCTGCGTGACCGGCTCAAGAAAGAACTGGACAGAATGACCACACTAGGAGTCATCAGGAAAGTCGAAGAGCCAACAGACTGGGTTAACTCCATGGTATGTATAAAGAAAAAGAACAATGATCTAAGAATATGCATGGATCCAAAGGACTTAAATGCAAACATAAAACGTGAACACTACCAGATTCCCAAGCGAGAAGAAATCACCAGTGAAATGTCAGGTGCCAGATACTTTACAAAGCTCGATGCCTCACAAGGATTTTGGCAACTAAAACTGGATGAAGAGAGCACCAAATACTGTACCTTCAACACACCATTTGGCAGGTATTGTTTCCTCAGAATGCGTTTCGGGATAATATCTGCATCTGAAATCTTTCATTGAGCGATGGAACACATAATTGAAGGTCTGGAAGGGTCTATGTTGATGACATCATCATCTGGGGCTCCACACTGAAAGAACACAATGAGCGACTGACTAAAGTGCTACAGAGCATACGCCGGAATGGACTGAAGCTCAACAAAGCCAAGTGTCAGTTTGGCGTCCAGAAAGTCACTTTCCTAGGAGATAATCTATCTGGTAAAGGAATAGAGCCAGATGTGGAAAAAGTAAACGCCACACTCAAAATGCCCCAACCCACTGACAAAAAAGGAATACTACGCATCATGGGGGTGATAAACTTCATTGGAAAGTTCATTCCTAACTTGTCAGCCAAGACAACCTGTCTGCGAGACCTGCTACATAAAACAAATGAGTTCGCATGGACAGACATGAACAAGAGTGGATGAACCTCAAAACAGTGCTGAGAACCTTCTTTGACCCAACAAAGAGAATCAAAGTGTCAACGGATGCATCAAAGGATGGCCTACCAGCAGAGGGTGAAGATTGGAAGCCTGTTGCCCATGCCTCCAGGTCTATGACTGACTCTGAATGTCGATACGCCAAGATTGAAAAGGAATGTCTAGGCTTGGTAGTTGGACTAGAAAAGTTCCATGGCTACATATATGGACTTCCCACCTTCACAGTTGAGACAGACCACAGCCCACTGGTTGCCATCATAAAAGAAAATCTGAATGAGATGTCTCCAAGGATTCAACGACTCATGATGAAGCTGCAAAGATATGACTTTGAACTGATCTACACACCAGGCAAATACATAGGCCTAGAAATTGGGTTCTGGTCTTGCCAGGGCTGTAGCGCCAGAAAGTTTGCGCCAGCGGTAATGCGGCAGCGCCCGCCGAAAATTCGGGTGCGCCGGGCCCAGACGGCGGCGGGCGCTAAAACCCTCCTTTAACGCCTCAAAACGGGCGTCAACTTGGGTTTCCCGGCGCTAATCCCCCGCTGCGGCACCCGATGCGGTGCGGCAGGCGGGGGAACTGCAGGCCTCCTCCTCCTGTTAAGGAGGAGCTGCCTGCAGCCGACAACTGTCCGGCGGATTGACCCGACATCTGAGCCCGGCACCTTGGGGAAGTGCCGGGCTCGCATGAGACACTGATCAGGGCCGCGGGGGGGGAATGCAGGAGTCCGGGAAGGGAGGTGCGGGCAGGCGGCCGCCGGGAACGCGGCCGGCCGCCGCTCCACCTTTATGCGCCGGCGCACACTGGGGGAAGACTCTGTTGCCAGAGTCTTAGTTGCGCCTGCCACGGGCGAGGCGGGCGCAACTGAATTTCGACTTGGGGCCGGGTTACCACGGCAACCGGGACGCTGCGCACACCGATGACGTCATCGGTGCCGGCGCAGTGCTACCGGTCTACCACCGCGGAAGGGCCCCAGGCAATTTAGGAACCGGCGCCAATTGCAGCGCTAGGCCCTCTAGCGCCGCAAAATCGGTGCTAAGGGCACTGAATTTCTAGGCCATAGTGTTAGCAGATGCACTATCCCGAGCACCCACAATGAGTCAAGTGAGCTCTACTGAAGAAGACGTGGATGTTCATGTGAGTATGGTCACTGCTGCACTGCCCGTGTCAGACACAAAATCAAAGCAAATAGCAGAAGAAACTGTAAAAGATACAGGCCTAGAAATTCAGTTGCGTGCGCCAGCCGTTAGCGCCTTAAGAGGAGTAGACTTCGAGCGCTAGGCACTTAGCGGCCGGGCGCAGCGCGATCTGCACCTACGCCCAACTTCAGTAGACATTTAGCGCCGGCGCAAAGTGTTTGCGCGCGCTCAGCTGCGCGCGCAGCTTATGACGTCATTTCGGCGTGCAACGCCCTTTGTGCGCCCCAAACCGGAACTTCAGTCGCGCCCGCCCAATGTGGGTGTGGCGGTGCTAAGAACTGTGAACTGGAACGCAGCAGAGGCCCTGCGGGCCTCGGGGAGTGCTAATTAAAGTGCACTTACACCGAACTATAAAGGCCAGCCATTTTGCTGCAATGACTTTTGTGCAACGGATTTCTGGACAGAGACCAAGGAAGAGACCTTACTGATTTGGCCCAACATAGGAGAGGTATTTTTGGCTTCTGGCCAGAGCTTGGCAATTTGCCTCATTGTGATTTCATTGTTTGCCAGTATATTATGGGGGCTGCATGGGGTGCCAACCCTCAGTTCCAGCATTATGTGCGAAGATCTCGCAGACGCTGTGTGAGAGGGGCAGCCATGCCTAGACGCAGAGGGGGCATCAGGCGTCAGCAACGTAGGCCTTACTCACTCAGGGAATACCGCCAGCAGGTGTCCTATCTCACCATGACTGCCGCGCAGTGTGTTAAGAGGCTGCGCTTCAGAAGGGAGGTGGTTGCAGAGATCTGCCAGCTGCTTCATAGAGATCTGCGTCCACAGCTGATGTGCAGGACGTCTCTGTCGGTGGAAGTGAAGGTCACGGTGGCTCTGAACTTTTATGCAAGCGGCTCCTTCCAAGCCGCTGCTGGGGACATAGCTAACATATCCCAGTTCGCCGTGCATCGCTGCATCCGGCAGGTCACCGATGCCCTTTTCACAAGGAGACACCAATTCATCTCCTTCCCCATGACCCTGGAGAGGCAGGAGCAGCGTGCAGTCGGATTTGCGAGGATCGCGGACTTCCCCATGGTGCAGGGCGCCATTGACTGCACGCATGTGGCTTTGCGGGCACCTATCGACAATGCCGAGGATTACCGCAACCGGAAGGGCTACCATTCCCTCAATGTACAGCTGTGGTGTGACAACAGGCAGCGCATCCTAGCTGTCAATGCCCGCTTTCCAGGCAGCAGCCACGATGCATTTATCCTGCGCCAGACTACTGTGGCTGACATGTTCCAGGCACAGCCTCCCCCAAGAGGATGGCTTATCGGGGACAAAGGCTATCCTTTGTGTACATGGCTCATGACCCCGCTCCGCGCGCCCAGGACCCCTACTGAGGAGGCATACAACGAAAGCCATCAAGCCACAAGGAACATCATAGAGCAAACGATTGGTGTCCTCAAGCAACGGTTCCGCTGCCTGGATCGCTTCGGCGGGTCTCTGCAGCATTCGCCGGATAGAGTCTCCCAGTTCGTCGTCGTTTGCTGCATGCTGCACAACCTGGCTATCCGCAGGACTCAGGCACTGCCACCTCACGTTGGACCACCACCTCAGGAGGAGGAGCAGGAGGACCATGAGGAGGAGGAGGAGGAGGAGGAGGAGTACCAGCCCAGGAGGGAGCCACAAGGTCCAAGGGCCGTCCGTCGGCGGCTTATTGAACGACACTTCTAGGCCCCCTGTCAGGGAATGGCTTGTGGCAATGAAGGGACATGAATGCAGCCGCTCCGCAAGCCCTCAGGTGGTTAACGCAACAACCACTTCAAACATCAAACATGGACAAGCTGAATAAAGAAAAAGCTTTATTGAACAAACTCAGGGCCCTTCCCACATGAAACCCAAAAACAGACAACACCCCCAAAAAACAGTCAAACACATGACTCACTCCCACAACCTGGGGAGGAATAACAAAACTTTTCCACCCAAATGGCCTTCATCCTCGGCCTTACCAAAACAACCACCCCCATAGACAGCACAACCACCCCCATATAAAAAAACATTTGGCAACACCCTCTACTTTGTGTGCCGAGAGAGCGAGTCCTTGTCCAGCCATTTCCGGCCCCTGGCCGACCTGCTGCTCCGCCTCAACCTGGGCCCTGTGGGTGCTGCAAGGCTGGGGGAAGGCTGCTGAGGGGCACATGGCGTGGCGGCAGATGCCTTTGGGGGTCGGCCTAGACGAGCTCTGGCCCTCGAGGGGCCGGCTGCTGACTGCTGCAGCTGTGGCTGGGCAGCATCAGTCTCTCCAGCAGCTCGTGGCAGCTTCACTGGGGGAGTGGCAGTGGCGGCTGCAGCAATGGGGGCAAGCTAGCTGATGCCAGGTGCTCGCTGCTCGCCTGAGACACTGGCACTCGGCCGGGCTGGCACTGCAGCAAGCACAGCAATCTGCTGAAGGCCAGACCGCTGTGCTGCTGCAGCGCGGCGGGTGCCCTGGCGATGCCTGGCTGACACAGCGAGTGTGGCAGCAGTGAGTGCCCGTACTGCCCTGGTCTGTGCCCGCATCAGACCAGCCAGTGACTGCACGGCACCACTGATCAACTGGCCACTCGCTGCCTGTGCTGCCCTAAAGTCATCCCGACTCGCGTCCTGTGCTGCCCTGAATTCGGCCCGACTCGCGTCCTGTGCTGCCCCGAATTGCTCGAAACCCCTGGCCTGTGCTGCCCCGAGTTGCTCGAAACCCCTGGCCTGTGAGGCCCCGAAATCGGACACACTATGAGCCAGGGACTCGATGGCCTCAGGCAACCGTGCCACAACCCCCATGAACTCGGTGTGCCGGCGATCCGAGTCCGCGGACATTTGATCGAGGAGGCGCACCTCCTGGGCGAGGACCGTCTCCGGACTGGAGGCCGGACTCTCCCTCTGGGGAGAAGGCCGCCGAGCTGCTCGACCCTTCCCGCGTGGCTGGACGCCACTGGGCCCAGCAACTACACTCCCCTGCAACACTTCCCCCCTCTAGGGAGAAGGCCGCCGAGCTGCCCGACCCTTCCCGCGTGGCTGGACGCCACTGGGCCCAGCAACTACACTCCCCTGCAACACTTCCCCCCTCTGGGGAGAAGGCCGCCGAGCTGCCCGACCCTTCCCGCGTGGCTGGACGCCACTGGGCCCAGCAACTACACTCCCCTGCAACACTTCCCCCCTCTGGGGAGAAGGCCGCCGAGCTGGCCGACCCTTCCTGCATTGCTGGACGCCACTGGGCACAGGAGCTACACCCCCCTCTGACACTTCCCCCTGCTCACCTCCAGGGAAGACGTGTCCCCTCCATTGCCATCCCCTGGCGCGGATGAGGGTTCCCCCGATGGGCCGCCTTCCTCTTGCTCCTCCTCGTCCTCCTCTTCCGAGGGACTGTCACTGGCAGCTTCAGGGACCTCCTCCTCACCAGCTGAAAGCAGGAAGGCACAAGAGTAGCTTTAGAGTGAGGACAGGGCGTCAGCGAGGGAGGCATGAGTGGTGGCATTCAGCGCATTGGTCGGACAGTGGCAAAGGATGTAGATCTGAAGCGCAAGGGGAACGAGAGAGGTCCAAAAGGTGATGTCCTTACCATTGGGGCCCAGCACAGGGTCGGCATCTCCACATGCAAAGGGGCCAATCAGCCGGCCACCCATGAGTCGACCCACGCGCTCCTCCAGGTCACTGAGCTGCTGGAACTGGGGACGGCCTCCCCCCGGTGTCAGTCCGGCTCCTCAGATTCTGGGCCAGCTTGGCCTGCAAGAGAAAGGACGGCCTCTAAGTACAGTGTGGTGCCCTGTTGTTGTGTGCACTGCCTCCCATGGTCGAATAGCTTGGCCAGTGTGGTGCCCTGTTGCTGTATGCACTGCCTCCCACGGTCGAATAGCTTGGTCAGTGTGGTGCCCTGTTGCTGTATGCACTGCCTCCCATGGTCGAATAGCTTGGCCAGTGTGGTGCCCTGTTGCTGTATGCACTGCCTCCCATGGTCGAATAGCTTGGCCAGTGTGGTGCCCTGTTGCTGTATGCACTGCCTCCCATGGCCGAATAGCTTGGCCAGTGTGGTGCCCTGTTGCTGTATGCACTGCCTCCCATGGTCGAATAGCTTGGCCAGTGTGGTGCCCTGTTGCTGTATGCAATGCCTCCCATGGTCGAATAGCTTGGCCAGTGTGGTGCCCTGTTGCTGTATGCACTGCCTCCCATGGTCGAATAGCTTGGCCAGTGTGTAAAGTGCAGAAAGTGCAATTGATGTTCATGCCAGTGCCATAGCTGCTGGATGAGGGCTGGCCATTAGGGCTTGGAGGTCCCTTTGCCCATAATGTGAGGTTCACATGCAAGGATGAGGCGGACACTGGAAAGGGTACTCACCCTGACAATCCGAGTGAGGTCGTTAAACTTTTTCCGGCATTGGACACCAGTCCTGGGGACATTGCAGGTGGCTGTGACCCTCTGGGCGACATCCCTCCAGGCTTTCCTGTACACCCTGGTGGCAGGCTTCTTGCCACTGTCCGGGAACAAGATATGGCGTCTCCTCTCCAAAGCCCTAACCAGCACCTTTAAATCATGGGCAGAGAAGCGCTGCGCTCACTCACGGGCCCTCTGCATCCTTCCTGGTGCTATTTCTCTCCAGCAGCAGTGTTTAGGCCTAGCTGGAGGGCTGCAGTATCCAGGGCGTGGCAGCAGACGAACTCGACCCTTCCCCCTTTAAGAGCTGGCCGGCGCCAGGGTGTCTGCTGTCAATCAAGAAATGACCGCACCTGCGCTGCGCCCGGCCTCGGCGGTATCACTCTGCACCGTCGGCTTAGCGCCTAAAGATAGCCGTGCATCGCCAGTTTTAGCGCTCGAGCAAACTCCTTGGCCAAAGCTACTGAATATCGGCGAAGTGGCCTCCACTTTGCGCCGGGCGCAAACTTTAGCGGCTGCCCAACTTTACCGCCCCAAAAGTGGCTATACTGAATTTCTAGGCCACAGTGTTACAAACAGTAATAGAGAACATTCATCATGGTTGGCCAAAAGGTTCCTGTCCAAAATACTATCACATAAGGTCAGAGTTGAGTGTCGTAAGTGGACTATTACTAGAACAGAATAGTCATTCCACAGGCTCTATGTCAAGACATGCTCAAAAGGATTCATGAGGGACACCTCAGAATTGAAAAATGCAAAAGGAGAGCAAGAGACACTGTTTATTGGCCTGGCATAAATAAGGACATTGAGAACATGATAGGCAAATGTGAGACATGTCAGAAACAACAAAACAAACAAGCAAAGGAACCAATGATAGTAGCTGACATACCAACAGCACCCTGGCAAAAGGTTACATAGAAGATAGGAGCAGGAGTAGGCCATTCGGCCCTTCGTGCCTGCTCCGCCATTTAATGAGATCATGGCTGATCCTTTAATTCAGTATCCCGTCCCCGCCTTCTCTCCGTAACCCTTAACCCCTTTTGCCCGTAGAAATATATCTAATTCCCTCTTAAATATATTTAATGAGCTGGCGTACACTGCCCTCTGTGGCAATGAGTTCCACAGGTTCACCACTCTCTGAGTGAAGAAATTCCCCCTCATCTCTGTCCTAAATGGTTTAGCCCTTATCCTTAAATTATGTCCTCTAGTTCTGTTTTCACCCGCCAAGGGAAACATTCCTTCTGCATCCAGTCTGTCTAGACCTGTCAGAATTTTATACACTTCTATGAGGTCCCCTCTCAATCTTCTAAACTCCAGTGTGTACATCCCTAAACTACATAGTCTCTCCTCATAGGTCATTCCCGCCATTCCTGGTATCAGCCTGGTATGGACCCCTTTCATTTGAATGGTAATGAATATCTAATAGTGATTGACTACTATTCTAACTATCCTGAGATGGCGCTGCTCTCAAGCACCACAGCAAGCAGTGCCATAATGCATGTGAAATCCATCTTCGCCAGACATGGAATTCCCAGGATTGCCATTAGCGACAATGGTCTGTGCTTCAACTGTAAGGAGTGGCAACAGTTTGCAGCACAGTATGACTTTCAGCACATCACATCCAGTCCTCTGTATGCTCAGTCAAATGGTAAGGCAGAGAAAGGTGTTCAGGTTCTCAAGCAACTACTGAAGAAAGTGACAGAAAGCAAGTCTGATCCTTATCTCACCCTGCTGAGCTACCGAGCCTCACCTTTAGACTGTGGTTCTTCACCTGCTGAACTACTAATGGATCGCAAGTTGCACACCACGCTACCCTGCTGTGCAAAAGAACAGCAAAGTAAGGAACTGAGACAGAGACTTCAACCGTTAAAGCTGAAACAGCAATCATACTATGACAAGTCATCCAAAACTCTAAAACCATTGACAAGGGATGATGTTGTCAGGATTGAGGATCCAGATGCATGGAACAGGAAAGCTACAGTTCTTGAGGAAGTACGACCAAGGTCATACACTGTTAGAACTGAGGAAGGACAGATTCTCAGGAGGAACCGCCGTTCCCTCCTGAAAACACAAGAAACTATCCAAGAGCAGATTGATGACAATGCCGCAACTGAATCTTGTCATTCACCACCAGAACAATCTCATGAAAACACATCAGACTTACCCGTGTTAAGAAGATCCACACGTGAAGTAAAAAAGCCTGATAGACTTAATCTTTGAGTATAAAGTAAAGCTTTGAGTATAAAATAAATGTCTAGCTCTAAGCTAGCTGTTCATAATGCAAATGACTAGTTATTAATGAACATACGGTGGCATAGTGGTTAGCACTGTTGCCTCACAGTGCCAGGGACCCGGGTTCGAATCCGGCCTCGGGTGACTGTCTGTGTGGAGTTTGCACATTCTCCCCGTGTTTGCGTGGGTTTCCTCCGGGTGCTCCGGTTTCCTCCCACAGTCCAAAGATGTGCGGGTTAGGTTGATTGGCTATGATAAATTAACCCTTAGTGTTAGGGGGATTAAATACGTGGGGTTACAGGGATAGGGTGGGATATGTGTTGGTGTAGGGGTTACGGGGATCGGGTGGGATATGTGTCGGTGCAGGCTCGATGGGCCGAAATGGCCTCTATCTGCACTGTGGGGTTTCTGTGATTCTGTGATAACAATGACTTCAAGATGTCATAAAATACAACCACTGGAAACTGGCTGGGTACTTCCAATGCCTGATATCACTTCCGATGGAAACTCAGACAGCTAGAAAAATGATCCCTGACGCAGTACCCTCCTCCCTCACTCTCAGCCCGCCCCCACCACAACAGCTAGACATAGTAATGCTGCTACAATGGCAAACATTGTAAGGGGAGAAAATCCCATCTACAATTCAAATATTTGGGGCATCAATTAAAAATTACAGGGTGAGTTTCAAGATTTAGTGCTTTTAGTGCAGCGCTTTGTGTAATGGGAGCACAATGGGATATTGGTGAGGGGATGAATATGCCTGGTTTGTGACTCACTTCATTTTCTGTCCATTCATTTTTAATGGACTAGAAATTGTGTGGCCCAAATTTTCATCCTGTCACATGAAGCTCTGCACTAGGAATGTTAAAACGTAAAATGCCCCTGGGGGCGCTAATGGGGCGCAAATCCCCCAGCGCCCGGGCGCGGCACCGCTAACACATCCCGCGAAATTCAGTGGGAGGTCGCGGCGGTGGTAGCCGGTAGCACCCTGTGCTGCTGCGCCACCGACGATGACACCATCGCTGTGCGCAACACCCCACTTGCGCCCTGGCCGCAAACTTCCCTTGCGCCACCTGACCTATCGCCACACGATATGTGCGACAGGATCAGGGGGCGGTTTGGCTGCGGCGGCGGTGCAAGTTAAAGGGCAGGTGTCGGGCAGCCATTTTTATTTTGGCCGACTGCCTGCACCTACCCTCTTTTGCTTTTATATGTGGGGTGCCGGCCGCGATCGCTCAGCCCAGCACTCCTCTTGAGTGCTGGCCTGTTTTCACAGCAACCCGCTCCCTGGTGGTCTGGCAGGGCCCTGGTGCGTGCAATGCTAGGCCCCTCCCCTTTACTCAGGGGAGGAGGCCTGCAGTGACGCGGCGCTGCTGCACGTAGTGGCGTGAAATTCAGTAGTAGCGTCCCAAGCAGGAGGTGGAGTGCTTTCCAGTAGCGCCCCACCTCCTGCTTGAGGCGCTACTACTGAATTTACACCGGGGGGGGGCGGGGGGGGCACTAACTTTCTCAGGGTGCTAAAATTAGTGCCCTAGCGACGTTAGCGCCCCAAAATGGGCGATACCCAATTTGTCCCCCTAGGAGTTGTAGAGGACCAAAGGATTTTGAGTGTCCATGTACACAAATCACTAAAAGCACAGGTACAAAATGTAATGAAAAGGACTAATTAAATTTTGGCCTTTATCTAAAGGGGGCAGGAATACAAAAGTGAGAAAGTTATGCTTCAGTTGTGCAGAACGTTGGTCAGACCCCATTGGAGTGCTGTGTTCAGTTTTGGGTACTGAACCTCAGGAAAGATATATTGGGGCAGAAATTCGGATCGGGGGCTTGCCGCGCGTGCAAGCCCCCGATCTGCACTTACCCGACGCGCCTGCCGTTCACCTCCAGGGACGCCTGGAAATCCTTTTTGAAAGAGAAGAATCCCGGGCAGCGTCTGACGTCACGCCGCCCAGGAGTGCAGCCAGCGCGAAGCCTGGAGCGCGCTGTGCAACTGAGACACGCCCCTTGAGGTCTCAGTTTAATAGGACACGCCCCCAATGTTTCTCACAAGCTGCAAAGCATTTTTACATGCAGAGCAGCATTTCAAATAGGTTTTTGGTATTTTTATGAAGCTTTTGGTAAGTTTTATAAACTTTTTAAAACGTTTACATTATTTTGAAGAATCTGAAGTAGTTTTAAACAGAATTAAAGCAATTTAAAGACTTTTAAAAGCCCTGAAAGAATTTTTTCATTCCATTTATTTATTTAGCAATGTCGTCGTCATACATGTCTTCACACTGTTCCCTTTGGGGAACTGTATGAAGTGGTGGAAGGATTTATGGCCGTGATTAACGCTCCTTCCATGACCGTAACCATCTTTGTACCAGCCATTAGGGTGGTTAGTCCTATGGCGGGAGGGTTTTACGGGCTCCCACAAGCTATACGAGGAGTGGGGGCCACCCACACCCACGGACGCAAATATCCCACTGGATGTCAACTCAGAATTTAGAGCCGGAGCTCCGACTCCACTTGCCGGGACTGTCTGGAGCGGGGTTCGAAACCCTACCTCGTCTGGCCCAGCGGTGGGGATCCTACCGCTACGCCAAAGGCCCACTCCGATTAGCAACGTGAAATGGCTGGAATGAGCACAATTCACGGCATTAAAAGAACTCACAATTGAACTGATGATGACCTCAGCAATCTCCTCAACGAGGTGGAGGCGCAGCGCCTGCTCATCATTGGTAATGAGAAGTCCAATGCATCGCAAAAAGGACAGATGATAGCTTGGTCTTTCAAGTGGCAGCATAGGGCCCCAGTCACGGGGAGGGAAAAGGCGCAGGAAACGTATGGGTGTCACCTTTTGCATGGAGTGGGCCTTTTGCGTAGCGGTAAGCATCCCCGCCGCTGGGCCAGAAGGAGTAGGGTTTCGAACCCCGCTCCAGACAGTCCCGGCAAGTGGAGTCGGAGCTCCAACTATAAATTCTGGGTGGACATCCAGCGGGATACTTGCGTCCGTGGGTGTGGATGGCCCCCCCCCTCAGATGGGTTGTGGGAGCCCGTAAAACCCTCACGCCATAGGACTAACCACCCTAATGGCTGGTATGAAGATGGTTATGGTCACGGAAGGAGCGTTAACGTGGCCAGAAATCCTTCCACCACTTCATACAGTTCCCAAAAGGGAACAGTGTGAGGATACGTACGACGATGACCTCTTGCGCAATGCACCTCCTTGGACCCTCAGTCGCAGATGTGAGGGGGCAAATCATGCAATTGTTAAATTTTTCATTTTATTGACATGTAAAATGTTGGCCCAGTAATTCCGTTCCAAACACGTGAGTACGGTCGGGGTACTCACGCGTCTGGCCGGAGGAAATGCCGGTTTTCAGCATGCACAGCGCATGCGGGGAAAACCAGCATTTCCTGTCCTCTGAATGAAGGGGTTCAGAGGCAGAACGCGTGCGACTGCACAGGCAGCGCGTGCGCAGTAAAATTCGCAGGTTTCATTCATGCTTTCAGTGAGGTTAAGTCCTTACAACTTACACATGAAAAAAGCATGAGTACAGTTGCTCCAGAGGCTGCGGAGGAAGATATATTTTATCGTGGAGCTTCTGAAAGGCAATATTTTTGTTTGGGAAAGGGAGGAAAGTTATTTTAAGAAATGCTGAGGTAAGTTTTAAAGTTTATTTTTGTTTTTTAAAACGGGTTTTCAGTACTGTAGGTAGAAGGAGCAATTATGGCTATGTGAATTGAATTTGCTGTGTTTATTAAATGTGAAAATAACTCCAACATTTTTAAGAAAGAAACTTTTCATCAGTAATATATTCTTTTAAGTAATTATGTATGTATGTCTGTATATATTCCTTTGCGTATATGTATGTATGTATATATTCCTTTACTTATGTGTATGAATGTATGTATTTAATTATGACTTTCAGAGAAAGTAACTTATTGGAAAATCATAATTAAATACATACATTCATACACATAAGTAAAGGAATATATACATACATACATATACGTAAAGGAATATATACGGACATACATACATAATTACTTAAAAGAATATATTACTGATGAAAAGTTTCTTTCTTAAAAATGTTGGAAATGTTACATTACTCATTTTAGAACAGTCATTTTCACATTTAATAAACACAGCAAATTCAATTCACACAGCCACAATTGCTCCTTCTACCTACAGTACTGAAAACCCGTTTAAAAAAAAAACTTTAAAACTTACCTCATCATTTCTTAAGATAACTTTCCTCCCTTTCCCAAACAAAAATATTGCCTTTCAGAAGCTCCACGATAAAATATATCTTCCTCCGCAGCCTCTGGAGCAACTGTACTCATGCTTTTTTCATGTGTAAGTTGTAAGGACTTAACCTCACTGAATCCATGAATGAAATCGACGAAGTTCACTGCGCACGCGCTGCCTGTGCAGTCGCACGCGCTGTGCCTCTGAACCCCTTCGTTCAGAGGACAGGAAATGCCGGTTTTCCCCGCATGCGCTGCGCATGCTGAAAACTGGCATTTCCTCCGGCCAGACGCGTGAGTACCCCGACCGTACTCACGCGTTTGGAACGGAATTACTGGGCCAATGGCTTTGGAGGGGGTACAGTGCAGATTCAGCAGAATTATACCAGGGACTAAAGGGATAAATTATGACGGCAGGTTGTATAAACTTGGTTTGTATTCCCTTGAACTTAGATGGTTGAGGGATGATTTGAACGAGATATTTAAAATGATAAAGGGATTCAATATGGTAGTTAAAGAGAAACTCTTTCCTCTGGTGGGAAAATCCAGAACAAAGGGGTATAATCTTAAAATTAGAGCTAGGCGATTTAGGAGTGAAATCAGGAAGCAGTTTTCAATTGAAATTTTCAAGACTGAGATTGATAGATTTTTGTTTGGTAAGGTTATTAAGGGTTATCGAACAATGGCAGGTAAATGGAGTTGAGGTACAGATCAGTCATGATCTAATTGATTGATGGAACAGA
The DNA here is from genome assembly GCF_052327205.1 of Somniosus microcephalus. Classification (NCBI taxonomy): domain Eukaryota; kingdom Metazoa; phylum Chordata; class Chondrichthyes; order Squaliformes; family Somniosidae; genus Somniosus; species Somniosus microcephalus. The sequence goes on from NC_140988.1 coordinate 168,290,892, forward strand.
CTCGAGGGGCTGAATGGCTAATTTCCGTTCCTATGTTTCCATACACAAATTCCAGATATCTCCCATTTCTACAAACCTCTGAAGGGTTAATCTATTAAATTTATCCCTAGGAATTTAGTGAGAGAAATCAAGTGGAGCATTTTCACTCAAAGGCAAAAGAAGTGGGCAGTGTTAAAAGCAATTAGATGTGTTACTGGTAAGAGAAGATATTGACGGATATAGTGGGAAGACGGGGTGGGTGTGACTGATCCACGCAAAAGGTGTGGTGGGCTTGTCGGGTTGTTTTCCAAAAAAACTTATGTTTTTAAATCACTGCAGCTAGCAATGATTTCCTGAGTTATTTTAGGGATAAAAATAATCTGCTCCCTCTTTGAAAGTGAAGAAATATTGTTCTCTGGACTCCTTCACTGCCTGAGCTGGTAAGATTGGTATTCTCAATCAAATAGCTTGTTTTTGCCTGTTCAAACAATTTCAGTCATGTATTGAACAGAAATCTCACTTAAACGGAAGAACTGTCTCTATGCAACAAGTCTCCAAATAATATGTTTCTATGCAAGAATCATTTTGCAGCTAAGAAACCGAGATAATGACCACCGGGAATTGAAAAGCTCACTGTTGTGACAAATAAAAGCCTGAGATAATGAGTTGCAGAAGAAGTGATCCGTAGAAACCCATGGCAATTTGTAGACTTTAAAATAACATTTCTCTAGATGGAGCGAAGGTAACAGATGTAATAGGATCATTGCCCTGTGTTGCTACACTCCATAAATCTACAAGCCACATGTCAGAACACAAGTAGCATCCAGTATGCAGAGTACAACACCCCATAAAGCACAGTGAGGGAAGAATGCCTCAACGGTGTAGAGGATGAGCTACTCCCACTTGCTTCAGGTAAAAATAGACTTGGAAAGAACAAAAGTGCAAAAAGATTTGTTTAATAGAAACATATTTAGATGCAAAACATGGTAGGATCTTAGACACTGAGTTTACCAACATTACAGATCAAAAAAGGTGCATTCAGTCTTCTCTGTAGTAGGAAAAACAATTTAGGAGGGAGAGCAGAGAATCCCATAGGAGCTGATTTAGTTGTCCGTTAGAAATAAAAACAGAAAATGCTGGAAATACTCAGCAGATCAGGCAGCATCTGTGGAGCGAGAAACAGAGTTAACATCTCAGGTCGGGTCACCAACCTGAAACGTTAACTCTGCTCCTCTCCCCAAAGATACTGCCTGATCTGCTGAATATTTCTAGCATTTTCTGTTTTTATTTCAGATTTCCAGCATCTGCAGTATTTTGTGTTTGTATTAGTTCTCTGTTTTTATGGTTAACAATATAAAATCCAATTTTAGTATTAAAAATCAGAGCACTGAAATGTAGATTTGGGCTCCAATTCGCACTCTTATATTGGCATATATCCTGTTGCATCTTAATATGAATTGCATTCAGCCTAAAGTTGACTTTTTATCTGTTACTAACATGTGTGGAAACCTATCCAAGCAAAACTATTGAGAAATCTACAAGCAAATTTTCTGTTGCTTGGTATAGAGCGCACACCCAACTTAGATAAGTCTGGAGAATTCGGGTGCAGTTGGTGATAGCCAAGGCTTAGGCACCCGAAGTATGTATAGCGTAACTGTTGGCATTTAACCAGTTAAAACCATATAGCTCACCAGTACAGAATACTGATAAGCTATTTATCCAGCTAAAACCAATCTTTCCTGTTAAGATATTCATGCTATTGAAGATGAATGAGAAGAAGTCCACACATCTAGTAGCAGGTTTATCCCTCCAAGCCCCTCACTGATCCAGGCTGGCTGGTCAATCAAATACAGTGCCTGGAGCACTGTAGACCTGGCTTGCTCTTATATTGGATTACTGAGTCCAGTACAAAGGATTGCCTCAATTACAACTATCAACACCAGACCTGTCATCTGGGAAAAGTTGACCTCAAAAACACCTTGGGGCGAATTTTTTGTCTACTACCAGGGCAGTAATCTGGTGTAGTGGATTGCCTGTCCATTATAGAACCCGTTTGATTTTCATTCCATTGATTTAATTCTTAAAATGTACAGAATACCTTCCAGAATACAGCATTAAAAGAATACCTACTTAATTGCTAAACTCTTCCAAATTTCACAAGATTTATATACTCTCAAACTGTTATTAACTGGAGGGGACTGGTGGAGTTATGTGTAATGCATTGTCCTTTCACCTTTGGGATCTAAGGTGAAATACAGTCCAGTCTGTTGGGATGAATGGCTCCTCTCTGATGGTAACTATTGTCTTATTTGAAATGAGTTTGAGCTTTCTCAGCTCACCTACTACTGGGCACATATCCACAGCACAAAAACTGCCAGTAACTGGGAAATAATTGGCTCTAAAGTTCAAATTTCTTTTCAGAAATGCCTCCGGATGGTTGATGTGGGAAATGGGCTGTTACATGGTACAAAAAGAGCACTCATCTGATTTCGGAGTAATCATATTGTTGGTGCAGAGGGAGCTTTACTTAGCATTTAACTGTGCTATACCAACCAGGATGTGTATCATTTTGACACTTGAGGGCAAATTTTATGAATTTGCGGCCCTGAGGTGGAGCTTTGCGTGCTGGGAACATACATCGTGAATTTGGGTGCAGAGGAAAAGTGGATTTTGCAGGATTTTCGTTTCATTAAATGGGCTGGAAAATCCTGGGGGACTCGCTGACTTCCATGCCCAGATTTCCAATATGCATTCCCAGCACATGAATTTCCATGCTGGGGCACACATTTGTCCTTGAGTGTCAAAACAAAAAAAATCCATACTCCATCACTGGAATCGCAAACTTTTATTAACTGCAGGTGGTTGAGAAACAAGCTTCAAAGATATCATTTGTCATATAATACAGAACAGTATTTGGAAATGATACTGAGCTATTTCAGATAAATGGCACAATATTTAATATATGACATGCGCCCTTTATATTAATTTTATTCATCTAAAATAAATATTTATTTAGAAACATTTTAAACTGAGACAATCATTACTTTATAATTTACCTTATCTCTTTTACACTTTTCAACCTTGGGGCTTGATCCTTCCTCTTGGTTTCTCAACAAGATAAAGTTGGAGATTGAAAGTCAATAGACAAAACAATTGTGTGCGATTACTTGACAGAATAATGATCCATGATTGTTTTACAACAGATAAAGCCACAAAGAAGCTGTAAAAAGAGAGAGACTGCAATTTTTCCAATTAAGTGGGGTCAACATTGTTATTTATATCAATAATTAGAAAATTCTTTATTGCCCATTAAATTGTAAATAGAGCTACCAGTTTAACCAAAACAACAATATCAAGGAATACAATGACGCTCTCCGTGTAAATCACATCTCACCTATATTGAATCCAATGTATTTTAATTAGGGCAATATTTTCTTTATCGATTAGCTTTTTGTCATTTTTGGGGCAGATAATTTTATTATGTGCCACATCATTCAATACAAATTCAATAGCATCAATGATAAAATTCAGCCAAACATAACATATCACTAACAATGACCCTTTAACACTTTTCAGGTAGTCAAATAGCCAGTATAAATGATAAAAATTTCAATATTCCAGCTATAATATATGACATTTCTTTGTTAATGTTTGAAGAATAATTGTGATAATCCCAATATAGGAACATAATAACTTAGCAACAGGAGTAGTTAGCCCTTTGAGCCTATTCTGCCATTCAGTTAGATCATGGCTGATCTGTATGTTAAGTCCACTTATCTGCCTTGCTTCTGTAACACTTAATAAACTTATCTAGATCAATTGTTAATTTTAAATCTGAGATTAATAGATTTCTGTTAACCAAAGGTATTACAGGATATGGGCCAAAGGCAGTGATATGGAGTTTGGTTACAGATCAGCCATGATCTCATTGAATGGCGGAACAGGCTCGAGGGGCTGAATGGCCTCCTCCTGATCCTATGTCCCTAACAAATATCCACCAATCTCAGTTCGGACATTTTCAATTTACTAAGCCTCAACAGCTTTTGTGGGGTGGTGGTGGGGGGGGGAGGCGGGGGGAATTCCAGATTTCCACTACCATATGCATGAAAAAGTGCTTCCTGACATCACCCCTGAACTGCCTAGCTCTAATTCTAAGGTTATGCCCCCATGCCCTGGGCTCCCCAACCAGAGGAAATAGTTTTTTCCTTTCTTCCCTATCAAATCCTTTAATTATCTTAAACACCTCAATTAGATAACCTCTTAATCTTCTATACTGAAGGGAATACAAGCCTAGTCTATGCAAACAGTCCTCATAATTTAACTCTTATCATATGAACATGCGAACAATGACAGACAGGTAAAGACCTTCTGGTCCATCCAGCCTGACCCACACAATTGTGATGCCTTGTGTATCACACTATATAGGTCGTGTGTATTTGTGATACCTTGTGTATCACACTATATAGGTCGTGTGTATTTGTGATGCCTTGTGTATCACACTATATAGGTCGTGTGTATTTGTGATGCCTTGTGTATCACACTATATAGGTCGTGTGTATTTGTGATGCCTTGTGTATCACACTATATAGGTCGTGTGTATTTGTGATGCCTTGTGTATCACACTATATAGGTCGTGTGTATTTGTGATGCCTTGTGTATCACACTATATAGGTCGTGTGTATTTGTGATGCCTTGTGTATCACACTATATAGGTCGTGTGTATTTGCAACACCAAAGTTCTGATTGGTCCCCTTGGATGACAAGACCTGAATGTTGATTGGTCCCCTTTGAGGACAAGACACACCCAGCAGTTTCTCTGGAATGTGTAATTAGATCCTTCCTGCCTACGAAATCAAATACTTTGCAAAGTGTAATTTGAGCCATTCTGACTGCCTACTCCAGACAGAACAGAGCTCACTTGGATCAGACAGGGCTCACCCTCACAGGTTAAGACCTTCTCGCACCCCCCAAACAAGTTCCTGCCCCCACCGCCCCAGCTCCTGACCTTCTCTCCCCCCCCAAGCTCCTGACCTCCCCCCACCCATGTTCCTGACATTCCTATTCCCCCAAGTTTCTGACCTTCTCCCACCCAAGTTTCTGACCTCCTCCTCCGCCCAACCACATTCCTTACCTGCCCCCACAGCCCAGTTTCTGACCTCCCCACCTCACACGTTTCTGACCTCCTCCCCCAAAGTTCCTGACCACCTCCCCCCCACCCCAAGTTCCTGACCACCCCAAGTTCCTGACCAGCTCCCTCCCAGTTCCTGACCTTCACCCCCCAGTTTCTGACTTCCTCCAGCCCCATGTTTCTGTTACCCTCCCCTCCGAGTTACTGACCTCCCCCCCAACCCAAGTTACTGACCTACCCCCCCGCCCAAGTTACTGACCTCCTCCCCCCCGCGTTCCTGACCTTCTCCCCCCAAATTTCTGACCTTGCTCCCTGCCAAGTTCCGGACCTCCTGCCCCCCGAGTTCCTGACCTCCTGCCCCCCGAGTTCCTGACCTCCTGCCCCCCGAGTTCCTGGCCTCCTGCCCCCCCGAGTTCCTGACCTCCTGCCCCCCGAGTTCCTGACCTCCTGCCCCCCGAGTTCCTAGCCTCCTGCCCCCCCCAAGTTCCTGACCTCCTGCCCCCGAGTTCCTGTTGTCCTCCTACCCCCAAGGTTTCTGACCTCCTCCCCCCCCCAAAGTTCCTGACCTCCTCCTGAAAGCGTGGCCTACTGCAGGCCACAACTGGGAGGTACTGTGCATGGGCGGCCTCAGTAACAGCGCGCAAGCACAGAAGGCAATTGGGTACGCATGCGCGGCTCTGGGATATCGCGGGCTTGCACTGAAGTCCGTGCAGGATGTTCGTGCAGATAAGTACTCTGCAATATATATACTCCCCACCCTCCCATGTGCTCTCCTGGCAGAGGCGAAAAACCAGGTACAAGCCCAGGCCAATTTGGGGGGAAAGAAATCTGGGAAATTCCTCTCCGACCCACCTAGGCGATTAAAAACTGGTCCAGGAGATCAGTCTGGCCCTGAATTCCCCCAAAGTACCTACCTTTTCTAAGAGGTGATCTCTGCCCCAACCAGAAATAGGCCCAGATCTCACTCAAAGGAACGCAGTGAGTCGGTGTCCATCGCATGAGACAGTAGCCTGTTCCAGAGGTCCACTATTCTCTGGGAAAAGAATCACCTCCTGACATCATTCTGGTGAATCTGCACTGCACCCGCTCCAAGGCCAATATATCCTTTCTGAGGTGCAGTGCCCAGAACTGAATGCAGTATCGAGATGTGGCCTAACCAGAGCTCCAAAGAACTATAGCATAACTTCCACCCCTTTATATTCCAGCCCCTTGAATGAAGTTTAACACTCCATTAGCCTTTTTGTACCAATCCACTAGTTTTCAGTCATTTCTGTACATGGACCCCTAAATCGCTCTGCTCCTCACAGTTCCTTGCTTGATTTACACACAATTTCCAGCATAGAATTTTTAAAAATCAATAGGAATGCAGAAGAGATGACTGGGAGTTAGATGCTGAGAAGATAAACTCAACTTCAAATTAAGCAAATCATTAAAAAAAGAGATATGCATCTTTAAACATAGTGGCCCAGAAATTCGGGTTGGGGGCTTCCGACCTGCACTTACCTAGCGCGCCGGCTGTTGAGCTGTGGGCCTGCGTGGGATTCTGATCCTGGGCCTCCCCCAACTGCTGGCGCGCAGTGCTTGTGTATCCCAGGGGTGCAGTTAGTTCGATGCGTCCCCTGGGATCACGTGGGCCATGGAGAGCCAATGGTAGCAGGGAATGCTTCATTCATAAGTTTGACAGGAAGACCTGTCAAACCTATAAATACTATAAGCCCCAAAACAACACTAAATCTTCAAATAAATTTAAAAAATCATCACATTTTTAAAATAAACTATAAATTACATGAAATAACTATTTTAAACAATAATTTAAATTTTTGAAAAAAATAATTTTATTTACTAACGAGGCTAAAAATAAACTTACCTTTCTTTAAAGTATTTAAAAATAATAAACCTGTGGAAAAAATGTTTTAATTTTAATTAATTCACCACTTACCTTGTAAAAAGCAAGCCTTGCGCCTGCTTTTAAAAAGTGTAACTCCTGGAGACTTACCCTCCCGGGAAAACCTGCAAAAAAAACTTAAGTTCGATGCGCATGCGCTGCCTCTCCTGCGCATGCGTTCCACCTCTCAACCCCTTCTTTCAGGGGAACGGAAGTGCCGGTTTCCCGCGTATGCGCAGTGCATGCACGAAACCGGCACTTCCGTTGGTCTCACGGGTGAGTACCCCATGCGTACTCACCCGTGGAGACCCAAATTTCTGGGCCAATGGCTCAGATTTTGCAGTCAGCGGCAATGAAACAGTGCTCGCTTTCACTATGTTGGCGGCTGCCCACAGACTTTTTGCGGGTATTTGAGTGTAGACTTGCTCACATCTGGTGCCTGATCCAGTGCGGCGCCCTCTACAGGGGATCCGTGGTGTCTGTGAGCAGGCCAAGAAACAGTCGGGAGGCAAAATTCGCCTCCTTTGCACCCACAGTTAGCACCTCTGGGGGGGCGCTAATGGGGCACAAAGGTCTTATCGCCCAGGCGGGGCGCTAATGGCCCCTGCCGAGAAATTCAGCAGAGCACTACTGAGGTGCTAGCTGATAGAGGCCCGCCGGTAGCACCCCAGACTGAGCGACGCGACCCATTACCAATTCGACTGCGCCCCGCAAGGCTGCCGCATGTGATGTCAGCGACAGCCTTGCAGGTCATGAACTGGGCCGCACACTGCTGGTGGGGCGGTCCGGCTGTGACCTGCATTGACATTTTTTATTTTGGCCGACCTCCAGTGCGGCCCTTGACGTGGTCCATGGCCGCCATCGTGCCATCTGGCACCACGTCTTGGTGCCGGGCTGCGGCCACGACACCACGCCGCCCTCGTGGTCTCATGGAGGCCGTGAAATGGACTGTAGAGTGCGCAGCAGCCCACTGTTAGATCCGTGATACTGAGAGTATGCTGTTTTTCAATAACCACACGGATGCTGTAGCTTAACGATAAACAGGTATTTACTGGAGGAGGGTAGTCTCAAGACTGGGGGTACAGAGGCATGCGCAAGGCTTATATACAGGTGTGGTCACTGCCGGTACTACAGTATACAGGAGCTGTAAAAGTAGTTCTGTCTTAAAGGCACATACACTACAATTCCTCCCCTTTTAGATTAGGAGTATCCCTAATATTCAAATAACAATTAACACTTTAACATGTACATTAAACAACAATAGTCCATTTATAGATTCAGTCTTTGGGGCGGCTTCCTGACCCTTTCGGGATAGCGCCTTTCCTGAGGTTCTTGTTCTTGGTGCAGAGGCGATTCTGACCCCTTTTCATCGGGTAGTTCATCGGGTTCCACTGCTACTGGTTCTGAGGTAGATGCTACCGGTATGTCGGGTTCATCCCCAGGTACTCGAGACATGGGGTTGACGCGTTCCTGTGACGCTAAGATCTGATCGACGTGGCGTCTCACAATGTTCTCCCCGACATCCACTGTGTACATTAATGGCCCCTGCCTTGTACATATCGTTCCGGGTTGCCATTTCTCTGTTTGATAGTCACGGGCCAAGACTGGTTGTCCTACATTGAAGCTCCTTGTCGGCTTCTCATTGATGTGCCGGAATTGTTTGTCCTCAACATTTCTTCGCACATTTGGTCTGAGCAAGTCCAGACGAGATCTCAGCCTTTGGTTAAAGAACATCATGGCCAGGGTTTGGTTGGTAACTGCATGTGTCGCGTTTAGTTAGGCTAATAAGAAATTGTCCATCTTATGCTGTAGTGGAATTTCATCGTCGCACATGGCCTTTATCGCCTTCTTAATGGTTTGTACGAACCTCTCAGCCAATCCATTTGTGGCTGGATGATACAGGGCAGATGTGTAATGCCTTACCCCATTCCTTCTCATAAATTTTTGAAACTCTTCGGACACAAACTGTGGTCCATTATCAGAGCAAATCTGCTCTGGCAAACCGTTTCTGGCAAATATGGTCCGTAGGACTGCAATCGTTTTCTCTGTAGTGGTTGAGGACATTTTTATCACCTCAGGCCACTTCGAATGAGCATTCACTGCTATTAAGAACATTGAGTCCATGAATGGACCAGCGAAATCAATATGCACCCGTTGCCATGGAGAGGAGGGCCACTCCCATGGGTGTAGAGGGGCATGTTGTGGTGCATTTTGGACCTTCTGGCATCCTAAGCAGCTCTTAGTTAGGTCTTCCATTTGTTGATCGATTCCCGGCCACCAAACATAAGCCCTAGCAAGGCTTTTCATTTTCACTCCCCCCAGATGGCCTTCATGTAGCTCATTTAGCACTCTCTCCCTTAACTTGGGTGGAATCACCACTCTGGATCCACACATCACTGTCCCCTGGCATACTGACAGCTATTCTCTTCTGGATGAGAATGCTGGCAACAGTGAGTCGCCATGTGTTGGCCATCCCCTCACCGTCAAATCATATACCCGAGACAGGATCGGATCATTGCGGGTCTCCTTCTCTATATCCGCGTTCGTTACTGGCAATCGTTCAATTATTGACGAATAAAATATCTCGATAGGGTCCACTGCTGGTGCTTCCTCCACAGTAGGCAGTGGCAGGCGCGATAGCCCATCAGCGTTCCCATGCTGTTTCGTGCCTTTATATTCTATTTCATATTGATTCGCCCCTAGAAACAGGGACCATCTTTGTAACCGTTGTGCAGTCATCACTGGAACGCCCTTCTTAGGATTAAAGATGGAGACAAGTCGTTGGTGGTCAGTCAGCAAGGTGAACTTCTGCCCATGCAGATAGTGGTTGAATTTTTTTACTCCCCATACTAGGCTGAGGGCATCCCTGTCAATCTTGGCATAGTTGTGCTCAGCTGAGGTTAGTGACCGAGACGCAAAGGTTACTGGCCTCTCCAACCCGTCTGGGAATTTGTGCGACAGCACCGCTCCAATACCATAGGGTGATGCATCACATGCCAAACGAATTGGTAGCACTGGGTTGAAATGGGCCAACACCTCTTTTGATGTGATCAATTCTTTACACTTCTGGAAAGCTTGTCTACGTTCGTCATCCCACTTCCATGGCACCCCTGTTTGCAGTAGGGTGTTCAGTGGGTGTAATACCGTGGACAAATTTGGTAAGAACTTGTGGTAGTAGTTTACCAGCCCGAGGAACGACCTCAGTTGTGACACATTTTCCGGTGCTCGAGCCTTGACTACTGTCTCAATCTTTTCAGGGGACTTATGTAACCCCTCTTCATCAATGACGTGGCCACAATACAAGATCTGTTTCTGGAAAAACTCGCACTTGTGGCGATTAGCTCGTAGCCCATACTCCTTTAATCTGGTGAGCACCGACTCCAAGTTGGCGAGGTGATCACTGTCATTTTCGCCCGTGACCAAGATGTCGTCTAAATATCACTAGGTCCCTGGAATCCCTTGCAGGACTTGATCCATTGCCCTTTGCCAGATAGCCGGAGCCGAGGCTACCCCGAACACGAGCCGGTTGTATTGATAGAGACCTTTATGAGTGTTAATCGTAAGGTAATGTTTCGAAGCTTCTTCTACCTCCATTTGCAAGTACGCCTGGGCTAGATCAATTTTGGTGAAGCGTTTACCTCCAGATAGTGAGGCGAAAATATCCTCAATTCGTGGAAGCGGATATTGTACCGTGTGAAGGACTGGATTCACTGTCACCTTAAAATCCCCACAGATGCGGACCTTCTTTGGTTCCCCAGGCGTATTACTCAACGACCTCTTCATTACAGGAACGATGGGTGTAGCCCACTCGCTCCAGTCCACTTTGGACAGTACTCCTGAACGTTCCAACGCTTCCAGCTCTGCTTCGACAGCTGGTCTGATCGCATAAGGCACTGGTCTGGCCTTAAGAAACTTTGGGCTTGCATTTTCCTCTATTTTAATCATTGCTGTTATGCCTTTTAGTGTTCCTAGTCCCTCCTGGAACACTTCTTTTGCATCAGTTAGCATTTTTGACAGTCGTCCAGGTGTGACGTCGTCATCCTTTTTGGCCTCAACCTTCAGTGCCTGTATGGAATGCCAATCTAATTGTATCTTCCGGATCCATTCACGTCCTAGCAGTGGTGGTCCTCCATCTGGCAATACATATATATCCATTTTAGGTATTTCCTGGCCTTTATATATCACTTTCACCCTTATTTTTCCTTTAGGGTAGACTTTTTGCCCCGTATACATCTTCAAGACAATCTCTGTAGCTTTCAAGGGTATATATGAAAATAGCCGCTTGTAGTCCCTTCGGTTTATGACTGTTAGGGCTGATCCTGTGTCCAATTCCATTTTCACTTGGACTCCGTCTATCTTGAGTGTAACCCAGATAGTCTGGTGATCCTCCATTCTGGTTACCTTATGTAGTTTCAGACAACCCAACTCCTTGCTTCCGGAGTCTGTGTCACTTTTCTGTTCGTCTGAACCACTGTCCATCACCTGGTGTACCTTTTTGTACTTCTCCTGTGGAGATTTCTTACTGTTGGTTTTCTTCCCAGACCTGCAGACTCTTGCTATGTGTCCTGCTTTTCCACACTGTCTGCACACTTGGTCCTTGAACCAACAATCCTTCTGGTCATGTGTTGTTCTGCCGCAGCGATAGCACTTCCCTGTTCCATAGGACATTTCATTGGTGCCATATTCTTGCGGTCTCCGTTGTATCTCCGCAGCTCCCCTTGCGGCTGCTTCATGTGATACTGCCATACTGAAAGCCTTGTCCAGCATAAGATCCTTTTCTGATAGAAGCCGTTTCTGGGGTCCTTCACTTTGTAGCCCACACACAAACTTGCACCTTAACGTATCTGCTAGTCCCGCTCCAAACTGGCAGTGTTTCGATAGCTTGCGCAGTTCCGTTAGGTACTCAGCATTGCTTTTTTCTTTGTTTTGGTTCCTTTTATGGAATTTAAATCGTTCTGCTATCAGCAGCGGTGTGGGGTTTAAGTGGTCCTGTAGGATTTCTACTATGCTTTTGAAATTCTTGTTCACCGGCTTCTCTGGGGTTATTAGATTTCGCAGTAACCCATAAGTTTTTGCACCCATGGAATTTAACAGAACTAGTGCTTTACTAGCACCTGGCACTTCATTCGCCCTGCAGTACACCTCAATACGTTCCACATATGTCGCCCAATCTTCGACTTCATTGTCGAACGTAGAGATACTGCCACTCTTCGGCATCCCTGGGTGTGATTTAACTGTCAAAAATGGCGTCTCCCGCACTTTCCTTCCTTCCCGTGCTCGCCCTTCTTCTCCGCTGCGGCTTCTATAAATGGCGTCTCCCACGCTCTTCCTTCTTCTCTGCAGCTCAATGGCGTCTCCCGCGCTCTCCCTTCTTCTCTCCATGGACACTGTTCAGCCCTTGAGCCCTGGCTGTGCTCTGCGCGTTCTTTTCTTTTTTTTCTCGATGCCGCTCGGTCCTGAACCCGGCTGTTGCTTTACCCTCTCTCTCTCTGTTTTTTTTTTTTTTTTTCTTGACGCCGCTCTGTTTTCAACCCCCGGCTGCTTCCTATGCGCTTCACCCTCTGTCTTACCCCGTCGACGCTGCTCGGCTTTCTCTCCGCCGTCGGTCGGCTCCAGCCGCCGCTGTCTGGGAAGGGTCTGCGCTGGACCTGTCGTCAGTCTCTTGCTGATCGTCGTGGCTGGGGAACCAAGCCCGGCTCTCCACAGCCTCCCCTGCGATATTCACTCTCTACCGGACGACTGGGCGGATGCTCGTGGTTGACGCCCGTGTTCCTGGCCTCGACTTTTTTGTTTTTGTTTGTTATACCGCCCTCCCGGAGCGAAACCTCGAAGGGAAATGCAGAGTTGCAGGTAGATTCGAATCGACACTCGTCGCCACTGTTAGATCCGTGATTCTGAGAGTATGCTGTTTTTCAATAACCACACGGATGCTGTAACTTAACGATAAACAGGTATTTACTGGAGGAGGGTAGTCTCAAGACTGGGGGTACAGAGGCATGCGCAAGGCTTATATACAGGTGTGGTCACTGCCGGTACTACAGTATACAGGAGCTGTAAAAGTAGTTCTGTCTTAAAGGCACATACACTACACTACACCCACCCTTTAACGGAAGGGGAGGGGCACTGAAATGCCAGGGCGGTAAGCCCAATTTAGCGGCTAGGGGTGGTACTCCAGCCTCGGGCGCTAAATGTCTGCCAATAATTTGGTTACTGCCCCCAAACGTGGCATTGCAGAATATCGCCCCGAGTCTCTTCAACCAACCATATTGAAGAATCCTCACTGAGACACACAAGGAGAAACAGTCGTTTGCTTTGCACCTCCCGTTGCCATTAACACCTGCCACAAAATTCAGCAGGAGTTTAGCTGTGGCAGTAGCCAATAGCGACCCATGTCGCGGCACCTCTGGCGATGATGTCACCGCAAACTTGGCTCACGTCCCCTGACCCACCACCGGACGCTATGTCCGACAGGGTCAGGATGCCGTGTTTGCAGCTGGGGCGGTGCAAATTAAAGGACAGGTGCCGGGCGGCCATTTTTTTGGGGGCCTCCTCCTGCAGGGTGCCGGCCACAATCAGTCAGCCTGGCACTCCTCTTTTGCCGGCACCCTGCTCCCCGGTTGTCTAGCAGTCCCCTTTAATCAGGGGAGGGAGGCCTGTAATACTGTGGCACTGCTGCACGTAGCGCTGCGATATTCAACGGGAGTGCCCCAAGAGGGAGGAGGAGCGCTTGCAGTAGCACCCCGCCCCGCCTCCTGCTTGGGGCGCTACCATTCAATTTTGGGTGCAGGGGTGCTAACTTTTTCGGGGCCTTCTTGAACCGCTGGTAATGGTTTTTGATTCAACTGAGTAGTTTACTAGTCCACTTCAGAGTGCAATTAAAAGTCAACCCACATTGGTGTGGGACTGGATAGGCTGGACTAATGGGCCAGAAATTCGCGGCCAGAAGCGTGAGTACGGTCGGCTTACTCACGCTTCTGGCCGTTGGAAATGCCGGCGTTCAGCATGAACAGCGCATGCGGGGAACGCCGGCATTTCCAGACCTCGAGCGCGTGCGACTGCACAGGCAGCGCTTGCGCAGTGAACTTCGTGGATTTCATTCATGAAATCCGTGAGGTTAAGTCCTTAGAAGTTACACTTGAAAAAAGCAAGTGTAAAGTTGTTCATTGGCTGCGGAGGAAGATATATTTTATCGTGGAGCTTTTGAAATGCAATATTTTTGTTTGGGAAAGGGAGGGAAGTTATTTTAAGAAATTTTAAGTAAGTTTAAAAGTTAAATTTTTTTTTTTAAAAGGGTTTTCAGAACGGTAGGTAGAAGGAGCAATTGTGGCTGTGTGAATGGAATGTGAGAATGAGTTATGTATGTATGTCCACATATATTCCTTTACGTATATGTATGTATGTTTTATATTCCTTTACTAATGTGTATGAATGTATGTTTTTAATTATGATTTTCCAATAAGTTACTTTCTCTGAAAGTCATAATTAAATAATACATTCATACACATAAGTAAAGGAATATATACATAACACGCAAAGGAATATATACAGACATACATACTTTCAGAAGCTCCACGATAAGAAATATCTTCCTCCGCAGCCTCTGTAGCAACTGTACCCATGCTTTTTTCATGTGTAAGTTGTAATGACTGGACCTCACTGAAAGCATTAATGAAAGCGGCGAATTATACTGCGCATGCGCTGTCTGTGCAGTCGCACGCGTTCTGCCTCTGAACCCCTTCGTTCAGAGGACAGGAAATGCCGGTTTTCCCCACATGCACTGTGCATGCTGAAAACCGGCATTTCATCCAGCCAGATGCGTAAGTACCCCGACCGTACTAGCGCATTTGGAAGGGAATTACTGGGCCAACATTTTACATGTCAATAAAATAAAAAATTTAACAATTGCACGACTTGCCCCCTCGCATCTGCGACTGAGGGTCCAAGGAGGTGCATTGCGCAAGAGGTCATCATCGGACGTATCCTCACACTGTTCCCTTTGGGGAACTGTATGAAGTGGTGGAAGGATTTATGGCCGTGATTAACGCTCATTCCGTGACCGTAACCATCTTTGAACCAGCCATTAGGGTGGTTAGTCCTATGGCGGGAGGGTTTTACGGGCTCCCACAACCCATCTGAGGGGGGGGCCACCAACACCCACGGACGCAAGTATCCCGCTGGATGTCCACCCAGAATTTAAAGTTGGAGCTCCGACTCCACTTGCCGGGACTGTCTGGAGTGGGGTTCAAAACCCTACTCCTTCTGGCCCAGCGGCGGGGATGCTTACTGCTACGCAAAAGGCCCACGCCGCACAAAAGGTGACACCCATACGTTTCCTGCGCCTTTTCCCTCCCCGTGACTGGAGCCCTATGCTGCCATTTCACGTTGCTAAACGGATTGGGCCTTTGTCATAGCAGTAGGATCCCCGCCGCTGGGCCAGATCAGGGTAGGGTTTCGAACCCCGCTCCAGACAGTCCCGGCAAGTGGAGTCGGAGCTCCGGCTCTAAATTCTGGGTTGACATCCAGTGGGATATTTGCGTCCGTGGGTGTGGGTGGCCCCCCCTCCTTGTATAGCTTGTGGGAGCCCGTAAAACCCTCCCGCCATAGGACTAACCGCCCTAATGGCTGGTTCAAAGATGGTTACGGTCACGGAATGAGCGTTAATCACGGCCATAAATCCTTCCACCACTTCATACAGTTCCCCAAAGGGAACAGTGTGAAGACACGTATGACGACGACATTGCTAAATAAATAAATGGAATTTAAAAAATTCTTTTAGGGCTTTTAAAAGTCTTTAAATTGCTTTAATTCTCTTTAAAACTACTTCAGATTACTCAAAATAATGTAAACATTTTAAAAAGTTTATAAAAGTTACCAAAATCTTCAAAAAACTTCCAAAAACCTATTTAAACTGCTGCTTTGCATGTAAAAAAGCAAAGCAGCTTGACAGAAACATTGGGGGCGTGTCCAGTGAAACTGAGACCTCAAGGGGCGTGTCTCACTTACACTGCACGCTCCTGGCTCCGCGCTGGCTGCACTCCTGGGCGGCGTGATGTCATACGCTGCCCGGGATTCTTCTTTCAGTTTCTGCAAGTATAGGCGTCCCTGGAGCTGATCGGCAGGAGCGCGGGGTAAGTGCAAATACGGGGCTTGCACGCGCTGCAAGCCCCGTTCTGGAATTTCTGGCCCAATAGTTTATCCAATTCATCTTTAATGGACTAACTATTTCTTGACATTCCTTATTCTATTATTATAGAATTTTGGGGTTCCTCTTGCTACCTTAGGCAATCTATCCCCTTACTTCTCTATTTTCTATTAATTCCTTTAGATTTCTTAAGTTGTCTTTTGTGATAATCCCAAACTTTCCTAATTTTCATTTTCTTGTATCTTTTGAGGTGTTTTTGTTTGTTTTTATGTTCCTTCTCACCTCTTTAAGCCACTGTGGTCTAGATTTTCCTTTGCTTGTTTTTTTAGACAAATGTTTCAATTAAAAAAACTAAATGCTAGTCAGTTTAAAAACTAAATCAATACAGATAGTTGAGTTAGGTTCTGCAGCTTTAATAATTTCAATTAGGCACGCAACTTCCTCAAAGAAACTTAACTGGACCAGCCACATAAATGCTGTGACTACTAGAGCAATTAAGAGGCTGAATATTCTGCAGTGAGTGGCTCACCTTCTGACTCCCTAAAGCCTCTCCACCACCAGCAAGGCACATGACAGAATACTCTCCACTTGCCTGTATGAGTGCAGCTACAACAACACTCAACAAGCTCAACACCATCCACTTGATTGGCGCCATCCATTACCTTAACTATCCATTCCCTCCACCATCAGTGTAACATGGCTGCAGTGTGTACTACTTATAGTCTTGACGAAGGGTTTTGACCTGAAACGTTGACTCTATTTCTCTCTTGACTCTATTTCTCTCTCCACGGATGTTGCCTGGCCTGCTGAGTTTTTCCAGCATTTTCTGTTAACTTTCAGTGTTTGGTGTACAAAGAAACCCAGGTCCCTCTGAACACCAACATTTCCCAATCTCTCACCATTTAAAAAATACTCTGCTTTTCTATTTTTCCTAACAAAGTGGATAACTTTACATTTCTCCACATTATATTCTATTTGCCACTCACTTAGCCTGTCTATATCCCCTTGAAGCCTCCTTGCATCCCCCTCACAACTTACATTCCCACCCAGCTTTGTATCATCAGCTTTGTATCATCAGCAAACTTGGATATATTTTGAAGAAGGGTCAAACCCGAAACGTCAACTCAAATTTCTCTCCACGGATGTTGCCTGACTTGCTGAGTTTTTCCAGCATTTTCTGTTGTTATTTTGGATATATTACATTTGGTCCCCTCATCCAAATTATTGATGTAGATTGTGAATAGCTGAGGCCCAAGCACTGATCCTTGCGGTACCCCACTAGTTACAGCCTGCCAACCCGAAAATGACCCATTTATTCTTATTCTCTGTTTTCCATCCATTAACCAATCCTCAATCCATGCTAGTATATTACCCCCAATTCCATGAGCCCTAAATTTGTTAATAACCTCGAGTGGCACCTTATTGAATGCCTTCTGAAAATCCAAATACATCACATCCACTGGTTCCCCCTTATCTATTCTGCTAGTTACAACCTCACAAAACTCTAATAGATTCCCCTTTCATAAATCTGTGTTGACTCTGCCCAATCCTATTATTATTTTTAAAGTGCTTAATCCTTAATAATAGATTATAGCATTTTCCCTACTACTGATGTCAGGCTAACTGGTCTGTAGTTCCCCATTTTCTCTCTCCCTCCTTTCTTAAATAGTGGGGTTACATTTGCTACCTTCCAATCCATGGGAACCATTCCAGAATCTATGGAATTTTGGAAAATGACAACCAATGCATCCACTATCTCTATAGCCAACTCTTTCAAAACCCTAGGATGTAGGCCATTAGGTCCAGGGGATTTATTGGCTTTCAGCCCCATTAATTTCTCCTGTACTATTTTTTTACTAATACTAGTATCTTTCAGTTCCTCATTCTCGCTAGACCCTTGGTTGTCCATATTTTTGGGAAGTATTTTGTGTCTTCTTCCGTGAAGAC
Source organism: Somniosus microcephalus (assembly GCF_052327205.1). Classification (NCBI taxonomy): domain Eukaryota; kingdom Metazoa; phylum Chordata; class Chondrichthyes; order Squaliformes; family Somniosidae; genus Somniosus; species Somniosus microcephalus. The sequence goes on from NC_140988.1 coordinate 168,308,973, forward strand.
AGGCACAAAGTATTTGTTTAATTTCTCTGCCATTTCCTTATTCCTCATTATAATTTCTCCTGTCTCAGCCTGTAAGGGACCCACATTTACTTTCACTAATCTTTTCCTTTTTACATACCTATAGAAGCTTTTACAGTCTGTATTTATGTCCCTCGCTTGTTTACTCTCATTCTATTTTCACTTTCTTTATCAATTTCTTGGTTCTCTTTTGCTGAATTCTAAAATCCTCCCAATCCTCAGGCTTACTACTCTTTTTGGCAGCATTATAAGCCTCTTCCTTTGATCTAATACTATCTTTAACTTCTCTTGTTAGTCACGGTTGGACCATGGGGTTTTTGTGCCTTAAAGGAATGTATATTTATTGTAAATGATGTATTAATTCTTTGACCTCAAACCCGGCACTAAGCTCATGGTCTACAGAGCAGCAGTGATATCCGCCCTGCTGTATGCCTCAGAGACATGGACCATGTACAGCAGGCACCTCAAAGCACTGGAGAGGTACCACCAATGCTGCCTCCGCAAGATCCTGCAAATCCATTGGCAGGATAGGCGCACCAACGTCAGTATTCTTGCTCAGGCCAACATCCCCAGCATCGAAGCTTTGACCACGCTCAATCAGCTCCGATGGACAGGTCACATCGTCTGCATGCCCGATACAAGACTCCCAAAACAAGTGCTCTACTTGGAGCTCCGGCACGGCAAGAGAGCCCCAGGTAGGAAAAGGAAATGCTTCAAGGACACCCTCAAAGCCTCGTTGAAAAAGTGCAACATCCCCACTGACACCTGGGAATCCCTGGCCCAAGACCGCACAAAGTGGAGGAGAGGCATCTGAGAAGGCGCCGAACACCTCAAGTCTCTTCGCCAGGAGCAAGCGGAAGCCAAGCGCAAGGAGCACACATCAACCCAAGCACCCCACCCACCCGCCCCTTCAACCACCATCTGCCCCACCTGTGACAGAGACTGTAGGTCCTGCATTGGACTCATCAGTCACCTGAGAGCTCATTTTTAATGTGAAAGCAAGTCATCCTCGGTTCCGAGGGACTGCAAAAGAAGAAGAGGAGATTAATTCTTTAAATGCTAGCCATTGCTCGTCCACTATCATACCTTTTAATGTAGTTTCCCAATCTACCTTAGACAACTCGCCCTTCATAGCTATGTAGTTTGCTTTGTTTAGATTGAAGACCCTAGTTTCGGATTTAACTAAGTCACTTTCAAACTCAATATAAAATTTTATCATATTGTGGTCACTCTTCCCTAAAGGCCCCTTTAATACAAGGTTATTAATTAACCCTTTCTCATTGCACAATACTAGATCTAAAATAGCCTGTTCCCTAGTTGGTTCCTCAACATACTGATCTAGAAAACTACCTTGCATACATTTCATGAATTCGTCCTCCACACTATTACTGCAAATTTGATTTGCTCAGTCTATATATAGATTAAAGTCCCCCTTGTTACTTGCACGGCTCTAATTTCCTGATTTTTACTCTGCCCTACATTACAACTACTGTTTTGGGGGCCTATAAACAACTCCCACCAATGTTTTCTGCCTCTTGCTGTTTCTTAGAGCTTTAAATGGTGGTCTTGCCAGTGACACCTACATCCCAGGAATGAATATATATAAAATAACTTATTTAAATTATGTAGGATTTCTAATCTGTAATATAGCATCAAATAAGCTCCTGAGTACCAAGTTGAACAGGATAGTAGGTAATAATAATGAACCCTTTACTATTTAGACAGAGGGCTGAGGCCACTGCTCAAATTCTAAGCACAGATCTTGAGTCAGCAGGTAAGATAATTGTGTTTCAGCTTCAGATACGTTAATAAAAGTACCATTAAAAATAGCCGTTGACTCATGCGGTTTGATTACTGCTGTTTCACTGCACTCTATACTTGGTACAACTCCAACTGGAATATCTAACTGATCTAATGATTCTCAGGGTCACAGAAAATAAGCGGAGTCTGCAAGTCTAAATGCTACATTACTCCTACCTTTCTAAAATTAAATTAGACCTGTTAATTAGCCATTAAGAGGAAATTCCTTCTGTTGTTAAAATCTAGTCTAATCATATTCCAGTATAACTGGAAACCACATCATATTGATGGAGCAGCAGAATATTGGCAATATGTACAAATCTTGATTACTTTTGAAAGCTGTAGGCCTAATACATTGCTATGTTAGTGAGTGAGCATCAATTGTCTCCATTCTGTTGCTCTTGACAACCTGAAGAACAGTCTTCAGTGAGAAATCATCTTATGACATATGAGTAGGGAGCAGTGTACAATTCAACCAACACAGCAGTTGATGTGACCACTTGGTGCATTTCCAGCTACAAAGACAGATAGCATTTATTTATCTCCCAAGTTCTCCTGAAGGTAAGTGATTATTCTGGGGTATGGTTCCATGGGTGGCGGTAGCCCTCTGGTACCCACCCAAATGGCCATTTTTAACATGTAAACTTGGAAAGTAATATACCAATGGCACTTGTATGGAAAAATAAATTTTATTTGGGCAATGATCTGACAAAAATATTCTGTAATATGACAGTGTAGCGATTCGTTTGCATCGTCACTAAATAATCGACTTCGACTTCGACGAACTATAAATAAGTTGTTTATTTACAGGAACAGGTTAAATACAACAGGTAAGGTAGCAGGTAAGATGGCTGACTGTAGGAGCACCGTGGTGTAGGTCTCTCCCCAGCGGGGACACCACGAGGACTAACTAGAAGTTTCCGAGCTCAACTGCCAGCAGGTTCCGAACTCAACTGCTAGCAGGTTCTGAGCTCTACTGCCAGAAGTTTCCAAGCTCTGACGTCATGATGTCATCACGCAGAGTACAGGAATGAAGCCTGAGTGCAGTAACAGATACATTTAAAGGTAAGTTAAAGGGAATTATGTATCTCAATGTAAGGGACAACCGGTGGTACCGCCACATAGGCCCCCCCAGAATTCACTTTAACGAAAGTCCAAGGATGAGATGGTCTGACGAGCTGGTGGTCACGGCGGTCGTGCTGTCTCGACTTGGTAGGCGAGGTCTGAAGATGCTGCTCGTGAGCGGATCCTTACGCGCATCGTGGCGAATAAAACGTATCCGTCAGGCGAAGGACCGTGGAGACGTGCAAAACAGCAGGCCTTGTCAGAGAGACGGGCAGGTTGGGCGGATGCAGGCGATGTCTCCCTTGATGTTGGAACAAGTCCTTGTTCTGACGAAATCTGCAGGAACGCCGATGGGCGATCCAGAAGGACTTGACAGGCGAGGTCGGTGAACTCGCCGACAGGTGAGCGAAACCTTCAGGAGGCTGGAACACGCGGAATGGTGCGTGCCATAGTGCTACGACGTTAACACAACAGAGGGTGAAGAGTTGCTGCGTTGATCAGTGATCGGTGAGGCCAGCAACTTTCACGTGGCTGATCGCGGCCGCAGGATGCCCATTGGACCCGTCCTCTGTGTGCAGCTTCAGTAGACGTTTGCGTTTGTTAAAGGGAAAACTGGAGAAAGGGCGGCAACGGTCCAGGTTGTTGTTGCTTTCGGGAGGGGTAAACTCTGCCTGGAGGGCGGCAACACTTGTAACTGTTGTAGATTTAGGAGAAAACAGCCGTGAAGGTGGCAACGCTTTTCGTTCGCGCCAAAACATGTAGTAGGTAACACAACCAGCAGGATGACGGGCTGGTGCGTCGTCGGCGGGGAAGGAGTCTTCGTTTTTCACGAGGGATAGGTCCTCGTGGTTCGCGAGGGATGGGTCCTCGTGCGCGAGGAGTGCGTCCTTGTGTTTCATAGGGGTGAGTCCTCGTGGCATCCCTGCGGGGCGCGCTCTGATTTTGTGGGCCCGAACATGCTTTACCCCGTGCTTGGAGAGATGTATATTTGCTGTTGCTTTGGACGTAGAGGTGGACGATCCGTGTGGCGGTAGGAAAGACAAGTACGGGGACCGTAAGCAAGTGCGTGGTCGGCGCCACATCGATGTTCTCGTTGAACGGGGCTTCTACCTTTATAAAGCACGAGGGAGACTGTGGCTCCCTGGATTGCGGTAGTGACAGCAAAACGGCTGGTGCTTCCATGGTGTGCTTCTTTTGTGAAAATTGCTCACAAAAAAACAGGGTCCGATTGAGTTTTGTCCGTGTCAAACGGGATCTGCTCCAGGCTGCGCTTACCTTGCGAATACGATCGCAAAGACAGGGTCACCTTTGGAGGAATCGTTGTTAGGCGGTTGCTGTTCCGTGGTTGTTCGTCGGTTGTGCGTCGGTCGTCTTGTGGGAAGACGAGGTTCAGGTGCGCGTTGCTACCGTGAAAATCGTTCATGGATACGGGTTCACCAATTGTAGTGTTGAAATTGATGAGCTCCCGTACTCACGTCGTTGGGTCACCAATGTAGCAATTCGTGTGCATCAGCACTAAATAATCGAGTTTGACTTCGACGAACTATAAATAAGTTGTTTATTTACAGGAACAGGTTAAATACAACAGGTAAGGTAGCAGGTAAGATGGCTGACTGTAGGAGCACCGTGGTGTAGGTCTTTCCCCAGCGGGGACGCCACGAGGACTAACTAGAAGTTTCCGAGCTCAACTGCCAGCAGGTTCCGAGCTCAACTGCCAGCAGGTTCCGAACTCAACTGCTAGCAGGTTCTGAGCTCTACTGCCAGAAGGTTCCAAGCTCTGACGTCATGACGTCATCACGCAGAGTACAGGAATGAAGCCTGAGTGCAGGTACAGATACATTTAAAGGTAAGTTAAAGGGAATTATGTATCACAATGTAAGGGACAACTGGTGGTACCGCCACAACAGCATTTTATTAGAAGATCAAAAACAAGCTTTAATCCAGGTAAAGTAATGGAATCAATTATCAAGAATAAACTTGAGGATTACTTGTATAGTAATAACCCAGTAAACAGCAGCCAACACAGATTCTGAAGAGGAAGATTCTGCCTGGCTAATCCTCTGGAACTTTTTGAGAAAGTGACATTGCAAGTAAACTGTGGATAGTCCTGCAAAATAGTGTTCCTAGAATTCTAAAAGCCTTTCACAAAGTTCCACGTGAAAGGCTACAACTTAAGTTTAAAGTAGTGGGAATTCAAGGGAATATCTGGGAATGCATAAGAAATTGAATGAGGGGTAAAAACAGAAAATACCTGATAGGGAGTGTTGTTGAAGAAAAAAAGTTGAGTGTCCTGGAGGTCGGTGTTGGCACCTTTACAGTTTCTGATTTATGTTAATGATTTAGATTTAGAAGCTCCATGCAAACTGGCGAAATGTACAGAGGACACCAAACTTGGGAAGGAAGCAGTTGAATCTGTCGAGGCAGCTCAGAAACTACAAAATTAGTTAGATATAATCTGTAAGTGGGTAAAACAGTGACAGGTGAAATTGAATATGGAAAAGTGTATAGTATCGCGCATGGGGAGAAATCATGGCCCAAATACATACTTCATGAATGGTGCTGAAATAGCTAAAGATGAAGCTGAAAGAAGCCCAGGTGCTAGACTTGGTGCTTAACGTATCCAATCACTGAAGAGCATTGGCCATCATAGTAGAGCATTGTGCTCTGATGGGGCTGCACCTAATGTAATGTGTCCAATTCTGTTCACCGACACTCAAGGGAAACATTCAAACCCTGGAGGCAGCGCAAAGAAAAACCACAAGACTGATCTTATGGTAATGTGGACAAAATCCTTGAAATTCTTCAAGAAAGAGCTGGATGCTTATGGTGGGGTCATTCTAGGTTCTTTCTGGATGGCCAAGCTAAGATGAGACAAATGGCCACTGTATTGATTTCTTTGTGGGTTCAATGACGAGACATTTATGAAAGAGAATGAGTTTTAATCTAAAGTCTGTTCAACTCTTTATACAGCATTTCAGGAGACACCATGCTAGTGATGCCTCTGGAACGAAACTGAAACTAAACTGACTGCCTTGCTTCTCTCAGTCACATGCCCTCTGCTGGTCAGGCACAAGCAATCAATACATGCAATCATGCTATTAAGGCATCATAATCGAACAGGCAAATACCATCTCTATTTGCTGATATCATTACATCTCCTTTTCTTAAAACAAAAGTATTTTACTTTTAACTAACAACATGTTTTCTTTGTATTAATCTGCATTTTAACTGTAACACTTAATGAACTTACATTATCATTATCATGATCAAGGTTTTTTAACCTTGCTTTGTGTGTTCACATGAAATATGTCAATACACTAGAACTTGAAGAAAGAATAAGATAACATTACTTCCTTCTATAACAATAGTCCTTAAATTTGCTCAATGAGTCTCTCAGGAGGCTTCACATGTCTTGAGGATTTTCTGATTGATTGTCCTTGAATCTGAGTTGTTGCCTCAGATGATTGGTTCTCAGCTGTGTGATCAGGTTGTTCAACAGTATCAGTCTCTTGACCTGCTGTGGCTGGTCCCATGAGAAGATCTCGATGATTTCTTCTCAGAACAGCACCCTCATCTGTCTGAATGGTGTATGATCTTGGTTGAACTTCACTCAGGACAGTTCCCTTCTGAGTCCATGTGTTTGTTTTGTCTTTCAACCTTACTTGGTCACCAGTGTGGAGTTCAGGTAGGTTTTGTGTTCCTCTGTCATAGTAGTACTTTTGCTTTTCTTTCTGTTGTTCTTTGAACTTCCTCACTTTCTCCCCCTCTTTTGTTTTCAGGAGGTTCTCCGGGATGGGTAGGTTTGACCTTAGCCGACGTCCCATCAGGAGTTGGGCTGGTGACTTACCACACTCGAGCGGCGTTGTGCGGTATACAAGCATGCTTTGGTAGAAGTCAGTTCCACTGTCTTTTGCCTTGTACATCAGTCTTTTCACTGTATTTGCGGGCTCTCCTGGGTCAACAGCTCTGGACAACGTGTCTGCTGTATACATCAGCTTACCCGGTGTGTACGCAACATTCAGTTCATCATAGACTGTCTCTCCTTCGCTTTCCACAACAAGGACTCTCTTTACCAGGTTCAGTCTCTCACAGGCTTTAAAACCTAGTATGGCTTGCACATCCTTTGGCACCACGATTAATGCTAGCGTGTGCTCTCTGTCCTTGTGTGTCACTTTGACAATGCATCTTCCTTTCACTGGTATATTAGTACCTGAGTATCCTGTCACTTTCACTTTGATTCCATGTACCTTTGGTCTGGGTCTAATTTTTTTTAAATCAGTCTCTGATATCACATTAACTTGTGCTCCAGTATCCAATTTAAATGGAATGTGTATGTCATTCACTTTTAGTGTCAACATCCAGTCTCTTTCTTCTTTTTTGTTTTCAGACACAACATCTACATAGAACTCCTCTATGTCGCTTTCATCTACTGCATGGACCTTGCTTTGTTGCATTTGGTTCTTACAGCAACGGGCATAATGGTTGTTCTTGTTGCAACTGTTGCATGTTTTACCATATGCTGGACACTTTCTTGGTGGATGCTGTGTACCGCATCGACTACATGACTTTCGATTGTCCCTTTCATTTTTGTTCGCTGGCCACGCCTCTTTTTTCACATTGGCGCTAGTTTTGTTAAACGGTTTGTATCCGTTCTTTCTCACTGCATCCACATTGCAGCTATTGTCACTGAACAGCTCCTTTGCCTGCAACTTCACAGTCTCTGTAGCCCTACACAGTGCTATGGCTTTTCCCAGGTCTAGATCTTGCTCTCTTAGCAGTCTTTCCCTTAGACCATTATCTGGAATACCACACACCAGTCTGTCTTTTATCAGCGAGTCTGCCAGTCCCCCAAATTCACACGATTTGCTTCTGTTTCTCAGTTCAGTCACATACTGATCAATAGTCTCACCCGTTTTCTGTACACATGTGAAAAATCTGTGCCTCTCAAACGTCACGTTGCGTTTAGGTATGCAGTAGGCCTCAAACCGTTCCATTATTTTAACTAGTTTCATTTTGTCTCCATCAACAGCGAATGTGAAGTTATTATACACCTCCAGCGCTTCATCACCCACGACATGTAAGAACAGTGACGATTTCCTTTTATTACTTTTCTCGTCAGCTCTGATTGCCGCTAAATACAACCCCACACGTTGTTTGAATCTCCTCCAATTTTCAGCCACATTACCTGTCAACTGAAGCATCGCCGGTGGGTGTAAACCTTCCATTTTTTCACTTCGTTAGCTATTCTCCAATGGTAAGCAACGATGTTCTCTTTTGGCTTGCTAATTTTTGGAGAGCTGATTTAACTTCAGATTTTTTCTCCTCATCTCTTTCAATCACTTCTGACGCCATATATTGATTTCTTTGTGGGTTCAATGACGAGACATTTATGAAAGAGAATGAGTTTTAATCTAAAGTCTGTTCAACTCTTTATACAGCATTTCAGGAGACACCATGCTAGTGATGCCTCTAGAACGAAACTGAAACTAAACTGACTGCCTTGCTTCTCTCAGTCACATGCCCTCTGCTGGTCAGGCACAAGCAATCAATACATGCAAACATGCTATTAAGGAATCATAATTGAACAGGCAAATACCATCTCTATTTGCTGATATCATTACAGCCGCCTTCTTTCATATCTACTTTGTGAAAGAAGGATCAAAATATATACTTTAACTGCTCAAGTAAATACCATGGACACATTCCAGATATGTTTGTGTATAAGGGGAGGGGATAATTCTTGATAGAGTCCTGCAAGGGTGTTCTCTCAGTTAATTGCTGTTCACACTATTCATAAATGATATGTAGGAAGACCCCTCCAGCAACATTGTGAAATTTGTTGATGACACCAAGCTTAATGGTCAGAGAGATCAATGTAATTGAAATTGAAAGCATTCAAAGGAATCTGGAGAAACTAAGTACATGGCTAAAAATTAGCAGGTAGTGTTTATTGTGGATAAATGTAAGATAATACACCTTGATACAGGAAATACTGAAGAATTACTGTTTGAGATTGGAGTGTGTACTGATCATCTTTATACATAGTGCCAATAGATCAAGCTCTGGAATTTCCTGTTACAACTCCTTTCTCTATCATACTGGTTTGTGCATTGACGATATTTTCACATCAGAGTTTCAGAGAGATGATCCAATTCATATCTTAAAATGCATATTTGTTTAAGAAATTCTGCTGTGGTTCAATTGTTAAGGGCACTATTTGGTATGCCACTAAGCCATACAGATCAGAAAGATCCCAGCTACTGTGCATAGATCTAAGTCAGGATGGCAATAGAATTAGCCGCAGTGTCTCTAGTCTAGGGAGGGCATAATTCAACCACAGCTCCTGTTCCTGAACATTAGCCAATGATAAGTGCATGTGTGAGGATGTCAGGTGAGGGTGGGTTCAAACTCAACTGGTGATGTCCCCTATTCAACACACTCATTGTCTGGGCTCAGATGGGAAAAGTAGCAAATTGGGTTAGACACTGGAGAGGTGCCAGTATCCATCGATCTATACACGAACATGACTCATTACCTTCAGAAGAGAAGGGATAATGGGAGAAAATATCCACAACTGAAACATTTAATAAAAGTCTTGTTTATATCAGTCTCCCTTTAAGTTACCAAATGTTAAACAAACACAAGACTGCATAACATTGGAAAAATTTGAAAAACAGAAAAGCACAATTAGAAAGAATCCTGACATTAAAATTTCCTTCAACATCTGTTAATTTATGCTTCACATCTATAAATTTTAGTTCCATCTCTTTACAAAATAAATAGAGTGCAATATCCAGTGATCTAAAATGTTTTTCTGTCCTGTAATATTTTGTTTTGAGTATCCCAGTCTTATTAGGGTGAGGATCATACAATATAATGGGCACAGACATTACACATTACAACAGTGACTATACTCCAAAAAAGTACTTCATTGACTGTAAAGCGCTTTGAGATGTCCGGTGGTCGTGAAAGGTGCTATATAAATGCAAGTCTTTCTTTTCAGACATAAAACACAAGAACGTAAGTAGCAGAAAGAGCCATTGGGGTCGATTTTCAGTGTGCCGTGGAGTTGGGATTGAAGGCGTGCGGGGGGTCAAATTCCTGAATTCGGGGGTCCCGACACCATCCCGCCCAAAACCCGCCTCCATGTAAGTTTCAAAGGAGGTGGGTATCCGCCCCGCACTGGGACCCGCCGACCCGTTAACAGGCAGTTTTTAGCCTAATCCCTATTTTGAAGGTTGTCGTGTGGGATTCCCGATGGCTCCAAACCACGCCAAGTTAGAGGAGTCGGGCCGTCGGGCTGAAGGACTTGGAGGGGTCAAGATGTCGGTGTTCAGGTGAGGGATGGGTGCATGAGTGCAAAGGTAAGTGTGTTTGGTGTGTCTAAAGTGTGTAAAGATGTTTAAATTACCTGTACTTACCTTTTCAGCCTTCCTTCCTCTAGGTTTCGGGAGTCCATCATTCAGCCGGCACAGAAAGCAGAATGGCTGCGATCTGTCAAAAGTGACAGCCTGCAGCTTTCAGTGCCGGTGAGATTTCTAACTGAGTCTGTGTAGAAGGACTCATGTTAGAAGTAAGACTGTCAGGGCTAAAAATTCAGTTTGGGGCGCCCAGCTCGCCTGGGCGCCGGAATTACCGCTGCGCGTGGAGCCACTTGCGCCATCGGGATATTCAGTTTCAGCGCCCCAAGTGGAAGCCGGCCGCTAAACAAGGGTTTCGGCGCCCCGCTTGGGGCGCTGAAACTGAATATCGGCGCGCAAAGTGCCGCAGCGCCACCCGCTGCAGCACGGCAGGCTGCGGTACTGCAGGCCTTCCTCCCACTGTTAAGGGGGAGGTGCCTGCAACAGCGCGATCCCCACTCGCGAGTGCTGGCAAATGAGCCCGGCACCAAGGAGAAGTGCCGGGCTCTCGGGAAACAGCCGGCAATGCCACGGGGGGGGGGGGCGGTGTAGGAGGCCGGGGACGGAGGTGCGGGCAGGCGGCCGCCAAAAAAGCGGCCGGCCGCACCTCCACCTTAACTCGCCCCAGTACCGCCACAGGTAGGCCCCTGTGTACCGGTCGCTATTTGCGGCCGGCACGGAGGAGGCGGGCAAGACCAAATATGGCCAGCGGGGCGATAGCGGGGCGCTGCGCACACCGATGACGTCATCAGTGGCGGCGCAGCGCTGCAGGCTAACGCCACCATTAGCGCCCCGCTAAATATCACGGTGGTTGTGGCCAGAGGCGCTAAAGCCTCTGAGTGGCCTCTTTAGGCGCTAACTGGTGGCACAGCCCACCGAATTTCTAGGCCTCAGTGTTTGACAGCTTCAAACAGCTGTGAAACACAGATATTTCAGCTGTCAACACTGTTACGTCCGTGTAATAATGAGAAAAGGACTGCAGAGAACGGTACAACAGGTGTTTACTCAACGTGGTTCAAACTGCAACTGAAACAACAGATTACTACTCAGCGTTATATACAGGTGTGGTCACTGCCGGTACTACAGTATACATGAGCTGTAGAAAGTAGTTCCCCCCCTTAAAGGTACATACGTTACAATTCCTCCCCTTTTAGATTAACAGTACCATAACGCTCATTTAACAATGAAATATCAAACTAATTACAATTAACACTTTTAACATGCAACATTAGCTGAAAATAGTCTATTTATAAATTCAGTCTTTGGGGAGGCTTCCTGATCCTTTCTGGATAGTGCCTTTGCCGAGTGTCTTGCTCTTGGTGCGGAGGCGATTCTGGCCCCCTGTTGTCGGTTGGTTCATCAGCTTCCAATGCTACTGTTTCTGGGGTAGATGCTACCTGTACGTCGGGTTCATCACCAGGTACGTATGGGCGAGGCATGGGGTGTACTCGTTCCTGTGACTCTAGGATCTGGTCAGCATGGCGTCTCACGATGCTCTCCCCAACGTCCACTGTGTACATTAGTGGCCCCTGCCATGTGCATATCATTCCTGGTTGCCATTTCTCTGTTCGGTAGTCGCGGGCCAAGACTGGTTGCCCTACATTGAAGCTCCTTGTCGACTTCTCATTGATGTGCTGGAATTGCTTACTCTCAACATCTCTTCGTACGTTTGGTCTGAGCAAATCCAGGTGAGATCTTAACCTTCAGTTAAAGAACATCATGGCTGGGGCCTGGTTGGTGACTGCATGTGTCGCATTCCGGTAGGCGAACAGGAAATTGTCCACCTTATGCTGCAGTGGAATGTCGTCATCGCACATGGCCTTTACTGCTTTTTTAAAGGTTTGTACGAACCTCTCAGCCAATCCATTTGTGGCTGGATGATACGGGACGGATGTGTAATGCCTTACCCCATTCCTTTTCATAAATCTTCGAAACTCTTCGGACACAAACTGTGGTCCGTTATCAGAGCAAATCTGCTCTAGCAAGCCGTTCCTGGCAAAAATGGTCCGTAGGACTGCAATAGTTTTCTCCGTGGTGGTGGAGGACATTTTGATCACCTCAGGCCATTTCGAGTGCGCATCCACGGCTATTAAAAACATTGAGTCCATGAATGGACCAGCAAAATCAATATGCACCCATTGCCATGGAGATGAGGGCCACTCCCATGGGTGTAGAGGGGCATGTGGTGGTTCATTTTGGACCTTCTGGCATCCTGAGCAGCTCTTTGTCAGGTCCTCGATTTGCTGATCGATCCCCGGCCACCACACATAAGCCCTAGCAAGGCTTTTCATTTTCACCCCTCCCAGATGACATTCGTGAAGCTCATTGAGCACTCTCTCCCTTAACTTGGGTGGAATTACCACTCGGGATCCACACACCAAGGTCCCCTGGCATACTGACAGCTGTTCTCTTCTGGATGAGAATGCTGGCAACAGTGAGTCACCATGTGCTGGCCATCCCTTCACCGTCAAATCATATACCCGAGACAGTGTCGGGTCATTTCGGGTCTCCTTCTCTATAGCGGCGTTAGTTACTGGCAAGCATTCAATTATAGTCGAATGAAATATTTTGACAGGATCCACTGCTGGTGCTTCCTCTGCAGTAGGCAGTGGCAGGCGTGATAGCCCATCAGCGTTTCCATGCTGTTTCGTGCCCTTATACTCGATTTCTTTTTGGTGCACCCCTAGAAAAAGGGACCATCTTTGTAGCCGTTGCGCAGTCATCACCGGAACGCCCTTCTTTGGATTAAAGATGGAGACAAGTGGTTGGTGGTCAGTCAGCAAGGTGAACTTCTGCCCGTGCAGATAGTGATTGAACTTTTTCACTCCCCACACTAGGCTGAGGGCCTCCCTGTCAATCTGGGTGTAGTTACGCTCGGCTGAGGTTAGTGACCGAGACACAAAGGCTACTGGCCTCTCAGAGCCGTCCGGAAATTTGTGCGACAGCACCGCTCCAATGCCATAGGGTGATGCATCACACGCCAACCGAATTGGTAGTGCTGGGTTGAAATGAGCCAACACCTCTTTTGATGTGATCAATGCTTTGCTCTTCTGGAAAGCTCGTTTACATTCGTCACTCCACTTCCATGGTACCCCCGTTTGCAGTAGGGTGTTCAGTGGGTGTAGTACGGTAGACAAATTTGGCAAGAACTTATGGTAGTAGTTCACCAGCCCGAGGAACAACCTCAGTTGTGACACATTTTCCGGTGCTGGAGCCTTGACTACTGCCTCAATCTTTTCAGGGGACTTATGTAACCCCTCTTTATCAATAACGTGGCCACAATACGAGATCTGCTTCTGGAAAAACTCGCATTTGTGGCGATTAGCTCATATTCCTTCAATCTAGAGAGCACCTGCTCCAGGTTGGCGAGGTGATCACTGTCGTTTTCGCCCGTGACCAGGATATCGTCCAAATAACACTGGGTCCCTGGAATCCCTTGCAGGACTTGATCCATTGCCTTTTGCCAAATAGCCGGAGCTGATGCTACCCCGAACACCAGCTGGTTGTATTGGTAGAGACCTTTATGAGTGTTGATCGTGAGGTACTGTTCCGAGGCTTCTTCTACCTCCAATTGCAGGTACGCCTGGGCCAGATCAATCTTAGTGAAGCGTTTCCCTCCAGATAGCGAGGCGAAAATATCTTCAATCCGCGGAAGCGGATATTGTACAGTGTGAAGGACTGGGTTCACTGTCACCTTAATATCCCCACAGATGCGAACCTTCTTTGGTTCCCCAGGCGTATTACTCAACGACCTCTTAATTACAGGAATGATGGGTGTAGCCCACTCGCTCCAGTCCACTTTGGACAGTACTCCTGAACGTTCCAAACCTTCCAGCTCTGCTTCGACGGCTGGGCGGATCGCATAATGTACCAGTCTGGCCTTAAAAAACTTTGCGCTTGCATTTTCCTCTATTTTGATCATCGCTGTTATGCCTTTTAGTGTTCCGAGTCCCTGCTGGAACACTTCTTGTGCGTCAGTTAGCATTTTTGACAGTCGTCCAGGTGTGACGTCGTCCTCATTTTTGGCATCTACAGTCAGTGCTTGTATGGAATGCCAATCTAGCTGTATCTTCCGGATCCATTCACGTCCTAGTAGTGGTGGTCCTCCATTTGGCAATGCATATAGCTCCACTTTTGGTGTTTCTGTGGTGTATGTAACCGTTCCACCTTTAAGAGAACTATTTTAAGAGATGCACTACTTTATCTTGGCTGCTGTATACTGTAATACCGGTGGTGACCACACCAGTATATAAGTGCTGTGTAATGATTTATTGGGCAGTTCAGCCTGACCTTCGACTAGTAAAGACCTGTTGAATTTATTCTTGTGGTCTGTGTGCAGTGATTCTTATTAACAATAACTAGAACACACAGACTTAACAGTGGCGACGATGACGATCTTACCCTGCGGCAGAGATATATCCAAGGCAGTTTAACGGGTGTCGAGAAGAGGCATCCGCCCTCATCATCCTGCTGAGAAAAGACTCGGGTCTGAAGAGCAAGGAAGAATCCTGACACGAAGCCTTCCATCAGCAACAGGCAGTGATCATCCCTTCTACCACGGTGGTGGCTAAGCCGATCAGCGACGAGCAGCAAGTCGGCCACGTTGGCTGTGAAGTAGGGGAGGGAAAAACGGAGGATATAAGGGCGGAGAACTCGACCACGGCTGGGGAAAAGAGCCGGGCAGCTACCGAGGCCGCGAGGCGCGGGAGAAAAGGAAAATAATTTTTTAAAAACCGCGGAGATCTCAGCCGCAGCCGGGGGAAAGGACCGGACTGCAAGAGGGGCTGGGAGGCACGATTTGAGAACCGCTGGGAAGGGCGAATGCAGCAATACGGCAATCACCATTACAGCCAGCGGGGGAGAAAGGCAAACACGGGAAGCCGCCATTTTCATAGGCGGGGGAAGAAGACAAGCGCGGGAAACCGCCATTTTGAAAAAAAAAAGAAAAATTTCTTTTTGTTTCTCAAGAAGATTGCGAGGATGCCTAAGCGTGGCAACATCAATGATTTCGATGCCGATGTTGAAGATTGGGCCACATATGTAGAACGCATAGAGATTTATTGTAAGGCAAATAAAATATCAGATGAAGATAAAGCACTAACCTTACTAAACTCAATGGGTGCGAAGACATACGGGCTATTGAAGCATCTTCTATCACCAGCTAAACCAGCGGATCAGACTTTCGCTAATATTGTTGCTGTCCTGAGAAATCATTTGAACCCCACACCGCTGATGTTAGCGGAACGATTTAAATTTTATGCGAGAACGCAACTGAAAGAGGAAAGCAACGCGGAGTATTTAATTGAACTGCGTAAGCTAGCGAAATACTGTCAGTTTGGGGAAAGACTGACAGAGGCACTGAGAGACAAATTCGTGTGTGGATTGTCGAAAGAAGGAACACAAAAGCGGCTGCTTGAAGAGAATGATCTTACACTTGATAAGGCTGTCACTATTGCAGCATCGCACGAAGCTGGAGCGAGAGGCACTGCGGAAATGCAGCTGAAGGCAGCGGTACTCAGCGTAGATCAAATGGTTTGGGTACAGCGAAATGTTATCATTGTGGAAAGACAACACACGATCAGAACCAATGCTGGTTTAAAAATCAGGAATGTAGAAAATGTGGCAAGCTTGGTCACATAGCTAAAGTATGCCGGTCAGGAAAGAAGACCAGCAACAAAAAGTCACCGCAGGAAAAGTGCAGAAAGGTACATAAGGTGGCTGAGAAGAGTTCGGATGAACAGAATTCGGATTCAGGCTCCAACAGCAAGGAACTGGGTAGTCTGAGAATTCACAATGTGAGTAAGGAAGCTGACCTACAAACTATCTGGGTCACACTTCAGATAGCAGGAGTCCAAGTGAAGATGGAATTGCACACCGGATCGGCGTTGACGGTCATGAATAAGCAAGATTACAAAAGGTTATTCACACATATTCCCCTACGGGATACGGAGATAGTATTGCAGACATACACGGGGCAAAGAGCATACCCCATCGGAAAGATAAAAGTCAAGGTGGTACACAAGGGCAAAGAACACCAAGGAATGGACTTATATGTACTACCTGAGGGAGGTCCACCACTTCTGGGACGGGAGTGGATCAGGAAAATAAATATGGACTGGCACTCCCTAAAAGCAATAACGGTAGATTCCGGAAAAAAAGATGTCAAACCTGAACGATTGTCCAGAATATTGGATGAGGCTAAAGAGGTGTTCCAACAGGGACTGGGAACACTGAGAGGAATTACGGCAAAAATCAAATTGCAGAACATGCAAACCCAAAATTTTTCAAAGCCAGACCGGTACCTTATGCGATACGACCTGCTGTGGAAGCTGAGCTGGAAGGGCTAGAACATTCAGGAGTACTGTCTAAGGTGGACTGGAGTGAGTGGGCCACGCCCATTGTTCCCGTCATGAAGCGTTCATTGAGTAACAAGCCAGGGGAACCGGGGAAGGTCCGCACCTGTGGAGATTTCAAGATCACGGTTAATCCGGTGCTTCACACGGTGCAATATCCGCTTCCGCGGATTGAGGATATCTTTGCTTCATTGTCTGGTGGGAAACACTTCACCAAGATAGACCTGGCGCAAGCGTACTTACAGATGGAAGTTGAGGAAGAGTCGCGCCAGTATCTCACAATCAACACGCACAGAGGCTTGTATCGATATAATAGACTAGTTTTTGGAGTGGCTTCGGCTCCAGCAATTTGGCAGAGGGCCATGGAGCAGGTATTACAGGGAATTCCAAGCACTCAATGTTACTTGGACGATATCCTGATTACAGGAGATGACGATGAGGAACAACTTGCAAATTTGAAACTGGTGCTCACCAGATTGAAGGAATATGGACTTGGAGTTAATCGCCAGAAATTTGAGTTCTTTCAGAAACGGATCTCGTACTGTGGTCATGTCATTGACCAGGAGGGGCTGCACAAGTCACCTGACAAGATCGAAGCTGTTGTGAAGGCTCCCGCTCCGGAAAATGTATCCCAGTTGAGGTCGTTCCTAGGGTTGATTAACTATTACCATAAGTTTCTGCCAAATCTATCCACGGTGCTGCACCCGCTGAACGCTCTTTTGCAGAAAGAAGTACCATGGAAGTGGAGCGAGGACTGTAAGAAGGCCTTTCGCAAAAGCAAGGCAGTGATCACCTCAGAGGAAGTGTTGGCTCACTTCAACCCAACGCTACCTATTCGTTTAGCTTGTGATGCTTCTCCTTATGGTATTGGAGCAGTACTCTCACACAAGTTGCCAAATGGCTTGGAAAGGCCAGTCGCATTTGCATCCAGATCATTGACCTCCGCTGAGCGCAACTATGCTCAGATAGATAGGGAGGCTCTCAGCCTTGTGTGGGGAGTAAAGAAGTTTAATCATTACCTGCAGGGCCAGAAGTTAACACTGCTGACAGACCACCAGCCGTTGGTATCCATTTTTAACCCTAAGAAGGGTGTTTCGGTGATGACAGCACAGAGGCTCCAGAGATGGTCCCTTTTCCTAGGGGCACATCAATATCAGATAGAATTCAAAGGTACAAAGCAGCATGGTAATGCTGATGGGCTGTCGCGCCTGCCACTACCTACTGAGGAGGAGGCACCGACGGTTGACCCGGTGGAGTTATTTCACTCGACCATCATCGAATGTTTACCTGTCACCAATGCAAATATTGAAAGGGAGACTAGGAATGACCCGACACTGTCCCGGGTCTACGAATTGACAGTAAAGGGATGGCCAGCCCATGGTGATCCACTGTTACCGTGCCCTTATACTCGATTTCATATTGGTGCACCCCTAGAAAAAGGGACCATCTTTGTAGCCGTTGCGCAGTCATCACCGGAACACCCTTCTTTGGATTAAAGATGGAGACAAGTGGTTGGTGGTCAGTCAGCAAGGTGAACTTCTGCCCGTGCAGATAGTGATTGAACTTTTTCACTCCCCACACTAGGCTGAGGGCCTCCCTGTCAATCTGGGTGTAGTTACGCTCGGCTGAGGTTAGTGACCGAGACGCAAAGGCTACTGGCCTCTCTGAGCCGTCCGGGAATTTGTGCGACAGCATCGCTCCAATGCCATAGGGTGATGCATCACACGCCAACCGAATTGGTAGTGCTGGGTTGAAATGAGCCAACACCTCTTTTGATGTGATCAATGCTTTGCTCTTCTGGAAAGCTCGTTTACATTCGTCACTCCACTTCCATGGTACCCCCGTTTGCAGTAGGGTGTTCAGTGGGTGTAGTACGGTAGACAAATTTGGCAAGAACTTATGGTAGTAGTTCACCAGCCCGAGGAACAACCTCAGTTGTGACACATTTTCCGGTGCTGGAGCCTTGACTACTGCCTCAATCTTTTCAGGGGACTTATGTAACCCCTCTTTATCAATAACATGGCCACAATACGAGATCTGCTTCTGGAAAAACTCGCATTTGTGGCGATTAGCTCATATTCCTTCAATCTAGAGAGCACCTGCTCCAGGTTGGCGAGGTGATCACTGTCGTTTTCGCCCGTGACCAGGATATCGTCCA
Organism: Somniosus microcephalus; assembly: GCF_052327205.1. NCBI lineage: Eukaryota > Metazoa > Chordata > Chondrichthyes > Squaliformes > Somniosidae > Somniosus > Somniosus microcephalus. The sequence goes on from NC_140988.1 coordinate 168,327,767, forward strand.
AATAACACTGGGTCCCTGGAATCCCTTGCAGGACTTGATCCATTGCCTTTTGCCAAATAGCCGGAGCTGATGCTACCCCGAACACCAGCTGGTTGTATTGGTAGAGACCTTTATGAGTGTTCATCGTGAGGTACTGTTTCGAGGCTTCTTCAACTCCAATTGCAGGTACGCCTGGGCCAGATCAATCTTAGTGAAGCGTTTCCCTCCAGATAGCGAGGCGAAAATATCTTCAATCCGCGGAAGCGGATATTGTACAGTGTGAAGGACTGGGTTCACTGTCACCTTAAAGTCCCCACAGATGCGAACCTTCTTTGGTTCCCCAGGCGTATTACTCAACGACCTCTTAATTACAGGAATGATGGGTGTAGCCCACTCGCTCCAGTCCACTTTGGACAGTACTCCTGAACATTCCAAACCTTCCAGCTCTGCTTCGACGGCTGGGCGGATCGCATAATGTACCAGTCTGGCCTTAAAAAACTTTGCGCTTGCATTTTCCTCTATTTTGATCATCGCTGTTATGCCTTTTAGTGTTCCGAGTCCCTGCTGGAACACTTCTTGTGCGTCAGTTAGCATTTTTGACAGTCGTCCAGGTGTGACGTCGTCCTCATTTTTGGCATCGACAGTCAGTGCTTGTATGGAATGCCAATCTAGCTGTATCTTCCAGATCCATTCACGTCCTAGTAGTGGTGGTCCTCCATTTGGCAATGCATATAGCTCCATTTTTGGTGTTTCTGTGGTGTATGTAACCGTTCCACCTTTAAGAGAACTATTTTAAGAGATGCACTACTTTATCTTGGCTGCTGTATACTGTAATACCGGTGGTGACCACACCAGTATATAAGTGCTGTGTAATGATTTATTGGGCAGTTCAGCCTGACCTTCGACTAGTAAAGACCTGTTGAATTTATTCTTGTGGTCTGTGTGCAGTGATTCTTATTAACAATAACTAGAACACACAGACTTAACAGTTTCCTTGCCGTTATATATAACGTTCACCCTTATTTTTCCTTTGGGGTAGACTTTTTGCCCCCTGTACGTCTTCAAGACAATCTTTGTATCTCTCAAGGGTATATGTGAGAATAGCCGCTTGTAGTCCCTTCGGTTTGTGACTGTTAGGGCTGATCCTGTGTCCAATTCCATTTTCACTTGGACTCCTGCTATCTTGAGCGTGACCCAGATAGTTTGGTGATAAGAACATAAGAACATAAGAAATAGGAGCAGGAGTAGGCCAATTGGCCCCTCGAGCCTGCTCCGCCATTCAATAAGATCATGGCTGATCTGATCCTAACCGCCAATCCACTATGACAGGACTATCTCCTGAATCTAACAGAATTAGACACACGAAACAGGAGCAGGATCAAGCTACACGGCCCCTGGGCCCGCTCCGCTATCCATAGGGCCATGACCGATCCGAACCTAGACTCATGTCCAAATTCCTGCCCGCTCCCCGTAACCCTTAATTCCCTTTTCTTCTGGGAAACTGTCTATTTCTGTTTTAAATTTATGTAATGATGTAGCTTCGACAGCTTTTTGGGGCAGCATATTCCATGGACCTACCACCCTCTGAGTGAAGTAGTTCCTCCTCATCTTAGTTTTGAAAGAGCAGCCCCTTATTCTAAGACTATGCCCCCTAGTTCTAGTTTCACCCATCATCGGGAACATCCTCCCCGCATCCACCCGATCCAACCCCTTCACAATCTTATATGTTTCAATAAGATCGCCTCTCATTCTTCTGAACTCCAATGAGTAGAGTCCCAATCTACTCAACCTCTCCTCATATGTCCATCCCCTCAGCCCCGGGATTAACCAAGTGAACCTGCTTTGTACTGACTCAAGAGCAAGTATGTCTTTTCTTAAGTATGGACACCAAAACTGTATGCAGTATTCCAGGTGCGGTCTCACCAATACCTTGTACAACTGAAGCAATACCTCCCTATTTTTTATTCTATCCCCCTAGCAATGAAAGCCAACATTCCATTGGCCTTCTTAATCACTTGCTGCACCTGCATACTAACCTTTTGAGTTTCGTGAACCAGGACCCCCAGATCCCTTTGTACTTCAGTACTTTCCAGTTTCTTGCCATTAAGATAATAACTTGCTCTACGATTTTTCCTGCCAAAGTGCATAACCTCACACTTTCCAGTATTGTATTCCATCTGCCAAATCTCTGCCCACTTACTTAGCCTGTCAATGTCCCCTTGCAGGTTTTTTATGTCCTCCTCACTCACTTCTTTCCCTCCCAGCATAGTATCATCTGCAAACTTTGATATGTTACACTCGGTCCCCTCCTCCAAATCGTTAATATAGAATGTAAAGACTTGGGGACCCAGCACTGACCCCTGCGGAACACCACTGGTTACTGATTGCCAGTCTGAGAATGAACCATTTATCCCAACTCTCTGCCTTCTGTTAGATAGCCAATCCTCTATCCATGCCAGAATATT